>NC_142873.1:119572500-120822500 GCF_051225735.1 Oryctolagus cuniculus | reverse complement strand
CAACAGACAAAAACCTTATAAGAAAAGAAAACTGGGGCCGCTGCAATGGCGTAGCATTTAAAGCTGCCGCCTGCAGTGCCGGCATCCCATATGGATGCAGTTCAAGTCCCAGCTGCTCCACTTCCTATCTAGCTCTCTGTTATGGCCTGGGAAAGCAGTAGAAGATGGCCCATGCCCTTGGGCCCCTGCACCCACATGGGAGACCCAGAAAAAGCTCCTGGCTCCTGGCTTCGGACTGGGGCAGCTCCAGCCATTGTGGCCAGTTGGGGAGTGAACCATTGGATGGAAGACCTCTCTCTCTCTCTGCCTTTCCTTCTCTCTCTGTGTAACTCTGATTTTCAAGTAAAATGAATTAATCTTTAAAAAGAAAAAAAATTACTGAACAATATCTCCCATGAAAAAGATGGGAAATTTTTTTTTGAAGATTTATTCACTTGAAAGCTAGAGCTAAGAGAAAGGGAGAGACAAAGAGAGACCTTCCATCCATTAGTTCACTCCCCAAATGGCCCCAGTGCAAGGCAGGGCCAGGCTGAAGCTAGGAGCCAGGAGCTCCCTCGGGGTCTCCCATAGGTGCCCCAAGCACTTGGGCCATCTCTGCTGTTTTCCCAGGTGCATTATCAGGGAGCTGGATCAGAATTGGAGCAGCTAGGACACAAACTGGCACCCATACGGAATGCCACCATACCACAATGCTGGCCCAGGAATTCTTAATAACTTTTAAATGAATGATATCTAGCAATACATAAAAAGGATTGTGATTCTGATTCTTATTACTTCTCCAGATTATCTATGCTGAAAATGATTGCTTAATTGCATATTTATGTGTGGGCCTTGTACAGCAGAGTTAACATCATTATAGAAATATTTATCAAGCTGTAGCATACTAGTATGCAGTAACAAAATAGATAAAATTTAAGTGCAAAAACATCATAAGAATACTTTTGTGAGAAAATTTGTAAGTTTTTTTAAGATATCTTTACTTCTTTTTCTTTAAAATATTTATTTATTTATTTGAAAGTCAGAGTTACTCAGAGAGAGAAGGAGAGGTAGAAGGAGAGAGAGGTCTTCCATCCATTGGTTCACTCCCCACGTGGCCACAACAGCTGGAGATGTGCCAATCTGAAGCCAGGAGCTTCCTCCTGGTCTTCCTACATGGGTGCAGGGGCCCAAGGACCTGGGCCATCTTCCATTGCTTTCCCAGACCATAGCAAAGAGCAGAATTGAAAGTGGAACAGCTGGGATTTGAACCAGCACCCATACGTGATGCTGGCACTGCAGGTGGCGGCTTTACCTGCTATTCCACAGCGCTGCCCCTTGAAGTATTTTTACGAGAAGCTCTTTAAAAAAAGAACGAACGGGGAGCTGGCCAGCATTGACGCAGGGCAGGTTAAGCTGCTGACTTTGAGGCTGGCATCCCACCTGGACACTGGATTAGGTCTGGGCTGCTCCACTTCTGACCTAGCTCCCTGCTAATGTGCCTGGGAAAGAAGTGGAAGATGGTCCAAATATCTGGGTTCCTGTCACCTACATGGGAGAGCTAGAAGAAGCTCCTGACTCTAGCTCCCAGCTTCAGCCTGGCTCAGCCTCAGCCATTCTGGTCACCTGGGAGTGAGCCAGTAGATGGAAGATCTCTGTCTCTCCCTCTCTGTAACTCTGCCTTTGAAATAAATAAATCTTAAAGACAAAAGGAAAACAGAAAAGCAAAGCTGTTTCTCCTGTTTTTTGTTTCAGCTTCTCGGTACTGCAGCATGCTGATCGAAGAAGGAGGACTGCAGCACTTATACAACATCAAAGAACACGAACAGACTGATCCGCACGTCCAGCAGATTGCCGTGGCCATTCTGGACAGTTTAGAAAAACATATTGTACGCCATGGGAGGCCACCTCCTGGTAAAAAGCAGCCGCAGGCCAGACTAAATTGATAGCCATAGATAATTGGATAATTGAACCACAGGAATTCTCTTTGTGATTGGTGTGTTTGGAATACCCTGCCCTCTGTGATGTTGTGGGGTTTCTGACCACAGTCATCCACCAGTTTGGGATTGATCATGTATAGTAAGTACTGCCCATGTGAACAGTCTCTAATTTGTCTTGTGATTTTTAACTTACGCGGCACAAAGGGTCTCCTCCCTCATCGTTGCCCTTTAGGAAATTTTCCACATCTTTCAGTGTTTGAACTCACCTGTGCTTGAGATTCTACAGTTTTATGATAAAGTTTGCACGAACAGTAGGCCAAATTTTCTGATCTTCAGAGTCCCTTCCAATCAATCTGCAGCTCCAAGTAAGCTGTTTTCTGATTTCTGGCACTGCTTCCACTGTAAATTTTATACTGCTTCTGTATAAAATACCTTTATTCTCTGTCTATGTAACTTTCACAAGATGTCCTTCTTAGTGTCAAAGAATGGAAATCTGAGTTGTCTCCTTATGGAAACTACAGACTGGCAGAAGCCTGGTTGGCTGATAGAAAAATAGAAAGAAAAACTAGGAAGGGAGCACAGAATCTAGGATATGGGAATCGCTGTCATGGTTTACTTTTCCAACTATTCCTTCTGTCCTTCTGGGGCCCACCTCTCTGAGACAGTGAGCAGCAGCAGCCTGTTCTCTGTAGTTAGGCTTGGAAGCATGGAGTGCTGCTTCTGCACAGACTGCTGGGCCTCCCTAGATACATACTCCCAATCACCACAGTGTAAAATATTACAGCATTCTGTGTTCGGGACTCACTGTCCAAATCTGTATGTCAAATTGTTGTGAAATGTGATTTTTAAAAAAAATTGTCTGCAGTTAAAACTGACCATTTGTTTCAATTTCCGCCATTTTTGTAGTGTTCACATCATGGTGTTAACCTGCTCAGTTAAAATATAATTGACTACAATTGTAGTAAATTGTATTACAAAAGTTAAATTTTCTTTTGTTCAAAATACATGTATCTTCTTAATGTGTTCATTTTGGAGAAAGATGTCCACATCTCACTGCCAGAAATGCAAGAGAAGAATTAGACTGCTGTTAAATGGTGAAATACAATGATTCCACCTGCAGTGCATAAAAGTAAATATTTCTGATGGATTACTTTTCAGACAATTGCCTTTCCTTAAGATACCCGATCACTATAGTAAAGAATCAGTTAATAGCTATCCAGTACTTGGGGAGGCAACAACAGCTACTTAGTCTACAACCTCACATGATGACATAGATGGCCATAAATGGCCAAAATGTTCCCAATAGAGATTTTAAATGGGATGTTTTAATTATAGTGACTAAATTTTAATTTAGAGAGGAACTGGTTCACTAATATGCTGATAACATTTTTGACATGTTTCATACCACTATCAGAATATTCAAGCTTGAATTTATTGGAGTTCCTTCACAAGGATAAAAACTGACTTAAATGAAAATGGGAATTTAGAACCATTAAAAACTGTATTAAATTGTGGATTGATTCTGACTTAATTGGCTTGAGGAATTTTTATAGCCATAAGATGAATTTTTCAGATTGCTTATTTCAAAGGAAATGAAAAATCCTTTTAAAATGTTTTTGTGTGTCTTTTTAAAAAGTTTTAATTTCTAAGGCAAAATTCAGAAAACAGGATGGCCTGCAGTAACCAGAAAGTTACAATGCTGACCACTTCTAGAGTAGTTAAGGGAAAGCTGATTTGAGAAGTTTGGCTACAAGTTTCAAAAGTATGTGTTCTCTAAGGGTATGCTAAGTTTTCATCTTTGTACATTGTTTTCAGAACTGGCTAAAATGTACAGAAAACAGTAAATCCCATCTTTACTCAGAATAATTTCTTGATAGATGAAGGCCCAAAAATATTTAAAATTGTCTTTAAGTAACTAAATATACTACTGTGATCATCAGCAGTGGCCAGGTACTTCTGAGGCTTAAAAACAAAATAACTGATCATATCTCAAATATGTAAAAATTATAGTGTCTTTGTGGTTGGGATGGTTCTTAAAATTGTGTATATAGTTAAGGCACAGAATTGTTCATAAGGTCTGGAATCTGGCTAAAACATAGTAGATGTAGATAACTTAAATTATAAGGTAGAACTGGCCGGTCTGGAGTTCAGACTCTGGGAGGCCTCCCTTTTGTAACTGTACTTGGTGCCTTCAAGGGTTACCTTTCAGGTGGCTTAGAGGTGCTGTTCAAAGCACAGTTTTGGCCGCGGCTGAACTACTTTGTTGCAGCAATCATTGGTGTGCTCAGATATTGCAAAACATCACTAAAGCAGTTCCCAATCCACTAAAGGAAATGGAATTTGAGTTTTTAGATGGTAATGATATATGTTGGTATCACTGAGCAAAAAAAGAACAAATTAGAGCAAATAAAATTGAGGCATTTTATTTTTTTGCATCAGGTAAATTTTGCTATGGTCTTTATACCCTAAACAATATTTTTTTCCTTTTTTAGTTAAAAGGAGACAAATTGAATAGTAATAGTTGTAGTCTACCCTGTAGGCAAGGACTCAGTGGCTACTGATCTTAGTTGAAGGTTTTTAAAAAGCACATTAGACCAACAATTCTGGAATCGACTATAAATATTGCCGCTTCTTCCCCTTGGACAGGAATGTCTTTTAATAGTAGTAAAGGCATTTAAAAACAGAGGTGAATAAGGCTGCTTTGGGAGTTCGTGTTCTGATCTTTTATTTGAAAACTTCCAAAGACTCAAAGGATCATGTCTAAAACCATCAATCCTATATATACAGTTTTAGGGAGCTTCTCTTAAAAATGGGATCTTTTGTGTTGGCCTATTTTCTCCCCACTTTAATTTGGCTTCATTCATGCCATGTGTTAAGATGGCCCTAGGCCAGGGCTGGTATTGTAGCATAGCGGGTTAAGCTGCCACCTGTGTCACTGGCATCCCATATGGGCACCTGTTTGAGTCCTAGATGTTCCACTTCTGATCTAGCTCCCTGAGAATGGCCTGAGAAAATGTGGAAGATGGCTTAAGTGCTTAGGCTTCTGCACCCACATGGGAGACCTGGATGAGGATGAAGCTCCTGGCTCCTGGCTTCGGCCTGGTCCCGCCCTGGCTATTGTGGCCATTTGAGGAGTGAGCCAGCAGATGGAAATTCTATCTCTCTTCCCTCTGTAACTCTGCCTTTCAAATAAATTAATCAATCTTTTTAAAGAATTACAGAGAAAGTAATAATAATAATTTAAAAAGATGGCATTGAGCCATCTTCCATTCCTTTTGAGCACACTTTAATGAAAACATATTTTTATATGCTAAATTGGCATGAATTCAATTAATGAGTTACAGGTTTAGTGTTTTAAAATGCATTGCCCCCCCATGGAAAGATGTGAAGCAGTGCCCAAGGACAACAGTGACAGCAGGGAAAATAAACTCACTGTTTTGTTTATAAAAGCAAATTGCAAAACCCTTACTCTCTTGAATTCTAATGGTTTGTTTACACTATTGGGTTATTGTATAGCTTTTATTATGGTATAAACAGTAATACTGTTGGTGGATGTGGGCTCTTCCAGTTCCATCTGTAAGTTACTTACTTATCTGGGGACTTGGTACCACCAGAGTTTCAAAAAGTGCTCAGAGACAGCTTCCAGAGAGGTTTGCAAACTTTGGTTTCCCATTCAAATTGTTTTAGCAGTTTCAAATGATTTTAATGATACTGGATGTTTAGTCTTTACTATTTGCTGTGTGTTGAGAAATTTTAAATTTTTCCTGTTTACTCATGAACTGTTTAGGAATAATGCAAAAACCAACCTTCGTCCAGTGATGAGAATAGCACTATGATAGGAATCTTGCTGATTGTGCTTTAAATGATTAATTGCTTTATCTTATTTAATATTTCATAGACTTTGCATGACATGGTATACTCCTAATTATGCATTTTTTTGGTTTCCAAATCCTAACCTAGGACACTCTATGTTAACTGGTAGCCTAAGAAAAAGCTAGCTTTTTCTGCCTGTTTTTCTCCTGTCCACTTTTTGGGGTAATTATGCAAAGATCAATGCTGTTTCTTATTACTCTGAATGAAGTAAAGTTCTTTTGGACAGTTCTACCCTTAGAGCCAGAAAGAATGGCTACTATGAACATTTCAAAAATGGAAATTTTATCAAAATTATTTTATTGAAAATCATAAACTCAGTTCATTAATAGTATTGCTTAATTTTGAACTTCCTTTGAGGAAAACTGCAAATTCGATTCTTTTACACTTATTTTAATCTAAGCTGATTAGAAGCAGTGACTTACCTAATAAAAGGTGATGAAAGCAGGAATTTGAGAGCATTTTTCTCTTTAAAAAAAAAAAATGGGAGGAGGTGGGCCTTGCAGTTAAGGTGCTCTCATCCCATATCAGAGTGACTGGGTTCCATATCTGGCTCCAATCCCGACTCCAGTTTCCTGCTAATGCAGTTTGCGGGAAGCAGTGGTTAAGGCTGAAGTGACTGGGTTCCTGCCACTCATTGGGAGACCTGGATTGAATTCCAGGCTCCAGGCTTCAGCCCCACTGAGGCTGTTGCTGACATGTGGGGAGTAAACCAGCCTCTAAGAGCTCCTGTTCTGCCTCTCAAATAAATAAATGAAAATTAAAACAACATTGAGAAGACAGGGTCTAGCGCTGCTGCATAGCAGGGTAAGCCACTGCTTATGACACCTGTGAAGCTGGCATCTGTCTCTCCCTCTCTGTAGCTCTGCCTTTCAAATAAATCTTCAAAACAATGGGAAGGTGTTTTATCAATATTTATACTCTCAGATAAACTAAAAGAATGAAATTTTAAAACTCCATGACTTTTGTAGAATTCCCACTGTCAAATTCTCACTGACATGTGAGAGAAAAGTTATCTTTTGCTTGAATTCTGATGGAAAAGTTTAACTCCAATCAAAGGATATGAAAAAGTCAATGGAAAATGTAATGTGTATATATTTCAAAGACTCAATTATCTGGACTGAAGGCATGTTCTCTCTATGGCCAGATAAATGGGGATATTCTGTACATGAAACATTCTACATTTTAAATCAGGACAACACTTAAGTATTAATGTTGTGTCTATAGATTTTTGTTTGGGGATTTTTTTTTGCCTAAATAAATGTTATAAATTTTATGTAAAATGTGTCTTGTGTACTTTGATTCTAGGCCACCTCATTTAAAATTTAGTATTAATGCACGCTTCAGATTCCTCAGTGATCTACCTGCAACAGCTGCTTTCTTTTAACTGCCAAAGTTTCTATTGCAACATCATTCATTCACTTCAATAAATACCTATTCCAAGTACTATTTAAAGGTTAGGACTTATATTTTTATTTTTTATTTATTTATTTTTTATTTTTTGACAGGCAGAGAGGACAGTGAGAGAGACAGAGGTCTTCCTTTTGCCATTGGTTCACCCTCCAATGGCCGCTGCGGCCGGTGCGCTGCGGTCGGCGCACCGCGCTGATCCGATGGCAGGAGCCAGGAGCCAGGTGCTTTTCCTGGTCTCCCATGGGGTGCAGGGCCCAAGCACCTGGGCCATCCTCCACTGCACTCCCTGGCCACAGCAGAGAGCTGGCCTGGAAGAGGGGCAACCGGGACAGAATCCGGCGCCCCGACCGGGACTAGAACCCGGTGTGCCGGCGCCGCTAGGCGGAGGATTAGCCTAGTGAGCCGCGGCGCCGGCCTAAAGGTTAGGACTTAAATAACTGACAAATTCTTCAAGAACCTTCAATTTAGTGGAGAATAAATATTAAATAAACAGGTAAATATTTTACCAATACATTCCAAACCAGCGCAAAGTGTTTATGAGGCACAGAGACCACGCCTAATCTAGAGAGTCCAAGAATTATTGCTGTAGAAAGTATTCCGGGGGCTGGCGCTGTGGATTAATCCTCCACCTGTGGTGCTAGCATCCCGTATGGGTGCCAGTTCTAGTCCTGGCTGCTCCTCTTCTGATCCAGCTCTCTGCTATGGCCTGGGAAAGCAGTGCAAATGGCCCAAATGCTTGGGCCCCTGAAACTGAGTGGGAGACCCAGAGGAAGTTCCTGGCTCCTGGCTTCAGATCGGCCCGGCTCTGGTCATTGCAGCCATTTGGGGAGTGAGCCAGCGGATGGAAGACCTTTCTATCTCTCCTTCTCATTGGCTGTAACTCTACCTGTCAAATAAATAAAAAGAATCTTTAAAAGAAAAAAAAATATTCCCTAGATTGATATTCACACAAATACTTGCATTAAGATGATTAACTGGTGGGGCCTGGCACTGTGGTGCAGTAGGTTAATCCTCCGCCTGCGGTGCAGGCATCCCATATGGGCGCCGGTTCAAGTCCTGGCTGCTCCACTTCCAATCCAGCTCTTTGCTATGGCCTGGGAAAGCAGTAGAAGATGGCCCAAGTCCTTGGGCCCCTGCACCCACGTGGGAGACCTGGAAGAAGCTCCTGGCTCCTGGCTTCGGATCAGCTCAGCTCCTGCCGTTACGGCCATCTGGGGAGTGAACCAGCGATGGAAGACCTCTCTCTGTCTCTCCCTGTCTCTCCCTCTCACTGTCTGTAACTCTACCTTTCAAATAAAATAAATAAAATCTTTAAAAAAAAAAAAAAAAAAAGGATGATTGGCCGGTGCTGCGGCTCAATAGGCTAATCCTCCACCTGCGGCGCCAGCACACCGGGTTCTAGTCCCGGTCAGAGCCTCGGATTCTGTCCCAGTTGCTCCTCTTCCAGTCCAGCTCTCTGCTGTGGCGGGGGAATGCAGTGGAGGATGTCCCAAGGACTCCCTGCACCCACATGGGAGATCAGGAGAAGCACCTGGCTCCTGGCTTCAGATCAGCGTGGTGCGCCTGCCGCAGCAGCCATTGTGGGGTGAACCAACGGAAAAGGAAGACTTTTCTTTATCTGTCTCTCTCATTGTCTACTCTGCCTATCAAAAAAAAAAAAAAATGATTAACTGGTATAATGTATATTGTTTAAATGCAATTAGTGAAAAACAAGTATTACACAAGAACCCAATGACTTGGAAGAATCTTTAGTGATTTTAGTTCCAGAACTTTCATTTTATAATTAAAAAAAATAAGTCTTAGGTAAAATGAGTTTGCTGAGATCACACAGCATTTCAGTGAGACTACCCTATAATTCTTACTGACAAATTTCTGATACAGTGGGTTGTCCCCTCCCTCTTTCACAGCCCGCTTGCCATCACATACTGTTGCACAATGGCATATTAAGATCCTAGGCAGTATGTGACTAAACATCTAATGAATGCCAATGGAAAAGAGCATGCACTGGGGAGGGAACTGGGAACTGACAGTCATTGAGGATGCTATTTTAGATCAGCATTAGACTATAGAACCATTAATGAAAGGTTACTGCAAATACTTCTTCGTTAATAGCAATGAGGTTAGTATATGGTGAGTATAGTTTTAAAACATAATTTAAATTTAAGTTTTGTAATTATTTTAATTTTCTCTCTCTTCATTATGTCACTTAATAGTGAAGAAGATAAATTTGGGGGTTGGTGCTGAGGTGCAGTTGGTTGCGCTGCTGCTTGGGACACCCTCATTCTCTGTCATAGCGCCAGTTTAAGTCCTGGCTGTTCTGCCTCCAGTCCAGGTTCTTGCTAATGCACCTGGGATGGCAGTGGATGATGGCCCCTGTGTTTGGGTCCCTGTCACCAAGAGACCTGAATGTAATTCCAGGCTCCAGCTTTTGCATGACCCAGCCCTGGCTATGTGGGCATATGGGAAATGAAACAGGATAGAAGATCTCTCTCTCTCTCTTGCTATTTTTCTTTCTGTCACTCTGCCTCCCAAATAAAATAAATCTTAAAAATAAAAACATACTTTTCTTTGGCTGATACTTAACCAAACAAGTTATTGAGCAGAGTTGTATACAGTCTTAACTCTATATAAATAATTAAATAAATAAATAAAAGCCTACTTCTTTCTTCCACTCCCAGTTTGTTATGTTAATTGACGTTAGTCTCAAGGCTGAAGTCTCCCTTTCTTCTCTTTTATGGTGTATCTCTCAATCTGCATCATAAAAGTCCAATGAATTAGTCTGCTTAACTCAACAAACTAATGAATGGCAGAAACCTTGAGCGCTCTGGTTTAAGATTCTGGTCTCAAAATTCCAGCCTTTATATTATTTTAAGAGATTGATTGATTGATTTGAAAGGCAGGGTGAGAGAGAGATCTTCTATTTGCTGGTTCACTCCCTAAATGGCCACAATGGCCGGAACTGGGCCAGTCCAAAGCCAGGAGACAGGAGCTCCTTCTTGGTCTCCCATGTGGGGCAGGGGCTGCTTTCCCAGGCACATCAGCAGGGAGCTGGATCAGAAGTGAGGCAGCCTGGACTAGAACCAGCACCTATGCCACAATGCTGGCCCCAGAATTCCAGCCTTAAACAGGTAAGAGCTCTTGGCTTCCAAAAGCCAGCCTTTGAAGCAGACTTGGGGCTGCGGTACCAGTGGCCCAATGTTGCAGAAGAACTGTGCATTCAGTAAGACAGCTGCTTCAAATCTTCTCGAAGGAAGGAGTAACTCAGTCAAGGACTGCCTATGGAGTGTCTCTTTTAGACTGGGGTATGAATCTTAAGAGCTAAGAACAAACAAAAAACCTCAGCTCTCCAGGCACTTTTACATTAATACACATTATAAAAGAAACAAAAGACAATCAAAGGGCTAGAATGTGATCTGCACAGGGAGGGGAGTGGCCCCAAGGCATCTGGTGGAGTCTCCTAAGATAAAGCAGATAGAAGTTCCCCAGCTCCAGCTCCACCCAGAGATGCAAATCTCCTATCCCGAAAAACCAATCTCTCTGGCTACAGAAAACTCACCCTACCTGAGAAAGTATTGTGCCCGCTGCTCCCCTGCAACCATAGGGTGACAGTGACCCTGGAAGAAGCTGTAGCTCCAGGAACACCATTCAGTTTCCGCACTACTCTGCCTCTACCTGCTGTGCTGGTCCACTTCTTCAAGCTCCATTCATTCTCCCTGCTCTAGAGAATTCATCACACCTGCGATGCTGGCCTCATCAGTCACAACATGATTGTCATATCTGAGTAAGGGAAGCAAGGGCTACCAAAGGCGTTTTCAATCTAATTCTGGGTTTCAATAATTCAGCCTTAAAGCTCTTCAAAACAGGAAACATTATGGATAATAAGCCAAAACACTAAACCTCAAAGCATTTTATGAAGGGAGGTAATTATGTACCATTTTACAGGTGAGGGAAAGCACGTGGCAGCAGTCAAGGAAGTAGGCATTTAAATCACACACACAGAGCCATCTGTAGATACAACCTATTGGCCGGCATGGTGGCACAGCGGGTTAAGCAGCTGCCTACTTACTATGCTGCTGGTAGCCCACATGGGCTGCTCCACTTTTGATCCAGCTCCATGCCTAGGAAAACAGTGGAGGGTGGCCTGAGTGAGACCGGATGGAGTTCAAGGCTCCAGGGTTTGGATGAGGCGGCCATTTGGGGAGTGAACCAGTGGATGGAAGATCTCTCTCTTGCCCTTCCCTCACTCTCTGTAACTCCACTTTTCAAATAAGTAAATCTCTTTTTTTAAAAAAAAAAGGGGGGGTGGGAGGAGATCTAATTTAACCATTAAGGCCAATCTCAAATGCCATTCCAATATATGCTTTTTGTCTGTCTCAAAGAACTGAACCCACTGACACTTTCCAACTTCATGATTTTCAACCTCACTTCACCCTCATTGTTAGGACCGCAGCGGCAGAAAGCATGGGTCTGAGCAGAGCAACAACTCACCAGACTGGTTCACTTCAAAAGATGTAGAACCTCAAAAGATGTAGAAGGAAACCTATCTGAACTTCCTTGATCTGACTACAACAGAGCTTTGTGAGGGTCAGTTTCTACAAATCCCCCCTTCCCCTCCAAGGACTCCAGTCACGAAGTACTGACCTTGAACACCAGGACATTCCCCCAAAATTAAACAAGACTTAATGAGAATCTTTGATCCTTCAAAGGCTTACGTATCACTGTCCCCTTATGAAGCCAGTAAACAGATCCTTATCCTTACCTTTTCTAGGAGCTTCTCTCCACTAGAGGATACTCTCATGTGTGTAATAAAGGTTTCTACTGTTAATCTGTCTATTGTCAACTAATTTGCAGACTCCCAACCAGTCAGACCTAAGTTGGTAGAGTTTTTCCTAACAGAAGAGCTAAATCAATTCATTAAAAAAATTAGCATTAATAGGAAGCCATTGTGTTAGAATAAAGGACAGTCCTTTAAATGCATCTATTTAGTGTTATATGCATCACTCATTTTTCTGCCTATCTATGACAAATAAGGAAAAGGATAGTCAGAGTCCATGAACCATCCTTAGGGAACCACTGCTCAAGATAATAATGTTGCTCAGGCATAGTTTCTTTTTCTCTAAGAATGAATATTGGAGCTGGCGCTACAGCATAGTGGGTTAAGCCACCCCAACAATGACTGCACCACCTATCAGATGGACATCACCATCCTGTATGAGCCCTGCTTTGAGTCGAGTCCTGGCTGCTCCACTTCTGATCCAGGTTCCTGCTAATGTACCTGGCAAGGCAGCGGAAGATGGCCTAAGTACTGGGGTCCCTGCCACCCATGTGGGAGACTTGGATGGAGTTCTTGGCCCCTGATTGGCTTGGCCCAACCCCAGCCATTGTGGCCATTTGGGGAATGAACCAGTGGATAAAAGATCTCTTTTTCTGTCATTCTGCCTTTCAAGTAAATAAAATATGTTTAAAAAAAAAAAAAAGGCAAACAAGCAAGCGTGCAAGCACTGCCAGAGCATATGACCCTTTACCAAGCGCCCCCCGCCCCCCAGACCTTTTACCTCTAGGCTGACCCTTTCCAGTTTAAGGCCACTGCCCTCTGCTCTAGGGTGATTCCCATTCCTCTGGCCATTTCTAGACATGTCCTTTCCAAAATAAAGGATTTACTGCCTGGAAAAACAAAGCAAGGCTTACAAACATATATATAGGTTAAAAAAAAATCTTAATAGCCAGTCTTTTGACATTTTATTTATCTTCTTCAAGTTTTAGTTCATTAATTTCAGAAAAATATTCCTAGAAAGTCTTCTGAGCACATTAGGCAAGGGGAGGG
Source organism: Oryctolagus cuniculus (assembly GCF_051225735.1). Classification (NCBI taxonomy): domain Eukaryota; kingdom Metazoa; phylum Chordata; class Mammalia; order Lagomorpha; family Leporidae; genus Oryctolagus; species Oryctolagus cuniculus. Next base: position 120,809,477 of record NC_142873.1, on the reverse strand, counting down.
AAGAATTCAGAGAATGATAAAGATCCTCTCATCTGGTACCCTACTCCACTGTTCACTGGTTCGCACCAGTCTTTTCTGACATGAAATTCTAGGATCATTCCCTATACTTCATGGCACCAAAGTTTGAGAAATTTTACGAAGTTCTTAAATCCATAAAGACCTTGACTATCAGTTCTTAATTTTATTTCCTTAAACTTCCCAACTTACCTGTGTGTGTCTGCACTACTCTTCCCCGCCCCATTCAGAGTAGGGCGTGACAGTGACGGATTTCTGGAAGTGACAGCTAAATGAGACCTGAAGGACTAATAGAAATTTTTTTTTCACTCAATTTTTTTTTTTTTTTTTTTTTTTGACAGGCAGAGTGGATAGTGAGAGAGAGAGACAGAGAGAAAGGTCTTCCTTTGCCGTTGGTTCACCCTCCAATGGCCGCCACTGCTGGAGTGCTGCGGCCGGCACACCGCGCTAATCCGAAGGCAGGAGCCAGGTACTTATCCTGGTCTCCCATGGGGTGCAGGGCCCAAGCACCTTGGCCATCCTCCACTGCACTCCCGGGCCACAGCAGAGAGCTGGCCTGGAAGAGGGGCAACCGGGACAGAATCCGGTGCCCCGACTGGGACTAGAACCCGGTGTGCCGGCGCCGCTAGGTGGAGGATTAGCCTAGTGAGCCATGGCGCCGGCAGGGCTAATAGAAATTAAGTAGTAAGGGGAGGCAGAGTGGACAATAATCTATGTGCAAAAAAACACTTCTAAAACAAACAATTTCAGTGTACAGTGGTCAGACGAAAGGCTGTAACAAGGAAATACTGCTCGTTTAAGCTACAGAGGTACTGAGGGGCCGGACTATGAATGACCACTTAAAACCAACCTAAGCAGTCCGGATTTCATTCTGAGGATGGTAGGGAGCCATAAAAGTGTTTTAAACAGGAGAGAAAGGTGATCAGATTGTGTTTCAGATAAAGCACTAACAAAATGGGTCAAGGATTCAAAGGGATGCATCTGGAAACATCCATCAGCAGCATAGACCAGATCCTGAGCGAATGTTAAACTGAAGTGGAAAACTGAGGGACAGATGGGGGAAGATGGTCAGGACACTGGGAAGAAGTAATGGACAGCTCTGCCCCAACTTGCCCTTCCTTAAATAGGTGCAACCCTGTCTCTAATTTAAGGCAGGTACCAACCTTGACAGCTACAGCCATTTTTTTTTCCAAGTAGCCATTTCATTCACTGTTTTCAACACTTTTTTTTTTTAAATCAAGGTATCATTTTAACATTTTAAACAAATAAAACTTATTTGAAAACATTCTTGTATTAATGGCCATCTTCCATAAGTTAGACGCTGATTTAGGCCCGTGTATTACAACAAAACTAAGTTCTTGCTCTCCTGTGGCTGACTTTTTTTTCCTAGTAGCAGAAGCAAAAAAAATGCTGAAATAAATAAACAGCATGACAAACAGTAATAAGCAGGAAAGCAGAATGAGAGTGACAACTAATATGGGGAGGGTATGGTGATGGTGGTGAAGGTTGCTATTTAAGGTATGAAAGTTGGGGAAGTCCTTACTGATAAGGCAAAGTTTGAATGAAAATGTGAAAAAACCAGCCATAAGCATTGCTGAAAAGAGATGACCATGAGGACAGCAAGGAGCCCAAACGTGCTGGAGTGGTGTGAACAAAGGGGTATGGCAGAATATGAGGTGAGAGAAGTAGGGCTTGGGGGAACAGATGATGTCTATTCTTGGAGTGCACCATCCTTTGGATATTTTATTCTGTGTGACATGGGAAGCTACTGATGGGTTTTATGCAGAGGGGGATGGATCAGTTTAAATTATTACTTAAGACCAGTTTTTAATTTTTTTAAAAAAAATTTACTTATTTATTTGAAAGGCAGAATGATCCAGGAAGAGATACAGAGAAGAGAAAGGGAGAGATTGATCTTACATCCACTGGTTTATTCCCCAAATAGCTGCAATAGCCAAGCTGGGTCAAGCAGAAGCCAGGAACCACAAACTCCATCCTGGTCTCCCACATGGCAGGGGTCCAAATATTTGGACCATCTTCCTCTGCCTTCCCAGCCACATTAGCAGGAAGCTGGATTGAAGTGGAGCAACCAGGACTCAAAACAGAACTCTAATAAGGATGCTGGATGCCAGCATAGCAAGTGGAGTCTTAACCTGCTATGCCACAATGCCAGTCCAAATAAATAAATCTTAAAAATAGGGAAGTCATATATGCAATATGCTTGCATATGTTGTATATATCATATAGGTAATATGTTGAAGATGTCAGATATATGAATCAGAAGTTCAAAAGTGAGGGGTAGTGTAAATATATTAAAGAACAATACATTTGGACTAGCATTGTGGTGCAGCAGGTTAAGCTGCCTCCTGCAACGCAGGTATCCCATACAGGCATCAGTTTGAATCCTGGCTGCTCCCCTTCTGATCCGGCTCCCTGCTAATGCCCCTGGGAAAGCTAATGCCCTTGGGAAGATGGCCCAAGTACTTGGGCCCCCGCACCCATATGACAGACCGAATGGAGTTCCAGGCTCCTGGCTTCAGCTTGGCCCAGCCAGCCCTGGCTGTTGCAGTTATTTGGGGAGTTAACCAGCAGATAGATCTCTTGTCTCTCCTTCCTCTCTCTGTAACTCTGCCTTTCAAATAAATAAATAAATTTTTATTAAAAATAGGCATATATTGGCACATAGATTATTTTTTTACTTTTTAAGATTTATTTATTTATTTGAAAGGCAAAGTTACACAGAGAGAGAAGGAGGGGCAGAGATAGTGAGGTCTTCCATCCGCTGGTTCACTCTCCAGTTGGCCACAATGGCCGGAGCTGTGCCTATTTAAAGCCAGGAGCCAGGAGTTTCTTCTGGGTTTCCCACGCGGGTACAGGGGCCCAAGGACCTGGGCTATCTTCTACTGCTTTCCCAGGCCATAGCAGAGAGCTGGGTCAGAAGAGGAGCAGCCGGGCTTGAACCATTGCTCATATGGGATGCTGGCACTGCAGGAGGTGGTGTGGGAGACCTGGAAAAAGCTCCAGGCTTCTGGCTTTGGATGGGCCCAGCCCCACGCATTTGGGGAATAAAACAGTGGATTGGAAGATCGATTTCTCTCTCTCTGCCTCTGTAACTCTGCCTTTCAAATAAATAAATATATATTTTTAAAAATTCAAAAGGTAGATGAATTGGAGATGGCAAGCACAGACACATTTAGGAGAAGTTTCACTGTAAAGGTGTGAAGCGATGTGGGACAATACCTGAAGAGAGCAACTGAGTTAAAAAAGTATTCTTTATTATTTTTTATTATAATGGGAGAAGTATCAGCTTACATAAACAAGTGTGCCAGAGAGAGTGATCTGAGAAAGAAGGGGAAAATACATAATGCAGGAGCAAAAAAGGACAAGGCTGGATGGAATCGGTTCACACCTTGGCCTCAGGTAAGAGTTCAAACTAAGAGGAGGGAATGAAAGGCAGGGAGGGATCACAGGCAGAGGCCAAGAACTCGGGATGTGATTTTTCGGTTGCTGTTTGTTTTTTTTTTTTCCTCAATGAAAGGGGAAAGCTGAGAGTAGGAATGGGGGAAGAGATGTTCCAAGTTTGAGGAGAGAAGACATGAAATAGCTCACTTAACAAAAGCATAATGACTGGTCTTGCAGTTAGAAAACTTAAATTTAACTCGTCTAATTAACCTCTCCGTTTCCTTGTGGGTTAATGAGGATACCTACTGCCCAGGATTTTATTTTATTTATTTATTTTTTTTGGTAGGAAGGTTAAATAAAAAGAGTCACTGGTAAAGGAAAGCGTTTTACGAAGTTATTTGTACTTGAACAATAATTTTAACATTTGAAACCACTTATCAAGACGTCCTATTACAAGCCATTGTGATGTGTTTTACGGACATTAAGTTATTCCTTCCAATAACTTGGTGAGACAAAGCATTCTCATCCCATTAGACGTCAGAGAAACGGGAATCCTGCCTGGAGTTCCCAAACGAGTAAACGGCTGAGCTACTGCAGGCCCGGGCTCACATTCCAAGGCTCAGATGCGGGAACCTCTTTTCCAAGGCAGCTTCTCCAAATGAGCTAAGGTGTGTTCACGCCGTGACTGCTGCAACAGGTGATAAAGGCCTTCTTGGTACTATCCAGGTTTTTTTCTTAAAATACTTTTTTTCCCCTTAATATCCTTGCGAACGTTCTGGATTCGCGTTGCGTACTCACCAGGGCAGAAGTGGTGTCCGTATTTGATTTATCCAGTTTGCCCAGGCGCTGAACCGGCGAGGACCGCTCCGACAGGCGCCGCTGGCCTGAGTTTCAGGGGCAGGGTCTTTGACAAACAGATTAAAGCCACTGAACATGTCTTATGCCAGTCACCAACTCCACGGGGCCACCGAGAGGGGGACACGAAGGTGCGAACACACCCCGCGGAGCGGGCGTGAGGGAGCCGGCTGTGGCGGGCGGGAGGCGGGGCCGCCACGACGCCCGGCCAGGTTGGGGGGGGTGGTGAGGAGGCCCTGCCGGGGCGGGGCCGGGGGCGGGGCGGCCCCCCGCGGGCGCGTACGCGGCGCCGCGCCGGGCGTTTCAAAAAGCCCCTGAGGCGCGTCCCGGCGCCAGCCTCTCGCGCGCAACTTCTCGGGTCGCCGCCGCCTCTCAGCAGCCTCCGGGCGCCGGCCGACGCCAGCCGGTGTGCAGGTTCCGGGCCCAGGCCGCTGTCCGCCGTCCGCTGTCCGCCGTCCGCTGTCCGCTGTCTCCCCGGGGCGCGCGCGCGGGCGTCACCATGGTTCACTTCTTGCACCCGGGCCGCTCGCCCCGGAACATCGTCCTTCCCGACGCCCAGAAGGATGCCCTGGGCTGCAGCGTGGTGCAGGTGAGCCGCGCGGACGGGCGCGGGGGCGCAGGCTGGGGCGCGACGCCAGCCTGCGGCGAGCGCGGCAAGCTGTCGGGGGTGCGGCCCCGGCCCTTGCCGGGAAGTTCGGCCGGCGGCGCGGGAGTGAAGCCGCTGCGGGGCAGAGCCGCCGCGGGGGACTGCGCAGGGGAGAGCGGACAGGGCGCTGGGGGCGCGTCTCCCCCGAGGCCCGGCGCGCCCCGCGCAGCACCCCGACTCTCACCTCAGCGCTAAGCCGGGTGGTGGGAGCTTAGACGTGGGCGCTGCTCCTTGTGCCCGACCCGGTCCTTGGTGGAGCCGTCGTCCTGAGCTGAAGTTCCCCAGACCCTGGCGGTTTTCCCAGGGGAAAACCTGCGGACGGCGACGCTCCCGGGAGGACTGGGTGTGACTCTTTGACCGGGGGTCTGGAGGGGGGACTGGAATCCCGAAGGCGGAGATTCCTTCGATTTCGAGTGTTCCCCTCCCCCGAATGTCTATAAACCAAGCCCTGAGAAATGCGGACCCAAACTAGGTGTGCTTAGCGCCTGCTGTGCGTCAACGACCGCATTTCTGGAGTGGTCTCCGCGGTGGGAAAGCTGGGAACCAGTTCTGAACTTGACCTCAGCTGCTCCGACCCCGACTCCCCTTTCAGCCTGGCCCCAGGGACCACCCTCTAAGAACTCAAAATCCAGGGGCGAAGGCTTAGCTCCGAGATTAATTAGGACCGAGGAAATACCGGGGTGAGGTTGTGCGGTGTATACTAACGTCCGGTCGGACGGCTTTTGTGCCTCCAGAGATACAGCCTGTCCCCTTTTGGACTCATCTGCAAAAGCTGCGGTATAGTCTGTAAAGTGTTGGTTAATGCAAAAGTGGGGGTTTTGGGTGTGTATTGGACTCGAGTACTGCTGGGAATCGAGATACAGGATGTCTTTACGAAATGATCGTTTATCAACCCGTTTTCTCTGTCTGGTTCCATAGAATAGGTAACACTTTTTCCTTTATACGATATTATTAATTATTTTAATCATATAAATAATGCATGAGTACTATTTCCCCTAGGAGATGTATAAATACATTTATCTGCATTCATTTATGTTGTCTTAAATTTTCACTCAATAATGTTTCCTAACGCCTCATAATTTTAAGTGTGAAAGTTCCTTATGTATTTTGTTAAATTTATCCCTGTTTTTGATACTGTCAAATTGTAAGACTTCATATAAATATGAAATAAATAAAAACCTATTTTTGCACATTGTTCTTGTATCTTATAGTTTTGCTAATTCCACTAATTTTCCCTAGCTTTTTGTAGATTTCTTGTGATATTACTCAATAAACATCATCTGCAACTAAAAACAGTTTTACTAGTTCTTTCTCAGCTTATGCTTTTTAATAATACCTTTTTAATAATTACAAAATTGCATTTTCAAGAACCTTTTCTAGAGTATTATGGAAAAATGGTATGGTCAATTTTCCAGTGTTGTAGATATATGAATTGCTTGTAGTTTTGAAAGATGCTATTTGTCAACTTAATAAATAAGTTTCCTTCTATCCTCATTTGTCAGAGTTTTTTAAGATTATGAATGTGTGTTGAATTTTGTTAAATGCTTTTTTTTTGGGAATTTGAAATAAGTATATAGTGCCTTTATTCTGTTAATGTTAATTTTTTGTTAGGTTCATTGTGAATTTAACTTAATAAAGGAATAAACTGGACTTGGTCATGATGTGTCATTGTTTATATCACAGGATTTTATTTGCTAACATTTTGTTGAATATTTTTGTGTTTATCAGGGATATTGTTCTAGAAATATTCTACCTAGCCTTAAAAAATGAATTGGGAAGTCTTCCTCTTTTATTTTATGACTGTAGAACTTGTATTATATCTTCCCTATTTAATGGAATTCACTAGTGAAGCCATCTGAGACTTTTTTCTTTGGAAAGTTTCCTCTTTTTTTATTTATTTGAAAGACAGAGTTACAGAGAGGTAGAGCCAGAGAGAGAGGTCTTCCATCTCCTGGTTCACTCCCTAGATGACTCCAACAGCCAGAGCTGAGCTGATCCAAAGCCAGTAATCAGGAGCTTCTTCCAGGTCTCTTATGTGGGTGCAGGGACCCAAGGACTTGGGCCATCTTCCACTGCTTTCCTAGGCCATAGCTGAGAGCTGGATTGTAAGTGGAGCAGCCGGGACTTGAACTGGCATCCATATGGGATACTGGTGCTGCAGGCGGCAGCTTTATCCCCCGTTCCACAGTGCCAACCCCTGGAAAGTTTGATCTGTTTTTCTGGGAGAAAAATTTAGGTATTATGGGCTATTCATATCTTACGTTTTTAAAGAGGTCAAGAAGCCATAAAATTTATATTTGTATATGCACTTGATAAGCAGATAGTTGGCTTCTGTAACATAAATTATCAAATTTATTGTTGTAAAATTAAAATTGCTCATAGGATTCTTTTATCATCCTTTCAATGCATTTCCCTTTTGGTCATATAATTATCTATGGATTTAGAAACAGTAATGTATCTTTTCAGACATTCAGCTTTTGGTTGTGGTTGTATATCCACGATGCATGTTTACTTTCAATGATTTCTGTTTGTATTTTCAGAATTTCCTTTATTTTTCCTTTGCTTAATTTTATTTTTATTCTTTTATGGTTGAAAGTTGGGGCATTAATTTTATGCCATTCTTTATTTTTTCATCACCAGCATCCCTTTAATGAGGGGAGGGGAGGGTGAATATGTCATTATTCTCTAATGTAAACATTTAGACTTACACATTTCCTCTAGCATTATTTTGGTTAGCTATGGTTTGATATGTTATTCAGAATAATTTGTAATTTCTATTGTGTTTCTTTGAACCATGGCCTAATTTGGGAGTGGATAGTCTATATATAATATATTTTCAGAAATCATACTCTGGTTATAATCCATTTATATTTTTTGAGTTGTGACTCAGATATGGTCCATCCTGATGAATGTTCATGCATTTTGGAATATACATACTCTGATTGTCAGGTCAAGTTTTATTAATACTACCTTTATTATCCATTTTCCATCTATTTGATTTCTTTGTTTCTGTTTTCTGATATTTTAGGATTGTTTATTGTAGCATTCTCTGCTTGTTTTTATAAATTCCTGAGAAGTGTTAATTTCCTATTCTAATAGTAGATTGCTTTTTATCCTTCCAATTTTTGTTTCATGAATTTTTCAGATTGAGTAGGTGCATATACACTTAGGAATCTTAATTTTTCTTTTGAGAATGTTAATTCTTGAGGAATTAACCCTTTTATCATTTTGCAGTGTCTGTTTATCTCTAGCAAATACTGCTCTGAAGTCCCTTTTTTTTTTAAATTTTATTTATTTGTTTGAGAGGGAGAGTTATAGACAGTGAGAGGGAGAGACAGAGAGAAAGGTCTTCTTTCCACTGGTTCACTCCCCAAATGGCCACAATGGCTGGAGCTACCCCGATCCAAAGCCAGGAGCCAGGAGCTTCTTCCTGGTCTCCCACGTGGGTGGTTCTAGTCCCGGTTGGGGCGCCGGATTCTTTCCCGCTTGCTCCTCTTCCATTCCAGCTCTCTGCTGTGGCCCGGGAGTGCAGTGGAGGATGGCCCAAGTGCTTGGGCCCTGCACCCCATGGGAGACCAGGATAAGCACTTGGCTCCTGCCATCAGATCAGCGCGGTGTGCTGGCCGCAGTGCACCGGCCGCGACAGCCATTGGAGGGTGAACCATCGGCAAAGGAAGACCTTTCTCTCTCTCTGTCTCTCTCACTGACCACTCTGCCTGTCAAAAAAAAAAAAAAAAAAGAAAGAAAGAAAGAAAGAAAGAAAAAGGACAGGGCGATTTGAAGCTGACACACAGAGGAAGGCCATATGAAGGCAGAGGGCCAGCACCGTGGTTTACTGCTAGGCTAATCCTCTGCCTTGCCGCGCCGGCACCTGGCTCCTGGCTTCGTATCAGCGCCATACGCTGGCCGCGGCGCCAACACACCAGCGGCGGCGGCGGCGGCTGCCATTGGAGGGTGAACCAACGGCAAAAGGAAGACCTTTCTCTCTCTCTCTCACTATCTACTCTGCCTGTCAAAAAAAAAAAAAAAAAAAGCGGCAAACCACCAGCTGCCGGAAGCTGGAAGAAATAAGTAGGCCGGCCCCGCGGCTCACTAGGCTAATCCTCCGCCTAGCGGCGCCGGCAGACTGGGTTCTAGTCCCGGTCGGGGCGCCGGATTCTGTCCCGGTTGCCCCTCTTCCAGGCCAGCTCTCTGCTATGGCCCGGGAGTGCAGTGGAGGATGGCCCAAGTGCTTGGGCCCTGCACCCCACGGGAGACCAGGAGAAGCACCTGGCTCCTGGCTCCTGCCATTGGATCAGCGCGGTGCGCTGGCCGCAGCGCGCCTTCCGCGGCGGCCATTGGAGGGTGAACCAACGGCAAAGGAAGACCTTTCTCTCTCTCTCTCTCTCTCTTTCTCACTGTCCACTCTGCCTGTCAAAAAAATAAAAAATAAAAAAAATAATAAGAAATAAGTAAGGATTCTCCCTTGAGCTGTCATAAGCCAGTATCCCAGCTCATCCCTTGGTATTGTAAGGCTGTGCTCCTGAATGTTAGGAAATAGATTTCTGTTTTTAAGTCACCGATTTTCCTGTAATTTGTTAAGGAAGCACTTGGAAACAGACGTGTTCTAAATCTGCTCCTTTTCTCTTCTGTCTTTGAGATTTCATGTTCTGAGAACCAAATTGACAATCAGTGAGCAATACATAAATATCACACTGATACTAGAAGAAAACATGGGAGATAGTTTAAGGCATTGTTACAGACTGTGGATAAGACCCTAAAAATACAGGCAACAATAGCCAAAACATGCAGGTATTGTGGCATCATGGGTGAAGCTGCTATCTTGGACTCCTACATCCTATATTACAGTACCTGCTAATGCTCCTGGGAGCAAGGGGTGATGGAGTACTTGCGTCCCTAACACACCCGTGAAAGACCTGGCCTGGCCTATCCTCAGCCTTTGTGGCTATTTGAGGAAGGAAGCAGTGGATGGAATATTTCTCCCTCTCTGTTTTCCAGTTAATTCAGTCAATTTGAATGATATGGATATTATAAAAATATGCATAGATCTCAAAATTCATTTGACAGATAGAGAGACAGAAAGGTCTTCCTTCTGTTGGTTCAGCCCCCAAATGGCCGCTATGGCCGGTGCTGTGCCGATCCGAAGCCAGGAGCTTCTTCCTGGTCTCCCATGTGGATGCAGGGGCCCAAGCACTTGGGCCATCCTCCACTGCCCTCCTGGGCTACAGCAGAGAGCTGGACTGGAAGAAGAGCAACCGGGACTAGAACCCGGCGCCCATATGGGATGCTGCAGGTGGAGTTTTAAGCAAGTGAGGCATGGCGCCGGCCCCTCAAAATTTTTTTGAACCAAGCAAACTTATCTGTTCATTCCACTGTACCTCAAACTTTTTGAAGTATTTTGTACATCCAAAGGAAATGAAATCTGGGTGCTGTGTAGTGGGTAAAGCCACCACCTGCAATGCCGATATCCCATATATGCACTGATTTGTATCCTGGCTGCTTCACTTCCAATCTAGCTCCCTGCTAATGATCTGGGTAAAGCAGCGCAAAATGGTCCAACGTTAGCTCCTGCCAGTCACATGGGAGACTGGGTAAAGCTCTTGGCTCCTGGCTTCAGCCTGGCCCAGCGCTGGCCATTGTGGGTATCTAGGGAATGAACTAGTGAATAGACGATCTCTCTCTCTCTCTCTCTCTCTCCCTCCCTCTCTCCCTTTCTCCCTGTAACTCTTTCAAAATAAATAAATCTTCTGTGTATTATTTTCATGCTTATTGCAGCACTGTTACAGTAGTTGAGGTGGAATCAACTGAGGTTTCCATTGATAATTAGTAAATAATGAAAATTTACTATATATAGCCAATGGAACATTTTTCAGCCATGAAAAACTATTAAAATCTTGTCATTTGTAGCAACCTAGGTACAACTGGGGATGTCATGTTGGATAATAAGCCAGGCATTGAAACAAAAATAGCACCTATTCTTATGCAGTTTTATTTCATGCAGATAGAGTAGAGTAGTGGCCAACAGAATAGTAAGGGGAAGGAGGAGGCTTCATAGGGGATCTGAAAATATAATTAGATTACTTAAGAGAAATAAATTCTGATCTGAACAGGAAGGTGACTAGTTTACAATGGTTTATTATGTATTTTATAAAGAGCTAGGAAAGAAGTCTAAAGCTTTCTAACACAAAGAAATGATAGCTATTTAAGCCAGGGAAATGCTAGTTACCCTGATATGATCATTGTATTTTTAGTAGCTGGCACAAAATATACAATAAATCAAGTGTTGAGAATGTTATTTTTTAACAGTATAATGGAAAATAGAATCTTCTGTTAACAACTGAAGGTGATTTCATTACCTATCAATTATTAGAGGTGTAGGACATGTATGGCATGACCACCTTGATGGTGAAGTTTTGTGGATGGATTCTAACAAAGTGTGTTTGGGATTTGTTTGCTAGGAGGAGGCGTCTCCCTACTCTTTGGTGACCATCTGCCTGAAATTCCTGATTGCCAACTTGGAGAAGTTGTGTTCTGAAAGACCTGATGGAACACTGTGCCTTCCGGAGCCTTGGAGTTTTCCTCAGGAAATAGCTGATCAGTTCCTTGGGTTGATGACTTGGCATGGTAATAAGTTTTCTGAATAATCTGCTCTTGAAGTTCCTTCCTTTCTTCCATCCTTCTGTCTTAAAATTCTTTCTTTGTTTACTTACTTATTTTTGAGATGTAGGTAGAGAGATAGCTCTTAATTCACTGATTCACTTCCCAAACCAGGGCTGAACCAGGGCAAAGCTGGAAATGGGTGATAGGGAGCTAGCTACTTGAGCCTTCAACATTGGAACTAGGAACTGGAGCTGGGTATCAAACTTGGGTGGGTACATTGATGTGGAATGCAGGCATCTTAACTACTAGGCTAACCACCCAACCCTATAATTTTATTTTATTTATTTATTTTTTTTGACAGAGTGGACAGTGAGAGAGAGAGACCGAGAGAAAGGTCTTCCTTTTGCCATTGATTCACCCTGCAATAGCTGCTGCGGCTGGCGCATTGCGCTGATCCGAAGGCAGGAGCCAGGTGCTTCTCCTGGGCGGCCATTGGAGGGTGAACCAACGGCAAAGGAACACCTTTCTCTCTGTCTCTCTCTCTCTCTCTCTCACTGTCCACTCTGCCTGTCAAAAAAAATATATATATATAAATATATATATATATTTATTTTGAAAGTCAGAGTTATAGAGGGAGAGGGAGAAGGAGATTTTCCAGCTCTGGCTCACTCCTCAGATGGCCACAACAGCTGGGGCTGGGCCAGACTGAAGCTAGGAGCCAGGAGCTTCATCTGGATCTCCCATGTGAGTGGCAGGGGCCCAGACACTTGGGCTGTCTTCCACTGCTTTTCCCAAGCTGTTAGCAGGGAGCTGGATCAGAAGTGAAGCAACCAGGACCCAAACTGGCACCCATATAGGGTTCTATTGTCACAATATTGGCTTCTTAAACCCTGCTTTAATGTGTTCACTTAATTCAGGGGTAGGAACGTCTAGCCACAGGCTGTTAAGACAGCCACAGGTAGGGCTTGAAATTCAGTAACTGTATAGCAGGCTAATATTTAAGTAGGTCATTTTGTACGGCCCATATCCAAATAGCCCTTCGCATAAAAATGGTCCCCCACCCCTGACTTAATTTAACATGTTAAATTGTATAGCCAGAATTGTATTAGATGACTGATAAACATGAGATTCAGGGCAAATTTCTTACAAATAATGATATGTTTGTAAAAGTGTTATATTGAGTCTCTATCTATAAATTACCCATCAAATAAATTTTCAGAGGAATTAAGTTGATGAAGATGAATTCTATTCTGTTCTGTGGCTTTAATTTATGCAACATTGTTCTTCAGGATAAAGATAATCTGGAAGAAAGGCAGATTCTTTTTTTATATACCTTATTATCTCACAGTAAGGTTTTTTTCTTTTAAATTTTAAATATATAAAACTAGAGAAACTAAACCTCTATATATCTAGCTTCAATAATGAACAGGTCATAGCCAATCTTGTTTTTATCCAACCTCCACATGCTCCCTGCCCTACTTCTATTTTGAAGTAAGTCCCAGATATTATTTTAATTGTAAATATAGTTGGGGACTTTTTCTAAAAGTTTTTTTTGTTTTACTTTAAAATTTATTTAAGAAGCAGAAAGAGCCAAAGATCTCCCATCCATTGGTTTATTCCCCAAATGCCAGTACCAACCCAAGCTTGACCAGGCTGAAGCCAAGAGCTAGGAACTCCATTGGGTTACCAAGGAAGGTGGCAGGAAACCAGGCACTCAAGCCATCAATTGCTGCTTCCCAGGGGGCATGTTAGCAAGAAGTTTGAATTAGAGGTGGAACCAGGATTCAAAGCCAGGCACTCTGATAAAGGATGCAGGCATCCCAAGCAACATCTTAACTCTACACAAAACACCTGCCCTGACTTTGGGACTTTTTAAACAAAAATTTTATAAACATAGTTTTGACTTTGCAGTTAAAAATTTTAGCATAAATTTCTTTTTTTAAAAAAGATTATGTGTTTATTTACTTGAAAGTTAAAGGCAGAGAGTTACCATTTGGGGCAGGTATTTGACCTAGTAGTTGAGATGCCACATCCCATATTGGAGCACCCAGACTCTTTCCTAGATTCCAGCATTTGCTAATGCACCCACTGAGAGGCAGGAGGGATCTCTTCTACCCATGTGGAAGACCTGGAGTGAGTTCCCTGCTCTTGGGTTCCCTCTGGCCCAGTCTTGGCTATTGAGGGCATTTTGGAGTGAGCCAGTGGATGGGAGACCTCTTTTTCTCTCTGCCTGTCAAATAAATAAAAATAGTCAAGGTTCAGGCATTGTGACACTTCTTGGGACACCTGGGTCCTGTATCCAAGTGCCAAATCAAGTTTTAGTTATTCTACACTTTTGATCCAGTTTTCTGCAGATGTGCCTGAGGCAGTGGATGATGGCCCAAGTACTCCTGCTGCCTATGTGGGAGACCCAGATGGATTTTCTGGCTTCGGCATGGCCTGCCCCTGGCTGATGCAGGCATCTGGGGAGTGAACCAATGAATGAGAATGAAAGATTTCCTTCTCTGTCACTCTGCCTTGGGGATAAAAGAGTCTTTTTAAAAAAGTGGTCAGTGGTGTATCCTGTACTATCTACTTGTTTTATTTAGTTCAAAGTGACTGTAGATAAAACCGGATTTGATTCCTGATTCTGCCATATATGTTTACCTTGGGCAAGTTACTTAACCTCAAGCTTTAGTTTCCTCACCTATATAATAATAAAATAATAATTCTTTTGTAATGTTGGTACAAAGAGTAATGAGATAAAAGATTTAGAATAGTGCCTGGCACAGAGTAAGCAATAAATGTAGTCATTCTTACTATTATTAGCATCTGTCATAGTTGATTGCCACATTGCACCCTGGAAAGACATGAAATTGAGATATCATTCCAAGCTGGTTCTGGTTCTCTTATAGGCAAGCTGAATGATAGAACAGCAAGCATTTTCCGAGGCAGCCAGATGAAACTGAAGCTGGTCAATATCCAGAAAGCCAAAATCTCCGCAGCTGCTTTCATAAAAGCCTTCTGCCATCATAAGCTCACTGAAGTGGATGCTACTGAAGTAGAATGTGACCTCCCAATCCCCGATATTTTAAGTGGACTTTGCAGCAATAGCTGGATCCAGCAAAACCTACAGAATCTCTTCTTGGGCTCAGCAAGTATGCCTCAAGATTCAAGACTGTTCTTTGGTCAGCTCACTGGTCTTCGCGTTTTAAGTGTTGTCAGTGTCGATTTTCATAATGGAGACCTGGCTAATGTTTGTCAGTTACCGAAACTGGAAAGCTTGGATATCTCCAATACTCTGGTCACTGACATTTCTGCACTCCTTACCTGTAAGGATCATCTGAAATTTCTCAGCATGCATTATCTGAAATGCCTGACCATGACCGGACCACAAGTTATTTCAGTCATTAGTAAACTCAATTGTCTGCTTCACCTTGATATTTCTGATCATAGACAACTCAAGTCTGATCTAGCTTTTCATTTGCTACAGCAGAACGATATCCTGCCTAATGTTGTATCCTTGGATATATCTGGGGGCAGTCAAATCACTGATGGAGCTGTAGAACTGTTTGTACGACAGCGGCCTGCTTTGCGTTTCTTGGGACTGTTGGCTACGGATGCTGGTTATTCTGACTTCTTTACCACAAAGCAAGGCTTGAGGGTTTGTTCTCAACTAAAATAAGTTTTGTTTCATTTGTCAGAACATTATTAAGCTCTTGCTGTGCATCAGAATCTGTTAGGTGTTAGGGTTATAAAAACATAAGAAATCCTTAAGGAGCTTAAATAATTGTGCTTCTACTAAATTGTAGGTTTTGGTAACATAACTTTAAGATACAGTTGCATTTTCCATGTCTTTTAGTAAAGCTTGATAATGATAATTACAGCCATTTATTTATTTTATTTGAAAGACAGAGCTGCAGAGAGAGAGAGAGAATCTCCATCTTCTAGTTCACTCTCCCAGTGGCCACAACAGCCAGAGCTGTGCTGATCCGAAGCCAGGAGCCAGGTGCTTTTTCTGGGTCTCCCATGCGAGTGCAGGGGCCCAAGGACTTCTACTGCTTTCCCAGGCCATAGCAGAGAGCTGGATCAGAAGTGGAGCAGCCGGGTCTTGAACTGGCACCCATATGGGATACCAGCACTGCAGGCAGTGTCTTAACCCGCTATGCCACAGTGCCGACCCCAGAGACTGTTTACTTCTTTAATTCACCAGGTTGAGGCAGTAGTTTGGTGTGGTGGGATACCTGTATCACATTGAAGGACCTAGGTTTGGGTCCTGGTTCAAATTCTACCTTCCTGCTAATGCGTACCCTAGGAGGCAGCAGGTGATGGCTCAAGTTCTTGGGTCCCTGCTACACATGTGTGAGACCAAGATTGTGTGCCAGCTTTTGGCTTTGGCCTAGCCCAGTCCAGCTGGTGTGGGTATTTGGGAAGTGAACCAATGGATGGAAGGGGTCTGTCTCACTTCGGTTTCTCTCCCTTTCAAAGAATATATATATATATATATATGGCAGAATTCTCTCATTTTGCAGATGGATAAGTGGAAGCTCAGGGAGGTTAGCTCCTTACCAACAATCATGGAACCAACTATTGATAGAGCCGAAACCTGTACCCAGGTCTTTGATTATGAAAGTTGTGATCATAACCTCAAGAGCTGAATGTAATTGAGGCAGGTCAAAGTTATGACAAAAAGCAACTTTTTAAGATTTATAGATTTTCATGGTGTTACCTTTTTGTGTTTTATTTATTTGAAAGGCAGATTGGCCAGCACCGCGGCTCAATAGGCTAATCCTCTGCCTGCAGCGCCAGCACCCTGGGTTCTAGTCTCGGTCAGGGCGCCGGATTCTGTCCCGGTTGCTGCTCTTCCAGTCCAGCTCTCTGCTGTGGCTCATATTAAGATGAATAAGTTTAAATGTTGGTATAGGGGCCGACACTGTAGCATAGTGGGTAGAGCCGCTACCTGCAGTGCTGGCATCCCATATGGGCGTTGGTTCTAGTCCTGGCTGTTCCACTTCTGATCCAGCTCTCTGCTATAGCCTGCAAAAGCAGTAGAAGATGGCCCAAGTCCTTGACCCCTGCACCTGCATGGGAGACCTGGAAGAAGCTCCTGGCTTCTGTGGTGGCTAGTTGGGGAATGAACCAGTGGATGGAAGAGCTCTCTCTCTCTAACTCTGCCTTTCAAATAAATCTTAAAAAAAGAAAAATGTTCGTATAAACCTTAAAAGACAACAAATACATGTTGTATCTTATACCCAAAATATGAATGGACATCATAAAACTAATGCTTTTTAAATGGATGGAAAGGGTACCACTGAGAATAAAAACCAGGCAGCAGTTTATTTGCTGGGAAATCCTTGTTGATCCACTGATGTTATGGTGGCATCTGTTACTGGACCATGTTGCTGGATAATCCAGGAGAGAGGCTGATGCTGAAGCTGTCTGGTCTTCTGCTTGGTCCTGCTGTGGCTCAACCTTTTTTTCCAGCTGGTTGATAGCAAACACTGATTCACTCCCCAAATAGCCGCAACAGCTTGGGCCTGTGCCAGGCTTAAACTGGGAGCCAAGAACTCTCTGGTCTCAAATGAGTTACCTTTTCAGGTACATTAACAGGAAGCTAGATCAGAAGTGGAGTAACACTGGCATTCCGATATGGGATACAGGTGTCCTAAGTGGCCACTTAACTCATTGTACCTGTGATGTCCACCCCACCAACCTTTTTTATTATTATTATTTTTAATTTATTTATTTGAAAGGCAGTTACAGAGAAAAGAGAGAGAGCTTCCATCTGCTGGTTCATTCTCCAAACAGCCACAATGACCAGGGTTAGGCCAGGTAGAAGACAGAGCCAGGAGTTTCTTCCAGGTTTTTTATGTGGGTGCAGGGACCGAAGCACTTGGACCGTCTTCAGCTGCTTTCTTTGATATGTTAGCTGGATTGGAAATGGAGCAGCAGGGATTCGAACTAGTGCCTATATGGGATGCCAGCATTGCAGACGGCTGCTTAACCCACTATATCACGATGCCAGACACATACCCCCCCGCCCCGTTTTATTATTTTTTATTTAGAAGAGCTTCTGCCTACTGATACACTGCCCAGATGTCCACAGTGCCTTTACAATAGGCTAGGCTAAAACTGGGAACTGGGAACTTTGTCCAGGGTCCTATCTGAGTGGCCAAAACTCAATTATTGAGCCATCCACTGTTTCTCAGGGAGGCATTATCAGGAGCTAGAGCAGGTATCAAACCCAGGAACTCTGATGTGATTCTTGAGTGTCATAACCCAACACTCGCCCCAAGGTTTTGGAGCTTATCCATTGTTTAGGGTTCTTTCCATTTTTATTTTTTATTTATTTAAGAGACTTAAAGAGAGCTCTTATCTGCTGTTTCATTTTCCAAAAGCCTTTGATGGCTAGTGCTGGGCTTGGCTAGGCTGGGTCAGAATCAAGAGACAGTAATGTAACCTAGGTCTCCCACATAAGTGGCAGAAGCACTTTTACTTGAACCTTCATTGCAGCCTCAAAGGGTCTGTATGAGCAGGAACTTGGAGACAGGAACCAGAACTGGGATTCAAACCCAGCTAACCTAATGTGGGAAACAGCCATTATTATTATTATTTTTTTTGAAGATTGATTGATATGAGAGGCAGAGTTAAAGACAGAGGTCTTCCATCCACTCTCCAAATGGCCGCAACAGTTGGAGGTGGGCCAGGGGGCCAACTGCTTTCCCAGGCCATTAGCAGAGAGCTAGATAAGAAGAGGAGTAGCTGGGAAAGGAACTGGCACCCACATGGGATGCCGGTGCCAAAGGCAGAGGCTTTAACCTGCTATGCCACTGTGCCAGCCCTGAAACATGCATCTTAAACAAGCTAAATACCACCAATTCCCCATTGTCTAGAGTCCTAATGATGTGTAAGTTCTTGAGTGATTTCAGTAGGTGTAATACTTGACAATTTTAAATATTTTTTCACATGTAATTTAGTAATTCTAAACATTTTACAGCATTTGTTTTTTGTACCTCTTTCTGTATATACATGTTGTGTTTTTCCTGAGTCATTGGAGAGTTGGTTGCCCTTTGTCCCTTGATATTTGAGTTTGTATTTCCTATGAACCGGAATATTCTCCCTAAAGTCATGGTACTCTGAGCACATTTTTTTGAAATTTACCACTGGTGCCATATTTTTATTATACTTACATTTTTATATATATTATATATACATATATTTGTGTGTGTGTGTGTGTGCCAGTGTTAATTATCCCAATTAACTTTCTTAAAGAAAATATCTTTTTTTAGGCCAGGATCATTTCATGTATTCATTCTTTGTCTATCCTTTATGACATTGATATTTTTAGAGAATACAGATCACTTTGTTTTGTTGGCTTTCTGGGAGAACAATTCTTGGTCTTATCCAACTTTCCAATGTACATTTAGCATCCATTGATGAGTCATACCTGAACCAGTGTTTCATGTGCTGGCTGTAAAGGGATTTTTACAACTTCAGCACTGATCTGCCTTTATCAGAGAAGAACCCCACCTTCGTCTGTTTAACTTGTATTCAATATGGATTTGTTGGTTCCTATTATTTTTGGCAGTTTACAATTCATTACTGTCCTTAATTTTTTTTAAGATTTATTTATCTTTTTGAAAGGCACAGTTAGAGAGGGAAAGACAGAGAGATCTGTCTGCTGGTTCATTCCCCAGATGGCCACAATGGCTAGACCTGGGCCAGACTAAAGCCAGGAGCCAGAAGTTTCTTCCAGGTCTTCTAGGTGGGTGCAGGGGCCCAAGCACTTCGGCCATCTACTGCTTTCCTAGGTGAATTAGCAAGAAGCTGGATCAGAAGTGGAGCGACTGGGATTTGAATCAGCATCCACGTGGGATACTGGCATTACAGTCAGTGGCTTTACTTGCTACTCCACAGTGCTGGCCCTGTCCTTAATTATAATTATTTTCTTTTTTTTTAAATTTTTTTTATTTTTTGACAGGCAGAGTGGACAGTGAGAGAGAGAGACAGAGAGAAGGTCTTCCTTTGCCGTTGGTTCACCCTCCAATGGCCGCCGAGGCCAGCGTGCTGCGGCTGGTGCACTGTGCTGATCGATGGCAGGAGCCAGGTGCTTCACCTGGTGTCCCATGGGGTGCAGGGCCCAAGCACTTGGGCCATCCTCCACTGCACTCCCTGGCCGTAGCAGAGAGCTGGCCTGGAAGAGGGGCAACCGGGACAGAATCCGGCGCCCCGACCGGGACTAGAACCCGGTGTGCCGGCGCTGCAGGCAGAGGATTAGCCTAGTGAGCCGCGGCGCCAGCCATAATTATTTTCATTGTCAGATTGTCATGGATTGGCCGATGTGAGCTTCTTCAAACTGCCTCCTTTGTCATTTTCCCAACTCACTATTCTTTTTTAGCACTTTGTTACATTCTGGCACAGTAAGGTATTCTAGATTTTTCTGTATCTCCTCGACATCTGCACTGGAATTGGGCATTTCTCTAAAGGGCCCTCATTCCTTTTTGTGGGAATCTAAGACTTGAGAACCAGGTACTCTCATTCCTGTTGGGATATCTTTGTTTCTAAAGCACTTCCTGCAGATGGAGCTAGTAAATTGTTACATAGGAAACAAACTTAATGTGCTGTATTCGAATGTTTATCCTCACACCATTTTTCTTTCTTTACCAGTGTGTGAATATATCTCTATAGTGAGAACACTGGCTATCAACATCAGCACATTTTGCTCAGCCCTACAATTATACAAAGTAGTTTCAGAATTAGTGTGTCCATACTGCATAAACAAAAACCTACTGAAAAGTATGGAACTTGTTTGCATTGTTTTTCTTCTTCCAGACCAAAGATATAGTTAAAATAGTAACCAGACGTATTTATATTCTTGGCTCCTATATTTGTTTCCATGAAAGGCAGCATGGTATATATACTGTTAGACTTTGGCCTTTTCTCTTTATAAATATTTTATTTTTATTTATTAGAGGGGCAGAGAGAGAGAGGTCTTCCACCCTCTGGTTCACTCACTCCCCAAATGGCCGCAACTGCTGGAGCTGGGCCAGTCCGAAGCCAGGAGCCTGCAGCTTTTTCTAGGTCTTCCACATGGGTGCAGGGGCCCAAGGATTTGGACCATCTTGTACTGCTTTCCCAGGCCATAGCAGAATACTGGATTGGAAATGGAGCAGCTGGATCTTGAACCAACATCCATGTGGGATGCTGGCACTGCAGGCAGTGGCTTTATCTGCTATACCACAGCGCTGGCCCCACTTTGGCTTTTTTACTTAATATATCCTATAAATTACTCCGTCAGCTCATGCTTCCATCTTTGTTATGGCTTAAAGTACTTCACTGTGTATATGTATCATAATATATCTAGTGTCCTTTGTTACAGATCTTTTGCTGTAGTTTCAATCAAAAGCCTGTACTCAAAGATGAATAGTAGGAGGTCAGAGGTTGTGGGCAACACCTGCATTCCATCTGAACACCAGTTTTCAGGCCCAGCTGTTCCACGTCTGAGTCAGTTCTGCTTATGTGCCTGGGAAAGCAGCAGAGGATGGCTCAAGTACTTAGGGTCCCTTCCACCCACATGGGAGACCAGATTGCATCCTAAACTCCTGGCTTCAGCCTGGCCCAGTTCTGCCTGTTGCGTGCATTTGGAGAGTTAACCAGTGGATAAATTTTTCTGTCTCTATCCCCATCTGTTCCCCTTCTCTGCCTTTCAAATAAATAAAAAGTAGTCTTTGTTTTTTAAGATTAACAGTGAAGGACTGTTGGCTGTGGTGTAGCAGGTAAAGCCACCACCTACAGTGCTGGCATCCCATATGGGCACTAGTCCGAGTCCTGGCTGCTCCACTTCCAATCCAGCTCTCTGCTAGGGCCTGGGAAAGCAGTAGAAGATGGCCCAAATGCACCTGCACCTGCACCTGCGTGGGAGACCTGGAAGAAGCTCCTCACTCCTGGATTCGGATTGGTGTAGCTCCGGCCATTGCAGCCATCAGGGAAGTGAACCAGCTGTTGGAAGCCCCTTTCTCTCTCTCTCTCTCTGCCTCTGCCTCTGCCTCTCTGTAACAGTGACTTTCAAATAAACAAATCTTTAAGAAAAAAATGATGAACGGTGAAACCTATTAGCAATGTCTTTGTTTTTCAGGTTGCTGGAGGAGCCAATATGAATCAGATTTCTGAAGCACTGAACCACTACAGGAATAGATCATGTTTTTTCAAAGAAGCTCTCTACAGGCTGTTCACAGAGACATTTTCAACGCAGGTAATCATGCCTGCAGTTTTAAAGGTAAGTGGAATTGCAAGTCAGACATATACTTTTGCAAAAAAAGATTATTAATATTTATATATATGGCAGAGTTACAGAAAGAAGAAGAGACAGAGATCATCCAACTGCTTGTTTCATCCCCAAATAGCTGCAACAGCTGGGGCAGGGAAAGGCCAGAGGCTGGAGCCTGCATTGTCATCCAGGACTGTCACATAGGTAGCAGGGGTCCAAACACTTGGGCCATAAATTAATTAAAGAATGAGATTTAGAGTATTTAGTGGTTTAGAAAGGAAATTTCCCAAAATACTTAATTGAAAATTTTTATGTGTTTTTTGAGACAGCTCCCATCTGCTCTTTCACTCCCCAAATATTTACAAATGCTTACAACAACCAGGATCAGGCTGGTTGTTTTAAGCTGGGTTGTAGCCATGATCTAGGAACTCAATCCAGATCTCCAACATGTGGCAGGATCCCAGTTACTTGAGCAAACACCTCTGCTTCAGAGGGTCTGCATCAGTGGGAAGCTGGAACCAGATCCAGGCATTTGATCCATATGGGACACAGGCATCTTAAACCCTAGGACAAATACCTACCCCATATTTATTTATTTTTTTAATGCATGTATTTTGTTAAAACTACATTTAAAGTCAAATGAAACATGAAAATGAATTATTTTTAAAGATTTATTTTATTAATTTGAAAGGCAGAGTTAAAGAGAGAAGAGACAGAGAGAGAGAGGTCTGACATCTGCTAGTTCACTCCTTAGGTGGTCGCAATTGCCTGGCTGGGCCAGGCCAAAGCCAGGAGTCAGGAGCTTCTTCTGGGTCTCCCACTTGTGTTCAGAGACCCAAGCATTTGTTCCATCTTCCACTGCTTTTCTCAGGCCCATTAGCAGCTAGCTGGATCATAAGTGGATTTAAACTGGTGCCCGCGTGGGATGCTTGTGTCGAAAGTAGCAGCTTAACCTGCTACACTACAATGCCAGCCCTGATTGTTTATTTTATTCTTTGCTGTTCCAAAACCATAGGGCTTTTTCTTCAGCATGGGACATTATATTTATTTACGACTAAAAATTGATACTACACAGGGATAGCCATTTTGGTACAGTCTGTTAAGCTGTTTGTGATGCCCACATCCCACATTGGAGTGCCTGGTTTTGAGTCTCAGCTATTTCCAATCCTGCTTCCTGGTAATGTACCTGGGAGGCAGCAGATAATGACCTAAGTTGCTTGGGTTCCTGCTACCCATATGGAGACCCTGATGGAATTCCCAGCCCCTGGCTTCACATTGGCCTAACCCTGGCTATTGTAGGCTTTTTTGTAGGCTTTTGAGGGGAGTGAACTAACAGATAGAAGATCTCACTTTGTCATTATGCCTTTCAAACAAGCAAACAAATCTGTTTAAAATGTAAAGATTGAATTAGATGTTTTAAAAGTCCGTTTTAGTCTTAAGATGCTGTGATTTCTATGAAAATCACATTTCTTTTTTTTTTTTTTAAGATTCATTTATTTATTTGAAAGAGTTACACGGAGAGAGGAGAGGCAGAGAAAGAGAGAGAGAGATAAAGATCTTCCATCCACTGGTTCACTCCCCAGATGGCTTCAATGGCCGGAGCTGTGCTGATCCGAAGCCAGGAGCCAGGAGCTTCCTCTGGGTCTCCCACATGTGTGAAGGGGCCCAAGAACCTGGGCCATTTTCCACTACTTTCCCAGGCCATAGCAGAGAGCTGGATCGGAAGTGGAGCATCTGGGACTTGAACCGCTGCCCATGTGGGATGCTGGTGCTTCAGGCCAGGGCATTAACCCGCTGTACCACAGCGCCAGCCCCGAGGTTTTTGCATTTTTAAATTGTATATGACGGCAGTCTGATGGAATCCCAGGAGCAGTTTAGCAAATGTACCACAAAAACAGTTGCATAAGTATATCTCAGTTTGGTCGCTAGGCTGCCTGTGCTCAGGTACCTGACAAAGTGAAGGGCTTTGGTCCCCTAAAATCACAGTTTATGTAAATATTAGTGTATGTAATTTAGAGATGAGCATCCTTATTTTGGCCCAGGAAATGAATCACAGTGTTGCTGAATGTTAAAGCTGGTAACAGTGGCTTCCTTGGGTATTCTTGCATTGTTTGGCATCAGATGACCTTTTTAAAATGTTTTCAGCTTTTCAGATTCTTAGTCTTTGCTGGTGGGTTTATCACACACTTTTTTCACTGTTTTTCTTCATCACACTTCCTCCACCTCCGTTTCCTCTGAAGACCCCGCCTCAATGGAATCTCTCAGTGAAGCCCTTCCATTCCCTCTCAGAAATGACTTCCTCCAGCTTCCTGAGGTAGCACTCTTCCATGGGGATTTTCTTCAGTGCCATGTTCTGGCATCCTTCACAGCTGCTACTTGTTTACATGCCCTCATCTTCCTCACAGGTGTTCACACTAAGAACTAGGGTGTGAGTCCAAGTCATGATTGTGTCCCCAGTAAGTGATTATGAAGTGAATTTCACAGGTACAGAAATGGAGGTCCCGAGAAGGAAGGTGACTGGCCTAAAGCCAACCACTACTTGAGGGCTGCAGTTGAATTAGAAGGTGTTACAGTAATTCATTGATGTCCTAAAGAGTAAATGCTGGCCGGCGCCGCGGCTCAATAGGC
Organism: Oryctolagus cuniculus; assembly: GCF_051225735.1. NCBI lineage: Eukaryota > Metazoa > Chordata > Mammalia > Lagomorpha > Leporidae > Oryctolagus > Oryctolagus cuniculus. Next base: position 120,785,085 of record NC_142873.1, on the reverse strand, counting down.
TAATCCTCTGCCTGCGGCGCTGGCACACTGGGTTCTAGTCCCGGTCAGGGTGCCAGATTCTGTCCCGGTTGCCCCTCTTCCAGGCCAGCTCTCTGCTGTGGCCCGGGAGTGCAGTGGAGGATGGCCCAAGTCCTTGGGCCCTGCACCCCATGGGAGACCAGGATAAGCACCTGGCTCCTGCCATCGGATCAGTGCGGTGCGCCGGCCGCAGCGTGCTGGCTGCAGCGGCCATTGGAGGGTGAACCAACGGCAAAAGGAAGACCTTTCTCTCTGTCTCTCTCACTGTCCACTCTGCCTGTCCAAAAAAAAAAAAAAAAAATTTTATTAAAAAGAAAGAGAGTAAATGCTGAGGATAGGGAAAGTCTTACTGTTCCAGGAAACTGATATTTTTGCCGACGGACCCCAGGCAATAAGACACTATACAGAATGTTCATGTTATCATAGGCCACTAAAACCAAGTTCATCTTCAGCTTGTGGCTATAGGAATGAGGAACCATCCACTGGACTTGGCAGTGCAGTTCACCGCCAGTGCTTGTGCCCTCAACTTGACTCGCCAGGGCCTGGCCAAGGGGATGCCTGTTCGTCTGCTGTCAGAGGTTACCAGTCTACTTCTCAAAGCTCTGAAAAATTTTCCTCAATACCCCCAGGTAATTTGAATTCTTCATTTCACTTTCTAATCTTAGGATAGATATATGAACAATATTTATTTTTTAGTAAAATATTCAATTCATCAAAATGTCTCATTCTGGGTTTTCACTCTATCAAAGAGAAAGAAAATAGATAAGGAATTCATGCTTGTTATAGGAAAAATAGGAAATATGGATTAATATTGAAGTTAAATTTTTTAAGATCCCTGATAAACCTGTTACCCAGAAACATGTTAGTATTTTAGGTAACCTTATAGGCTGAAAAACGTTGGTTTTTATTTCATCCCATTTATGAAGATTAAGTTAAATTAAAGCCATAAATCTCTGTCTTTGTTGTGGTGATGGTTACACAGATGTAAATTGTCAAATCTAATTGAAAAGTTTACTTATGGTAAGTTAATTTTTAAAAAAATACAGTCAGAAAGGCAGTATTTGTCATTTAAGAAATTTGCATTTCTGCCTTTTAAAATTTGCATTTCTTTCTGCCTGGAAGATCCGGCTAAGCTCAGTCTTTCCTACGTGACAATTATCAGTTGTGGGATTAAGTGCGGAACTTGAAGGGGCCAGGTACATAGTGAGTTCTCAATAAGAAAAGCTCATAGGGAACACCAGCCACATTTTTAGAGCCTTTATTTGAGGTGCAGTGTTAGAGTTGCTAAAAATTATTTTGTTTTATTCCCTAAAAGTTACAGAAGAATTGTCTTCTCTGCTTAACCAATTCCCGGATTCTTGCGGATGTTCCATTTGACAGGCAAGTACATCTTGGTCATCTCATTGGTGTTGATTATGTTACTCTGAGTGTTGCTGGCTTTTGCTTATTAGTTTAGCAGAAGCCTGGTGAAGTTTGTACTGAGCCTCTTGGACAGAAAGATGATTGGATAGATGAGTTCCAAAGAGTCAAATTCTAGCCCTTCCATTAGTTTTGTGCATGAGTTCCCTGTACAATAGTTAATCTTCTAATATTAGATATGATCATGTTTACAAAGTGTTTTCAATAGGGCCTGGCTTAAGAAGTATTGGCCTGGGGCTGGCACTGAGGCATAGCAGGTAAAGCCGCTGCCTGCAGTGCCAACATCCCATATGGGCACTGGTTTGAGTCTTGGCTGCTCCACTTCCGAACCAGCTCTCTGCTATGGCCTGGGAAAACAGCAGAAGATGGCACAAGTCCTTGGGCCCCTGCACCCACATGGGAGATCTGGAAGAAGCTCCTGTCTCCTGGCTTTGGATCAGCCCAACTCTGGCCGTTGCAGCCATTTGGGGAGTGGACCAGCATCTGGAAGATCTCTCCATCTCTCTCTCTCTGTAACTCTGTCTACAGAAATAATAAGTATTGGCCATTCCAGGGGAGGCCAGTATTGTGGTGCAGCAGATTGAACCATCCCATATTGGAATGCTGCTACATTTCTGATCCTGCTGCTTGCTGATGTGTTTGGGAAGGCTGAGGAGGATGACTTAAATGCTAGGGTCCCTGACACCCACATGAGAGACCTGGTTGTAGTTTTTGGCTTCTGGTTTTGGCCTGCCCAGTCCTGGCTGTTGCAGTCATTTAGGGAGTGAGCCTCTTGGTAGAAGATTACTTTCTCTCTCAGAAAAATAATTTTAGTCATTCTGCTATTATATTTGTTAATATTTGTTTATTTAAATGTTCTCCTGGTCTTCCCTCTTTTTTTTTTCTTTATTTATTTATTTGAAAGGCAGAGTTGCAAAGAGTCAGAGACAGAGAAAGGGGTCTTTTTATCCACTGGTTCACTTCTCATGTGGCCACAACAGCCAGAGCTGTACCGATCCGAAGCCAGGAAGTAGGAGCTTCTTCCAGGTCTCCCACCAGGGTACAGGGGTCATCTTCTACTGCTTTCCCAGGCCATAGCAGAGAGTTGGATTGGAAGTCGAGCAGCCAGGACCCGAACTGGCGGTCTTATGGGATGCTGGCACTGCAGGAGGGAACTTTACCCATTACACCAGCCCCTGGTCTTCTTCTTTACAGGAGGCTCTCGATTTTAATAGCTGAGACTCCAGAACGGGGGTGGTGAACCTTTTTTCTGACTGGGTTCATTTGGGTATTTATAACATCATTTGCTGGCCGTAGAAGTGTATCAACTTTGGCCCTGTGTTGTGACACAGCAGGTTAAGAGCTGCCTGTGACACTGGCATCCCATATGAGTCCCTGCTGCTGCCCTTCCAATCCAGCTCCCTGCTGATGTTCCTGGGAAAGCAAAAGAAGATGGTAGAAGTGCTTGGGCCTCTGCTCCCTCTGTGGGAGACCCAGATTGAATCCCCGGTTCCTGGATTTGGCCTGACCTGGACCTGGTCTGTGTCCATTTCAAGAGTGAACAAAGTAATTATCAACTTAAAAATGTATATATATTTGCCATATATAGCCAGACCAAATGACTTTGTGGGCTTTATATAGCCTGTGGCTGGACATTCCTCACCCCTGCTCCACAAGTACAAAACAAAACTGTTTTTCTTTCAGGATTTGTTGGGGAGGCTAAGTGATTTCTTCTGTCCCTATCTACAGTTTGATAAACTTTGTGTAATCATGAGAAAATGCATAATACTTTTCAGATTTTATGCTGCAAAGTTTGTTATGGGATGGCTGTGTAGGCATGAAGACCCCAAGATGCAAACAATGGCAGTGAGCGTCATCTCTATTCTAGTCCTCCAGGTATGTGACTGTCTAAAGGCAGGATATCCCTCTCGCTATTCTTAATAGATACTTCACTTTTTGCTTTCTGTTTGTAGCTCTCACCTGAGAGAATTTTACAGCTTAAAGAAGAGCTCTTCTCAGCAATTAAGGTAGGTTGATTATCATTTTTATAAGCTTTTCATGAAAATTTTATTAGCATGATTTTAAGAAATCAAATTATTCTAGAAGACCAATTAAAATGAAAAATCTATAAGATGTGTTCCCTGGAAGAAGCTTCCTACTCTTATAGCTGTTTCTTTTGATATTTACTTCTGCGTTTCTTTCTTTTTTTTTTTTTTTTTTTTTTTTTTTTTTTTTTTTTTTTTTTTTAGATTTATTTATTTATTTATTTGAAAGGCAGAGTTAGCAGACAGACAGACAAGTCTTCCATCTGCCGGTTCACTCCCCAGATGGCTGCAATGGCTGGAGCTGTGGCAGATCAAAGCCAGGACCCTGGAGCTTCTTCCAGGTCTCATATGTGGGTACCAGGGTCCAAGCACTTGGGCCATCTTCTGCTGCTTTACTGGGGCCTTTAGCAGAGCAGGGAGTTGGATTGGAAGTGGAGCGGCCAAGACTCCAACTGGCATCCATATCAGATGCTGGCATTGCAGGCAGTGGTCCAAGCTCTATAATGCAGGTCCTACGTCTGCATTTTGAAGTATAATGCTTATTGTGTAATTTCTTTTCTTTCTTCCTTTTTTTTTAAAAATTCATTTTATTTGAAAGTCAGAGTGATAGATTGTCTATCTACTTCAACCAACCCCAAAGCTGATAATTTTCTATGGTCCACAAATAATGTTATACAAGTAAATAATTTGACTTAGTTTGATTTAGCAGTGGGTGCTTGGTATAGTGGATGAGACCTCATTTGCAACCCCAGTGTCTTATATTGGAATGCTTGTGTTTTCCCATTTCCTTCTTCCTGCTGCTGTGTACCCTGGGAGCCAGCAGATAGGCCCATGTTGTTGAGTTCCTACCAATCACATAGGAGACCCAGATTGAGTTTCTTCTCAGCTCATGGTTTCAGCCTGGCCCTGCCCTGACAATTATGGACATCTGGAGAGTGAACCAATGGACTGGAGATCTGTATTTCTGTCTCTCTCTGCCTTTATTAAAATAATACAAATAGGGGCCAGTGTTGTGGCAAAGTGGGTAAAGCTGCTGCCTGCAAGGTCAGCATCCCATATGGGCACCAGTTTGGGTCCTGGCTGCTCTACTTCTGATCCAGCTCCCTGCTAATGGCCTGGGAAAAGCCATGGAACATGGCCCACGTGTTTGGACCCCTGCCACCCGTGTGGGAGACCTGCATTGAGCTCCTTCTCAGCTCATAATTTTAGCCTGTCCCTGTCCTGGTTATTTTGGGCATTTGGAGAATGAACCAGTGGATTGTAGGTCTGTATTTCACTCTCTGCTTTTAAAGTAATATAAGTAAATAAGAATTTAAACATCTATTTGATTTATTTGGAATTGTTTGAGGTACAGAGGTTTATATTTAACTTTTCTTCCTGACATTTTCTCACCTTTTGTAAAATCTGTCTTTTCTTCACTGTTAATGCTGTACCACATTAAACTCCCAGTTGATATTTGCATCTATTTCTTGACTTTGCTCTATTTACTTGTATGTTATTTACAATTTCATAAATGCTTTGATATGTAAAACCTTTTATTTTGGTTTGGTTATCCTTATCTGTTTTTTATATGCAAACACTGGAGTTGGCCTAATTATTCCAAGAAAATTCCTATTTTCTTTATATTGTGTTAGATTTATGATTAATTTAGATAAAGTGACATCTGCAATACTGATTTTCCTTTCTTAAAATACTGTATGTATCCCATTTATTGAAGTCAGAGTATTGATTTCTCACATGCTAGGGATGTCAATATACAGGGGATGTGGCTCAGAGAAGCTGCTGGTCCTAGAGAAATTCTGTTGTTTGATGAAATTACATAGGAGAGTGTGGAGTATGGAGACAAGCTGAGGGCTGAAATTTTCAGATACTTACTTAAGATAAGTATGTCAGAGAAGTGGGAGGGCCAGGAAAGGAGGGAAGATGGATCCAAAATAATTAGAAGGAAAACCTGAGAAGCGAGAGCAGTCTTAGAATCCAAGGAGAGTATTTCAAGAGAAATTGAAGAGTCCAGTGTAGTGCTGCTGAGAGGATGAGTAGCATGGGGTCAGAACCAACTACTAGATTTGGCAAGATACAAATTAGTCATACTGCTTATTGTGATTTTAGTGGAGTAGTGGCCCAAAATGTGGTGAGCAAATATGAGATGAGAAATGGAGACTTTTTGATGTATTTAGGGAAGCAGAGGAAGCAAGATACTGTAATATAGGGTCAATATTTTGTTTTAAGATTGGTTATGGTAAAACATTGTATAGAGGTTTGGGGGAGCAGATGGTATAAGTAAAACAGAGGGAAATGATTTGATGCCAAACCTTTTTTTTTTTTTTAAGCTTATTTATTTATTTTAAAGTCAGAGTTATACCGAGCGAGAGAGAGGTCTTCCATCTGCTGGTTCACTCCCCAACTGGCTACAATGGCCAGAGCTGAGCTGTTCCGAAGCCAGGAGCCAGGAGCCAGGAGCTTCTTCTGGGTCTTCCATGCAGGTGCAGGGGCCCAAGGATTTGGGCCATTCTCCACTGCTTTCCCAGGCCATAGCAGAGAGCGGGATCAGAAGTGGAGCAGCCCAGACTTGAACCAGCGCCCATATGGGATTCTGGCACTGCAGGCGGCGGCAGCTTTACCTGCTATGCCACAGCACCAGCCCCTGATGCCAAATCTTTGCAGGAATTGGATTTCTAGAAATAAAGATGTTGGTTTCAGATTGGAGCAGAAGCCAAGGAAGGCAGAGTATATTGACACAGTTGTGAGTAGGCTGTTGGCTCTATTTATTTATTTATTTATTTTAAGATTTCTTTATTTTTATTGACTTGAAAGGCAGAGTTACAGAGAGAAAGGTCTTCTGTCTGCTGGTTTACTGCCCAGATGGCCGCAGTGACTGCAGTTGAGCCCATCCGAAGCCAGGTGCCAGGAGCTTCTTCTGGACCTCCCACATGGGTTCAAGGGCCCAAGCACTTGGCCACATTAGCAGGGAGCTGGATCGGAAATGGAGAAGCCAGGATTCAAACTGGTGCCTATATAGGATGCTGGCACCACAGGCGGTGGCTTTACCACAGCACCAGCCCTGGTTGTTGGCTTTTGTTAAAAAGAGCAGCAGAAGTTCTCAGTGAAGAGTAAAATGAAGTCATCTAACAAGGGGTGGGGTGGAGGGGGCCAGAAAATTAGGAAATAGTCGTCTTTGGGGCAAATTCACTGGGAAATAGAGTAGTAGTAACATATTCATTTGTCTCCCCTGTAGAAATTCATTTTGAAAGTGAGACCAGTTGAGCTAGCTGTTGAAACACCCAGATGTTTTGGAGGAGGCATAAAGTAAAGGGACAGTTAAGTTTAACTCAGATTGGATTTTGCTGAGTGGCGAGATTGAGGTTAAAGTTGTTGAAAATGGCTGCAGGACTAGACGGTGAATACTGGAAGCAGCAGACTGGGAAGAGTAATACTAGAGAGCAGGTTTTTTTGTTTTTGTTTTTTTTTTTGTTTTTTTTAAAGATTTATTTTATTTGAAAGGCAGAGTGACAAAGGTACACAGAGAGTTCTTCCTTCTGCTTGTTCCTCAAATGGCTGCAATGGCCAGGGCTGGACCAAGCGAAAGCCATGATCCTGGACTCCATCTGTGTCTTCCATGTGTGTGCAGGGCCTCAAGTACTTAGGCCATCCTCCACTGCCTTCCCAGGCACATTAGTGAGGTGTTGGACTGGAAGTGGAGCAGCCAGGACACAAATCAGTGCTCATATGGGGTGCTATATCCGACAGTGGCTTAACCCGTTGTACCCAATACTGATCCCAGTACTAGAGTTCTTAAGACAATTTTAGGTGGTAATTTGGGAGAGTTGGGCATTGTGGGACACAGGTGGGACACCCACATCCCTTATGGGAGTGCCTAGGTTTGTGTCCTGCCTCCACTTACCATCAAGCTTCCTGCTAATGCATAGTGGGTGAGATAGCAGAAGTATCGAGATAGCTCAAGTATTTGGGTCTCTGCTTTCCATGTGGATGGAGTTCCTGGCTCCTGACTTTGACCTTTCCCAGTCCCAACTGACATGGGAATTTCGGGCTATTTTTTATTTTCTTGTCTGTCTTTCCTACCTAAATTAGTATCTGACTAATTTTGACTAAGCATTCTAAATATATAAATAAATGGAATTGTCTATAAATGTAGCTCATTATGAGCTTTATAGCAAGTTGGACCACGTGTGCATTGAACCTTTTTGTTTTTATATAATCCTAATAAAAGCCATAAGAGGGAAGTAATTGAAAGAGAACAGATCAGAAAAATATATTAAATGGTAGGACTTGGGTTTACAATCCGGGTTGGATTCTAAAATTCTTCACTATATTGTTCTTCTTAAACTGAAATTGAATCCATCAGTTGGGCATCTAACTCCCTTTCTCTTTGGTTTTTAGGAACTGCTGGTGATATTAAAACAAAAGACTACTGAGAAGTTACATGATATCACCTTCTTGTTCACTTTGAAAGCACTTTGGAATCTCACAGACGAGTGTCCAGCTGCATGCAAGCACTTTGTTGAACATCAAGGATTGCCCATCTTCATTCAAGTCTTGGAGGTGGGAAGACAGAATTGAATTTATATGCAAAGTTCTTTTGTTCATGATAAAGTAACCTGTATGTTCTCTTGACAGACTTTTCCGGAATCAGCAATACAAAGCAAAGTACTTGGTCTTTTGGTAAGGTGAATTCCTTTGAACTCATTTACAGAAAACTAACACCTGTTTAGTACCTACTACATGCTAGCCACTGTTGTAAGCAATTTAATCTTCACATTGTCCCTTAAAGTAAATACCATTTACCATTGTAGATCAGTTATCTATTGCTGAAAACAGACTATAGCTTAGTGGCTTAAAACAATAGCCCATTTATTTATTAATTTATTTATTTTAAAGATAGATTTATTTATTTGAAAGGCAGAATTACAGCTGAGCCAGGTGCTTCCTCCCGGTCTCACATGTGAGTGCAGGCACCCAAGCACTTGGGCCATCCTCCACTGCCTTCCAGGGCTACAGCAGAGAGCTGGACTGGAAGAGGAGCAATCGGGACTAGAACCCGGTACCCATGTGGGATGCCGGCACCACAGGCAGAGGATTAACTAAGTGAGCCTCGGCGCCAGCCATTGTTTTGTTTTGTTTTTGAGGATTTATTTATTTGAAAGGCAGAGTTACAGAAAGAGAAGAACACACACACACAGAGATTAATTTTTTCATCAGCTGATTTACCCCCAAAATGGCTGCAGTGTCTGGGGATGGGCCAAACAGGAGCCAGAAGCCAGGAGCTTCAGCTGGGTCTCCCACACAGATGCAAGGACCCAAGCACTTGGGCAGGCCTTTTAGTCTTGTCTGCTTAATCCCACCATGCCACAACACTGGCCCCCAGGCAATCAGTTTTTTGAAATTTCATTGTTCTTGCTTCTGTGCTGTCTCTCAAATCAGTTTATTCTATAATTAAGAAGTTTCTTAAAGATAATTGTGAAGATTTACAAAAAGTGTTGAAGACATACCATAAGCACCTGCAATTTGCCATGCTGGTTACAGTGGGAAATAATAATCCTATGATTGTATAACTAATATATATGAAGCTGTCTTGCCATCGGCCATGCGACAGGCACACTTCGAGCTGACTCTGCAGACTCTGGAAGTAAATGGTTGCGGAAGGGTGGAGCTCACATGGCCGGGAACTTGGGCAGCTTCTGACAGGAGCTGACGGCAGCCTCCAGCAAGAGGCTGAGCTGCAGTGAATTCCCAGAAAGGGAATTGTTACTGTGTTTTTAAATTAAGAAATTCATTTCAGTTCTGAAGTAACACACTAGTTTGTAGTATATGTGTGACTAATTATTAATAATTTGAAAGGAGAGTGAGAGACAGATACAGCTGCCACCTGCTCATTCACAGTGTCCAGGGCTGGACCTGACTGGTGCCAGGACCTGGAACCCAATCTAGATCTCTGTGGGTGGCAGGAACCCATGTCAAGAATAAATGAGATAAGGCTGATAGACACTTTTTTTTTTAAAAAAAATTTATTTATTTATTTGAAAGAGTTACACAGAGAAGGAGAGGTAGAGAGAGAGAGGAGTCTTCCACCCACTCCCAAGTTGGCCGCAACAGCTGGAGCTGCGCTGATCCAAAGCCAGGAGCCTGGACCTACTTCCCGGTCTCCCATGTGAATGCAGGGGCCCAAAGACGTGGGCCACCTTCTGCTGCTTTCCCAGGCAATAGCAGAAAGCTAGATAGGAAGTGGAACAGTTGGGACTTGAACCAGCACCCATATGGGATGCCGGCACTGCAGGCGGTGGCCACAGCACCGGCCCCTGATAGACACTTTTATTTCCCTGGTATTGTGCCTGGCTGTAGTAAGTGCAATGTTTGTTATTAATGGTCATCATCAAGGGCTGAGATTGGGCACTGGGGAGATTGGGGTGGGGATGGGAGTGAGTGTTATAGGTGGGGCTGAGCTGAGCAGAAGGAAGAGAAGAGCCAGATCTTGATTCTCCTCCTTTCGTGTTCCTGATGTTCTCTGCTGCCTGGCACCTGTAGAACAACATTGCCGAAGTCACAGAGCTCTCGTGCGCACTGATGAGCAGCGAGGTGCTGCAGCATGTCAGCAGCTTACTCCACAGCAAGGAAATAGAAGTCAGCTATTTTGCTGCAGGTATCATAGCCCATCTGACATCCAACAAGCAGCTCTGGAAATACCGTGGCCGTCAGAGGAAAACTGTTCTCCGAGATCTGGTACGTGAACCATTTTCTTCTGTACAAAATCCAAAGTAAGTTCTTGTGTAAGACTTCTAGATTGTAAGAATTTTGGAGATAGATGATCATTGTAGAAGATCATTGCTCCAGGCGGCGCTGGCACACCGGGTTCTAGTCCCGGTCAGGGCGCCAGATTCTGTCCCGCTTGCCCCTCTTCCAGGCCAGCCCTCTGCTGTGGCCCTGGAGTGCAGTGGAGGATGGCCCAAGTGCTTGGGCCCTGCACCCCATGGGAGACCAGGATAAGCACCTGGCTCCTGCCTTCAGATCAGCACAGTGTGGCGGCCATTGGAGGGTAAACCAATGGCAAAGGAAGACCTTTCTCTCTGTCTCTCTCTCTCTCACTGTCCACTCTGCCTGTAAAAAAAAAAAAAATCATTGCTCCTTACCAATGCCCTGCCACCCACAGTTAATCTCTGTTAACTTTTTTTTTTTTTTTGAAGATTTATTTACTTTTTGAGAGGCGGAGTTACAGAGATGCAGAGGCAAAGGCAGAGAGAGAGAGAGATCTTCCATCCACTGGTTCACTCCTCAAATGGCCACCATGACTGGGGCTGGACCAGACTGAAACCAGGAGCCAAGAGCTTTTTCCTGGTCTCCCACATTGGCACCGGGGTGCAAACATGGAGTCCTCTGCTTTCCCAGGCCATTAGCTTGAAGCTGATCAGAAGTGGAGCAGCCAGGACTCCAACCAGTGCCTATATCGGATGCCAGCATTGCTGTCAGCAGGTTAACCTGCACCACAGCACCCGCCCCCTCTGTAAACATTTTTGTAGTCCTTCCAGTGGCTTTTTCAATTTGTTCATTTATTTGAAAGAGCTATAGAGAGAGGGTGTTTCCATGAACTCCTTTTTGTTCTTTGAGCCCTTTTTTCCCCCTAAAGATACACTGAAAAGGCATTGTGATAGAGTGGGAAGGAAAGACAGAGTGGAGAGGTCGTCCATCTGCTGGTTCACTCCCCAAATGGCCGCCATGGCCAGGACTTGCCTAGGATAAAGCCAGGAGTCTGGGACTCCATCCAGGTCTCTCAAATGGGTGCAGGGGCCTGGACAATTCCATTACTTTCTCAGGTGCGTTAGAGGGAGCTGGATCAGAGGTGCAGCAGCTGAGACTCAGAGCAGTGCTCTCATATGCAGTGGCAGCTTCATAAGCAGCGACCTAACACTGTGCATTTATTTGAAAGGCAGTTAGAGAGGAGATCTTCCATCCATTGGCTTACTCCCCAAATGGCCACAACCATTCAGACTGAGCCAGGCTGAAGCCAGCAACCACAAGATTTATTTGCCTCTAGCTCTCCCAGGGAGTGGCAGGCACTAAATACTTGGGCTATGGCCATCTTTTACAACTTTCTCAGTCATATTAGCTGGTATTTGGATCAGAATTAGAGCAGCCCAGATGGGAACCACGGCCCATGGGGATACTGGTGCTTCAGGTGATAGCTTACCCTGCTGCACCACAACACAGGCCCCTTCTTTCACTGGTCTTTTTCTTAAATACAGTATCCTATTGTCTTCTGCTTGCTATCTTTAAAGGTATAAATGATAGCTACTACATTTTTTAAAAAGCTATCGTCCAAGATTTCTGTTAAGTTTGCCTTTTTTCCTCTTTATTTTATCCCTTTTCTTAAAGTGTATGCTAATTAGCTATACACTGTTTTCTTTTCCTTCAAAGATTTATTTATTTATATATTTGAAAGGCTGAGAGAGAGATAGAAACCTTCCATCTGCTGCTTCACTCTCTGAATGCCTAAATAGCTGAGGATGTGCTAGGCCAAAGCTAGGAGCACTGAACTGCATCCCTGTCTCCCATGTGGATGGCAGGGACCCAGGTAACTGGGTCATCATCTGCTTTCCCAGATTCATTAGCAGAAAGCTGAATGGGAAGCAAGGTAACCAGGGTTCTAACCAGCACCCTGAAATGGGATATGGTGGCTTAACCCACTGCCTGTCCCATGTCCACTTTTACCTATTAATGAGGCTTTTTGGAAGCTGTGTGCTAATGGGTAGAACTTGTCAACTGTGGGCTTCACTACAGAGTGATTTGGACTGGATGTCCTTTAGTGTCAGTGCCTTAAGATCTTTGGCTCTTTGTCCTAAACTAGTTGGAATGCACCTGTGTGAAATCTACATGCTTAGTTGTCAGCAGTGGGAAAGCCCACTAACGGAAGAATTGAGGGCAGGGGATCTGAGGATTTAGTGTTTAGATTTTCACAGCACAGTTTTTAGCATGGTGCTGCCATCCTTAGTTGTTTATGGGGTTTGCCCAGTCCAGTAGTTTTTGTTAAGGATGGGAGAAAAGATGTAGGAGCCTTAATCTTTGACCCTTTCCTCCAGTTTTCTCAAATTTCACTTCAGAAAGTACCTGGTGTGCAAATATTTACTTATTTGAGAGGGAGAGACAGAAAGGTCTTCCATCCACTGGTTCACTCCTCAAATGGCCACAACAGCCAGGGCTGGGCCAGGCCAGAGCCAGGAGCAAAGAGCTTCTTCTGGATCTCCCACACAGATACAGGGGCACAGACACTTGGGCCATCCTCCAACTACTTTCACAGGCCATAAGCATAGAACAAGATCGGAACAAGAGCAGCCAGGACACAAACCAGCACCTGTATGGGATGCTGGTGCTGCAGGCGGAGGCTTAACCTACTATGCCTCAGCGCCAGCCCTGCACATATTTCTTTTTAAAGAAATTTATTTATTTGAAAAGCAGTATGACAGATCTTCCATCTGCTGGTTCACTCTACAAATGGCTGTAGCAGAAGGGATCAGACTAGGCTGAAGCCAGGAACCATCTAAGTCTCCCATGTGGGTGTCATTTGAGCCATTATCAGCTCCTGCTGAGGTGCATTAGCAAAGACTGGTTCATAAGCAGAGTAGCTGGGACTCAAACTGGCACTCTGAAATGGGCATGCAGGAGTACAAGGGTCTCATCCCACTGTGCCACAAAGTTTGCCTCTATTGTGCAAATTTTAAATGCCTTAGGGTTGTCTTCAGTTTATTCATTTGAAAGTTAGAAGAGAATACCTTCCATGTGCTGGTTCATTCTCCATATGGCTGCATGGGCTATGGCTGGGCCTGCATGCTAAAGGCCATCTCTTACGTGGCTGCAGGGCTCTGCTTTCCCAGGCACATTAGTAGAGAGCTGGACCAGAAAGTGGATTAGCCAGGACTTGAACAGGAGCTAATATGAGATGCTGCTGTTGCACAACCTGTTGTGCCACAAAGCTGGCCCATCACCTTCTGTTTTATCCCATTTTTATTATTCTGTTAATGGAACGTAAGGACAGAATACAAGTAATAAATAGTGTGGTCAGTACACTGTCTTTGAAAAAGTTTCTTGGAGATAGCATTGTGGCATAGCAGTTTAAACCACCTGCAACGCCAGCATCCCAATCTCGGCTGCTTCACTTCTGATCCAGCTCCCTGTTAGTACCTGCACCTGGGAAAACAGCAGACGATGGCCCAAGTACTTGGGCCCTTGCCAACCTTCGGGGAGACCCGGATGAAGCTCCTGGCCATCCCCTGTGGCCATTTGGGGAATGAACCAGCTGATGGAAGTTCTCTCTCTGTATCTCTCCCACTTTCAGTTGATCATTTGATGAAGTAAGTATCTAATTTTAATCATTTGCCTTATTTTGAAAATTTTAAGTATCTGTAATTTTAAAGAACATGAAGTAGTCTGTCATCTTTTTTAAATGGTAGAATATAATATTCGAATCTGGTCTTCCCCCAACTCCTCTGTTTTTGTTTTTTTGTGTTGGTATAGCATGCAGCCATCCAGAATTGGCCAAGTTCAAGTTGTAAGATGTCATCATTAGTGACCTACAGGTAATCTCATGACGATGTATAATACTTTTCTTTAAGTATCTGCTCAGTGATACAGTAGTAATGCATAAGCATCAGTTAGCCTTATGTTTAAGTCCTTTTTATCTGTAATACTGTGAAAGACTGTATCTAGAAAATCCGAGGCTTAGTTTTTCTCATCTATCAAATGAGGCTGTACAAGATGGAAGATGAAATGAGATAATGAGATAATGATACCAGTGTCTGCATACAGTGCAACTTAGTGACTGGTATCGCCCAGTGTACAGTCAGGAATGGATCTGTTTGGTGAGGAATTGACCCTGGGGGAAAAGTTTTGAACATTAATATATTCTTGAACTTTAGCTTGAGTACTCAGTTAACGTATTTGTATCTTTTTAGATCCTTCAAGCCTTTTTTCCCACTGCTTGGCAACTTCTGTCAACCAGAGGTTCAACTCTGGGCACTGTGGGCCCTGTGTCATGTCTGTAGTAAAAACCGTACGTATTCAAAACAGTACTTTGCTTGCTAGTTTTCTGTGTTAAAAATTCAAGATGGATTCTGAAAAATCATTCACTTATGTTCTCCACAGGTAGCTTTTTCTACAATGTTCATAGAAAATGGAATAAAAGATAATGCATATTGCACATGGCTTTTTTTTTTTTTAAGATTTGTGTATTTATTTGAAAGGCAGAGTTACAGAGGGACAGGGAAAGAGATGCAGAGAGAGAGAGAGAGCTCTTCCATCTGCTGGTTCACTCCCCAAGTGGCCACATCATCCAGGGCTGGGCCAGGCTGAATCCAGGAGCTTCTTCTGGGTCTCCCACTTGGGAGACAGGAACCCAAGCACTTGGGCCATCTTCAGCTGTTTTCCGAGGCACATTAGCAGGGAGCTAGATCAGAAGTGGAGCAGCCAGGACTTGAACCGGTGCTCATATGGGATTGTGACATCACAGACAGCAGCTTTACCTGCTTTGCTACAACGCTGGCCCCAATCCTTTTAACAATTTTTGTAAACAATCTTATGTTTTTAACAGTTTTTAAAAAGATATATATATATATTTACAAGAAAGGCAAAGCTATTGAGACACTGGTTGGTACACCTGCATCCATAACAGAATGCCTGTGTTTGAGTCCCACCTCTGCTTCCAGTCCTAGCTTCTTGCTAATGTGCACCCTGGCAGGTAGCAGTGAGGGCCCCGCCCATGTGGGAGATAAGGATTGAATTCATGGCTCTGGCCTTTGCCCAGTCCTGGCCATTGTAGGCATTTAGGGAGTGGATCAGCAGATGAGTTATCTCTCTTTCTGTCTCTGTCAAAGAAATACTTTTTCAAAGAACAGCCTTCAGAACCACACTGTGCTTTGTTTCCAGTTTCTGTGGTTTACCAGCTGCAAACTTGAGCAAGTGGCTTAACCTGACTGTGCCTCAGTTCCTTCTTCTGTAGAATAGATAATGGTACCTACTTCACAGGATTGAAGGATTAAGTGTGTTAATATTTATAAAATATCTTACTTATCTTGTTTAACTAATTTATTTGAATGGCCATTACAGAGAGCCAGAGAATTGTTTTATCTTTGTGAATTGAAGGCAAAAGTGATAGTCTGTTGACGTTCATTTTAAGTGAGTGTTAAGTCTTTTCACATGAATCATTTTGTTTTTATAAATTCCCTTTTGATATTTTTTGGGCACTTTCTGTCTGGTCTTTTTTATTCAAAGGGAATTAAAAAAAAAATTTTTTTTTTGAAAGATTTATTTGATGGCCGGCGCCACGGCTCACTAGACTAATCCTCTGCCAGGTTCTAGTCTTGGTCGGGGTGCCGGTTCTGTCCCAGTTGCTCCTCTTCCTGTCCAGCTCTCTGCTATGGCCTGGGAAGGCAGTGGAGGATGGTCCAAGTCTTGGGCCCCTGCACCCCATGGGAGACCAGGAGAAGTACCTGCCTCCTGCCATTGGATCAGCGTGGTGCGCCGGCCGCAGCGGCCATTGGGGGATGAACCAATGGAAAAAGGAAGACCTTTCTCTCTGTCTCTCTCTCTCACTGTCCCCTCTGCCTGTCAAAAAAAAAAAAAAAAAAAAGAGAGAGAGAGAGAGAGAGAGAGAAAGAACTGGATCGGATTGTGCTGTGGCACAGTGCCAGCCCCAAATCTTCGTTCTTTCTTCAGAAATGTAAATGTAGTGACTTGGGAATAAAGTGCCGATTGTCCATGGAGTTTCCTTGCTTTTCTTTCAGCCAGCAAATACTGCAAAATGCTTGTGGAAGAAGGAGGATTTCCGCTTTTGTGCAACATCCGGGATCACAAGAGGGCACATCCCCAAGCACAGCAGCTCGCGGCCTCCATTCTCGATGACTTCCGAATGCACTTCATGAATTACCAGAAGCCCTCTGTGTGCCAGGTGCCGGTTCTCACCTGAGTGCCTGCAGCTGTGCCCTCTGCTGTAGCTTTCCTCGTTGAATTCTGTGTTGAAACCAGCTGTGCGAGTTTGTGGAGCAGCCATCTTATTACCTTTCTTTGTTGGTCTCTGTAAGTTTCAAAAGCTTGCGTTCATTCTATAGCATCATCCGGATCAGGTTGGAATTCGTCTGGGGACACCTTGTTGGTAGCGGTTTTGGATAACTCGAACCATGGATGCTCTGGGGTGAGTCGGGGGCTTGTCTCACGCAGCAGTGCCAGCTTCTCTTCTGCAGCGCAGATGCTTCTTCATTCAGAGGGTGTCCTGAGGCCAGGACCCTTCACCCTCAAGGGAAAGCAAAAAGACCACAGGGCAGCCTGCATTGTTGATCCTCCTTCCAGGAAGCCACTGTGCTTTGAGAAGACAGAACCTCTGCTGGAAGGGAGAAGTGATTTTTTTTTTTTTTTAATGGCACCTTCTACCTTTTACAAATTACCTTCTACTTGAGGCAGAGAAAGGTAAAATACGTTTTTTAACCATTTTGGGTTTTCTCCCTTGCAGCTTCACTGATCAGACCGGGGGAGCATGGCATTGTGTCTGCTGGTGTGATGGGAGTACCTAGTGGGCCTTAGGGCCGGGGAAAGGTATTGCCAGAAGGGCCCCTGCGCCCCCCAGGCTCTTCTGAGAATCAACTGCAATTTTAAATGTTTCTGAGAATAAAGTAGCATCCTGCTTGATTGTCAGGATATTTTCAGAATAGTTTTTTGTAGAGTGCCATTTGTACTGTCCTTTGGAATCAAATGGGGAAAACAGCTCATTTTTCCTTATTCTACGCCGTGTCCCAAGCTATGAGAGTTCCTGGCAGTACTGAATGCTAGCTTTTGCTAACAGGAGGATGCACCATGGAACCCTTGTCTCTTGAGGTCCAGTGCGTAGCAGGCACCCCTTCAAGTATGGGCTCATTTACAACTCCCTGGGGCAACTCAGTGTCTCGTCCTCCCTTTGCAGAGTGCCCACAGCTGGTGTGCTGGTGCCGCTCTCACGCCACCGGCTCTCTGTGAGCCTCCCTCCCAGGACGCAGGGGCACAAGAGCAGCAAATCCATAGTGTCACTGGCCAGTGTCTGTGCCCAGCCAGAGCCCCAGCCCACTTAGGGAATGACCACAAGTCCACTGCTGGAGAGGTGGCCTGGGTCCTAGAGGAGCAGGGCTGCCAAGACCAGTCTGTGCAGGTGAATGCTGGCCCCTTTTCTTCAGGACGCTCTCTGCTTACTCACCTTCGCTCTTGCCCTCCTCCTCAGCGCCTTCAGGCTTCAGTTCAATGTAACTGCCCATTCCCTACCCTTGCTTCTCCACCCAAGCCAGCCACTCCCTCAGTGCTCCTGAAGGCCAGGAGTCCCCTGCTGCTCTGCGATGGACAAGGAGGCGTGCCTCAGTGCTCAGGTTCCTCCTTCACAGCAACACTAAGTGAACAGTCACAACACATTTATTAATAGTTTCCTGTTCCAGGAGTCGAAGCTGAGGCCCAGAGCGCTTATGGATCTGTAGTGATTCCTGACACACATGTAGACCAACACCATGATTTATTTATGATCTCTGTTGTCCAGAGCCCCTGACAACTGCGAGGCACCTGAGAGCCAACGATGCAAAGCCACGCAGGGACCCGGGTTAATTCTTGGTCCATCATCTGAGGAGGGGGCTGGCTGGTTTCCAAAGCACACCCCAACCCAGTGATTGTCCAGTAAGGAAGGCAGCAGTGAAGTGATGTGGTCAGCACCTTGGTGTCAGTCTTTTCTGTCCATTGCTGTCCTCGCGATGAGGCAGCAGTCCGATTGCAAGCTTTCCGCTGGGCCCTGCTCCGGAAGGCACACATCACCATGCCAGTGCTTCAGGGTCACTTGCCAATAAACCTGGGGGGCCGCTTCTCCCTGAAGGCTGCCATGCCCTCCAGCCGGTCCTGCGTTGGAATATTCTGCAAGGACGCATGAAACACTAGTTTGAGGGAACACAGCCAGAGGCCAAAACTGCTGCCCAAGTTTGCCCAACCCATGATAAGGCTGTAGCCCAAGTGTTTTCCCTTGTCTTGGACTCTGGAGGTTCTGTGGCCCACACCATTGGTGTCTGTGTGCACCCTGCTTCCATGTCCCCAGCAAACTCCCTGCCTCCCGTGGCAGCAACCTGAGAGGAGGCTGCTCAGTAGAGGAGCAAGCTTAGGCTCTGATCTCGTGTGCACAGCTAGTTCACACCAGGCTGTGTGAGTGCCAGGACTCCTTGCGTAGGAGTATTTTGGGTATTTGTCAACTTGGAGATGAGTGTGTTCTGCAGGGTCCGGGGCAGGGCTGAATTGGTCAGCCCCAGGTGTGCGGCACCTCCACTGAACACATTCTACAGGCCATAACGAAGGCCCTGACATCCCAACGCCAGCCTGGGGCAGCAGAAACTATTCCTCCTCTTTGTCACCAGCCTGCGCTTGGGCACGCTGCCGTTAGCTGGTTGAGGAAGCCGTCTCAGAAGCAGTGTGGGGCCCAGGGAGTTGGGAGGAACTTCGGGAACTGGGGCCACAAGGCTCCCCTGCTCTGGCCCAGCCACTCACAAGCATGCGCATCCTGGCAGCCGCCCCTTACCTGGGCATAGCAGATCCCTTCAATGGCCATCCCTGATGCGATGTCCACCTGTGAGTAAAAGTGGACGTAAGGAAGATGTCAGGAGAATCCAGTCCCTGAGTTCTTGTCACTCGGACTGTCTACATGAGCCTTAACAATCCGTGTCCTGCTCACGACACTTCAGTGGACCCAAGTCCCAACCTAAAACCCCCTCACCTCTATTCCTCGGTCAATGGCAACTTTGCCCAGCCGCACAGCGATGGGGGCCTAGGGAGAAGAGAGGAGTCTGAGTGGGGCATCAGTGGAACTACAGATGGGCAGGCAGAGGTCTGGGTCTCGTGCAGGCTGTTGTAGTGAGCTGTCTTGTGTTGCAGTCCGTGTTCTGCCTCTTAGTTAAGGTTCCTTTCTTAAAATGAAGGAAGCTGGACTCTCTGACCCTTGACCTTCCCAAACATGACTAAGTTGAGGTTCCAGGAAGTGAGGCACTTGCCTACGTTTAAGCTTGGATTTGACTCCCGGTCACTGGAGAGCCTCCGTTACTACCCCTTCCTCTACTCCCTCAACCCAGATGTCCACCTCCACTGCAGGTTTCTGTTAGGAAATCCCAGGGCTGGGTGCTTTGCTCCTGCCACGACAGCTACAGGATCCGCCCCCAGGCCCATCTGCGGCCAGGCCCTCATACTGTGTTAACTGTATATAAGAAAGACTGTCAGAAAAAGGCAATTTTAAAGTCAGCATTGAAGCCATAAATAAAGTCTAGCTAAACAAAAATGAGTAACTTCAGAGAGAAAAATATCCCATGATACAAAAGTCAGAAACTGAGAAAAAGTTTTTCCAATTCTTCTTGGAAAAATTTCTTTTAGTAAAAGTGTGAACATTCCCAACAAAGTGTCTGTAAAGGGAAACAAAGGTCTGAAAACATTTTCACAAGAAACTATAGACATGAAGTATGCCCACTTCAGTCTAGAGAAATGGAAATCAAAACAGGCTCAGTGTCCCTTTTCATCACTGATTAGCATGAAAATGAGGGTTGCTTGCATTGTTGACAGAGGAAATTGGGACAGTGCCTCAGGAAGTCATTTGGGAAAAGCCAGCAAAGCATTAGATGCACCCCCTACTGATACTCCTTGCAGGCATCAACCTTACAGACACACTTCCAGAAGTACAGTCATTTATTGGTATTCTGCAGTAGGAAAAAGATAGAAACTACATCGAGTTTCGTGGTCTTGGGTACTGGCTAATTAATGATGCCTTACCCATACCATGTACAAAAAGTATGCAGGTCCAAACAGTGGGTTCAATCAGTGATGTGCTCGGATGCAAGAATCTCCAGTGTGTGAATGGTAAGGTGCACACTAGTGCGAATGCTGGAAAGTGTTGGTGCGCACGCCTGCGACGTGACATATGTTACATTCTTCCATGCTGTGATTCTGCACTGTGCACAGTTAACTTTGTGCTTAAAATTTAAAATAAAATCAGTAAAAGGAGTACAGTTATTTAAGTATGTGGGTACATGTGAATGATTTTTTGTATGCTGTGGAAATTCCAGGAGGGAGGTGTACACTGTCAACAACGGTCACCTCTAGGGAGAGGGACTGGGGAATAGAGGGCTACTTGGATTACCATCTGTCCTGTGTCGTGAATATGTAACTCAAAGACTACAGAAACCTGGGACTTTGACTTTTAAAACTGGGATAGCCACAGGTAAACTAAGATGGCTGGTCGCCTCACTTTGGATCTTTGCCATGTGAGCTTCTCATTCCTCTGTTCTGTGTGATTTGCGTGTCAGGGCCATGTATTTAGGTAACTATCCAGTCAAGAAACTGACCTTTCAAGAGAATGATCAGAAATGTGACTGATAATTTCATGTTATTTGGAAATGAGAACAGCGAGACATACTATGGCCACAAAATGTTCCATCCTTTTGATGTTCAAATAAACAGCCAAATGTACCCTTCAGAGGACACTGCACACTGAGCACGGTAGGAGGAAACTTGAGTGTTAAGATGCCGGATGTGTTGGATGCTGCGGCCACTAGATGGCAGCCACCTCCACCCCGGAGCACCCAGAGCCACTGCTGCAAGGGCCCCTGTGGGGCTGGTGGCTGGGGTAATGGTTTTGATGGCTGATGTGGTACAGAGAGCTACAACCGTGTTAGTACCATTGTTTCCGTGTGCAAGAGGGCTTCACAGAGTTCACGGGGAGTGGGATTAAAGAGAATGCTCCTTTTCCACGGGCACTTTAAAGCTCCTTAAGTTTTTAGAAACCTGCATCTTGAGATTCCTTTTGTACGAAAGAACAAAACCTAAAAAGAATAGAACAGGGGTTTTTTCTAAATAAACTCTTGTTTGAGTATTTTCTGCTAATGTTGTAGCTAATTTTATAGGCTTATATTTTAACTGTTTTATGGCATGTTGTAAATTTTTATATTTGAAACGCATTACATATTTTTTTTAATTTGGTACCTATTTGGCACTCTTAAAAATTAAATGCCAGAGTCTATATTCTGTGTTGTGCAAAACACCAGTGTTGTTTTCTTCTGATGTGGTAACTTCTTGTGACCACATGGGCAAGTCACCTGACCTCTCTGGGTCTGTCTCCTCGGATGGCACGGGCAGTGAGCTCACCTGGGGCAGGATCTCCTGGGCCAGTGTCCGGGCTCGCTGGTAGGCGGCGTCGCCCTCCTCGTTCTGGGCCACGGCGTGATTTACCAGCCCGAGCGTGTGGGCCTGGACCCCGCTTAGCCGCCGGCCAGTGAAGATAAGCTCCTTGGCCAGGGCCACACCCAGGCAGCGCGGCAGCCTCTGAGTTCCTCCTGCAGGATGGAGGGGCAGGGGTTGGGGAAGCAGGGTGAGAGAAGTGGGAACTCAGAGGAGCAGTGTGCGTTAGGATGGGGCCCAGGACACAGCCAAAGGAACACAGCGGGAGTGGCAGGTGGAGCAGAGCAGGTGCTGCAGGTGAGTTACCTGCCCCTGGGAGCAGCCCTCGGGTAGTCTCGATCAGCCCCATGACGGCCGTGGAAGCTGCGGAAACAACAGAGTGAAGCTGCCTCCCCCTGCCCTCAGCCTTCTCCCCCTTGAGACCCACCTCCCATCACCTCTGCTGCTGCTTCCTGAGCCTGTAAGGTGGGAAGAAGGTGACTGGCCCTCTCCTGCCTGCTTCAGACAGCTGCTAAGACTCAGGTAAGGTAAGGGTGTGGGAACAAGGCAGCCATTCTAGAAAATGCCTGACACTATTTGTGCATTGATGGATCCTGGGTCTCCTGTACCCATAGCTCCGGCCTGGCTGACAGCGTCCGTGACTCCTGCTCCTGCCAGGATTACCGCGTTTCAGCCTGCGTCCTCCCAAGTTCCACTTCTGGGAAGTTCCTGGCCGAGTCCTCCAGATCTTCCCAGCGCAGGCCATTACAACCCCGGGGAGGGGGCTCATGGGAGTGGCTCGCCAGGGTTCTGCACCCTGCCCTTGCTGAAACCTGGGCGGCCTGCGGCTATGACCTGACCACCTGGTCAGTTCCCTGTCCCTGACACGCACTGTGTAGATGAGATGACCTTTGTGCCTGAGGCGTTTGCAGCGAGCGTGCCAGGTGGCACCATGGTAGCCTCAAGAGGGGCTGTCCTCACCAAGTCAGTCGTGGAAAGGTTATCAATTAGCTTCTCATCCCCTCCAGTCTGCAAAACAGGCTCAGCTGCTCAGACCTGAGCCAGTGCCAGGGAACTGAAGAACAAAGTTCCTGCCCGGATACACTGGCGATGAGCTGTGCCCAGTGACTTATCACCCCCTTGGCTCACCTTTGGTCAAAACATGGGCAGCTGGGGAGGGGGTGGAGATCTGAGCTGGATGCATGCACGTGGCAGATTGGACATGGACCTTTGTCCTGCTTGGTGTTCCCTCTCCATGCACTTGGCTGTCCTGTTGGCAGGACAGTCACTGCAGGGACAAGGGAAGCAGCTTGTGACAGGTGATGGCTACTATAGCAGTTCTGGGCCAGGGGGCAAGCAGCTTCTGCCTGAAGCCACTGTGCCCCCTACCCTGCTTCCAGAAGGCCAGAGCAGGGCTCGACGTAAGGCCCCAAGACCTAGCCTGGTTCACCCTCCCCTCAGCCCCAGCCCAGTACCTGCCACTCGCAGGTCACAGGCCAGGGCAAGCTCCAGGCCTCCGCCCAAGGCAAAGCCGTCCATAGCTGCAATGGTGGGCGCCGGGAAGGCCGCTGTGGAGATGAAGATGGGCTCAATACGAGAGAGACTGAAGCTGGCAGAGAGCACCTCAAGGCTCCTCACCTGGTGGTACCTCTGCCAGGTTGACTGGGTTTCCCCCAGGGAAAGAGGGGATAGGCTGCCAGGTGCCTGCTCAGCCCCACCCTCCGGCTGACCTCCCAGCACTGGCTTTGAGGGAGTCAGGCAGTGATGACCCAAGGACATAAGTACTACAATCAAAGGAAGCCTGGAGAGTGCTGGGAAGGGTGACCTGAGGTAGCTAGGGTTACCTAGGCAAAAGAACAGGGATGCACATCTGGCTAACTGGACTCCTCTGAAATGGCCAGGCTTGAACCCTGATGGCAGGGAGTCAGCTGGGAGCTTGTGCTCTGTGAGAGGTGCACCCTGACCCTCTTGGGATTCCTTGTGCCCACCTGCTGGGAGAAGCATGTGTTCCCCTTCAGAGCTCCAACAGTAGAGCATGGTCAGGAGGGGCGGGGCCCAGCAGGCTCCACCCCACTCGCAGACACTCACCGATCTCATCCATTAGCCCTCGCAGTCGCTGCACGAAGATCCCCACCTCGGCGTTGCTCATCTGCTCCCGCTCCTTCAGGTCTGCACCTGCAGGCGGCCAGGGGTCGGAGCCAGCCCTTGGCAAGGTGGTTGATTATGGAATCCCAGGCAGATAGAAGATCAGCAAAGGAGGCTTGAGGGGAAGCAGGTGGAGAAGGAGAAGCACCAGGAACTGGTCAAGGAAGCCAGGGGAGGGGAGGAAGGGGGTGTGGCAACGGGAGCAGCACAGCAACAGCAGCAAAAGGCAACTTGAACTTCACCAAAAACACAAGCTCCAGTGCACTGAGGAACACTATGGAGAGTACCAGACAGCCCACGGAACAGGAGACGATCCTCCCAAGTCATACATTCAGTAAGGAATGCCACTGGATATACAAAGAACCCAACAACAAAGCAATCTGATTGAAAATGGGCTAAGAGCTGGAACAGACATTCTCCATAAAAGATATAAACAGCCAACAAGCACACGCAGACTCCGGGGAAATGTCAGACACCAGTGTTCACAGGGAAGCCAAAAGGTGAAAATAGCCAGGTGTCCATGAGCAGGTGGACGGGTAGGCCAACGTGGAATGTGTGTGGTGGAATATTACTCAGCCACCAAAAGGAATGAGATTCTGACAAGTGCTTCAATGTGGACAGCCCTTGAGGCTCTCTGCTCAGACACCTGCTTTTCTGTGGGTCTGGAGCATGTTCCCTCACTGTCTTCAAGACAGAAGTTCATGGTGATCACCCTGCTGTGAGGAGCAAGTGATGCCGGCACCCTGAAAGCTTTGGTGACAGCAGCCATCCTCTGGGTGGTTAAAGGGGTAGTGGGTCCCATTTGGCCACTGGCCTTGTGAGTGCTGTGAACTCAGTTTTCTCAGTGGAGGGTCAGAGCAAGGCATAAAGGAACAGAAAGAACTGGCATTCTTGGCCAGAGAGGCCAAGGTCCAACTGAATTCTCGTCTGCCTTTTACTAGCAGTGTGACCCTCTCAGAGTTCACATCTGCATGTGGGACACCATGCCCTGAGCTGGAACTGACTCAAGCCTCTCCTAACCCCCCGAGGGCTGCTGGTGCACTGGGCTGGGGACACAGAGGGCACCCACCTGCACAGAAGACGCCCTTCACTCCACTTCTGAAAAGCAGGACACGCACTCGCTGGTCCTCCCGCAGCCGGGCCAGAGCTTGCAGCAGCTGCAGGAACACCCGGTCAGAAGCCTGCCAGTCCAGTCCCCAGCCCACCCCATGGCCCTCCCCCGTGCCCTCCAGTCTCACCTCACTAACCAGGACGTTCCCCAGGGCGTTGCGGGCACGAGGTCTGTTCATCAGAATCTCGGTGATGCCTGCAGGGAGCAGAGCAGCCTCGGGTGAGCGGGCTGGGGGCTGCAGGAAGGAGGCCTGGGTTCTGGGCAGCCTCTGCCCTTGGTTCACAGTGCAACATGGGACAAGTCACACATTCAGGCCTCGGTTTTCTGAACTGCAAAATGGAGAAAGTCACCCTTGCCCTTTCTGTCTCACAAGAAGCCGAAGGGCTCAGGACCCATGGGGCAAAGTGGGTGAGGAACAAGAAGGAGCACCCCTGTGGCTCTTGCCTGCTCCCGCCATCGCCGGGCGCAGACACGCCTTCCATTCCCCAGCCCCCTCGGCAACACCGTGCTACTCACAACCCAACATCTGCCTCCAGCTGACAGCTACCCTTGTTACCACCACGCAGGACTAAGAAGGGGGAAGGCACCAACCACCCCAGAAACCCTACCGTGTGCCCAGACACAGCCATGGTCCTTTCTCCCCCACCCCACCAAAGTAACTCTCCTGACCTTCATTTCAATGATGTCATGTATTTCTTAATATAACTTTATCACCTGAATGTGCACAGACATGCGTTAGACTTGCTCATTAAAAAAAATAAATAAATAAAGATTATTTGAGAGAGTTAGAGAGAGATCTTCCATCTGCTGGTTCACTCCCCAGATGGCCGCAATGGCTGGGGCTAGGCCATGTGGGGTCTCCCATGTGGGTGGCAGGGGCTCAGCACTTGGGTCATGTTCTACTGCTTTTCTCACGCCATTAGCAGGGAGCTGGATCAGAAGTGGAGCAGCTGGGACTTGGACCAGCACCGATATGAGATGCTGGCACTGCAGGCAGCGGCTTGAGGCAGGCCACACCCTGGTCCTGACTGGCTCATTTTTAAAATGCTGATGTATCCCGTAAAATCCTGTGAAAATCCCCAGATTCTCCCTTTGGTCCTGTCTTTCCCTGTAGGGTTTCTCAAAGTCTGCGTTTGCTGAGCGCACACTCGGGTAAACCACATGTCCCTCTGGCACCAGTGATGAGCTGCTGACTCCAGAGGCTTGCTCACACCGTTCTGCCCTCTCTGGCACGCCAGGAGCCTTTGCCCTACTTGTGTGTTCTTCCCCAGCATCAGCCAAGATTACTGCAAGAGCTTGCTGTACTCGTTTAGTTGCCTTTATGGGAGACCAGGATAAGTACCTGGCTCCTGCCATCGGATCAGCACAGTGCGCCGGCTGCAGCGCGCCAGCCATTGGAGGGTGAACCAACGGCAAAGGAAGACCTTTCTCTCTGTCTCTCTCTCTCTCACTGTCCACTCTGCCTGTCAAAAAAAAAAAAAATTTTTTTTTTTTACAGAGCAACCGAGGGAGGGAAAGACAGGGAAAGTGATATTCCACCTACTGGTTCATTCCCCAAATGGCCACCACACAAGGACCAGACCAGATCAGACCAAAACCAGGAACTTGGAACTCCATACAGGTCTCCCACATGAGTGGCAGGGGCCCAAGCACTTAAGTCAACATCTGCTGCATCTCAGAATGCACTGGCCGGAAGCTGGATTGGAAGCAGAGGTGCCACGACTCAAATCAGCACTCCAATAGAGGGTGCAGGACTGCCAAGCAGCAGCTTAACCGCTGCACCGCAACACTTGGCCCATGGGAGACCCCTGCTATCCAGCATTTTAAAAAAAAAAAAAAAGCTACTTATTTGAAAGGCAGAGAGAGAAAGAGAGAGCAAGAAAAATCATTCATTTACTGGTTCACCCCACAAATGGCCACAACAGCCAGGGCTCGGCCAGGGTGAAGTCAGGAGCCTGGCACTCCATCCTGGCCTCCCACATGGCTGGCAGTACTGGGGCCATCTTCCACTGCCATCCCAGGCACATGCACAGGGATGCTGGATCAGGAGGGAGCAGGGGCCGGCATCACGTCGCAGAGGGTTAAGCTACTGCCTGTGACGCCAGCATTCCCTTAGGAGTGCTGTTTTGAGTCCCAGCTGCTCCACTTTCAATTCAGCTCCCTACTAATGGCCTGGGAAAGCAATGGAAGATGACTCAAGTCCCAAGGCCCCTGCCACCCACGAGGGAGACCCAGATGGAGTTCCAGGCTCTTGGTTTCTGCCCAGCACAGTCTTGGTCCCTTGTAGCCATTTGAGAAGTGAACCAGCAGATGCAAGATATCTCTGTCCCTCCTTCCCTCCCTCCCTCCCTCTCTCCTTCTCTCTCTCTCTCTCTTTCTTTCTCTCTCTCTGCCTTTCAAATAAATAAATAAATCTTAAAAAAAAAAAAAAGTGGAGCAGCAGGGACTCGAAATGGCTCTCTGATACAGGATGTCGGCACTGCAAGCGTCAGTTTAACCTGCTGTGTCAGCGCCATTCCCTACCCAGCTTTTAAGCATCAACGCTCCTGAATGGCCAATCAGGGATCTCTTTAATTGCCCACTTGCAGATGTATGTGTTTAACACGTGCTAGGCAGCCTGTTCCCTGTCCTCACAGAACCTACAGACGAGCAGAGAAGACAGACATTAAACAAGTACTGTTTGTGATGGGAACTCAGAAAAGGACAGGCAGGTAAGGGGCCTCTACTGGCAGAGGGGAGCCCTGGGGAGTGGGTGGAGCCTGTGACCCACTTCCGACCAGCGGAATGCAGCCAGGCGCCCGTTCAGCTGCATGGCCAAGGTGAGAAGTTGTTCCTTCTGTGATCAGGCCGTGGTACACGTGAGGTTCCGTCTTGTTAGAGGGGCCGGTAGACCACAGAGGGGTCATGGCGTAAGGGAGGAAGTGTGGGCAGCCTCTAGGAGCCACAAGGTGCACCAGCCAACTGTCAGCAAGAAAACAGGACTTGAGTGGTCGGCCCGCAGGAGGTGAACTCTCAACCACAGCGAAGTCTGGAGGCAGAGCTCCTCCCAGTCAGGCCTGGGATGCGCCCCAGCCCCGGCAGCTACTACAGGAAACCCAGGCCAACTTGTGCCTGGACTTCTGACGGACAGAACGGGAGTCACGCACAGGGTAACTGCTGGATGCAAATACGAGGTCTGTGCTCCAAGCTGGGACCCATAGACGGTGTCCTTGGCTTCCACTGATTGATCAGGCTGCATGGAGTCTGCACAGCATGCGCTGCTTCTTGCTCATCCAGCCCCAGTCCCGGCAACACTGGCACCAGCACTCCACACTATACCCTTCCCGCTGGTAGCAGACCCATCAGGCCACTGGCTGGTAACCTCCTGAGCAGCTGTGCTACAGGCATTCAGCCTGGACAGCCTGGATCACCGGCTGTGTGGTGTGTAACAGTGTTGTGGGGGAGGCAGCAGAAACCACTGGGAGGTAGTGTAGAGAACAACTGGCTTGCCAATCCCCTACAGAACAGAAGGGGAAACTGAGGCCCAGAAGAGAATCTGCTCGGCCGGCGCCGCGGCTCACTAGGCTAATCCTCCACCTAGAGGCGCCAGCACCCGGGTTCTAGTCCCCGGTTGGGGCGCTGGATTCTGTCCCGGTTGCCCCTCTTCCAGGCCAGCTCTCTGCTGTGGCCAGGGAGTGCAGTGGAGGATGGCCCAAGTCCTTGGGCCCTGTACCCCATGGGAGACCAGGATAAGTACCTGGCTCCTGCCTTCGGATCAGCGCGGTGCGCCGGCCGCGGCGGCCATTGGAGGGTGAACCAACGGCAAAGGAAGACCTTTCTCTCTGTCTCTCTCTCACTGTCCACTCTGCCTGTCAAAAAAAAAAAAAAAAAAAAGAAGAAGAGAATCTGCTCACCTAGTAGCTAGACCCAGCTAGCACTCCTCACTCTCAAAGAGCTATAGCCACCTCTAGGGACACAAGTCCAGACACATGAACATACAGGGACACACACAGGGCAATTGCAGGAAGAGTCACGTAGGCGGGGGGAAGGGACAGTGCAGCTGGAGCAAAACAGAGGCGGAAAACCTTAAAAGGAGCTCAGGAGTAGAAGAGAAAAGGGAGAATCAGGTGGTGGTGGAGAGCCTCCAATGCCCAGGGAAGACCCACCAACTGCTGGGAGCAGTGCGGTCAGAGCCCAGGGCCGCAGAGCCGACCAGCCAGGCTCCTCCTCCCGCACAACAGGAAAGCAGCGCCTCGCTCAGGGCCATCAGCGCCCGCGGCAGGTGGACGCTGTGGCCTCTCCTGGGCGAGTCCCCTCCTCTGCTTCTCCCTTCCCGAACTTCTCCCTCCTCGATGCCCTGTGGCCAAGGCAGGGACTTAACCTG
The DNA here is from genome assembly GCF_051225735.1 of Oryctolagus cuniculus. Classification (NCBI taxonomy): domain Eukaryota; kingdom Metazoa; phylum Chordata; class Mammalia; order Lagomorpha; family Leporidae; genus Oryctolagus; species Oryctolagus cuniculus. Next base: position 120,755,822 of record NC_142873.1, on the reverse strand, counting down.
TTGACCCATAAAAGGACTTCAAGTATCTGCAAGTGAACCCATCGTTCTTGAGCTGTGATAAGTTTACATTTACTGATGGATGAGCTTTGAGTCACTGAGTTTCTAGAACAGTCAGTGATAACCTAATGGCTGAGCAACCAGACTTTGAAATCAGACCTTGTTCACACTGCTTAACCCTCTGTGCCTCAATTTTTTCAAATATTTATTATTATTATTTTTATTTAATTTTTTATTTAATTGAGAGACACAGAGCTTCCATTTGCTGGTTCACTATCCAAGTGCTCACAATGGCTGGGGCTGGGCCAGGACCTGGGAACTCGATGCACGTCTCCCACCGGAGTGGCAGGGACCCAACCACCTGAGCCATCACCACTGCATGCCAGGATCTGCTTTAGTGGGAAGCTGGAGTTGGAGCTGGGACCTGAACCCAGGTACTGCAACATGGGCCCCAGGCCATCTTAATCACTGGACAAACGACCACCCCATGCAACAATGTCCTAACTCGTGGGGACAGTCACCCTAACTACCCAGAGGCAAGCACTGTTGCCAGTTTGGCAGTGAACCAAGCACATTCGCTGAGGCCCAGCAACCCCACCAGGTCAGAAATTCTTCCAGGTGACATGATGACACCCTGGCAGCCCAACAGAAGCTGTGGGTGCACGCAGGGAATTGCGTGCAACAGTGGGAAGCAAGGGTCACGATTTAGACGTCAACACAGCTCTTCAAAACTCAGTGTTGGCCGGCGCCGCAGCTCACTAGGCTAATCCTCCGCCTGCGGCGCCGGCACCCCAGGTTCTAGTCCTGGTTGGGGCGCCGGATTCTGTCCCAGTTGCTCCTCTTCCAGTCCAGCTCTCTGCTATGGCCTGGGAAGGCAGTGGAGGATGGCCCAAGTGCTTGGGCCCTGCACCTGCATGGGAGACCAGGAGGAAGCACCTGGCTCCTGGCTTCAGATTGACGCAGCGCTGGCCGTGGCAGCCATTTGGGGGGTGAACCAACAGAAGGAAGACCTCTTTCTCTCTCTCTCTCTCTCTCACTGTCTGTAACTCTGTCAAATAAATAAATAATAATCTAAAAAAAAAAAGTGTCAAGCAGATGAAACGAAATAAGATGGCATGGGGGCCGGTGCTGTGGTGTGGTGGGTAAAGCTGCCGCCTGCGGCGCTGGCATTCCATATGGGCATCGGTTGGAGACTTGGCTGCTCCACTTCCGATCCAGCTCTCTGCTATGGCCTGGGAAAGCAGTAGAAGATGGCCAAGCCTTGGGCCCCTGCACCCACGTGGGAGACCTGGAGGAAGCTCTTGGCTCCAGATCGGCACAGCTACGGCCGTTGCGGCCAATTGGGGAGTGAACCAGCGAATGGAAGACCTTCTCTCTTTCTTTCCTTCTCTCTCTCCCTCTCCCTCTCTCTTTCTCTCTCTGTGTAACCTGACTTTCAAATAAATAAATGAATCTTTGAAAGGAAGGGAGGGAGGGAGAAAGAAAGAAAGATGGCATGTACGGTACTGTGTCAAAGCTACATCAGAGGAACCCGTATGGGGTTGGGGAGAGCATAGAGACCCTAGGAGGGGCTTGCAACGGTGCGGTCACGGGCATTGGGCTCAATGAAGGGTGCATTGCGGTCAGCGCCACCGAAGTCCGCCAAAGTCCAAAAACACCACCACCACGCGCAGAGGTGCCCAGAACTCTGCCCTGGGGTCGGCGGGGCGCAGGCCTGGGAGCGGCCGCGGGAGCTGCGCGGCGAGCGCGCGCCCTCCCCCAGCCACCCTCCGCTCCCCACCCCTGCAGGTCTCGGTCCGCGCAGCGCCATTGGCTCTGCCGCCTCCGCCCCTAGGAGCTTTGCCAGGACCCTGGGCGGGGGAGGGGGACCGGCGCCGTAACCGTCCGAGCCTGGGGGCGCGGCCCCACCCCCGCAACGACTCCTCTCACTTCCATACAGTGTACCCAGAGCCACCAGAGGGACACAGGAGTCCCGCGCAGCCAAGTCGGGCAACCACCGCTCTCCCCAGGGCGCCCAGAGGAGCCTATACCGGGTGCCAGGCGAGCTGGACCCGACCCGCCCGCCGCCCCGAGCCTTGGTGTTCCCGCGTGTAGCGGGCGCGCTGGCGTCGCTCAGACCGTGGCGGCCGCGCTGCTAGCCCCGCGCACGCCCTGCCCCGAGGTCCCGTTCGGCGTCGTCCCAGCAGCTCCTAGACGCGCCAGGGCCCCGCGCTTTCACCTTCGTCTGGGCCCTCCAGGGCGCGCACTTGGATCTCGGGGGCTGGGCCCGCATCGCCGGAGGCGCATCCGCGAGCCAGAAGGGACCCCCAGGGGCGCGCAGCGCGCAGGGCGCGGGGCAGGGCACGCAGCATCGCGACGCAGGTTGGGAAGCTGGCGCGGAGCCGCGGGCTCGCGGTTCCGGCGACGAGTGAGGCCTGCGCAGATCGCTCCACCTACGAGCCGAAGTAGCTGTGCGCGGGGACTGGGTTGGGGGAAAGCGCCGCTTCGCTGTGAGGTCTGAGTCGAGGCTGCCAAGCGTCCGCGCCTCTGCGACGTGATCCGTAAACCAGGGATAATCTTGACTGCCTCCTGGGGTGGTGTGAAGATTAAATGGGCTGTGTGAACCTTGCGTACACACCTCCAAAGGTGCCACAAAAATTGTGGAAAATGGAATAGAAGATTGTTTCCTTGCAGAAAAACATTTGAGGGGCAGATGTTGCGGTGGAGTAGGTTAAACCCCCTTCACGGGGCTGGCTTAACCCCGCATCCCACATGGGATACAACTCCCTGCTAATGGCCTGGGAAAGCAGTGGAAGATGGTCCAAGTGCTTGGACCCCTGCACCCACATGGGAGACCCGGAAGAAGCACCTGGCTCGACTTCAGCTCTGACCATTGCAGCCATTTGGGGAGTGAACCAGCAGATGGAAGATCTCTCTCTCTCTTCCTCTCTCTGTAACTGTGACTTTCAAGTAAATAAATAAGTCTTTAAAACAAAAACCAAAAAGCACTCCTCTCTTGGCTTGCAATGCTGGCCTCTCACATCAGAGGGCCACTTTTGAGTCCCAGCTACTTCACTTCCAATCCAGTCACCTGCTAATGGGCCTAGGAAGGGGGGGGAAGATGGCTCAAGTACTTGGGTTCCTGTCACTCACATTAGAGATCTGGATGGAGTTCCTGGCCCCGACTTTGGCATGGCCCGGGCTGTTGTATTTGCACAGTGAATCAGCACATAAAAAGTGTGTGTGTGTGTGTGTGTGTGAGAGAGAGAGAGAGAGACTCTGTCTTTCAAATGAATAAATAAGTAGATCTTAAAAAAAAAAAAAGTAAAATCCAGAGCCAGTGCTGTGGTGCAGCAGGTTAAAGCCCTGGCCTGCAGTGCCAGCAGGGTGCAGGGGCCCAAGGACTTGGGCCATCTTCTACTGCTATCCCAGGCCATAGCAGAGAGCTGGATAGGAAGAGGAGCAGCCGGGACTCGAACCAGTGCCCATATGGCATAGCTAGTGCTTCAGGCCAGGATGTTAACCTGCTTTGCCACAGCGCTGGCCCCTGAAAACACTGTGTATGTTAACTGAAAAATCAGTCTAGTTTGAAATACATAGCTAAAATCTATTCAGAGAGTCACACTGAGGATTTAAACCTGCAAAGAAGCAGAGAGTTGCCGGAGCTGACTGTTCAGCGAGCCTGAGTATGGTTCCAGGTGGTACGGCTTTCTTCCAGGGTGAGCACATGCACCGAGTCGGGTTGAAACAAGGCAGGTTTGTGTGTGGCTCTCAGTCACTTTGAAACTCAAAGAAGACCTATGGAAAACAAGAACACCTGGGAACAGGGAGCAGACTTGATTGTTGATGCAGGAGGGGCCTTCCATCCCACACTCCTCCTCCTGCGGGTGTTACCTATGCACAGGGAGAGACAAACACCAGGCTCAGCAATCAGCCTTCCTCCAAGCGCCCTAGGAAGGCAGGCTCACTCCTTCCTAAGGTACAGAGGCGATTTCCTTGCTCTTGGTTGATCTGTTTCCTTGGTCATGGCTGAGATTTACTGAAAGGTGCTGTTACCTGAAACCAGCTGCAGAGGTAGCAGCTTGGCTGACTAAGGCTTCTGCAGGATTTAAGTTACATGTGGATTTCTATTTAAAAAAAAAAAAAAAGATTTATTTATTTGAAAGGCAGAGTAACACACACACACACTCAGAATCAGAGAGATCTTCCATCTGCTGATCTACTCCCCAAATGCCCACAATGGTTGGGGCCAGGCCAGGCTGAAACTAGGAACCAGGAACTCCAACTGGGTCTTCCACTTGGGTTGTAGGGGCCCAAGCACTTGGGCCATCTTCCGCTGCTTTCCCAGGTGCATTCTCAGGGAGCTGGATGGGAAGCAGAGCAGCCAGGACTTGAACCGATGCTCTGATATGGGACGCCAGCATCACAAGTTAAGCCACTGTGTCACAATGCTGGTCCCACATTTCAAAACTATTTTAACAGAAGTAAGCTTAGCCACTCTGGCCTCAGAATCAGCCCTTAAGGCATTCGGATCTGGCTAAAAAGCCCATGAGAGTTTCTCAGGCATGGAAAGCCAAGACACTGTGGCAAAAAATTACCTAAATGAAAGATCTCTGTGAGTGAGATCCTGGTGGAAAGAAGAGGCCATCGAAGAAGGCGGTACCCTTCTCTGAAGGGAGGAGAGAACTTCCACTTTGACTATGGCCTGTCTAAATAAGGTCGGAGCTTGTGAACTCAAGAGGCTTCCATAGCCTTGGCAGCTCATGACAAGCGCCTTGGGTGATTGCTGAAGTCATAAACAAGAGTGTCAATGGTTAAATCAACAACAGGAGTCACTGTGCACTTAATCCCCATGTGGGATCTCTGTCCTTAATGTGTTGAACTATGTGAATTAACGGCATAGCTAGTACTCAAATAGTACTTTATACTTTGTGTTTCGGTGTGGGTGCAAACTGTTGAAATCTTTACTTAGTATATACTAAGTTGATCTTCTGTATATAAAGATAATTTAAAAATGAATCTTAAGAATGGGATGGGAGAGGGAGTAGGAGATGGGATGGTTTGCAGGAGAGAGCGTGGTTATGGGAGGAAAAACTGCTATAATCCAAAAGTTGTACTTTGAAAATTTATATTTATTAAATAAAAGTTTTCTAAAACAAAAAAAGAAGAAGAAGAAGAAGAAGTAAGCTTAGGGGCTGGTGCTGTGATGTAGTGGGCTAAATCTCTGCCTGCAGTGCCGGCATCCCATATAGGCGCCGGTTCTAGTCCCAGATGCTCCTCTTCCGATCCAATTCTCTGCCATGCCCTGGGAAAGCAGTAGAAGATGGCCCAATTGCCTTGGCCCTGCACCCACGTGGGAGACCCGGAGGAAGCTTATGGCTCCTGGGTTCAGACTGGCTCAGCTCCGGCCACTGCAGCCATTTGGGGAGTGAACCAGCAGATGGAAGACCTTTCTCTTTATCCCTTTCTCTGTAACCCTACCTCTCAAATAAATAAATAAAGTATTTTTTAAAAATTAGGCTTATCCTTAATTCTATTTCCCCATGAACTTTTGGAAGCCCCCTCATATGCTTAATGAATGTCACTTCATCTTTTTTTTTTTAATTAATTTATTTATTTGAAAGGCAGAGTTACAGAGAGAGGTAGAGACAGAGAGAGAGAAGTCTTCCATCTGCTGGTTCAGTCCCCAAATGACCACAAGGTCCAGAGCTGAGCCGATCTGAAGCCAGGAACTAGGAGCTTCTTCCAGGTCTCCCATGTGGGTGCAGGGGCCCAAGGGGCTGCTATCCCAGGCACATTAGCAGAGAGCTGGAGTGTAGAGCAGCCGGGACTTGAACCCACATCTGTGGAATGCCAGCACTGCAGGCAGGGTCTTTAACCCACTGCTCCACAGCACTGGCTCTGGATTTTATATATATATATTTTTTAAGATCTACTTATTTATCCGTTTGAAAGACAGAGTCCCCCCACCCACACACACACACTTTTTATGTGCTGATTCACTGTGCAAATACAACAGCCCGGGCCATGCCAAAGTCGGGGCCAGGAACTCCATCCAGATCTCTAATGTGAGTGACAGGAACCCAAGTACTTGAGCCATCTTCCCCCCCCTTCCTAGGCCCATTAGCAGGTGACTGGATTGGAAGTGAAGTAGCTGGGACTCAAAAGTGGCCCTCTGATGTGAGAGGCCAGCATTGCAAGCCAAGAGAGGAGTGCTTTTTGGTTTTTGTTTTAAAGACTTATTTATTTACTTGAAAGTCACAGAGAGAGAGAGAGAGAGATCTTCCATCTGCTGGTTCACTCCCCAAATGGCTGCAATGGTCAGGGCTGAACCAGGTTTAAGTCGAGTCAGGATCTGGATCAGAAGCGGAGCAGCTGAGTCTCGAACCAGCACCCATATCGGATGCCGGCACTGCAGGCAGCGGCTCCTGTCAGTTCATCTTTTTAAAAAGTCATTGTATTAGTCATTTGGGCATTGACTATGCTCACTCACTTCACTACCTGACCTTCCCTTTGTGCCTCTCATTTAGCGGGAGGTACGGTTACTGTGTGCTAATTACAAGTAAAAAAAAAAATTGTGGGAGGTGAGGCAGTGAAATTAGCACTCAGCTCCCCTTAAACGTGCATCTCCCATTAAATGTAATGCTTGTCCCAATTCAACACTCAATAAATTGGTTTTCAAAAAATATCTGTCGCAGCCCAGCCAGAGAACCCTCTGCTCTGAAACTGAAACTCGAGAGGAGCTGGTGAGGAGGAATTTTACACCACTACACCTAAGACCAAAGGCGCTGAGGCACTCGCTCTCCTGCTACAGCTGCTACATTGCATCTCACGCTTGATGGCAGACAGAGGCTTAACCTACTAAGCCACAACGCTGGCCCGCACTTTGACTTCTTACCTCTTTGAGGGGCCAGGACCTGATTCAGAAATTAAGGCACACAGGCCGACATCAGGCGCCCATGGCAGAGAGCAGAAAGAGCTGAGGTCAAGTTCTCCTGGCTCTTACAAGAGCAATGATTGTACTCACGAGGGTTCTACATTTGTGACCTAATTATCTCCCCAAGTCTCTGCCTCCGAATACCCTCACTTTGGGGACTAGGCCTCAATGCATGAATTTTGGGGACACACAAACATTCAGTCCATAGCAAGAACCAAAATGTCAAGGACCAAGCCACTCTGGAGTGGGATGGTCTGATTCTACTGCTTCTCTTGGGCTCCTTTTGTCCTGAGGTTTCCACGTGGCTGAGCTGACACGGCTGCCTCAAGCTTGCTCAACTCTCCATGGCTTCTTAGCTTCAGCTCTCACTGCTGTCAAGCCTGATCCAAATCCGTATTTCAGGAGAGTTTCTGATAGGTCTCCATGGCAGCTACCCATCCTGGACACAATCACCTAGAGTTATGAGGGTTACGCATGCCCAAATGTGGTCACCAGGGCCACCGAGGGTGTGTCCTCTTAGGAATGGCATGGGCGGAGCAAATGTTCAAGCTGTCCGCACTGACTGAGGGGAGCCAGTGGGGGGAGAACTGACTTCAATCTGGAGGTCGATGCATTTGAGAGGATGCTGAGCCAATCAGAGGAAATGGCTTATGAGGGAGGGGCAGACATCAGGAGGAAAGACAGCGCAACAGAGGCGTCAAGACTGCAGGCTTGGGGCCTGCAATGTGGTATAGCAAGTCCCTGCCTGCAGCACCAGCATCCCATATGGGCGCCGGTTCAAGTCCTGGCTGCTCTACTTCCTATGCAGCTCCCTGCTAATGCACCTGGGAAAGCAGTATAGGGTGACCCAAGTCCTTGGGCCCCTGCACCCACTTAGGAGACCTGGACGAAGCAGCTCCTGGATCCTGGCTTCATATTGGCTCAGCTCTGGCCATTGTAGCCATTTGGGGAGTGAACCAGGGAATGGAAGACCTCTCTCTCTCTCTCTATTTCTCTCTGTGTCTCTACCTCTCTCTGTAACTCTGTCTTTCAAATAAATGAATAAATCTTAAAAAAAAAAAAACCTGCAGGCTTGGGGGTACAGGCCTGAACTTTGAGTTGGAGCAGTGGCTGAGACTTCCACATCAGAAAATACTCATTTCAAGCATTTATCATTCTTGGAAATTTCTTTATTCTCTTTTCCACCAGAATGAAATTTCCATTAGAATAAGGACTTTGTTATGTTGACTGCCTTGCACCTAGTAGGTACTCAATAAATGCTGCCCAAAGGAGTGGACAAATGAGCATGCCAGGTTCTACACTGCGGAGTGAGGACAAAGGGTGGGCTATCTTAATTACCTCATTCCTCCAAGGATTGTGACCATTATTTTAAGCCAGAGAACCTGACACTTCAGCCTGCATACTTAGTAGGGAGTGTAGGGAGAGCCTGGCTCTGGGAAGCTGGGTGTTTAGGCATGGATGAGGGATGATAGGGTGGAATCATAACAGAGGACCTCATGGGCCTAGAGGCCGTCCCTGCAGAGACCCGGGGTGGTGCAGGGATCATGTGGTGATGCGGTGGGAATGTGTTTCCCAGTGAGATAGGAATTCAAAGCAGGGATGTACATAAAGTGCAAAAATAGGAGCGGGATTTATTTGTTTACTTATCTGTTATTATTTTTAAAGATTTATTTATTTGAAAGAGTTATAGACAGAAATAAAGAGACAGAGAGATTGACCTTCCATCCACTGGTTCACTACCCAAATAGCTACTATGGCCAAAGCTGGGTCAGGCTGAAGCCAGGAGCCTGGAACTTCTTCCATGTCTCCCACGTGGGTACAGGAGCCCATCTTCCATTGCTTTCCCTGGTGCATTAACAGGGAACTGGATTGGTAGTGGAGCGGCCGGGACTCAAGCCAGCACCCGTATGGAATGGCAGTGTTGCAGGCAGTGTCTTTACCCACTACGCCACATTGCTGGCCCCAGATGGAGAGTGAGCACACATTTAGATGGGAGTACAGCATTCTCAGGAAGAGAGCTGATTACCAAGAAGAAAATTTGCTTCCAAAAAGAGAATGAAGAAGGGAGAGAAATGATCCACTCCTAATCACCTCCCAAAATCAACATTCCCAAATTCCATTGTCAGTGGAAATAAACAGGTTGTACTTTCATTCGTGGAAAAATATGAGGGACCTAGGCCTGGGAAACACAGTCCCAGGGACTTCTAAAGAGTCTTGGTGAGGCTGGCGCTGTGGTGTAGTGGGTAAAGTCTCCATCTTCAGTACTGGCATCCCATATGGACCCTGGTGCAAGTCCCAGCTGCTCCACTTCCAACCCAGCTCTCTGCTGTGGCCTGGGAAAGCAGTGGAAGATGGCCCAACTCTTTGGGCCCCTGCACCTTCATGGGAGATTTGGAAGAAGCTCCTGGCTCCTGGCTTCAAATTGGCACAGCTCCCTCGGGCCGTTATGGCCATCTGGGGAGTGAACCAGAGGAGGGAAGACCTCTCTCTCTCTCTCTCTCTCTCTTTCTCTCTGCCTTTGCCTCTCTGCAACTCTGCTTTTCAAATAAGTAAATAAATAGATAAATCTTTATCAGAAAAAAAAAAAAAAAGCCTTGGGACCTTTCCCAAGGTGGTCAGAGTTTATATATTGCACAATGAGAGTACATTGGCTTGGCTGGAAAAGGAAGGCTTTAGATAAGGGAGGGTGTAAGAATTGCTCATTGGCTGGAGATTACATTCTTTAGAATATGATTGGCTACAGCACTTCAACAGACAGGGTATTGCTAATCAAAAGAGGCTATTGATTAATTTCAAGGAGGCTGTTTCTGGATTAGATAAGGAATAGATAGACAAGGAACAGAGGATTGTCCAGTGGCTAAGAGGAAATATAGCCTTTGTGGACATCAAGTTGACCTGACAGATAAGGCTGGCAGCCCCATCTGGCCACTCCTCAGAGAAGGCTCCTTAGGTTTTGTTTTTTTATTTCTTTTTTCTAAATGATTTGCAGGTTTTTTAGGGGAATTTGTTCTCACTATTAACATATGAATTTGAGGATTGAGTCTCCAACACATGAACCTGTGGAACACATTCAAACCATAGCATTCTACCTCTGGACCCATCTCACATACAGTTTGTGTCCATCTCACATACAATATTTGTTCCATTCCAACGCCCTGAAAGTCTTAACTCATTCCAGCACCAGCTCAAAACCCCAAAGTCCAGAGTCTTATCTGAATCAGATATGGGTGAGACTAAAAGCATGCCTGGGAGCCAGCTCCGTGGCGCAGGTTAATCCTCCGCCTGCAGCACCAGCATCCCATATGGACACTGGTTCTAGTCCCAGTTGCTCCTCTTCCAATCCAGCTCTCTGCTGTGGCCTGGAAAAGCAATAGAAGACAGCTCAAGTCCTTGGGCCCCTGAAACCATGTAGGAGACCAGGAAGAAGCACCTGGCTCCTGGCTTCGGATAGGCATAGCTTCAGCTGTTGCAGCCATTTGGGGAGTGAACCAAACGAAGGAAGATCTTTCTCTCTGTAACTCTACCTCTCAAATAAATAAATAAAATCTATATATAAAAAAAGCATGCCTGGAGGGGCCAACACAGTGGCTTAGTGGGTAAAGCTGAAGCCTGCCTGGTTGGCATCCCATATGGGCACCGGTTTGAGTCTTGGCTGCTCGACTGTCGCTCCCCCATTCGCGGAGGAATGACACAGGACCCTGCGCTGTTCTTTTGTCTGCTCGGCCCTTCCCGGGTTTGCTGCTGGTCCTTCCCAGGTTGGCTGCTGACCCCTCCACCTCCGTGGAGGGGCGGTTTCCCCTGCCACTTTCCCCTTCAGCGGGGGAGTGGCACACCGCCGGCCGGCTCTCTCGGGGGCTGCTCAGATGTTATCCTGATGTTCCCCTTAGATGTTCCTGGTGCATGTTGTCTCTCTCCTCCTTTATAGTCCTCTTCCACCAATCCCAACTCTGCTACCCACACGCCGAGTACGCTGCTCTCCTCCAATCAGGAGCAGGATCAGCTCCTGCAGGTCATCACTCAAGTTGGCGAGAGGCAGCTGCGTAGAAGTTGTTTACTCCCTTCTCAGCGCCATATTGTGGGAGAGCAGATGCATAGAATAAGTCTTAATTCCAGTAACTTAGTCTAGTCCAAGTTGCTCCCCACACTCCACTTCTGATCCAGCTCTCTGCTATGGCCTGGGAAAGCAGTAGAAGATGGCCCAACTCCTTGGGCCCTTGCACCTGCGTGGGAAGACCCAAAAGAAGCACCTGGCTCCTGGCTTCGGATCAGTGCTGCGTGGCCAATTGGGGAGTGAACCAGCAGATGGAAGACTTCTTTCTTTCTCTCTGCCTCTCATTCTCTCTCTGTGTAACTCAACTTTCAAGTAAATAAGTAAATCTTTTTTTAAAAGTATGTCTGGGGCAAATTTACTCTAGACATGTGAAATCAAATGAGTTATGTGCTTCCAAAAATACACAAGTAGAGATTCCCATCCCTGAAGGGAGAAGCAGGCAAAGAGAAAAGAGTAACAAGTCCCACTTAAGTACAAAACCCACAGGAAAAACCATGTTAAATTTTAAGTCTTGCAGAAGAATCTTTCCTGATTCCATGTGTCATTTAATTGCCCCGAAAACCTGGAGCAGTTCCATCCCTAGGGCTCTCCTGGGGTCCCCCCCACATTTCAGTTCTCACAGATCAGTCTCACGTTTGCAGCTCTCCAGGCTGGGGTTATACATTGGTAGCTCTACAGTTTTGGAACCTTGGTGCTGGCCTTGCCCCTTCAGGTCCACTGAACACTGCCTTTCTTGTCTGAGAAAAGATCAGACTCAAAGCATGGCTTCTACTGAATGCAAATTGCTTTTGCACCATTGTAAAATAAAAAAAATTCTAAGTTGAGCCATCATAAGTCTGGTACTTTCTGAATTCACTGTACTACAAGAAAACAAACCTGTCAGCCAAGAATCCTATACTCTACAAAACTGTGCTTTGACAGTGAGGAAGAAATTAAGACATTCTCAGATACGCACACACCAGAGGGATTTGTTACAACTAGACCTGCGCTGAAAGAAATGCTCAGGAGGCATTGCACCACAGCGGGGTAGGCTGCCGCGTGCGATGCCTTCACCCCATATCGGAGTGCTTGGGAGGGAGTCCCATCTGCTGTTTCTGATCTAACTTCCTGCTAATGCATCCTGGGATGCAGCAGGCCATTGCTCACGTACCTGGGTCCCTGCCACCAATGTGGGAGACCTGGATTGAGTTCTGGGCACCTGGCCTTAGCCTGGTCCAGACCTGGATCTGGTGGGCATTTGGGGAGTGAAACAGAAGATGGAAGACCTCTCTCTCTCTTTCTCTCTCTCTCTCAAAGAAGAACTAAAAAGGAAAATTAGAAATTATTTAGAAATGCAAACACAAAACTTATGGAATGCAGTGAAAATGGTGCTAAGGCAGAAACTTACAGCTATAAATGCTTATATTAAGAAAAACCTTGGAGCCAGTGCAGTGGCATAACACATAAAGCCGCCACCTGCAGTGCCCACATCCCATGTGGACACTGGTACAAGTCCCGGCTGCTCCACTTCTGATCCAGCTCTCTGTTATGGCCTGGGAAAACAGTGGAAGATACCCAAGTCCTTAGGCCTCTGCGCCCTGTGGGAGACCCAGAAGAAGCTCCTGGCTCCTAGCTTCGGATCAGCTCAGCTCTGGCCATTGCAGCCATCTGGGGAGTGAACCAGTGGATGGAAGATTTCTCTCTGTTTCTCCCTCTCTATCTATAACTCTGCCTCTCAAATAAATAAATAAATAAATCCTTAGGGAAAAAAAAAAGAAATGAACTATCAAACCATGAAAAGACATGGAAGAAATTTAAATATCAAATTTAAATATCAAATATGGCCAGCGCTATGGCTCAATAGGCTAATCCTCCGCCTTGTGGCGCCGGCACACCGGGTTCTAGTCCTGGTTGGGGCACCAGATTCTGTCCTGGTTGCCCCTCTTCCAGGCCAGCTCTCTGCTATGGCCCAGGAGTGCAGTGGAGGATGGCCCAAGTCCTTGGGCCCTGCACCCCATGGGAGACCAGGTGAAACACCTGGCTCCTGGCTTCGGATCAGCGCAATGCGCCGGCAGCGCACCGGCTGCGGCAGCCATTGGAGGGTGAACCAACGGCAAAAGGAAGACCTTTCTCTCTGTCTCTCTCTCTCACTGTCCACTCTGCCTGTCAAAAAATTAAAAAAAAATTTTTTAAATACATTAAATTACTAAGTGAGAGAAACCAATCTTTTTTTTTTTTAAGAGTTATTTTTATTTATTTGAAAGACAGAGTTAAAGAGAGAGGTAGAGCCAGAGAGAGAGAGAGAGGTCTTCCATTCCACTGGTTCACGCCCCAAATGACTGCTATGGCCAGATGAGCTGATCTAAAGCCAGGAACCAGGAGCCTCTTCCAGGTATCCCCACACATGTGCAGGGGCCCAAGGACTTGGACCATCTTCTACTGCTTTCCCAGGCTATAGCAGAGAGCTATATCAGAAGAGGAGCAGCCAGGACTTGAATCGGCATCCATAAGGGATGCTGGCGCTGCAGGCTACGGCTTTAACCCACTGCACTACAGCACCGGTCCATCAAATACATAAATTAAAAAAAAAAAAAAAAAAAAGGCAAGGGTAACAAGAACCTGAAATGGCTGAGGCTTATGTCCTTGTTCCATCAATCCTGACCCTGTGTGTAGACAAGGAGATGGGGTTTCTTTCTGGCTACTTCCTGCTGTTATGGGGCATTGACGGGGTGGAGGGAGGCGATGGTGGTGCAACATCTATACTCTGGTTCAGATTGATTGAAGAGCAGTCTTGTGTTGTTCCTGTGTGATAGCTTGGGATATAATAGTTATTCATTCCTACAAGAACCTTTGGAATAAGTTAATTCTACAAGGTAGAAATAGGAGCACTGGGACTGGTGGTTTGGCATAGTGGGTAAAACTTCATCTGCAGTATTGGCATCCCATATGTGTTAGGTAGGAAGTCAGAAATTGAGCCTACATGTGTATGAGAAAGACCTGGAGACCAGCACCCACTGCGGAAGCTCCAGAAGCCCAGCATCTTACACTTTAAGGTCCCGCCCAGATCCTGATGACCTTCCAGGGGGTCCTGACCCTTCTACCTAGGCTGATAAACATCATTCCTCTAAGGCAGGTGGCACCAGCCAGGCTTCCCCTGTCTGATAACTTCAGGGGGAAAACTCAGAAAGGAATTTTTTGTATTTACATCCAGCAAGTCCTTTGTTTGGGAGGAGAAGAAGGAGAGGGGGAGGGAAGGCAAGACCCATCCCCTTAAAAACCCAAGCCTAAATGTGAACTGTGTACTCTCTCTCAGGTCCTGTCTGGAGAGGTGCCCATCCATTATTATGGATGTCCCTACCCTAATAAACCTTGCTGTTTTGCTTTCCATTGCTCTCTGTCTCACGCCTGAATTCTTTCTTGTGCGAAGACAAGGACCCTTTCTTCTCTGGTAACATATGGGTGCTGGTTCAGGTCCTGGCTGCACTTCTTCTCAGCTCTCTGCTATGGTCTGGGGAAGCAGATTATGGCCTAAGTGCCTGGTCCCCTGTACACATGTGGGAGACATGGAGGCCCCTGGCTCCTGGCTTCAGATCGGCCCAGCTCTGGCTGTCGCAACCATTTGGGGAGTGAACCAGCAGATGGAAGACCTTTCTCTCTCTCTTTTCCTCTCTCTGTAAAACTCTAGCTCTCAAAAAAAAAAAAAAATCTTAAAAAAAAAAAAGAAGAAGAAGAAGAAACAGGAGCACTATGATTATGAGGATAAAAGGAGATACTAGAGACATTGCCCATGATGGAGAAGATGGCTGAAATGAGGAAATCAAAGGGGAACAGTAGGAAAGCAAGAGTCCTGTCCAGTTAGAGGGAAGATAGGTGTGCGCCTGGTTGCCACAGGAAAAGAATGCTGCCGTTTTGCTTCTAAAACTAAGGACAGAGTCATCAGAGAATCTAAGAAAGGTGTTGTCCAAACCAGGAGGGAGTTTTTCTGTTGAGAGGCAAACAGAAACTGACAGGAGCGGCTTGATAATAATCATAATCAGATGGGCCTTAAGGCCTGTGCAGGTGTATAGGAGGGCCAGACCTATCTAGCTCTTCACATGTGGTGCTGGATGAGGCATCCTAGGGGAGGTGGGAGGTGTGACCCTCCTTAGGGAAGGCCCCTGTTGACTTCCATTACCTAGCTGGCCCAGGAGGAGAGCTGGCCTGCATGGGAGGTTAGTCCTGAATACGTGGGATCTCTAAAAGCCAATGTACAGCTCTGCCTGGCTTGTTACTGACCCTGGGCTGTCCCGCGATGGCCATGGTTACTTTGGAAGCTGGGCAGAGTCAAGGGTGTTTGTCAGTTTGGGGCCAACAGGGTCTGCTGTTCTGACCCAGAAGTCCTTCAACCCTCAGGGCAGTTCCCGTTCCAGTGGCCTTGCTCTTGGCAGAACTAACACCGCTGTTCAGGAGCTGGTTTCTGTCGTGACAGCTGCTTGCCGATGCCCTGACTCCTCATAAGGGAAGCAGGTGCCATCTGGGGGTGGACTGGCCTTGTTGGGGCTCCCTGATGGCAGATCACTGCGTAAAGCAGCCGTTAATTGCCCGGCTACCTACTCCTACATTGCTCCTGCTGCCTCACCCCTCTCTCCTGGTCTCTGTTAAAGTAGAACACAGGGGAAGCCTTTAGGAATGTCAGCCAAGGGGGGCGCTCAATCCCAGCCCTAATCTTTGGGGGCCTGAGCTAGAAATCTGTGGTCACAGGCATGTTCTGACAACATTCTTCCTGTTAGATAAGACAATGCCCATGAGGAGAGCTATGTCTGTCTGTTAGGTAGGGAGTCAGAAATTAGCCTGTGTGTGAATGAAGGGCCTGAGGAAATTGACATCTACAGCAGTCCAGCATCCGCATTTCAAAGTCACCCTGATAGCCTTCCAGAGGCAGCCCAGTATCTGCACTTCAAAGTCCTGCCCAGACCCTGATGACCTTCCCGGTGGTCCCACCCCTTCTACCTGGCCTGATAAACATCCTTCCTCTAAGGCTCTAAGGTTGGCACCCTAGAGAGAAGCCCTCTGGCCAAGCCAGCTAGGCTTCCTCTGTCTGACAACTTCAGTGGGAAGGAATTTTTTCCTATTTACACCCAACAAGTCTTGTTCTGGAGAAGGAGAGGGGGAGAGAAAATGTGAGAAGGCAAGACCCATCCACTTAAAAACCCCAGCCTAAATGTAACCTAGGTGCTCTCTCAGGTTCTGTCTGGAGGGGTGCCCATCCATTCTTGTGGATATCCCTACCCTGATAAACTTTGCTGCTTTGCTTTCCACTGCTCTTTGTCTTACACCCTCACTTCCATGGAAGATCAAACATGAAGACCACCTTATGCAAACTGTCTTCTGTAAGGCCTAAAGATCAAACTGTACTTCCTGATGGAGAGCCCATCTTGAAGAGAATAGAGGAGAAATGAGGGAACAAGTCAAGCCTCCCAGATTGCTTAATATCAAGTGAAAACTTAGTAAACAATTTCAACTGTCAAATAACGTATAAAAACATTTACTAAAATGTCTAATGCCTTATATAAATCTTAAGAGTACAGGCAGTCAGAAATATTTCTTGAATATCTAACACAAGTATAAGCCAAATAAAACAGAGCTGTTAGTAAAGTTTCCTGTGTAAACATACAATTGTACACACGTATAATATATTACAGGAGAGAACAACAAAACAGCCTCAGTTTCTAGCAAAGAGATTTGGCCCCACTGTGTACGGCAGGGGAAAAGACAGAAGAAGGAAGGCCTGGAGCATTCTTTGGATTGAAGTTGCTCAGGAGGTTTTTTTGTTTTGTTTTGTTTTGTTTTGCTAGCTCTGCCAAATATATTACTGGAGATGCCTGGAACAGAGATTTTGTCTTTGTGTGAGAGAGAATTGAGATGTGAGACAGAGTGGCAATAGAGACTGGAAGCTTCGGGATCCGCAGGAGAGAAGGCCCACACTTCCAGGAATGGAGAGTCCCTACCCTCCGGAACAAAAGTTCTTGTCAAGGTCCCCGAGGGCACCTAAAGGTCAACCAATGAGGATCAGACACGCCTCAACCTTTAACCCCCATGCCCTGCCCTGTGTCTATAAAAGGAGCCCGCCCACCCTCTGACACGTGACTTCCCCGGCCCCCACCCTCTTGGGACAGGAACCTGGTTTTGGGAGCAGAATCCCAATAAAAGCCTGTAAATTGATTCATCTGGCTGGGCAGATATGTTACGTGCCAGACACCTTGCAGAGATGTGACTCCATTATATTAGGTTCAAGGATTTTAGTGTTCGTAGAAGAAGAGGTGATTTTATTTTAGTGAAGACAGAATGGGGAATAGAGGGGGAGTATGGACTGAGCTCCCTGGAACAGAGGGCGAAGGTAGGGGGTGTTGAAGTCAGGCTTCCTTGCATCTGAACCGCAGGCGGTCTTTTCTGGAGCTGCTTGACCCTGGTAAGGAGGGCAGGAAGGTGCATTGTCTTAGGAGTTTGGAATGTCCCAGGTGCTGGGCTTTCCAGAGCAATGGACATTCTGCTAGCCTTTACATTATCTCTCCACACCCAGGAGGAGAGAGGCAGTTTCGGCTGCAGGTGAGTGGGGGTTGGAGGGACAGGGTGAGTAGAGGGTCTTGGTCCAGAGGCTGCAGCACCCCTGAGGGAAGAGCAAGAGTGGAAGAAGGGAAGTCACCCAAGTCTTTCTCCTGCTGGAGGGCTTGGAGTGAGGAAAGCTGATCTTGAGGAGGACAAAGGCTTAGGGGAATCAGCTGGGTCAGCCAGAGGGGAAATACCAGAGGGAGGATCAGAAGGGCCTGGGGCGAGTGGGGCAGGGCCGGTCTGCTGGGCCAGGGCCTGCAGAGGGAAGAGGAGGCTGGAGAGGGGGGAATGCAGTGAGTGTAGGGCTGTGTGTTCCTGAGAGGCTGGCTTCTCAGATGAGGAAGTGTAGAGTCAGAATCAAAATGGAGTGAGTGTGGCTTAACGCTAATTGCAGACCTCTTGCTTCTGTACATATTAGCTTTGCTTGCTAACGGCTAAGGGTGGATCTTGTGAAACTATGTGGGCCCAAATTCCCAGGAACTAGGTTGACCGAAATGTGTCCTTCACTGTTTCCTTACAACCATATCATGGATCTGTTGTTGGGTTTGTTATTGTTAACTGTTATCTTACAATCATATTTTGTTTTATTTTATTTTATTGTTCACTGCATACCAGGTTGCCTCACCTCTCATTTGCCTCCAATTTTCAATAAAATTCATGTGTCCACTGGTTTTTGTAATATTCCATTTTAGCTGACTAGTGGATGCAACAGGAGAAGAGAGAGGTGGGGAAGTAGAAGATTTAAGGGGAGGAGCCAAACTTTGCTCTATGAGAACCGGAGTGTGGAAAGTTGACCCTGGAGGAGGAAAATGGCTTGGAAGGAGAGGCAGAGAAAGAGAGGTTTTCCATCTGCTGGTTCACTCCCCAACTGACCACAATGGCTGGAGCTGCGCTGATCTGAAGTCAGGAGCTAGGAGCTTCCTCCGGTGTGTAGGGTAGGAAGTCAGATATGAGCTTATGTGTGTGTGACAAAGGCCTAAGGAGCTGACATCTAGGTCCAGATAGAACCAGAAGTCATCCAGATAACCTTCCAGGTGCAGCCCAGTATCTGCACTTGAAACATCCTGCCCTGCCCCTTCTACCTGATAACCTTCCAGGTGGGGTCCTGCCCCTTCTGCCTGATATCCTTCCAGGTACAGCCCAAACATCCTACCGGTCTTCCAGGGGGTCCTGCCCATCCTTCCTCTAACTGGAGCAATGCAGCCAGGCTTCCTCCTGTCTGATAACTTCAGGGGGAAAACTCAGATAGGAATTTTTCGTATTTACATACAAAAAGTCCTTTGTTCCAGGAGGAGCAGAAGTGGGGAGGCAAGACCGATCCCCTTAAAACCACACACACACACACACACACACACACACACACCGTCCTCAACCAGACTGTGCGCTCAGCCCTCTGCCTCTCTGCTGAGCTGTCCGCGTGGCCTGGCCAGGTGTATTCTCTCCACTCAACCATGTAACCTCGCTCTCCCCTGGTCTGAGCAACTGGGCAGTCTCTCTCAGGTTCTGTCTGGAGAGGTACCCATCTGTCCTTACGGATGTCCCTGCCCTAATAAACCTTGCTATTTGCTTTCCACTTACTACTCCGTCTCACACCTGAATTCTTTTCTTGTGTGAAGAAAAGAACCCTTGCATTCTCCAGTAACACCCCCATATCAGCAATAAGTAGCCAGACAGAAACTGGCATCTCGTCTCCTTGTCTTTTTTTAGATTTATTTATTTATTTATTTGAAAGTCAGAGTTACACAGAGGAAGGGGAGGCAGAGAAAGAGGAGAGAGAGAGAGAGAGAGAGAGAGAAAGGTCTTCCATCCCTGGTTCACTCCCCAGTTGGCTGCAACCCATCTGAATCCAGGAGCCAAGAGCTTCCTCCAGGTGTCCCACGTGGGTGCAGGGGCTCAAGGACATGGGCCATCTTCTACTGCTTTCCCAAGTGCAATAGCAGGGAGCTGCATGGGAAGTAGAGCAGCCAGGACTCAAACCCACGCCCATATGGGATGCCAGCACTGCAGGTATCGGCTATACCCACTGTTATATCTTAATGTTAGCCGTCGCAAAGCACACAGGACACCGGAGTAAGGGGAAGGGTTTATTGGGGAACAACCTACAGACCGGAGTGAAGGGGCGGCGAAGGAAAAAGAGAGAGGGTATAAGAGAGAAACAGGAGAGGAGCTAGCAAGGGGAGAAGAGAGAGCAGAAAAGAGGAGAGAGGAGAGCAGAGCCAAGAGCCCAGAGGAGGAGGCTAGAGAGAGGAACCGAGAGAGAGCAGGAGAGAAGGACCGAGAAAGCACTTGTTCAGGAACAGGCCCTTTTAAAACTTTGCCTGAGGGTGGGCAGGGAAGCAGGAGCAGCCAATCCCATTAGGATGGGGGTGGAGCCTGGCTCAGGTAGCTGGGCCATTCAGCTACCTGGCTACAGCTGCGCCAGTTTCCTCACACCCACTACACCACAGCACCAGCCCCACATCCTATTGTCTTTACACCCCACCCCTGCATTCTTCCTCAGGTTCCCAGGCCCAGCAGCTCCTTAAAAGTCAAGTATGGAGGAATTTATCTCTGCCTGCTGCTCCCTACCCCCCCCCCCCCAGCCCACCTAAGATATAAAGAGGCCTGGCCCCTGGGGTCAAGGCCCTCTGCCCTCTGTGTCCAGTCGTGTACCCTGGCAGTTGGTCACCCACCTCTGCAGATTTCTTTTCTCTGAATAAATTTGGTCTGATTGTAGATTTGTATCCTGCCTCCTCTCTGTTCTGTGCCTCTTTTCCTAACAGAGTGCAGGCATACTAAGTGGGGACTTCAGCCACTGTGCCCAAAACCCGCCCCTGGAAACAGTTGTAACAGTCGTCATTACTGGATTGGTTAAATAAATTATGGTATATCCATAAACTAAATATTATATAGCTATAAGAAAATTCTAGGAAACTCGTTAGGCACTGATATGAAAGAATTGTCCAAATCTATTGAAATATGTAAATAAAGCTAAAATTTGTTTTTACAAGAGGGTAGCAGTACTTAGGGATGCATGCATATATTTGTCATATTTACATAAAATATTTCTGGAAGAATAAAGGAAACTGGGAGGGCTTGGAATTAGGATGGGAGGGAGAATTTTTATATTGGTTTTTGAACATTGTTTCATGTATTGAGAGTAATTAAAAATAACTAGGGGCAGGCATTTGGTGTAGTGGTTAAGACTCTATGTTGGAGTGGTTAGGTTTAAATTTGGCCCAACTTCCAATTCCAGCTTCCTGCCAATGTGCACTCTGAGAGGCAGCAGATGATGGCCCAAGTACCTGGGTCCCTGCTGCACGTGACAGACCCACATTAAATTCCTGGCTCCTTACTTTGTCATGGCCCAGCCCCAACTCTTATAGGCATTTAGGGAGTTAAACCAGTGAATAGAAGCCCTCTCCCCACCCCCCTTTTTTTTTCTCTCTCCCTCTAATCTTTGCCTTTCTGGCCAGTGTGTGGTGTAGCAGGTAAAGCTGCCGCCTGTGACACTGGCATCCCATATGGGCACCAGTTCGTGTCCTGGCTGCTCCATTTCTGATCCAGCTCTCTGCTTATGGCCTAGGAAATGCAGCAGAAGGTGGCCAAATGTTTGGGCCCTTGACACCCACATGGGTGACCCAGATGAAGCTCTGGGTTTTGGCCTGGCCCAGCCCTGGACATTGACTCCTGGCTTTGGACTGGCCATTTGCAGGAATTTTGGGAATCAACCAGTGGATGGAAGATCTCTCCTTCCCCCTCTCTCTCCCTGTTTGTCATTTTGCTTTTCAATTATAAATCAATAAAACTTTAAACAGTAAAATCACTGATGAAAATGATAAAACACAAAAAACATAGCATTACATAAATCATGGAAAATACACTGTTTACAATTCCAGAGTTGAAATAAGAAGGCTTTGTTTGATCTTGGTTAGGAATGTGTACTTTAGCCAACCCAAATGTTTCACCATCTCTCAAACTCATCCATTTTTTAAAGAGATTTATTTTACTTATTTGAAAGACAGAATTAGAGAGATTGAGGAACAAACAGAAAGAGATCTTCCATCCGTTGGTTCATTATCCAAATGGCCATGATGGTCAGGGCCAAGCTAGGCTGAAGCCACGAACCGGAGTCACAGACGGCAGCCTAAACCGCTACATTACAGTGCCAGCCCATCAAAATTGATTTTATGGCCGGCGCCACGGCTCACTAGGCTAATCCTCCACCTTGCGGCGCAGGCACACAGGGTTCTAGTCCCGGTCGGGGCGCCGGATTCTGTCCCGGTTGCCCCTCTTCCAGGCCAGCTCTCTGCTGTGGCCAGGGAGTGCAGTGGAGGATGGCCCAAGTACTTGGGCCCTGCACCCCATGGGAGACAGCGCACCAGCCGCGGCGGCCATTGGAGGGTGAACCAACGACAAAGAAAGACCTTTCTCCCTGTCTCTCTCTCTCACTGTCCACTTTGCCTGTCAAAAAAAAATAATTTTGTGGTTACAAATAAATATTTGTGAATAGGCCAATTGGTAAATACAGAATCTGCAGATAATAAACATCAAGTATATTGTTAACAGAGAAACTTTAGAGCCACAAAATTTAACAGTCTGAGTAGGAGCCCGAGTTGTGGCGCAGTGGGTTAACCCAACACCTGTGATCCCGTACCGGAAAGCCAGTTGAAGTCCTGGCCCCTACACCCACAGGGGAAACCAGGATGCAGTTCCTGGTTCCTGGCTTTAGCCTGGGCCAGCCTCACCAGTTTAGGCTATTTGGGGAGTGAACCAGCACAGGGAAGATCTCTCTCCCTCACTCCCTGCCTTTCAAATAAGTAACAAATAAAGCTCAAAAGAAGAAAAGATTCTTTATTAACAAAGAATAGTTTGAGGAAAAAAGGATTCATGAACGGGGCAGCATTCAGTATCAGAAAGGTGCAGGGTGCTCAGCACCCCAAGGGATCCACAGGAGCCCAATGGGTTTGCCTTCCTCGGAGTGGCCTGATCAGCGGCTCCCTGGGATTGACAAGGCTTGGCTGCTTGCGCTTAGCTGAACTCTGATTACTAGGTTAAGTGATGTTTTGGTTTCTTTGCTTAGGCCAGAACTCTAGCCACCGTGACAGCGTCACGGACTGACGTATTCATAATTTCCTTTAATCTCCAGAAATAATACGTGCCAGCCAGCGCTGTGGCTCACTAGGCTAATCCTCCGCCTTGCGGCGCCGGCACACGGGGTTCTAGTCCCGCTCAGGGCACCAGATTCTGTCCCAGTTGCCCCTCTTCCAGGCCAGCTCTCTGCTGTGGCCAGGGAGTGCAGTGGAGGATGGCCCAAGTGCTTGGGCCCTGCACCCCATGGGAGACCAGGATAAGTACCTGGCTCCTGCCTTCGGATCAGCGCGGTGCACCGGCCGCAGCAGCCATTGGAAGGTGAACCAACGGCAAAGGAAGACCTTTCTCTCTCTCTCACTGTCCACTCTGCCTGTCAAAATAAATAAATAAAAATAAAAAAAGAAAGAAAATAATACGTGCTGAAGAACTTCATGTTGTAAAGACGGGCCCACGGCTGGCACGGACCCTCAGGGTTTTGCTTCAGACGCTGCATCCCTGCGTGGAATCCCCCCACCCACCGGCCGTGGCTGTTGTGCCCGGAAGTTTAAGAGGTGCGCTGACCCTGGCAACAACGCCGAGGACAGCACCCAGATATCGACACTCAGCGTCCTCAGGCCGCCTCCGGCCTCAAGCGCTAGCTACCCCAGGCCCACCCTCTGTCGCTGCAAAGAACAGAAACTCCGGGTCAGTGACGAGCAGCGGCCGGGAGTTCCAGGCCTTTCTGGAAGCTGAGGCTCCAGCCCCGCGCCCGTGACCTCTGGACCTCCCTCCCCCGCTGCAGAGGAGCGCTCGCGCAGGCGCCGTCGCCCCGCACCGCCCCGGCGCGCGCCCCTCCTCCCGCGCCGGCCCCGCCCCTCCGCGCGCGAGCCTGTGCCGCGAGCGCTCCAGTCGGTCCCAGCCGCCGGCCGCTACACCTCGCTGCGCTGTAATCTCCGGCACTGGCCAAGCCATGTCCTCTTCCGCGCGGAAGTTGGCGCCCCTGCGCAGGGTGTTCGTGGTAGGGGTCGGCATGACCAAGGTAAACGGTGCCGCGGAGCCCGGAGGTGGGCTCCCTGCCCCTCTGGCCCGCGCGAGGCCGGGGGCACCGCGGCGACGGGGACCGGCCGGGCCGCGCCCTCGGTCGGTGCGTCCTTCTTGCCCCGGATCGCCCGGCTCTGCTTTCTGGCGTGGGCGGCAGCGGAGTGGCTACTCGAGTGGGCCGTCACGTGGGGTGTCTCTGGGGTCTGAGTGACGGCGGCCGGTGCTTTCCCCTCCTCCTTCCCTGGTGAAGGAGCCCCCGAGGTAACGCCCGGCTCTCGCCTGCTTTGGTGCTGACTGGAGTCCCGCCTGGAGAACAGGCTCTGGCTTCCTAGGAGTACCCGCTGCGGCAGCCCCTCTCGGGCAGCTCCAGGTGGGGAAGTGGAGTGGGAGCAGCCCGGTGACGCGCATCCCCTGGGCAGGTGGCAAGTTTCCTGGCTCCTCAGGTGTGGGCCAGGGGATCGTCTGATCTTCTCCAGGAAGTGTCTGTGACCCCCCCCCCCACTTTTCCCGTAGAGCCCTGTCCTTTGGCTTTTTTTTTTTTTAATATAAATTTTTTATAGTTTTTTTTTTTTTTTTTGACAGAGTTATGGACAGTGACATATATATAAATCTTAATTTGAAAGGCAAAGTGACAGGGAGAGAGGGAAAGACAGAGATCTTCCATCTCCCGGTTCATTCCCCAAATGGCT
This sequence comes from Oryctolagus cuniculus, assembly GCF_051225735.1. Taxonomy (NCBI): domain Eukaryota; kingdom Metazoa; phylum Chordata; class Mammalia; order Lagomorpha; family Leporidae; genus Oryctolagus; species Oryctolagus cuniculus. The sequence goes on along the minus strand of NC_142873.1, from coordinate 120,731,509 downwards.
GCAATAGGCCAGAGCAAGGGCTGGCAGAAGCTAGGAGCTAGGAACCCCAACTTGGTCTCCTGTGCGGGTGATGGGGTGGGGGTGCCCAACCACCTGAGCCATCATATGCTGCTTCCTAGGATGGTTTAGCAGGAAGCTGGATCAGAAGCAGAGTAGCAGGACTTAAACCAGCCCTCCAGTATGGTATGTGGGTGTCCCAAACAGCACCCCAACTCACTGTGAAACAATGCCTGCCCCTAGAGAGAGAGAGAGACAAAGAGAGACTTCCATCCCCAGCTTCATTGCCAAAATGGTGCAATAGCTGGGGCTGGGCTAAGCTGAAGCCAGGAGCCAGGAACTCCATCCAGGTCTCCCATGTGAGTGGCAGGCGTCCAAGTACTTGGGCCATCTTCTGCTGCCTTTCCAGGTACATCAGCTGGAAGCTGGGTGGGAAGCAGAAGAGCGGAGACTTGCGACGTTGGCATCCCATTTGACTGCTGGTTCTTGGGATGGAAGATCTTTGTCTCTCTTCCTTTCTCTCCATGAATCTGCCTTTAAAATAAATCTTTTAAAAAAGATTTTATTAATATAAAGATAACAGATTTCATGTGTTTCATGGGTTCAAGTCTAAGGAAATAACTGTACTTCCCTCCCTCCCCCAATCATCCTCCTTCCTTTCATTTTTTCTTCAATTTTTGCAAAAAAATTAATTTCAATCTCTATAACCATGGAAATAAATCTTAAAAAAACACAAAAGTTGACTAATGGATTATAAAGCAGAAGTTGAGAGATTATCGTTCCACGGAAGAGAGGGCTTTTTAAAAAAATGTTAAAGATTTTTGTTATTTATTTGAAAGGCAGAGTTACAGAGAGGCAGAGGCAGAGAGAGAGAGAGAGAGATTATTCACTCTGCTGGTTCACTCCCCAGATGGCCACAACTGCCGGAGCTGGGCTGATCTGAAGCTAGGAGCCTGGAGCTTCTGGGTCTCCCATTTGTGTGCAGGGACCCAAGGACTTGGGCCATCTTCTACTGCTATCCTAGGCCATAGCAGAGAGCTGGATTGGAAGTGGAGCAGCCGGGACTCGAACCGGCGCCCATATGGGATGCCGGCAATGCAGGTGGCGGCTTTACCTGCTAAGCCACAGCACCAGCTCCAGAAGAGGAGGCTTCTAACAAGGGTGGACCTAAGCTTTCTAATTATTATATGAATGCAATCACATCTTTTGTTGGTTGTTGAATGCCTGATTACATGGGGTGTATAGAAAAGCAGGTTTCTTTTAAATAAAGATTTTATTTATTTATTTGAGATGTAGAGTCACAAACAGTGAGAGAGAGAGAGATGTCCTCCCTCCGTTAGCTCACTCCCCAGATGGCCACAACAGCCGGAGCTGTGCCGATCCGAAGCCAGGAGCCAGGTGTTTCCTCCTGGTCTCCCACATGGGTTCAGGGGCCCAAGCACCCAGGCCATCCTCCACTGTTCTCCCAGGCTATAGCAGAGAGCTGGACTGGAAGAGGGGCAGCCAGGACTAGAACTGGTGCCCATATGGGATGCCAGCGCCGCAGGCAGAGGATTAACCCACTGCACCATGGAGCAAGCCCCTCTTTTTAAAGATTTAAAATTATTTAAAGCTGGCATTGTGGCATAGTAGGTAAAGACGCTGCCTGTGATGCCAGGATCTCATATGGGTGCCAGTTTTTCCCAGCTGCTCCACTTCTGATCCAGCTTCCTGCTAATGGCATGGGGAAAAGCAGCAGAAGATGGCCCAAGTGCTTGGGCCCCTGCTGCTCACGTGGGCAGGTCTCTCTGATCACCTTGACTACCTGTGATGACTATAAGACTTCCTGAGAAACCCTTATTTATTTATTTTAAAAAATTACCTGAAAGAACTACAGTAAAAGAGGGAGAGAGAAGGAGATCTTCATCCACTGGTTCACTCCCCAAATGGCTACAACAACCAGGGCTGGGCCAGACTCAAGCCGTGAGCCTGGAACTCCATCCAGGTTTCCTATGTGGGTAGCAGGAGCCCAGTACCTGGGCCTTCTTCTGCCTTCCCAGGCTCATTGGCAGGAAGCTGGATTATAATCGTGGAGAGGCTCTGATACGGAATGTTGGTGTCTTAGTTCTTGGCTTAACCCACTGCTCTACAACTTCAACCTTGGTTTAAAGTTTTTGTTCTTTCTTTGAAAGGCAGAGTGAGAAAGAGAGAAGCAACTTTCAACTGCTGGTTTACCTCAAATGCCTGCAGTAGTCAGGACTGTGCCAGGCCAAAGGCAGGACCCAAGAGCTCCATCCTGGTCCCCCACATCGGTGGCAGGAACCCATACACTTGAGCCATCTTCACTCTCTCATAGGCACTTAGCTGAAAGTGCTCCTATATGAGACCAAGTGCTCCTATATGGGATGCTGCTGTCGCAAGCCGTGGCTTTATCCCGTGTCACAGAAGTAACTGGGCAGTTCAAGGGGAGAAGGAGGGAGTTCGGAGGGGAGCAGGCAGGCTCAGTAGAGTCACCCTTTCAAATAAATACATCTTTTAAAAATTACTTTTTACAGCAGCTTTAGGTTTGTAAAACTGAGCACAGGGTACAGAGATTTCCCATGTATTTCCTGTCGTCTTCCCAACTCACACTTTACTATCAACGGACAGTAGGGTAGTCCATTTGTTACAATCTATTGACCCATGTTGACATGGAATTATCACGGAAGTCCTTAGTTTACAAGAGGGTTTACTCTTGATGCTGTACATACGCATTGTTCCAATGTGTGGCAGCATATGCCCACCACGATCCTGTCACGCAGAGTGCCTCTTATACTCCAGCTGGTCTTCCCTCCTTCTCCTCCATGTCTGGCAACCACTGATCTTTTCACTGTCTCCGTAGTCTTATCTTTTCCAGAATGTCATAGGGTTGTGTTGTACGGCGTACTAGTCTCCTAGCTGGATTTATTTCAAGTTCTTACCTCTGCATGCCAGAAGAATTCAAATCAAGACATAAAGTGCAAGACTAGAACTAGGGTTTATTTAGAGATTAGAGAGAGAGTGCACCCTCAAAAGTGAATTTGGGGCCTGGCGTTGTGGCACAGCGCGTTAAGCTGCAGTCTGCATCCTTGGCATTCCATAATTGGAGTGCCGGTTTGAGTCCTGGATGTTACACTTCCAGTCCAGCTCCTGCTGGGAAAGCAGTGGAAGGTGGCCCCAGTGGTTGGACCTCTGCCATTCATGTGGGACCTGGAGGGACTTACAGGCTTCTGGCTTCTGCCTGGACTAGCTCTGGTCATTGCAAACATTTAGGCAGTAAACCAGTCGATGGAAGTCCTCTTTCTGTCTCTCCCTCTCTTTTCTTGAAGATTTATTTATTTTGTTGAGAGGTAGAGTTACAGACACAGAGAGGGAGAGACAGAGAGAAAGGTCTACCATTTGCTGAATCACTCCCCAAATGGCTGCAATGGCTGGAGCTGGGCTGATCTGAAGCCAGGAGCCAGGAGTTTCGTTCAGGTCTCCCCACAGGTGCAGGGCCCCAAGCACTTGGGCAATCTTCCATTGCTTTCCCAGGCTATGGCAGAGAGCTGTTTTGGAAGAGGAGTGGCCAGGATATGAACTGGTGCCTGTATGGGATGCCAGTGCCACAGGCAGAGGCTTAGCCCACAGCATTGAACCCCAACCCCCATCTTTTCTCATTTTGCCTTTCATATAAATAAAATAAATCTTTGCAAAAAGAAGTGAATGCAGGCAGATCTATGAAGAAAATCACCTGCACCCAGTTCGGTAGCCCCCTTAATTGGTTAGGGGTTGGTACCCTAATTTTTTTTTAAAGATTTATTTTATTTATTTGAAAGACAGAGTTGCAGAGAGAGGTAGAGACAGAGAGGTCTTCCATCTGCTGGTTCACTCCCCAGATGGCCGGAATGGCCGATGCTGAGCTGATCTGAAGCCAGGAGCCAGGAGCTTTTTCTGGTCTCCAATGCGGATGCAGGGGCCCAAGGACTTGGGCCACCTTCTACTGCTATCCCAGGCCATGGTGGAGAGCTGTATCAGAAGAGGAGCAGCCGGGTCTCGAACCGGCGCCTATATGGGATGCCGGCTTTTCAGGGCTTTAACCCACTACAATGCTGGCCCCATAGGTACCCTAATTGAAAACACAAATGGAAGAAAATTTGGGTGGGGGTTAGTGCACGTGATCATCTCTGGGAAAGTTTTATGATTTCTTCATGTGGAGTCCAGCATACACATGGTCATCATGACATGTTCATGGTGGGGGAGGGTTTGGGTGCATCATGGGAAAGGAGTGTGTTGAATTGGCATGAAAGGGGGTGGAGTTTTTTTTTTTTTTAAAAGCAGTGCTGGGCTGAAAAGTCCTCCATGTCTTTTTTCTCTCCCTCCCTCCCTCTCTCCCTCTCTCTCTTTCTCTCTCTCTCTTTTGTCCTTTCCTTTTTTTTTAAAGATATGTTTGTTTATTTAAAAGGCAGAGAGAGGGAGAGAGAGATTTTTCATCACCCAGATGGCTGCAGTAGCTGGAGACAGAAACCAGGAACTCCATCAGTCTCCTACATGGGTGACAGTGGGCTAAAGCATGTGGGCCATCTGTTGTTTTCCCAGGTGCATTAGCAGGGAACTGGATTAGAAGTGGAGCAGCTGGAACTCATTAAATTAGTAGTTAAATAAGTTAACTACTAGTTTAAAATAATTATTTTTGTGCAAAACAATTTTGAAATCCATGCAGTTTGCACAATATGCATATTTCATGAACTTTTTGAAAACCTCTTATAGTAATACCTCCTTGTTGTTTTATTATAGTCTTTTTAAAAAATCCCACCTTCTTCAGGATAAAGCCCAGACTCAAGGCAGGCCATGTAAAGTCCTTTGTGAGTTCAGCGTGGTCCCAAAGGCAGAGACATGTTATTTATTATTTGAGGAACACAACAGGTGCCCGGTGTGTTCTAGTGTGAGTGAGTGGATTGGTGGATGGCTTTCTGTGACGCAATGTTATGAAAAAATTATACTTGTTATTATCTTGTATGTTCTAGTTCGTGAAGCCTGGAACTGAGGATGCAAGAGACTACCCTGACATGGCAAAAGAAGCAGGTAATATAGCACACTTAGCTCTCGAACGGCCATAGTTTATCGTGTGGACTGGCCTAACTCCACGGCTAGAGTGACCTTGCAAGCCCAGAAGGAAGCTTGATCACAGGAGGAGAACCTGTTGGGGGAAGTGCTGGGTGGCTCCCTAGAAAAGAGAAAGGGGAGGGAGCGAGGGCATCCTTAGCCGTTACCTAGCCGGAGCAGACAGTGGCTTATGGTTTTATGTGCTACCCAGCTGTTTACAGTGATGGTAAAGGGAGCTGTAGGAAAGGTAGCTTTGTTATGAGAGAGAACTTGATTCTGGTGTGTGTTCTCCTCCAGAGTCAGAGCAAGTTTAGTGTCTTCTTTGAAAAGGGGTAATCCCATTTGGAGTGTATTAAATATGTATGTGATGGTTTTCCTGTGGCTCTACTGAGCCGACTTGGAATTCTTTCCCATCACTAGTCCACCCCATGACTGCAGGAGGTGATGCAGTTTGTTATTGTTTATCCTAGTGAGTGCTAGTGCTGTAAGCAAAGGACTTGGGTGAGCACTGGTGAGCTGCAGTTCAGGGAGAGAAGGATCCACAGGGGCGTGGGTCCTGGTTCTCAAAAGCATCTGGCGTTCTTCAGAGACACATACTTGACATGGTGCCATGACCTGTGGGTCTGAGTTCCACCAGAGGGAGCTCCTTCCATGGTTCTTTCTGGCTAGTACCTTTCCATGTTTGTGTCTGTCTCTTTAATTTTTTTTTTATTTTTTTTATTTTTTTTTATTTTTTGACAGGCAGAGTGGACAGTGAGAGAGAGAGACAGAGAGAAAGGTCTTCCTTTGCCGTTGGTTCACCCTCCAATGGCCGCCGCGGCCGGTGCGCTGCGGCCGGCGCACCGCGCTGATCCGATGGCAGGAGCCAGGAGCCAGGTGCTTTTCCTGGTCTCCCATGGGGTGCAGGGCCCAAGCACCTGGGCCATCCTCCACTGCACTCCCTGGCCACAGCAGAGGGCTGGCCTGGAAGAGGGGCAACCGGGACAGAATCCGGCGCCCCAACCGGGACTAGAACCCGGTGTGCCGGCGCCGCAAGGCGGAGGATTAGCCTAGTGAGCCGCGGCGCCGGCCTGTCTCTTTAATTTTTTAAAAAATATTTTATTTATTTGAAAGCCCAAGAGAGGGAGAGGCTGATCTTCCTGTCCGCACATTCACTTCCTCATGTGGCCACAATGGCCAGGATTGAGCTGAACTGAAGCCAGGAGCTAGGAGCCAGGAGCTTCATCCAGGTCTCAGATGAGTAGCAGAGGCCTAAGCACTTGGGCCATCCTCCACTGCCTTTCCCAGGCCTTCAGCAGGGAGTAGGATGGGAAGTGGAGCAGCTGGGACATGAACTGGCCCCTCTATTTAATTAAAAATATTTATTTGAAATGTACACAGAGAGAGAGTGTTTCCATCTCCTGTTCACTTGGCAAATGCCCAAAACAGCTGGGGCTGTGCCAGACTGAAGCCAGGAGCCAGGAGCTCCGTGTGGGTGGCAGGGACCCTGTGCAATAGCAGGAAGCTGGAAGTGAACCTAGGCCTTCTGTTACGGGATGCAGGCGTCCGAAGCAGCAGCTTAACCTCCTGCACAGCACCATCCTAGACAGGATCATTTCTTGTTCTTGGCTTTGTAAGAAGAGCACATTACTGCGTGTATCCCCCCCACCGCCATGACATTCTGTCTGATTGTGTCAAGTGTCAAAGAGAAGATATGGAGGAGTGGTGCAGTAGTTGAGAGGAGAAACAGTTGCTTCTAAGAGTAGAGATCTGAGCTGCTTTGATGAAGGATTTGTCATTCAAATTGAACATACTATAGTGAGGTAGATTTACTCCTAGACAACTAACTCTCAATTTTTAACTACCTGGAGCAGATACTGAAAGTACTTTTTAATGAAGCCCTTTTCTTTTTATAGGCCAGAAGGCTTTAGCTGATGCACAGATTCCTTACTCAGCGGTGGAGCAGGCTTGTATTGGCTATGTTTATGGTATGTAGTAAACTGTGTATTGTAAAAGTTGTCCATCTAAATCTAGCAGCCATTATATAAACCATGCAGAGATATTCATGAATTTATTTTGACTGTCACAAAAGTTTATTTAATAAAAAGCTTAATATGAAAGTGTCTGAGGCCGGCACCGCGGCTCACTAGGCTAATCCTCCGCCTAGCGGCGCCGGCACACCAGGTTCTAGTCCCGGTCGGGGTGCCGGATTCTGTCCCGGTTGCCCCTCTTCCAGGCCAGCTCTCTGCTGTGGCCAGGGAGTGCAGTGGAGGATGGCCCAAGTGCTTGGGCCATGTACCCCATGGGAGACCAGGATAAGTACCTGGCTCCTGCCATCGGATCAGCGCGGTGCGCCGGCCGCAGCGCGCCAGCTGCGGTGGCCATTGGAGGGTGAACCAATGGCAAAGGAAGACCTTTCTCTCTGTCTCTCTCTCTCACTGTCCACTCTGCCTGTCAAAAAAGAAAAAAAAAGTTATAAAGAACTTTCTTGCTTGTATTTTTTTAATGATGGCATTGTATTCTACTAAATAAATGTATCATAATTTATTTAATCCATTCTCTTTTAATGGATATGTAGTCTTTATAGCATCTAAAATATTTTATTGCCAGTAATAATTAAATGTATTCATGATTTGATATACATTGTGTAATGATTACCACAATCAAATAAATTAGTGCATCTGTCAGTACCCATGTTGTACGTTAGACTCCCAGAACTTGCTTACCTTTTTTTTTTTTTTTTTAATCTATTTATTTATTTCAAAGGCAGCATTACAGAGAGGCAGAGACAGAGGCGGGGGCGGGGGGAGGGGCTTCCATCTGCTGGTTCACTCTCCGAATGGCTGCAACAGCCAGAGCTGGGTTGATCTGAATCTGGAATCTGGAGCTTCTTCTGGGTCTCCCATGTGGGTGCAGGGGCCCAAGCACTTAGGCCATTTTCCTCTGCTTTCCCAGGCACATTAACTGGGAGCTGGATTGGAAATGGAGCAGCTAGGACCTGAACTGGTGCCCATAAAGGATGCTGGCGCTGTAGGTAGCAGCCTTATCCACTGTGCCACAGCACCAGCCCCCTGTTTTTGGATATTTTAAGTTATTTCTAATTTCTGCTTATTGTAAAAATACTACTTTATGGTAGTATCCTGGTATTATTGTGATGAATCTTTGTGCATGTCCATAATTTATTTCCTTGAGGTCTCAAGATAGAAAGTGAATTATAGAATGGAAAGCTACTGGGTCACAGCAGAGTGTGTGTATTGAAAGAAAATCTGGTGCCGCCTTGTTTGTGCTGGGGTGTCGCTCCCCCTCTTCGTGGAGGAACGACACAGGACCCTGCACTGTTCTTTCGTCTGCTCGGCCCTCCCCGGGTTTGCTGCTGGTTCTTCCCGGGTTGGCTACTATCCCTTCCACCTCCGTGGAAGGGCAGTTCCCCCTGGCCACATTCCCCACTTCCGCAGGGGAGCGGCACACCGCCGGCCGGTTCTCTCGGGGGCTGCACAGGTGTTCCTTCAGCTAGATGTTCCTCATAGATGTTCCCGGTGCATGCCGTCTCTCTCCTCCTTTATAGTCCTCCTCCGCCAATCCTAACTCGGCTGCCCACACGCCGAGTACGCTGCTCTCCAATCAGGAGCAAGTCCTACAGTTTATTAGTTGAACTGGAGGCAGCTGTGCGGAAGCTGTTTACTTCTCTCCCAGCGCCATATTGTGGGAGAGCAGATGCACAGAATAAGTCTTAATTCCAGTAACTCAGTCTAGTCCGGTTGCTCCCCACACTGGGGACTCTGCCTTCAGATGTCCCCATCATCATGCTTTGGCATGTCTGCCTTGGAGGTTGCATTGCTTGGGACAAGATGTCACATGTGTACTCTACATGGATCACATTTTTCTGGGGTGTCTTAGCAAACAGAATTAAAATTTTTTTATTTTTTAATTATTATTTTTTTTGACAGGCAGAGTGGACAGTGAGAGAGAGAGACAGAGAGAAAGGTCTTCCTTTTTCCATTCGTTCACCCCCCAATGGCTGCTGTGGCTGGTGCGGCGCTCTGTGGCCACTGATCTGAAGCCAGGAGCCAGGTGCTTTTCCTGGTCTCCCATGCGGGTGCAAGGCCCAAGGACTTGGGCCATCCTCCACTGCACTCCTGGACCACAGCAGAGAGGTGGACTGGAAGAGGAGCAACAGGGACAGAATCGGGCGCCCCGACCTGGACTAGAACCTGGGGTGCCAATGCCACAGGTGGAGGATTAGCCTATTGAGCCGTGGTGCCGGCCAAAAAAAATTTTTTTTTAAAAACTATTTATTTGAGAGACAGAAAGACACACACACTCACACACACACACACACAAATTTTCCATCCTCTGGTTCACTCCCTAGATGGCTGCAATAGATGGGGCTGTGCTTGGACCGTCTTCTGATGCTTTTCCCAGGCCATTAGCATGGAGCTGGATCAGAAGTGGAGCATCTGGGACACAATCCAGCACCCATATGGGATGTTGGTGTCTCAGGGAATGGCTTTACCTGCTACTCTACAGTGCCTGCCCATCATTGTTAATGAAATATTGCTTCCTCTATCATGTAGCCCTTTCCAGATTGAATTGTTTGCTAACATCTGATCATTTCTATAATTTCTTGCCTCTGTATTATGTAGAAAAGTGCGCATATTTAGTTTGAGAATTCTATGTGCTTGTAGAATCATGATGCCTAGTGCTAAAACTCAGTAAGATGTCAATAGTGGGTTTACTGTTCTGCCTACACTGGATGCCAGGCAAAAGCATAATATTGGAAAAAATATAATGTAGTATTCTGCATCATAGCTCCATAATTCCCCTGTTGCGGATATTACAGTTTTTATTTGTTTTCCGATGCAGGTGATTCTACTTGTGGACAGAGAGCTGTCTATCACAGTTTAGGATTGACTGGAATTCCTATAATTAATGTCAACAATAACTGTTCAACTGGTTCTACTGCGTTGTTTATGGGCCGGCAGCTGATTCAGGGTGGTGAGTGGTTATTTGTCTAGTGTACTTGAGTAGATGTGGGAGTATTGCTCCTTACAAATTTTTTCTTTAGACGTCCATTAGAGGGATTGCTTTATAATGTATTTCTTGGAGAAAAAAAAAGATTGAGATATAACTTGCATTATAAAATTTAAAATTATACCATTCAGTGTTTTTCTAATATATTCACAGTTGTGCGGCTGTTACCACTGTATAATTTTAAACATTTTATCACCCCAGAGAGAAACTCTGGAACTAGCTGTTCCCCATGTACTTTCTGTCTCTGTGGATTCACCTGTTCTGAACATTTATGCAAATGGAATAATATAATTTATTACTGGTGCTTTATACAGGTTGAGTATCCCTAATCAAAAATCCAGAGTAATCGAAAATCTGAAATACTCCAAAATCTGAAACTTTTTGAATGAATTTTTGCATTGGGCATGCTTAACTGGCAAAATCTGTGCAGAAATTTCCTGCAATCTACATAGTGTCTTGTGGCTGCTTTTACTTAGCATAATGTTTTCACAGTTTATGTTGCAGCACACATCAGTACTTCATTCTTTTTTTGTGGCCAAATAATATTCTGTTGTATTCATATACCACATTTTATCTGTTGCTCAATTGATGACATTGTTATTTCTGCTATCTAGTTATCATGAATAAAACACTATAAATATATACTCCCCAAATGCCTGCTATAGCTGGGGCTGGGCCAGCCAAAGCCAGGGGGCCTAGAATTCAGTCAGGGTGTACCACATGGGTGGCAGGGACCCAGGTACTTAAGTATCACCTGCTGCCCACGAGGGTATCCATTAGCAGAAAACTGTGATTGCAGGCCGAGCTGAGACTCGGACCCAGCACTCTAATATGGGATATGGGTGTCCCACATGGCACCTTTTTTTTTTTTTAAAGATTTATTTTTTTTTAAGATTTATTTGAATGTTAGAGTACACAGAGAGAGAAGGAGAGGCAGAGAGAGAGAAGGAGAGAGGGAGGGAGGGAGGGGCCTTCCACTCCCCAATTGGCCACAACAGCTAGAGCTGGGCCAATCTGAAGCCAGGAGCCAGGAGCTTCTTCTGGGTCTCCCACACGGAGACTGCTTTCCTAGGCCATAGCAGAAAGCTGGCAATCACAGGTTTTATTAGAACATTGAGCTCTAAGGGAGGAATTAAACACCATCTTGATTTTTTATTTTATACAGATGGATATAAGAATTTTCTCTTAATTTTTTATTTTGTAGGATTATAATATGTGTGTTGACATACTTGAGGTATATAATAGTATTTTGTTGAGTGAAAATCTGAATTTTCAAAATAATTGCATTTTTCTTTAAGGTATGGCAGAGTGTGTCTTGGCCCTTGGGTTTGAGAAGATGGAGAGGGGATCCCTTGGAGCGAAAGTGAGTCTAATTTGCTGTTACTTTTGTTGTTATGATGCTTTGGAAAGACTTGACCCATCTGTCCGTGGTGAATGGGGCCTGCTAATAAGCAACAGAAAGCATGGTTTAGCAGAGGTATTGGATGAGCTGATGTAATCCAGAAGTGAAAGAGGACACTGTGTATGTACACATAGATGTTGCTATTTTAGCTCCATAAAGAATCTTTTTTTTGACAGGCAGAATGGACAGTGAGAGAGAGAGACAGAGAGAAAGGTCTTCCTTTTGCCATTGGTTCACCCTCCAATGGCCGCCGCCGCCGGTGCGCTGCGGCCGGCGCACCGGCTGATCCGAAGGCAGGAGCCAGGTGCTTCTCCTGGTCTCCCATGGGGTGCAGGACCCAAGAAGCACTTGGGCCATCCTCCACTGCACTCCCGGGCCACAGCAGAGAGCTGGCCTGGAAGAGGGGCAACTGGGACAGAATCCGGCACCCTGACCGAGACTAGAACCCGGTGTGCCGGCGCAACTAGGCAGAGGATTAGCTTATTGAGCCACGGCGCCGGCCTATAAAGAATCTTAGAGACAATTTAATTCAAATTTTTGGGCCGGCGCCGCGGCTCACTAGGCTAATCCTCCGCCTAGCGGCGCCGGCACACCGGGTTCTAGTCCCGGTTGGGGCGCCGGATTCTGTCCCGGTTGCCCCTCTTCCAGGCCAGCTCTCTGCTGTGGCCCGGGAGTGCAGTGGAGGATGGCCCAAGTGCTTGGGCCCTGCACCCCATGGGAGACCAGGAAAAAGCACCTGGCTCCTGGCTCCTGCCATCGGATCAGCGCGGTGCGCCGGCCGCAGCGCGCCGGCCGCGGCGGCCATTGGAGGGTGAACCAACGGCAAAGGAAGACCTTTCTCTCTGTCTCTCTCTCTCACTGTCCACTCTGCCTGTCAAAAAAAAAAAAATAAAAATAAAAAAAAAAAATTTTTTTTATTGTACTGATTGTTGAAACCAGCGTTCAAAGAAGTCAGATGAGTGAATTTGAGGTTCATTTATCTATTTAATTTGAAGAGAGTTAAAGTGTGAGACTTCTGATTCTGGATAATGGAATGTCCAAGTTCTTAGAGCCAATTCTCCCACTGATAACAACAAAAATATTTGGATAGAATATGAAAATAAGAAATTCTGAAGCCCTCAAGGAACTAGAGAGGGAGGGAGGAAGAGGGAGACAGTGGGGAGAGAGAGAGAGAAGTGTAATTGCTAGCTGGAGGATTAACATAAGCACTGAAGCTTGTTTTGCCCTGGAAGCCCTTGCTGATCAGGGAGCTGTGAGTTGCAATGTCGGTGGTTCCCTGGAGTGAAGGGAAAATGGTCAAAGCTCAGGCCCTCCAAGGGTCAGCAGTTTAGTGCCCACTGTCCCCATTAATCTGGGACTGCATGGGGCTAAACCCCCTGCGTAGGAATGAACCACAAGTAAAATTACCCAGTGCCATGAAATTACAGGGAGAATTGCTGTGGCACTGAACAGAACGGGAGAAGGCAGAAGGAAAAAAAATCCCAGAAACATTTCTACTGAGATTCAGTAAGTCACAGGCAGGTCCTCAGGTAGAAGTAGGAGTGCTGCCAACGTTCTCATTAGCTGGGTGGTCCAGGAAGCCTCTGCCTCTAGTGAAGTCTAAATCAGTTCCAGAGTGGCCTTGACCCAGGGCAGTTTTCCTGTGGAGGAAAGTACCTTCCTTCTGGTCCTGGAGGACCCTTCAAGTATAATTTCAGGACGTGGGGCCAGCGTTGTGGCTTAGCGGGTAAAGCCGCCACCTGTGAATCTGGCATCCCATATGGATGCTTGTTCTTGTTTCCCTCCCTCCCTATAGCTCTGATTTTCAAACAAATAAATACATCTTTAAAAAAAAGTTTTCAGGGGCCGGTGCTGTGGCTCACTTGGTTAATCCTCCGCCTGCGGCGCCGACATCCCATATAGGCACCAGGTTCTAGTCCCAGTTGCTCCTCTTCTGGTCCAGCTCTCTGCTGTGGCCCGGGAGGGCAGTGGAGGATGGCCTGGGTGCTTGGGCCCCTGCACCTGTGTGGATGACCAGGAAGAAGCACCTGGCTCCTGGCTTTGGATTGACGCAGCACCGGCCGTGGCGGCCATTTAGGGAGTGAACCAACGGAGGGAGGACCTTTCTTTCTGTCTCTCTCTCATTGTCTATAACTCTACCTGTAAAAAAAAAAAAAAAAAAAAAAAAAAAAAAAAAAAAAAAGTTCAGGTGCAAGCAAAGATAACCAAGCTTTAAAGAAACAAGGCACCATAAGTGAGAAGAAAGAGGAGACAGTAAAAGTGATCTCTGTAGACCACATCACCTGGATTATTGAACACAGATTAAGTCATGCTGACTGTGATTGAAGAAATAACAGCCTGGAAATCTCTTTATGGTACTGGAAAATGCATAAAGGGATATTACAGGCATGAAAAAAAATAAAAACCCAAGTAGAATTTATAGAAAAGAAAAATGTATAAAATTCAAAGGGTAGGTTTAGAAATATTTTTTTCAAATCAATTTATTTGAGAGGCAGAGAGACGGAGACATACACATAGGGAAAAATCTAAATTTCTCTTATTTTTCTTTCCCTTTTTCTTTTTTTCACTATTCATTTCTTAACTTAATTTGTAACTGAATTTTTTGGGTAAGATTTTGTATTCCTTCTACCCACATGAGAGACCTGAATGAAGCTTCTGGCTTTGACCTGGGCTGTTGTAGCCATCTGGGAGTGAACCAGCGGATGGAAGATTTTCTCTATCTCTGTCTCTGTCTCTATCTCTCTAACTCTGCCTTTCAAATAAAAAATAATAATAAAATTTAAAAACACAGTTGTGAACAGTCTGTGAGTATAACAAAGACGACAAGTTGCTGTTTCTGTTTTTTTTTTTTTTTTTTTTTTTCCTGTTTCTGTTTTGACATGTAGGTGGGTCTCTATAGTAGAGGCTCTGACTTTCCAGTCTTACATTGTTGTTCTCTGTATTTGTTCTATGTATTTCCCTTCAGATTACATAGCATAACCTTTTCCTTTTTATGTATATGCTGCAAACAATGGTAATAACTTCTTTTTTTTAAAAAAATTATTTATCTGAATGGCAGAGTTAGAGAGAGAGAGGCAGAGAGAGATATCTTCCATCTGTTGGTTTCACTTTTCAAATGGCTTCAGTGGCCAGGCTGGGCCAATCTGAAGCCAGGAGCCAGGAGCTTATTCTGGGTCTCCTACATGGGTGCAGGGGCCCAAGCACTTGGACCATCTACCATTGCTTTCCCAGGTGCATTAGCAGGGAGTTGAATCAGAAGTGGAGCAGCTGGGACTCGAACTGGCATCCATATGGGATGCCAATACTGCAGATGGAGGCTTTACCTGGTATGCCACAGCTCAAGCGCCAATAATTTCTTCTTACATAAGGGAGGATTATTTCACTGAACTAAAAATGATACTTGACATTGGGTATACTATTCACAGCACATACACATGGCAGGTAGTAACTAGCACAGTAGCTACTGTGCTCTTTACCATGTGCTTAGGAGGCACAGTGGGTTAAGCTGCTTCTTGGGATGCCTGCATCCCATATTGGAGTGCCAGTTTGATTCCTGGCTATTCTACTTCCAATCCAGCTTTCTGCTATTGAATCCTTGGAGGCAACATATGATGACTTTAGTGTTTGGACTCTTGCCACCCACATAGGGGACTTGGATGGAGTTCTGATCTCCTGGCTTTAGCTTGGTCATTTGGGGAGTGGACCAGTGGATGGGAGATCAGTTAGCCCCCCTGACCCCCTGCCTTTCGAGTAGATGAAAAAATCATTTTTAAAAAGATGGTTAATACAACTGAGGAAATGAGTTTTTAATTTTACTTCATTTTAAAAAAAAGACATATTTATTTGAAAGGCATAGTTACAGAGAACAGAGGCAGAGAGAGAGAGAGAGAGAGAGCGAGATCAGTCTTCCATCCACTGGTTCACTCCCCAAATGGCCACAACAGTCGCAGCAGGGCCAATCCAAAGCCAGGAGACAGGGGCATCTTCCAGATCTCCCATGTGGGTGCAGGGACTCAAGGACTTGTACCATCCTCCACTGCTTTCCCAGGCACATCAGCAGAGAGCTGGATCAGAAGTAGAGCAGCTGGGACTTGAACCAGCATCCATATGGGATGCCTGCACTGCAGGCAGTGGCTTTATCTGCTATGCCACAGCGTTAGCCCCAATTTTACTTAATTTTAATTAATGTTAAGCTACCAGTTTTTGGAAAACTTTTAAGTACATTTGGAATAGCTTGGGCATGTGAATATACTTTTACAACTGAAGATTTCGTGAAAACTAAGCATAGATCAAATATTTCTGATGAAAATACAGCATTCAAGTTAGGGTGTGTCATAACCTTAAAATACTAGATTTTGAGGGCTTGATGTGAAAAAAGAATGTAAAATGTCTCCTTTTAAAAATGTAAAATGTGGCCGGCGCCGCGGCTCACTAGGCTAATCCTCCGCCTAGCGGCGCCGGCACACCGGGTTCTAGTCCCGGTTGGGGCACCGGATTCTGTCCCGGTTGCCCCTCTTCCAGGCCAGCCCTCTGCTGTGGCCTGGGAGTGCAGTGGAGGATGGCCCAGGTGCTTGGGCCCTGCACCCCATGGGAGACCAGGAAAAGCACCTGGCTCCTGGCTCCTGCCATCGGATCAGCGCGGTGCGCCGGCCGCAGCGCGCCGGCCGCGGCGGCCATTGGAGGGTGAACCAACGGCAAAGGAAGACCTTTCTCTCTGTCTCTCTCTCTCACTGTCCACTCTGCCTGTCAAAAAAAAAAAAAAAAAAAAAAAAAAAGTCTTAAAAATAAAAAAATAAAAAAATAAAAATGTAAAATGTCTCTTTTTAAAAATATCACATGTTGAAATAATATTTTGGATATAATGGGTTAATAAAATATATTCAAGTTAATGCCATCTGTTCTTTTTTCTTTAGTTTGTCTGCTTCAAGATCTGTTATTCACCTGTGTGGCTTGCCAGTTATATTTTTCTTTAGGGTCCTTTGGTAGCCCAGAAAGGGACTTAAGAGGCTGTTGGTCCTGTGAAGTGATGGTTCTGGATGTTGGCACTTCCTGCCAGTTGATGTATTTTGGTTAATTTTATGCTTTCTTCAGAATGGAATGTTGCTGCTCAGAATGGTCCCTGACCACTAAGTTTTTTGGTCCATCTTAACCTGTGGTTCAGTTGGTGGTCAAATCAGCAAGCAAGAGGGTTTTAAGTCAGCTTTTGGATTTCAGGAATGAAAGTCTGTGGTTGGCTGTCATCGTAAGCCTGGTCCTATCACAAATGAGCACAGGAGAAAATGAGAAGTTAGGTTTATACCGGAAGAGATTGTATAGAACAGTACATTTTTTGCCTGAGAAATCGCATTCTCTCTTTAGAGAACAAGGGTGTTCTGTTTTTAACTTCCTAGTGTGCTGTGGATGAATGCCATGTCCTCACAAATTCATGTGTTAAAAACTTACTTCCGAGTGGGATGGTGTTTTGAGACTGGGACTTTGAGGGGAAATCAGGACATGGGGATGGGTCCCTCGTTTTGGGGCTAGTTCCCGTGGAAGAAGAGCACTCAAGTCTTTGCTCTGTTCTCTGTCATGTGAGGCCACAATGAATGACTGCATGCACACTTGGAAGCAGGCCTTACCCAGAAATCAGGTGTGCCAGCATCTTGCTCTTGGATTTCCCAGTCGCCAGAATTGTGAGAAATACTCATAATTATTTGTTGTTTAAGCTACCCAGCCCAGTTTGTTCTGTCATAGCAGCCCAACCTGCCTATGGCAAATGGCAAAACATTCTGTAGAGAATGACAGATGCTGGGCTTTTATCTGTATACGTATACATAAGTATTTGAAAAGGTTTGCAGATTTTTAAATAAGGTTGACTGATTTATTTGAAAGGCAGAGTTACAGAGAGAGAGGAGAGACAGAGAAAGATCTCCCATCTGTTGGTTCACTTCTCAAATGGCCACAACATCTGGGGCTGGGCCAGGCCAGAGCCAGGAGCCAGGAGCTAGGAGCTAGGAGCTAGGAGCTTCATCTAGGTCTCCTACATCGGTGCAGGGGCCCAAAGACTTGGGCTGTCCTCTGCTACTCTCTCAAGTGCATTAGCAAGGAGCTGGATCGGAAGTGGAGCAGCCGAGTCTTGAACCAGTGCTTATGTGGGATGCTGGTGTTGCAGGTGGTGGTTTAACCCATACCTCCACAATGCCAACCTCTTATTCTTTTTTAAAATATTTATTTATTTGAAAGAGTTACAGAGAAAGAAGGAGACAGAGAGAGAGAGAACACACTCTTTTCTTCCATCTGCTGATTCACTCCCCAAATGGTTGAAACAGCTGGGGCCAGGCCCAGCTGAAGCCAGCAGCTTCTTCTGGGTCTCCCATGTGGGTGCAGGGGCCCAGGGACTTGGGCCATCTTTTGCTGCCTTCCCAGGCACATTAGCAAGGAGCTGGATTGGAGATGGAGCAGCTGGGACTCAAACCAGCTCCCCTGTGAGATGCTGGTGCTGCAGGCAGTGGCTGTGCCATAGCACCAGCCCCATTAGCTACTTATTAAGTTTAGTATTTTTCTCCTCTTTCCTAGTTTCCAGATCGAACCAATCCCATGGATAAACATCTTGATGTCCTGATAAACAAATATGGATTGTCTGCCCACCCAGTTGCTCCTCAGATGTTTGGGTCTGCTGGAAAAGAGCACATGGAAAAATATGGTACGTTCAAAAGAACTCCAAACTTGTGACTGGTTATCTACATGCATGAGAAGCAACAGATATTTACTAAGAAACAGGATATATGAGACATAAAATGGCTTTTAAGTTAAATAGAAGAAATAGTTTGTAGAACTTCACTTGAGGGGAAATATTTATATATAGGACACCATAGAGGAAGTACCTAAAATACTTCATAGCGGGAAATGGAAATAGGAATGTTAACAGTTTTGTCACCATTAATTGTGGCCTATAAATGGAGGCTCATTGTTTCTCAATGTGGTAATGAGATTGAAAGCTTGAATCCGTCAAGAGTCCATATTTTTTTTTTTTAAGATTTATTTATTAATTTGAAAGAGTTACACAGAGAGAGGAGAGGCAGAAAGAGCGAGAGAGAGGGAGAGGTCTTCCATCCACTGGTTCACTCCCCAGATGGCCGCAATGGCTGAAGCTGTGCCGATCCAAAGCC
Source organism: Oryctolagus cuniculus (assembly GCF_051225735.1). Lineage (NCBI taxonomy): Eukaryota > Metazoa > Chordata > Mammalia > Lagomorpha > Leporidae > Oryctolagus > Oryctolagus cuniculus. The sequence continues at coordinate 120,712,870 of NC_142873.1, read as the reverse complement.
AGGAGCCAGGAGCTTCTTCCAGGTCTCCCATGCGGTTGCCGGGGCCCAAGGACTTGGGCCATCTTCTACTGCTTTCCCAGGCCATAGCAGAGAGTTGGATGGGAATTGGAGCAGCTGGGACTTGAACCGCTGCTCAAATGGGATGCTGGCACTTCAGGCCAAGGTGTTAACCCACTGTGCCACAGCGCCAGCCCTGAGTCCATCTTTCTTTTAATGATATATTTATTTGAAAGGCAGAGTTACAGAGAGAGAAGGAGAGACAGAGAAAGGTCTTCCATGTGCTTCACTCCCCAAATGAGCTTTACGACCAGGTGAGCCAGGCCAAAGCCAGAAGCTAGGAGTGTCTTCTGGGTCTCCCACTTGGGCCATCTTCCACGGCTTTCCCAGGCACATTAGCAGGGAGCTAGATTGGAAGTAGGGCAGCCAGGACTTGAATTGGTGCCCATATGGGATGCCAGTGCTGCCGGCTGTGGCTTTAACCCACTGTGCCACAGTGCCAGCCCTCCATCATCATCTTTCATTCCATGGTGTCTCATGTCTGATTTTTGTTTTGTCCATCTCAGTTCTTTGACTGATGGCCAGCAATGGACCTATCCTATTAGCTAGTTATATAAAGCCTGGGATAGTGCAAGTAGGATTTTTTTTTTCCTGTTTTGTGATTCTGAACTAGTGCCTCATTTACCATGAAATAAGAAAGATACATCAGAAAGTTCAGCATTCCTATTCTTTGTAGGGAAGTACCCCAGGTTTGACAGCCAGGATGTAATCAGGAAGGAAAGAATTCTTTACGGAGCAATGGTGGGGTCATATGGAAGAGCACTGCCTGTTTTTAATCTTGGGAATTTCCTTTTTTTGTCTCTGCATATGAGAATAATTCATAGCAGAGACATGGATAAAGTGCAAGAAGGGGAGCAGGATTTATTTAAAGAGAGAGAGTGCATTTCAGAGGTGAATGCAGGCAGCCCCATGTGCCGTGAGGAGAACCTCCCACCCCAGTTCAGCAGCCCCCTGTATTGAATAGGAGTTGGTGCCTAATTGAACATATAAATGGGTTGGGATCTGGGCAAGGTTCACTGTGCATTATGATCCCTGGTAGATTCCAAGTGGACTTCTAGTTTGTTTTATTAGAAACTTCTTGCATTGCATTGTGATGTGTGCATGTTGTTTGTAGATGTGAGAGGATTGTTGTTCTAGAGTGGCTTCTTCTGTGTAGTAAACTATTTCTGTAGTTTAAAAAATTGTATATATAAGTATTTATTTGAGATGTAGAGTTACAGACAGAGGGAGAGACAGAGAAAAAAGTCTTCCATCTGCTGGTTCACTCCCCAAACAGCCGCAACAGGCAGAGCTGAGCCGATCCAAAGCCAGGAGCCAGGATCTTCTTCCGGGTCTCTCATGTGGGTGCAGGGGCTCTTGGGCTTGGGCCATCTTCCACTATAGTGTTGTTTTTTTTTTTTAAGATTTATTTTATTTATTTGTAAGGTAGAGTGACAGAGAGGGGAAAGACAGATTTTCCATCTGCTAGTTCATTCTGCAAATGGTTGCAACAGCAGGGCCTAGGAGCCAAGAGCCAAGAACTCCATCCACATCTCTCATGTGTCTCCTAATGACTTGGGCCACCTGCTGCAGCCTTCCCAGGCATGTAAGCAAGGAGCTGGATCAGAAGTGAGGCAGCTGAGACTCTAACTGGTGCTCTGATATGGGATGCTGGTGTTACAAGTGGTGGCTTAATCTGCTGCATAATACCAGCCCCTGTAGTGTTGTGTGTGTGTGTGTGTGTGTGTGTGTGTGTGTTAAAGGTTTATTTATTTATTTGAAAGGCACAATTAGAGAGAGGAAGGGAGAGACAGAGAGATTCCATCTGCTAGTTCACTCCCCAAATTACTTCAACTGACTTGGCTAGGCCAGACCAATGCCATGAATTGGGAACTCCATTCATGTCTCCCATGTTGGTGCAGAGGCCAAGGACTTGGGTCATCTTCCACTGCTTTCCCAGGCTCATTAGCGGGGAGCTTGATCAGAAGTGGAGCAGTTGGGACATGAGCTGGTGCCTTTATGGGATTAAAAGGCAGAGATAGAAAGTTTGATACATATACACAGTCACACACATACAGATATCTCTCATCTTCTGGCTTACTCTTTATAAATAAATCTTATTTATTTATTTATTTGAAAGATTTACAGAGAAGCAGAGGCAGAGAGAGGGAGGTCTTCCATCTGCTGGTTTACTTCCCAAATGGCCACAATGGCTGGAGCTGTGCTGATCTGATGCCAGGAGCTAGGAGCTTCTTCCAGGTCTCCCATATGGGTGCAGGGGCCCAAACACTTGGACCATCTCTGCTGCTTATTAGCACATTAGCAGGCACATTAGCAAGGAACCAGATTGGAAATGGAGCAGCTGGGACTTGAATGGGTACCTATATGGAATGCTGGCACTGGAGCTGGTGGCTTTACCTGCTATGCTACAGTGCTGGCCCCCTGGGTCACTCTTTTTTTTTTTTTTTTTTTTTTTGACAGGCAGAGCGGACAGTGAGAGAGAGAGACAGAGAGAAAGGTCTTCCTTTGCCGTTGGTTCACTCTCCAATGGCCGCCGCGGCCGGCGGGCTGCGGCCGGCGCACCACACTGATCCGATGGCAGGAGCCAGGAGCCAGGTGCTTTTCCTGGTCTCCCATTGGGTGCAGGGCCCAAGCACTTGGGCCATCCCCCACTGCACTCCCTGGCCACAGCAGAGAGCTGGCCTGGAAGAGGGGCAACTGGGACAGAATCCGGCGCCCCGACTGGGACTAGAACCTGGTGTGCCGGCGCCGCTAGGCGGAGGATTAGCCTAGTGAGCCGCGGCGCCGGCCCCCCTGGTTCACTCTTAAATGCCCTCAGTAGCCAGGACTGGGCTAAAGCCAGGTCCTAGGACCTCCATCCATAGTTCCCGTGTGAGTGGCATGAGCCATCATCTGCTCTCACCCAGGATGTGTATTAATGGAAAGCTGGATCAGAAATGGAAGAACTGGGACCGGGATGAGGCAGGTGCAGGTGTCCCCAAGTGGTGTCTCCAGTGCACACCAAACTCCAGCCCCAGTGTATGCCTTTAAAAGATTGCCACCTGGAATCTCCTGTACTCTTCAGACCCTGCCCTGCGGTCATGTTTGATCTGCAGGAATGTTTTCTCAGCATTGTCATACCTGAGGAGGGAGCCTTTTTCTTCCTGGTGGTAATTTTGGAGCAGTTATAGGCCTGGTAGTAGCACCCCTCTTCTCTCTGCAGTTTTTCTTCATGCTGTCCTTGTTTCTGTAAAGATTCACAGCAAGAGCATGAGCAATTAATAGTTGGCTTGGACCCGGTATTTTATTTTTTGAAAACTTACAGATACTGTTAAGTTTTGATTTTCTGTTTTCTAGTTGTGCTGAGAGTGTGGTTTTATGCTGTTTTATTTTTTCTTGTTATTTTGTTTTATTTTGGAGGATATGGAGAGACATAGATTTAGGTTGCTTCCATTGTTCTCAGCTACCTGGAAATCCTGTTGCCGATATGATTAAAGCTTCTATATTTTCTCTCCTCTATATTTTACATTACTCAGAATACTTAGTTTTCTCGTGCAAAATTCACAATATAAATCTATTTTATTTTGCTTTATTTCTTACACACACACACACACACACACACACACACACACAGATAGGCAGACAGAAAGAGCTCCCATCTGTGGTTCACACCCCGCATGCCTGCAATGGCAGGGAGTAGGCCTTAGCTAAACACCAGGAACTGGGAAATCAGTCGAGGTCTTATATGTGGTGGCAGGAACCCAGCTGCTGGAGCCAGCACCTGTTAACCTCCCGCACCCAGTGCCTGGAGTCAGGGGAAGAGCTAGCTCTGGGTATCAAACCCAGGTACTCTGAGATGAGACACATATATGCAGCCTATGCTTACTTTAGTTGAACTGTTACTCTTCATCTAACAGATTTTTGAAAAAAGATTTAAATATTTGAAAAACAGAGTGACAGAGGCAGATGGAGAGACACAGAGAGAAAGTGATCTTCCATTTGCTGCTTTACTCCCCAGATGGCTGCCAACAGCCAGATCTGGGCTGGGCCAAAGCCAGGAGCCAGGAAACTCCATTCTGGTCTCCCACAAGTGGCAGGAACCCAAGTACTTGGGTCATCTTCTCTTGCCTTCGTAGATACATTATCAAGGAGCTGGATCTGGAGTGGAGCAGCTGGAATGCTAACCAGTGCTCTGGTATGGGATGCTAGCATTGTAAGCTGTGGCTTAACCTGCTGTACCACAATGCTGGCCATCCAACACATTTCTAAATGCGTTACAGAATTTTTCATATGAAATTGTTGTTTGTGAATTGCCATAGAAACAAATATGTAAGAAAGTTTGTAGTAGCTTAAGTAATTTGAAAAATCAGATTTTATGGCTTCATAATTGATTCAGGGAGATTAAAATCCTTTTATACTAAGCATATCTTTTGAACAGCCAAAAAATTTTAATTGACAGTTTAGAATCAGTAGTCAGCCAGGGCTTCATCAGTGCTCATGATTAAGAAACATGTGACAGGGGCCAACGCTGCAGCTCAATAGGCTAATCCTCTGCCTGCGGCGCTGGCACACCGGGTTCTAGTCCCGGTCGGGGTGCCGGATTCTGTCCCTGTTGCTCCTCTTCCAGTCCAGCTTTCTGCTGTGGCCCAGGAGTGCAGTGGAGGATGGCCCAAGTGCTTGGGCCCTGACCCGCATGGGAGACCAGGAGAAGCACCTGGCTCCTGGCTTCGGATCAGTGTGGTGCGCTGCCCGCAGCGGCCATTGGGGGGTAAACGAATGGAAAAAGGAAGACCTTTTTCTCTGTCTCTCTCTCTCTCACTGTCCGCTCTGCCTGTCAAAAAAAAAAAAAAAAAAAAAAAAAAAAAAAAGAGAGAGAGAGAGAAAAAGAGAAAAAAGAAACATGTGACAGGGCCGGTGCTGTGGCTTAACCAGTTAAAGCCACCACCTGCAGTGCCAGCATCCCGTATGGGTACCAGTTCAAGTCCTGGCTGCTCCACTTCTGATCCAGCTCCCTGCTATGGCATGGGAAAGCAGTAGAAGAGAACCCAAGTCCTTGGGCACCTGCACTCCACCCGTGTTGGAGACCCGGAGGAGGCTCCTGGCACCTGGCTTTGGATCAGCACAGCTCCAGCCGTTGCAGCCATCTGGGGAGTGAATTAGTGGATGGAAGACCTCTCTTTCTGTCTCTGTAACTCTGCCTTTCAAATAAATAAATAAATCTTTTTTTAAAAAAAGTAACAAATGACTGGCAGAATATTTTAGATTAATTGGATCCTGCTTAATACTAATCTTCTAGTAAAGACAATAAAGCATTTGTACTATAACTGAGGCTGCCAATCCCGGTGTTGGGGTGATTCTGACTGTTAGAGTGTTGCTTTTTGTGTTGAACTCCAATGTCTTCTCATAAAGTTTACAGCCATGATCCTCTTTCTGCCTTCTGACACAGAACCAGCCTCTTTGACCTTATGGCCTTCAGATGTTGAAGCCAGCCTGACCCTGTGCTTAGTCTCTTTTTTTCTGTAGTTTTCTTTGGACTTAAGACTCATCGCTTGATTATTGCTATATCATGAGCACTTGTAAAACTTTTCTTGTACTCACACTAAGTTGTTAAATCTTATTCAGCTTGTATTCCACAGACTCTTAAAGTCGTTTTCATAGTTGTGCTCCTTATTCCAGGTTGGCTTGGAGGTTCAAAAACAGAACGAGGCATTTCATTTATATTCTGATCCAACTCCTTGATAAACTGTGTTGAAATCTGTTTAGATCCTACATTATACTAATCCCTCTAGCTTCAGGTTTTGTGTGAGTGCTTTTAATTTTGTAATCCAGTTTTGGTAGCAGTATTAACCAGGGTGCGGCTGAAGCTAGGGGTTAGTGCTAGAGACTTTTCTCTAGGGCGATGCATTAATCAATACCTGTTGTTTCCCAATAAGTGGGACAGTCTGCTCACAGGGTGTTCTTCAACATGAGTCAGATAAGTGGGCAGCTAACTTTAATCTCCTTTTGAGCAGTCACAACGCACAAGCAAGTGAAGACTGTAAATGTGTTACAATAAAGAACTCTCAACTTATTTGACAGGAGAACCCTTATATTTTTAGTAATACAAACATAAAAATGAAAAAACAAAACTGATGCTACAGTATTTTCTTAGTGTGTCAAAAAATTTCCTGAAAAATCGAGTTAATTGTCTTGCTTATATCCAGGTAGGGAGTATCCTTTGATCTGACTGTCCATGCAGTCACTAAACGTAGCAGTTTGCTTTGTTCTTACTGAACTCATATTGACCTTCTCCTAACACTGTGATCACCGGGGTGAAATCTACCTTGTCTTTGATTGGAAGCGGGGTAAGATTTGCTCTTACATGTAGAATGTTTCTGCTGTGAAGATCATTCTTCTTGACAGTGAAGATACAAATGAAACAGAAACGGGAGCTTTGTATGTGACTGTATGTGACTGTGTGGTCTGTCTTCCATTAATGTGACGTGACAAGCGCCCATGAGGGTGTGTTTTCCTCTCTTGGCCTTTCTACTTCCAGATGAGGATTCGAAGCCCATTCTATTCTGTTCTCTTAGAAGTAGTAAAAGAAATTTTTTCAATGTACTATTTAGTGTATTTGTTTCTGCTTTCTTGACACTATTATATTTTTCCATTTTCTGTTAGGGGATTGGAAAAGCATACATATTTGTTGTCAGGATACAATTTTTCTGCCGAACGTATCATAAGGAGGGGGAATCACTGAGGTATTGATCAGTCCTGGGCGATGAGTTACAAACTCCATGCTGTCCAGAGGTGCTGAGGAGGGGAGTGGTCGGCAGACTCATAGAAAAATGGCTGCCAGCACTCTCTTGCCTTAAATCTTACACTGTGGGCTGGGCATTTTGGCCTCGCAATTAAGATGCCACTTGGGATGCCTGCGTACCAAATTGGAATGGTGGATTCAATAGGCTTTTTTCCTAGTCCAGCTTCCTGCTAACACATACCTTGAGAAGCAGCAGTTGATGGCTCAAGTACTTGGGTCCCTGCCACCCACACAGAAGTCCTGGCCCAGCCCTAGCTGTTGTGAGCATTTGAGGAGTGAACCAGTGTATGGGAGCTCTCTCTCTCTATTTGTGTCTTGCAAACAAATTAGAACAACAGCAACAACGTTGTGGTTCCAGACTATATTTTCTGGTTTTTGGAATTAGACCCTAATTATACTAAGTAGACTAGACCAATTTGAACTATTTTTTTTTAAAAAAAGATTTATTGGGACTAGCATTGTGTCATTGCAGGTAAAGCCACTGCTTGCAATGCCAGCATCCCATATGGGTGCTGGTTCAAGTTCCAGCTGCTCCACTTCCTATCCAGCTCCCTGGTAGTGGCCTGGGGAAGCAGTGGATGATGGCCCAAGTCTCTGGGCCCCTACAGCCCATGTGAGAGACTCCGAAGAAGCTCCTGGCTCCTTGCTTTGGCCTGTCTCAACACTGGCCACTGGGGCAATCTCTGGGGAGTGAACCAGTGAACGAAAGATCTTTCTCTCTCTCTCTCACTCTCTTCCCCCCTCTCCCACCCTCCCTCTCTCTTATTCTTTAAAAATAGAATTATAAAGGCAGAGTGACAGAGAAAAAGAGAGATTTTCCATCTGCTGGTTTACCTCCCAAATGCTCACAACAGCTGGAGCTGAGTCAGGCCAAAGCCAGGAACTTCACCCAGGTCTCCCACATGGGCGGCAAGAACCCAAGTACTTGGGCCATCATTGCTGCCCCTCAGGTGCATTAGCAGGAAGCAGAATGGTTAAGTGGAGGCAGGACTCTAACCCAGGCACTCTGAGCATCCCAAGCAGTGGCTTAACCCACTGTACCACAGTGGTCCAGTGGGACTATTTTTTTTTTTTTATCTCCTGTGCCCATTAGTTGATTCAATTCATTAAATATACTGGGATTTAACTACAAAATCAATGTGGAAGTCTTCAATGCTGATATCTATGCTTGGGAAAATATGGAAGTATTTAGCAGAATACTGAGTGCCATTGCAACATTTGTTAATAAGAAACAGAACATTAACCCACTAAGATATGTTTTCTTTCTCGACAGGAACGAAAATTGAACACTTTGCAAAAATTGGGTGGAAAAACCATAAGCATTCAGTTAATAACCCGTAAGTATTTCAGAGATATAAGATAATAAAAAGTCTGGTTATCTCACTATGTAATATGCATATTTATACTTGAAAATAAAGTACAAGGCCTTGAAGATAGTTATTTTTTCTTAAAAAACTCTTCTTATAAAAATCAAAAGTAAACTTTTGACTACTTTCAGTTCTAGATTTTGGCTTGTTTATATTTAGAATATCACTTAGGCTTAATGACTTTAAAAAGAGTATAAATGAATGGTATTAAAAGATATGATTGATCATGCTTTTTACCTGTAATGATAGAAATTTATTGTGATAATTTTTTTAAAAATATTTTATTTATTTGAAAGAGTTAGAAGAAGAGACAGAGACAGAGATCTTCCATCCACTGGTTCACTCCCCAGATGGCTGAAACATCCAGGGCCAGACTGAAGCCAGGAACCTCTTCCAGATCTTCCATATGGGTAGCAGGGGCCCAACCACTAGAGTTATTTTTCACTGCCTTTTCTAGACCATTAACAGAGAGCTGAATCAGAAGTGGAGCAGCTGGAACATTAACCTGTGCCCACATGAGATGCTGGCATTTCAGGTGCCAGGTTTATCTGCTATACCACAATGCCAGCCCTCTAATGTGATAATTTTAGTTGGAAGTACAGCCACCATTTTAAATCATTCTTCAGAACTTCTCTAATTTTGTTGTGATCAATTAAAACTTTTTTAAAATGCATATTAGTGGCCGGCGCCATGGCTCAATAGGCTAATCCTCCGCCTTGTGGCGCCGGCACACCGGGTTCTAGTCCCGGTCGGGGCGCTGGATTCTGTCCCAGTTGCCCCTCTTCCAGGACAGCTCTCTGCTATGGCCCAGGAGTGCAGTGGAGGATGGCCCAAGTGCTTGGGCCCTGCACCCCATGGGAGACCAGGAGAAGCACCTGGCTCCTGGCTTCGGATCAGCGTGATGCACCGGCCGCGGTGGCCATTGGAGGGTGAACCAACGGCAAAAGGAAGACCTTTCTCTTTGTCTCTCTCTCACTGTCCACTCTACCTGTCAAAAAAATGCATATTAGTAACTGGGATGCATTTTAATTACTTTAGTGTCATTAGCTGTAACTCTTAGCAACATGGTTATTGGGGCTGGCACTGTGGTGTAGCAAGTAAGGCCGCCGCCTGCAGTACCAGCATCCCATATAGGTGCCGGTTCAAGTCCCAGCTGCTCCACTTCCAATCTAGCTCTCTGCTATGGCCTGGGAAAGCAGTGAAAGATGGCCCAGGTCCTTGGGCACTTTCACTTGTGTGGGAGACCCAGAAGAGGTTCCTGGATCCTGGCTTTGGATTGGCACAGCTCCGGCCATTGCAGCCATCTGGGGAGTGAACCAGTGGATGGAAGACCTCTTTCTCTCTGCCTCTGCCTCTGCCTCTGCCTCTCTGTAACTCTGCCATTCAAATAAATAAATAATTTTTTAAAAAAAAGAACAACATTGGCCGGCGCCGCGGCTCACTAGGCTAATCCTCCGCCTAGCGGCGCCGGCACACCAGGTTCTAGTCCCGGTTGGGGCGCCGGATTCTGTCCCAGTTGCCCCTCTTCCAGGCCAGCTCTCTGCTGTGGCCAGGGAGTGCAGTGGAGGATGGCCCAAGTGCTTGGGCCCTGCACCCCATGGGAGACCAGGAAAAGCACCTGGCTCCTGGCTCCTGCCATCGGATCAGCGCGGTGCGCCGGCGGCTGCGGCGGCCATTGGAGGGTGAACCAACGGCAAAGGAAGACCTTTCTCTCTGTCTCTCTCTCTCACTGTCCACTCTGCCTGTCAAAAAAAAAAAAAAAAAAAAAAAAAAAAAAAAAAAAGAACAACATGGTTATTTATATTCTAAAAAAATAAGCTGTGGGTAGGCATTTGGTGTAATGGTTAAGATGCCATTTGCAACACTTTTATCCTATGTTGGAGTACCTGGGATCAAGTCTTGGCTCTGCTCTGGATTCCAGCTTCTGCTGATACATACATCCTGGGAAGCAGCAGGTGAATAGTGCCCACCACCACATGCTAGTTCCTGACTTCCAACTTTGGACTGGCCTGGCCTTAGCTATTGTGGGCATTTGGAGAGTGTACCAGTGGGTGGAAGCTCTGTCTGTGTTTCTCAAAGGAAAAACTAAAATTGGTTTCTACTTTCTCACCTGGTGTAGCAGCTGCCTTCTTTTCTTTCTTTTTTTAATATTTTTATTTATTTATTTAACAGGTAGAGTTATAGACAGTGAGAGGGAAAGACTGAGAGAGAGGTCTTCCATCCACTGGTTTACTCCCCAAATGGCTGCCATGGCCGGAGCTGCGCCGATCTGAAGCCAGGAGCCAGGAGCTTCTTCTGGGTCTCCCACACGAGTGCAGGGGCCCAAGCACTTGGGCCATCTTCTACTGCTTTCCCAGGCTATAGCAGAGAGCTGGATCAGAAGAGAGTAGCTGGGAGTAGAACTGGTGCCCATATGGGATGCTGGCGTTGTAAGCGGAGGATTAACCTACTGCACCACAGCACCAGCCCCAGCTGCCTTCTTTTCTTTGGGCCTCAGTTTTTTTTTTTTTTAAATAAAAAATCTGAAGTAAAATGACATTAAATGCATTATAGATGAATAATATTTGAATCCCTAGTGCTTAGTGTAATACCTAGCTCTCAGCTGTACTTAATGGTTGCTGAATAAAATTCATCCATTGGGAATTGAGTTGATGCCACATAACTGGAACCCGGCAATGACATAATAGTGGCTAGTTTTATTAAATTCCCAGTACATGTCTCTCTGTTAGGCATTTTTATGTGCATTTGCACTTAATCCTCTAGGGACCCTTTAAAATAGATTTTTTTTTTAAGGATATGTTTTCTTTCTTTTAAGATTTATTTGAAAGGCAGAGTTACAAAGAGAGAGAGACAGATCTTCATTTGCTGGTTCACTCTCCAAATGGATGCAATGGCCAGGGCTGGGCCAGACCAAAGCCAGGAGTCAGGTCTCCTATGTGTGTGCAGGGGCTCCTGCATTTGGACTATCTTCTTTTGCTTTCTCAAGTGCATTAGCAGGGAGCTGGATCAATAGTAGAGCAGCTGGGTCTGGAACTGGTGCCCGTATAAGATATCAGCATTGCAGGTGGTGGCTTTACCTGCTGTACCACAATGCCAGACTTATGTTTTCTTGTAAAAAATGTTTTATTTTATTTGAAAGACATGGAGACAGAAAGTGATGGGCAGAGAGAGAAAGCTCTTCCATCCACTGATTCACTTCCCAAATGCCTGCAACATCTAGGGCTGGGCCAGGTGAAGCCAGGAGCCAGGAACTCTATCTGGGTCTCCCACAGTGGGTGACAGGGAAGCTGGAATTGGAAACAGAGCTGGGACTGCAACCCAGGCACTCCAGTGTGAGATGCAGGTGTCCTAAGTGGCTTCTTAACCTCATAGAGAAAACCCCTTCTGGTATCTGGATTTGAAATAGGTCTTGTGTGCTCCCATAGCATGCTGTGTAATATTTCTATCATAGCATTTATAATTTATGGTATTATGCATGTTAGAGTTGTATATTTCTTTGCCAAGGAATTATACAAAGTTCCTTAAAGGTAGAAACTGTGTCTATATCCCTGGAACCTAGCCAGAATGTGGCCCCAATAAGGTGCTTTTTGAAAGTTGTCAGTGATCACAGTTAACTTCAGAAGGGAAGACATGGATACTGATATGTAGATCCAAGTTACATAAGTTTTGTCCTCTAAAAATAAGAATTGCTTATTGATTTCCTCACGAGTTGAAGTTTGCTTGTATAAACTCTCATGATGTCTCTCCCTGCTGCTTTTTTGCCAGAGCTGTTTTGAAGCCATTTGATTATATTGTCGGAGAAGCCAAATAAATTTCTTCTTTTCAGTGATAAGGGGAATGTGTGTTTTTTAAAAATTATTTATTTATTGTTTGAGAGAGAGAGAGAGCTCCCATCCACTGGTTCACTCCTTAAATACCTATAAGGGCTAGGGCTGGCCCAGTATCAAAGCCAAGAACTAGAAACATAATCCAGGTCTCCCACGTGGCTGATAGTAACTCCATTACTTGAGCTGTCACCACAGCCTCCCGGGGTCTGCATTGGGTGGATGCTGGAATTGGGAACTGGTGCCAGGAATTGAACCCAGGTACTTTGATGTGGGGTGAGAGTGTCCTAGCTGCTAGGCCAAATGTCTACCCTGAGTTAGGACTTTTTAACTTAATTTAAATGGCTTATCTTTTTTTTAAAGATTGAAGCTCTTTGGGTTGTGTAAAGAATATTTACATATACTTTTCTCTCTAACTGCACCAGGATATCTTCAACAAAAGTTACAATTGCTGCCTCACATTCTGCAACTTTCTGTTTTAGGTATTCCCAGTTCCAAAAGGAATACAGTTTAGATGAAGTGATGTCATCTAGACCAATTTTTGATTTTTTGACTGTCTTACAGTGCTGGTAAGAAAAACATACTTTTCCATTTGATAGAAGTCACTGCTCCCCCGGGCCTCCCCTCTGTCGTTAAACACTAGACTCTGTTTCTGGGGTGTAGCTTTACAGAGCTCCTGCTGGTGTGGTCCCCACTCTGGGTCACTTCAGTGGAGTGTCCTTACTTCCTGCTGCCTGGATGCAGGTTGTTGTCTTGCTGGGAAAGTGGTATGTTTCACTTCCTTATTTGACTTCTACTTACTTTTGGTTGTTGTGACTTAGGAGAACAGTGGAGTCCAAAGGTTTTTTTCCTCGAGCATTTTATTTTCTCTGCTGTATATGTCTGACACAGGGAATTGTACTTTGTAACAGTACTAAGAGTAAAAGTAAAATGAGGAAAAAATAATAGCTCTAATGATGTTAATAGTTCATCTTACAAATAGCTTGACAATATCTGTCTTAAAAAGATTCAGTTCTGGGGGCTCCTGCTCCAGTGAAGACCTGGATGTGCCCTTGAGATGCTGGCCTGGCTGCTGGTGGACAAGTCTGGCCAGCACTGATTTGTTGTACTCCAAGGGTCCAGCTGAACTCCCAGAAGAATTCTTGTGTTGCCACCTTCCTTCACAATTTATCTAAGAGAAAGCTCTATTTTGAGGAGATCTCAAGAATTTTAAACTAAACCATGGAGTTTCTGGTATCCCCTGTCCTGTCCTTTCCCTGTTTCAAGACTGACTGATTTGGGAGATAACAAAGTTAGAGCTACATTAGGCCTAGGTTAGAATCATGTGTACCAATGTGGGGATAACCTCTTGGACTCACTTCTTAGAAAGTTACCAGAAGGTGCCTTATGCGATTTGTGGAGGCAAATCCAGGACTCTTTACACTAAGAACTATTTAGGTAAGATCCTTAGAGAAAAGCAGTGACTGACAACATTTCAATTATTGCTGGAGTTCAGAATGCAAATACAAATGGGAAGTATATGCAATTAACCCCCCCCCAACTTTTATTTGAAAAACATGTATCAAGAGAGACAGACAGTGAGAGATCTTCCATCCATTGGTTCACTCCCCGAGTGTCCACAATAGGCAGGGCTAGGCCAGTTTGAAGCCAGGATCCCAGAACTCAGTCTTGGTCTCCCACAAGGATAGAAGGGACCCAAGTATTTGAGCCATCATCTGCTGCCTCCCAGGCTGCACATTCATAGGAAGCTGAATTGGAAGCAGTGGAGCCAGGACTCAAGCCAGGCATTCTGATAAAGTTTGTGGGCATCCAGAGTGGTATCTTAGTATGCCAAATGCCTGCCCTGCATCTATAATTTTCAGTTGTAGATAGCAGAAAGCAAGCGGTTATTGGTAGCAAGCATGCTGGGCCTTTCTTCTCATATACAGAGAACCTCTAATCTGAAGTCCTAAGATTCAAGTAACACCATGTGGGAATCATTATTTTTCCTTCTTGGTAGTCCCACTTCAGATGGTGCTGCAGCAGCAATTTTGGCCAGTGAAGAATTTGTGAAGAAGTATGGCTTGCAGTCCAAAGCTGTGGAAATTTTGGCACAAGAGATGGTAACTGATTTTCCAAGCTCATTTGAAGAAAAGAGCATTATTAAAATGGTACGTCTGAGTTTTTTCATTATTACTTTAAAAACTTATTTGAAAGCAAAGAGATAGGGAGGCAGACATGCATGCGTGCACACACACACACACACACACACAGAAGGAGAGAGAATACAAAGGAGTTCCCATCCACTGGTTCACTTCCCAAAAGTCTACAGTGGCAGTCACTGGGCTGGGACCTAGGCTGGGAGCCAGGAACACACTCCAGGTCTCCCACGTGGGTGGCAGGAACCCAATTACTTGAGCCATCATTGCTGCCTTGCAGGGTCTGCATTAGCAGAAAACTGGAATTGGAATCGGAAGTAGAGCTGGGACTTGAACCCAGGCACTCCATTGTGGGTCATGGGTATCTTAATCATTAGGCTAAATATTTCTTACAAGGATTTTGTTTAATTAATAAAACTGAAGGATTACTATTTAAATTCAAGGTGATATTATGTTGTGATCAGCTGCAGAAGTCATTTACTTGCAAATAATTGATTTAGAAATTTAAAAACTATAACTCATTCTTAAGAATCTGTTAAGGGAAAACTACTGATGAGAACAGGTACATCTTATGATGGAGCCAGGAATATGATAACCTTTAACTAACCAGACTTAATATTTAAATTTTTTGAAGATTTATTTATTTGAAAGCGTTAGAGGGAGAGGCAGAGAGAGAGATGTATAGAAAGATATTTCGCATTTGCTTCCCAGATAGCTGCAGTGGCCAGGCCAAAACCAGGAGCCAGGAACTTTATTTGGGTCTCCCATATGGGTGGCAGGGGTCCAAGCCATTAATGGGGAGCTGTATTAGAAGTGGAACAGCTGGGACATGAACTAGCACCCACATGGGATAGCAGCATTACAGGCGATGGCTTTACCCACTATGCCTAAGCGCTGTCCGTTTTTGAGTTGACTTTGTGCAAAACTCCAACGTTCAGAGTTAACGGAAAAATAAGGATATTTTCAGAGCACTTTCCTTCCCTTAGCCTTCAAAAATCCTGATTAAAGACTGAATGCAAAATGGTAAAAGTATGGGTGGTGCATTGTGGTGTGAGTGTTAAGTACCACTTGGGACATTTGCATCTCCTGTTGGTGTGCCAGTTTGAGTTCTGGCTACTCCATTTCCAACTCGGCTTCCTGCTCATGTATTTTGGGAGGCAGCAGGTGATGGCCCAAGTGCTTGGGTCCCTGCCATCCAAGTGGTAGACTTGGATGGGGTTCCTGGCTCCTGGCTCTGGCCTGGCTGTTGGCTGGCATTTGGGGAGTGAACCAGCTGAAAAAAAAAAAAAAGCTCTCTCTTTCTCTCTCTGTTGCTCTGCCTTTCAAGCCAATGAAAATAATAAGCTTATTTTTTTAAAAAAAAAGAAGTAAAAAAATGAGAATTCAGATGTAGAATTAGTTGAATATTTGATGAAGTGTGAATGTGCACACACACACAGCACAATTGTGTGGTAAATTATAGTTTATAAAATGATTTCACAAGAATGCTACACATTTGAAAACATCTTTTTAATTCGCCCAAGATTACAAAGTTAGGTAGTAGCACAGGTATGGTTTAGGCAGGTTTTCTGGTTAGAGTAGATTTTTCTTTGCATCACAGTTTTATTCTTTGAAGAAAAATTGAGTTTACTGTTCTTTTATTAACTAAGACCAAAGAGGTATAAAGAGCATGGAGTTTAGAAAAATAGTTTGAATCCTGTATGATTTTTTTTTAACTTTTATTTAATGAATATAAATTTCCAAAGTACGATTTATGCATTACAATGGCTTCCCCCACATACCGTCCCTCCCACCCACTACCCTCCCCTTTCCCACTCCCTCTCCCCTTCCATTCACATCAAGATTCATTTTCGATTATCTTAATATACAGAAGATCAGCTTAGTATACATTAAGTAAGGATTTCAACAGTTTGCTCTCACACAGAAACATAAAGTGAAAAATAATAGATGATTTTTTTTAAATGATGATGAAATCAGATCAGACCTATTGTCATGTTTAATCCCAGTGAGAGTCAAGTTGGGAGTTGATAATTTCTTTCTTTTTTTTTTTTTTTTTTTTTACAGAGGATCAGTTTAGTATACATTAAGTAAAGATTTCAACAGTTTGCACCCCCATAGAAACACAAAGTGAAATATATTGTTTGAGTACTCGTTATAGCATTAAATCTCAATACACAGCACATTAAGGACAGAGATCCTACATGAGGAGTAAGTGCACAGTGACTCCTGTTGTTGACTTTACCAATTGACACTCCTGTCTATGGCATCAGTAGTCTCCCTATGCTCCAGTCATGAGTTTCCAAGTGAATCCTGTATGATATTTTAAAAAAAGATTATATATTTTTATATAGCAATTCTTCCTTATTTTCCAGTGTGTCTGAGTCATAATGACCTGTTGATAAATCTCTTCAGCCTATTTACCACAACCTACACATTGTGGCTTGAGAGAGTTTTTGAATGATCAGAGGATTTCTAAGTCTATTTTAAATATCTTACTTAAAAATTCTGTCTATTATAGTACAAACTTTATGTATACATTCTTCTTCCTGAATATTATTTTATTTGGACTTCTTTGTAATACAGGATCAAGTGGGATTTCAGTATGCTTGTCAGTTCTCAGAATTAAGGTTATGCATATTTTAATCTCTCTAATTCTGGTTTAAAAGACCCAGTTCTGGTGCCATAAATTCATTTATATATGGTTTTGGTTTTAGGTTGGGTTTGATATGAGTAAAGAAGCTGCCAGAAGATGCTATGAGAAATCTGGCTTGAGACCAAGTGATATTGATGTAATAGAACTTCATGATTGCTTTTCTGCCAACGAACTCCTCACTTATGAAGCACTAGGACTCTGTCCGGAAGGTAATACCTTTGAAGAGGGTAGATTAGCTGTGTAAATTTCCCTGAGAGAGCTCCACTTTAACTATTAAAGAAAAGGAATTCCCTGCCTACCTTTCTCTCCCCATTGGCGCTGCCACATTGTGAAAGGTGAACCTGAGCTATTTCAAGTTATGTTTAAATAAATGCTTAAAGAAAGGCAAATGGAAAAACTAGTGACGACCTGATATTTAAAAAAATTTTATTTGCTTATTTAAAATTTATTTTAGGGGCTTGCTTGCATTGTGGCATAGCAGGTAAAGCTGCTGCCTGCAATGCTGGCATCCCATGTGGGTGCCAGGTCAAATCCCGGCAGCTTCACAAGTCTGATCCAGCTCTCTGCTAATGTGCCTGGGCCTGGGAAAGCAGCAGAAGATAGCCTAAGTGCTTGGGGCCCTGCACCCATTTGGGAGACCTAGATGAAGGTCCTGGCTCCTGGCTTCTGCCTGGTCCAGGCCTGGACATTGTAGCCATCTGAGGGGTAAACCAATGGATGCAAGATTGATCTCTGTCCCTCTCTCTCTCTCTCTGACTTTCAAATAAATATATAAATCTTCAAAAAAAATTATCTTTTTTTTTTTTTTTAACTTTGAAAGTCAGAGAGAGAGAAACAGACAGAAAGAGAGAGATTTCATTCCTCAAATTCCTGCAACAGCTAGGACTAGGTCTGGGCTAGGCTGAAGCCAGGAGCCAGGAAATCATTCCAAGTCTCCGACGTGGGTGCCAGGGACTCAACCACTTAAGTCATCACCTGCTGCCTCCCAGGGTGCACATTTTGCACATTCTCCAGAATATAGTCCAATGTTCCTGTATGGGATGTGGGTATCCCAAACAGCATCATAACCACTAGGCCAAATACCTGCCCCAGGTTTTTCCCGCTCATTTTTAGGGTGTACTGTTTTCCATTACTACCAGCAGTGTGTGAGTTTCAGATGTTTTACATCCTTGCCAACACTTGATATGGTCAGTTTTAAAAACTTTAGCCATACTAAAAATCTTATTTTAGTTTGCACATCTCTGGTAACTAATGATATGGACGGTCTTTTCATTTGCTTGTTGGTAGTTCATTTATCTTGTTTGTTTATTGGGTATTTGTCTTTATTGTATTGTGAAAGCCAATTATTTATAAGTAAGATTAATTTTTATGGTGAGTAATACCTTTATCAATGGAATATCATGTTCTGTAGTCTTTTATTTTTTTAATAAATCTTTTATTTTTTAAAGATTTATTTGAGGGGACCAGTGCAGTGATTTCAATTTCTGAACCCCTTGATTAGAGGGATGGGGTTTCTCTTAGGGGCTTTTTGCCTGTGGTACCCTGTTGCCGTGCTGTTCCAGAACTGTGCTCTATCTTGGGGTACAGCTGCAAAGAGAGAACATAAAAAATTGCTATTGAGAACTCACTTTTGTGAAGTGGCTCCTCCAAATTTTGACTCCCTCTCTGATCCCTGTGTTTCTGTTCACTTTTCAGTCCTCAGGTAGTTTTATTTGTTTATTTAATTTAAAAAAGATTTTATTTATTTATTTGAGAGGCAAAGTTATGGACAGAGAGAGGGAGAGGTAGAAAGGTATTCCATCTGCTGGTTCACTTCTCAAATGGAGGTGGGCCAATCTGAAGTCAAGAGCCAGGAGCTTCTTCTGGGCCTCCCATATGGGTGCAGGGGCCCAAGCACTTCGGCCATCTTCTACTGCCTTCCTAGGCCTTAGCAGAGAGCTGAATAGGAAGAGGAACAGCTGGGACATGAATTAGCACCCACAGGGGATGCTGGCACTGCAGGTGGAGGCTTAGCCTACTATGCCACATCATTGGCCCATTTATTTAATTTTATCTAGTGTTTTCAGTTGTACTCAGTGGGAAAGATGGACTGTTGTGAATATGTCCTGCCTTAGCAGAACTAGAACTCGGTCTCGAGGTTAAATATGATGATGCCTTTGAGATTTATATCTCCAGCTTGAATACTTTCCTAATCTCTAGACTTACATGTCCAGCTGCCTACTTTTCAAGATTTTTTTTTTAATGTCTCGTAAACATCTTAAACCTAAGTTCAAAATTAAACTCCATATATTATTATCCACCCAAAATTATGGGCCTGCCTCCTGGCAGATTCTAAGAAAATCACTAGAAGGAGTTTTCACCCAAAGAAATTTATTTGCAGCAAGTATGGGGACCACAGGGAATAGTTTACAACACAACTCACTGTTGTGGGTCATCTGGGGAGTGAGCTAGTGGATAGAAGATCTCTCTATTTATTTCCCCCTCTCTCCATAACTCTGGCTTTCAAATAAACTAAAATACTTTTCTTTTGAGGAAAAGGGAAAGTTCTTGTCCTCACATATGGGGCAGGAACAAGTCTGCTCTGGTGCAGGTCAGAAACACGCACCAACAGAGGCTGCATGTTGTGGTTATAACGCTTCAGCTCCTCCTGGGGCAGAGATCTTAGTACTAAAATGAAAAAGGGTGGGGCCCGCGCTGTGGCTGCAGCGCCAGTATCCCATATGGGCTCCAGGCTCAGGTTCAAGTCCTGGCTGCTCTACTTCTGGTCCAGCTCCATGCTAATGGCCTGAGATAGCAGTGGAAGATGGCCCAAATACTTGGGCTGGTGCACCCGTGTGGGAGACCTGGAAGAAGCTCCTGGCTCCTGGCTTCAGATTGGCTCAGCTCTGGCCATTGTGGCCATTTGGGGAGTGAACCAGTGAATGGAAAACCTCGCTCTCTCAGTCTCTACCTCTCTCTGTAACTGTCTTTCAAATAAAAAAAAAAATTAAAAAAAAAAAGAAATCTTAAAAAAGAAATCTCAAGCCGCACACGTCCTTTTCAGTTCTTTTTTGGAAAGATTTAGTTACTTATTGGAGAGGCAGAGTTAGAGAGAGAGAGGGAGATACAGAAAGATCTTCTATTCACTGGTTCACTCCCCAGATGGTTGCAATGGTCAAGGCAGAGCCAGACTAAAACCAGGAGCTTGGAGCTTCATCTGGGTCTCTGACATAGGTTGCGGGGTCTCAGACACCTGGGCCATCTTCCACTGCCTTTCCCAGGCCATTAGCAGGGAGTTGGATCACAAGTGGAGCAGGGGGCCGGCGCCGTGGCTCACTTGGTTAATCCTCTGCCTGCGGCGCTGGCATCCCTTATGGGTGCTGGGTTCTAGTCCGGTTGCTCCTCTTCCAGTTCAGCTCTCTGCTGTGGCCCGGGAAGGCAGTGGAAGATGGCCCAGGTGCTTGGGCGCCTGCACCTGTGTCAGAGACCAGGAAGAAGCACCTGGCTCCTGGCTTCGGATTGGCGGCCATTTTGGGGGGTGAACTAACGGAGGGAAGACCTTTCTGTCTGTCTCTCTCACTGTCTAACTCCATCTGTCAAATAAATTAAAAAAAAAAAAAAAAAAAAAAAAAAAAAAGTGGAGCAGCTGGGATATAAATGGGCGCCTGTGTGGGATGCTGGAGTCGCAGGTGGCGGCTTTACCTGTTGTGCCACAATGCTGGCCCCCCCATTTCAGTTCTTCTGGCTCTCTGAATCTCTTACATTTGGGGCAGTTTTGGAAGCCAGAGAGCTCTTAGGAACTAATAGGAAATGTGTTTCATATAGGAACTGTTCTGAAAAGATTAGCCTTTATTACTCAATATTTACTACTTAGATTTTAGAAGTGCTTATAGTAAGTTATTGGTAGCTTGACCTATTAAGAAATAATTACTCTGAGGCAGGCTTTTGGTCTAGCAGTTAAGATACATGTTGGAGTATCTGGGTTTAATGCCTGGCTGTGGCTCCTGACTCCAATTTCTTGCTATGCAGACTCTAGGAGGCAGTGGTGATGGTTCAGGTGATTGGGTTCCTGCCACCTATGTGGGAGATATGGATTGCATTTCCAGCTCCCAGTAGTGGCCCAGGCCCAGCCCAGCCCTAGCTCTTGAAGGCATTTTGGAAGTGAACTAGCAAATGGGAGCTCTCTCTGTCTTTCTGCTTCTCAAATAAATAAGTAAATAGTAATGAAAAAGAAATGTTTACTCCAAGACATACCTGGCTATGTGGAAAGTAAAAAAAAATTTGCTCCAATGTTATTTTTAACATTTTTGAACATTTTGTTTTGTAGGACAAGGTGGAGCACTGGTTGACAGAGGAGATAATACTTACGGAGGAAAGTGGGTCATAAACCCTAGTGGTGGATTGATTTCAAAGGGACACCCCCTGGGAGCTACAGGTAATATCTTCACAGATTTCTAATTTTTGTAATCATTTTTGCCATAGTGTGAACTAGTCATTAATTAAATGAAAGATTGTTTTCTTGATATAGAACAATCCCTAAAACCAGTTGGCTGAGTTGCTGTATAACCTCCAGAGCTAGGTCGGCTCACCCATCTCAGAGAAAACCAGTCACATCAGATTGGTGGAAGAAAGGAGGTGCTGCTGGGCAGCTCTCCCTTAATTCCTGGGCTCCCCAAGGGGTTAGGGAGGAGGTTCCTACAGATTGAAGTTGGGGCTTGCGAGGTGCATGTTCAGCCCACGCCCTAGTTCCTTGGTCTGCAGTGCTCATGGCTGCCTTTGATTGGTCAGCCATACCATGTTCTTTATGATGGAAAAGTGGCCTTCATTCAGTCTGGGGGATACATCCAGATGGTAATTACTTTTGGCCTTGGGCCTCGAATTCTCCTGAACAGAAACCCCTTGAGATAATACCCACCATCAAGATGTTAATTATTGTAGAAGCAAATAGTCTCATGAGTCTCATGATAGCTGCACCACATTTAATTTTTAAAGCAGATTTATTTATTTATTTGAAAGGCAGAAAGAAAGAAAGAGCCAACTTCCATCTGTTGGTTTACTCCCCAAATGGCTGCAACAGCTGGGGCTGGACCAGGCTGAAGTCAGGAGCTAGGAATCCAACCAGGTCTCCCATATGGGTAGGGTACAGGGGCCCCCGTGCTTGGCCATCTGCTGCTGCTTTCTTAGGCACTTTAGCTGGCAGCTGGTTCTGAAGTGGAGCAGCTGGGACTTGAACTGGTGCTCCGTGTGGGATGCTGGCATCACAAACAGTGGCTTAACCCTGCTGCACCGCAACACTGACCCCAGTAAGTTAATTTTAGTAAGAGGTTGCTTTGCAAAAATCAAAAAATAGGGAAAGGACACCTTAAGCTAGGTGAGGGAGGTGGGGTGGCTGGGATGTGGTGGTATCCAGTTTCTGCATTAAAGTGCTGTTTGGGGTTTGGTTTCATTCTTTATAAACTTGGTAGCTAGCTTTAAGTGATTGTTTGGCTGCAGTGTTTTGATTTTCTTTTAATTACAGTGCCCTTAATAATCTAGATTAATTGATGAGAATTTGAGTTAATTAAATTCAACAATATATATTTTAAAAAAGTTTGATTATCCTCAGATAGTTATATGACTCAACTAACAGAATGTTTCCAAATTGAGATCTTGCTAGGCCTGCAGAATCATTTCAAATGAGTACATTATTTATGTGTGGTTGTATGTGTGGTGTTACATGGAAATTATTTTCTCTTGAGACAATGGGACTAGAAGTTATGAAATAAGAATTTTATGATGGCTTTGCTATTGGCTGACTATGTGAATTTTTATCAAATAACCAACTAATCATTTTGACTCTTACAATTAAGCTAATTTTAAAATGATAAACTTATCTAATGCCGTTTTCTAAAATAACTTTTAGCACAGAAGTAGCATGGTTTGTTTCTGGAGATAGGTGGGTTTGTGCTTTTTCCATATTGTTTTATTATATTATTATTATTTTATTATATTATTAATTTAGTAATTTTATAAATTTTCACAAATTCCAGAATAGGGAAGTTAGAATTAATAGCGTTAAGTATATTCATTATAGTACTTAACCTTGGCTTATTTATCAAATTGAGTAAGCTAATACTGTAGTAAATAGTGGGGGAGAGAGAGAGAAAAGAGAGAACGGGTGCCTGGAGGTAGGTGGACAGAGGTAGTTGATTGTGGGCATCTTGGCCACTGGCTGGGCTTTTTCCGGCTGCTTGTCTCTATGTGTGTAAGAATTCAAGGAGAAGGCATGAAGGTATACAGGGAAGCTGGATTTATTGAAAGGGATAGTACACACTTGGAGGTGAGTGAGAGCAAATCTCTTCCCTGGGAAGGAAGGGCTGCTGCCCCAACCAAAGCTGGGATTGTCCTTTTGTGGTGTAGGGGCTGGTACCCCAACTGAGTGTTCCAATGGGTAGAGTTTTGGTGGGGCTTTAGTATTGCTGACTTCTGTGCCCCCTTTTTGGGAATCTTGAAAGTGTTATGGCATCTCATACATGTGGGAAATGAGGCTCAGGTGCATGCTGGGGAATGGGTGTGCTGAGCCTGGGGTCATGTTGGATCATCATGATGGAGGTGGGGTTTGGGTGGTGCAGGACTGGATGCAGATACTGCTGACAGTCTCAGCTTCTGTTCACTGTCTCTTTCTTTTTATTTCTTCTTTGGTTCTTTTCTTCTTTTTATGCCATTAAAAGTTAATTGGACATTTGTTAGTATTTTATTTTCTTACTTCTGTTGAATTACTTCTTTTTAAAAAAATTTAGTGATTGCTGTAGGATTTACAGCGTACCCATAACTTATCATGTTCTACCTTCAGTAGGGTTGCATTTCTTCACATGTACTACAAACGTATCTCCATTTACCCGTCGTTTCCTCTGTGTTGCTGTTGTTATCTATTTACTTCTGAATGTGTTTTAAACCCCACAGTGTACCATTATTATTATTATTGTTATTATTTAAAGATTTATTTATTTATTTGAAAGGCAGAGTTAAAGAGAGTGAGAATGAGAGGCAGAGAGAGAAAGAGATGTTTTCCATCCGCTGGTTCACTCCCCAGTTGGTCACAATGGCCGGAGCTGCACTGATCTGGAGCCAGGAGCTTCCTCTGGATCTGCCACACTGGTGCAGGGGCCTAAGTACTTGGGCCATCTTCTGCTGCTTTCCCAGGCCATGGCAGAGAGCTGTATCGGAAGTGGAGCAGCCAGGACTTGAACTGGCACCCATATAGGATGCTGGCACTACAGGTGGCGACTTTACCTGCTACACCACAGTGCCGGCCCCGTACCATTATTACTACTGCTTCAATCTAGTGTCTTTCAAACAAATCTAAAAATGAGAAGAATGAGAGGGATGAAGTGATAAAATAACAATATTGCAAAATCTTCTCCTTCATACAAACATCAACACTGGCCAAAACTGTCAAGTTCAGCTTTCTCATAACTTCATAAATTAACCAAACACATCACTCTGGGCAGTATATATTTAGAACAACAGTGACAGAGACTGAGTCACTGTGTGATAGCAAGCTGTGGGGCACGTCCATGTGCTTTAATGCCACCCCCCTTATCCCCAGCTCCATGGCAGCCTATAATGCTGGTGAAAATGAGCAGCCTGGCTGGCACTGATGGAGTTAAAATGAGGAGGGAGGTTTGTGCAGAGTCCCATCCTGGAGAACTGCCATTATTTGACCTGTCTGGCAGTTGGCTGTTGAACCCCACTTTATTTAAGCTGACTGTAAATACATGCAGAAGCGTTGTCAAGACAGTGACAACTGTTTTAACAGTGTAGCTACTTGAGGTGCCAACTGGGGTCAACAACAAATTAAACAAAAACCTTAAAAGAAAAAGCTGGGGAATGAGATGTCTATCTGAACATATCTGAAGTCTTGGGAATCTAGAAGGCCAAGGGCATTAAGGCTATGCACATGGCCAGGGCTGTGTGCATATTCAGGAAAGACCTTGGAAGGTCCTAAGCCCTCATCTCTGACTGGCATTGGGACTTTGCACAAGCAGATGTAAAAACTAAGGCAGAATTTCCCACTGCCTGGTTGAATACTCCAGTGCATGTGCACGCGTGCCCACACACACACACACACACACACAGAGCAGAGACAATGGCATGTCATAGTTTCAGGCATTTAAGGGAATCTCTATCTAGTCGGTCGCTAACCACCAAGCTAAGTGAGAAGAAAACTCAGTGGCTGTATGTGACAAAAGAACACTGACTTTACATAATTAGTTCAGGAAGTTCACCAAATAAACAATAAACAGCAAAAATATCAAACTCTGGGAAAAGGAGAGAATTTGATTTTTATAGTAGCCATGAATACCATGGGGTATTCAGAAAAAAAAAAAAAAGCCTCCCTTGAGACATGCACAGAAATGAGAAAGCACAGGCAGCACACAGGGAAAGAAGCAGTCAATAGGACTATCGCCAAGAAAGCCAAAATATGGAACCTATTAGACAAAGACTTTTTTTTTTTTTTTGGCAGGCAGAGTGGATAGTGAGAGAGAGAGAGACAGAGAGAAAGGTCTTCCTTTGCCGTTGGTTCACCCTCATCAGCACCGCGCTGATCCGATGGCAGGAGCCAGGTACTTCTCCTGGTCTCCCATGGGGTGCAGGGCCCAAGCACTTGGGCCATCCTCCACTGCATTCCCTGGCCACAGCAGAGAGCTGGCCTGGAAGAGGGGCAACCGGGACAGAATCCGGTGCCCTGACCGGGACTAGAACCCGGTGTGCCGGCGCCGCAAGGCGGAGGATTAGCCTAGTGAGCCGCTGCGCCAGCCTAGACAAAGACTTTTTTAAAAATTAGATTTATTTATTTATTTGAAGAACTAAAGAGAATAGGGAGAAACAAAGAGAGAGAGAGAGAGATGTTCTGTCTCCTAGTTCACTCCCCAGACGCCTGCAAAGGCCAGCACTGAGCCAGGCCGAAGCCAGGAGCTTTAACCAGTCTCCCATGTGGGTGGCAGAGGTCCAGACATTTGGGCCATCTTCTGCTGCTTTTTCCAGGCCATTAGTAGGGAGCTGGATTGGAACTGGAGCAACTGGGACATGAACCCTCACCCATATGGGATGCTGCCATCACCGGTGGCAACTTAACTTGCTATGTCACAATATAACTCCGTAGACAAAGACTAAATCAGTTATTTTAAGTGTGTTCAAAGAACTAAAGGAAACATAAAGAACTAAAGGAATGTATACAAACACTGTTTCACCAAAATAGAGAATAATAACAAATCTAAGTCAAAGAAAAGAACTAAATAGGAATTCTGGTATTGAAAAGAAATCCAACACAAAGATCAAGGAAGGATAAGCCCCTAGGTTTTAGTGGGCATCAGAATTCAAAGGTGTACTGCAGATGAAGAGAAAGAGCTATTTAACAGTAATCAGGGACAGGTGTGGTGGTGCAGCAGGTTAAACTGCCATTTGGGACACCCACACCCCATTTTGGAATGCCAGTATGAGTCCTGGCTGCTCTGCTTCTGATTCAGCTTCCTGCTAATGCACACCATGGGAGGCAACGGTGATGGCTCAGGCACTTGGGTTCTTGCCACTTACATGGGAGACCTGGGTGGAGTTCCTGGCTTTGGCCTGGCCTAGCCCTGGCTGTTGTGGACATTTGGAGAATGAACCAGCAAGTGGAAGCTTGCTCTCCCTCTTTTCTTCCCTCCTCCTCCTCTCTCTTGTTCTTTCAAATAAATAAAAATAATTTAACATTTTTTAAAGAAGCAAAGAATAATTAGAGAAATGGTCGATTAAGCCAGGGGAGGAGAGTTTCACACCTAGGAGGTCCTGTCAGAAGATGTCCTTTGGATTTGGCTGTTAGAGAGTCACTGGCCATCTGCAGAAATTTTGAGGAAATGTTTTGCACAGAAGCACTTGGATTCAGAAAGACTTGGAAGTGAGAAAGTGGCAACTACAGCATAGATGTATGTTTAGGAACAGGGGCTGTGAATGCACAGGGACACAGGGAGGAGTCCAGGAATTGTAGGTGTGTGCTCTGTACAAATGAATTCTCCGGTTTGATCCTAGCCTCTTCAGCTCTTCTCAGTGTCATAGCTCAGCTAACTCATCTTAGTTTTCTTATCTACAAAATGAGAATAAAGTGTAAACCTGCCGTGTAAGGTTGATCTGTGGATAAATGAGGAAATGTGTGTATGTAAAATATACAGCAAAGTCCCCCAGAGAGAGCAGCACAGTAATTCCTATCATTCTCTTCCCACCATTTCTGCAAATGAAGCGACAATGGATGTGTTTCATTGTTTTTTTTTGTGAGAGTTATTTTTTATTTTTTATTTTGGGCCAGGAATAAAGGTCTTGTTTGTATCACAGTATGAGAAATAATTTATAACCATTTTTTGGGAAAAGAACATTCCTTAATTTGTAAAGAAGAAAATTTTCCTTCTAGTATGACAGCCCCGAGGCATCCTAGTTCTGTGTAATTATCATGCCCAGTACCATGCAAAAATTATTTTTAAACAATTTTCTGCTTTGCTCAATAGACTAAATTGTTTCCTTTATCCCTCAAAAGAATTAGGTCATACTTCAGTGTTGATTTTGTTGCTAATGGGACATGGAGAAGACAGAATGGTAATAAATATTTCTGTGGTATAATCACTGAACTATATAGAGTGTGTGAGAGGCTGTGGTTTAAATTCTCCAGACAGCTGGCCATTCATGTAGGAAACCTCTGTTTGGCATTGGGTAATTATAACATTATTTAGTTGTTTTTATTGACATAAAACTTGTCTCCTTTGAAATAGTGTGTTTGTATTACAATATACTTGTCTGACATTCTGTAATACTTTTGTTCTGACAACCACTGAAATACTCAAAAATTATGCTCCGTAGTAGTAAGATGATTTTTCATATCCATATTCTTTCTTAAAATTGAGTTGTGGTTTTCATACAATAAAATGTGGAGTTCTCACAGAAACAGATGTTTACAGCAGCATTACTTATAGTAGTTTAAATGTGGAAACAGCCCATATGTCTGTCAGCCGAGGAGTGGTCTGTCTGTGCTATGGAGAATCTTTGGCCATGAGGGAAATGCAGACCTGAAGGCTGCTGCATAGATGAGCCTGAAAACATTTTGCAGAGTGAAGGAAAGCGACCACAGAGGACCACACAGGATTGCAGGACTCAGTGTTTTTTGAAACAGTCAGGATAGGCAAATTCAGAGACAGGAAAGAGGTTAGGACTGGGGGCAAAGGCTTATAGTGATGAGTGTGGAGCTTCTTTTTAAGGGGATACAAGTGTTCTAGAATTGATTCTGATGATAGTTGAACATATCTGTGAATATAACCGTCAAATTAGAGTATTTAAATAGATAATTGTGTTTTACAATTCTAGGTATCCATGTAACTATCAGCCAAAACAACATAGAGAACATTTCCATCACTCCAAAAATTTCCATCCTACTTCCAGTCAATCCATGGCTTTCCCTAAATTTTCTCCCCCACATTCCACCACTAGCAGGCTAAGACTTTTGATGCTTGCCACTGTAGATTAGTTTTACTAATCCCAGGGGTTCATATAAATGGGACCACCCAGTGAGTATGTATTCTCTGTTGTGTCTGGCTTCTTTCACTCAGCAGATGTAAGATTCATCCATGGTTGGCACCGCGGCTCACTAGGCTAATCCTCCGCCTTGCGGTGCCGGCACACCGGGTTCTAGTCCCGGTCGGGGCGCTGGATTCTGTCCCGGTTGCCCCTCTTCCAGGCCAGCTCTCTGCTATGGCCAGGGAGTGCAGTGGAGGCTGGCCCAAGTGCTTGGGCCCTGCACCCCATGGGAGACCAGGAGAAGCATCTGGCTCCTGCCTTCGGATCAGCCGCAGCGGCCATTGGAGGGTGAACCAACGGAAAAAGGAAGACCTTTCTCTCTGTCTCTCTCTCTCTCACTGTCCACTCTGCCTGTCAAAACAAACAAACAAACAAACAAAAAACAAAAAACAAAAAGATTCATCCATGGTTTTTTTGTATCAGTGATTCATTCTTTTTTATTACTAAAGGTGAACCAATGTTGAAATATGCCAGTTTGTTCATCCATTTTTCTGTTGATAGATATTTGAGTTGTTACCTGTTTAGGGGCTGTTATGAATAAGGCTGTTAGAAATGTTTTTGTACAAGCATTATCTGTAAACACAGATTTTTGTTTCTGTTGGGTTAATAACTGAAAGTGGAATTGCTGGGTTGTAGGACATATGTATTTTTAGCTTTGTATGAAACTTCCGAGTAGTTCTCCAAAAGGTTGTCCTATGCTTTTTTTTTTTTTTTTTTTTTTTTTTTTGTCAGGCGGAGTGGACAGTGAGAGAGAGAGAGAGAGAGACAGAGAGAAAGGTCTTCCTTTTGCTGTTGGTTTACCCTCCTATGGCCGCCGCGGCCGGTGGGCGCTTGGAAGAGGGGCAACCAGGACAGAATCCGGCACCCTGACCAGGACTAGAACCCGGTGTGCCGGTGCCGCAAAGCGGAGGATTAGCCTAGTGAGCCACAGCGCCGGCCTGTCCTGTGCTTTTTAATATGATAGCTGGGTGGCAAATTTTAGCATTAAACAGGGTTTCTGTTCCTCCTTACCCTTAATTTTATTTCTCAGTCAACAATTGTTAATATTTATTTTGTATTTTTCAAAATTATTTTACTTCTACAAATACATATTTGTGTAACTATGTGTGTTAATAAGTATGTATGTGTGTATGTATATATATATTGCATGGTAGACTGCTTTTTTCACTTCTATTTTAAAAAATCTGTATTATCAGTTACATACATTCTTTATTCTTCTCAATTCCTACATAGTGTTCTCCTTGTGAGAAATTTACTTAGTTACTTACAGATGGTTAAATAGATTATCAACTTTGTTATTACAAACAATGCTGCCATAAGCATCCTTATGTCTTTTCATATTTTTTCAGTCATAGCCATGGGATAAATTCTAAATTGGACTCACTATATCCAAGGGTGGTATGTATTTGAAAATGGGTAGAGATTGTGAAGTTTTCTTCAAAAAGCATTATATCAGTGTATGTTCCTAACAACAGGGTAAGAGAGTACTTTTTTCCCCCAATTTTGTCAACATTGGATTTTTTTGTTGTTATCAAATGTTAACAGTTTTGCCAGTATTGGCACATCATTCCTTTCTCTCCCTTGGATACTGAAAGGCTAACCCAAAACATCCCAGCAAGATAGAATTATTCTGTTTTTAAGTCTTCAAAGGGAGACATACATCTGCAGTATTGTTTGATAACCCTTTCCAGTATTAGAGTCCGCACTGTTGGTGAATTTTTCCTTCTGTCATTGGTGGTCTTTTTTTTTTTTTTTTTTTTTAAGATTTATTTATTTATTTGAAAGGTAGAGTAACAAAGGGACAAAGGCAGAGGCAGAGAGAGAACTAGTGGATGGAAGACCTCTCCTAATGGCCACTGCAGCTGGAGCTGTGCCCATCCGAAACCAGGAGCCAGGAGCTTCTTCTGGGTCTCCCACGTGGGTGCAGGGGCCCAAGCACTTGGGCCATCTTCTACTGCTTTCCCAGGCCACAGCAGAGAGCTGGGTCAGAGTGGAGCAGCTGAATCTCCTTCTGGTGCCCATATGGGATGCCGGCACTGCAGGCGGCGGCTTTATCTGCTACACCGCAGCGTTGGCCCTTGTCATTGGTCTTTGAGGAATCATTTAGTGATGGGATAGCATTTTCAGGGAAAATCTTACAAATCTTGATGACTTGAGTGGTAATCTGAATAGAGATGAGGAATTATTGAAGAATAAATGTTTACTTGCTGCACATTGAGGATTTGGATGTATTTCAAGTGAATCTGACACGTGGACATTAGCCCAAGTTCCGCCCAAGAAAGAGTTCAGACTCCTGGAAAATATATCAAAATGACAGCTTTGAGTAGTTTAAGTATTTTTTCCCTGGTTACTTGGATAACAAACTGCAATAAGATTCTAAGAAAATCAGAAAACAGCCAAGTAAGTGCTTTCAAAACATGCTAAGACTGAGTGTGATGTTTCTCTCCTGCGATGGTATTGCTGTAATTCTAAGATAGGGCTGCATTGGTTGGAACTCAGTGTTAGAGAATCGGCTTTAAAACTAAAGCTCCGTACTGTTGGTTTCTGATTTTAATTTGTTCAGATCTTGGTGCGAAAGAATTTATAGTTGATATAGCAATACCTGTAATAGAAGAAAAACATGGGTTTAAGCATTTGAATTGATGATTGTTTCGCCCCCTCCTCCCCCTCCCTTCCTCTCCCCTCCCCTCCCTCCCTCCCTCTCTTCCTCCTCCCTCCCTCCCCCTTCCTTCTTCCTCTCCTCTCCTCTCCCCTCCCCTCCTCTCCTCTCCTCTCCTCTCCCTCCTCCCCTCCACTCCCCTCCCCTCCCTCCCTTCCTCCCCTCCCCTTTCATCCCCTCCCTCCCCTCCTCTCCCCTCCCCTCCTCTCCCCTCCTCTCCTCTCTCCCTCCCCTCCCCTCCTCTCCTCTCCCCTCCTCTCCTCTCCCTCCTCCTCTCCCCTCCCCTCCTCTCCCCTCCCCTCCTCTCCCCTCCTCTCCCCTCCTCTCCTCCTCCCCTCCCCTCCCCTCTCCTCTCCTTCCCTCCCCTCCCCTCCCCTATCCTATCCTATCCTCCCCTCCCCTATCCTATCCTCCCCTCCCCTCCCCCTCCCCCTCCTCTCCTCTCCTCTCCCCTCCCCTCCCCTCCCCTCTCCTCCCCTCCCCTCCCCTCCCCTCTCCCCTCCCCTTCCCTCTCCCCTCTCCTCTCCTCTCCCCTCCCCTCCCCCCTCCCCTCCCCTCCCCTCCCCCCTCCCCTCCCCTCCCCTCCCCTCTCCCCTCCCCTTCCCTCTCCCCTCCCCTCCCCTCCCCTCCCCTCTCCTCTCCTCTCCCCTCTCCTCCCCTCCTCTCCCCTCCTCTCCCCTCCCCTCCCCCTCCCCTCCCCTCCCCCTCCCCTCCCCTCCCCTCCTCTCCCCTCCTCTCCCCTCCCCTCCCCCTCCCCTCCCCTCCCCCTCCCCTCCCCTCCCCTCCTCTCCCCCTCCCCTCCCCTCCCCTCCCCTCCTCTCCCCCTCCCCTCCCCTCCCCTCCTCTCCCCTCTCCCCTCCCCTCCCTCCCCTCCCCTCCTCTCCCCTCCCCTCCTCTCCCCTCCCCTCCCCTCCCCCTCCCCTCCCCCTCCCCTCCCCTCCCCTCTCCTCTCCCCTCCCCTCCCCTCCTCTCCCCTCCTCTCCCCTCCTCTCCTCCTCCCCTCCCCTATCCTATCCTATGCTCCCCTCCCCTATCCTATCCTCCCCTCCCCTCCCCTCCCCCTCCCCTCCCCCTCCCCCCTCCCCTCCCCTCCCCTCTCCCCTCCCCCCTCACCTCCCCCCTCCCCTCCCCTCACCCCTCCCCTCCCCTCCCCTCCCTCCTCCCCTCTCCTCCCCCTCCCCTCTCCCCTCCCCTCCCCCCTCCCCTCCCCCCTCCTCTCCCCTCACCCCTCCCCTCCCCTCACCCCTCCCCTCCCCTCCCCTCACCCCTCCCCTCTCCTCCCCTCCCCTCTCCCCTCCCCTCCCCTCCCCTCCTCTCCTCTCCTCTCCTCTCCTTTGCTTTGCTTTGCTTTCTTGCTGCCTGAGCCTGTCTAAGCTCAGGGGCTAGGGGCTAAGCTGCAGTTTTTCTCATTTGTGTTCCACATTGTACAGTGCCACACAGGCCAGGGGCCCTGTAACTCACACAGACTCTGTGAAGTCACCTGTGGTGGCGGTGAGGTGCTTCCTGTGTCCCATCTCATGGTTGGCCTTTGGTGTGGGCCGGGGTAGGGGGTGCATCTGCATCAGGCCAGGCTGGGCTTCATCTACTGGACTTTTTCGTGCACGTGGCGGGGAGAAGGCCCCAGCAGCAAGCCCAAAGGCACATCTTTTGTCTATTTTCAATTTAAAAACATGAATTCTTTTTAGATCTTTTAATTAGAAAACCATGGGAAGTTGGAGCCTTAGTTACTTTGCAATGGTCATATGACAAAAGACAAAAGACAAATCATTGTTCAGATTTTTATTTATATGTCTAAGGTGCCTTTACATGTATTGTCCAGTACATACTGAGCTAGTTTGAAATGAATGAGTAAAACTTGGCTTTAGCTTATTCTGGGTGGTCTTTGGTATTTTAAAAAATGTGCATTAATGTCCTAGTGCCATTCCAGTGTGGCTTCGGCCTGGCTTTAGGTCCTGATTGTCTAGGTTCAGTCCATGGAGTTCAGCTATTGCTTATTCTGTCCCACCTTAGTGTGGGATGCCAGTAAGTCACTGGCTCTCAGTATGGGGTCTTCTTAGGGACTGATGTAGAATCTTACAGAGTTTTTTTTTTTTTTTTTTTTTTTTTTTTTTTTTTTGACAGAGTGAACAGTGAGAGAGAGAGAGAGAGAGAGAAAAGTCTTCCTTTTCCATTGGTTCACCCTCCAATGGCTGCTGCAGCCAGCTCGGTGCAAAGCCAGGAGCCAGGTGCTTCTGGTCTCCCATGCGGGTGCAGGGCCCAAGGACTTAGGCCATCCTCCACTGCACTCCCGGGCCATAGCAGAGAGCTGGCCTGGAAGGGGGCAACCGGGACAGAATCCGGCGCCCCGACCGGGACTAGAACCCGGTGTGCCGGCGCCGCAAGGCGGAGGATTAGCCTAGTGAGCCCCAGCGCCGGCCTTTTACAGAGTTTTCAAAAAGGCATATTCCTGCCCTTCCCCCAGAAAATCTCTTAGGTCTGTGTTGGTCCTTTCAATTTATATATTTTGAAATTCCCCCAAGAGCTTTTCATGCACAGACAGGTTTAGGGACTGGTTTGAGATCTGGAAATCACCCATTGCCCTCAGGAAATGTGCAAGAAGCAGATCTTGCGGTAACATGCAGAACTGCAATCCCGGCAGACTAGAAGTGCTGTAGCAGACACAGACCAGAGCTGTGAGGAGAAGGAATGGGGTCTGGCAGGGGTGGGGGCTTACTAAATACCCACCACATGCCAGGTTCTTGGCTAGCACTTACTTGTAGCTGGGTTACGGGGGAGGCAGAAAGGGGAAGCACGTTTAGATGAAACTGGACTATTTGCTTTTTTCCAAAGAGATTTAGTTCCTTCTGACCCCTGAAACTCTGCCCTTGTTATTTTCTCAGTATCAACAGCAGATGCATATACAACACTAATTGCTGGGTACTACTCTAAATACTTTTCCTGTATACATGCATTTAATTCTCATTATCTAGTTTTTGTGTTTTATAAAAGAAAATAGAGGCATGGAGAATTTTAGTTTGCCCTCCTGCCACCAAACTAGAGAGTGGCAAAGTCAGCCCCGGGCTGTGTGTGTTTCTGGAGTCCAAGTTCCTCACCAGGACTTTGTCCCTGCCCTTTCCTCAGTGGGAGTGCCCGTTTTCAAGGGCCTTTCCAGTCGTGCCTACCTTGTAAAGCATTTCCTGGTTCCTCGGTCCATTCCATAGACTGATCTTCCACATGTCTGAACTCTCATTATACTTGCTCAGTATTTCTCTTTTAATGTTTATGCTTGTAGTACATATTATAACTATTTGTAAGCTTAAAATAGAATCCCCCTCCTGGACTGAGAGCCTGTGCAGGCAGGGTTTATATGTCACTTGTCTCTGTACCCTTAACAGCACCCAGTCCAAGACTTTGCGCATGTAAAGCAATGGCTGAGATGCATTATTGCTACTTTAACATCTGAAAAGTGGTATGGGGCAGGGAGAATATTACACTTGCAGGAAGAATTAGTATCATTGGGAATAATTCACAGTACTGTAGACTTTGGGCTGATATAAGAATAAACTTTTTTTTTAATTTCATTTTATTTAAAAGGCAGACAGGGACAGAGATAGAGATCTGTCTGCTGTTCACTTCCCAAATGCCCACAACAGCCAGGCCTGGGTTAGGCTGAAGCTAGCAACCCCAGACCTCCATCTAGGTCTCCCATGTGGGTGGCACGTTGGACCACTGCAGTCTCCCAGGGTGCACACGGCAGCTGTGAAGCTGGATTAGCAGTGGAGTAGACAGGACTCTGAGATGGTATACAGGCATCTCAAGTGGTGACTTAATGGCTGTGCCAAATGCTTACCCCTCAGCTTTCTAACATTATTTTCCAAAAGTTGAATAGATTGACTATTGTGGCATTGTGACGCAGGAGTGCTATTCATGTCCCAGTATTCTGATTCTATCCAGTGCCCAGGCAGGCAGTGGACAATGGCCCCAGTGACTGGGCCCCTTGGCACCCACGTGGGAGACCTGGGTGGAGTTCTGGGCTCCTGGCTTCAGCCTGGCCTAGCCCTGGCTGTTGTGGATATTTGGAGAGTGAACCAGTGAGTGGAAGATCTCTTTTTCTCTCTGTCTCTTCTTCTCTGTTACTCTGCCTTTCAAATAAATAAAATTAATCTTTAAAAAAAAAGAAAAGGAATCTTTACTTAATGTATGCTAAACTGAAATTCTGTATATAAAGAGAATCGAAAATGAATCCTCATGTATGGAAGGGGAGAGGGAGTGGGAAAGGGGAGGGATGTGGGTGGGAGAGACGATATGGGGGGGAAGCCATTGTAATCCATAAGCCGTACTTTGGAAATTTATATTCATTAAATAAAAGTTAAAAAAAAAAAAGAAAAGGAAAAGAAAATAGCTGACAAGAATTAAAGAAAGTGGAATAGGTTGCCTCGTGAGATCTGAATGACTAACACAAAGCCTTGTACCAGAGAGGATTGATCTACCTGTTGGGGCCTTAGATTGGATGAGTTCTTAGATTCTTCCAATTGTAAGATGCTCTGATCCCCTAGAGGGATGGAATTCATTCTCTTTCTGAATTTACATAGTTCTTGATGTTTTTTTTTAACAGTTTAGGTATTATTCTGTTCTGTGATTTTTGTTTACATGTTTTAGTACTTTTAAAGGTATTACAAACTGTTGCTATGGATTTGTTCTGAGAGGAGGAGCGCAGTGGGGGCAAGAGGCGTGGAGTCACCACACAGACCCCGGGAGTCTGGTGAAAGCAGGCCAGAGGCAAGTAGCTGGCAGACTCATTTGTTTCAGTTGGTACAGCAACTTATATAGCCGAGGCAGCCAATCTGGTCAAGGGGTAGTTTATGCTCTAACCAATCACAGCCTGTTGCCAGGCAGGCTCCTTTGCCAGGTGGTTTCCCAGGGGGTTTCCGAAGCCATTCCTGAGTAACTGACACTCGCTTGCCAGTGGCCATCTTGGCATGGCCTTCTCATTCCACCACAACAAACTTCAGTTTTAAGAATTTGAGTGAAAATTAAGTGAGAGTAAATAGAATGTTAGCCAGGAGACCTAGCATGTACAAAACGTAGCTTGGCTCTTTTTCTACTTTATAAGAGGTTGCCTAAAGAAATAAATCCTGGGACAGTGACTGTAAGACCTAAATCCAATTTAAGATCTCATAAAGCCAGCAAGTCAGTAAGACCTAAATAGCTTTTTGCCAAAACATTTATTTCACTTTTCATCACATTTTTGTAACTATGATGTGAGGAGAGGTAGACTTTATCATTAAGTTCTAATGCACACCCTCCAGTTCCAGGAGAAATGGAGCCCAAGAGAATGCATTTGCACCTGATAGCTGTTGTTAGCTAGAGCTGCCAAGGAGCAGGACAGCTCTTTTTTTTTTTTTTAAATTTTTTATTTTTTTTTAATTTGACAGAGTTAGAGAGAGAGACAGAGAAAAAGGTCCTCCTTCCGTTGGTTTACCCCCAGATAGCTGCTACGGCCAGCGCTGTGCTGATCCGAAGCCAGGAGCCAGGTGCCTCCTCTTCATCTCCCATGCGGGTGCAGGGGCCCAAGCACTTAGGCCATCCTCCACTGCCCTCACGGGCCTCAGCAGAGAGCTGGACTGGAAGAGGAGCAACCGGGACTAGAACCTGGCGCCCATTTGTGATGCTGGCGCCGCAGGCGGAGGATTAACAAAGTAAGCCACGGCGCTGGCCCCATGGACAGCTCTTATCATTCCTGCCAAGTTGGGGGAGAGAGAGGAGATCATAACTATATACTCCATATTCTACTCTATTATTTTACAGCTTTATTGAGACAAAAATCAAAATATAATCAAGTGCACATATTTAAAATGTACAATTTAATAATTTAAACGTACACTTTAACTGTGAAATTGTCATCATAGCCAACATAGTGAGTCAGTGAACCTATGTGTATTCAGTAGTGAACCTCTTGGTAACCCTTCCCTCCCAGCCTCCCCAAGCCTCATCCTGAAGCAGCCGCTGATCTGTTTTCTCTTAGTGTAGATGAGTTTATACCTTCTATGGTATTAAGTACATGGAATCTTTAGCATGTTCTTTTAGTTTTTTTGGTCTGAGGTTCATCAGTGTTATTGTGTGTATTAGTACTTCATTTCTTTTTATTGCCACATAGTATTCCACAGTATAGACATATTGCCAATTATTGTTGATGGACATTTGGGCTTTTCCCCAAATGTTTTGGGCTACTAGAAGTAAAGCTATTGTCACATTCATATGTCTTTTGATGAACATACATTATGTTTTCTCTTGAGTAAATACCTAGGAGTGGAATAACTGAATTATCTGCTACTCGTGTGTTTAACTTTTAAGAAATTGCCAGCCAGTTCCCAAGTGTTTGTGCAGTTTTACATTTCTGCCATCAATATATGAGAGTTCCAGCTCCTCCATATCAAGGTCAAACTTGGTGTTGCCAATCCTTTTGCTTTCGCCCATTCTAATTGTAGTTGTATCTCCTTGTGGCCTAATTGTACATTTGCCTAATGTTTTCTTGTGCATTTGCCTGTTGACGTGGGCATCTTTTTATGTGCTTATTTGCCACCTTATGTCTCCTTTGCTTAAGTATGTATTCGAAGTTTTGCATACTATTTTAAGAAAAGATTTATTTATTTGAAAGGCAGAGTTATTAGGAGAGAAGGAGAGACAGAAAGATCTTCCATCTTCAGGTTCACTCCCCAAATGGCCACAGTGACAGGCTGGGCCAGGTCAAAGCTGGGAGCTGAGAGCTTCATCCAGATCTACCATGTGGATGCAGGGGCCCAAGTACTTGGGCCATCTTCTGCTGCTTCCTCAGGAGCATTAGCGGGAAGCTGGATCAGAAGTGGAGCAACCAGGACTTGAACCACTGTCCAAATCTGATGCTGATATTGCAGGCCCAACCCACTATGCCACAATGCTGGCCCCATGCCTACATTTTTTTTTTCTTTTAAAGATTTATTTATTTATTTCTGAAAGTCAGAATTAGAAAGAGGGAGATCTTGCATCTGATGGTTCACTCCCCAGATGGCTGCAGTGGCCAGTGCTGGGTCAGGCTGAAGCCAGGAGCCAGTAGCTTCATCTGGGTCTTCCACATAGGTGCAGGGGCCCAAACACTTGGGTCATCTTTTGATGCCTTTCCTAGGCCATTAGCAGGGATCTAGATCAGAAGTGGAGCAGTTGGAACACGAACTGGTGACCACATGGGTTGTTGGTGTAACAAGTGGCAGCTCTACTCACTGTGCTACAATGCCAGCTCCTTGTTGCCTACTTTTTAAACTGGGCTTTTCTTTCTGTTGAATTTGAGAGTTTCTTTATCAGATAAATCTTTGCAAACATTTCTCTCCAACTATAACTTTGAATTCTCTTAATTTTTTTTTAAGTTTATTTTCATTTACTTGAGGCAGACAGGCAGAATGAATGAGAGAGAGCTTCCATCCACTGGTTCATCCCCAAATGCCTGTAACAGCTGGTACTGGGCTGGGTAGAAGCCAGGAGCCGGGAACTCCATCTAAGTCTCCCACATGAGTGGCAAAGTCCCAAATACTTGAGCTGTCACTTATTCCTTCCCATTGTGTACATTAACAGGAGGCACGATTGGAAGCAGCAGCAAGCCTCAGTCCCAGACTGATAAGGGGTGCAGGTGTCCCAAGCGGCAACTTAACCTGCTGCACCACAGCACCATTCCAGTAGTGTCTTTTAAAGAATACAATTTTAAACCTATAAAAACCCTTTTATCAGTTTGTTCTTTTGCAGATTTTACTTCTGGAAAAAGTGTCTTTTCCTCAGCCCTCATAAGGGTCATGACTGACACTCATAACAAAAATAGATCAACAAGAGAAAATAATAGCAAATTTATTAAATGAAGTTTCATGTGACAGGGGTGCCTTCAGAAATGAAAACCTAAAATTCTAGGGAAAACTGTATTTTATGGCAGATAATTGTGGAAAACATGGTCAGACAATAAGGGTGCAATCTAACTGTAATAAACCAAGGCCTGCTTGTTCAGGTTCCTGTCACATGGAGGGGAGACAGATCAGAGAGTGACCTTCGTATGTTTTATGACTTGCTTTGGGGAGAAGGAGAGGAAAGAGATAGGAAGTCCTCAGAAGCAAGAGGGCTCTCTGACCCTCTCTTACCCTCCTGTCTCCTTCAGCTTAGACACAGTCTGCATGCTCATGCCCCACACTTGGGAGTATTGGGTTCTGCGCCCCAGCACATGTCGTATCTAAGAAATCTTTGCTTAATCAGGGTCCCAAAGATGTTTTTGTTTGTTTTCTTCAGGGTGTTTTATGCTTTTATGTTTTACATGTAGGTCCTTGATCCATTTTGAGTTAATTTTTGTATAGGGCAGTGTGGAT
The DNA here is from genome assembly GCF_051225735.1 of Oryctolagus cuniculus. Taxonomy (NCBI): domain Eukaryota; kingdom Metazoa; phylum Chordata; class Mammalia; order Lagomorpha; family Leporidae; genus Oryctolagus; species Oryctolagus cuniculus. Next base: position 120,673,478 of record NC_142873.1, on the reverse strand, counting down.
TCAAGTTCATTCTTTGCATATGAACATCTTGTTTCACCTCCATTTGTTGGGAAGATTAATACTTCTCTACTGCATTGCCTTTGTGCCTTTGTCAAAAGTCAGTTGTCCATAAATGTGTGGGCACTACTCTGGGGTATCTTTTCTGTTCAGTTAATCTGTATTTATGCTAGTTCCAATCTGCTTTGATTACTGTAGCTTTATAACAGTTATTGAAACCAAGTCGTCCTCTGACTTTATTCTTCTTTTTCAGAATTGTTTGGTTATTCTAGGCCCTTAGCATTTCCATAGAGATTTTAGAATCAGTTTGTTGACTTCTACAAACAAATCTCCTGGGATCTTGATTGGGATTATATTGAAGGTATGGATTAATTTAGGGATAATTAATATCCTAACAGCAGTAGACCCATGAACAAAATACATATATCTTCACTCATTTAGGTCTTTTTAAAGTCCTCTTAGCAATATATGATAATTATGTTGTATAACTCTTTACACCTTTTGTTAGATTTATCACTAATTATTTCATATTTTAAAAAAGATTTATTTTATTTTATTTGAAAGTCAAAATTACAGAGAGAGGGAGGGACAGAGAAAGATCTTCCATCCACTAGTTCACTCACAAGATGGTCACAACATCCTGGGTTGGGCCAGGCCAAAGCCAGGAGCTGTGAGCGACTTCTATTTTCCCACATTGGGGGCAGGGGCTGAAACACTTGGGAAATCTTTCACAGCTTTTCCCAGGCCATTAGCAGGGAGCTGGATTGGAAGTGGAGCAGCTGGTACATGAATCAGTGCCCATTTGGACCTGCTATGTCACAGTGCTGGCCTCATAATTCATATTTTTAATACTGTTATATAGTATTTTTTTCAATTCCAATTTTAATTTTTTTACTAGTTTATGGAAATACAATTGATTTTTGTATATTGGCCTTGTATCCTGCAGTCTTACAAAACTCACTTTTTTTTTTTTTTTTAAGATTTATTTTAGGGGCTGGTGTTGTGACACAGCAGGTAAAGTTGCTGCCTGCAATGCTGGCATCCCATATGGGTGCCGATTTGTGTCTGGGCCGCTTAGTTTCTGATCCAGCTCTCTGCTAATGGCCTGGGAAAAGCAGCAGAAGATGGCCCAAGTGCTTAGGCCCCTGCCACTGACATGGGAGACCTGGATGAAGTTCCTGGCTCTTGGTTTCAGTCTGGCTCAGCCCTGGATGTTGTGGCCACTTAGGGAGTAAACTAGAGGATAGAAGATCTCTCTCTGTCTCTGTCTCTGTCTCTCTTTGTATTTTTCCTTCTCTCTATGTAACTCTGCCTTTCAAATAAATATCTCTCTTTTTTAAAGATCTATTTTATTTATTTGAAACACAGAGTTACAGAGATGAGAGACAGAGATCTTCCATCTGCTGGTTCACTCCCTAAATGGCTGCAAAACCTGGGACTGGGCCAGGCTGAAGCCGGAGCCCGGAACTCTCATCCAGGGTCTCCCATGTGGGTGTCAGGGGCCCCAGAAACTTGAACCATCTTCCACTGTTTTCCCAGGCACTTTGGCAGGGAGCTGGATTAGAAGTGAAGCTTCTGGGACTGGAACTGGCATTCATATGGGGTGCTGGTGTCGCACGCAGCAGCTTAACTGCTGCAGCACAACGCAGGCCCCCTCAACTCACTTAGTAATTCTACTACTTTCATCAAAACTCTACCATACTTTTCTATATAGACAAATAATTGTGAATAAATACAGTTTGTTTTTTCCCCTTAATCATTAAGGAATAACCCTGTTTGTCCCTGGTTAAGTGTTTGCTCTGAAATTTTCCTTGCCTAATTTAATATATTTAGCCACTCCAGCTTTCAGATTTAACTAGTGTTAACATATTTCTGTTTCCATCCTTTTACTTTTAACCTATATGTGACTTTATATTTAAAGTGCATTGGCACAGCTCATTGGTTCATGTTCTTTCTTCCTTTCTTCCTTCCCTCCCCTCACCCTCCCCTGACGATCTTTGCTTTTAACTGGGAGTGTTTAGACCATTTCCACTCAGTGTGGTGAATAAATCATACGGCTGGGTTTGCTTCTGTCTTGCTCTTTATGTTCTGTTTGTCCAAGCTGCTCTTTATTCCTTTTTCCTTTTTGTTCCAGCCTTCTTTGGGATTGAGGTATGTGTTTTTTTTTTTTTTTTAATCAACTCCATTTTATTTCCTTTCTCGATTAATTTGGATAGAACTTTGTCCTGTTGTTTTGGTGGTAGCTTTATTGTTTATATATCTTACCCTACTCTATTACACTGCCTCACTCATAGTAAAAGAACCTACAGTGTCTGCTTCCATTTCTGCTGAACAGGCCTTTTGATGCTGTTGTCCTGAATTTTACATTTAAGCCCCATGCTAAATTATTGTTTTTTTTAAACAGTCATCTTTATTTATTTATTTATTTATTTATTTTGCCAGGCCAAGTTAGACAGTGAGAGAGAGGGGGAGAGAGAGAGAGAGAGAGTTGTAGACAGTGAGAGAGAGACAGAGAGAAAGGTCCTCCTTTCCATTGGTTCACTCCCCCAATGGCTGCCACGGCCGGCACTGCACCGATCCAGAGCCAGGAGCCAGGTGCTTCACTTGGGCCATCCTCTGCTGCCCTCCTGGGCCACAGCAGAGAGAGCTGGTCTGGAAGAGGAGCAACCGGGACTAGTACTGGTGCCCCAACTGGGACTAGAACCTGGAGTGCCAGCGCCACAGGCAGAGGACCAGTCAAGTGAGCCACGGTGCCGGCCTCATCTTTTTTTTTTTTTTTTTTTTTAAATATTTATTTGAAATTCAGAGTTACACAGAGGAGAGGCAGAGGAGGGGGGGGCCTCCATCCGCCAGTTCACTCCCCATTTGGCCGCAATGGTCGGAGCTGCACCGATCCAAAGCCGGGAGCTTCCTCCAGGTCTCCCACATGGGTGCAGGGGCCTAAGGACTTGGGCCATCTTCCGCTGCTTTCCCAGGCCATAGCAGAGAGCTGGATCAGAAATGGAGCAGCTGAGACTCAAGCAGATGCCCATATGGGATGCCAGCGCTGCAGGCGGCGGCTTTACCTGCTATGCCACAGCGTCAGCTGTTTGTTAGAACATTTTTGTAGTAATGTGATGGTAAATGGAGTATTCAGGTTAATAATTTCTCTCTCTTCAGAAGAGAATTACTGACTGGTTGATCCTCTGCATACTCTGACAGGATGCTCAGCCCTATGCCCATGCAATTTCTTTATATCATGTTTGTTTTGGGTAGTTTATTTTTTTTTCCAAGCAGAGGAAAAAAAGAATTTTCTTACTTTTAAAGAAAGATTTATTTATTTATTTGAAAGGCAGAGTTACGGGGCAGGGTGAGGGAGTAGACAGAGAGATCTTCTATCTGCTGATTTGCTCCCCAAAAAGCTGCAACACCCACAGCCTGGCTGATTCAAAGCCAGGAGCCAGGAGCTTCTTCGGGGTTTCCCATGTGGGTGCAGGGGCCCACGCATTTGGGCCATCTTCCACTGCTTTCCTAAATGCATTAGTAGAGAGCTGGATTAGAAGTGGCAGCCAAGAACTGACCTGGCACCAACAAGGGATGTTGGCACTGCAGGCTGAGGCTTAGCTTTCTACACCACAGCACCGGCCCCGTTTCTTGACTTTCTAAGCTGTGCTTGGTGTTCCTCCCCTGTGCTCTTATGGCACCCGTGCTTGTGGCTGTGGCAGCTTTATCAGACTGCATTGTAAATGCCAGCCCCTGTGTGCTCAGCCTGTCTGCTTCATGAGGGAAAGGGTCATGTTTATCTTGCTATTGATGTATCTTTGAGCCTCGTGCCATGCCTGGCACATAAAAGGCATTCAGTACATATTTGTTGGATGGATGGGTAAATACATATCCAGTTGGTAACCCTTCAATTTTTACTAAGATTTATAAGCACTTTCCTATATTAAAATTTTTATAAACAATTTAAATGGGAACATAGTATTTTGTCATATGGCAGGTGATAAGAAATACTTTTTGGTCTTCCTCTGGTTCCTGGAACAGTTTGTTAAGTCCTTTATAATTTCCTGAATAAGGATGATAGATGTATTTGTTCTTTTTTTTTTTTTTAAAGATTCATTTATTTGAGACTGAGAGTTACACAGAGAGAGGAGAGGCAGGGAGAGAAAGAGAGAGAGAGGGAGAGAGAGAGAGAGGTCTTCCATCCGCTGGTTCACTTCCCAGTTGGCCACAATGGCTGAAGCTGCGCCAATCCGAAGCTTCCTCTGGGTCTCCCACACGGGTGCAGGTGTTCAAGGACTTGGGCCATCTTCTACTGCTTTTCCAGGCCATAGCAGAGAGCTGGATCGGAAGTGGAGCAGCTGGGTCTAGAACCAGTGCCCATATAGGATGCCAGCACTTCAGGCCAAGGTGTTAACCCGCTGCACCACAGCACCGGCCCCTGTGTATTTGTTCTTCTAGAAAGTTTCTAGAACACTCTGAATTTCTTAAGTGATGGTTAGTATCTGTTGTTACTCCTAAGAAGCCCATTCATCATACCTGAATTTCTACAAAAGAGGTGAGGTGACTGAGGATGGGACCCCTAAGAAAACTTCAGGATGGGGCTGGTCACCAGACAGACCAGATTATTTTTTAAAAATTTACTTATTTGAAAGGCAGAATTAGAGAAGGAGGGAGGAGAGAGAGAGAGAGATTGAGAGTGAGTGAGTCTTCTTACTGGTTCACTTCCCAAATGGCTGCAAGGGCCAGAGCTGGGCCATTCTGAGGTCAGGACCAGAAGCTTCATCTGGGTCTCCCACGAGAGTCCAGGAACTCACACACTTGGGCCAGCTTCTGTTGCTTTCCCAGGTGCATTAGAAGGGACCTTGATGGGAAATGGAGCAGCCAGGACTTGAACTGGCATCCGTTTGTGATGCCAGCACTGCAGTCCATGGCTTAATCTGCTACACCACAGTGCCAGCCCTGAAAGAGCACATTATTAGAGGATTAGAGGGTAGGAACTTTCAGCCCCACCCACTGGTCTCCAGAAAGGGGGCACTGGTGATCAAGCTCTATAAAATATTTAAGCCAAGAGATTTGATGAGCTTTCTGGTGGGTAAAAGTACCTGCACCCTAGGAGGCTGGGCACAGATGCCCCTGTGTTCAGGGCATTTCCAGACCTCGCCCTCTGTCACTCTTCATCTGCGTCTTCTGTAACATCCCTGAGTTCTATGAGCCATCCTAGCAAATTAATCAAATCCAAGAGGAGGTCCAGGGTACCCAGGTTTGTAGCTAGCTGGCATTAGTCAGAAGCACAGCGTCCTGGCCTTGTGACTGGCATCTAAGTGGAGGCAATCTTGTGGGACGGAGCCCTCATCCAGGCACAATTTTATAACCATTCCCCAGTTATTTCAGTTCTGGATTTTCTAGTTTTTCCACTGTTAAAGCAGCATAATGAACAGGTAAATTTGGCTATAAAACTTGTCTATGTTTGATTTTCAAGGTATTTTAATAACTCTTAATAACTTTGTACTTAGCTTTCCAAGAGCATTGTGCTGGTGTAAATTTTCACCAGTACTGTGTGGAAGTGGATACCTTGCCTTAGTTTCCCCAGTGTTGATTTCTTTCCATTTTTAAACATTTTTACCAATTTGGTTAAAATGATTTTTTTTGTTTAATTACTACTTCATTTAATTATAAACTGTGTATTTATTCTTTTGTGTAGATAACTAGCAGTACTTTCCCACCATGTTTATGTGAAACCAGTTTGAATACTTTGGTCAAGCAGATTTCTAGTAAAATTGTTTTCCCTGAAATTTGGATGTAATGCAGTCAATTTCATTTTTTTGAAAGATTTATTTATTTTTTGAAAGAGTTACACACAGAGAGAAAGAGAGGCAGAGAGAAAGGGGGAGGGGAGAGGTCTTTCATTCACTGGTTCAATCCCCAATTGGCTGCAACGCCCAGAGCTGAGCTGATCTGAAGGCAGGAGCCAGGAGCTTCCTCCTGGTCTTCCCACGAGGTGCAGTGGCCCAAGGACTTGGGCTATCTTCTACTGCTTTCCCAGGCTGTAGCAGAGAGCTGGATCAGGAAGTGGAGCAGCCAGGAATTGAACTGGCGCCCATATGGGATCCGGCACTGCAGGCAGTGGCTTTACCTGCTACACCACAGCAGCGGGCCCCCAGTCAATTTCATTTTGACCTTCCTCATAAATTTTCAGAATGCTCAGAATTTTAAAAATCGTTAGAAGAAGTAGAGTTACCTAAATAGTAGGTTTACTATAAAACAGTGCTTACAATGCATATATTTTTAAGTGAAGTAAAGGCACTGTTGATTTTGACCCTGTTTGGAAATGGAAAGTAGCAGTTAAAATTTCTTGAGAAGGTGGTTGGGGTTTACATAGGAGGCTGTCCCAGGTGCTTGGAAGTCAAAAGTTACCTAGGAGTGTGGGTGGAAGAACAGAAACCAGGTAAACCTGTGGCGCTCCGCCTGCAGGAAGGTGAAACTAGTCGATCCTGATAAGATGTTTTTAACTCGCCATCCTGAAAGCTGTGCTGATAGATCCACACGTCTCAGTCCAGAGGCCTGAGTTTTCATCCCATCTCTGGAATTAGCCTGCTTTGTGGCCATTTACAGATTATTTAACCTTTCTGTTTCTCAATATTTGCATCATTAACTTTTTTCCAACTCAAAACACCTTTGACTTTATTATCCTAGGGCTGGAATATTGTTGTGAATCCAGAGCTTTTCTCATGAATAGATCTAAAAAACAATTCATTCTTGTTAAGAACAACTTGGGGAAAAGAATGGGAAAAATTCCTGCTACCAGCTAAGTATTTTTTAGGGAAAGTGAATTCCCAAATTCTTTCTTTTTCTACACTAAAATGATTAAATTAGTGGAACTGTTTTTATGCCATTTTTCCTGGGCCAGAGAACTGTGCATTCATAGATTTTCTGTGTGCCACCGAATTAAGTTAAAAGAGTTAAAAGCTGATTAAGTTGAAAGAGTGCAGGGATTTTCCTACGCCTGGCTGCTGCCGAAATACAGAAATTACTTAGGAGGGAAAAGTAGCTGCAGAATCCTTCGGTGCAGTAAGAGAAATTATCTAGGCACATGTGGTCCCGGCTTAGTCAAGTGCTTTAATTAAAAGTCATGATTAAACGCTAGCCCTTTTTTCTGGCTAGAGAAGGCTGGTGGAGGCTGCTTTTCCAACCAGCGGCTTCTGGCTGCTCTGTGTTCGATTTGCTAGGTCTGGCTCAATGTGCCGAACTCTGCTGGCAGCTGAGAGGGGAAGCCGGAAAGAGGCAAGTTCCTGGTGCAAAGGTTGCTCTGCAGCATAACTTGGGCCTCGGAGGAGCTGCGGTTGTCACACTCTACAAGATGGGTTTTCCTGAGGCTGCCAGGTAAGTGGCGTTCTGAGTGTGGTCCGTCAGCGAAGCCTTCTGACTTCCTGGTTGGTGACGCTTTCCTTGTAAAGCGATCCTAATTGCATTGTCTTAGGATTCAGAGAAGTATCTCATTACACTGCTGTAATAACATGGCTCTGAGACTGGCGACTTCATCAGCCTTAGGGAAGTTCTGTTCAGAAAGGGGACAGCGTGGTCCCAAGGGAGCCGCCTGCCCGGGCGAGTCCCCCAGCTTTCCTGTCCCACGGTTAGGTGCCCGAGGCGGGCGGTTAGGGAAAGTCTTCAGCTAAGGTTGCCCATGGGACCTGTGCATGGCCCTCATCACTGCTGGTGTCTCTTGCTGATCTCTTCCTCTTGGTGCAGTCTGCAGGCACTGTCTCTCCCAGCCCTCTGGCATCACTCAGAGAAGTGTCCCTCCTTCCCAGAGGGAGACAGCTGCCGGTTCACTGCAAGGCTCTGGGGATTAGCATACCTTTTTGCATCTTTGCCTTTTTCTCTTTCCATGCCTTTCCCTCTGCACACACGTTCAGGTGGTCCCTGTTCTAAAAGCTCTGTTCTGTTTGTCCCCTCGCCTTAATTGTTGTCTCTTGTGATGAGCCCTTTCTCTTGGCTGCCTTTGCTTTTCCATGCTGGAATACGCCCAGGCTGGTTTCTTACTGCTGAGGTAAGGCAGGGCCACCACTGGTCTGAATGAAATTGAATGTACTTGTCTTTATTTTCCCTCCTTATTCTCTTTAATCTCACTGCATCTTTTACTACTAATTGACTCCCTTTTGTCTCCTGAAATTCTTGGCAATTGTTTAACCATTTATTCACACTCTTTGTTCCACAAAGGGTATGGGACATACTTCATTTACAGAATCTGTCATATTCCTACCTTTTACAAGCTCTTAAATATCTTTGTCTTCTCACTCTTCTTTCTCTGTCCAGAATATCATTTCTGCAGTAAAAATTCTTTTATGGTCTATCTTAAGTACTATCTGTCTTTAAATACCCACAACACTTTGTACCTCTTGGATTCTGTCCAGTTCTGATTTGATTGCCGTGTAATGTACCTTGTTCTGATTCCTTCTATTATATGAAATCTGTGAGACCTAAAGCCATGATGTACCCTTCCTGCCTCTAGGATATTTTTTATAATGGGTACATATTTATTGAATTGAACTAAATAGAAAGTAATAAATCATGTTTCTCTCTAAATCTGATTTATTAATCTGTACCAATTTATGGAACACAACCAGTTCATATCTGAAGCTGAAAACCCTTAGGAAAATCCAAACCATAAGAAGCCACCATTGTCAGCATATTAATGTAGCTAATTTGCTCAGAGCAGGACGTTATGAATTTTGGACAACATAGAAAGGCAGAAGCATGGAAAAAATCCAATTGACTTATTAATGGCTGATAAGAAATTGGCTTGATATATTGCAGATATTTTTGATAGGTTTAGTAATAGTACATGGCTCACAAAGGCCAACAAGGGAGAGTTCAAGATTTTAACTCTGTGCAAATGTAGTTTAAAAATGTGATTCTGTTTTGGTTTATTTATTTGAAAGGCAGAAAGAGAAAGAGTTTCCATTTGCTGGTTCACTCTCCAAATGCCCTCAGCAGCCAGGGATGGGTCAGGCTGAAGCCAGGAGCCCGGGACTCCGTCCAAGTCTCCCACATGGGTGGCAGAGATTTAAGTATTTGGGACATTTTCTGCTGCCTTCCCAGATGCATTAGCAGGAGGTTGGAACAGAAGCAGACTAGGTGGGACTTGAACTGGTGCTCTGATATGGGATGCAGGCTTTACAAGCAGTGGCTTAGTTCATTGTGCCACATGCCCTCCCTTCTGTTTTTTATTTTAATTTTAATTTTTAATTTATTTATTTGAAAGGCAGAGCCAGAGGTCCTCCAACCTCAGATTCACTCCCCAAATGGCTTCAATGGCTGGAACTGAGCTGATCAGAAGCCATGAGCCAGAAGCTTCCACCAGGTCTCCCACGTAGGTGCAGAGGCCCAAGGACTTCTGCTTTCTCAGGCCACTGCAGAAAGCTGGTTTGGAAGCCGAGCAGCCAGGACTGGAACTGGCGCCCTTATGGGATTCCGGCACTGCAGGAGGTGGCTTTACCTGCTACACCACAGCACCAGCCCTGGTTTGGTTTTAAACAGAGTAATTTTAGGCTTCCCATTGCACATAATCCAATTTGCTTAGTTACTCATTTAACTGATTTTGATGGAGTGACTGTATGTTTAGACTTCCCAAGCAGGCGCTTCAAGTATGTGGGCAAGGAAGACATTTTTTTTCAATATACAGTAGGGGCTCAGAGGAAGAAACTACCATAGACAGGGCTGATGCTGTGGCCTATCGGGTTAAGCTGCTGCCTTCAGTGCCAGCATCCCATACGAGTGCCAGTTTGAGTCCTGGCTGCTCCACTTCCAATCCAGCTCCCTGCTAATGCGCCTGGGAAAGCAGTAAAGGATGGCCCAAGTGCTTGGGCTCCTGCACCTACGTGGTAGACCTGGAAGAAGCTCCTATCTCCTGGCTTTGGATTGCCTCACGTCTGCCTGCTGCGGCCATTTGGGGAGTGAACCACTGTCGCTCCGCCTCTTCGCTGAGGAACGACACAGGACCCTGCGCTGTTCTTTTGTCTGCTCGGCCCTTCCCGGGTTTGCTGCTGGTTCTTCCTGGGTTGGCTGCCGATCCTTCCACCTCCGTGGAAGGGCGGCTCCCCCTGCCACTTTCCCCACTTCCGCGGGGGAGTGGCACACCGCTGGCCGGCTCTCTCGGGGGCTGCTCAGATGTTATCCAGATGTTCCCTTTAGATGTTCCTGGTGCATGTTGTCTCTCTCCTCCTTTATAGTCCTCTTCCACCAATCCCAACTCTGCTACCCACACGCCGAGTACGCTGCTCTCCTCCAATCAGGAGCAGGATCAGCTCCTGCAGGTTATTGGTCGAACTGGAGGCAGCTGTGTAGAAGTTGTTTACTCCCTTCTCAGCACCATATTGTGGGAGAGCAGATGCATAGAATAAGTCTTAATTCCAGTAACTTAGTCTAGTCCGAGTTGCTCCCCACAAACCACTGGATGGAAGACCTCTGTTTCTCTACCTCTCTCTGTACCTCTGTCTTTCAAATAAATAGATCTTAAAAAAAAAAAAAAACCTACCATAGAGAAAGTAAACTTGGACTGGTATGACTGGTATTGCTTGGCAGACAGATACAGGCCTGTACATAGGTAGAGAGATTTGAAAATGCAAAGAGGTTTGGCAAGTGCTGTGTGGGTAGAGAGTAGATTATTTTGTGTGTGGTTGTGTAGAGGGCCAGAGTTGGTACTGTGTAGGTAACAGGAACGGTAGGTTGTAACATGCTTCAAATGCTGTGCTTAGGCGTTTGGAACTTATCCTGTAGGGTATAGGTTTTAGCAAAAGATCGTGTGAGTGCATCGTACTCTGCTGTCACTTTAGTTGGATGATGTGGCGACCAGCGGCTAGGAATGTATAGAAGACCATTGTAGTAGTGCAGACGTGCAATGTTCAGTGCTCCGACAGGACTGTGAAAATGAACACAAGAAGAAGTATTTAAGACCCGTGACCAACTGCATTTGACTTGTAGTTAATACGTAGACCAGTTTTGGGCATGAGTATTGACTTTGAAATGATAATATCCTGGGGCTGGCACTGTGGCATAGTGGGTAAAGCTGCATATAGTGCCAGCATCCCAAATGGGCGTTGGTTCGAGTCCTGGCTGCTCTACTTCCAATCCAGCTCCCTGCCAATGGGTCTGGGAAGGCAGCAGAAGATGGCCCAAGTCCTTGGGCCCCTGTGCCCACATGGGAGACCTGGAGCGGACTGTTGGTTCCTAGCTTCAGATCTGCCCAGCTGCAGCTGTTGTGGCCATGTAGGGAATGGGCCAGTGGATGGAGGATCTTGCATATGTGCTCTCTTTCTCTCTGTAACTCTGCCTTTGGAATTAATTAATTAATTAATTAGAGAGAGAGAGAAACGATAACATCCTATTCAGTTTTTGTAAGTAGAGAGCTTTTACAGACTGAAAAGAAGCCTGCATTCTGTACTCTATTAAATCTATTTTTTAAAAAGATTTATTTTATTTATTTGAAAGATGGAGTTACAGAGAGAGGTAGAACCAAAGAGAAAGAGAGAGAGAGGTCTTCAATTCTGTTGGTTCACTCCCCAAATGACCACAGTGGCCAGAGCTGAGCTGATCTGAAGCCAGGAGCTTCTTCTGGGTCTCCCACGCGGATGCAGGGGCCCAAGGACTTGGGCCATCTTCTACTGCTTTCCCAGGCCATAGCAGAGAGCTGGATCAGAAATGGAGCTTGAACCGGTGCCCATATGGCATGCCAGTGCTGCAGCCTGGGGCTTTAACCTGCTGTGCCACAGTGCCGGCCCCTGAAACTTATTTTTAAAACTCAACTTTGGGTCTGGCGCCGCGGCTCCCTAGGCTAATCCTCCGCCTAGCGGCGCCGGCACACCGGGTTCTAGTCCCGGTTGGGGCACTGGATTCTGTCCCGGTTGCCCCTCTTCCAGGCCAGCTCTCTGCTGTGGCCAGGGAGTGCAGTGGAGGATGGCCCAGGTGCTTGGGCCCTGCACCCAATGGGAGACCAGGAAAAGCACCTGGCTCCTGGCTCCTGCCATCGGATCAGCGCAGTGCGCGGGCCGCGGCGGCCATTGGAGGGTGAACCAACGGTAAAGGAAGACCTTTCTCTCTGTCTCTGTCTCTCCCTGTCCACTCTGCCTGTCAAAAAACAAAAACAAAAACAAAAACAAAAACAAAACAAAACTCAACTTTGTTTTGGTTTTTCTCTTTTTTAATTATTATGGTATAGTTTACATTCAGTAAAATTCATCCATCTTAGTATATTTTTATAAGTTTTGACGTTTACAGTCAGCTGCCGCCATGATCAAGATGTACAGTTCTCTCACCCTCTGAGTTCCTTGTGCATCTCTGAGGTCAGCACTTCCATTTAGCCCTTGGTACCACTGATAGATTTTCTGACCCAATAGTTTCCCCTTTTATATTTCATGTGGTTGGAATTAAAAAAGCCTTTGAGTCTGGCTTCTTTCACTTGGCATAGTGTATTTAAGATTTATCCATGTTATTGTGTATGTCAATAATTTGTTTCTTTTCATTGCTCAATAGTGTTCCAATGTTTGGATACACAATATTTTATCCATTCCTTGGTTGAGGCATATTTCCAGTTTTTATTAGAAATAGAAAACTAAGTTAGTTTGAAGATTTGTCTCAACACATTCTATTTGAAAATCCTATGTAATATAAAAAGTTAAAAGTAAAGATTGTTTCTGTGTAATAATTACAACTGTAAATACCCAAAAGCAAGGATTAGAAGAAGCAACATGGAGAAGGAATTTAGGAAGCCTGTTGGAATAGAAGCATTGTAAATGATTAATGTTTTTTCATTTTCTGTTTACTTCAGTTAGAACTCTTTATTTTTATGTTATTTGAAACATACAGGAAAAAATTTTGACACTAGTATAAGGAACTTCATATACCTTGTCCCTAGACTTACCAGTTGTTGGTCTTTTCATTTGCTTTAGCACTTTCCACTACATCTATTTATGTGTGTATTTTTCCTAACTATTTGAGAGAAAGTTGGAGACATTTGCTCATTTATTCCTAGATATTTCAGTGTGGATTTCTAAAAATGACATTCTCTTACTGAACTTTAATAATTATCAAAATCAGGAAATTTAACACTGATACAATGTTTTATAATACCTAATCAAGGGAGATATTCAAAATGTCCCAATAATATCTTAATAACATATACTATAAACTTCCAGTTTTTCCCCTGGAAAGGGGAAATCCCAGAATGCATTTAGCTGTCTTGTCTCTTTTTAGTTTCTTTAACTTGACACAGTATCTCAGCCTTTTATAAAAATATATTTATTTATTTGTTTGAATTGCAGTGACAGAGAGGGAGAGACAGAGATCTTCCATCTGTTGGTTCACTCCCCAGGTGCCTGCAGTAGCTGGGGCTGGGCCAGGGTAAATCCAGGAGCCTGGAGCTCTGAGTCTCCCACGTGGACAACAGGGCCTCAAGTACTTGGGCCATCACTTGTTGCCTTCCCAGATGCATTAGCAGGAAGGTGAATCAGAAGCAGAGTAGCAAGGAATCAGACTGGCACTCCAGAATTGGATGCTGGTATCAGAAAAGGTGGATTAACCTGCTGTGCCATGATGCTGGCCTCCAAAGAATATTATTGAAAAAAAAAAAAAAGATTTATTTGAAAAGCACAAGGGTAAAGAAGGAGGGAGAGACAAAGAAAGAGATCATCCATCCTCTGGTTCACTCCCCAAATGGCCACGACAGCCAAGTCTGGACCAGTTTAAAGCCAGGATCCAGGAACTCCATCCTAGTTTCCCAGGTGGGTGGCAGGGGCCCAAATAGTCAGGCCATCTTCCACTACCTTCCCAGGCTCGTTAGCAGGAAGCTGGACTGAAAGTGGAACAGCTGGTACTTGAACTGACACTCTGATGTGGGATGCCATTGTGGCAAGCAGCTGCCTAACCTGCTGCACCACAACTTTGACCTATAAGGCTGTACATTTTTTTTTCAAGAGTATTACTTGCAGTGATAAACATTCTTCTTGGTCCATCATATCTGGAAGTGCATGATGTTTGTCCCATATTAGTGCTGTTAGCTTTGATCACTTGATAAGGATGCTATTAACAATGGTTTCCTCTGAAAAGTTGCTGGTTATTTATTTGAGAGGTAGAGTCACAGAGAGAGAGAGAGAGAGGTGCTCCATCTGCTTGTTCACTTCACAAATGGCTGCAATGGCTGGAGTTGGGCTGACCCAAAGTCAGGAGCCAGGAACTTCCTCCGGGTCTCCCACACCAGTACAGGGGCCCCAAGCGCTTCAGCCATCTTCTACCACCTTCCCAGGCCATCAGCAGGCAGTTGAATTAGTGCCCATATAGGATGCTGGTGCCGCAGGTAGATGCTTAACCTACAACGCCACAGTACTTGCCCCTGATTTTCTTTTGTAGTTAGCAAATAATTTGTGGCAGGATGCTTTGAGATTATGTAAGTGTCCTGCTTCTCATTCAGCATTCACCCATTTCCCATCCAGTTTAGTATCTGTTAATGATTTTTCTAAAAAGATTTACTTACTTATTTGAAAGGCAGAGTTACAGAGAGGCAGAGGCAGAGAGAGAGAGAGAGAGAGGTAGGTCTTCCATCCACTGGTTCACTCCCCAAATGGCTGCAACGGCTGGAGCTGTGCTGATATGAAGCCAGGAGCCAGGAGCTGCTTCTGGGTCTCCTACACAGGTACAGGGGCCCAAGGACTTGGGCCATCTTCTTCTGCTTTCCCAGGCCATAGTAGAAAGCTGGATGGGAAGTGGAGCAGCTGGGACTCGAGCTGGTACCCATATGGGATGCCAGCATGGCAGGCAACAGCTTTACCTGCTACACCACAGTGCTGGCCCCAGATGATTTTTTTTTCTTTCAAAAACTTATTTTGTTTATTTGAAAGACAGAGTTACCGAGAGAGGTAGAGAGGTAGAGAGAGAGAGAGAGAGGTCTTCCATCTGCTGATTCACTTCCCAAATGGCCGCAATGGTTGGAGCTGAGCTGATCTGAAGCCAGGAGCTTTGTCTGGATCTCCCAAATGGGTGCAGAGGCCCAAGGGTTTGTGCCGTCCTCCACTGCCTTCCCAGGCACATTAGCAGGGAGCTGGATTGCAAGTGGAGCAGCTGGGACTTGAACCAATGCCCATATGGGATGCCTGAGCTGCAGGCCAGGGCTTTAACCAGCTGCATCACAGCGCTGGCCCCCCTAGATGATTTTTTTTTTAATCTTTTATTTAATGAATATAAATTTCCAAAGTACGACTCATGTGTTACAATGGCTTCCCCCCCCATACCGTCCCTCCCACCCACAACCCTCCCCTTTCCCACTCCCTCTCCCCTTTCATTCACATCAAGATTCATTTTCGATTATCTTAATATACAGAAGATCAGCTTAGTATACCTTAAGTAAGTATTTCAACAGTTTGCTCCCACACAGAAACATAAAGTGAAAAATAATAGATGATTTTTTTTAAATGATGATGAAATCAGATCAGACCTATTGTCATGTTTAATCCCAGTGAGAGTCAAGTTGGGAATTGATAATTTTTTTTTTTTTTTTTTTTTTTTTTTACAGAAGATCAGTTTAGTGTACATTAAGTAAAGATTTCAATCGTTTGCACCCCCATAGAAACACAAAGTGAAATATACTGTTTGAGTACTCGTTATAGCATTAAGCCTCAGTGTACAGCACGTTAAGGACAGAGATCCTACATGAGGAGTAAGTGCACAGTGACTCCTGTTGTTGACTTTACAAATTGACACTCCTGTTTATGGCATCAGTAATCTCCCCATGCACCAGTTATGAGTTTCCAAGGCTATGGAAGCCCCTTGAGTTCTCCGACTCTTATCTTGTTTAGACACGGTCATAGTCAAAGTGGAGGTTCTCTCCTCCCTTCAGAGAAAGGCACCTCCCTCTTTGAAGACCTGTTCTTTCCACTGGGATCTCACTCACAGAGATCTTTTTGCCAGAGTGTCTTGGCTTTCCATGCCTGAAATACTCTCATGGGCTTTTCAGCCAGATCCGAGTAAAGGAGTTTAAATTGATAAACAAAAAAGCGGTCTGCACCCTAATGTTTATTGCAGCACAATTCACAATAGCCAAGACCTGGAACCAACCTAAATGCCCATCAATGGTAGACTGGATAAAGAAATTATGGGATATGTATTCTTTAGAGTACTATACCGCAGTAAGAAACAACGAAATCCAGTCATTTGCAACAAAATGGAGGAATCTGGAACACATCATGCTGAGTGAAGTAAGCCAGTCCCAAAGGGACAAGTACCATATGTTCTCCCTGATCGGTGACAACTGACTGAACACCAAAAAGGAAACCTCCTGAAGTGAAATGGACACTATGAGAAATGGTGACTTGATCAGCATAGCCCTGACTGCTAATGGACAACTTAATACATTATCCCTCATAGTATTTTTTTTTGTCTGTTCTACTTAATATGACTGGTTTAATTCTGTAATTATCACACAGTTATTCTTAAGTGTTGAAAATTAACTGAAATGTGATCCCTGTTAAACATAAGAGTGGGAATAAGAGAGGGAAGAGATGTATAATTTGGGGCATGCTCAGGCTGACTTGCCCCAATTGGTAGAGTTGGAAACATACCAGGGGATTCCAATTCAATCCCATCAAGGTGGCATGTGCCAATGCCATCTCACTATTCCAAGTGATCAATTTCAGTTCACAATTGATCATAATGAAAGGACTAAGAGTCAAAGGGAGCACATAAACAAGTCTAGTATCTGCTAACACCAACCGATAGAATAAATAAAGGGGAGAGTGATCCAACATGGGAAGTGAGACACTCAGCAGACTCATAGAATGGCGGATGTCATAAATAGCACCCCTAGATGATTTTTTAACTTCATCATTCTTTTTGTATTTATTCACTGGCTCTCTGCTATAAGGACGAGCTCTCCCTTCTCTATTTTAAAACTTAGTCATATATGACTGTATGGATTCATGAGTTATTGTTGTATTCAGTGGGTTATAATCCATGAGTAGCAATTATTTGGATACTCAAAATGCCTCAATGGAAAGCCCTTCAAGCTGACTCACAGGTCTCTGATTCTTTCTAGTGCCTCTTACTTTCTGACATAAGAAGATCTTCCAGGCTTATCCTTTTCCATGCCACAGCCCCAGCAGCAGTCATTTCTTCGAGGAGTCCTGGTTCCTCTTGGAAACCATATGTCTGCCTGCTGTGTGCTCATTGCTCTTACTTCTACGCCTTCTCAGCAAGCGCAATGGACACATACCAGCACTGTATTAGTTTCTTTAAAAATAGACATTTAAAGGACACATAACAATGACCCTTAATGATTTATATTTGTCCCATACTCATCTAGCCACCAGTATGTTAGCAGTATAAAACAGTTAAGTACCACCTTACATGACATCTTGTAAAATTTTTTATGTACTGGGATTAGCAGAGACAGTGTTGATTAGTGGGAAGAGCACCCTCTCAACTTTCCTATCTCACTGCCTGCTTTGGGCGTTAGCCTAACCTTTTTCTCATTTGGAAAATATTGAGGGATTGACACTGTTGCATTGAGGGTTAAGTCACTGCCTGCAGCAGTGGCCTCCTGCTCTATTTCCCACCCAGCTCCCTGCTAACGTGCCTGAGAAAGCAGTGGAAGATGGCCCAAGTGTCTGGGCCCCTGCCATCGATGAGGGGGACCCAGAGGAGGCTCCTGGCTCCTGGATTCGGCCTGGCCCAGCCTTGGTCATTGCGGCCATTTGGGGAGCGAGCCAGCAGATGGAAGATCTCTTCTCTCTCTCTGTCTCTCTGACTTTAAAATAATATAAATAAATCTTAAAAAAAAAAAAAAATCCTAAAACTATTTTAAACAGCTAAGAGTAAAGGACCTGAAAACTAACGAGTGAACGGATGCTGCCGCTGCTCCTGACAGTCTTTGGTTTCTCAGTGTGTTTTCCTGTTTCTCTAGGTCAGGTTAGTGATGAAACGGTCAGAATTCATTTCATTTATTAAAATACAGCTGCCCCCTAGAATTTGGGGAAGAAAGGAATGTGAGTTTTTAGTACAGAATGGGAACATGTTGGCCCATTGACTTGCACAGCCTGGCCAAGGTGGATCTGCTCGGGCCTTGCGCCACCTCTTTCAGCTCCTACCTCTGAGGGCTGTTCCCTCTGTGATGGGACCACGTGCCTGCTCTGAGGTCAAAAGGGAGTTGCTGATTGCAAACGAACTTTACTCCCTAGTACTTTCGTGCATTTCACAACCTTCTCTAATCAGGACACACTGATAACTGGGTACATGTTACATTTGGGGATGAAGATTTGATTAAAATGTGGGATTTTGTATTCTTCCAGAACATGAACAACAGCTGCTTTTTTTTTTTTTTTAAAGATTTATTTTATTTATTTGAAAGACAAAACTGTCTCACCCCTCAAATGGTTGCAATAGCCTGAGCTTAGCCATTCTGAAGCCAGGAGCCAGAGCCAGGAGCTTCCTCCAGGTCTCCCATGTGGGCCATCCTCCGCTGGTTTTCCAGGCACACCAGCAGGGAGCTGGATCGGAAATGGAGCAGCCAGGGCTGGAATCTGTGCCTATATGGGATGCCTGTGCTGCAGGCCAGGGTTTTAACCCGCTGTGCCACAGCACTGGCCCCCAGCAGCCAATTTTTAATGGCTTTTTTAAAAAATATTTATTTATTTATTTATTTGTAAGTCAGAGTTACACATAGAGAGGAGAGGCAGAGAGACAGACAGACAGACATACATACAGACAGACAGACATACATGTCTTCCATCTGCTGGTTCACTCCCCAACTGGCCACAACAGCCGGAGCTGTGCTGATCCAATGCCAGGAGCCAGGAGCTTCTTCCGTGTCTACCACAGGAGTGCAGGGTCCCAAGCACTTGGGCCATCTTCCACTGCTTTCCCAGGCCACAGTAGAGAGCTGGATTGGAAATGGGGCAGCCAGGACTCCAATCGGCATCCATATGGGATGCTGGCACTGCTGGCGGTAGCTTTACCTGCTATGCCACAGCGCCCCCCCCAGCAGCCACAGGCATAATTCACATGTCACACAATTCACCATCCAATTTAAGTATACTGTATCTCTGTGGATTTTTCCCTTAATGGTTATTTCATATAAGTGAAATCACACAATATTGTCATCTTTCATGTTTGACTTTTTTTGTTTAGCTTAGTGTTTTAAGGGTTCCTTCATGCTATAGCATTTATCAGTGCTTCATTTCTTTTTATGTCTGAACGATATTCCATTGCATCGGGGTTCCAGTTTCTCCACATTGTTACCAGTTTTCATTGTGCATTTTATTTTAACCACCCTAGTGGGTGTGAAGTATTATCTCACTGTGATTTTGATTTGTGTTTTCCTAATGGCTAATGATGTTGGGTGTATTTTCATGTACTTATTGGCTATTTGTACATCTTCTTTGGAGAAATGCCTGTTCACATCCTGTGGCCATCTTAAAGTTGTGTTGTCTTTGTATTGCTGAGTTGTACCAGTTCTTTAACAAGTGTTCTTTGAGAGCCTAGTATGTGCCAGGCCCAGGGTAGGTGCTTTGCATGATGTCTGTTTAATCCTCATAAAAGCTCTGCACAGTAGGAGTCGGAGTAGTAAGAATAGGAGCAGCAAGAGATGATCAGAGGAGAAAGTTACATCGCAGGAGTCAGACTCTGATCATGGTCTGAGTTCAAGGCTCCTCTGTTATAGGCTACTCTGTGCTTCCAGTCTTTGACGTTGTTGAAGCCCAGCCTGTTCTAGGCTTTAGAATGGAATTTTTCAGGGGACACAGGGACAGTTCATAAACTAAGTCAAATATTCTGCTGCTTAATTATCAAGGTTCCTTCCAATGCTTTACGTACTAGATTCATTCTGGGGAACATATGTAAATCAGATTTTTACAAAAACATCCAAAGGGGCCAGTGCTGTGGCATAGTTGCTAGGGCCACCACCTGTGATGCCGGCATCCCATGTGGGGGAAAGTTTGAGTCCTGGCTGTTCTACTTCCAGTCCAGCCCCCTGCTAATGGCATGGGAAAAGCAGTGGAAGGTTGTCCAAGTTCTTGGGCCTCTGCACCCATAAGGGAGACCTGGATGAAATTCCTAGCTCCTGGCTTTGGCCTGGCCTAGCCTTGGCTGTTGCTGCCATTTGAGGAGTGAACTAGTGGGTGAAAGATCTCTCTCTCTCTGTCTCTCCCTCTCTATATAACTCTTTCAAAATAAATAAATAAACCTTAAAATATCCAAATTTTAGTTTCTACTAGAAGAACTTTGTGTTTAAAGAAATCATAAGAACATCCTTTTGTGAATATCAGTTATCTCTTTCTGAGATTAAATTATAATCAGCTGTCCTAGAGCAGAGTATCCATCAAATAAGTTACTAGGAATCAGAGATTTTCAGAAAATGTTGATAAAACTTTACACGTTAACTTTTTGTCCTAATCATAAAATTGGTTAATCAATAGCTTGATGAGATTTTCAAGTTAAATCAGATACAAAGATCTGTGACCTTTGGGAACATATCTGGACACTGCCCTGAAAGTATCAAGATACTTTGTACTGGTGTAATTATTTTATCGTATATTATCATACATGTTATTAAGAAGTGGCAAGTATGGAGATGATGACCAAGTGCTGGAAAATGGACCAATAATTAAATGAAATTGGCTCATGGGAAAGAACTGGGGGTGACCCCTTGATTTTTGGTCGCCGTTGGTCAGACCTTTGAGCAGATGTGTGCCATTATGCTGTAGATAATTCTACTCTTCTGTCCTGAAGGCAAAAGGAAGAAATTAGGATTTGAGAAGGGGAGTTGAGTGCAGTTTCGGTTCTGATCAGTCACTATTTACTGTGTGCTGAGAACTGGCAATACAAAAGGCCCGGTTGTTTTCTTCTTCTTTTAAAGTTGTGTATCTGCTCTTGAGAAGCTGACGTTTGGGCATTTGGAGTCTCACAGAAGGGGAGTTTCCTGGGCTGAGTCTTAATGGAGGACAGGGAATTTGCTAGGACTGGGCCTTCTAGACCGAGAGCTTTGGTGGTAGAGGTGTGGCCAGCGTGGCTGGAGCTTGGATTCCGCTCTGTGTTGATGGTGTTAACGTGATTCCTTTGGTTTAGTCGGCTCACTTTTCTACTTCAGACTTTTCATACCCACCCTTTCATCTTCACTGTCTGTCACTTTGCCTCATACTTTATTAAGAAAACAGCAGCCATTAAACCCAAACTCTGTTACCTAGTCCGAGATCCATAGAACTATCTAGAACTGCACCCAGCTGACTCTCTTCCTTCCCTTGAATCTCATCTTTTGTTGCCTTCTCAAGATCTCTGTCCTTTCTCCTGGTTCATCACCATCAACAGGCAGACACGCTATGACAGATTAATCTTAAGTCAGATCCTCCTTGAAATTCTGACATGTGCTATAACACAAGGATGTTACACTAAGTGACAGCAAGCAGTCACACAAAGGCAAATATGTGATTCCACCTGTGTGATACTTAGAATAGTCACATGCATTGAACAGAAGAATGGTAGTTTGCTGGGAGTTGGGGAAGGGGACAAGGGGGTGTTTTAGAGTTTATTGGGTACAGAGTTTCAGTTTTATGAGATGCAGAAATTACAGAGATAGATGGTGGTCATGGTTGTGTAATATAATTAACATTTAATGCTACTCATCTGCTCATTTAAAAATGGTTAGGGTGGTATTTTTGTGGTATGAATTTTAATATAATAAAAAATGGAAAAAGATGTTTAAAAAGTTACAAAACTTTCATATGCCCACACCCAGAAGGGAAGCTACAGTTTTTTCAGATAGGAGTCAGAATAAAGATGTCCTTTGTATCTCACCCCCAGAAAGCCAAGCCTATCTTTTTTTTTTTTTTTTTTTGACAGGGTTAGAGAGAGAGACAGAGAGAAAGGTCTTCCTTCCATTGGTTCACCCCCCAAATGGTTGCTATGGCTGGCGCGCTGCACTGATCCGAAGCCAGGAGCCAGGTGCTTCCTCCTGGTCTCCCATGTGGGTGCAGGGCCCAAGCACTTGGGCCATCCTCCACTGCCTCCCCGGGCCACAGCAGAGTTGGACTGGAAGAGAAGCAACCAGGACAGAATCCGGCGCCCCAACCGGGACTAGAACCTGGGGTACTGGCGCTGCAGGCAGAGGATTAGCCAAGTGAGCTGCGGTGCAGGCCGCCAAGCCTGTCTTGATACCACACTCCCTTCCAGAGACCACCCCATTTCACTGTTCCCCTGAAAGTAACCCCTCAGAAGAGCCACGTGGCCTCCCTTTGCTCTCCTACTCCATCTTCAGCTCACTGTGATCTGACTTGCACCCGTCATCACATGGAGCTGCTCCATCTGGGTCCTCTGTCCTCTCGTGTCGCTCCGTCCAGTGGGTGCTGGGCCTCTTGGAAACCCTTGCTGCTTCACTCCTTCCCCGACACCTTCTGGCTGCACAGCTCCTGTGGCACCGGGCCATCCCAGTTTCTCCTGCATCACTAGCTGCTGCTTCCTTGTGTTCCAGACCACCAAAGAACGTGGCTCCAGAGGCGTTGTCCTGGTCTGTCTTTTCTGTGATTCCCTCATGGTCCAGTCCCTTGGGCTTGCATACAGCCAGCGTGTGCCAGTGTGTGCCAGCATGTGTCCACCTGCCACCTTGTCTCACAAACAGCTCGTGTGTAATGTACCAGAAACAAGCTGGTTCCCCTCCACTTCCCCCACAGCCGCCCCCGGCCCCCACTTACTCAGGCGACACACGCCTGACTCATCCTTACTTTTATTCTCCCTTATATGAGGGCACCTCAAGAAGTTTGTGGGAAAATGGAATTAAAAGATGTTTATTTTGGTGGAAAGACTTTGCGAAATTCTTGTGCAGTATTTTCATAGTACACATTTCCCACAAGCCTTCTGCAGACCTCTCGTGTCTTCCCTCAGCAGCAGGGCCTGTGTGCTCTGTTTTGAGTCACTTCCTGCTCCCCACCCCCATGGCTGGACTGCCGCCCAAATCCAGACCCCCTCCCATCAGGTCCAGTCTTGTACACTTGTTCATTCTGTACACTTGTAAGAATAAGCACAGACCAAACTTTTTCACTTCTCTGTTACTGTTCCTGTGAAGTCCCCAGCTCCCTGCATTATGGCATTCCCACCTGGTTCTCTAATTTATCTCCTGTCACTGTCCCCCCACTGACTGCATTCTGACGCTGCTCTTCCTTTGCTTTAACACTCCAGGCTCTTTCATCCCTCAGGATCTTTGCAGTGGCTTAGCTTTAGTGCACTTGCTCAGAGGGAACAGTCCCTCGCTGGCCGGGTAAAGTAGGTTCCTCTCTTTATTTGCTTCCTTCAGTTTGCTTGCTGTGATGTGCAGTTCTTCTGTGTCTTTTCTTCGGTTTACCCTCTAGTGGAAGAGTGGGTCTGACTTCTTTACCTTGGTGTCGTGGAGCATGCATTCATTATTCATCATGGCCTGGAGCAGTCATTCAATATTTATGAAATGAGGAAAAGAAGGAAAGGAAAAGGAGAAATGGATGGGGATGGTGTGTGGGGGGGAGGGCAGGAGGAAGGAAAAGAATAGACAGAGAAAAAAAAATGCTTATTGAGCAGCAGCTGCCTTCCCATGTCCCAGGGGTCCCAGGTCCAGTCTGCCATCATCAGTGTGCTTGTGGTTGGACAGAGGGATAGCCTGACCACCTAAGGGGAGCACCTCCTCCTCAGAGCCCTGGGGTTTTTATCCAAACCTAACCTCCAGACTCGGGAGTGCCTAGGGGGACTAAATGCTGCAGTCAGGGACGCCCTCCACCTTCTTCCTTACTTCCCCACTGTGTGCTGAATGGAGGCACCGGCTCAGAAACCCAGCACTAGTGGCTTCTGGGATTCCAGCCCAGGCCTTTGCGGCGATAAAGGCTGTATTTCTTCCGCATCAGGATATTTTCTGTAGTTGTTTCCTAAGCAGACAACTAATGGCAGGTGGTTGTTGAATTCTTATCTTGTATTACAAGAAAAAAAAAATCTGTGAGTCCGACCTCTGCTTTCTCCCTGCTCCTGTATAGCCCCCTCTGTTCCCCCTCATCCTGTGCCTGGACTACCGCTGTGGCTCCTTGCTGATCTCCCTGCCTCTGCTTGCCCACTACAGGCCATTTTCCACCTGGCAGCCTGATTTATTTTTTTAAAAAAAGATTTATTTATCTGAAAGACCGTGTGACCAAAAGTGGGAGAAACAGAAAGAGAGATCTTCGTCTGCTGGTTTACTTTCCAAATGCCTACAACAGCCTGGGTTGAGCCAGCTTGGAGCCAGGAGCCAGGAACTCCGCCTGGGTCTCCCGAACATATAAGTTGGATGATGCCCTCTCCAGCTCACACCCTACCATTCTTCCCATTATATATAAAATAAAATTGACCTATAAAACTCTCCCTTCTTTGACATTAAATCCTTCTACTCTGTTCCAGCTGTATTGGCCTTCTTATTAAATGGGGGGGTCTTCAAAAAGTTTATGGAAAATGCATATTATGAAAAAAACTTTACATGAATTTAAAATTTTTTTGCATCAAAATAAACATTTTTCAACTTGATTTTGCCATGAGCTTAAGAATTATTTTTTGGGGGCTGGCACTGTGGCATAGTAGGTTAATCCTCTGCCTGTGGCACCACATCTCATATGGGCGCCGGTTCTAGTCCCGGCTGCTCCTGTTCAGATCCAGCTCTCTGCTATGGCCTGGGAAAGCAGCAGCAGATGGCCCAAGTGCTTGGGCCCCTGCACTCACATGAGAGACCCAGAGGAGGCTCCTGGCTCCTGGCTTCAGATCGGCCTAGTTCTGGCCATTGCGGCCATTTGGAGAGTGAACCAGTGGATGGAAGACCTCTCTCTCTCTGTCTCTCCCTCTCACTGTCTATAACTATCTGTCAAATAAATAAATAAAATTTAAAAAAACAATTATTTTTTCATTTATTTGCAAGACGGAGACAGAGATCTTCTATCCATTGCTCCCTTCCCAAATGCCCACAATAGCTGCTCCCAGATCAGGCCAAAGCCAGGAACCAGAAACTCAGTCTGGGTCTTCTGTGTGAATAGTAGGGACCCACACACTTGGGCCATTACCTGCCGTTTCCCAGGGTGTGCACCAGCCAGAAGCTAGACTCACAAGTGAAGGTGGGACTGGAACCCGGAGACTCTGATGTGGTATGTAGGCATCCCAAGCCAGGGTCCCAGTGCAACAAATGCTTGCCCCTCCATGAACTTTTGGAAGTATTTGCATATTTCCCATAACTACCAATCTAGCTTTTTTTTTTTTTTTTGTATAAGGATTTATTTGTTTGAAAGGCTGAGTGACAGGGAGAGGGAGAGAGCCATCTTCCTGTTGTCTTCCTAGGTGCTGGTTCGTGTACCAACTGTTCTGCTTCAGATTAAGCTTCCTGCTAAGTGCTTGGGAAAGCAATGGAAGATGGCTCAAGTGCTTGAGCCTCTGTACCCGTGTGGGAGACCAGGATGGATCTCCTGGCTCCTGGCTTTGGCCTTGCCCAGCCCTGGCCCATTGCAGCCACTTAGGGAATGAAACCGTGTATGAAAGATCTCTTTGTCTCTGTCCCTCTCTGTCATTCTGCCTTTCAAATAAATAAAATAAATAAAAATAATATACCCAACACATATAAATATACTCTCTTCATCTCCTTAACCTGCCTTATTTTTTCATAGTAGTCATAGTCTTTATTTTTTGCTTGTTAATCGTCTCTTTCCACTAGCATGTAATTTCCTGAGGGTAGCTTCTTCGGTTTATTGTACTTTCATAAATAATGCCTAGCATCTAATGAGTACTCAATATTTTTGGAGGAAAAAATGCTTCAAATAAGAATTATCTTCTTCAGATAAGAATTATTCTTCAGATATTCTTCAGATAAGAATTAAAACATTGTTATTCTTAGGATTTTTGAAAATTACTAGTGTATAAATGTTGAAAAACCTATACCCAAGCAACTCCACAAATTAAAATTGATTCTTTTCTCCAGTTCTTTCAGAACCCATCAAATTGAGGCTGCTCCAACCAGCTCTGCAGGTGATGGATTTAAGGCAAATCTTGTCTTTAAGGAGATTGAAAAGAAGCTTGAAGAGGTAAGATTTATGTGAAATATTACTGGGAGGGCCCTGAGGGTAGAGGAATTAGACACAGGTTTGAGGTGCTGATAGAAGGAAGTGGTACAAGTTCTTGGCTCCTGGCTTTGGCTCGGCCCAGCTCTTGTTCTTATGGCCATTTGGGGAATGAACCAGCAGATGGAAGATCGCTGTCTCTGTCTCTTCCCCCCTCTCTCTGACTTTCAAATAAATAAATCTTAAAAAATTATTTAATGTATTTAAAAGAGTGTCAGAGAAGGAGAGGCAGAGAAAGAAAACGAGAGAGATTTTCCATCTGCTGGTTCACTCCCCAAATGGCCTATTGGGCTGGGGCTAGGACTGAGCCAGGCTAAAGTTAGGAGCCTAGAATCCCATCTAGGTCACTCACGTGGGTGGCAGGGTCCCAAGCACGTGGGCCATCTTCTGCTTTCTCAGGCACATTAGCAGGGAGCTGGATTGGAAGCGAAGCAGCTGGGACTTAAATGAGTGCTCTAATACGGTGTGCTGGTGTCATAGGCCGAGGCTTAACCTACTGTACCATAATGCCAGCCCCACTCTTCCCAAGTTCTGTCACTTAAGTTCACTAAAATGTTAACAGTGGTTAACACATCTCCCTCTGTGTATGTAAACTTACAGTTAGGTTTTTAAAGTATACTATATATACAGATCTGTTTTTGTGTACAGTAGATTGTTCGTGATAGATAATAATCACTAAAGCAATCTAAGAGTAACTCTCCAAAAAGACAGTTATTCTCTTTTGGTAAAATTGGATTTTATTTTATTTCAAGTTTAGAAGCAAGGTGAGATATCATTATTGACATTAGATTTGAGACCATGTAAGGCAAGGGTTTAGCCTTAAGCACGATTGTCATCATATATGTCTGTTGTGGTGACCAAAGTCACCACAAATAATAAAAAGGATTCAGAGCATTTGTGAAACGCAGGTAAACTGTGTGCATATTTCATAATTCCCTTTCTGAAAATCAAAGGACTTGTTAACATCCAAGAGGAAAACAGCTGATGTGGCTGCTGTGTCTTGTGAAAGAGCCATCTCTTCCAGGAGTTTCTTAGTGTTCAGCTGCCTTGCTGAGGTAGAACAGGGCCCGCCAGAGAGCTCCCCCTGCGGCTGCAGCTGCAGCCTGGCATGGCCCTAGAGCTGTCTGCTCTCCACATCACCTGCAAGCCCTTTTCTCTCAACAAGTGTTCCATGGCCATACACATAAATCCTTACTATCATTTTTAATACATGGTGCACTTGGGCCGGTGCTGTGGCGTAGCAAATTAAGAAAGCCAGCACCTGCAGTGCCAGCATCTCGTGTGGGCACTGGTTTGAGTTTCAGTTGCTCCACTTGCAATCTAGCTCCCTGCTGATGTGCTTGCTATGAAGGCACTGGAAGATGGTCCAAGTCCTTTGGCCCCTGCACCCACGTGGGAGACCCTGATGAAGCTTCTGGCTTTGGCTTGGCCCTGCCTGGCCTTTCAGCCATTTGGGGAGTGAACCAATATATAGAAGACCTCTCTCTGTCTGTGCCTCTGCCTCTCTGTAACTCTGATTTTCAAATAAATAAGCCTTAAAAAAAAATACATGGTACATTCATGTATAGGTATCACAATATATTTAACTGGCCTCCTCTGTGTTGAATATCAGGTTGTATTTAAGTTTTGCAAGTAAAACATTGTGTTAAATTTCCTTTTGTACTCATCTTTAAGTACTTAGTATAAACAGTAACGGGACGGGGGGTAGATTGCTGGGTGGGTTAGATCTGTACATTTTGCATTTTAGTACATATTGCCAAACTACCCATCAGAAAGAGGATGAAGATTTACAGACCTACTGACAATTAATGAAAGTAACCATTTTTTTCTTCACATCTTCTCTGATACTCTGTTGGCTGGTTTTTAAAGTCTTTGCAAAATCTAGTAGAAAAAAAAAAACTCACTGCTTTTTAAGTTTTTTCCCTACAATTATCCACTGTAATGTGAAGTTGGAACTCTATAAAGGCTTAGTTTAAAAATTTTCTTTTTCATGCTGCCAATATTTACCTGCAGAGAAACCCATACAATAGTTATTTCTGTCAAGTTACTCCATTTTTAAAGCCCTGTTCCACAAAAAACATCATTTAAAAATGAGCCTGTGAGGCGTGAAATATGGCTGTGTGTGTTAGTCACCGACTGCTTCACTGTTGGGGTCAGCAAGCAGTGCTGCTCTCATTTTGCGCGTATTATTGTAGCTTTGCAAGCAGATACCACTTTAATTCTTTCCTCTTCCATAATCTCACCCACATGGACCTTGTCCTGTTTTTCTTTTCTCCTTCCCACGATTGTCATTTTCCTAAGTGAGTACTAGAAAGTGAAAGTCTTGGAATCTTTTGTCAATTCATACATTTTCTGCATTAGCAAAGGCAGCCTGGCGAGAGATTTTATTTCTACTTTCGTCTTTGTTAGCACTACTCCATTGCCCTTCTTTGAATTCTGTCTTAATTTTCTTGTCCCTATTAAGTTTACTATAGGGCCTACTCCTTGACCTTTTGCCTACTCAGAAAGAAGTACTTTTCTTCAGGCTAGGAAGCACTTAGAACCTTCTTAAATGATCTCCAGTTTCACGGCCGTTTTCTTTTCCCTTTTAACTCTCTCCCCTCCTTATGTCCCTTACCTACTCTGAGTCCTGATTCAGGTAAAAAGTATATTTTTGACCAAAGGATATGATTTTTTTTTTTTTTGAGTTTTGCTTTTTCATTTGAATGGCAGAGTGACAGGGGGAGAGAGAGAGAGAGAATGAACGAACGAACGAACGAACGAACTTCTATCCTCTGGTTCACTCCCAGATGACCAGGCTGAAACCAGGAGCCAGAAGCCAGGAGCCAGAAACTTCATCTGGGTCTCCCACATGGGTCGCAAAAGCCCACGCACGGGGGCCATCTTCGCTGCCTTCCCAGGCACATTAGCAGGAAGCTGGATCAGAAGCAGAGCAGCCAGGTCTTGAACTGGCACCCCGAAATGGGATCCTGGCATTGCAAGCTGCAGCCTCACCTGCTGGGCCACAATCCCAGCCCCAGGATGTGATTTTGTAAGAGTAAACTGATTCTCCAAAAATAACAGCAAGTGCAAATTAATGCATCTTTCTTAAGGAGCTGAGAGGATAAGTAGTAAGATTGCGGGAATTTCTCTTCAAGCATGTAGATAGAATTTCTAAGTGTTTTCCTGTGCGAACTTGTTGCTGCCTACTCTTAGCTGAATTCCTGGGGCACTGTGTGAGCAGATGACGTGGATGTATTTGGAAGCAGTCATTCATGGCCTCTGGCCCCAGAGCAATCCTGGCTCCTGGATGGCTTAACACAAAAATATGTTTAACTTCTCTCTCAGATCAGCTCTGCAGGACCTTGAGAAAGAAGAGATTTCAAAGAATGTGGAAAAGACTTTGAAACTGTTTTGATTCACTTCATGTTGGTAGATACTGCTCTACTGGCATGAAGTTTGGGAATCTTACAGTTACAGATAGTATGATCAAATGGAAAGAGTGTTGAATTTGGGATTGAACCAACGTGGAATTGAGTTCTGCTTTTATTACTTACTAACTGTATGTCTTAGCCCTCAGGGAACATAGAATTTAGTAAGAAGAGAGATGTGAAAAAATTTCTCAGAAGAATGTTCCTGCCTTAAAGAGAAACGTGGGTGCCTGTACAGAGGGCCATTGAAGTATCTGGTAGAGATAGGGAAGCCTTTGTGGAAGAGTTAGCTTGTTAGCCAAGACTTGAATGTTGAGGTCACAGGTGGGAGTGGAGAATAGGAGGAGGTGAGTAGGGCATGGGAATGTCAATCAACTTGGCACCGTGTTTGTGGAGTAAAGATGACCTGTATTGTTAGGACCTAAGGCCTGAGTAGGACGAGAAGGGGGTTGGAGATAAGAACAGGTAAATATCATTCATAGCGTGAAGATTCTCGAATGATATATATAAAGACGGCCTTTGTCCTGTTTACCATAGGGAGCCATTTAAGAAATTCAAGTCTAAAGGTGCTAGTTGGGTCACATTGATGTGCATGAGCCACTTCGGTGTGGATGGACACATTAGTTTGGATGAGCCACGTTGGTGTGCATGGGTCATATTGTTGTGGGTAAGCCATGCTGGTATGAGTGGGTCAAGTTGGTGTGGGTGGGTTATGTCAGGCTCCTTGGCTGCAGTGTTGAGAATAGTCTGCAGTGTTCCTAACTTTCATGACCCTCAGTTACTTTTTCTGTTAATGGGTTTATAACAATGCCTGCCCAACTACTTGGGTTTATGAAGACTAAAGAAATTATGTATATTAAGCCCGCACTGCGGCTCACTAGGCTAATCCTCCGCCTTGCGGCACCGGCACACCGGGTTCTAGTCCCAGTCGGGGCGCCGGATTCTGTCCTGGTTGCCCCTCTTCCAGGCCAGCTCTCTGCTGTGGCCAGGGAGTGCAGTGGAGGATGGCCCAGGTGCTTGGGCCCTGCACCCCATGGGAGACCAGGAAAAGCACCTGGCCTGGCTCCTGCCATCGGATCAGCGCGGTGCGCCGGCCACAGTGCGCTGGCCGCGGCGGCCATTGGAGGGTGAACCAACGGCAAAGGAAGACCTTTCTCTCTGTCTCTCTCTCTCACTGTCCACTCTGCCTGTCAAAAAAAAAAAATTATTGTTAATCATTTTTTTCCTAGAGAAAACTTAAAATAATTTGCGGTTTTATAAATATTCATGGAGCAATGGTGAAGCAGAGTTCAAATGAAGGGGAGAAGAGGGAAAGGAAAAAAACCTGTGGACAGAGATGGGGGCTGGGGTTCTGTTGTCTGTGATTAGGCCAGCTTCATTCCCCAGGGTCCAAAAGTAAGTGATGGGTGGTATATTCTGGAATAATTCTTCATGTTACAATGGTTGACAAGAAAGAAAAAAGACTTTGATCTCAGAACTAGTTATCTTTAAGTTCTGATAGTGGGAAACCAAAAATAGGTGTAAGGGGATTTACTTGTGAAAAAGGAGGAAGGCAGTTGGTTCCTATAGTTAATAAGGCTAGAGTAAATCCTTCCCAGATTAGTAGACACATTAAGGATATTTTATCAAAAAATGCTGCCACACCAACCCCATGTTCCCTTCTTTTGCACTAGTTGTATCTAAAAAGTCTTTTTCAACAGATTAGCCAGATGTGAGAGTTGTTGCCTGGTTGCCTTTCAGACTTTCAGGTAAAGGATCCTAAGGGAGCATGGGCACTGCTGCTTGTCCAGCCACTCACGTCATGTGTTTCTTTAAACATTACTTGGCTTGCCAGAAAACCAGAGAGATGGACTTAATATAACTCCCAGTGTTATTTTTCTTTCCAGGAAGGAGAACAGTTTGTGAAGAAGATTGGTGGTATATTTGCCTTCAAGGTGAAGGATGGCCCTGGAGGTAAAGAAGCCACCTGGGTGGTAGATGTGAAGAATGGCAAAGGATCAGTGCTTCCCAACTCAGGTGAGTGTAGGCAACTTCACTATGGAGCACTGACAGGTTCTCAAAGGCCTTGTCCAGAGTAAGGTTCCATCAGTCTGCCCTGGTTTCCCTAGAGGGCCAGCTTTAGAGACACAGGACTTGTTAAATAGCCCACGAGTCCCTGGGAGCAGGAATGGGTCAAAGCTGCCTCCTTCCAACATAGGGAAGCCATCGCAGAGCTGATCCGAGGCCTTGGAATTAGACAAACGCAGGAAGGCATTCTGGCCCTGACATTCTGATCTTGGACCAGTTATTTCACTTCTCTGAGCTGGTTTTCTGTGGGCATAACAAATGGTATTTATTCCGTGAGGTTGGTGTGGGGATGAAGTAGAGCACATGGTCCAGTGTGTGGTTTTGTGACCCCAGAAGACCTGTTTCTACTCACTGTTGCCCCTTGCTCTCTTTCAGATCTTTCTTGAACCCACTCATCAGCTTTTGACCTCATTGCCATGCCCAAATCTTGTCCAGATCACCAATGACTGCCACCTTGCAAAATGTGATCAATTCCTAGCCTTCCTGATGTAACACTTGGAGGTTTTCTTCTTACCTACCAACTGCTCCTTCCTGGCCTCTCTTGCCAGTCCCTCCTCATCTCCAAAGTTCTAAATGTTGGAGTGTTCCCAGGGTCAGACATCTCTATGTGCATTCACTGCCTGAGGATCTCATCTGGTCTCATGCTTTAAAAATAGTCTGTGGGGCTGGCGCTGTGGTGTAGCTGGTTAAGCCACTGTCTGCAGTGCCAGCATCCCATATGGGTGCCGGTTTGAGTCCTGGCTGCACCACTTGCAATACAGCTGCCTGCTAGTATGCCTGGAAACTAGAGAATGGCCCAAGTGCTTGGACCTCTGCACCGATGTGGGAAACTGGATTGAAACTCTTGGCTTTTGCCTGGCCTAGCTTTGGCCATTGTAGCCATTTGGAAAGTGAACCAGCGGATGGAAGATCTCTCTCTCTGTAACTCTGCCTTTCAGATAAATAAAATCTTTTTTTTTTTTTTTTTTTTTTTTTTAAAAGTAGTCTCTGCACTACTGAGTCCCAGATTTCTGGACACAGCCACTGAACGCCAAGTATATTGGAATTTAATTGATGAGTTTGCTTTGACACTGAAGATGTGTTGCAAAGCTAATGTGGGAGACTGAACTCTTTTTTTTTTTTTTTTTTTTAAGATTTATATATTTATTTCAAAGAGGAGAAAGAGAGAATAAGAGAGATATCTTCCATGCACTGATTCATTCCCCAGATGGCCACATGGCCAGGGCTGAGCCAGGTGGAGGCCAGGAGCTTCATCGAGATCTCCCACATGGGTGGCAGGGCCCAAATGCTTGGGCCATCTTCTGCTGCTTTCCCAGACTATCAGCAGGAATGTGAAGCAGCCAGGAAACAAATCGGAGTCCTTATGGGATGTTGGTGTTGCAGGCAGCAGCTTACCTGTTACCCCACAGTGCCAGCCCCCAGGACTGAACTGTTGGTCCCCTCCTCGGCCCCCCGTAAGCACATACTCCTCCCGTTCTCTCCCGCTTCTCAGTGAATCGCTCCCATGTTCTTCAGGCCAGAAACTTTGAAGTCATCCTTGGCCCCCTTTTTTCACACACCGCCATCTAATGCATTGGCAAATCCTGGCCTCCTCCACTCCCACCACCTGGTCGAAGCATCAGCATTTTCTACCTGATCTCCCTCCTGTGTCTTTGCCCTCACCAGGTTCTTCACACACAGGCCCGAGCCATGATTTCAAAACTTAGATTGTGACCTCCCTCAGCTCAGGACCATCTGGTGGCTTTCAGTCCACTCTGAGTAAAAGCAGATCTCGCAGTGATAGTGCATGGCCTGGGCCAGCTTCTGGTCTGGTGATGCCTCCCCTCACTGAACGTCAGCAACACTAGCCTCTGTGCTGCTGCTTGAATATGCGATGGTCTTGGTGTGGGGGCTTTCTACTGTGTGCCTCTGCTTGGAATCATCTTCCCCCAGAAGTCTTCCTGGTTTGCTTCCACATTTCCTTTGAATCTTTGCCCAAGTGTCACCTTGTCACCTTCTCATTGAAGCTTTCCAAAACCACCCTGTAGAAATCACACCTCTACAACCATTCCCTATTGTTTTCTGCCTTATTTTTCTCCATAGCATTTCTCTCCCTCTGATGTGCTATGTGGTATTTAAGTCATTTGTTTGCTTGTTGATCATCTCCCCACTCTGTGAAGGCAGAGCTTTTTGCCTGGTAGGTACACGGCTGCATTCCCAGTGCCTATAGTACGGACATGTGATAGGCTTTTAAAAATGAACAGCAGATAGTGCCGGCGCTGTGGCGTAGCGGGTAAAGCCACCGCCTGCAGTGCCGGCATCCCATATGGATGCTGGTTCGAGACCAGGCTGCTCCACTTCCAATCCAGCTTTCTGCTATGGCCTGGGAAAGCAGTAGATGGCCCAAGTGCTTGGACCCCTGCACCCATGTGGTAGACTGGGAAGAAGCTCCTCGTTCCTGGCTTCAGATCGGCACAGCCCCGGCCATTGTGTACAATTGGGGAGTGCCCTCTCTGTGTAACTCTTTCAAATAAATAAAAAAATAAATCTTTAAAAAAAATGAACAGCAGAATGAAAGAATGGCAGCTGGTAAGCATTCAGTAAGTGGAAGCTGCTTTGCACTGTCCCTGATTCTTGTTGGAGAGAGCCTGGTGTGATTTAGAAACAAGATGATTCAGGACCAGCTTTCTGCAGGGCTTAAAGGCCATGACTCGTTCTTTTGGTTATTTGATCAGTCCAGTAAACCTTTGTAAGTAGAACAGTGAAAGTCAGAGCTGTACATTAGAGGATGAAGCTGAAGCTGGTGCACTAGGCCTCATGCATTGGGAAGGGAGCAGTCAGGGCAGAGAGGAGCTCAGAGGATAGCTGTTGCTGCTGTCTTAAGTGAGCAGATGGGGGCTAGCAGTGGGAAGAGCGGGTGCTGTTCAAAGGCAGGTGCCGGGGGATTTGAGGTGCCGTTGATGGGACCTGGAAGCCGTGGAGGAGGAGGGGTCTGTCACAGATGGCAGAGCTGCCTTGTTGCTGTGTTACGGAGGGCGCTCTGGAGGCACTGGGAGGGCGAGTCTCAGCGTGGACTCTGTCTGACTGTGAAACATGCAGTTTGGTAGAACTCCTGGAAGACAGTGTAGAGCTTGGAGGCAGGAGACAAAGTCAGGGGCCCTGCCCTGTTCACTGCTGAGTGAGGACTTACTGAGAGGCTAGTGATGGACAAGCTGAGCACTGATAAGGGCAGCCATCTGCTGTGGGCAGCATGGTTTGTAGTGGAAAGTTCCTACCCTCAAAATGAGTGGGCAGAAAAATGACTATGTTTGCATTCTGTGAGTTGCCTCTAATTTAAGGTGGCATGGAAGGAAAAGCTAAAGGCTTTATCTGGATTCTAGCTTTTGGAAATAGAAAGAATTTTGGGAAGTAAAT
The DNA here is from genome assembly GCF_051225735.1 of Oryctolagus cuniculus. Lineage (NCBI taxonomy): Eukaryota > Metazoa > Chordata > Mammalia > Lagomorpha > Leporidae > Oryctolagus > Oryctolagus cuniculus. The sequence goes on along the minus strand of NC_142873.1, from coordinate 120,638,515 downwards.
ACAGTAGGACCAGCTTTTTTAATGTCTAAGCTTAATAGTTGCTTAGTATTAAATTCTGACTTGGCTTAACAGACAACTGTTAAGGTGATTGTTTAAAAAACTTCTTTTCCACCTGTTTCGTTGTATAAATCTATTGGATGGTTTCAGGAAAGCCTTGCTCCCTGTAGAGGCTCACTTCCCCATACACTGGTGTCCCTTCCCAGACCTGAAGGGATCCTACCCTGGGACAGGGTAATTTCTGTTGAAACCGACACTGACTGGCAGCCAGAGCAGTGTCGGAATGTGCACTTACCCAGTAAAAGCCACCACTGGAAATTGCCAGCTCCTTTTACATCAACCAACAAATGACCATTTGTTAGAGATTTAGCTATGTTAAAGTATTGATATCCTGTCCTAGTTTGAACTCGCATCTTAAGGAGAATTACTTTTGGCATATACATAGTATTACGAGGCTTACTTACTGGTAACAAAGTAAACTTAAACATTTTCATTTGCATGTATTCTAAGAGTTTAGTAGTGATTATAGAGATGATTATATATGATTATATTACTTTTAGGTTTTATGCATTTTACATAATTTTTTAAAAGATTTGTTGGGGCTGGCACTATGACATAGCGGGTGAAGCCACTGCCTGTGGTGCTGGCATCCCATATGGGCACTGGTTTGGGACTTGGCTGCTCCACTTCCAATCCAGCTCTCTGCTGTGGCCAGGGAGAGCAGTACAAGATGGCCCAAATGCTTGGGCCCTTACACCCGTGTGGGAGACCTGGGGGAAGCTCCTGGCTTCAGATTGGCACAGCTCCAGCCATTGTGGCCATTTGGGGAGTGAACTAGTGGATGGAAGATTTTCTCTCTCTCTCTCTCTGCTGCTGCCTCTGCCTCTCTGTTACTCTTCCTTTCAAATAAATAAATAAATCTTGAAAAAAAAAAAAAAGATTTGTTTGTTTATTTGAAAGGCAGAGTGACAGAGAGGGCGAGACACATCTTCCATCCACTAGTTCACTTCCAAAATGTCTTCAACAGCCAGGGCTAAGCCAAATCAAAGCCAGGAGCTGGAAACACCATCCAGATATCCTCCATGGGTGGCAGGAACCCAAGTTCTTGGGCCGTCATTTGCTGCTTCCCAGGTAGATTAGCGGGGAACTGGATAGGAAGCACAGAATAGCTGGGGTTTGATCCTGTAGGAGATGTGTGTATCGTGAGAGATGGCTTCACCTCCTGTGCCACAACACCTGCCACTGTGAGCACTTTCATACATGTCTTTTTGTGTACATGAGTCCTCATTTCCACTGGACATATACCCAGGGGTGGAAATGCTAGGTCTTAAAATATAGTGTTAGTAAGATCAAGTGTCTGGTAATAATAATATAGAATTATAAAGGAGAGAATGTTCCAACGTGAGAAGCAGACTCATAGAATGACAATCACTTTAAATAGCACTCTGACCTCAGAATCTGCCCTTAAGGCATTCTGCTCTTGCCGAAAAGCCCATGAGAGCATTTCAGACATGGAAAGCCAAGACACTGTGGCAAAAAAAAATTTCCTACATGAAGGATCTCTGTGAGTGAGACCTCAGTGGAGAGAAGTGGTCATCAAAGAAAGATGCACTTTTCTCTGAAGGAAGGAGAGAACTTCCACTTTACTTACTGCCTTATCTAAATACTGATGGAGATTGTGGATTCAAAAGGCTTCCATAGCCTTGGCAGCTCATGTCAAGAGCCTCTGGTAATCACTGAAGTCATACATAAGAGTGTTATTTGTTACATTAACAACAGGAGTCACTGTGTACTAACTCCTCATATAGGACCTCTGCCTTTAATGAGTTGTATTATAAGAATTAACTGCAAAATTTCTTCCAAGCTTTTGTTTTGTGTGTGTGTGTGTGTGCACAAATTGTTGAAATCTTCACTTATTATAGAGTTGGTCTTCTGTGTATAAAGTTAATTGAAAATGAATCTTAATGGAGAATGGGACAGGGAATAGGAGAAGGAGGAGGGGTTGGGGTGGGAGTGGGGGTGGGAGGGCAGATATGGGGGAAAAATCACTATATTCCTAAAGTTGTACTTAGGAAATTTGTACTCATTAAATAAAAAGTTTCTTTGGGGAATAGAAAGTATAAGCCAAATAGGTTTTAATGTAGGTGTACTGTTTTGTATTTCCTTCCATATTATATTATGGAGAGTTTCAATTGCTCTGTTTTTGTTTGTGTATTTTTTGAGAGGTAGAGAGAGATAGATCAAGTGCTGCCATCTACTGTCCCCCTCCCCACAACCCCCAGTGCCTGCAGTGGCTGAAGCTTACCTGGGCCAAAGCCAGGAGCCAGGAACTTCCAGGTCTCTCATGTTGAACCATCATTGCTGCATCCCCAGGTCTCTGTTATCAGGAGACTTGAGTCTGGAGTGTGTTCTGATATGGGATACAGTCCTAACTAGGATCGTCACTGGTAGGCTGAATGCCTACCTTGCTCCTATACACTATGTTGTTGTTTTTTTTTTTTTCCTGAGATTTTATTTATTTGAAAGCAGAGTTACAGAGTAAAAGAAAGACACACACACACACACACACACAGAGGGATCTTCCATCCACTGGTTCACTCCCCAAATGGCCTCAATGACTAGGGGCTGGGCTAGGCTGAAGTCAGCAGCCAGGAGCTTCTTCCAGGTCTCCCACATGGGTGCAGGGGCCCAAGCACTTGGGCCATCCTCCGCTGCATTCCCAGGCCATTAGCAGGGATCTGGATTGGAAGTGGAACAGCCAGGACTTGAACCTGTATTCATATGGGATGCCAGCACTGTAGGCCAGGGCTTTAACCTGCTGCGCCAAAGCACCAGCCTCTGTACTATGTTTTTGACAGTCTTTTGTACTGTCAATTTTTTTCTTTTATAAAGTCAGATTCCTTGAGGTATAATTTATTTGCTGTACAATCTACTCTTTTTAGGTGAATAATTATGTGAATTTAAACAACTGCAAACAATGATGTAACCACTATCAAAAATCAACATAGCAGAGTATTTTCCAGCTTCCAAAGAGTGTTCTCATGTCTCCGTGTAGTTGACCCCTCTCCCACCGTCAGACACTAGTAACTACCAACTCCGTCTCTGTCGCTGTAGTCCCTGCCACCACCTTTCCCCCAGAGTGTTGCACAGATGGAATCGTCCAGTGCGCAGGTTTTGAGCCTACTTCTTTCAAGAGGTCATCAGCAATTTGTTCTTTCTGCTGCTGAGTTAGGGGAAGTTCGTGCCTTTGCCAGTTGATGCACATTTGATTTTTTTTCCGCTTTTGGCAGTCACGGCTAAAGCCATGATCAACATTCACATACAGGTTTTTGTGTGAACATATGTTTTCATTTTTCTTGGGTAAATACCTAAGGGTGGAATTACTAGTTCATAGAGTGTGTGTACTTGTAGGTTTAGCTTTCTGCAGAGCTTTCAGACTTTCCCATAGAGCCTGGACCATTTTACTCTAATATTTTTGCTGTATCAGGTTGACCTTTTAGTTACTCCGTGTTCTTGCTACTCTGATTATTGGCTTTTTAAAAATTCCAGCCATCCATACTAGTAGTTATGTGGCGTCTCGTCATGGCTGTAATGTGCATTTTCCAGTCACTAGTGACGTTAAGTGCCGTTGCATGTGTGCTGTTGACCATTTGGAGGACCTCTTTTGTACAGTGTTCATTTTCATGTTGGATCACTTCAATCTTTTCTGTGTGGTAGGAGTCCTTTCTGTATTCTGGATACAAGTTCTTTGTCAGGTACATGGGATTGCAAATACCTTCTCCCCCTTACCTGACCCTGTTTTGAAAATAGTTTCATTGCAAATCAACTTATCACAGATTTAGTGGCTTAAAACAGTGCTCACATTTATTGCTTCCCAGTTCCTAGCCAAGCTGGGTCCTCTGCACAGGGTCACACAAAGCTGGGCTCTCAACCAGGGACTGGGCCAGGTAGGGCTGTGTCCAAGCTCACATTTCAGGTTGCGGTGCGGAGAACGATGGCCTTGGTGTCTTGCCGGCTGTGAGCCAGAGTTGCCGGCAGCTCCTAAGGAACCATGGCAGTGTCTGTAGAAGTTCGCGGCGTAGCAGCTAGTTTGTTCAAAGGCAGTGGGAGAGTGGGCCTGAGTCTTAGACAAGGCAGTGAAGTCACAGGGATGACATCTCATCACCTTTGCCAGTCACACCAGAGGGAGGGGATTGTGGGAAGGTGTGAACACCAGGACGCAAGGGTGTGGGGGTCCATGTGCAGCCTGCGAGTCACAAAGAGGTGTCCCAGTGTACAGATGTTTTCCCTGTACCTGGTAATTAAATCCTGTTTTTAAGCAAAAATGGCATCATACTGACAGTTTATTTTGTAACTGGCTTATATAATGATGTTATAAACACCATAATTTGAACATTTTTTCAGGTCAGTAAGTCTAGGTACACATCATCTTTTTTTTTTTTTTTTTTTAAGATTTATTTATTTATTTGAAAGAGTTACACACAAAGAGGAGAGGCAGAGAGAGAGATCTGCTGGTTCACTTTCCAGGTGGCCACAACGGCAGGAGCTGTGCTGATTCAAAGCCAGGAGCTTCTTCTGGGTCTCCCACACAGGTGCAGGGGCCCAAGGACTTGGGCCATCTTCTACTGGTTTCCAGGCCATAGCAGAGAGCTGGATTGGAAGTGGAGCAGCTGGGACTTGAACCGGCGCCCATATGGCATGCCACCACTTTAGGCAGCTGCCTTACCCACTACGCCACAGCGCCAGCCCCATCATCTTTATAATGGCTGTGATGTATCCCATTACATGAATATACCATAACATATTTAATCAGTTCCCTCTTGTTAAATATTGAGGCTGCTGATGGTTTTTGCAGTTTGCCTGGTGTGCATCTCCCAACACTGCTTCAGGACTGGGTGAGTCTGTTGCTGTCAGTGGCTCTTGATTAAAACGTGTGTGAAACTGACTGCTCTCCTTTTCTCTCGCCTTCTCCACGCTCTCTGTTTTAGATAAGAAGGCTGACTGCACGATCACCATGGCTGACTCGGACTTACTGGCCTTAATGACTGGTAAAATGAACCCTCAGTCGGTAAGTGAGGGAGCTCACCGTCTCCTGCCTCCTACCCAGATGTGCAGAGTGCTCAGCCCCACGCAACTCTGTTCCCCAGATGTTCACAAATGACAGATGTCTGAGGAGCAAGCTTCGTGCTAGATGCTGTCCTGTATGCCAGGAGAGTCCAGATGGAAAAGAAATGGCTCCTATGCTCAGGGTGTCTAGTTTGGTAGAAGGTGGATCTATAAAAGATATGCAGGTTTCCAAAATGCTCATGAAAAAATGGAATTAAAAGCTAATGTGAATAGTCCATGATCTTTTTGAAGCCCTGTTACAAGGATCCAAAGTGCCACACCTGGCTTGTGGTTAGGGGAGGGTAGGGGGAAGCAGCCACATGTCCCTGGGCTGTCAAGAAAAGCCTCACAGAAGAGGCAACGCATGCGTGGGGCCCCAGGCTGACCGAGGGTTAGCCAGCACCTGTGCGTAGATGAGGAGCGGTCTGAACAAAGGCGCTGTGACCTCACACAGTGTGTGTCTTTGCCCACGCTCTTCTCCCCTGAGCTGTCCTTCCCGGACCAGCTGCCAAGAGGATAGTGCTGTGGACTTCCTTTCACGTGGCCGAGGGGCAGCACCAGCCCTCTCCTGAGCTGAGCGCTTGCCTGGTACAGTGGTCATGGTGTGCCTGCCTCTTCCTGTTAGATCAGGCCCCAGAGGAAGACCGCGGATTATTAGTTTTGTGTACGCAGAACTCAGCACAGTGTTAGACGCTTTTAGGTTTTCAGTGAACACTTGTTGGATTAAATTTTATTTGCCCAGAATTTATTGATACCTTGTGTGGATTTTCCTGGTCCCTAAATTGTCAAGGTTATTCTTAAACTCTGTAGCTGAACAGACTTGATATACAGAGCTTTCCATTACCAAAAAAGAAACTAAGGTATTTCTTTCCATTGTAACTTCACTGTTTTGTTGCCTCAGCCTGGCTCACAAGTCTGGGTCTTGTGCTTGTTATTCCCTCATGATTTGTGAGACTGGACAGAACACTTGACCCTGATAGCCACTTGTGGTCCTTTTAAAGATACTTTGTCTAAGCAAGTCTGCCTGCGTCAGCCAGTGCCGTCCTGGTCCTGAGTGAGGTCTGCATCTGTGATGCTTCAGCTGGGCCCACGCTGTTGGCATTGACGTTTCCCCCACTGGGCCTGCTCCAGAAATCTGCACGGAACAGAGGCCCCCAGTGCAGGCATTGCCATCGCCCCCCTGCTGCTCTGCTCCCTGTCCCGCTGCACACACAGTGCATGGCTCCAGCAGGGTGTTCAGACTTCACATGTCCACACATCTCTGCTGCCCTCCTTGCTTTACTCTGTGTTCTGCCCGTTCTCCTCCAGTACCTGTTAGCACCCAAAGGAATTAAAGATAAAAGTGGCAGATTTTCTGTTAACATGCTAATGCTCTTCCCTGTCACTCAGTAGAGGATTTGACTGGACATCATTAAATGCAATGGAAATTCTAATTTCAGTCTTGGGCAGTAGAGCAGTGTGCTCTCCACCAGGAAGCCCACTGAAGAGCACTGACGGGCCAGATTAAAGTGGCCCCTACGTTTGAATCCTCGAGGGCAGCATTTCATGTAGTCTCTATTGTTAGTAGATAGCAGATAAATTTCTCTTTTAACTTAGAAAAGAGAAAGAAGTTTGACTGCTGGTCCATATTTTTGAGTGACATATGTTAAATATATTGTGTTCTGAAACATCTGACATTTACGTCATCAGACAGAAGGCTTTGTGCCATACAGAAAGGAAATACTTAGTTTGTCCAGACGGAGGAGGGGCAGGGAGAGGATTTCTTCATGCTCACCAGGAGGTGCAGGAACAGCAGCTCTGTGCCTTCCCTGGACGGTGTAACGAGCTCCTGACTCCCTCGTGCACTTGTTAAAGAGCCGGTCCTCCCAAACCTGGCCCATCTGGCCTTCCTGACTGTCAGAATTTAGTTGAAAGACTGAGGTCATGGCACAAAGACATGCTGTGTTCCCAAGTTTGCTATTTCTCTTAAAATTTTCCCCAGATTTTGTTACATGATAAATTTAGCAAACATCATGTGATCTAATCCCATGCAGTTGTTAAATGGAATAAATTGTGGTTCTGCACTTTGGATTGGTTTGATTTTTTTTTTTTAACTGAGCCAAAAAGTAATACTACAGCCTGTATCGTGTAGACCGGGGGTGGGGGGGGGGACCAACAAGGTGGTAGTTCATTCACATTGTGTTGAGTCCCAAGGGTTCCCAAGTGAGTTTTGTGTGCTTTTTCTCCTAGAAGCCTACTGAAAACACAGTTCATTTTTCCACTTCACTTGTAATGTTCTTAGACAAAACCGAGGTAGCATGCCCCCACCTGCCCAATGCGTGGGGAGTGCAGCAGCTCTGAGGAGGGCAGGTGAAGACAGGGCCGTTCTCTGAGAGGAGTGTGGGCAGGGTCTCCTTTCGGCCGCTCCGGGGAAGCGTGGCTGCTGCACGGCCTCCTTGGGAGGAACCTGGTTCCGAATCTCCCCAGAAAGCCGGGCTGCAGACCTGGGTGAATCAGTCGTCTCAGGGCTGAGTAGTCCAGAAACACCAGCAATCTCCAAAGCCCCGAGTAACAAATTCTCTTTCTTTTTCTGCAGGCCTTCTTTCAAGGCAAATTGAAAATCACCGGCAACATGGGTCTGGCTATGAAGTTACAAAACCTTCAGCTTCAGCCAGGCAAGGCCAAGCTCTGAAGAGCTCCCTTTGGCTGCTTCTGAAAATCAAGATGAGATTTGTAGATGTGTATCGATGTATTTTCATCACCAGAACTTACACTGAAACTACACATGGGCAAATAGTGCGAAATCGATTTGTTTCTAAATGGGTGTGACCAATCTTGTCTCTCAGCACGGGGTCGCTAGAGCCCAGTGGGTACTGCTGTGCTGAAATGCAAACAACTGTGCGTTACAAAGTTAGCTGGGTGATTATGATTCGAGGTAAAACTGTTGCAGAATAAAATTAGGAGCAGCAAGAATCCAAAAACTATGTAAACAGAACTCTTATTTTGCTTGAAAATTATATTTAAGGATTATCCTGCTGAAGATTCCATGTAAAAGGTTTTTATAGAAAGAACTAGAGAAGACACAATATGAGTAACTGGACAGTAGCTGGTGTCTTGCACTTAATGACCTCAATGAACTTCTCATTGATAGTTCTTAAAATCCTGTACTGGGATTAAAAAATATTTAAATTTTGCATCATGCTAGCAGAAACTGTATTTTGTTTCTGAATCAAAATGAAGAAACATAATCAGAGTTTGTGGGAAAAATCTAGCTGAGCACAGACCTGTTTTTAAATAAAAATATTTTAAAATGGGGTTCCTTCCTGAAAAATCAGTGTATTAGCATCATAAATGCTATTGTTAAAAGGAAGAGAACAAATAATGTTTGCTTTGACATGCACAGTCTTCAAATTATATCTCATTAATTTAACAATTTATAAAGCTCTCAGTCCTTTGTTAAAATTCTCCTTTTTCACTTAGTTTAGTTTAAATAATTATCCATGTTTATCTCTTTTCCTAGCTTTTCTAATGCTAATGTTATTTCTTATACTTAATGAGACACAGGGTAAAATAATGCTTTTGGAAGAACGTTTGATAGAAAATTAAAATCGCTCTTCCTCTTCCGCTTTGCTTGTGTTGTATGTGTTTCCTTTTTGCACAGGGTTTCTTAGACGAGGGAGAGGAATGGGAGACACTGGGGATTTGCAGGCTCAGTGCTCTCTGGACGTCACCCTCTGATTGCCTTGACGCAGTCACTGGTGTGTGACTGGGGAGGCGGTGCGGCATGTTGGGAAGGGGACGTGGCTTCTCAGGTGCGTGTGTGCCGTGATGTCTGCAGTGTTATGTCCTGGCTTTGGGGTCTCTTTCACTTGTTCGTTCACATAACAGGTATTTTTTGAGCACCTGCAGTATCCTGGGAAGTCTACCGAAGGTCCCGGGCAAGGCACCGGTGGGCTCTTCCCCCAGCGTGTTCACAGTCTGATGGGAGAGAGAGACAGTCAGTCAGAGGGATGATCGGTGAGGACAGGCCATGTAGTGCCCTGCAGGAAACGGCCAGGCTGCCGGAATGGGGGGTCCCAGGAAGGGCATTGGACACAGCAGTGAAAGGTAGGGAAGGAGCAAGCCAGGCAAACGCATTGCCCAGAAGGGTGGGGGAGATTTGGCTTGTTCCAGAGACTGTCCTGGCCAGTGAGGGTGGAATGTGGCGAGCTGTGGGGTGGGTCTGCAGGAGCTGGTTACCCTGGGGTTCACTCACGTGGTAAGGCATTTGTGTTTCCTGCTTGGTGCAGTGGGCGCAGGGAAGGGCAGGTGCCACGTGAGTATTTCTCACTCGAGCTGTGTATTCCTGTCCCCGTCACATCCTCCGTCTAGAGCCCAGGTGCCCTGATAGCCACCCTGGGCTGTCGTGTCCATCCTGCCACAGGAAAGGGTAACGTGCACCATCCCTTCAGCTTCCGCCCGGAAGTGACGTGGATCACTTCTCCCATTTCGTTGTCCCCAGAGGGTCACATGCCCCCACCAAATTTCAGAAACCTACCGTATACTGGCAGAACAAGTGGAACTGGAATATTTGTGCATGGGACCCATGGCCACCACAGCCAGCCTCTCAGCAGGAGAATAAAGCGATTTCAGCGACCCCTATAGCTGCTGTGTGGAGAAAGTGCTGGGGGCGGAGGGCCAGGTGCCACATGGGTCCTGGACTAGGGTGTGTGTCAGGAGTGGGGGTCGCCCTCGGCCAGGTGACGGAAGTTGGCGCCTGGGTGTAGGGGCAAGGATGGCTCCAGTGACTGCCAGGTGCAGGGCGGGTCATGACGAGTGACGACGGGATGAGTGGCTTTCAGTGGGAATGGCTGGAATGAGCTCCACTTTGGAATTTTAACTTGGAAATGCCTGACAGGCTTCCAAATGGAGACACTAAGGAGGCAGTTGGAGCTACAAGGCTGGGGCTCAGAGGTGAGGCCAGCTTGGACGTCCTGTGAATGGTATTCAAAGCTACAGGCATGGCTGATAGTGCCTGGGGTGGGAAAGGAGAGTTGGGGTAAGTCATGAGGAACGTCAGCTTTTGAGAGTTCAGGTAGACAAGGACGAAGGACTCGGGACTCTGGGAAGAGAGGACAGCCCCAAGGTGGGAATGGTCAGCGGTGTCACTTGACTTTGTTGAGTGACGTCTGAGAAGTCCACTGGATCACATTTAGCAGCTCGGATGTCACTGGTGACCACTACAGAGTCAACTGCAGTGGATGGCAGATAAAAGCAGGATTGGAGTTGGCATCATAAGGTTGTACGAACGATAGAGAAGTTCCATTTGATAGTGAAAGGCTCTGTTTCCAAGTGATAATACAGAGCAAGCCCGTCAGCTAGTGTTGCAGTGCCAAGCCGGGTCACCTCGCACTGTGCCCGCCCTCACCCTTCTCTCCCCACCCACCGCCTTATCCTCTTGGCAAATTCCTCTTTATCTTCAAGACCAGCTCAGGTGCCTTTGTGTGAAGGAAACGGTCCCTCCTTGCCACAAAATAGAGCTAACCGTTCCTTGTAGGACTTTGATTCTATCTCCTGCAGAACACTGCGCTCTGTGAGGGCAGGGGCTTGCGCCTCATGCATGTGTCTCATGACAGCCCCAGCCCATAGTCTCGGCTTAGTGTTGAATGAATGCATGCGAGAAGCAGAGGAACAGTTTTCCATTTCTGAGGATGCACGCGCTGCCTTCTCCAGTGCAAAGATCCTCTGTTGCTGTGCGGATGAAAGAAAGCATTAACAACAGCCCCCTTAGCCTGACTCTGGGCTTTGAAAATGTTTGCGGCTTTTCATAATGGAGTTTCAGTTTCAGAGTGAAGCAGCCAAAGTAGTAAGAAACATCCATTTATTAGTAGTTTTGTTTCTAAAAACAAAGTGGCAGGGCCGGCGCTGTGGCTTAGCGGGTTAAAGCAGTGCTGGCAACCTTTATGGGTACGGTTCGAGTCTGGCTGCTCCCCTTCTCATTCAGCTCCCTGCTATGGCCTGGGAAAGCAGTGGAAGATTGTAGGAGTCCCGGAAGAAGCTCCTGGCTCCTGGCTTCAGATCGGCGCAGCTCTGGCTGTTGTGGCCATCTGGGGAATGATCCAGTGGATGGAAGACTCTCTCTCTCTCTGTCTCTCTCCTCTCTCCAACTCTGCTTTTCAAATAAATAAGTCTTTTTTTTTTTTTTAAAGTGGCCTTGTAGGTCCTTGTTTTGCTGTACTTGTCCACATGGATTCACACTCAGACTTTGTGATCCTTGTTGAATATGAGAAGGAATGATATGGAAAGGGTGAAGAAAAAGTCGTGTGTTGGGGCCCGCGCTGTGACACAGAGGGTAAAGATGGACCAAGTCCTTGGACTTCTGTGCACATGTGGGAGACCCAGAAGAGGCTCCCGGCTCCTGGCTCCTGGCTTCAGATCAGCTCAACTCTGGCCTAGTGGGCATCTGGGGAGTGAACCAATGAATGGAAGGCCTCTCTCTCTCTTTCTCTCTCCTCTCTCCTCTCACTCACTCACTCACTCATTCTCTCTGCTTCTGTCTCTGTCTCTCTGTTACTCTGCCTTTTTCAAATAAACAAATGAATAAATCTTAAAAAAAAGTTATGTGTGGGGAAGTCCCCGAGGTCCAATCAGAAGTCTCAGATCAAGATGACTCGGGCCCTGTCTGTGCCTCCTGGAATCCAAGGCATTGGTCTAGTCCATTTTGTGCTGTTGCTATAACAAAGGGCTCAAGGCTGGGCACTTTACAAGGAAAGAGGTTTATTTTGGCCCATGGTTTTGGAAGCTCTAGAGCATGGCACTGGCATTGGCATCTGGGGAGGCTCTCACGGAAGCCAGCATCCTGTGTTGGGAGCCATAGCATCACGGGAGGGGAGCACGCGTGAGATAAGGGAGACTGGAGGTCTCGTGTGGTATGAGAGGAGGCAGGGGACGCAGAAGAGCTTTATTGCCTGTCTGCACCTTCGCTCTGCTAGCAACCCTCTCCCACGGGAACTAACCCACCCTTGGGAACTGCAGTTGCCTTTTTTTTTTTAAGTAAACGTATTTATTTGAAAGGTGAAGTGAGAGAGGGAGCTCTTCCATCCATTGTTCATTCCCCAAAGTGCCTGCAACGGTTAGGAAGCTGGGCCAGGCCGAAGCCAGGAGCTTCATTCAAGCCTCCCACATGGGTGGCAGGGACCTAAGTACTTGGGCCATCTTCTGCTGCCTTCCCAGGGTGCACATTAACAGGAAGCTGGGTCTGAAGCAGACTGGGACTTCCCAGGCACTCTGATAAGGGGGTGTGGGCAGCAGAACCCCCAGACCCCACTTCAAGGTCCCATGTACTATGACACTGGGGACCAGTCTTCCAACACATGAACCTCTCTGTGGGGGAGAAGCCATTGTATTTGAGCCTCACCAGCCTTTAGTTTCTTTCTCTGCAAAAATGGGACATTTAATTTTTTGACAGTCATGTTCATTAGATGATAAATACCTTGAATGTGGAAATTCTGTTACCCATTTCTGTGTCTCTAGTGTTAATGCATTGCTCACTGGAGTAAGCAGGAATGACTTTTTTTTTAAGATTTATTCATTTATTTGAAAGAGTTACACAGAGAGAGAAGGAGAGGCAGAGAGAGAGAGAGAGGTCTTCCATTCGCTGGTTCACTCCCCAGATGGCTGCAATGGCCAGAGCTGCGCTGATTCTAAGCCAGGAGCTTCTTCCAGGTCTCCCATGTGGGTGCAGGGGCCCAAGGACTTGGACCATCTTCCACTGCTTTCTTTTCCAGGCCATAGCAGAGAGCTGGATAGAAAGTGGAACAGCCGGGTCTCAAACCAGCACCTGTATGGGATGCTGGCGCCCGCAGGTGGGGGATTAACCTATTGTGCCACAGCTCCAGCCCCCGACTGTTTCTTAATCAAATGAAAATAGTGATCACTAAAGTTCTTTTTAATTTTTAAAATACCCTGTAAATGGTTCAATCACATAGAAACATAAGCTCTTTGTATTTTTTCCATATAATTCACCTTAGGAAAAAAGTAGGAAATTAAATCTTACAATTAATAGCCTTATCTTCTGCAACTTTAGTAGTTTCAGAAAATAATACATTCAGAGCAGCCTGGCCTGGTGGGAAACTTTTGGGGCCCATCAGATGTAGCATTTGGACCTCACTGTGGCATTATTATTTTTTTTTTTTAAAGATTTGTTTATTTACTTGAGAGGCAGAATTATAGAGAGAGGGAGAGACAGAAAGGTCTTCCACCTGCTGGTTCACTCCCCAAATGGCCACAAGGGCTGGAGCTGCGCCGATCCAAAGCCAGGATGCAGGAGCTTCCTCTGGGTCTCTCACACAGGTGCAGAGGCCCAAACGCTTGGGCCATCTTCTACTGCTTTCCCAAGCTATAAACAGGAGCTGGATCGGAAGAGGAGAAGCCAGGACATGAACTGGAGCCCGACTGGGATGCCGGCGCTGCAGGGGGAGATTTAACCTGCTATGCCCCTTGCTGTGGCATTTAAACCGCTTTGGGACCTTGGCTGGTAACAAGTAAGAACTCCACGCTGGTTTCTCCCTCTGTCTTTAAAAAAAAAAAGAATTCTCAGCTTACTGGTTGCTGTGAGGCTGTGAAATACCAGGCACATAGTAGGTCCTCAACAGATGGTGCCTGATGTCATGTGGGGTGTTTTTCCCACGGGAAAAAACTTGCTGTGGAACATCTGAGAGCCTCCGAGTTCCCGCACCGAGCCGGCCGCAGGACCGAGGGCAGTGTGGCTTCACTGCCTGTCTGCGCCCTTCCGTTCTCAGGAACGGCCAGCACTTACTCATCTCTGTCGCACGGGCAGGGAATCATTTACTGTGGCCTTAGAAGATCTGCACTTCCGCCGGAGTTTAGTTTTCACTGCCTGCGCCAAAGTCGTTGATTTTTGAACACAAGCAAGTTGCTTGATATTCTGGGCTTGGGGCGGGCCGCGGTGGTGGGGGGTGATCCGCCAGGCCATCCCCCTGGGTGAGCGGCTCTGTGGGGCTGAGTTGGTGTCAGGACCACGCTGGCAGGAACTCGGGTTTGGGGCTTGATACCCAAGAGCTCGCGAGGGCCCCGGAGGAGTCATGTGCTACCGGGAACCTCAGCCAAAGCTGGCCACGTTTTTGAGTTTTTCTGCATAGTTACAAAATCTTCTGGAAAGTTCCCATCGTAGATGTATCTGGAGACTGTTGCAAACAAGCAGTTCTTTAGTTCTGGGTAGGAACGAAGAGCACTGGGCCAGCTTCCTGGCCCCTAGGAAATGTGGCGTCTGATTCCTCTGGGCTGGACGTCTAATCTGGTCCGAAATTTTAGCCAGGCTTCTTGGACAAATATTTTGTTAAAACATATCCAAACCTTATTACAAAAAGTGCTATCCGTGTGGTCCATCCTATGAAATATAATCATTTAAATACTTTGTAGGTACGCACAGTGGTGTTTTTAGCAGCCTATCGCAAGCACTGGGCCTTTAGCTCCTGAATTGCAGACCACAAACTTCGATGGAAGAGGGAGGAAACTGACGACAGTGCGCTGCTCACAGAGAGGCCCGGGGTGCTGCTTCTCTCAGCAGGTGCCGGCAGCGAGGTTTCCTTTCTCTCCGCAGCTCACCTCTCAGAACGCGGCGTCTTCTGCAGCGCGCAGAAGCCGCTCTGCTCAAGATGAGACCCTGCACCAGACGAGTAGGCGGAGAAGAATTCTGGACGTGAAGGCGCGGTGCTGTCAGGAACGGCTGACTTAGGCAGGCACCGAGAGGCTGACCCAAGCCTCAAGCTTGGCAAAGCGATACCCGGGGGCAGGGGGTGATATCAGTTCACAAAGATTTGAGAGACGGAGAGACTGAAGACCAGGAGGAGTGACTGCTTAGTCACCAGGAGGGGGGAGTACAGACAGACGTTTCAGCCTGGGATCAGTTGAACCTGCTGACTAGAAACTGGCCGCGAGGGGTCTGAAAGCTGGCCCTGAGGAGGTGTTCCTGACCCCAGCCCGCAGGACGGAGGAGGGCCCCTCGGTGGCCGAGAGATCGTTTGAACGGGAAGAAGTGGTGCTTCCCTGATGGCTCTTGGAGCATTCTCCTCTTGCCTTTATCAGAAGCTTTTCCCTCTGTGCGCCAGAGGACTCGATAGCTCTCTGTTCACTTGCTTACACCCTAACCTGTTCATAAAAGCTTTCGAGTTTCCAGGGGATGAAAGCAGCCTGACCTGTTATTTTCACTTTACCTGAACGGCAGAGCGTCAGAGAGAGGAAGAGATCCATCTTCCATCTGCTGGTTCACGCCCCGAATGCCTGCAACCGCCAGGGCTGGGCCAGGCCAAAGCCAGAAACCGAGAACTCCATCCAAGTCTGCCCCACGGGTGGCGGGAATACGGCACTGCAGCCAGCACCTGCCGCCTCCCAGAATGCATAGCAGCCGGAAGCTGGATTGCAAACAGAACTGGCACTTGAAGTGGGTGCTGCGAGATGGGAAGATGGCAGCCCAAGGGGTGCCTTAACCGCCAAGCCAAATGCTAGCCCCTCTGGTTTGTGTTTTTGTCTTCTTTTTTCAGTCCACTTGTATTTAACTTGAGGTAGCAGAACCCTCATGGCAGAGAAAGAGAGCTGCAGTGTAGGAGCCGACTCTAACGGGAACAGAAGGCCTAAGTTTGAATTCTAACCCAAGCTCTTGCTAGCTGAGTCGCCTGAGCAAGTTACACGCCTTCTCTGAGCGTCTGATTCCTAAAAAGCAGGCAGTGCCCGGCATGCTTG
Organism: Oryctolagus cuniculus; assembly: GCF_051225735.1. Lineage (NCBI taxonomy): Eukaryota > Metazoa > Chordata > Mammalia > Lagomorpha > Leporidae > Oryctolagus > Oryctolagus cuniculus. The sequence goes on along the minus strand of NC_142873.1, from coordinate 120,622,693 downwards.
CTGTGACGCTGACGTGAGCCTCTGGGGAAACGGGCGCCGGTTTTAGGTATTAATGGCCATCTTAGTGTTCTGTGCTGTGGGTCACACGAGCGCCATGGCCTCACGGCACACACACTTACTCTCTCACTGCCCTGCACCTTACAAGTCTGGTTGGGTTCACTGGACTCTGTCCAGGTCTCACAAGGCCAAAGTCAAGTGTCGCTGCCCTTTGTGGGGGCTCTTGGGGAGATGCTTCTTCCCTGCCCATCCAGGATGCTGGCCGGCGTCAGTTCTACGCTGCTGTAGGTCTGAAGGCCCCCAGTCTGGGCATGTGTCACTTCCAGGTGTCCCGCAGTCCCTGGATGGTGCCCCCTCATCATTTTTTAATTTAATTTTAGTTTGGGGGCTGGTGTTGCGGTGTAGCAGGTTAAGCCTCTGTCTGCGTTGCCAGCATCCCACATGGGAAGGCCAGTTCGAGACCTCGCTACTCTACTCCTGATCCAGCTCCCTGCTAACATGCCTGGGAACGCAGCAGAAGATGGCCCAAGTACTTCCATACGGAAAACCCCGATGAAGCTGCAGGCTCCTGTCTGTGGCCAGGCCCAGCCTTAGCCATTGTGGCCATTTGGGGAGTGAACCAGCAGATGGAAGATCTGTGTGTGTGTGTGTGTGTGTGTGTGTGTCTCCTCCTCTCTCTGTAACTCTGCCTTTCAAATAAATAAAAAATAATTGAAAAAAATTGTTTGCCTTAGCCAGTAGTTGACATAAAATATCTCAACTCAAAATTTCTTTAATTCTGTTTATTTAAGAAACAGAGACACCTCCCATCTGTTGGAGAACTCACTGCGCCACAGCACCCACTCAGCCACCCAATTTTGCCTTTTAAAGCCAACTTTGTTCTGTCTTCAATTTAAACCTAAAATCATGAATTCATGTATGGCTAGCAAAAGCCTGAGAGAAAAACCTTCGAATTATAAATAAACAGGTTTGTTTCCCCTCAGAGAAACCAGTGCTAGAATGTTTCGCTGTAACAGTATTTCAGCCTAGCCTGGGGTTGAGCACTTGGCCCCACCGCTCAGGAGAGGCGCCCTCCCCCGCCCCCCACCACGGAACACCTGCCGAGGAGTAAGCCCGAGGCTGGACTGGATGCCCGTAGTTGACACCACAGTCCTCAGACCCTCAAGTCTGACCCACGACATTTCCATCATCTAGAGAGACAAAACCAGGGCTCCAGAACCACATGGCCCCTGCATGACAGCGCGAGAGGAGAGGCTGAGTATCTGTGTCCCTCAAGACTAAGGGCTGGGGCTGGTGCTGTGCCAGTGGGTGGAGCCACTGCCTGGGTCACCAATGTGGGTGCCGATTTGGGTCCTGGCTGCTCCATTTCAAGTCCAGCTCCCTGCTAATGCACCTGGGAAGGCAACGGACGATGGCCCAAGTGCTTGTGCCCCTGCACCCACGTGGAAGACCTGGAGGAAGCACCTGGCTTTGGCCTGGTGCAGCCCCAGCTATTGCAGGCAGATAGAAGACTCACTCTCTGCCTCTGTCTGTCTTTCTATATAATTCTGCCTTTCAAATAAGTAAGATAAATCTTTAAAAAAAAAAAAAAAAGGAAGATGCCTGAGGGCCTACTCAGGGACCTTTAATAAAAAGAAAAAATTCAGATAACACCTGTTTGGTTTAGCTCTTTCTTTCACATCTAGGTAAGACTGTTTTCTCTCTACATAAATTTTCTATGTCTTAGCCTACTTCCAAAAACTATCAACACACTTAAATGAAAATGTGAAACATCAGGAATTGAAGAATGACAGGCCCCCATCATCTTCAAGGCTGCTTCAGTCCCCACGTGGACTCTGGCCTTTCTCTGACCGCCCCCCTCCACAGAAAGTTCTTTTTTTTTTTTTTTTAAGATTCATTTTATTCATTGGAAAGGCAGAGTTACATAGCTGGAGCGGGCTGGGGATGGGGGTGGGGGGAGGGAGGCAGAGAGAGGGAGAAAGAGAGGGAGCGAGCTTCCAGTTGCTGTTTCACTCCCCAAATGGCTACAATAGCCAGGGCTGAGCCAGATTGAAGCCAGGAGCCAGGAACTTCATGCAGGTCTCCCACGCAGGTACAAGGGCCCAAGCACTTGAACCAACCTCTGCTGCTTTTCCCAGGCACTTTAGCAGGGCGCTGGATCAGAAGTACAGCAGCCGGGACTCCAACCAGTGTCCATATGGGATGCCGGCATCAAAGGTGGAGGCTCAACCTGCTACGCCACAGTGCCTGCAGTTCTCTGTTTTTAAGAGCTCACTTGACTAGATTTGTCCCACTGGATAATCCAGAATGGACTCCCTATTTTAGGTCCATAACCTTAATTGCATCTGCAAAGTCTCTTTTGTCATGTAACAGGTGCACAGCTTCTAGGGATTAAGGTAGGGACAAATCTGGGGGGTTCTGTCTGTGCCAGTGATGTGATTTTAGGGCCGTGAACAGGAGCTTCTTGCCCTGGGGGACTGACTCACCCATGAGAGTTTGTATGGGATGCTATGGAATTAATGAGGACTTCCGGTGCACCTGATGTGGCGGGTGAGTTTCCCTGCCCTGATTGTTTCTTGATAAGTCTTACCTTTTATCAAGATCCTTCAGGTGGAACCCATACACCCTAAACAGCATCATGGATTTCATTCCTAAATGTCCAGACTAGCGGCTGGGACTCAGCTACTTAAAGAAGAAAGCCTTGGGCCCTACGCTCGAAGTCGGAGCAATTCTTTCCTGCTGATCAAGGGTGAGAAGAGCTCCTTGCTCCCCTTCGTCATCACCGAGCCCGCTCCTGCCTCAGAGAGCCTCCTATTCTGCAGTGCTGGCTCTGTCCAGCCGTACATGTGTTCTCCCCGTCCTCCTTTGAGTTCCTTACTTCTTGTTTTAAATTAGAAGGCACTTGTCCTGGCCGTAAAGAGGGCTCCTCTTAATTCTTGCCACTTGACATTTCTATCTTAATAATGTTTCCTGGACATTGGTCAGGTCTGGATGGTGGTTTTGTCATAACAGCTGCTGTCCCCGGTGCTGTGTAGAGGCTGCACTTGCATTTTTCTATTTAATTTAAACCTTCTGTCGTTCTTGTGTCATGGAGCAGCAGGTTAAGCTACTGCCTGCAACATCAGCATTCTACAGAAGTGCCAGTACAAGTCCCGGCTGCTCCACTTCCGAGCCAGCTCCCTGCTAATATGCCTGGGAAAGCAGCAGATGATGGCCTCAGTGCTGGGCCCCGCCACCCATGTGGGAGACCTGGGTGGAATTTCAGGCTTCTGGCTTCTGTTTGGCCCAACCCTGGCCATTGCAGCCTTTTGGGGAATGAAGCAGCAGACGGAAGATCGATCTCTCTCTCTCTTCTCTATATCTATCTCTACTTCTATCTCTGCTTTTCAAATAAATAAGTCTTAAAAAAAAAAAAAAAGACATTCTGTGAGATGCTGGCTTTATTTCCATCTGAACCCAGCTGGGATTTGAACCTAAGTTCAAAGCTTGTCCTTGACCTTGTGCACTACAATAACACCAAACAGGAGCTGCATGGAGTTGAAGCAGCACAGCTAGATTCAGGGAACCTGGACTTCAACCCAGCTCTGTTTTCCCCACCCTTCTGAAAGAGAATTTGCTTTAGGAGCACCAGCCTCACCTCCAGTTTCTGCCAGGGACACATGGTGATTCCCCCAGGGTATACTCCAGATGGATGATGGAGCTCTGTGCTCAGCCCCCGACAGCCACAAAACACGTGTAGGCACTGGCTTGGCACTCCACTGAAGACCCTACTTCTCTAGGGGGCAGGCAGGTTGGGTGTGGCCATGCCATGTGGCTGGCCCCTGAAACCTCTTGGACCAGGCACTTACAGGTACAAAGATGCGCTTCCCTACAGGGCTGAGCCGGTTCGGGCTTTGCGGATTTAAGATGGGGCCCGCACGCAGTGGCCCTGGGCTCGTGCTGGCGCTCGCTGTCCTAGGGGATGTTCAGGTCTCGGGCGTTCGAGCTGGTGCAGTCCTGTTCTTTTAGCTCCACTTGAATCCAGGCTCAATGTTCAGAAGACACGAGATGCATCTCTGTGTTGGCCCCTGTCCCACCCTGTGAATCATACCAACCCTCATAAGTTTGAGCTCAGAGAGGACTGGAATTTGAGGCCAAAGAAGGCAAAATATTTCCCATTCCCATCCTTGCTAAGTTCTCAAGTTATTGGTGTAATGGAAACAGACAGTTGTGGGTTCAAATCCAGGCTCTGCACTGTGCTTCCCAGGGAAAGAACTTGGGCCGTGAAGAAGGGTAACCCTGGCTCCCGGCCCCCAGCTCTGCTCACTCATGGTCATTGCACCATTCCATCAGTCCCTTGGCCTTCTGAGGCCGTCTGCTTGCCTGTGAAATAGGAGGCACCGGCAGTTCTCCCCCGCAGGACTGTGAAGATGAGAGAGTGATGCTCCTGGCCAAACCAGGGCACGGGGGCTGCAGCAGCCAGCAAAAGGTCTGGGCTGTTCACCCAGGGACCTGGCCGCACAGGTTGGGCAGATTCAGGTCCTGGGGTGACTTGTTCATCCTTCTCCGCCTCTAGCAGGAGGGCAGCCAGACGGAGCAGCTGTGGGTGCCTTGCTCACAGGCCTCGGCAGTATGGAAAGGAGAGGCTTGCTACCCAGTGGAGGGGCCAAGTACCCCCGAAGTCCAGCCCACCGCTTCCACCACCAAGTCCCTGGCGCCGACCAGTGTTGCTTCAGCTGCTAGTAGTTAATGTTCCTTTACTTGGCCACGTTTCCAGCTCCTGGGAGCCACATGGTCCACGAGGGCCCGCAGTCTACCCGCTGCCTGCCTGCCTGCCCCTGGGAGCCACACTCACCCACTCGGGGCACAATGTGCCATCCTTCAAGGCTCGCCAGGCTGTGGGCACAGGGCCAACGCAAGTGGAGGCGGAGCATGGGGTGGAGAGCCTGGAATTCTTCCGGGAAGGGGCCCAGCAGGGTCTTGGCTGGCAGCCGTTAGCCACGGCCTGGACCCCAGGGTGGGAGAGTGGACGGGAAGGTGCTCGTGCCCGGTGGGTGTGCAAAGCCCTGCGCCCAGTGGCGCGGGGTGGAAGGGCCCTGCCTTCAGGTGCTGGGGCCGGAAGGGGGTCCGCTTCTATGCTGAAGGCTGAGAACAGGGAGGCGCTGCGGGCTAGACACCCCGCCTCCTGGGCTCTGGGCGGGGGGCGTGGTGCGGCTGCGGAGAGGGGTCGGTGAGGCGGCTCTGCCTCCCCGGGAAGTGAGGCCCGGCCAAGCCCAGCGCCGGGAGGGGCAGGCCCTCCTCTCGGCGCGCCGTGGGGACCCTGTGTCCGGAGGAGGCCGGCGTCCAGCAGATGCACGCGGGGGAGGGCGGGGGAGGGGCGGGGAGAAGAAAACCCACAACAAAACTCGCCGCGCGGAGCGCACGGCTCAACTCGAATGGAAGGAGCCCGCGCCTGCGGAGCGCAGCCAAGACTCGGGCGAGCGAGCGGGGCCGGCGGGGCGCGGCACGGCGCCGGGGCGCAGCAGGTACCGGGCGCGGGCGGCGGCCGGGTGGGCAGGGGGGCCGGGGCCGCGCCGGGGCAGCGGACTCAGAGCTCCCCGCCCAAGGCGGGCCGTGCGGCTGCCCGGGGCGGGGCCGCTGCTTGTCGCCCGCTCCTTGGGACCTTGTCCCGAGGGCACGGCTGGCGATCCCCTTGGCGGTGCGACCCCGGCGCGATGAGAGCCCGGGCAGGGCCTCTCCTCCTCCCGGGCCACGGGCTGGTCCCAGCCCCGGGCCCCTCCCGCTGCGCACATCTGGAAAGAATCTGAGGGCGCAGCGGGGGGAGTGGAAGGACGCGGCGGCGACAGGGAGTGTGGGGGCAGGTGGGACCCGGGCGGGCTAGGACCCTTTACTTAGAGCGGGGGTCCCCACAGCCGCTCCTCAGGGGTCCCAGCGAGCCCACCCCCGTCTTTTTTATATAAGGAGAAACTGAGGCCCCCCAGGGCGCGTGGACAGGTGACGCGAAGCCCGCGCGTCCGCCTGGGGCTCGGCTCCCCTGGCCGCGGTGTGGCCCCAGCCCAGCGCCGCGCGCCCGCCCAGCCGGAGCCCTCCCTCAGCTGGGGGCCTGGAGTCCGTCTGTCCGTCTCCGCGACCGTTGCCCAGCGGGACAGCGGGATTGAGGAGGGGCGGGAGGCCGCCAACCGGCGAGCATAGCGGAGGCCCCAGGTTGCAGGTCTCTGAGCTGGGGACGCGGCGGTGGCGCTGGAACACCTCACGTACGCGCCGTCAGGTGGCGAGGACGCGGCGCGCAGCTCCCGGCACCCCCGGGGGCCTGTGGCTGGGAGGCACACCTGTCGGGTGCTGCAATGCGGCTGGCCCTAGTCCGGGGGGATTTGCGCCAGCGCTGCGGGGAGTCGCGGGCTTGCGGGAGGCCCACGGAGCTGAGCTGGGCCGGCGGGGCAGGTGAAGCGGCGGTCTGCCCAGCCCCGAGAGGCTCCGTTGAGCTTGTGCCCACCCCGCTCTGGTGTAGAAGCCTTCCGCCCTGGGAAGGCCGAGGTGAGGCAGCGGCACGGGACCCGCTGGTTACTCAGAAGAGCCTGAGGCTGCACGGAAAGGCCAGCGGCAGGCCTGGCCTGCTCCTTATGCCCCCCGCTGGGGCCCAGGGCCTGGAGGGCAAGGTCAGAAGCATCAGATGGGAATGACTGTTCTCAGGACAGCTTATGCCCGAGTGCTTTGTCCCTCTGGGTAAGGCATCTTCGGGATGAAGATGAGTGGCCCGGCCCTTGCAGCTCTGGATGGTTTCCCGACACCATCATCTTGGCATGGTGGCTGATGCCCCGGGCAGCCTGAGCCTCCGGCCCTGCTCACCCTTCCTCAGACACAATCCCCCCTTCCTCCCCGACACCCAGCAGGCCTTTGCTCCTTCCCCTCTTCTGCCTCCAGTGCTTTTCCTGTCTCCCACTCAGCCTTCCAGACCAGCTCAAGGTTTGGGCAGCAGTCACAGCACACAGATTTTAGCCTTGGTCTTGCCCTTAGCATAGGTTCTGTAGATGAGGGAGTCACCAGGTCATACTGCAGATCCTTCTCCACTCTGGCTTTCATCGATTCATTCATTCGCTTAGCACATGTTTTCACTTATTTCTTTTTAAAAGATTTATTTACTTGAAAGGCAGAGTTACAGAGAGCAACACACACACACACACAAAGAGAGAGAGAGAGAGAGAGAGAGAGAGAGAGAGAGAGATGTATCTTCCATCTGCTGGTTCACTTCCTAGATAGCCACAATGGCCAAGGCTGGGTGGGACCTAAGCCAGGAGCCAGGAGCTTCCTCTGGGTCTCCCATGTGGGTGCAGGAGCCCAAGCACTTGGGCCATCTTCTGCTGCTTTCCCAGGAGCATTAGCAGGGAGCTGGTTCAGAAGTGGAGCAGCTGGGACTTGAACTGGTGCCCATATGGGATGCTGGTGCTGCAAGTGCTGGCCTTACATGCTGCACCACAGTGCCAGCCCCCATGCCATGTGTGAGGAGTCAGGAGAGGAGTGAGCCAGGAGTGCTGTGGGAGCACCCGAATCCCACCAGGGGGCAGAGTGAGACACCCTGGAGCAGGGGCACTTGAAGGGATTTGGGGGGGGCAGCGATGGGACCCCTCCCCGCCTTGTGCTTTAGGTTTAAGTCTTCCAAATAGGAAGATGAACTTCCAGGCCTGGGGTTTCTATTAGCATCCACAGGATGCAGCTGTCGGGGGCCTGGCCCAGAGCAGGTGATGGTGGAGTTGTAGCGAGTTTGAGTGAAGGAGGAAGGTGGTGCTGGGGGCCAAGGTGGTCCCTGGATTTGGGCCTCCCTTGCCCTTCCTTCTTCCCGTGCTGCCTTAACCTCCCACTTTGGGTCTGGAGGGGAGGTTCGGTTGGTGTGAGGGAGCGGCAGGTGCAGTGGCTTCCTCAGGAATAGTAACCTGTGTGTGTTGCACCAGTGCTGGCACTGGGCTGGGCCTGCCACTTCATCTCCCGTCTCCACTTCCCAGACTGGAGGCTGAGGGCAAGAAAGTTAGTCACCCAGACCCACACCACAGTCAGGATTGGAGCCCAGGCTCGTCTGCCTCCAAAGCTCTCTGCCAGGCTGGCGCTCTGCCCAAGGGCTTGAGTTGTCTCTCACCAGGTAGACTTGTAGCTCCCGGAGACCAAGGGTCTGTTCTCCCTGCTGCTCCTCCCCACACCCCTGCCACGTGGCTGGGCACACCTATGGGGCTTGGGGGTTTGTCTTGCTCAATGGTCTTAGGAGAACGAGTGGGAAAATTGAGGCTGTATGAATAGGTCAGTAGTGTGACCAAGATCATATGGCAAACCATGGAAGTAGCACTGGCACTGCCAGGATCCCAAGGTCCCAAGGGTGGCTGGGCCAGCTGGGGGCAGGGGAGGGGCTGCCACTGGGGCTGCCACTGTCGGAGGCCTGGCTGTCTTCCCGCCTCTCCCTGGAATCCAGCTCCTCCTGTCCATCCCTGCAGCTCAGCCCCTCCCCTCTCTGCCCAGACCAGGCCAATGGTCCCTCACCTCATGGCCACTGTGCCCATCCCGTACCAGACAGGCTGTGCAGCCTTGTAGGGCTCTCAGCATGGACCGTCTTGCTCACAGGCCTCGACACACACTCACACCTTGCTTGTATCATCCCTTCCCTTTTGCCTGACACTCATCCCTCGTGGGGGCCGCATCGGGCATCACGTCTCTCAGGACGCCTTCTCTGGCCCCAGGAAAGGCAGGACTTCCTGTGGGCCCCCTGGACTCTGAGTTTCTCCCATCGTGCCTCTGATGACCTGGGGATTATTGTACTCAGTTTACACCATGCTCTAGGCCAGCACTGGAAATACAATGAGCGCCAGAAATGCAAGCCACATGCACAATGTAAACTCTTCTAGAAACTACACTGTTAAAAAGTCAAAGGAAACAGGTAAAATTTATTTTATTTAAGCCAATATATTGGAAAAAGTTATGTAATCACTATAAAAATAAATAAGATTTTAGGGGCTGTCGTTCATATTAGGTATCGAACATTCTTTTCGGTACTACATCTGTGGAATCCGGGGCCACTACATTTTACACTCACAGCGCATCTGCATTTGGACCAGCCATGCTGCAAGTGCCCCGTAGCTGAGTGGTGTGGGGCGGCTGCCAGAGCACGCAGGGCCCCGCGGGCCCCTGAAGGGCAGCCGCCGTGCCTAAGTCTTCTGTCTGGGTCCCCAGCACAGAGGAGAGGCCCAGGGGAGAGAAGCAGAGCGTGGGGTTGGGCCCAGGGTGGGAGCTCCCCTGGGCCATTCAACAGCTGTTGCAGCGGCTGCTCCCCGCGGGCCCCAGCTCCCTGATCTGCAAAGTGGTGATGATAACATTTTCAGCATGGGCTGGAATGCTCATATAAAGACATGTTTGTACAGTTTCCAGATTTTTACAGACATGAAACCGCAGGGAAAGGAGGAGGAAGAGCCCGTGCACAGGATGGGTGGGGATGAGCCTCCTTCCTCTGGCCCCTGCCCCTGGCCTCCTGCTCGGCTTGCATTTGGAGTCCATGCCCACACCCGCCTCGCAGAGCCCCAGCCTGCAGTGGGGTCACACAGGCAGGAAAGGGGGAGGCTTGCTTCCGTCCAGTGCTGGCTGCGCCGGGGGCTGGAGGCACGTGAGCTGGCTGTGGGGTTGTGAGTGCCATGGAATGAGGAGCTGCAGGCTGGCATCTGGCCAGGGCACAGGGTGGCAGGGGTGTGGGAGGGCGAGCATGGGGCCAGGGGCTGCATGTGTTGGGCTCCCTGGTTCCCTGCCAGACCAGCGGCTGACACCTGCGTGGGCCTTTTGGGTCAAGGGAGCCTGGCTGCACCCCTTCTCTCTGCTCATACTTCTGCCCTCCGAGACCTCGTGTACCTTTTCCACTGTCACCCCAGTCTAGGTGGCCTGTGGGTATTGGCCCTGGTGCCTGCTGCCCCCTCAGACAGAAGGCAGGGACCTTACCCAGCCCACCTGGGCCCCTGGTGCCCAACACAGGGCTGGGCCCCGATGGCGCCACACCTTGCAGATGGCGGCAGAGTGGGATCTGCAGGACCTCGGCAGCCACGAGGCAGCAGGGTTCCCGGATGGCTGGTGCGTCTGCCCCAGCAGGGGGCAGGCCTGGGCCTGGGCTGGAAAGCCACGTGGCATCTAGATAGGGCCCTCGGGTGTGGGCAGTGGGCTGGTTGAGTGGATGGGTGGTAGGGAGAGCTGAGGCTTACTGGGCACTTACTGTGTGCAGGAAGTGTCTCTCACTGTGTTGTCACAGTCTCCCGTGGGGACAGTTCTGTTCGCCCCTAAGGAGGAGTGAAGAAGCTGAGATCATAAAACCTGCCCAAAGCCACACAGCTGGACACGAGCCAGAGCCAAGACCACAGCCCTGGCCGTCTGGCTGCAGAGTGTCAGTGTCACCGTCAAGTTCCCAGTGAACCGTCCAGGCCCAGCACCTCAGCAGACCCTTCCTTACTTCTCTGCGGGTTGTGGTGCCCGAGGGTGGTGGCAGGAAGGGGGCTCAGCTGGAGTCCCGTGCTGTCGGCCACTTGGCTCAGGAGCAGGTGCCGGGCCTCGCGGTGTGCGGCCGCCCAGCTGTGATGGCAGCACCTCGCCGCCTAGTGGTGCAGGGGCTCTGGTGTCTGCTCCCTGCGAGCACAGGCGTGTCGTCTGCGTTGTGCAGGTGAGGAAGGTGAGGCTCAGTGAGGCCAGAGCCAGCACGTGGTGGAGGCGGGGCCTCTGAGCCGCTGCCTGTCAGGACTCAGCACACGAGGAGCCAGCCCTGAGCCAAGGCCAGGCCCAGGGTACTGCAGGGGTAGTGGACCTCCATCAACTGTTGCACCCGTTCCCTGCTGCACCAGGGGACCATGCTGGGGAGTGGCTGTGCAGGGGGCAGCGGTCAGGTGAGCGGATCGGGCTCTGGTGGGAGCCGCTGAGTGCGTCGGCAGCAGGCATGGGCCCGGACATGATACAGGCAGCTGCAGCTCCGTTCACTGGTGCTTTCTCCGAGCCAGACTCAAGGCTTGGCCTGCACCCACGCAGAGAGCCGCATACAGTCCTGGGTGGGGAAAAAGATACCTTTGGGCATTCACACCGTAGCCTGGCTAATGCTAGGCCCTGGGGGACACAGTGTCCATCTTCCTGTCCCCACATCATTACGCTGGAGGCGGTTCTGGGAAAAGACGTCACTGGTGGCAGAAGGGAGGGGAAGGGCAGTCCAGGCAGAAGACCAGCACATGCGCAGTGCAGGCAGAAGAGCGGCACATGCGCAGTCCTATAGCGAGAGACTAGGCTCTTGATGACCGGGACTGAGAGTTGTATTGGGAGAAAGGCAGGGCAAGTCCCAAGGTCCGAGCACGGCGAGCGGAAGACCTAGGATACACCCTGCTAGTGCTGGCCCACAGCGGCCTGGGGCTGCTGGAGGAGGGGCAGGGTCTCCCAGCACTACCTGTGCCAGTGCAGTAAGAGCTCAATAAAGGCAGGTCCCACCTCAGCTTTCCCTTCTGTGCAATGGGCATTCCTTGGCGCCAAGCCTGGTGAAAGGACAGAGGCTGTCCCTCCCCTGCAGGGGTGGCCCTGGTGGGAGTGAGTGGGGAGGAGGGCGGCAGCCAGCAGATCATCAGGGTGCTGAGGACAGGGTCCAGAGTGGACACTGCCTGTGCCCCAGGCTTAGTGGACCTGGACCTGACGTTTCGAGGAGTGCCAGGGTGGGTCTGACTCGTCCTCTCCTGCAGGCACCATGGCCCAGAGCAGGGCGCTGCTGCTCCTGCTGCTGTTGCCGCCGCAGCTGAACCTAGGACCTGTGCTTGCCGTGAGGGCCCCAGGGTTTGGCCGCAGTGGCGCCCACAGCCCGAGCCCCGAAGAGAATGAGTTCGTGGAGGAGGATCCGGTGCTGGTCCTGAGCCCCGACGAGCCAGGGCCTGCAGCCGACTGCCCTCGGGACTGCGCCTGCTCCCAGGAGGGAGTGGTGGACTGCGGTGGCATTGACCTGCGGGAATTCCCGGGGGGCCTGCCAGAGCACACCAGCCACCTGTCCCTTCAGGTGAGGCCACTTCTGCACCAGCACGCCCCAGGGACGGCCCTGGAGTCCCCGGCTATCACGGCTCTGTGTTTCATCCAGAGCCTCCAAAACTTGGGCCTCCCTGCCCCCAGGTATAGGGTGCTAGGTCCAGTCAGAGTCATGGTAGGACCCCATGTGCCTCTGGTCCAAAGCACTGTGCTGTGTCAACATAGAGCCGGCTGGGCTGGAGCTGGGTAAGGAGTCAGGCTCTGCCCGGCAGGCCACCCCTGGAACAGCCAGGCCACCACAGACACCATCTCAGGGCAGAGCAGAGCACACCCACGCGAGAGCGCTTGGAGGCCTGGACAATGGGTGCTGGCGAGCATTCACGAACGTTAGCCTGGCCTTGCAGCAAGGGGTGTCTGGGAGCGCTGGTTCACCCAGGGTAGCCTGGTGGTCTGTAGCCCTGGGCCATGGCGGGGTCGGCCACATCCATTTCCAGAGGCCAGACCCTGTGTGGGGAGGTGACCCACAGTCCCACGACACTGGGGGTCTGGAGCTTGGTTTGCGGATCCCCTTGTTATGTAAGCTGTGTCTCGGGTACCTGCTCTGTGCCTCTGGCCCTGTGTGGGATGCTGGGCAGGTAGGGAGGACTCTGACCCACCTTGCCTTCGGGTGCTCACAGTCTGGCGAGGTCTAAACCGAGACATCAAGTAGAAACAAATAGAAGGAGTTGAGCCGTGTGGGGTTCAGAGCAGGCTCCTAATCCAGCCCCAGCCCAACCCAGGGTGGCTTCTGGAGGAGGTGCTCACTGACCCTGCTTTTTAAAGGGTTCGGGTGGAGTGGGGGCCCCAGGGTCAGCAAAATAAAGCAGAGTGGTTTCTGGCTTGGACACCGGCCACCATGTAGCAGCACGCCAGGTGGAACCGTCTGTGGAGCCTCGTTCGTGGGCTCCTTGATGCAGGACCCACAAAGCTGTGCCTCAGCACCCACATTCAGGCCTGGCCCAGAGTGGGCGCTAGGGTCTGCCTGCAATGGGGGAGACTCTGAAGGAGGTGCCCAACAGAGACCATGGCTCATAGGGCTGGGGCTGAGGGTTGGGGCACCCCTGGCACCTGCTGATGCTAACACCCCCCACCCCAGAACAACCAGCTGGAGAAGATCTTTCCCCAGGAACTCTCTCGACTACACCGGCTGGAGACTCTGAACCTGCAGAACAACCGCCTGACGTCCCGAGGTGAGGGGCCCCGGGGCTCAGGTGGGGGCCTAGGGCCCGTGGGTGCAGGGAGCTCCCGGGAGCACCTGGGCTAGGCTGGCAGCAGGGCTGCGCAAGGGGCCCCGTTGTTACTGAGTGCTTCTGCCACCTGGCAGGGGGCCAGGGGCTCAGCTTCCCAGGACCCTGTCACGGAGTCTGACTCACAGGGGGTCCTTAGAGTCCCCCCAGTTTTAAGAAATTGGCTTTTTTTTTTCCTGATGATGAAAATAATCTCTGATAAGGTAGAAATTTTGAAAAATAAAATGGAAAAAACCCTCATAATTCTGCCTCATAATTGATTGCAATGAATAACCACTATTGACATTTTGATGCACCGTATTTCTTTCCATTTTTAAAACAAGCAGCTTTGTGGAGGTGTTTCTGTACCGTTAGATCGGCCCGATGTAAAGGCACGAGCTGATGCGGTTTGGTCAGGTTGTAAGGGGACGCGGCAGCCGCCACAGCCCAGCCCCGTCTTTCTGGCTTCGTGTTTGTAAATTCAGAGCTGAACGCCTACAGTAGCTGTTACAACCTGCCTCACTTCCCTTCGCGATTCGTTTAGCATCATTTTTCAGGCTGCTAAACACTCGGCCTGGCTGTCCCAGCGCAACAGCAGGGCTTCCGTGACGAGGCGTGTTTATGTAACTGTTCCCTCTCGCGAGCTACTTGGGCCAGTCCCAGCATCTGAGGGTCCGGGAGCCCGGAACTGAGGGTCAGAGGCCGGCCTCAGGGCTGGAGAGGGGCCAGTCTGGCTGGACTCCCGGCCACACTGCATCTGCCAGACGGGGCGGGGGCCGCCCAGGTGCTGGCCCAGCGCAGAGGCTGTCGGTCAGTCCCGGGGTGTGAAGAGCGGCTCTGACCCTCCAGCCGGTCCCCAGGGCAGAACTCCTCCCGGCTGGATCCTTTCAGCCACGCCTGATGCTTGCTCCTCTGAGTTTGGGCCCCCGTGAGCGAGGAAGAAGGGCACAGGGGCTGGGCAGGCCTCTGGGGACCGAGTGGGGAGGGACAGGGCCGTCGGGCCTCGCTTGTCCCGGCGGGTGGGGGGGGTAGGGGAGGGAGGTAGGCTCCCGCCATGCTCCCCTGTAGCGTCTCCTTCATCCAGGGCTCTGACTGCTGCCTGTCCTTTGAAGGGCTCCCGGAGGAGGCGTTTGAGCACCTGGCCAACCTCAATTACCTGTACCTGGCCAATAACAAGGTGAGGGCCGTGCAGGTGCTGCCCGGGCCTCCTGGCGGCCTTCAGCTGAGTTCCTCTTCCGGGGTGCTGCTGGGTCCAAACTGCTGCCCGGGCGAGACTGGGTCGTGAGGAGGGAGACACAGGCCCACACTGGAGCCCAGGGCGTCTGGGAGTGCCAGATAAGGAAGATGGAGGCCAAGGCCTCCAGCAGTTGGGGAGGATGGGGCAGGGCCATGATACTGGGATTCCTCCAGCCAGGGGCCCTGGGGGTGGTGGTGGGCCCCTGGCAGTGGGGTGCGCACTGCAGTAGAGGGGGCAGCGTGAGTGAGACCACAGACACTCAACTCCTTAGAGGTGGTGGGTCCAGGCCGTCCCTGCCCTTCTTGATCTGGACTCCCCCTGGGGACCTCTCCCCTCCCAGGCTTTGACTTCCCCCCTGCTCCATGGCCATGCGCACTGGCAGCCTCCAGGCCTTCCTGCTCCCTGAGCCTGACCCTGCCCCTAGGTATCTGCTTCCTGCTCACAGCCCCAGACCTAGTTTGCCCTCCCCACCCACGGGGCTCCATAAAGGGCGCCTCTACCTCCCTTAGCGGCACTGCTACAGGCAGCAGATCCAGGGCTGCAGCGGGTCCCGAGCGCCCTCGCCCCCGCCAGCCCCACGGCAGGTCACCGTCCCTCCCTGATGGCCCTGCCTGTCTGTCTGTCTGCTTCCCCATTCTCAGAACAGCCCTGCTTCTACCCCTGCTCCCCAGGATCCCCTGGGCCAGCCGGCAGGGCAGGGACAGGTCCCGCGGCTTTGAATACCGAGCTAAGGAGAGGTTCTGCGTTTGCTTCATCAGGGGCTAGGGGCCAGTTTCACGGCAGAAGGACGGCCCTGGCCGCAGGGAAGAGTCAAGTTGAAGTGGCCCGGCTGGGCTGCAGGCAGTGGGGCCGGAGCTGGCCCCACTCCTGCCTTAGCCTCTCTGCCCTGGCTCTTCCCTTTCCAGCTGACCTTGGCACCTCGATTCCTGCCAAATGCCCTGATCAGTGTGGACTTTGCTGCCAACTATCTCACCAAGATCTATGGGCTCACCTTTGGCCAGAAGCCAAACTTGAGGTCAGAGGTCAGAGGGGTGGTCCTGGGCTTGGGCTGGGGGAAGGGAGGCACTGAGGGCCATGTTGTGCTGTGGGTGATGGGTCCTCATGCTCGGGCTGTGTGAAGCCACACTCAGGGGCTGGAGGAGCCGGGATCCAGAAGGCGGGGGCTGCAGGGTGAGGAGGTCTTAGTCTGAGAGCCAAGGGCAGAGTATGGACACTGGGGCACTGGCGAGGGTGTCCCCCTTCTCAGTCCCTAGGGCAGGGGAGCCCCTTCCAGGAGGCACAGCTGCCTTCCCCTGGAAGTGGTGTGGGGGCAGTGAGCATCCCCCGCACAGCTGTGCCAGTAGGGCAAGGTATACTTGGCTGGGGCTGGAGCAGGGCGGGGCAGACACTATGCAGAGCCCACGGCTTCTCTGTCCCTGATCTGTCGCTCACTTAACTCTCTCCAACCCCTCCAATGGGACTGTCCCCAGTCCCATTCCTCAGATGAGAAGGCTGAGGCACAGGAGAGGCCACACAAGAGGGGCAAGATGGAGCAATGCCAGGGTACTTCAAAAAGTTATAGAAGTAAAAGATAAGTTTATCCTGGTGAAAAATGCATTGACATCCGTGCAGAGTGTCTTCATGAGATGCGTTTCCCACAGGCTTTGCGAAGCACCCTCATACTGACCTTGCTCCTCGTCTTCCCTCCTGCCAGCAGGGTGGCCACGTGAGGGTAGGGGCCTGGCGCTGTGTCTACTCTTAGGTCTGGCCAGTGTGGCACCCATGGCCTCTGTTTATGTATTTACGTGTATGTGTGTGTGTGCACGTATGCATGCCACAGATGCTGTGACATACTTACCATGCTGGCTGAGTAAGTGTCACCTCCTCTGAACCAAGGCCTGCATTGGGTGCCAGGACAATGAGGCAGGAGGGACAGGCCCTGTCTCCAGGCAAAGTTCCTGCAGAACTCAGAGCCGGCTGCGTGGGGCTGATAGGTGGGGGTGAAGGGGCCGAGAGGGACAGAGACTCCAGTCCTTCTTGCCCAGGGTTCTCCCTGGCTGTGTGGGTCGGTTTGCGCCCTTGGGCTTGCATGGGGGAAGAGCACCTGGGCCCCAGACCTGTCTGAGCAGGAGGAAGGGGGGAGCCCAGGTGAGGTGAGGCCTGTGCTTGACCCCTAGGTCCGTGTACCTGCACAACAACAAGCTGGCCGACGCCGGGCTGCCTGACAACATGTTCAACGGCTCCAGCAACGTTGAGATCCTCATCCTGTCCAGCAACTTCTTGCGCCATGTGCCCAAGCACCTGCCACCGGCCCTGTACAAGTTGCACCTCAAGGTGGGAGGGGGGAGGCAGGGGAACGAGCAGGCGCCATGACCAGGGCCCGAGAGCAGGGACTTGCAAGGGGGAAGTGTCCAGGTCACAAAGTCGGTGGAGGTCAAGTAGGTAGGAGCCTGGGCACCGGCCGGTGGTGTGGGTTAGCACACACCGGGGATGCTCCAGGCCCGGGACCCCTCCCGGCAGCTCCCCAGACAGCTGTCAGCCCTGCCCTGGCCCTTCACCTTCCCCTCAAGCTCCCCTCCTTGCCTTTCCACCCCCAGAATAACAAACTGGAGAAGATCCCACCAGGGGCCTTCAGTGAGCTGAGCAACCTGCGGGAGCTGTACCTGCAGAACAACTACCTGACAGACGCGGGCCTGGACAACGAGACCTTCTGGTGGGTCCCCGTCTCACCACGTCCTCTGCACGGCCGTGGTGCTGGGGAAGCCCCTCCCGGGGCGCACTGCCAAGCCAAGGCCTTGCTCACTCATCCCTTGCCCACGTGGCCTCTGTCGATGGCTCTGTCCCCAAGAACAAGTGACGTGTTTGGGTTTGGCCGTACAGGGTTCCAGTGAGGCAAGGGAGCATTTGCAGAGTCTGGCTTCTGGGTATAAAATGCAGACTCAAGCACTCTTGTTGAAGGCAAATGCATTTTTAAAAATTTATTTGTTTATTTGAAAGGCTGAGGGACAAAAGGGAGAAGCGGAGAGAGAAAGAAATCTTCCATCTGTTGGTGTAGTCCCTGGGTGCCTGCAGCAGCTGGGACTGGGGCAGGCTGAAGCCGGAAGCCCAGGACTCCACCCCGGTCTCCCACGTGGGTGGCAGGGCCCAAGCACTTGGGCCATCTTCTGCTGCTTTCTCGGTGCATCAGCAAGGAACTAGATGGGAATCTGGGACTGGAAATGGCAGCATCACAAGCAGTGGCTTAGCCGGCTGCACCACAACACCAGCCCTGCATTTTTATTTTTAAAAACAATTCTTATTATCATTTTGTATTTTAAAAGCAGAGAAAGAGAAGCAGAGAGTACGGCATCTTCCATCTCCTGCTCTGTTACCCAGATGCGTGCAACCACCAGGGCTGGGCCAGGCGGAAGCCAGGAGCCTGGAACTCTTATTGGGGTCTCCCACGTGGGTGACAGAGACCCAAGTCCTGGAGCTGTCACCTGCCCCCTCTCAGGGTGCACGTTAGCAGAAAGCTGGGTGGGAAGCCCAGGAACTGGAACTGGGACCAGACAGTCCCATATGGGATGCGGGCATCCCAGTGCCACTTAACTGGTGTGCCAAATGCCTGCCCCACATGTTCATTTTTTAGGGCCTGGGGAAGCCACAGAAGGCTAACTAAAGATGGAACAGTGGTCTTCAAATAAAACTGTGCTAGACCCTTCTTACACCAGTGGCACTGAGAGACAGAGAGAGGCTCAGAGGACTGAGGTACCCCAGCCCTGAGTGGCAGAGCAGGTTAGAGGTCCCCGCTGCTTCCTTGGGAATAGGGGCGGCAAGAAGCAGGTGTGGACCTGCCAACTCTCCTACCCCTCCCTCCCCAGGAAACTCTCCAGCCTGGAGTACCTGGATCTGTCCAGCAACAACCTGTCTCGGGTCCCCGCGGGGCTGCCGCGCAGCCTGGTGCTGCTGCACCTGGAGAAGAACGTCATCCGCAGCGTGGACGCTGACGTACTGACGCCCATCCGTAGCCTCGAGTACCTGCTGCTGCACAGCAACCAGCTGCGGGCGCAGGGCATCCACCCGCTGGCCTTCCAGGGCCTCAAGCGGCTGCACACGGTGCACCTGTACAACAACGCGCTGGAGCGCGTGCCCAGTGGCCTGCCCCGTCGCGTGCGCACCCTCATGATCCTGCACAATCAGATCACGGGCATCGGTCGCGAAGACTTCGCCACCACCTACTTCCTGGAGGAACTCAACCTCAGCTACAACCGCATCACCAGCCCGCAGGTGCACCGCGACGCCTTCCGCAAGCTACGCCTGCTGCGCTCGCTGGACCTGTCCGGCAACCGCCTACACACGCTGCCGCCTGGGCTACCCCGCAACGTGCACGTGCTGAAGGTCAAGCGCAACGAGCTGGTCGCCTTGGCCCGTGGCGCGCTGGCAGGCATGGCCCAGCTGAGGGAGCTCTACCTCACTGGCAACCGGCTGCGCAGCCGGGCTCTGGGGCCCCGCGCCTGGGCGGACCTCGCCCACCTGCAGGTATGGGGGGTGAGAGGGGCTAGGCTGAGCATGTGACATACGAGGGCATCTTCAGAAAGTTCATGAAGCGGGGAGCACTTACTTGGCCTAGTGGTCACTGGTGACATCTTCCCGTTCATTCATTCCAAAGCCTGTACTGTGCCCCCAGCGTGTGCCAGCCTCTGCTCTAGAACTGGGGCCCTGTGGACTAAGGCAGGTGGAGGGCCCCTACCCTACAGAGTACACGCTTAGACTCAGCTCAGGCGTTGCTTCCTCCGGGAAGCCCCTTCCCCTGCACCAACAAGGACCAGGTCAGTTTGGTCAAGGCCCGGGCGGAGGTTGGCCAGGGTGTCTGATGGGGGGAGAGGAGGGTCTTCCTCCCTCTGGAGCTCCCTCCAGGCAGTGTCAGAGCTCCACCTGTGCTAACCGGCTTCTCTCCCTGGAATGCTTGCCCCAAGGTGAGGCTGGGTCAGGCCCCGCTCCTGTGCTCCTTCAAAGCAGCCCAGGTTCCTGACTTGTCGTGGTCAGCTTGTCTCCATTTACCCTACCAGATGAGAAAGTACCAGGGTAGAGAAGCGTGATGGGGGCACCATGGAAACAGGGAGCCCTGAGCATGGAGAGGTGAATGGGAGGCCTGGCTCTGCTGTCAGGATTCACAGCCCCCCCACTTCCTGACCCTACACCCCAGCCTCCCAGAGTGAGGAAGGGAGCTTAGAGTTCATGGACTTGCTGTCTCGCAGCTGCATAGGTGTGACTCTGGCCAGGGCTCACCGGCCACTGAGGGGCATGAGGGTGGCCCAGAGGCTGTGCACGTGCACGGCTGCTTACCTCTGCTCCTGGGGAAGCCCACCCCAGCTCCCTGACTGCTGGCTCCAGGCAGGCAGTGACTTTGGGACTGACCAGCCTGGGGGTGGGTTGCCGACGGTCGCTGTGGGCCTCACACCCCCTCACCTGTGGCTGCTGAAGTTCATGAGCAGGTAGCCCTACCTGGTGCCTCCCCCTACTCCACGCAGGGCCAGCGGGGGTGGGATTCAAAGGCTAAGGACACTGACTTCTGCCCCTCTGAGATCTTCAGCTGGTTGGAAGTGACATGTGTGTTTAGGAAGAGGCTCTGAATTCATGTGGGAAGGCAGAGGGGCCTGGGTGGGACACACATCTGGGAGAACAAGGGTTTGGAGTTAGGTATCCCAGGCCCCCTCCTCTTAGGGGTTGGGTAGCGCTGCACAGGTGACTTAAACCCTATGAGCCTGTATCCCCTTTGGAAAATGGGCATAGCTATAAACCCATCCCCTCCACAGGGCTATGGTGGGGTTTGGATGTGCTGGGCTTGGTGGGAGTTTTGTATGCTCTTCAGTGCTTTTTTATTTTTAAGATTTGTTTGTTTATTTGAAAAGCAGAGTTACAGAGAGGGAGAGACAGAGAGAGGAATCTTCCATCTGCTGGTGCACTCCCCAGATGGCTGCAATGGCCAGCGCTGGGCCAGGCTGAAGCCAGGAGCCAGGAGCATCATCAGAGTCTCCCACATGGGTGCAGGGGCCCAAGGATTTGGGCCATCTTCCACTGCTTTTCCTGGTGCATTAGCAGGGAGCTGGATCAGAAGTGGAGCAGCCAGGACTCAAATCTGCACCTCTATGGGATGCCAGTGTTGCAGGGAACAGCTTTACCCACTAAGCCACAGCACTGGCCCCTGTTCGGTGCCTTGCACAGGGGTCCCTGACTCCATTGGTCACCCCTGCAGCTGCTGGACATTGCTGGGAATCAGCTCACAGAGATCCCGGAGGGCCTCCCGGAGTCGCTGGAGTACCTGTACCTGCAGAACAACAAGATCAGTGCTGTGCCCGCCCATGCCTTTGACTCCACACCCAACCTCAAGGGCATCTTTCTCAGGTAGGAGAACCCCGGGGGCCCCGCCAGCAGCCCCATGGGACCGGCCCAGCTCCAGTGGGATAGTTGAGGCACACGGGGACAGTTCAGAGGCAGAGGTCAGTGTGGGTGGCCTGACTCCCTCCCTCGCCTCCCTGCCGGCTGTGGGACCCTAGGAGCTTCTGTTGGTTCAGCTCTTGAGGGCGGGGCAGTCCTGGTGAGACCCGACGTGGCCTACAGGTTTGTCCAAGGGCTTTGGAAACATGATAAAGCAGTGCCCACCCTTTCACCATGTGTTCCTGGGTGGGAAGAGCACGGGGGATGGCTGGGCGATTCAGGACGGAGGTGTCCGGCGCTGTCTGGGCTGTGGGTATGGGGCTGGGGGTTTGCAGTGATGCAAGGACCCGGCAGCTCAGCTGTGGAGGCTTCCATTGAGCAGGGCTAGGGAGGTTTTCCCCACTGCCCCCGAGCCCTGCCCTGCCGTAGCAGCTGGTTGGGGCAGGAAAGAGAAGAGCACAGGGTGCACTCCCAGGGGCGCTGTGGCCACGAAGGCCCAGGCTTGGTGATCTGGGCTCAGGCCTCTGCAGCAGTACCGAAGCACAGCCTCTGCCTTTGCACCACCTGCGTGTGTGCCTGCTCCTCTCAGCTCTGGCCTCACCTGCAGGCTCGGGTCCACGCCGGAGAGTGAGCCGAGAGGCAGCTTCTGCATCCGCCACTCCCCAGCTGGTGGTGAGAGCTGTGGGCCGAGGCAGAAGTCCCCGCACCCTACGATGACTGGGCCAGCACCAGTCCCCACCCCAGGCTGGTGCTTCCCCAACAACCTGCACGTCCGCTGTGCTCCGTGCTTCTCAGCCTGCAGCCTGTCTACACTGCAGCATTCCTGGGAGGGCCTGACTCCTCCTCGTGTACCCCCAGGGGTGTGGGGAGCTGTGGGGCTGTGCAGGGCTCCGGCATTGACCCCTACGTGGACGGCTTGTGCAGGTTTAACAAGCTGGCCGTGGGCTCAGTGGTGGAGAGCGCCTTCCGGAGGCTGAAGCACCTGCAGGTCTTGGACATTGAAGGCAACTTTGAGTTTGGTGGTGTTTCCAAGGACCGTGGCCGCTTGGAAGAGGAAGAGGAGGAGGAAGAGGAGGAGGAAGAGGAAGAGGAAACAAGATAGTGACAAAGAATAGAGATCTGACCTAGGTAGGTGGCTGGGCAGGGCGTGGCACTCACCTCTTCCCCACCCCTGACCCCAGTCCAGTCTTGAGCCATTCTCTGTCCTGCTCCCTCCGCTCATGGTGAAAGCCTCTAAGAGCACTTGAAGCACAGCCCCCGTGATGGGAGCTGCCCTGAGCAGGGTCGGACACGCAGGCCTGGGGCTCAGGGGCGAGGTCGGGGCTGGAGATGGGGCTCCAGGCATTGTCAGCTAGGCGAGGGGAGCTTGCACCCAGCAGTGAGTGAGTGGGCGGGTGCAGCATGCGGGGAGCCTGCAGAGGAGGCGGGGGCAGTTAGGGAAGGAGCTGGGAAAGTCGCAGGCACAACACAGATGCACTCACGCACCAGCACCCTTCACCCACGAGCACAAACAGGTCTAACACGCGCATTCACAAAGCACACACAGACGTGTTCATAGGCACAGGCCATGGGTGCACACCCACACATGGCCTTTACGTGAGCATGTGTGTGGGCACACACGCACACACAGAAGTAGGGAGCCAGCCATGCCCCAGAGGCTGTGGTAGCTGAGTGCTGGGGGGCCCCCGGCTTTATCCACACGGAGGTCATCTGGAACTCTGTAGGGGCTGACTGCAGAGGGAGACTGGGTGACGAGAGTGGCTCCAGCCTGCTCCAGGTCCGGCTGTGGAGAGATGGAGAGGGCGGTAGTGGGAAGGCGTGGGCTGTTCTAGAAGGGTGCCTTTCATCTGATGCCTCTTCTCGGGTTGGAGCTTGTGTGGTGCTGACAGGGCGGGCTGTGGTGGGCAGGAGGGTTGAATGCGAGTGCCCCATGGAGCCGGGGGGGGGGGGGCAGGGGGGAGGCTAGCGCCTCTTCCACTGTGGTGGGCGGGCCGAGTAGCTGCAGGCACAGGCAGCATGGTGGCCTGGTGGAAGGGAAGGAGGAGCAGACAGGCAGCCTGGGTGGGCAGAGCGCTGGCCAGGGCTGTGGAGGTGTGGGCGTGGAGGCGGCCAGCAGCCAGGAGCAGAGGTCAGGAGGTCAGAGACGGCTGGGAAGTGGCTGCGGGCAGGATGCTGGCCGCTGTTAGGGTGGTGACTGGGGGGAGCCCGAGGGGCTGCTGATGGCTAACAGGGAGTTGGCGAGGGGTCCACGCTGATGACAGAGAAGATGGACAGAGTCATGCCGGTGTGGAGGGACAGGCCTTGGCGGGGCTTGGGGGTCCCTCTGCCCTGCTCCTGGGGCCTGGGCTGCAGGGGTGCAGCCCCTTCTCCCGAGGCCTTGCTCTCATGCAGGCCAGGGCTCAGCCTCAGGGGCCACTGCCTGTTCACTGAGGACACTCTGGCCTCATGTGTGGACTGTCATGTCCTGCAGGGGACAGAATCTGGGCCCGTGGAGGACATTGACTATGGCCAGGTGAATTGAGTGAGACCCCAGGAGAGGCCTCAGAGAGTGGCCATGGTGGGTCCCAGAGGCTCTGTCTGGTTCATGCTGGCATGAGTGCCTCCCATTGGCTCCAGGCTCCAAGGGCCAACCCCTCTCCCACTCACAATAGCCTGGCGTTCCCAGGGTCCCCTTAAGCAGGGCCCCCAGCTGCCATCGTCCCTGCGTGCTGGTATGGCAGGCAGGGTGGCCCCTGACTCTCCTGTGTGTTCTGCAGGACGCTGGACTCCTTCCTGCAGCGAGCCCTCATCCTGCCACGCTCCCACCGACGCACCCAGCACTGCACCCTGGGGAGTTGCGCAGGACACAGGTCACACCCAGCCTAACTCCTCCCTGCAGCGTGTCCCTCAGGCTGAGATGTGCAGGCACCAAGCCACACCCCTTCACACACACACACAGCCAGCTACAAACTGTCACACTCCACCCCGAGCCCTCTGCTGCCACCACGCCCTCGGAGTCACGCAGACGGGAAAGGTCTGGTCTATCCTGGCACACATATAGCTGGCTCCTGTCCCCTGTCTGTGTCTTACACATACACACACACACACACACACACACACAGAGTCAGGTGCAAGCAGCAGCCCACAGCTCTTGCCTGCAGCCAGAACAGCTCTTCAGCTGGCCCGTCCATCTGTCCGTCCGTCCCCTGGAGAAGTAGGGTTATCTCCGTGCTCTGTGGCCAGGTGCCTGCCACCCTTGGGAACTCACAAAAGCTGGCTTTTGTTCCTTTCCTGCCCTTTGGGGACAGGAACCTCCTGGCCCCACCCCCACTGAGAGCCCCTTGCAGGCCACCGGCAGCTCCCGCGGGCGAGCCCCAGTGAAGCAGACAGGAAGGCTGCCGGGCGCCACCCGGGGCTCAGGGCAGGAGTGAGACTGAGGGCGAGCAGAGAGGGCGAGGGGGGAGGGCCCAGCTGCACCTGTGAGACATCATCTTTATTCTTTGGACCTACAGAAAGTTTTAGGTGCCTTTGATTTTTTTTTATTCTTTTTGAAGAAAAAAATGATAAAAAATCTCTAAGCTGATTTTTCTTGTTACAGAAAAACTAATATAAAAGCATTATCCTTGCCCTTGCAGCCTATGGCCGTGTGTGTGCGTGTGTCCTGCCAGGGGAAGTCAGGATGTGGGCACCTCAGCCCTGCAGGCCAGACTGCAGGAACTGGGGCAGGGGCGGATCTTGGGGACAGTGAGAAAGCTGCCCAGGGCAGAGATCCAGGGAGACCTGGCTTAGCCACAGTAAGGAGGCCTTGGGATGGGGTGGGGGGGCAGCCACCAGCATGGTGGGGATGAGCCGGTGGGGCCAGGACCTCCACACTGGGTGCAGGCTCGCTCTAGATTCCCAGAAGCTCAGCATCACAGCAAAGGACCTGCAAGGGTGACCCTTGCACCGAGGGGCTGTGTCCCCGAGAGGAGGGAAGGGGGCTGCAGACAGGTCTGCAAGCTGGGGCAGAACCAGGGCTCTGCAGGCCTTCCCGGGCAGGTGCCTCTGCCCCCATGAGAGCAGAGCTGGGAGTGCAGGGAGTGGAGGGGGTGGCATCCGGCCCTGAGGGAAGAAGGACCCCTGATGGGAGGTGGTGACCTCCCCACCACTGGGGCTGCGTGTAAGTTCACACCTGTCAGGTCTGCTAAGGAGGGGCCCCCTGCCTCGCGCTGGGGGAGGCTCGGCTGTGCAAAGGGTCTTAGAGACGTGACTGAGGGAAGGGGCGAATGTTCCATCTGCCAGAAGCTGGGGGTGACCCATAGCTCGGACATCCGACCCATCACAAAGGAAGGGTGTGCTCATGGTGGCCCCGCAGCCTCCAGCCCTGCATGGGAGGGATATCCTGAGTCAAGGCCCTTCCTGGGGGTCGGCACTGTGGTGCAGCGGGTTAATGCTCTGGCCTGAAGCGCTGGCATCCCATGTGGGTGCTGGTTCTAGTCCCAGCTGCTCCTCTTCCGATCCAGCTCTCTGCTGTGGCCTGGGAAAGCAGTGGAGGATGGCCCAAGTCCTTGGGCCCCTGCACCTGTGTGGGAGACCCAGAGGAGGCTCCTGGCTCCTGGCTTCAGATTGGCACAGCTCCTGCCATTGCAGCTGATTGGGGAGTGAACCAGTGGATGGAGGGCCTCTCTCTCTCTCTCTCTCTGCCTCTCCTTTCTCTGTGTAACTCTGACTTTCAAATAAATAAATAAATCTTTTTTTTTTAAAGGCCCTTCCTGGGGGCCGGTGCTGTGGCGTAGCTGGTAAAGCCTCTGCCTGCAGCACTCACATCCAATATGGCCGCCAGGTCAAGTCCTGGCTGCTCTGCTTCCCATCCAGTTCCCTGCTAATGCACTTGGAGAAGCAGTGGAAGATGACCCAAGTGCTTGGGTCCCTGCACCCATATAGGAGACCCAGAAAAAGCTCCAGGCTCCTGGCTTCAGCCTGGCCCAGCCTGGCTGTTGCAGCCATCTGGGGAGTGAACCAATGAATGGAAAAAGATCTCTCTCTATATATATCTCCCTCTTTCTCTGTAATTCTGTCTTTCAAATAAGTAAAAAATAAACCTTTTTCTTAAAAAAAAAAAAAAGGGCCCTTTTTGGACTCCTCAGATTATGACCCTGGGAGGAGGGGTGGGGGCCTAGAACAGGGGTCTCTGTCTTCCTCATGTCTTGGTGACAGATACCTGCAAGCCCTGCCCATCTGGAACAGGCTGTGTGGCCAGGGCCCTTCTGTGTATGTTCCAGTGGTCATTGGAGAGTGAGGGACTGGCAATGCTGGGGGGTTGGGGGAGGCTGTCCCCTCTCTAGAGCCAAGTGTTCACCAGAGGGGCCAAGCGGCGCGAGGAAGCATGCTCCTGCCATGGGCACGCATCTCAGGGCCCCAGGCTAGGGGCAGGGTGGTCGGGCCTCAGCCCCCAGCTCCTCTGCACCCGGGCTGCCCAGGCACGCCTCTCCTCCAGCTCCACGGACAAGCCTGCTCTATTCTGGCCACCTGCCCAGGCCTGTCTGAGTGCTAGTGCCCAGACAGGCCCATCCATATCCTGGCGGCCTGGGGGAGCCCAGGGAGTGTTGGTCAGCCAATGGTCTCTGAGCCCCTGAGACTTGGAAAACAAGTAGTACCTTTATTTAGTTGTCATTGGATTTGAAAACAGAAAGGAATAGAAAGGTCCGACTGCATTTCACATTGCAGGCTTCCGGGCAGCCTGACACCTGGGTCCCCCCCTCCCTGGCTGCTTGGCTAGGGTGCCCCAGGCTGAGCCCCTCACTGGGCCCCGGCTTGCCCACCTAGGCGGCTTCTGTCTCCACACCAGCTGTGCTCGGCCGAGCAGAGCAGGCTGAGGCACGTGGAAGGCAGGGGTCCCAGCCTGGGCTGGCTGGGCTGGGCCCACCCTGGGGAGAAACTGTTTGGCTGATACCACCTGTTGTGGGGTAGGGTGGGGGTCTGGGCCTGGACACAGCTGGGGCTGACACCAGGACGTGGAGGCGGCGGTGACTATGGGACTCTGGACTCGGAAAGGAGTGGCGGGGACTTGGAAGCCTTAGCGTCAAGATTGTGAGCAAACGCTTCTGACCCCCAGAGCCTCGCCTCTGTCATCCACAAAGTGGGGCACTAGCCCCCACTCCACGGCCTCGCAGGCTCACGCGGGGGACACTGTCCAAATCGGGGCCCTGCCCGTCCCCGGCTGGCTGGCGGGTGCCGTCCCCCTCTCTGAGGCTCCTTTTCCCATCTGACGGCGCTCAGTGCAGCCTCTCAAGAACGGGAAGGATGAGTACTGGCCCCTGTTGGCTGCTCTGGAACGTGGTTGAGTGGACAGCCTGCCCTTGACCCCTGACCCCAGAGGCCTCTGCTGGCCTCTGTAGCCCTGCAGGCTCAGACATTGGTCTCGAGCTCGCTGATCTCGATGGTGCAGTGGTCCAAGCTGGTGGTAGCCGGCTCCTCGTCCTGCTCCACCTGAACGGGCACGTGGTGGGGGCAGGTGGGGCCCAGGGTCAGCTCCGAGGCCTCGGCCACGCTCTTCACGCAGCCGTTCTGCTGCCTGGCCACCACCTCCTGGAGGCTCACTGGCTTGGTCTCGCAGGGCGGCAGTTTCTGGAGAGAGGAAGCAGGCCTCGGTAGCAGCAGGCAGGAGTGAGGTTAGACACCAGGGAGCACCAAGGGTCAGTGGAGCTGAACAAGGTCAGGGCCAAGGACCGGGGCATGCGTTTTCCTGCAGACATGCTGTGTGACCTTGGCATTCACAGGGTCTGGCCAAGTCTGGCTCCCGGGCTGTCCCGCCTCTTGCTGGCACAGTCTTAGTAGAGGAAGGGCTCGGGGTGGGGGGCCCTACCTGAGCCTCACCGTCCCCCCTGAAGCTGGGGCAGTGACAGGACCACACAGCCTGGACACACCCACAGACCTAGGAGTTGTGTGGCCAGCTGGCACCATTCCTGCTAGAGTGGAAGTCCCGGGGCCAGGGGATTTGGTTGGTCACGTGTTGTCCCCACGGTTCCACATTTGTCTAGCTCAGTGCCAGCTGTGGCAGGCGCTCAATAGACAGATATGGGAGGAGCTGGTCAGTGCCTGTGACAAACCAGGAGGCCGGGGCCCGGTGGCTCTGGCTGAAGGCTCCTGGTGAGTCAGAGCTCCCTGCCTGCCCTCTGAGGCTCGTGGGAGGGGGCGCTGCTCTCACCTCGGCGCCCGTGTCCCGAGCAAAATCCTTCCGGCAGATGTGGGCCATGATGCCTGCCGCCAGTGCGTCACCCAGCACATTGATCATGGTGCGGAAGCGGTCCCTGGGGAGCCAGGCAGGTGGTGAGGGCCGCTGGAGGAGGACAGCATCCCGCCCACAGCAGCGAGGCCAGGCGGCAGCGCGGGCCTGGCCAGCAGGGCAGAGCCTGCAGCAGGAGGTCCCCAGGCCTCTGCAAGCCCCCTGCCCCTGACCTTGGTGGTGTGGAAGCAGGTGGCACAGGGCCGGCTCCGCAGGCGTGTGGCTGGGTGTCTCCTGGGGCCCCACGCTCAGCCGGACCAGGCTGTCATGAAATTCTTCCTCGCTGTTGATGGAGGGGCCCTGCATCGTCACTTCTGGACCCTGGGCCCCACAGATTACACAGCCAGGCCCGTGCCTGCGCACAGGGCACTTACACTGGGCCAAACATGGCAGCCCCTGGCCCTCTACCCCGGGCAGGCCCTCAGCTGCCCACCCTGATGCCTGCTGTCTTGGCTGAGCAGTGGGGTTGGGGGGAGGCACTCACAGAGCCCAGTCGACAGCGATGATGAGGTTGATGTCGTCCGTGGGCAGTCCCACGGAGGTCAGCACGATGACCATGGTGACGAGCCCGGCTTGGGGGATGCCGGCTGCCCCAATGCTGGCCGCAGTGGCTGTGATGCTGCAGGCAGACGGGAGGGGAGAGGAAGAGCAGGAGCAAGAAGGGGCTGGTGACATCAGAGCCCTGGTGCCAAGCAGGGGGCCAGGTTGCCAGGGTCTCTGGGGCAGGCAGAGGGCCAGGGCCGTCAGGGCTGCACAGCAGGG
Organism: Oryctolagus cuniculus; assembly: GCF_051225735.1. NCBI lineage: Eukaryota > Metazoa > Chordata > Mammalia > Lagomorpha > Leporidae > Oryctolagus > Oryctolagus cuniculus. The sequence continues at coordinate 120,593,817 of NC_142873.1, read as the reverse complement.
TGTTCTCGGGGGCATATCCTGTGGCCCTGTGCCTCCAGCCCTGGCCTCAGGGAACCTCCTGGCAGTCTGTGGAGCCTCGTGTCTGGAGCTGCACCTCCAGGGTCCCAGGAAGCTGTATGCTGAGCACCCACAGGCACAGCTCTGCCCTGGCCGCCCCTGAGGCCTGGGGTCCCGGCCCTTGTGCTTGCGTTGGTCCCTGGGGACTTCCTCAGCCTCTGCCCACCGCAGCACCCCTCCCTCGGGTGCAGCCGTGGGCAGAGGCCCTCCACTGCCCTCAGCCCCGCCCTCCGCTCGCCCTGGGCCCGCCCACGCCGCCCTCCCTGCCCGGCCTGTCCAGCTGGGGCTCTCCCGCTGCTGCCCTGAGTCCCAGAGGGAGATGACTTGCTGTGCAGCCTGGAGGGAGCCCCCGGCCCTGTCTGGCCCCCGAGACGACCCCCCCCTACCCCGCTGCTGCGGCGTGTCAGGGTGCACCTGATAGTGATGATCTGTCCGAAGTCCAGCTCGTAGTTGTTGACCTGGGCGATGAAGATGGCAGCCACGGCCTCGTAGAGCGCGGTGCCGTCCATGTTGATGGTGGCGCCCACGGGCAGCACGAAGCGGGCGATGCGCCGATCAATGTGGTTGTTCTCCAGCAGGCACTTGAAGGTGATGGGCAGTGTGGCTGAGCTAAGGACACAGGGGCCGGCGTCTGTCCACCACCCTTCTCCGGCGGGTGCTGCCTGCCTGCCTGCTGGGCAGCGGGTCACAGCAGGGGAGAACAGGAGCCCTGAGGGGGCGGGCCCGTGCCTGCTCAGGAGGGCGGGGGAGGGAGGCGTGGCCGCCAGCAGAGCACCTGCTGTGTGCAGGCCCCATGCTGCCTTCGCACTTGGTTCTTCCTACGAGGTGTGTGTGTGTGAGTCTGTCCTACCCATGAGGAAACGGAGCCCAGGGGAAGGAGGCGCTGAGGCTGGCTGAGGGCACCTGAAGTGCTGCCCGGCGGGGCTCGGGCTCGGGCTCCTGCGTCCCCACCTCTGCGTGTCCCAGTCAGTACCCGCACTGCAGAGCTAGCAGAGGATTAGGCTTAGCAGAGTCCTGGGGGTGGGGCCTCTGCTGCCAACAGTGGGGTGGGCACTGCCAGGGGAAGGGGCATGCGGGGATGTTTTACACATTGAGGAGCCAAGGAGGCAGCTTTGATGCCAGAACTTGGCTTCCCGCAACTTCTCCTGTGGAGATCCTGGGCCCTGGCTGTGGGCAAAAGCCCCCTTTCTCAGCAGGCTGAGGCACTCCGCACAGGGCCCCCTCTGCCGTGCCCCTCGGCCAGCACGCGTGCTGTGCACAGCTCTGCCTCCCTGAGGGCCTCTGTGCCCAACTGGGCTGGAGAGTCCCCCTGCCAGGGTGGGTTCCCCCAGTCTCCACAGTGGGCCCCAGCCTGTGCAGGGGGAGGGGACACAAGGAAGCTAAGTGCCTGGCCTGTGTCACCACCCGTGCCTGACCAGGATGCCTGTCCCCACTGTCGAGCCGCCCTGCAGAGGTGTCCCGGGGTGCCTGGCTGGCAAGTCCTAGTGACTGTCCTAGCAGGGCCGACTCCAACAGCAGCCCCCCGTGGTGAACGTTCATTGCCTTTGCTGGTGGGCCTGGTCAGCATTGCGACAGCTCGCTTTGCCCCTGGTGGGCGGGGCCAACCTCATTTGGACCCAGTGAGCTTTGGGGATTGTGGTCAGTCGGAGAGGCTGCCCCATGGTGGTTTCAGGGGTCACACTGGTACTTCCTGTGGCTCTACCATGGGGTGGGGCATGAGGGCTGGACAGAGGGCTACCTGGAGGAGGTGGCCAGTGCGATGAGCAGGGCCTGCAGGACCCCGCGGATGAAGACGATGGGGTTCTTCCTGGTGACGAGGAAGTAGAGCAGGGGCAGGATGAAGAGCCCGTGCACCACGAGCCCGCACACCACGGTCACGGCGTAGAAGCCCAGCTTCTTGCCCACGGCCTTGGGGTCGTCCATCTCCAGGATCTTGCCGGCGATGAGGAACACGATGCCGAAGGGGAAGTACCTGGAGCAGGGCGGCTGGGATCAGGTGCTGGGCAGGTGAGGGCCCCACCCGGGCCCCAGTGCTGCCTCGCTGCGGGGCCCCATCCCCTCTGAGCCCCCCAGGGCACCAGTGAGGAGGGATTGAGGCTGTGTAGCCGTGGGCCGGTACGCGGCACCAGTGATAGCCGTAGCCTCAGCCGCCCCCGCCCTGGACAGCCCCTTGCAGCTCTGCCTGCCCTGCCTGAGCCTCCGAGGAGTAGCCCTGCCTTAGGAGGTCCCTAGTTCAGCCCCAGCACTGCCGTAGCCTTTGCCAGTGACCTTGGGGAGGCCTCTGCCCTAGGAACTTGCAAGGCTGGACTAGAACATTCCCGAGGCCTGAACTCTGAACCAAGGCGTCCTGCGTCCCCACCTCCTGTCCCAGAGCCGAGCCGGTGAGGCTTCGTGTACTGGGGAGTGAAGCCAGGGCAGCGGCAGAGCCAGGCTGCACCCTGGGGCTACCTCCACACGGGCTGGGCCTGGGCCTGGGCCTGCGCAGGGCCAAGAGCCTTGGGCTGATCTGCCCAGGAGAGGAGGCTGGACCGAGGGCTCCCTCTACCCTGCAGGCCTGGGAGAGGCCCCTGGTGACGCTTACCACCCAGCCACCGCCACGATCTTCATGACGGACTCGTTGAGGCACTGGCAGAAGCTGACCAGGGGGGCTCCGCTGTCACCCATGCGGCCCAGCATGATGCCTGTGGGATGGGGACAAAGGAGCGCTCACGACTGCACCAGGTCTGGTGCAGGCACACAGGTGGAGAAGCAGGGACAGCCCCACCCACATGTGCAGGTCTCCAGGGGGTCTTGGCCCGGAGCGGGAGGCAGGCTGGGCCGGCGCAGCCAACTCTGTAGCCACAGTGCAGAGGGTGGACCCTTTGCCAAGGCCACAGGACAGGCAGCTCTGCACCCTCCGTGGAGGATGCAGCACACCAAGCAAGAAAAGAAAGGCCCCGGGTCTGCATCCAGCTTTAGTGGCAGCCAGGGTGGTGGCAGTGGGCAGAGGGCAGCGGCCAGACTGGAGAGAGGCAGGCCTGGCAGGACTCGCAGTGGGGCTGGGCAGAGGCGAGGGCACCAGGAGGATGGCGTGGCTTCTCACCCCAGAAACACCCCTGGGGAAGTGGGGGAGGCAGGAGGTCACACCCCCGGGCCCTCCAGGAAGGCTGCTGCTGGTTTTTCCAGCAGGGGCTGTGAGAACAGCCCCTGGCGTGACCGGGAAGCCCAGGGTCTCACGCACAGCCGGATTACTCCAGAAGGGTTAGGGGTCGTCCCCCAGAACGGAGAAGGCCTGTGTGTGTTGTTTGGGAACGGAGGCCTATCCATGGGTTTGCGGGGTCTGGAGCTTTACACTTGGGGACCTCCCTAAAGGCACAGGCTCAGAAGGGGCTCCCCAGCTTCACTGTCACTCACCTGTCACAGGCTGGGGGCTTGGGGCCCCAGGAGGGCTGTGGTGGGGGGCAACTGTAGGGCATCAGGGGGAGCAGGCTGGGGGCCCTCTCGGGGTGGGGGTGGTGGTGGTGGTGACAGAGATGGGGCTGATGATGCTTCAGTCCTTAGTCGGGATCCACCCCTCCCCCATCATCTCGAGACCTCAGCCGGTGATCGGGGACCAGGCTGCTGGGAGGCGCTGGGGCAGGAAAGGAGAGGCAGGGCTGATGCCCCAGAGCAAACCAGTGCCCAGGCCGGGCTCCAGGAGAGCGGGAGGGGGAGGGGAACCCGAGCCGCCGTGGGCCGGTGAGGCAGCACGGCCTGGAGGACGACGCGGAGGAGTGCCCGGGTCGGCTTGGCTGGGGCCGCAGCACCCACCCATGGTGGCCGAGAAGATGACGATGCCCAGCACGTTCATGCCGTCGCTGGTGCCTGGCTCTGACTTGTAAACCACCTCGGGCGGCGGGGTCAGGTCCAGGGCGAAGTTCTGCACGCGAGAGCCGTTCTCTTCCTGGACCCCGTAGACGAGGATCCGCCGAGCAGGGGTCTCCTCCGGTGCCACCTTGGGGGACTTGACTACTGGGGTCGTCTTGGTGCGGTACTGGTGGGCGACAGCCAACCAGGAAGGAGTCAGGGCCAGGTGTCGTCAGGAACAGCACAACAAGGGTCGGTGCTGTGGCACAGCAGGTTAAACCGCTGACTGCAGCGCTGGCATCCCATATGGGCGCTGGTTCAAGTCCCCGCTGCTCCACTTCTGACCCAGCTCCCTGCTAATGTGCCTGGGAAAGCAGTGGAGGATGGCCCAAGGGCTTGGGTCCCTACACCCCTACATGGGAGGACCCAGATGGAGTTCTGAGCTCCTGGCTTCAGCCTGGCCCAGCCCCAGCTGATGGGGAGTGACCCAGTGGATGGAAAATCTCTTCTCTCTTTCTCTGTAACTCAGTCTTTCAAATAAAATAAATAAATCTTAAAAAAAAAAAGTCACAACAACAATGATACCATTTTGAAAGGGCGTTGTGTCCACCTGTGTCCATCCCACCCTGTCAGGTAGTCCAGGAGATTACCATCGAGATTTTACCCAAGAGGGAACTGAGATACCTCATCCCACACACTACTCAGCCAGGCCTCCTGCCAGCCCTCACTCTCCTCCCCACCTGAGCCTCTGCACTCCATCCGGGTCCCTTGGAACCAGCCGTTCATCTCCGTATCCTCCATCAACCTTCCATGACCCACCCACCTGCCAGCCAGCCCTGCTTCCCACCTGATGGTAACACACCTTCTTTTATTTCTTTATTTCTTTATTTTTATTTGTAAGAGAGAGAACATTGCCATCCTTCAATTCACTACCCCAAGTACCCACAATGCCTCTGGAGCAGGGGTGGGAGGCGAAGCCAGGAGCTAGGAACCACTCTAAGTCTCCCATGTGGTGGCAGGAACCCCATCACTTGAGCCATCACCTGCGCCCCCCAACCCCTTGGTCTGCAGGAGCAGGGTGCTGGAATGGAAGCAGAGCCCGGAGTTAAACCTAAGTGCTCCGTCGCAGACATGGGCATCTCAACTTCTAGGCTGATGGCGCAGCCTGAGAGGTTCTTGTTTCAAAGCCCAGACTGCCCCCCCTTCCTGAGGGGAGGGAGGTCAGCTGGGAGGAGCTGGGCTGCCTGCCTCTATCTTCCTCTCTGCCCAGAGCACGCCTGGGTCTCTCCCTCTCTCCTAACCCAGAGCCTCCCAGCCTCCCAGCCTCCCAGCCTCAGGAAGGTAAGCCTTGAGGGGGAGCCAATCAGGAAACAGATGAGACTCAAGAGTCTGGGCTTAGGGGTGGGTGTTTGGCATAGTGGCTAAGACGGGTCCCATATCAGGGTGCCTGGGTCTGAGGCCCAGCTCTGCTTCTGATCCAGCTTCTTGCTAATGTGTGTCCTGGAAGGCAGCGGTGATGCCCCAAGTACCTGGGTCCCTGCCACCCATGTGGGAGACCTGGACTGAGTTTCTGACTCTCAGCTTTGTTCTGTCCCAGTCCTGGATATTGGGGGTGTTTGGGGAGGAAAACAGCAGATGGAAGATTAATCTCTGTCTCTCTCCAGCTTTCAAATAAAATGAAAATAGGGGCTGGCACTGTGGCACAGCTGGTTAAAGGCCCGGTCTGCAGTGCCAGCATCCCATATGGGCACCAGTTCAAGTCCTGGCTGCTCTACTTCCTATCCAGCTCCCTGCTAATACACCTAGAAAGCAATGGAGGATGCCCAAGTGCTTGGGTCCCTGCACCCATGTGAGAGACCCAGAGGAGGTTCCTGGCTCCTGGCTTCAGATTGGCTCAGCTCTGGCTGTTGGGGCCATTTGAAGAGTGAACCAGAGGATGGAAGACCTCTCTCTTTCTCTGTTTCTACCTCTCTCTGCAGCTCTGCAATTCAAGTAAATGAAACAAATCTTTAAAAAAAAAAGAAACCAAATAAAAATTAAATAAACATCTGTGCTTCATTATTCCTATCTGTAAAATGGGATAAAAGAGAATTAACCTCACCTGGATTAAGTGGGATACTATACATGAAGTGCTTACAATGGCTGCTGGTACATGTAAGCCCTATGTGGGTATTACTGCTATCACCATCATCACCATCATCACCATCACCACCACCATCATCATCACCATCATCACCATTATCATCATCATCTCAACGTTGATCAGTTCATGCTGGGTGCCAGAGATGCAAAAGTGGGCCACACGACTTCTGCTCCGTGAGCCTTGGGAGGGAGTGACTAACTCTGCTTCACAAAGAAGGGGACATTTGATTTGGGTCTTGAAGGATGGGTAGGAGTTTGCAAAAAGGAAGAGTATTCCAGGCAGGTATGATGGAGAGCAATGCTCTCCCTCTTCCTCTGATACCTTCACCAGGCTCCCAGAATCAAGCCCAAAGTCCTGGTTCATCCCGTAGGGGAAGCCCCGGGTACTAGGGGGTGCAGTGACTGCTCAAGCTGTCCCACTGCTCACCAGTCACCTGTGTGGCCCCAGCGGGCTCAGGAAATGCCAGCTGGGTGCAGTCAGCAAGCAGCTGGGTTTCAGGAGGGGCAGCAGTGTGGGAAGTTGTGGGCGTGCACACACAGGCTGGAGCCCAGGCTGCGCCTCCGCAGCTTCCACTAAGGCGACAGGACCGCGGAGAGGGAGCAGGTGACGTGCGTTACAGCCCAGCCCCACGAGGGGCGGCGCATGTGCTTCCAAGAAACGTGGAGCATACGCGGCAAGTGAGGAAAACAGCAGGGCAAGAGCTGCACCAGAGCCCTGATTTTATTGTTTGAATATTTATACAGAGAACAGGAGACAGAGGACAGGCTATCTGCCACCACGGTCGCTAGGTCCTGGAACTGGAGGTGATTTTGACCCTCTCTATATCTTTTAGCGTTTTCCTAATTTTCTCCAGTGACTGTTATTATGATTCTAATTAGAGGGCAAAAGATTATTTGAAAAAGAAAGAGCACACAGGCTTTGAAGCCAGCCGGGCCTGGCATTAGCTCCTCGCGTTGTCATTCACTGTGGGATAAGCTCAGGCAGCTCGGATCATCTTTCCCAGCCTCAGTTTCTGCATCTGGGAAAGGGGCTCCCTCTCCCCTAGCGCGGAGTCACCGCAGGAGGAGTGCGTGGGGAATGCTGGGCACAGACACCTCACATGAACAACTGGAACCCAGGGCAGGGGCGTGGCCACGGAGAAAGTGAGGATCCAGGCTCCCCACGCCCCCAGCCTGGATCCCTTCCAGCCTCCTCCTCTGGGAGACGAGGAAACTGCTTGGGCAAACCTGCTGCTTCCCAGCGTGGCCTAGGCTGGCCCTGCACACCTGCACCCCCCCTCCTCTTCCCTCCCACGGCCCTGGGTCCCACTCACCTGTTTGAACGTGGCTTCCACCAGGTTGGCTGGGAACATGTTCCTAAGAAGAGAGTCAGTACCTGGAGTATCCCAGAACACAGGGTGGCGGGTGGGGCCCCTGGGGTCTCCTGATCACCACCCTCAGCAGTCACGGCCTCCCGGGAGCCACCCCCGCCTTCCAGCCACTCACTTCCCTACGCCGCCGCCACCTCCGCACAGCTCCCTCTGCCTCCTCAAACCGATCCTAGGCCTGGCCCCTCCTCTCCGCCCCCACCCCCACCCCCATGACAGTCCCTGGTTGCCCGTGGTCCTTCTGGTGTGGGTCGGCTCTGCTCCAGCACCCTGCCCATCCGCCTTCCCCCAAAGCGGCCTCCCTGCGGTGAGACTCGGGTGCTAGGATTCTATCTGGGGGGCCTAGCAAAAGACCTGACTGGGAAGTGGGATCTCCATTTGGTGGCTGTTTTCTTCTGTAGCTAAAGGACTGCAAAACCTAGTCCTACCAGACCGGAAGACACCACCTTCTAGAAACCCTAAACTCCACCTTTATTCTCATGACGACGAAGCCGTCAGATCCCACACAGCCCTGGGGAGATGGAGGCATGGGGTGGAACCTGTGGGCAGAGCCAGGACTCAGTGCCTCCGAGAATGGTGGCCGGGATGGAAGTGGCTTCACAACCCAAGAGGGGGTGGCCTGTTCCTTCCAGGGCCCTGCATGGCCACCCCACTGCACAGGAAGTCAGAGACCTCATTTAACCAGCACGCCAAGTACAGTCCAGGCGCGTTAAAGAAATGCATCAGTACAGTAACAGTGCCAGAAGCTGCAAGGAGAATAGGTGACTATTTCGTCAGCTCTCAGGATATGGGAAGACTTGGGGCCGGCCCTGTGGCGTAGCAGGTAAAGCCGCTGCCTGCAGTGCCCGCATCGCATATGGGCGCCGGTTCAAGTCCACTGGGAAAGCAGTAGAAGATGGTCCAAGTCCTTGGCACCCTACACCCACGTGGGAGACCTGGAAGAAGCTCCTGGCTCCTGGCTTCGAATCAGCCGTGCTCTGTCCCCAATGGCCATCTGGGGAGTGAACCAGCGGATGGAAGACACCCACCCCCTGCCCTGCCTCTGCCTCTCTGTAAGCCTGCCATTCAAATAAATAAATCTTAAAAAAAAAAAAATGGAAGCACTAAGAACCAAAAAAAAAGGAGCAACAAACCCAGCGAAGATTTTACTATGTTGAAATTCAGAAATTCTAGGTGGGACGAGGCACCCTGGGGTGGATCCTGGAACAGCAGAAAGGGACATTAGTGGAAAAGCGGGTGAAACCCAGATCAGATCTGCGATTGAGTTAGCGGCGCTGCGCCAGCCTAGTTTCTTCGTTCTGACAAATGTTATGTAAGACGCTCACACCAGAGGAAGCCGGGCCAAGGGTGGATGGGGTCTCTCTTTTCTTTGCAGCTTTTTGAAAACTGAAAATAGGCCAAAGCGAAATGCTAAAAACAAAACAAAAGAAGTGGGTCTCTTAGCTTATAATACAAATAAAATTCAAAAGCAAATGACAAGGCCGCCGCAGCTCAATAGGCTAATCCTCCACCTTGCGGAGCCGGCACACCGGGTTCTAGTCCGGGTCGGGGCGCCGGATTCTGTCCTGGTTGCCCCTCTTCCAGGCCAGCTCTCTGCTGTGGCCAGGGAGTGCAGTGGAGGATGGCCCAAGTGCTTGGGCCCTGCACCCCATGGGAGACCAGGAGAAGCACCTGGCTCCTGGCTTCGGATCAGCGCGGTGCGCCGGCCGCAGCACGCCAGCCGTGGCGGCCATTGGAGGGTGAACCAACGGCAAAGGAAGACCTTTCTCTCTGTCTCTCTCTCTCACTGTCCACTCTGCCTGTCAAAAAAAAAAAAAAAAAAAAAAAAAAGCAAATAGCAAACCGGGGATGTGACAGGACCAGTGTTCCCACCCAAGTCTAAGCAAATCTCGCCTCTCAGCAGAAGGGACCTGCTTGGTTCACCCAGGGGACCCAGCTCCCAGGACACCAGGCACGCAGCCGGCACCCACTCAGTATCTGCTGCGTGAACAGACGGACGCAGAGGATCACGGCAAGAGGGGACCAAGCAACTCAGAAAAGAAGAAAGAAGGCCCCCGACACTTTTCAAACCTGTTCAGCTTTGTCGGTAAGCACCTTCTTACCCACTAACCTGACAAGGCGCTGGTTAGGTGACCAGGCGCCACGCTGGGGAGACAGGCAGCCTGGAGACTGGAAAGTGCCTGTGACGCTGTGTCCACACCCCTTCCAGGCATCTCCTCCGCCTCACAGAGGCCAGCAAAGTGCCTGTACCTCTTCCCGTGGGCCCCACACTGGCTCCTCTGGCTGGAGGCCCCCCTGCCCCACCCCTGGCCCGCTCTTGGCAAAGCTCTTCTCTTTCACCATTCACCTCCCACTTGCTGGGCTTCAAGCTGTGGCCTAGCCTGTGCTTGCTTTCTTGTTTAATATTTATTTATTTGAAAGGCAAAATGCCACAGAGAGAGAGAGAGGGAGAGACGGAGAGGGATCCTCCATTGCTGGTTCACTCCTCAGTGGCCTCAATGGCCAGGGCTGGGCCACGTGGAAGCCAGGAGCCAGGAGCTCCATCCGGGTCTCTCACGTGGGTGCAAGCACTTGGGCCATCTTCCGCTGCTTTTCCAGGTGCATTAGCAGGGAGCTGGATCAGAATTGGAGCAGCCGGGACGAACCAGCGATCCTGTGGGATGCGGCTGTTGCAGGCAGTGACTTCACCGCTGTGCCACAACGCTGGCCCTGCGTGTGCCTTATTTCCTAGCCTCTCATCCCAGCAGCCACTGTGGGAAATGGAAACTGGAATTTTCTCCTGGTGGCCAAAATGCAGCCTCGGTGTGAGAGCCGGGCAGGAAGAGGAAGAGGGTCAAGAGCAGGGCACAGGTGAGGGGCGGGCCGGGCCTGCTGTGGCCCCGTTGCCCCCTACCCTTTCCCACAGCTTCAGCTGTGTCGCGGGAGGGAAGCAGCAGAAGTCCCAGGCATGGGCTCTCAGAAGCCTGCCGGAGCTTTCCCCTGAGGCATCAGCAGGTTGCTGCCACCACCTGCGGGGACCCTCGGCACCACGCAGATGCAGAGAAGTGGAGCCCGCACTGGCGCCAGGGGCCCGAGGGCGCGCAGCCTGCCACGGCGTGATGGGCAGCCTGCCCTGGGTGTGGAGGGCGCTCCCACTGCACCGGCTGTGAAACAGTTTCGGTCTCTCCTGGAGACAGCTCAGGAAGTGCCACTGCCCTGTAAGGCTCCCTGCTGATGGTCTGGGAAAAGCATCAGAAGATGGCCCAAGGGCTTGGGCCCCTGCCACCCGTGTGGGAGACCTGGATGAAGCTCCTGGCTCCCAGCTTCGGCCTGGCCCCGTGCTGACCCTTGAGGTCATTTGTGGAGTGAGCCAGTGGATGGAAGATCTCTCTCTCTGTCACTCTGTATTTCAAATAAATAAATGCATTTTTTTAAAAGAAACCAAATGTAACGTGTACCCACTGTATCCATTTCTTTTAAGCAGGGATAATGCAGATGGTGGGCTGTGGCAGGGCTGTGGCAGGGCTGTGTCAGGACCAGCTGGCTGCCTCCCGCCAGTCTCCGTCTGCCTTTGCCTCCTTACGCTATAGCATGGGGACCCACAAGGCCCTGCCATCGATCCCCGATGCTCAGCTTCTCTTAACATTGGAGTGGCATTGACAGGCAGGTGGAAGCTGTTGAGTGGTGCTTCCTGGAAAAGTCTGGAAGAGGTGCACATCCAGCCAGGACCTTTCAATACTTTCCTTGAAATTTCTTCTTTCTGCCTAGAACACAGATGTAATAGCTGGAGCTTCAACAACATTCTTGGGCCAGGAAGCACACCAAGGATGAAAGCCAAGAGCTTGGCACACAAGGGGACGGGACATGGGATCCTGGTGACTCAGGGCTGCTTACGAGGGAGAAAATGCCAGCACCACCTCACTTAAACCCCTGCTGTTTCAGGTTTCTCTTCACCAGCAGTGGAGAACAATTCCTGACTAACACACGTGCTTGTATTAATGATCGACTAATTCATCTGGCAGATTTTAGTGAATAATTGCGCTTTTGATGACTCAACAGGAAAATGCGCAACATTTTCTTTAGGCCTTGAAGACCCACAGGAACTCCCTGCTCATCTCATGAGGCCTGGACTCCCGAGGGTGGCTCCATAAAATACAGACAGAACACACCTGGGCATCCTCAGCCGCCCCGAGACCCCGTCCCGGCAGGCCAGGCACGCCTCAGCCCCCTCCTCCCCTCCTGGGACCCATCCAAACGCCCCCACTCCCATGCCCCCAGCCCAGGCCCCAAAGGTGCCTTTCTGAGCAGAGCTCCTGGGAGTCTCAGCTGATCCCTAGGAGGGAGCCGGGAGCTGTAGGCAGAGCCAAGTCATTACTTAATCTCTGTGGTGTTTTAATAAGACTGGGAAAAAGAAGAAGGGGCCAGCTCCGCTGCGCATTCTGCTCGGGCTTTTCCTGCGAGGCTGTGCTGGGCACGGACGTCAGCGTGCTGGAGCCCCTGCCGGGAGCCTGGGAGAGGAATGCACGTCGTGGCGGGTCACGCGGGGACATGGCCTCCCGTGCTCCTCTGGGGGTGTCTTCCAGACGCAGACACGCGTCTCTGCACTGGGCCTCCGCATCTTTCTGATTTGTCGTTGGTCACACCTGCCCCCGGGTCCCAGGCCCCAGGAGTCCGTGTGCTTGTTCGGTCACCAGCACTTGGCAGGCACCTGCTCTGGCCCAGGGCCTGGTCCCTTCACTGCCAGTGTTCCTGTTGTCTGCACAGACCCTCAGAACATCGCAGTGGACACCCGGCGCAGCCTCTCCCCCCGGCTCCCAGTACAGCATCTTCATCCAGAGCAGGTGCTTCATCCAGGTGCACTGGACAGAACGGAAGTGGCTGCCCCAGCCCCCCTTCTGGGACACCCGCGTGCCTCCAGGCAGAGCCCGTGCACGGCACTGGCTCTGTGCCCCCTTCCCACGCCCACTAGCTTGCCATGTCTCAGGGCCAGCAGCCAACCCTCCAGCTGCGCTCTGGCCTGCCCTCCCGACCTCATCTTCCAGAGAAGAAGCCTAGAAGCTTCTGCTCACTCCCCTGCGCCCCCTCCTGGCTGGCAGGCCTTTGGGTTTCAGAACCACAGAGCCAGTGGGGATCTTGGAGGTGGCTGGGGAGGGGCACGGGCTGCCTGGGGCCACACGGCAGCGCTGAGGCTGCAGGGCTCCCAGGCTCGGGTTCTCTGCCCCGCGAAGCCACGCTCACTCTTGGCCGGGGAACAGTGACGGTGACAGTGACGCCAGCCTCCCAGCTCTGCAGGAGCCTCGGATCCACTTTCACCACGCTGATGGCCGCGCAGGGCAGGGAGCGCCTGGGAACACTGGGCTCTGACGCGTGCGTTGGTCCCGAGCCCCACAGCCCTAAGCAGCAACGCCTCCCACCACGTGGAAGAGCTGTTCTGAATTAGAGAACCCAAGAAATGATGAATCACAGTCACCCAATCCTAGAAATAACGGACCTTCAAAATGAGGCTTCCTGCCATCCCTCCGCCTCGGCCCTCAGGACAGCCGCTGCCCGCTCCTCCTGCCCCCACTCGCTGCCCCAGCTCCACGCAGCCTGCAGGGCGGCCGTGGACCAGGGCGCACCGGGGCCTCCTCACCACCATGTGGCCCTCAGCTCTGCCCCCGCGGGGGGCTTCAGACCTCAATGCCCCCGATGACCCCACCTCCCACGTGTGCCCTCAGCAAACGCTCTGAGCCGTGCCCTGTCCTGGGCTGCAGCCTTCAGCAGGGAGCAGATCTTCAAGGGGCGGGGCCTCACAGGGCCTCTCAAGAGGATATTCCAGCGCAGAGGGCAGATCAAGAAACACAGGCATGTGATGAGGTTGGGAAATACTGCAGGCTCGAGGACAAAGAAAGCAAGAGAAGAAAACAGAGTGATAGAGACCGGACGGCCCCGCTGAAGGAGTGACGCAAACCGAGGAGCGCGTGGAGTGAGTCAGGGCCACGGCCTGGGCAGGAAGGGCCATCCCCAAGGGGGCGGTGACAGCGGCCAGGAAAAGCGGCTGACTGTGATGGCTGACTGTGACAGCCGCGGAGGGTGTGGCTGAGGGAAGGGAGGGAAAAGGAGGGGCCAGGCAGAGGTGAGGCTATGTGTGTGTGCGTGTGTGCGTGCTCGCACGTGTGTGTGCACGTGTGTGTGTGTGTGTGTGTGTGAGAGAGAGAGAGACAAGAGGCCCGGATGCCACAGTAAAGACCATACACTGGGTTGGAGAGGCTCCTCTGGCTACTGGGCCGAGACCGGAAGACCTGCGAGGAGAGAGAAGGCAGGGCAGGGGCGCCGCACACCTGAGGGGAAGGTGCTGCAGGTGCACCGGGTTGGGCAGGGGGCCCTGACTTGGGGTATGGCTTTGAAGGTAGCGTCGACGGAACTTGCTGAAGAGTTGGATGCGGGATATGAGAGAATGAGAGATGTGGGACCAAGATGGATGGAGCTGGGGAAAGCACAGATTTACGGCCGTGTTAATTTAGATGCTTTCGAACAACTGGGCGTGAGAGCCGGGAGTTCAGATGAGAGGTGTCCAGGCGGGGAACAAGATTCGGGAGTGAGCACTCGCAGACAGAAGGTGTCCATGGTAGCGGATGAAGTATCACAGGTGAGTGTGTGCACGAAACGCAGCCTGCTGGACCTCACTCTGGCTCTAGATGCGACAGGTGAGGACACACAAAAGGGACAGAGTTGCAAGCATGTTTGTGACCACGGGTTCCTTGCACGCTTCAAAGGATAAAAGAGAAGCTGGAGACTTTTCTAGAGAAAATGGAGACAGTGGTTGATTGGCGGAGGGAGAGGTTGGCTGATGGCACTGATGCACCTGTTCGCTGGTGGCAGCGGGGCCCCCTCCCCACCTGAGCCTGGGCTCGGCCCTTTCCTCTCCGGCGGCTCCCCCTTCGGGGTAAGAACCTGTGCTGGCTGGCCGTCTCCTGGACTCCTGTCGCCACCATGAAGTGAATCGGGCCGGGCTGCTGGAGTCAGGAACAGGGATGCAGCCGCATCTGCTGTGCCCAGGCTGCCTCAGAGCAGCTGCTCCCCATGGAGCCGCCAGCCCGCAGCAGACGCAGATCTGGCTGACCCGCAGGCCTGCGGTGTCGTGCTGAGCCAGTCGCGGGCTGGTTTGTCACATAGCAGTGACCAACTGACAGGGACGGCGAGTTTCCTTAGAGCAGGGCGGGCTGCTACGGGCTGGGCGTCCTGCCCCCGGGGACAGACGGAAAAGCTTTTTCCTCACTTGGAGCTGAGAGGGCTATGCAGAGGCCTTGGCGTCTGTCCCCTAGGACTTGAGGATAGCGGGGCTGATTCATGTCCTGATTCATGTCCAGAGACCCCGGGGAAGGCCTGCGCTTCCAGCAAGGGGGACGGGCCCTGCCCAAAAGGGTCACCCCGAAGTGGCGCTGGCCCCAGCCCGGATGACCAGAGCTGGGTCTGAGGAAGGTGTTGCAAACAGCCCGATGGAGCAGGGATGGCCCACGGCCAGGGCGGCGGGAGGAAGATGCTGCCCACAGCAGGGGCTCCAAGAGCCTGGGCTCACACCCCTGAACAATCGCAGCCAGGAAGCACCCAGCCCAGCCCCCGCACCCTCAGTGCGGCCCACTTCCTGCTGTCTCCACTGCGCCCACCCGCAGACAGCACAGGGGGCCAGGTGGGACACAGAAGGCAGGCAAACGCCCTGCGACCCCGCAGTGTGACAGCTCTCTGAGCCGGAATCAGACCCGCCAGCTGGATTGCTTTTAGAGGGAGGGAGTATGGCGGCATTTCAGTGTCACACAGGCCTGGACTTCCTACATGGGAAATGGACTAGACAACGAGGGGGGCCCACGGAGACACTCCCAGGGAGGTGCTTCCCTCACCCATGCTGTCCTAGGGGCCACTCCGCCGTCAGGGTCACACCTGAGGCCCCCACCCCAGTGATGTCCAAACCTCCGTCCCCACCCCCAGCGAGACTGGCCAGCTGGCATCCGGCATCCCCAGGGGTCTGCACCTGCCCGGTGTCATCCCGGTGATGCTGGCGGCGCCACCCACCTGCACTCTCACCCTCATCTGGCCCGCCTCCTGCCGAGGCCACCTCCTGACCAGCCCTGCAGCCTCCACCCCCACCCTGATCCAGCCAGAGGGAGCCGCTGAACCCAAGTGTGCCAGGCCTTTGCTTAGCCCCCACTCCCTGGGGTCCCTGGGATACAGCCCAAGTTTTGCCCGGGTTCCCAAGGCCCCCTGGAGTTCTCCAGCAAAGATGGCCACTCCCCACCTCCCCTCTGTGCTCCTGTCACAGGTGGGTTAGGACCCCGTCCCCCAGGCCGTGCACTCACAGCTCGCCTTCATCACCACCTGCAGAGGCCTTGCCTTTGCTCAGTCCCACCCCTTACCTTGTCCCTGCCTCCCCTGGGCCTTTCCTGGCAGCTCTGACCTCAGCTCCAGGGCGGGTCTGAGCCTCCTGGCAGTGCTGAGGGAGAGGAGGGGACCCTGCAGGGGGTCTGGGAAAGGGAGGCTCTGCCGTTGAGACAGCAGCTGCCCTGGCTCAGGTGGTGGCACCACAGGGCAGAAAGCACCACGCCAGGTGGAGAGAGACCTGGGTGGAGTCCTGACTCCAGCACCTGCCTGCTGGATGACCCTGACAACCAGGGCCCCGCTCCAAGGCTCACTTCCTGATGTGTTGGAAAGGGGGCCGCCCCGACAGGGAGGTGAGGGTGACTGTAGGCCTTGCACCTGCAGGCCACTCCCTGACCCTGCTGGGCTCCCATACCCCACGCACCCACGGTGATGCGGTGTGAGCCCAGTCCCCCTCGAGTGCCTTGTTACCACCCGCGATGCAGAGCAGACCCGAGCACCCAGCCCCACGCTCCGACCTGCCCCCTGGTGGCCACGTGGGGCACGCGTTACCGGATGAGGTCCAACAGGGCGTCCGCCGAGCTCATGACCGGCTTGCCGCTCTGCTCTGTCGTCTCCTTCTGCGCCGCGCCTCCGGGGTGGATGACGGAGACCATGACGATGCCCACAACGACGGCCAGGAAGGTGGTCCACAGGTAGTAGGCCACGGTCAGGATGCCCAGGCGGCTGGAGGTCTTGGCATCCAGGGAGGCGAGGCCGGACATCAAGCTGGAGGGAGAGGCGGGGCGGGGTCTGTGTGGCGAGGCCCGGGCCTGGCAGGAGCTTGGCCGTGCCCACCCTGCCCTCTCCTGGCCATGCCTGGTGGCCTCGCTGTGCTCAAGGAATTCCCCCTCTCTGGGCCTCCTCTGAGCTTCTCTGCTCTGCTCCCTGCCCCCCCACCAAGGTCACAGGTCAAGTGCGTGAATGCCTGGAGGTGTGGGTCCCAGCCACCAGGGGAGACCCAGCTCGGCACCCCCTCTCCAGCAAAGCCTGCTTCTCTCCTGGAGTTGGGAGCATGTTCTGGGGCTCCCCCTGCCCCACCTGCTCCAGACCCTGTGCTTCCCCAGCTTCTCTGGGGATCCCCAGTGCCCAGCTTGGCTGACATTGTGCAGTCTTGCTGGGGGGGGGGGCGCCTGGGGCTGGCAGCTGGCCACCTGGGTCCTGGCCCTGGCGCTCCAGCGGCTGTGTGGCTCTGGCACGCAAGGCACTCCCTTGATTTGGGTCTCAGCATCCCATCTCCGAAATAGGGCCACAGGGGGTGCCTCTCCTGGAGTGGCGCCACCCTGGGGTCAGCTTGGGTTAGTGGTAGCCCGGGATGAGGGGCTGAGGTCCTCACAGTTCCTCCCCACCTCTGCCCATCAGTGCAGGTCGGCCCCTGGGTCTCTGCGCTCCACGCTGCTGTAGGAGTGTGCAGAGGGTGTGTGGGGGCTGCGGGGTGGGTCAGAGATTAATTAAGGAAATGCTTGGGCTTTGCTTTGCTGCCAAAAGGATTTTTCCCCAAAGCCCTTTCATTCTTCCAGATAAAGGAAGTATTTGTCTGGTTTTAATCATGTAAACAAGAGCAGATAATCCCTCCACAGCCCGCTCCTCTCATCAGGAGACACACAGCGGCGGCCAGCACCGGGCCTGCCCAGCCAGCACCGGGCCTGCCCAGCCAGCACCGGGCCTGCCCAGCCAGCACCGGGGCCCTAACCAGCCAGCACCGGGGGCCTGCCCAGCCAGCACCGGGCCCTGCCCAGCCAGAACCGGGCCCTGAACAGCCAGCACCAGGACCCTGCACAGCCAGCCTTCCCTTCCCAGGCACAGGTCACCCTGCTCTGCCTTGCTCAGCCTAGCTGGCCAGCTCTGCCACTAGGATGGAGGACCAGGTTCCTCCTCCAGGAAGCCTTTCCTGATCACCACCCTGCACGAAGGCCTTGCCCTGGGCTCCCAGAGGCCCTGAGCTCCCTGCTGCGCAGCCCCACACCAGTCAACAGTGAATTGCCAGCTGTTTCCTGGAAGGGCCTCTGGGCCTGGGCCTGGGTCTGACTCAGTGCTGGGTCCACAGAGCCAGGCCCGGGCCGGGATAGAGCTCGACTTGGTAGCAGGCTGCCGACTGAAGGAGTGAGAGAGAACGAAAGAATGAGTCCGTGCTCACGGGCTCTGCCATTGCATCTGCCAGGACGCCATATGGTAGTGATGGGCTTAGGGTGGGTCTCAGACTAAATCCCGAAGGCTCCTAATGGGATTGTGCAGCCAGGGGAAACGGGGGCGGCCCGGGGTCATTACCCAGGCCTGGGCCAAGCAGTCGCCCTGCCCCCACAGAGCCCCCACCAAGCGCAACTGGCTCAGGCCCCAAGAGGAGGACCTGCGTGAGGTCACATGGGACACCAGAGTCCAGCAGGTGCAGCCCTCAGGCCTGCTCCAGGCTTGTCCTCTCCCGACCATGCCCTGTGCCCCCCGAGAAATGTCAGAACCCGTGCCTGGCCTTGAGGAGCTCTCAGTCTGGCGGGGAGTAGGGGGCGGGACGGGAAGGACTTCGGACACAACTGGATCCGAGCAACCACTGCATATGGTGGACGTCAGCCCTGCAAAGGAAGGGACAAGGAACTCTAGCTAGGAGAGTCAGGGAGGGCTTCCTGGAGGATGAGGATTTGGGGATGGGGCAGACGTGGCAGGCAGTGACATGCAGAAGGCAACAGGAAGGCTGGGGGGCTGGCAAGAGTTCCCTCGGGTCGGGGTGCGGCTCACGTTTGAGGAATGGTGATAGACGAGACCGAAAGGCAGCCTGAGCCCAGGCCGAGGGGAATGCGCTCTGTGCCTGCGGTGTTTGCTGGACCTCTGGGAAGGGAGACTCAAGGGAGCCTTCGGCTGAGGAGAGGGAGGCGAGCAGGGTCTGGGGAGAGGGAGGGGGGATTTGTGAGAGCCACACCTGGAGCCCCCTGAGACTCGTGGCTGCCGAGCGGCAGGCAGGGCACAGCCCTGCGGCCCACCCCCCAGCAGCCCCTGGAAGTGATCGCGTCCCTGGAGACAGGCTGCTCGCCTGGCGTTGAGTGGGAAAAGCAAGTTAGCTCTACTGGGAGCCCAGACCCTGCTGGGGCGAGAGCCCTCACCACTCTCTGCTGCGTCCAGGCACAGCCAGGCACACCTGGGGCCACGGGACCGTGAGGCTGAGGGCGGGAGCTCAGAACCGGTGGGGTGCGGCTCGGGGCAGGCTGATGGTCCCGCTATTTGGTCTTCTGGGGACTCCTCCGGAGGGTGCTCCTCGAGGTCGGCTCTAGGGTCAAGCTGCAAAAGGTACTTTCTGAGGACTGACAAGCTGGGGCAGGTGGTTGGCGGTGCAGCACTGGGTCACACGGACACGCACAGCAGAGAACTCCACCAAAAAACCGGGCGTGTCTGTGGGTGTGGGATTATGGGTAATTTTCATTAAAAAATGTTTTTCCACTCTGTATTTTTTATGACCATTTATTTGCAACAGATGGGAGAAGAGAGAGAGAGAGAGCGAGAGCGAGAGCGAGAGATCTTTCATCTCTGGGTCACTTCCCAAATGGTTGCAACAGCAGGGACTGGGCCAGGCTGAAGTCAGGAACCAGGAACTCCATCTGGGTCTCCCACATGGCCGACAGAGGACCAAGCACTTGGGTCTTCCTCCACTGCCTTCCCAGGTGCATTAGCAGGGAGCTGGATCAGAAGCAGAGCAGCCAGGACTTGAACCAGTGCCCCCATAAGGGATGTGGTCCATGCAAGGGGCTGTTTAACCTGCTGCGCCACAACACCCACTCCTTCTGTTATTTCTAGAATGTGATAGAAACATAAGCCTGGAGGGTGGCGCCCCCAGCGGCAACAGAAACCACCCTTTCCCTGGCCCCCAAACACCCCAACGTTCTCCACACTCGATCCTGGAACAATCTTCCAAGGCAGGGCTTGGCGAGGGGCTGGTGCTGTGCGCAGTGGTAAAGCCATCCCATATGGATGCGGGTTCAAGTCTCAGCTGCTCCTCTCCCCATCCGGCTCTCAGTGCTGTGACCTGGGAAAGTAGTAGAAGATGACCCAAGTCCTTGGGCCCCTGCATCCACATGGAGACCCAGAGGAAGCTCCAGGCTCCTGGCTTCAGATCAGGACAACTCTGGCCATCTGGAGAGTGAACCAGCAGATGGGAGATTTCTCTCTCTGCTTCTCCTTCTCTCTCTAACTCTGCCTTTCAAATAAATAAATAAATCTTTTTTAAAAAAATGGTGAAATTGGCCGACACCGTGGCTCACTTGGCTATTCCTCCATCTGCAGTGCTGGCACCCCAGGTTCTAATCCCGGTTGGGGCGCTGGATTCTGTCCCAGTTGCTCCTCTTCTAGGCCAGCTCTCTGCTGTGTCCTGGGAAGGCAGTGGAGGATGGCCCAGGTGCTTGGGCCCTGCACTCGCATGGGAGACCAGGAGAAAGCACCTGGCTCAGCTTTGGATCAATGCAGTGCACCGGCCGTAGCAGCCATTTGTAGGGTGAACCAACAGAAGGAAGACCTTTCTCTCTGTCTCTTTCTCTCACTGTCTAACTCTGCCTGTCAAAAAAAAAAAAAAAATACTCCATTTACCTAGTATATCTGACATATTACCATTTCAACATGTGACAATGTAGAAAATTTCCGCCCTGCTTCAGGTCTTAAAGTTCGATTTGCATTCATTAAATCTCAGCAGGACAGATCGGGTCTTCTGGTTTGGGTGGCCACGATTTTAACGGGACACAGTCCACGGGTGCCTTTCCAGTCCTGCTCTCAGAGCTCTTGGACTGTCCATGGCTACAGCCCTCCCTTCTGTGGTAGTGAGCTGCCCGTCTTTGGAGGGGTCCCAGTGGAGCCTGGATGGCCACCTGTTGGGATGGGAGATCAAAGCTTTCAGAAGGGAGAGCTCCGTGGGGACGGTCTCGAATGTTCCTTCTGGATCATGGTTTACTGTTGGGGGGAGACTGGGCTAGCTCGTCTCTCCTGCTCTAAGCTGGGCTGGGGGCTCCGGGAGTCCCTGCGGCCCGGGGCTCCCTCCCAGGCCATCTGGCCACACTCGGAGCCCGAGGCCTGGGGATCAAGAGATTGTGGTGATTACAGATGCTGACCCTCTCAGTCTGGTGACTGTTCCCCCCGCAGGCTGGGGGCAGGGAGGCGGTGGCTGCCGGGGCCCTGTCGGGGGAGGAAGAGGCTGCTCACTGCCCGGCCCCCCGCTCTCACGCCGACCCTAAGCGGGGACTGCGGCCTGACTGGGAGGCCCCGGCAGCTCAGCCACCTGTCCAGGGGCTGGTGGTGAGGAGGTGGGTGCAATTGGCAGTGACTCCCTTTTGGGGGGGGGTCCCACTGGCTGCTCCACCACAGAGAGCCTGAGGGAGGAGATGGCCAAACGCCTGGCTGGCCTGAAGTCCTGCAGGGCCTCTCCTGCCCCAGCCAGCTGGACTTCCGGCTGCCCTTGGACTACTTGCGTGGTTGTTCCTTCTCCCTGGAGCTCACTGCCCGCCATCTTCCCTTTGCATTTCCCCACCCTTCCCATCACCTCTTCCACATTCAGCTCAGATGTCACTTCCTCCAGGAAGCCTTCCCTGACTCAGCCGCCTTGCTCACCTCCCCCAGCGTACCCTGTACTTTCCAGTGTATTAGAGGGCCTTCTGCCACTATGCTCACCCCGAATCTCCCATGCCTAACCCAGCTCCTGGCACACGACAGGCTGGCGGGATATGCATGTGAATGAAGCAGCGACTACGAAGGCACCCCGTCCCCTTGCCCCTGCCGGCCCTCTTCCTCTCCCCGTCCCCTCTTACTGCTACCCACTCCCAAGTCTCTACTTGGGTGCCACCTCCCTCTGAGGGCCTCCCGTGCCCCTGGCTAGGCTGGGAAGACCCTGGGGAGGGTCACTAAGCCTCAGGGTGCCTTGGTTTCCCCTGGAGGATAAATGGGACCATGATGGCTTCCCGTGGGCGTGGATCCATTCGGACAGTGCCTGCAACATAGAAGGCGTGCACTCCGCTTCTGGTGCTAGCGCTTCCTCGGGCGTCACCGTCTGTGCCCACCTGCCCAGCAGGCTGGGAGCCCCTCCAAGGCAAGCCTAGGTTCTCGGGGTGCAGGTGTGTGATGTCAGAGCAGGCTGGCATTCTAGATCTGTCAAGAGGATGCCTCATGAGCTCTGGTGGCCGTAGGTCCCTTGAGAACAAGTTATGCGGCCAGCACTGTGCTCTCACCAGGGTTAGGGGAAATACCCCAGCACTGGAGGTCTGTGTGGCATCGAGGCAGCTGGCACCGGAACTTCTGGGAACAGATGGGGGTGGGTGAAGGGACAGGGGAAGGGACGGTTGCTGCCATAGCCAGGGGCTCTGGAGGCCCATGCTCAGCTCAGCCCCCTCCTGTCTGGTCGTTTGTATCAACAGCTTGGCCAAGGCCACTGGCAGCATATGGGGTAGCTCTGTGCGGGACAGGGAGCCAGGAGGAACAGCTCATGTGCTGGATGAGGGAGCTGGGATGGAACAGGCCCCAGCAGCCAGGGACCTCGGGCCAATTCCAGGGCGAGGCCGACGTTGAACCCAGACACGCGCCCGGCTGCACTTGGCCTCCACAGCTCAGAGTCAAACTGTGGGGCGAGGGGAGGCTGAGCTGTGGCGGCAGCGTGCTGAGTCTCCTGCCACCCAGGGCCACCATGGTTCTAGCAGACCATCAACCTGGCGACTTGGCCAGCGTGCCATAGACCTACCCTGATGCTGAGACCCTCTGGGAAAGGGACAGGACAGGGGAGTGTCCCAGAGAGGCACCTGGGAGCCTGGAGCAGGCCAGACCGGGGACGGATGAGAGAACAATGTGGGGTCTCAGCCCTGCCCTGGAAGGAGCCGCTCTGGGGAGTAGTGAGCTCCCAGTCGCCAGAGGTGTGCAAGCAAAGGGTGCACAAACTCTCACTGGGAGAAATGGGTACCCTGGCCTGCTAGTGAGACAGTGTCCCTCTCACACCCCTGGCCCTACCTGGGAGGACCCGAATGACAGGAAGGCAGGCTGGGGCTCTGACCTCTGCTGCCCTAGGCACAGGCTCTGTCTACAGGCCTCAGGGTGCAGCAGCAGCAGCGGGGAGGCCTGGGCGGCTTCGAGGTGAGCCAGGGCCCCTCAGCCTCCCAAGAGCCAGGGTTTCTTTCTTCCTGGAGCAGATGACAGGCCCGGCAGCTGACAGCAAGCGCCACGTTAGCACAAGTCACGCTTCCCAGATGGCTCTGCCACACCCCAGCCCCGGCCAACTCCCTGCGAGCCTGTGCAGGCTGTCTCGGCGCCCACTTAGCTACAGGCCGTGCTGTCTGCACCTGCACCCCCAAGAAGGGGCTTTCCCAAATCTCACCCGCGTCCCCAGGTTCTGAGGTGCGGCCCCACCCGGCCTCCTGGTGACCACTTGCCTGGGCACTCTGGGGGCCTCCGTGCAGGGGGTGGTGACACCTGCAGCTGCACATGGCTGGGACTGAGAGGCCCACAGGGGGCTTCCCAGAGGAGGTGGCTGCAGAGTGGACCCTGAAGTCCACATGGCAGCTCTCTACCCAAAGGTGCCAGGGCAGGGCATCCGGGCTGGGTGGTGAAACTGGTGGATTCCTGTGTCACCAGGCTGAAGGGCAGACCCCACTCGCAGCCCACCGCTGGCTCTGATCCGAGTAAGGCCGGCAGCTGCCTGGCTGCAGGGCCGAGGACAGGCCCCAGGCTCAGCTGAGGGTGCAGCTGGGCTCTGCGGGGATCAGCTGCGCACGGCTCGAAGGGCAGCGTCCAGACCCCAGCCAGGCTTGGGCGGGCCACTCACCCAGGACCCTCGCCGCTGAGAACGCGGCTGTTTGCAAGTTTTCTGCCACATGGGAATTGCTTAGGAAGGGGAGAAGGGGGTGTGGGGTTTCCCGGGCCAAACCAGCTTTACTTCCAAGAAAAGTCAGTTTAGGGTTCTTACAAGAAATAGAAAGGGCCGGCGCTGCGGCTCACTAGGCTAATCCTCCACCTAGCGGCGCTGGCACACCGGGTTCTAGTCCCGGTCGGGGCGCCAGATTCTTTCCTGGTTGCCCCTCTTCCAGGCCAGCTCTCTGCTGTGGCCCGGGAGTGCAGTGGAGGATGGCCCGAGTGCTTGGGCCCTGCACCCCATGGGAGACCAGGAGAAGCACCTGGCTCCTGCCTTCGGATCAGCGCGGTGCGCCAGCCGTGGCGGCCATTGGAGGGTGAACCAACGGCAAAAGGAAGACCTTTCTCTCTGTCTCTCTCTCTCACTGTCCACTCTGCCTGTCAAAAAATTAAAAAAAAAGAGAGAGAGAAATAGAAAGGAAAACAGCGTCCCTCCACACCCACACGTAAGGCACACCCCGAATCCCTACACGGAGCCACACGCACGGCTGCCATGTGGCGCTGACAAAACCCCGCCAGTGAGTCACTCACACATGGTTTCGGTTTTCCCCTGAGCGATGCCTGGGTTAAGACGTTGAAGAATGAGGGGAGAGGAGGGCGTGGCAAACGGCAAGTGGAGAGCTGGAGCCGGCTGCCGGCTGCACTCAGCCTGGTTCCTGTGTGGCTCTTGCTTGGGGGTGTTTGGAAACAGGCCTGGCTCACTTCCTGTGGTTAGACGCAAACTCCAGCCACACGTGTGAACGCTGCACCTGCCAGGACCCTCCTCGTACATCCACAGATGGCGTTGTGTCTCATGCTGAGGCTTGGAGTGGGGGTAGATAACAGAACTTGGGGTGCACTCAGAGCCCTGGGGGACAGGGATGCCCCAGCAGTGTCTCCAGCAGCACCCCAAATATCTAGTGATAGGAAGAGACTGACGATACTGCACCACCCTTGGGTAGAATCAAACAGGGCCACAAAACCTCATGGCGTCATGTTGAGTGACAAGCAAACAATGAGGGATACAGGCTTATTGTGGTCGGTGTTAGCAGTAAGGTATCATGCACGAACTTGAGAGAACAGAAAGTTGTCCACATTTTTTGGGTTAGACTAAACATTAAAAGCAAAAAGAGACCAGTGTTGTGGTGCAGAGGGTTGAGCCGCTGCCTGCAATGCCGGCATCCCACGCTGGACACCGGTGGAGTCCCGGCTGCTCCACGTCCATTGCAGCTCCCTGCTAATGCAGGGGAAGATGGTCAAAGAGCTTGGGCTCCTGCCACCCACACGGGAGCCCAGGAGGGGGTTCCAGGCTCTTGGATTTGTTGCGGCCGTGTGGGGAGTGAACCAGAGGACAAAAGATCTCTCCTTCTCTATCTCTCTCTGGCTCTCTGTCACTCTTTCAAATACATTCTAAAAAAAAATCTTAAAAAAAAATATTTTAAAAAGCAAAAGGGGTCCAAGTAGTGACAAGTGGCTATACTGGGAGAGATCAGGAAAGGGAGGCTCCCAGGCCCGAATTTTTTTTTTAAAGACTTATTTATTTGAAAGATTTGAAAGTCAGAGTTACACAGAGAGAAGAGAGGGAGCGAGAGAGAGAGAAAGAGAGGTCTTTGATCCGCTGGTTCACTCCCCAATTGGCCACAACAGCTGGAGCTGCGCCAATCCAAAGCCAGGAGCCAGGGGCTTCCTCTGGGTATCCCATGTGGGTGGGGGCAGGGGCCCAAGGACTTGGACCATCCTCTACTGCTTTCCCAGACCAGAGCAGAGAGCTGGATTGGAGTGGAGCAGCCAGGACTCAAACCGGCGCCCATATGGGATGCCAGCACTGCAGGCGGCAGCTTTACCACAGCACTGGCCCCATGGCCCGACTCTTCCAAACACAGAGAGTGCAGCTCACATGGGCTCAGTCAGCAGCAAAAGCTCAGAAAGTCAAGCGCAAACCTCATGGAGCCACCTGACTCCATCCGGGGAGAGGCCCGACTCAGGGAGCGATGACACGGCCATGGGTCCTGCCCATCGGACCGTTCATGGCTATGACAGTGCCCCAGGAGGCAGGATTCTCTACATTTTGTTTGAGGCTTGTGCTCACAAGAGGAGACAGCAAGGCCTGCGTTGTTTTGAGAAGAGTCTTCCCGATGGCAAATGTAGCTGAGAGGCACATGCTGTTAGGGGGTGGAGTGGGGGTGGGGGAGTGCTCATGACCACTGAGGCTCCCAGGGAGGCAAGGGGGTTGGGCTCAACCCCCCCCCCCCCCCGGGAGCTCATCCCTGGGCAGGGCCAAGGCTGCCCATGGCGCCCACCATCCCTGCTGGGGTATGAGCCTGTAGGGGGCAGCGTGCAATCTCCATCCGGCATCCGGCATGTGTTACATTCAACTCCAGCACGCACAAGCTGGGACTGCCGCCTCAAGCCAGATGGTGGGAGCCCCCCAAAGGAACTGAACATGGCCCAGCCCGACTCACACAGGTCACCCAGTTGAATAAATCAACTGCTCTGCCAAGATTCCCCATGGGGTTCCCCACGTGGTGAGCCCTTAGGGAGAAAGGCACTGGCCACTGGCCAGGGGCCATGTGCGTCTGTCTTCCTTGGAAAGCAGATTCACCTCTGTCAACCAACACATGGGCCTCTGCGTTACGTGGCCAGCTCTCGCCAGCACCAGAAGCCAGGCCTGACCTGCTCCGGGGCCTGGGCAAGGCTGAGCTGCTGCACTAATCTGCCAGGGACCGCGCCCCAGGCCCGGCAGATTCACCGAACACGATAAGAGCAAACATTTGCAGAAAAACAAAACAGTAACAGCAGCAGAATGAACGGAATGAACGCATGATCTGTCCTCTGTGATCCAACACGTTTGCGATTTGATTATACGATTTTTAAACAACTTTAAAAGACAGCTCCTAACCACCCTTCAGGGGCCAGTTCAAGTGCTGGTCATGTCACGCCCCTTGAATTCTGCTACAGCTGCCTTCCTACTGCTCTTTCTTCATTTATTTCATAAGCAGCTATTGGACACCTGCTGTGTACCAGGCCTGGCAGCAGGCAGTGAGAAGTCAGCTCAGAGAGACGAGGCTGTGCTCTCCACAGTCTTTCTCTCGTGAGGGAGCCACGGGGACCTGCAGCTGGGGAGCAGCGTGCTGCAGGCACACAGCAGTCGAGTTGGCTTCCCAAATGCAGAGGTGCAGAGGCAGAGAAGGAGGGGAGTGAAGGAAACAGGCGGACACACCCTAAGGAGACTCCCAGGATCCATGCCCTGGGGAGGGCCTCCCCGAGGGTGGGCAGGCTCTGTGACTTGCCTCCAAGAGAGTCATCGCACCATTGGGTAACACAGGACTTGGTCTTGGAAGACTGGAGCGTGACAGAGCCACCTGCTGGCCTTGACCCAGCTTAGTTCTGTGCTGTGACCTCCAGCCGAGAGGCCAGGAGGCTGGAGCAGCAGGTGGCCTCCAGCTGACCCCTGAAGTGGGGTCTTCCCTGGGGGAGCCTGCAGGTGGGAGGGAAGCACAGCGGCCAGCTAGACTGCAGCCTCGGAGACACCTGCCGAGGACTCACCTGGGCCACGCCTGGACCCCTGACCTACAGAAATGGCGAGGTAATGGCCACGCGGCTGACACCACCAAGTCCTTGGTGATTTGTTACATGGGGGAGAGCAAGCCAGAGAGAGTGAGAGACAGAGAGAGAGAGTGAGAGACAGAGATACCCAGGGGATGGTGGAAGGCCTGATGCAGCGAAGTGTGACCCTTATCTGTCTCTTTCTGCTGACTACGGTGAAGTTGCTGACCGTGACCTATTGGAAGTGAGGAATGTCTGTGTGCACGGGGTGGGGGGTGGGGGGGACTGCAAGGGTAGGTTGCACTCAGCTGGATTTGGGAAGGCTCAGGCTAAGGGCTGGCTTGGAATAGATTCTAGAAAAAAAAAAAGAGAGACTCAAGAATTAGAAGATGCTGGACTATGAGCAGAGTGACTGAGCCAGGCTCCAGCGCAGGCCCACCGGCCTCACCTCCCTCCCACTGGACCTCCCTTCTCAGGAACCAAGTGTCTTTGTGACTATACATCCACCAGCTGATGAGGCCCCCCCACCCCGCCCCAGCCAGGCCGAGTTCTTTGTCCCTTGAGTGAATCCTCACTGTCACCAGCCACAGTTCTTTGCTTATCTGCGGATCTCCAGTCTCCTGCATACTTGGGTTGCCCTGAGCACCAGGCAGAGGTCAAGGTGAAAGACCAGTGGGAAATGAACCTGATCCCCTCCCAGGGTCTCACAGAAGCTGTGATGCACTGGGCCCTTTCCAGGGAGGGGGCTCTCCGGTGGAGCCCTCCCCCTCGCCGGGGGCACTCCCTGTCCAGGGAGGGGACTGCTTACTCCAGGGAGGACTGTCACTTCTCTGCTCAGATTGTCCAACTGTGCTTCAGAAAAGCCTCTGCACCTGCAATGGGGCTCCCCAGCTGTGACCTACGGATCGCTCACTGAACTGACGTCACTGAGCCACTGGGGTCCCCAGCAGTGTTGGCGCAGCAGATGGGTTGTCACGAACATGCAAGGAGCTGGGAGGGCTTCTGACAGAAACTTGAGCTACATCTGTGCTGGGGTGCAATGTGCTGGGAACTGGATCCCCAGCGTGGTGGTGTGGAGGCCCAGTGGAAGACAGCTGGGTTGGGAGCAGATGAATGCTGTTCTCAGGGGACTGGTTTAGTTCTCACAGGCACAGGTTGTCATAAGCCAGCCTGAATCCTGATCGGCACTGCCCCCCCCCCCAACATGTGCTCCTGCCGTGGGGCCCTCACCTGAGCCCAGCAGATGCCAGTGCCAAACTCTTGGGCCTCCAGAACTGAGGGCCTCTACAACAATCTTTAGAAAGAGTGAGAATTAAACTAAGTTAAGGGGGTTAAGAGAAAAGAGCTTTGTGGCAGGGTCAGCAGGAGCAGAGGTGTGGAGACAGGAAAGCATGAGGTGTGCCTGGGGACAGCTGGTGACTGGCCTGCTCCCGGGGCTTGGGGCAGGGAAGGGGGCACGGGCGGGCAGTCATGAGAGCCAAACTTTGGGACCTACACTTGCAGGTCACTGGAACCTGAAGCATTGTCCTCCCACTGCCCAATAGCAATCACGTGACAGGAAACCCATCTCCTGGGGTCACCTCTTGGCGCCCTTGGGGATGGAAGGGCAGCAGCCCTCATACCCGGCAGAAGGTGTGACCCTGGGCATTTGCAAAAGCCATCAGAACATGGCCCTCTCGGGCTTCCTGGCGGCTCTGGTTCGGGAAGCCTGGGCGAGCTCGGACATCTGAATGCATTGAAGCTGCTCTGATGATTCTGCTGCACCCAGAGCGACAGCGCCGGCCTGGGCTCCCAGGAACAGGAGCTCAGGGCCAGCGGTGGGTAGACAGGTGCGCTGAGGCGGGCTCACGGACGAGGAGGCTGGGGCTCCGAGATGCATCACGCCTCCCTGTGACGGTTCAGCTTTCCCTCGGAAGGCAAATTTTGAAGCACTTGCGTTTTTCCTGCGACACGGCTGCTCTGCACCAACCCAAACTGTAACTAAGCAAACAAGCTGGATGCACACACTCGCTTTTCTCAAGTTCACACCACAGTGCTGTCCCAGCCAGGAGAAGACACTCGTCCGGTGCAAGGGGACGAGCTGTTTGGGAGCCAGGACTGGGGAGCGGGGAGTCCTCAGGCACCAGGAAAATGGGAGCCCGGGGTGGGAGCGCTGCCCCGGGTCACCTGACCCTGCGTGGTGCGGGCAGCCCGGCTTCTGAATGGGATTCTTGTTAATTAAGTGACTTGCTCAAGGCCACACAGCTAACAGCAGCAGGGCCAGGACAGGTATCAGGTCCGCCTGACTCCAGGGTCCACGCAGGGCTCTGCCTTCACAGTGCTGCTGTGAGCAAGCTGCCAGGTCAGCAGGGTGCACAGCTGCCTAGCAGGAGCCTGGGGCTGCTCGTCGGTGCACTGCTGTGGTCCTGGGGCACTGGCTGTTTGCTGTCAGTGCCCCATAGCCGCTGAGACAGCATCGTGGTCTCTGCAGGACCCAGACAGCACACACAGGATCACGGAACTCACTCTTTGTTCATGAATCCTCATGCTGACAAATGTTAATAAGTACCTACTATGTGCCCGACCCTGGCCCAGGGGCTGACCATCCAGAGCTGAAGCTCCAGGCATTATTGTTGGGGCCAGTGCTGTGGCATAGTGGGTAAAGCTGCTGCCTGTGCCGCCTGCATCCTAGATGGGCACCGGTTTGAGTCCCAGGTGCTCCACTTCTAATCCAGCTCCCTGCTAATGCACCTGGGAAAGCTGCAGAGGATGGCCCAAGTGCTTGGGCCCCTGCACCCAGGTGGGAGACCCAAATGAAACTCCTGGCTCCCGGCTTTGATTTGGCTTAGCCCTGGCTATGCAGCCATCTGGGGAGTGAACAAGCAGATGGAAGATTCTCTCTCTGTAAATCCGCTTTTCAAGTAAACGAACACATCTTTAAAAAAAGACAGTATTGTCCCCGACTCTATGGTGCCTACCGTCCAGTGCCAGATGGAGAAGTCACCAATGCGTACATTAGAGCATCAGTGTCTAATGAGTAAGGAAGGGGAACAGGGCGCCGTGAGGTGGAGCAAGGGCCTTGCTAAGAGGCGCCAGGTACACTGAGAGCTGGGGGAGAGCAGGAGGAGGAGGTGCCCATGTTCCAGGCAGAAGGAACTGCATGTGTGGGGCCCCCGAGGTGGGGGAGGGTCTGGTCTGCTTAGGGGCCTGAAGGCCAGTAGCACTAGCATGACTGTGACGTGAGCCGAGATGGGGGAGAAGGCAGGCGCAGCTCACGTCCAGGTCGAGGGGTTGGGGCTTCGTTCTAATGCCTCGGAAGTCACTGGGGGTGCGTGAGTGGCCGAGCACCACGTGCTTCTCATGAGCTCCATTCAAGCCCGGTAGAGGATGGGTGGGAGGGGCCGGGAGCAAGCTGACCGGCCAGGGAACAGGTGCAGGAGGAGTGCTGGGCCCTGGGATGAAGCCGGCTCATGTGAGGAGGCAGAAGCTGCTGGAGTTGCTGCCAGACTGGCCGTGTGGGTGAGGGGAAGGGAATGACCGAGGCGCCTGGCGGAATGACTGGGCACACAGGGCTGTCCTTTACTCTGTCAGTGAGGGGCAAGCAGCAAACAAGAGAGGGAACCAGTTTGCTGGGCAAAGTTTCCAAGCTGGTGGCATTAAACTTAGGATGCTTGTGAACCATCGGAGTGGAGACATCCAACATGAGGTTGGTTCATCAAGGGTGGGGCTGGGAGGAGAGGCCTGGGAGCCAGATCTGCACAGAGGTAGCTTTTTAAAGCCTTGAGAAATTTCAACATTGTGGGGTGAGTAGAGGAAGAGACTCTGGGATGGAGGGCAGAGAGCAGGCGAAAAGTAGGCTGGAAGGCCGGGTGGAGCAGTGAGCAACCATGAGGAGGGGGCGGGTACAGGAACTGAGTGTTCTTTGGATTTAGCAATTGGGGAGTTACTGGTGACCTTGAAAGATTCACAGACAGCGCATGACGCAGAACATGCCTAGAGGGAACTGGCATTGTGGTGCAGCAGGTTAAGCCACCGCTTGCAACGCCGGATCCCATAACCGAGCACCAGTTTGAGTTCCAGCCACTTTGCTTCCAATCCAGCTCCCTGCTACTGGCCTGGGAAAGCAGTAGAATACGGCTCCAATGCTTGAACCCCGCCACCCATGTGGGAGACCTGGATGGAGTCCAGGCTCCTGGCTTTGTTGAGGCTATTAGGGGAGTAAACCAGCAGATGGAACGCTCGCTCGCTCTCTCTCTCTCCTCTCTCATCTCTTCCTCTATCCCTCTGTCATTCTGCTTTTGAATTAAATCAATCAATCAATAAATAAATCTTTTTTAAAAAAAGGATGCATGGATGGATCAGTGTTGTGGCACAGTGAGTTAAACTGCCCCTTGCAACAATGGCATCTCATACTGGGGTGCTGGTTTGAGTCCCAGCTACTCTGTGTGTCTGATCCAGTTTCTTGATAATGCACCTGGGAAGACAGTGGAAGATGCACAGGTAGTGGGTCCCTGCCACCCACAAGAGGGGCCCAGATGGAGTTCCTGGCTCCTGGTTCGGCCTGGCCCAGCTCTGGCTATTGCGGCCATTTGGGGAGTGAAGTAGTAAATGGAAGAAGATCCATCTCTCTGTCTTTCCCCTCTGATGCTCTGCCTTTCAAATAAATTATTTTTTTAAAAAAAGATGCATAAAGGGGCAGGTGTTCGGCACAGTGGTTAAGACCCTGCTTGGGACATCCTTATCCTGTATCAGAGTGCCTGGGTTCGAATC
Source organism: Oryctolagus cuniculus (assembly GCF_051225735.1). Classification (NCBI taxonomy): domain Eukaryota; kingdom Metazoa; phylum Chordata; class Mammalia; order Lagomorpha; family Leporidae; genus Oryctolagus; species Oryctolagus cuniculus. Next base: position 120,561,925 of record NC_142873.1, on the reverse strand, counting down.
TCAGCTCTGCTTCTGATTCCAGCTTCCTGGTAATGCACACCTGGGAAGTAGCGAGTGATGGCTCAGATGGTTGGGTCACTGCCACATAAATGGGAGACTTGAAATGAGTTCCGGGCTCCTGGTTTCAGTTTGTCCCAGCCCCAGCTGTTGTGGGCACTTGATGAATGAACCAGTAGGTGGAAGAATTCTGCTTCTCTGTCTGTCTCTGTCTCTCTTTCAAACAAAACAAAAATTTAAAGGAATTAAAAGCAGATGAGTTTGTAGTGTGCGTGTGTGTGCTTAAAAGATGCATAGAGGGGCCAGCACTGTGCTGTGGCACAGTGGGTTAAAGCCCCAGCCTGCAGCGCCAGCATCCCATATGGGCACCAAAATTTGTATCTCAGCTGCTCCTCTTCCGATCCAGCTCTCTGCTATGGCCTGGGAAAGCAGTGGAAGATGGCCCAAGTCCTTGGGCCCCTGCACCTGCATGAGAGACCTGGAAGAAACTCCTGGTTTCAGATCAGCCCAGCTCTGGCCATTGTGGCCATTTGGGGAGTGAACCAGCAAATGGAAGACCTCTCTCTCCTCTCTCTCTCTCTCTGCCTCTGTTTCTCTGTAACTCTGATTTCAAATGAATAAATAAATCTTAAAAAAAAAAAAAAAGTTGCACAGAGAGAAGACCGCAGCCAGCATGGGTTGGGAGTCAGGGAGGACCACCTGAAGGAGGTGGTGTCTCAGGAGCGCCTGGAAGGCTGGGTCTGAGGAGCTAAATGCTGCCTGTGAGGGAGAGGGCGCGGAGCTGGCAAGGGAGCCAGGAGGACAGGGCCACTTCCCTCCCTGCAGAGGACTCCCGGGAGGGGACGATTACACAGCACAGGGCTCTGACACCCCCAGGCTGGCCAGCTCACTACATGTCTGGACACTCCGAGTCCCAGAGAGAGCCCCAGCTCTCGGTGCTGGGCACTGAGCAGTCTCCAGTGATTCCCATGAGCCTCACTCTACGGGGTGAAGTCTGAATGTTTCGGGCTGGTGTTCAAGGGCTCACCCTCCAGGTTCATCCCGCCATCCCCTGCTGCGATGTGGCCCCTGAACCCTCTGCATGCTCAGACAAGCAGTCTTCATGACAACCTGTGATCCCCATTTTTCAGAGGGGAAACTGAGGCTTAGGTTGGATAACCAGCACAGGGTTGCACCCTGCCAGGGGAGCACGGTTGAACGGTCCCCAGGGCTGCCTTTGCCCTGCCCTGCTGGCCCTGAGATGTGCTGGAGTCAGATCTTGTCCTGTGGCTCTCCACCACTTGTTCAGGCCAGCAAAGACTCCACTCATGGGAGTAACATAACCAATGACCCAGACGCAGGCCTACAGCCCACAAAGGGCCTGTGATGCCAGCACACCCAAGGCCTGCAGCTGCGATCCGGCCACCGACAGCGGCAGCAGGCCTGGCACGGGACCTGGCCTCACCCGCCCCACCGCAGCCCACCCAAGAAATACCCAGCCCCTCACCTGGACACCACCAGAGGTAGGATCAGCATCTTCAACATCCTCATCAAGAGCTCTCCGGGGAACTGCAGGTAACTAATTTCCTGAAAAGGCAGTGGGGGTTGAGGTTAGAGTAGGCGATGCAGACTTCACAGCTGCCCAGCTCGTTGGCACCCGCCCGTCTCACACGTGGGCAGCAGAGTCCATGAGAAGGAACCGGTTTTGAAATCTAACAGACCTGGGTCCCAACGTTGGCTGCCTCTGCTCTTCCCCCAGATGTGCGGCCTTAAGCACTTCACCGAAGCGCTCTGATATGTCCTCCTCTGTACCATGAGGACAGTAAACACTTCGGGAGGGCCAGGCGCGGCTTCTGACGCCGGCATCCCGTACTGGAGCGCCGGTCCCAGCCCTGGCTGCTCCCCTTCTGATCCAGCTGCCTGCGGAGGCAAGGCTCAGAGCCCCTGCCACCCACAGGGGAGACCTGCATGGAGTCCCAGGCTCCTGTTTCAGCTTGGACCAGCCCCATCTGTTGTGGCCATCTGGGGAGTGAACCAGTGGACGGAAGATTCTCTCTCTCTCTTCCTCTCTCTCTCCTTCTGACTTTCAAATAAATCTTTAAGAAATAAAATAAATGCCCCGGGAGGCTTACATGAGAGGAGGCCCAGGAGCACTTGGCTCAGAGCCTGGAGGAGGGTAAACACCAACCCTGGAAGAGAACGGCTGTCCCCGTCTGCACCGTCCATCTGCCTGTCCCGGTGCAGAGTCTGTCTCGGCCGGCAGGTGTGAGAGGTAGGAGGGCAGGCCTGCGTGCTGTTCCCACGTTCATTCAACCCACCTGTGCCAGGCCTCCTCCTGGCCACCCAAAAATGAATGGGGCCTGGCTCCTGCCTGGGAGAGGGTCCCAGTCTCGTTTATGAGGAGAGGTAAGCGGGCCACGGCCTCCAGTGAGCAGTTCCTCCACCTGTACAGGGACTGTGCCCCCTCCCCCAAAAGTGCTGAGGCAGAGCGAGAGTGAGGGGCGTGGGGCTGAGACTCCACTCAGCATAAGGAGCCTCTCTGTGGCAGGAGTCTCTTTCTTTCTTCTTTTTTTAAAGTTATTATTTATCTGAAAGGCAGAGTTAGAGAGAGAAAGAGAGATCTTCCAGCTGCTGGTTCACTCTCCAATTGACTGCAATAGCAGAAGCTGGGCCTGGCTAAAGCCAAGACAAGGACTCCATCCTGGTCTCCCGCATGGGTGGCGGGGCCCAGGGGCTTGGGCCACCTTCTGCTGCCTTTCCAGGCACCTCGGCAGGGAGCTGGATGGGCAGCAGAGCAGCCGGGACATGAACCAGCGCTCATATGGGACATCGACATCACAGGTGGCGGCTTAACCCGCTGTGCCACAAAGCTGGCCCCTGTGGGGCAGAATTTGTTTCTTGGGTCCATCATAGGCTGCTGGCTCCAGCCTATTCATGGATCTTTCTAGAGCCAAACCCTTGCTCAATCAGCTGTCTCCCCAGGAACAAGGTCACACCATTGGAACTTGGCAACTGAGGAGGAAGGGAGCTCTGAGCCCAGCGAAGTTTCTGAGCCCACAGCAGGTGATCGCTTCCTTCCTCGTACTAAGCAAGCACCTGCTGCTACGTGACCCCCACCTGAGCCGGGTGCCTGGTTCCTAAACGCTGACGTGAGCTCCGTTTTGCTATTTCCACCACCCCGGCTCGGGGCGCTTGGAATTGTGTGAGGGATGTCACACTCTGCACTTTCCAGGGGCTTGGGAAGCCCCCTCGGGCTCGGGCTCGGGTGAGGCTCTGAGGTCCTGTGTGCAGCAGAGGGGCTGGGGACCCCCAGGGCAGGGGCGTGGGGGAGGAGCTGGTTTCCCTCTGGGAGTGGGTGGGGTGGTGGAGGGCTTTCCTCTGAGGCTTCAGCGGGAGACGTCTCCTCCCCCTGCTGGCTGGGGAATGCGGTTGGCAGCTGACCCGAAGGCATGCTCCGGATCCCAGACTCATGCATGGCTGAGTCCATGACCGCCGGTCCCCCAGGCCCGACTGTTCTGGTTACAAAATTCCCAGCTGTGGCTCTGCCTTCAGCCCCAGGCCTCAGCCCCATCTGGGGCAGCGCCTTGTACTTGCACAGTTCTCCCAGACAAACAGCCCTGGCACAGGCTCCTGCAGAGAGACGCGTCCACTTGCTGTGCTCTGCCGAGTGAGGTCGTTCAGCCCCATCTCTTCCCGAGCTGCCTGGTCTGTTGAAGTCTCAGTGTCTTTTTCTCCATCGTCCCATTTTATATTCTCTCTGTTCCTGGCAGTTATTTTGTTGTTGCTTTTCTTTTTTAATATTTTTTATGTTTTTATTTTAAAGGCAGAATTGACACAGAGACAGAGGCAGAGACAGAGAGATCCTCCATCCTCTGGTTCACTCCCCCAGATGTCTGCAACAGCTGAGGCTGGCCCAGGCCGAAGCCAGGAGCCAGGAACTCCATCCGGGTCTCCCATAGTGGGTGGCAGGTATGCAGGTACTTGCACCGTCTTCGGCTGCTTCCCAGGAGCATCAGAGGGAGCAGGATTGGAAGTGCAGTCGTTGGGGGCCCGGAATGGCACCCCGATATGGGAGGCAGGTGTCCCAAGAGGCAGTTTAACCCACTGTGCCACAACCCCTGTTGTTTAACCCACTGTGCCACAATGCCCATGCCCTGGTGGTTCTTATCTTTAAAAGATTCTGTTACTATGATTTGAGCAGAATTCTAGGAAGGGAACAAAAGTGGATGCAATGGTTATTGCCACAGTATAGCTGGCAGTCTGGAAATGATGGATCATTTTAAATGAAATACTTAAATCCAAGGATACAATCTTGTGTTTTTGTAAGTTCTTTTCATGGATAGAATATTTTGCCACTTTCCAAGTTGTTTATAATTTTTGCCTGTTGCATAAGGTTACAAAATAGGAAGGCTCAGTTTCTGAGTCACAGACTAAGAGATCAAACAGAGAAATCCTGGATTTCGATGTAAGATGCCGAGAAAGCCAATTCCTGCCAAATAATTGTTCTAAGACGCCACATCCTTCCTTCAGTTTATCTGGCCGGTTAAGCCAGGCCAGAACACGCTTGCATTTCCAAACAGATGGAGAAGGCGGCTTTAGCAAAGCAGCCCCCGGTGAATTTGGCCTTTAATAATAGGCCTTGTAATTTATTTTCACAAAATAATCTTCCTGCAGAAAATACATCTTTGTTGTTGAGGAGAACTAAAGAGAGCAGACTACGGATTGTGCCATTGCCAGTTTAACTCAGCAAACAGTGGAAGGTTCTCTGTGCCTAACACTGAGCGAGGCTCACATTTTGGTTTAAGAAAGCCCACGTGTTGTCCAGCAATGTGCAGTCTGGGGAAAGAAATAAGCAGGCTCACAGATGGCCCTGAGGCAGCAGCGGGGCTCTGAGGGCATGGGCGTGGCGTGAACAGGGAGGAGGGGACTCCTTCAGTTGTAAACAGGTCTAAAAGACTTTTAATAAAACATGTAAAATTTAGTTTTAGGGGCTGGCATGGTAGCGTAGCAGTTTGAGTCAGCACTTGCCACACTGGCATCCTGGGTCAGAGGACCAGGTCAAGTCCTGGCTGCTCTGCTTCTGATCCAGCTCCCTGCTAATGCGCCTGGGAGAGCAGCAGGTGGTGGCTCAGGTACCTGGATCCCTGCCACCCGTGTGGGAGACCTACATGGAGTTCCAGGCTTGTGGCTTTGGCTGTAGTCATTTGGGGAGTGAACCAGTGGGTGGAGGAGCTCTGTCTCTCTGCCTTTCAAATAAATAAAATAAATAAAACATGTTAAAATTTATGTATTTGAAAGGGGTGGGGGGAGAGAGAGAGAGATTTCCCATCTGCTGGTTCACTCCCCAGATGCCTGCACTACAGCAGTCAGGCCTGGGCCAGGCGCATGCCAGGAGCTGGGAGCCCACTCTGGGTCTCTGACGCGGGTGGCAGAGCCACAGCTGCCTGAGCCATCACCTGCTGCCTCCAGAGGCTGGATGGGGCAAGGCTGTCTTAAGTGGCATCCTCACTATCGTGCCCAATGCCCATCCCTGAAAGACTTTTGTAAGGTGTGGAACCTGAGACGCTTCCTGGTGTAGGAAGGATGCTGGGTGGGTGGGGGTGGGGGGGGCAGGTAACATCCAGTAAGCACTTACTATGGCATGCACTGTTTGCCGCTCACAATAATCCCGGCACATGTACACTGCCCGTCCTCCCAGCCATTCCATTTTACAGATAATGAAGCTGAGGCTTGGGGAGGAAGCTGGATTTCATGCCGGCATTTACTAGCAAAGTCAAGTTCAGGGGTCCACTGCCCCCAGTGTCCATACTTGTCAGGCTTGAGCTCAGTTCCCGGAAGAGGGGCCATGTCTACACCCTGAGCCCCCACTGGACGCGCGTGAGCTGCAGGAGGAAGGATTCTGTGCAACAGGGAGTGCAACAGGAGCCCCTGGCGGCCTCTCTCCTTGAACAAACTCTACACAGTCTCCTCCGAGCCCTCTTTCCCCTAGGCCTTGCCCTTGGGCCCTGCCTTGGACTTGCACGGTCTGACTACAGCCCCAAACCCTGCTGAGTAAGTTTGGTGAGAACCCCTCACTTCTGAAACCCCTTGGTGCCCCGCCCAGGTACCCAATCATCCCGGCTGCTCGCAGCAGGCATCCCCGACCCCAGTTCCGCCCTGCCCCCCACTCGCTGCTGGCTGTAAATCCCCAGCTGCCCATGTATCCTTGGGGCAGAGTCCTCCCTTCCTACCTCCCATGGGAGGCCTGACCCCCTAGTCCTGAATCAAGTCCTCTTTGCTATTTGCACAGGTGTCAGAGTCCTGTGGGTGCCTCTCCTCTCCCGTGGGAGAGGCATCTTTAGCCGAGGCCCTTACGGAGACCCCATTCCCCCTCGATATGTCCCATCAGCCGCCACATCCCGCAGGCTCCCCTTCTGGAACCTGTTCTTGAACCTGTCCCTCCCACGCCCACCCCCACTCCCCAGCCCTACTCTGGCCGTGCCTTGCCCCTACAGCTGCCCTCACTTGGCCCCTGCAGGCCACCCCATCCTCCACGTGGCACTCAGGGGTCCCTCCCGAGCTCAGAGCTGACCACATCACTCTGCTGCTCCAAAGCTTCTCATGACTGCCCCATGTCCACACTCAGTGATGGGACCCACGGGCGTGCTGGCCCCTGGGCTGCAGCCCCTGCCTCCCCTGTAGCTTCCGGCAGCCACAAACGCTTGCTCCACACCCGAGTCCCCAGTCTTTCTGCCCCTTGCCTTGCTCCCACTCCTTCCTCTGCCTATAGTGCCGCTCCTGGCTGGCTGGTTTATGGGCTGCCTGGAGGAGGTGTTGTTCGATGCCTGCTTTGAGCTCTTACAGGAGCCTGTTTTTCCTCTACCACAGCCCCCGGCCTGCAGGGACACTGACGAGGCCTCCTCCCCGCCCTCCCCCCACCCCCAGCCTGGTCATGCCATTAGCCATTTTATTCAAGTCTCACTCAAATCCTACATGGCGAGACTGGGGTTATGGCGCAGTGGGTTAAAGCCCTGACCTGAAGCGCTGGCATCCCATGTGGGCGCTGTGTTCTAGTCCCACCTGCTCCTCTTCTGATCCAGCTCTCTGGTATGGCCTGGGAAAGCAGTAGAAGATGGCCCAAGTCCTTGGGACCCTGTACCCATGTGGGAGACCTAGAGGAAGCTCCTGGCTCCTGGCTTCAGATCGGCACAGCTCTGGCCGTTGCAGCCATCTGGGGAGTGAACCAGTGGATGGAAGACCTCTCTCTCTGTCTCTACCTCTCTCTGTAACTCTTTCAAATAAATAAAATATATCTTTAAAAAATTAAAAAAATCCTACATGGCATTCATCACACCCAGGTCACAGGTGAGAAAACCGGGACCCTAGAGGCGTTGTGACTCATGACCCCCCCCCCCCAGCGGGGCCCTGAGGTGCTCCAGGTGGCTGACCTGGGGTGAGAGGCGCTGGGTCCTCAGGAAGAAGCCAAGGAGGCAGCCCACGATGACTGACAGCACCGAGAGGATGAGCAGCCCGTTCTGCCGGCACACGTCCCTGCCCCGCGCCAGGATGGCACTCAGCACCATGGCGAGCCCGGCCTGCTGGCCCGGGGCACAGCACCATTCCATGCACCTGAGGCTGCCCGGGGCACAGGGTGCAGGCTGAGCACAGGCGGGCTGTCGGTCAGAGTTGCTAAGCCCCCGGTCCCAGGCCCAAGAGCATGGCCACGCCCCCCGGAGCAGCCACAATCCTATTACCGGCTGCATCATTAGGAGCTGGGAGCAGATTAGGACCTGGGAAATTAGAGCAGGCCACGTGGCCAGTGAGCAGGGCCCTGAAAGGCAAATGTGTCTCTTACACAGGGCAGGGGACAGGTCCTGGCCGGGGAACAGGAGGAACACCTGCTCGGCTGGTTTGATTTTTACTTGCGCTTCGTTTCAGAAAGAACTGTAAGACCAGTGATCACCAGGGGCCGGCACTGTGGCGCAGCAGGTTAACCTGGCCTGAAGTGCTAGCATCCCATATGGGCACCGGTTCGAGTCCTGGCTGCTCCTCTTTCGATCCAGCTCTCTGCTATGGCCTGGGATAGCAGTAGAAGATGGCCCAAGTCCTTCCCTGCACCCACGTGGGAGACCCAGAAGAAGCTCCTGGCTCCTGGCTTCAGATCGGCACAGCTCCGGCCATTGCGGCCATCTGGGGAGTGAACCAGCGGATGAAGACCTCTCTCTCTCGGTCTCTACCTCTCTTGGTAACTCTGACTTTCAAATAAATAAAATAAATGTTAAAAAAAAAAAAAGGACCAGTGATCGCCCATGCCCACGAAGCATTTATTATGGGCAGGTGCTGTGTGGTGGCGGGGAAGGGTTCTGTCTTGGACTCACCCCAGGGACCTGCCATTCCCAACTTCGCAGCACGGGGAGTAGAGATCGAGGAGCTGCACTCACAGAGCAGGTGTGGAGCAGAGCGGGATTCAGGCTGGGGTCGATTTCGTGTGCAGCCCGTGGATGCTTGGTTCTGCCTGGGGAATGTGGGTTTGAGTCCAGTGGGCCTGAGTCTCAACTTGGGCCGTTCACTGTGAAGTGAGAGTAACGATGCACATTCTTCGAATGTCTAGCTCACGCTGGTTCCCTAAGTGCTTTTGGGACCTGTGGTTTGCAATGAAGGTACAGCCTAAAGACCACAGCCAAGTCTTAGCTCTGCCTCTGATAGCTGCGTGCATCACCGGACAAGCCGTTACATCCCACCATGCCTCAGTTTCCCCACCTGTAAAACAGACAGAATAATAGCATCCACTTCCTTACGGCTCCCATCCAGAGAGTGTTTGTGAACGCAGGGGTGAGGCTGCCACGCTCAGCTGGGCAGAGGGCTGTTAGGGTCCTGCCACTCAGGGTTTGGGGAGGAAGGGTTCTTTTTGCTATTTCTTGTGGCCTGGCCTGCCCTTTAAAGCCAGAAGGAATTAACCCTCGTCTATTTCACCAGGAATCTTTAATCTCATTAGGGGGCTGGGCAGCCTGGAGCAGGCCTGTAGGGGGGTGGTGATGGAAGAGGGTGGGGCATGCAGGGGCGGCATCTTTGTGACAAAGGGGAGAGGAGGGGAGGAAGGAGAGGACAGGGCCAAGAGGCAGGGCAGGGGCAGGGGCAGAGCTGGGGAGGGGCCACAAGGGGGCTGAGGCCCAGGTTATGGTCATGGCCGAGGTCGCGGCTGGTCCCAACCCAATCAGCTCAGTGACTTTGTCCTCTCTGGGCCTCAGTCTTGCCGGGTTTAGAATGAGAGGAACAGGCTCAGAGCGTTTGAAGGAACTCAGTTCAACAAACCAACCTTCCGGGGGCTGCACTGGTGCCATGAGTTAAGCTACAGCCCGCCACGCCGGCATCATTTATGGCTGCTGGAGTCCCGGCTGCTCCACCTCCGATCCAGCTCCCTGCTAATGCACCTGGGAAAGCAGCAGAAAAATGGCCCAAATCCTTGGGCCCCAGTATCCACGCGGGAGACCCTGATGGAGTTCCAGGCTCCTGGCTGTTGTTGACATTCGGGGAGTGAATCAGGAGATGGAAGGTTGTTCTCTCTCTCTCACTCTCTCTCTCTGTAACTCTGCCTTCAAATAAATAAATAAACAAATAAGCCTTAAAATGCCACCTCCTGAAGCCCCTACCGTGTGCAGAGGTTTCAGGGGAGGGCAGGGGACACGGGAGGTGGGTTCAAGTCTGCGAGCCTTGCCTCCAGCTGCGGCTCTTTGAAAACGTCGGTGTCCTGGTTCACCCTCAGCTCCGCCAGGAGCCTCGCTCCCACTGCAGAGCAGCCCCCGGCCTGCTGGGGGTCCCCCACCACCCTCCTGCACACATTCTGCCACCGGCTGCCTTCCAGATCCAGCCTGCCCTGCGCTGCTCCACCGCCTTCAGCGTGGAATTACGGCTCAGTCAAGCGAAAGCCCTGCACGCGCATCCTGTGCCTCCCTTCCTGGGGGCGGGAGACACGGCAGCGCATCGGGCACAGTGCCTGTCCTCAGGGAGCGTGTAAGGAAGTTGAGAAAGGACAAGTTCATACCAAAAAGTAAATGGCCGGGGCCGGCGCTGTGGCACAGTGGGTTAAAGCCCCAGCCTGCAGTGCTGGCATCCCATATAGGCGCCAGTTCGAGTCCCAGCTGCTCCTCTTCCAATCCAGCTCTCTGCCATGGCCTGGGAAAGCAGTAGAAGATGGCCCAAAAGCTCCCAGACCAGACTCTTTAATAGCATATTGTCTATAAAATCAATGACTTTTTTATTTTTTTTGACAGGCAGAGTGGACAGTGAGAGAGAGAGACAGAGAGAAAGGTCTTCCTTTTTTCCGTTGGTTCACCCCCCGATGGCCGCCACAGCCAGCGTGCTGCGGCCGGCGCACCGCACTGATCCGAAGGCAGGAGCCAGGTGCTTCTCCTGGTCTCCCATGAGGTGCAGGGCCCAAGTACTTGGGCCATCCTCCACTGCACTCCCAGGCCACAGCAGAGAGCTGGCCTGGAAGAGGGGCAACCAGGACAGAATCCGGCGCCCTGACAGGGACTAGAACCCTGGTGTGCAGAGGATTAGCCTATTGAGCCGCGGCGCTGGCCAGTTCATTGTATCTTTCTCTCTGTAATTCTGCCTCTAAAATAAATAAATAAATCTCTAAAAAAAAAAAAAAAAAAAAACATGCATGGGAAGCACTGGATAAAACAAAGCCAAGCAGTTGAAAGTCAGGATACGGGAGTCAGAACCCCAGCTCCATCACTCAGTGGTTGTGTGATCCTGGGCAAATTCCGTGACTGCTCTATAAAATGGCGATGACACAACTGTACCCAGTGATGACACAACCATACCCAGTGATGACACAGCTGTACCCAGTGATGACACAACCGTACCCAGTGATGACACAACTGTACCCAGTGATGACACAGCTGTACCCAGTGATGACACAACCGTACCCAGTGATGACACAACCGTACCCAGCGATGATACAGCTGTACCCAGTGATGACACAACTGTACCCAGTGATGACACAACTGTACCTAGTGATGATACAGCTGTACCCAGTGATGATACAACTGTACCCAGTGATGATACAGCTGTACCTAGTGATGCTACAATTGTACCCAGTGATGATACAACTGTACCCAGTGATGACACAGCTGTACCTAGTGATGCTACAATTGTACCCAGTGATGATACAACTGTACCTAGTGATGATACAGCTGTACCCAGTGATGATACAACCATACCCAGTGATGACACAACTGTACCCAGTGATGCTACAATTGTACCCAGTGATGATACAACCATACCCAGTGATGACACAACTGTACCTAGTGATGACAAAACTGTACCCAGTGATGACACGACTGTACCTAGTGATGATGCAACTGTACCCAGTGATGACACAACTGTACCTAGTGATGACACAATCATACCCAGTGATGACACAGCTGTACCTAGTGATGATACAACTGTACCTAGTGATGACACAACTGTGCCCAGTGATGATACAGCTGTACCCAGTGATGACACAACTGTACCTAGTGATGACGCAACTGTACCCAGTGATGACACAACCATACCCAGTGATGACACAGCTGTACCCAGTGATGACACAACCGTACCCAGTGATGACACAACCGTACCCAGTGATGACACAACTGTACCCAGTGATGACACAGCTGTACCCAGTGATGACACAACCGTACCCAGTGATGACACAGCTGTACCCAGTGATGACACAACTGTGCCCAGTGATGACACAACCGTACCCAGTGATGACACAACCGTACCCAGTGATGACACAACTGTACCCAGTGATGACACAACCGTACCCAGTGATGACACAACCGTACCCAGCGATGATACAGCTGTACCCAGTGATGACACAACTGTGCCCAGTGATGACACAACTGTACCCAGTGATGACACAGCTGTACCCAGTGATGATACAACTGTACCCAGTGATGATACAACTATACCCAGTGATGATACAGCTGTACCCAGTGATGACACAACTGTGCCCAGTGATGACACAACCGTACCTAGTGATGACACAATCATACCCAGTGATGACACAGCTGTACCTAGTGATGATACAACTGTACCTAGTGATGACACAACTGTGCCCAGTGATGCTACAACTGTACCTAGTGATGATACAGCTGTACCCAGTGATGACACAACTGTACCCAGTGATGACACAACTGTACCCAGTGATGCTACAACTGTACCCAGTGATGATACAACTGTCCCGAGTTCATAGGTTGATGGGGTCAAATATGGTGACGCAAGCACAGTGCTTAGAGCAAGGCTGGCTTTGGCAGATATTCCGGTACCCAGCAGAGCTTTTCCCGTAGCAGCACAGGTTGGAAGAAGTCTTGGGATGGGGGTGGGAGTGGGTTCCCACTCCACTTTTGGAGCGGAGAATTCTGTGGGTCTGGTGTTTGAGGAACACATTTTGGAAACCCCATGGCATTGTGGGCATTGTGGTGCAGCAGCTTAAGCCACCACTTGCGAGGCCCGCATCCCACATCAGATTGAGTCTCGGCTTCTCTGCTCCCCATCCAGCTCCCTGCTAATGCGCCTTAGAGGCAGCAGGCGATGGCTCAAGTGCTTGGGTTCCTGCCACCCGTGTGGGAGACCCAGCTGGAGTTCTGGGCGCCTGGCTTTGGCTGTTGTAAGCATTTGAGGAATGAACCAGCAGAGGGAAGTGTGCTCCCTCTCTCTCTCTCTCTCTGCCTTTCAAACAAATAAACAAATCTTAAAACAAAACAAAAACAAAAAACAAGAAAACTCCAGCCTCCAGGGTTGAGCCTGTGCTCCTTAACAAGGCCTTTGAGGCCCTCAGTGCGAAGTTTTGCTCAGTTCTGCCTGCCTCCTGCTCGCCACACTCCCGGCCTTGGCAACTAAGCAACTGCAAGTTCCTGAGATGTCGCCTCCCTCCGTCCATGCTGCCTCCTCGGCCAGGGAGCTCCTCCTCTGGCACTGACAGCCCAGGGTCAGTACCCCCTCTTCAGTGAAGCCTTCCCTGACTACCCCTAATACCACACTGATTCAGGACCAGTGGAGGTGCCAACTCCACCCACAGAGGGGGGTGTAGGGGGGCTTCCCGGCGGAGGGGTCAGTAACCGGAGGAGCGGCACAGGCCGGAGGCGGGCGAGCACAGCCCTCTGGAAACCAGCCAGGGCTGCAGGGGCCGGAGCGAGGCCTCACCCCGCCTGCGGCCTGTCAAGATGAGTTTAGGCTGAGCTCTCCGTGGTGATGACAGCGCTGGGCTGCTGGCTGCTTTCCAGAGACAAAGCAGAGACGCCGCCATCTCCCTGCCACACCCCGGCTCGCGCAAGGCCGGCCCTTCCGGGAAGGTTCGCGGTGGGCAGCCAGGCCGGCCGGGTGCGGATTCCTGCGAGCCTGAGTCACCGGGCCGCGGCTGACCTGGCCTGCGTCGGCTCAGAGGACGGGGAGAGCGACTCCAGCCTCGCACACACCACCCTGCTGCCTCCCCTTCCATCCCCTCCTGTCTAGATTTGTCACTGACGGAAATCAGGCTGCTCAGGCCTGAACCGCTGGACTTGCGGCGAGCCAGGCTCTGATGGGTACCCGGATGCTGTCGCCAGCCCGTCCAGAAAGGGCCACGCAGCAGAGGAGCCGGCGCGCCCCTGGGCCGCTGCACAAGCCTTCCCTGGTCAGCCGAGCGCCCGGGTACGGGGTTAAGGGCACAGGTGCTGGATCGGGACAGCACTGTAGTAGTGCTTGTCGCACTGTTTACATCCATTAAATTAAACACAGCCTGCAGTTCAGCTCCTAGCCACACTTCAAAGCTCAAGAGCACACAGGGCGAGTGGCTACCGCACCCATGCAGTCACAGGCACATTGTTCTATGGAATGTTCTGTGGTCAGTCTGAGTCAGATTCAAATCTCAGCTCAGGGCCGTTTTTCCCAAGCTATGGAGCGTCTCTACATCTATGCAAGCCCGCGTGGCAGCCCATCTCCTCTCGTTTGAACTGAATACTCGAGCAAAGTATAAAGTTAAAACCCCCAGCAAGTTCAAATTAAACTTTGTATTGGCTGGGACTCTTGTCCCAAGTAACAGGAAATGAAATCAAGCTGGCTTAGTTGTTTTTTTTTTTTTTTTAAAGGGGGAATTTATAAACAGTGCTGACTACATAATTTGTGGGACTTGGTGCCAAGTGAACGTATGCAGACACCCCTGGGTGTCTGTTCAAAAAGCAGGCAAAGAGTGCAGTAAAAGCCACACAGAGTGATGGCCTTTCCCTCTCTTTGCTGTCTCTTCTGCTCGTGGTGGCTTTGATTTGCTATTTAATGTCACTCTTCAGTAAATAGAAATTAACATTGTAAGTGATCAGCATGCATTTTGCTGGTCATCTTTATATTGTACATTGCCCATTTTAAATGCAATGAGAGCATTTAACTCATATGCGAGATCACCAGAATCATACAGCGTGTCTACGCGGCTCACTCACAGCTAGCAAGTTCATTCTCACCGGGACAGGGGGGATGGTGCACAAGGCCAGCGCCGCTGCATTCTGGTCAGCGCTCTGTCCTTTGGCTCACGCACTGGAGGGAGAAGGAACCCGGGGTCCCCCCTCTCTCCCCTTCCTTCCACGGCATCATTTTCAGTGTTGCTGGCTGACCAGTGCCGGCAGCTTGCACAGTAAGAAAGCAAACAGTAACGCTCCCTGGTCCTCTGTGCCTCGCAGAATGCCATTTTGTCCCTTCTGTGTTCTAGCGGGTTCTGGTTTGAGGACAGCACGGCTTTTCATGGCTGTCGGGGCCTCTGCTTGCCCAGTTGTGGACGTAACACGCTCACCTTGAACTTTCTTTGAGTCATGACAAACCCCATGTGTCACTGGTACGCTATCATGCTGCGTCTCCGGGCGGGACACCACTTACACCACATGAGTAGGGACTGGGAAGGACCATGGGGAACACGTGTGTCACATGTGTCTTTTCTGCTCTCGTGCAGGCTGCGTGTCCCGTCACACTTTGCTTGTAAAACACAAGTACAAAGGTAATATTATTAATTATTTACAGATGGTGACAGCAGAGCATTAAGCCAAGTGTGGGGGCTGTTCCAGCCTCGGACACGGGCTCATCAAACCAGCCCTGTTTATGAGACTGAGTGAGGCTGGGACAGAGTGCGGGGCGAGCACGGAGCCACGATGGCCATCTGAGTGCCGCGCTTGGTTGTGAGCAGAGTTCCCTCCCTCTCCCCAGCTCTCCTTTCTGCGTGGCTGGCTCATTCAGCCATTCTTCACTCAACACGGATATGCCGAGAGCTGGTTTACGGTCATGATTAAGAGCTCAGACGGTGGGTGTGGGGGTGGGGAGCAGTGCTGTGGCGTAGTAGGTTGAGCCTCCGCCTGTAGCATTGGCACAGTTCGAGTCCTGGCTACTCCACTTCCGATCCATCTCCCGGCTGATGGCCTGGGAAAGTGGTGGAGGATGGCCCAAGTCCTTGGGCCCCTGCACCCACATGGAGACCCGGAGGAAGCTCCTGGCTCCTGACTTTGGATCTGTCCAGCTCCAGCCATTGCGGCCACTTGGGGAGTGAAACAACAGATGGAAGACCTCTCTCTCTTTCTTTCTCTCTCCCTCCTTCTCTCTCTCTCTCTCTCTGTAACTCTGCCTCTCAAATAAATAAATAAATCTTTAAAAAATAAGAGTTCCGATGCTATGACAATGACTTGTGTTTGAACCTGGCTCCTGCGCCAAATATCTGTGTAACTTCAGGCAGGTTATGCTGGGCCTTGGTTTTTGTTGTCTTACATGGAGTGTGGGGAAGCCCTCTTCCCCACAGGGCTGTCATGAAGAGTGGGTGGATTACATCTGTGATGCCTAGGATGGATGTCTGGTCGTAATAAGCAACCTCTGTCTGCATGTTACCACGGCCAAGTGTAGTCCAGACCCTGGGGTACAGCAACAGAAAGAGACAACAACCCCAGCTGTCACAGAGCTCCAGGTGCTGGGAACATTTCCACTACTGCTCTGTCACCAGCAGCTGTCTCACTTTCATTCCACAATTCTCAGAGAAGATTCTGATTGGCCCAGCTTAGGCTGTGGCCAGTAGAGGTAGAGCTGCAACGTTTTCATTTTATTTGATTAATTTTAAGTTGCAGCATTTTTAATCGCTGCTTCTTTGGTACTGGTAGATGTGTGTAGTAGCAACTAGAAACCTAGATGCACTGGGTAGGCCCAGCCAAACATCTGTCCATTGTCAGCGCAGGGCAGGGCTCACTAGTTAGGGGCGCCTTTTTCTCTTGTGTGAAGTGCCCAACATCTCTCTCCTCTCTAGCAAGCTGCCCTGGAACTCAGAATGGGCTCCTTGTTGCTTGGTTCTCTGAAGCCTGCCTCTCCCCTTTCTGGCAGCAGGTGCCTGAGGCCCCACCCACCGTGGGCACAGGACAGGCTCTGGTCCAGCTAATTTGCCACTGCTTCTCAGCCATGCGTCTCACTGGGCCACTCAGCTGCCAATCAAGGGCTCAAAAGCCAGGCATGAAGGCCCCAGGGAATCCTAGATGCACCCCTGTCTGCTGAGGCCCACTTAAGGAAAGGAGCCTAGGCAGGGTAACCTGGAAATCCGCTCCCAAGTGCAGAGCAGAGCTGTCTGTCCCCTCCCTAATCCTGGAACTGCTCCTCAAAGAATCGGGCCCTGGGGACCGTTCCTTCGTAGTCTGTCTCCTTTAAGATGAGGAATAGGGTATTTCACAAAGGTGGGAGGAAATGGAATTACAGATAACTATATTTTGGTGCAAACAAGTTTGAAATCCATGTATGCAAGTGTGCTTCCACCTCCTAACCATCCCGGGTCTCCATGTGGCCCCTGTGCCCCTCGGGCCCAGGCTCTCGCCACCTGTTGTCTCTGGCTGCCTTTGGGAAGGTGCTGAGGTCAGTGGCTGCTGAGTAGGGGAAGCTGGGGCACACAGGAAAGCTCTCTGCAGAGCTACAGTGGCCAGTGACGGGGGAAAGACTGGTCCTGAGGGGCCAGCATTGTGGTGTGGCAGGTAAAGCCTCTGTCTGTGATGCTGGTATCCCCTGTGGGTACTGATTCAAGTCCCAGCTGCTCCACTTCTGATCCAGCTCCCTGCTAATGCACCTGGGAAAGCAGCAGAAGATGGCCCAAGTGCTTGGGCCCCTAAAGCCACATGGGAGACCTGGTAGAAGCTCCTGGCTCCTGGTTTCAGCCTGGCCCAGGCCCAGCAGATAGATCGATTGATCTCTCTCTCTCTCTCTCTCTATGTCTCTTTGTCCTCTCTAACTCTGACTTTCCAATAAATAAATAATAAATAAATAATAAAGATAGAAAGGCTGATCTTGGGGAGTTGGGGCCCTAGTGGACAGAAATCGGGCAGTGGACTCAGCTCTGCCTCCGGAAAGAGTAAGTATGAGACTGGACCAAAGCACTGGACACCCGGGAGGGGCCGCACAGGTCAGGAGCCTTAGTGCCCTGTCCCCCGCGTGGAGTGCTCCCAGGCTTTCTCCACCCAGGGATGCTCCTTCAGGAAGCTGTGGCGAGGCTGCACGGCCGAAAAGCAGGCGGTCACGAGCATGAATTCCAACATTGTTTACACCAAAATGCACGAATCTTCTCATCCTGTTTTTCCACGAGCTTTTTGGAGCACCCTTATAATGTACACATCACCCAATTCACTCAGTTTAAATGTACAAGGCAGTATTTTTTTTTTTAAGTAAATTTGCAGAGCTGCGCAATTGCCACGACAATCCAATTTTGGGACAGTTCCGTCTCCCCGGCAGACGCCTCCCAGCCCATCCCCACCTCCATTCCCCGTCGCCACAGACCGGTTTTCCTGAGTGTTTCACACCAATGGAATCACGCAGAATGTGGGCTTTGTTTTCCACGTGGCTGCTCTCATGCAGCGTGTTTGGGGTGTGCCTCAGCAGCTCGCTCCGCTCACTACTGAATACGGTGGTGCACAGGAGAACCACGGCCCGGCGCTTCCAGTTGCATTGCTTCCACTTCTCGCCTTTTCTGAACAGCGCCACTACGAATGTTCGCGTCCATGTTGCTCTGCCCGTGAGTCAAATTACTAGGTCATTGGAGAAAAGTATATTTAGCTTTTTTTAAAAAAAGAATTATTTGAGTTATTTGAAAGACAGAGTTACAGAGAGAGGTAGAGACAGAGAAAGAGAGGTCCTCCATTCCGCTGGTTCACTCCCCAAATGACCGCAACGGCCAGAGCTGAGCTGTTCCAAAGCCAGGAGCCAGGAGCTTCTTCCAAGTCGCCTACATGAGTGCAGGGGCCCAAGGACTTGAGCCATCTTCTACTGCTTTCCCGGGCCATAGCAGAGAGCGGGATTGGAAGAGGAGCAGCAGGGATTCAAACAGGCACCCATATGGGATGCCAGTGCTGCAGGCTGGGGCTTTAACCCACTGTGCCACAACGCCAGCCTCTGTTTAGCTTTTTTTCTTTTTAAAGATTTTATTTATTTCAGAGGCAGATTTACAGAGAACCAGCAGAGAGAGAGCACCCGTTTGAGTCCCAGCTGCTCCTTTTCCAATCCAGCTCTCTGCTAATGGCCTGGGAAAAACAACGGAAGATGGCCTATGTGTTTTGGCCATTGACAGCCACATGGAAAATCTGAATGAAGCTCCTGGCTCCTGGCTTCAGCCTGGCACAGTGCTGGCCACTGTAGCCATCTGGGGAAGTGAATCAGCGGATGGAAGCTCTCTCTCTGTCTCTCCCTGTGTCTTTGTAACTCTGACTTTTAAATAAACAAATGAATCTTTTTAAAAGTAAATCTTTAAACCCCACCCCCACTCTCTCTCTTTGTCTGAAATGCTGTCTGTCAAATGAATAAATAAGGATTTAAAAAAAAGAGGGCGGAGGCACTGTGGCATAGCAGGTAAAGCCACTGACTGCAGCACCAGCATCCCATATGGGCGCCAGTTCAAGTCCCGACTGCTCCACTTCTGATCCAGCTCTCTGCTGTGGCCTGGGAAAGCAGCAGAAGATGGTCCAAGTCCTTGGGCCCCAGCACCCACACCAGAGACCTGGAAGAAACTCCTGGCTCCTGGCTTTGGATCAGCGCAGCTCCAGCCATTGCTGCCATTTGGGGAGTGAACCGGTGGATAGAATATCTCTCTTCTATCTTCTCTGTCTCTCTGTCTCTCTCTCCATCTTTCTCTGTGTCTCTCTGTAATGCTGACTTTCAAATAAACAAATATATCATAAATTTTTTTTCTGTTCTGTCTCCCCCTCGCTGTTTGTAACTCTGCCTCTCAAATAAATAAATAAAATCTTAAAAAAATTTTTTTGGTCGGCTTGATCTCACTGGTTAGGCCGGGTAGAATCTACCATTATGATAGTGGCTCCTTCTTTTTCTCCCTGGAGTCCTCGTAACTTGTGATGTGTGTGTTTCAGGCCTGTGTTTCCTGTTTCCTACAAGTCATGTTACCACTACGCGGTGAGCCTTCTTACCCTCGCGATCTTCCCGACATCACCGTGTTCCAGGGAGAACATCCAGGCACTGCGCACTGGCAAGGCTTGACCTGGTGGGGTCGCGGACGGCCACGGAAGCTGAGCGCCGCAGCACCTCGCCCTCCCAGCCCGGGGCGGGTCCTCCCGCGCACCTCTCATCTGACCGCTCTCCTCCGGGATGCTGCAGAACAACAACGATCTCGAGCAGGCTATTCAGGTCATTTGCTATTTGATAAAAGGAAGAAAAACAACAGAGAAAGAAGGCTCTCCTACCGAGGCGAGACAGAGCTAGGGAATGAGAGTTTGCCAAGAGAAGTGGAACGCTAGGTTCTAGACTGTTTCCAAGGTCCCCTGCGCCACACACGTGTGATGGAAGCCTCTGCTTCTCCTGCAGTCGGCCTGGGCTCGGCAGGGAGGCACCACAGCCGGGTTCTAAGAACGAAGCTGCTGGACGCGGCACGTGGCAGGTCGATGGGGTGAGACCCTGTCCCCAAACCTGCTCACCCTGTTCGGCACCTGTTCTGTGCGCAGTCCTTGGCAGAGTTGATTTCACCGCAGCCCCATGAGGAAGGGTTCGGCATCAGCATCATCATTTTACAGATGAGAACACTTCGGCCTAAATAAAGTCGGTTTTCCCACAGGTACTCACCTAGGAAGCGGAGCAGGGTTGGGATCCAGTTCTTCTTACCCTGCTTGTTTGCAGGAAGGACCAGAGAACTTGACTTCAACTCTGGCTCTTGCTTTCAGCATTGGCCCAGCCTCAGCTGTCACTGTTGGGGAGTGGACCAAGGGAGGGGAGCTCTTAGTGTGGTTGTGACTGTCTCTGCCTTTCAAATAAAGGAATAATTTTAAAAATTAGAT
Source organism: Oryctolagus cuniculus (assembly GCF_051225735.1). Taxonomy (NCBI): domain Eukaryota; kingdom Metazoa; phylum Chordata; class Mammalia; order Lagomorpha; family Leporidae; genus Oryctolagus; species Oryctolagus cuniculus. The sequence continues at coordinate 120,541,667 of NC_142873.1, read as the reverse complement.
AAATAAAAGTAAAACTAGAGTGCAGACCTGTCATTGTCTAAGACAGGAGGAACTCTGAGTAAATCTTTGTTACCAGCATTTGCCAAAAAGGCGTGGTAAGGATACATAGGAAACCAAGACAGATGTGTACAGGTTGGACTAGAGCTGCAGTTCTCAAACTTCAGAGGGAATTGGCATCACCTGTAGGGTTTGTTAAGCCAGGAATTGCTGGGGCAGGCACTGGGGAGTAGCAGGCCACACTGCTGCTCGGAATGCCCACTTCCCGTCTCATAGTGCCCGCTCCAAGTCCAGGCTACTCGGCACTTCTCACTTCTTCTTCTTCTTCTTTTTCTTTTTGACAGGCAGAGTTAGTGAGAGAGAGAGACAGAGAGAAAGGTCTTCCTTCCGTTGGTTCACCCTCCAAATGGCCGCTATGGCCGGCACGCTGCGCCAATCCGAAGCCAGGAGCCAGGTGCTTCCTCCTGGTCCCCCATGGGGTGCAGGGCCCAAGCACTTGGGCCATCCTCCACTGCACTCCCGGGCCACAGCAGAGAGCTGGCCTGGAAGAGGGGCAACCGGGACAGAATCCGGCGACCCGACAAGGACTAGAATCTGGGGTGCTGGCGCTGCAGACGGAGGATTAGCCTAGTGAGCCGTGGCGCCGGCCAACTCGGCACTTCTAATCAGGCTTCCTGCTGATGCACTTGGGAGGCTGTGGAAGATGGCCAAGTGCTTGGGCCCCTGCCACCCAGGTGGGAGACCCAAATGGAGTTCCTGGCTTTGGCATGGCCTAGCCCGGGCTACTGAGAGGATCTGAAGAGTGAACCAGTGATGACGATCTCTCTTTCATCTCTCTGTCACATTACCTTCCAAACAAATCTTTAATAAAACGCACATGAATTGCTGGCTCCCACCCCTACAGCTTCTGATTTAGCAGGTCTGGGTGGAGCCCCCAAATTTGCATTTTTAACCAGCTCCCAGGGAACTACCAGTCATGAGACCACACTTGGGCCAGAAAATGGGGCAGGGTTAGCGGCTGGAGCAGGTCTTCTTAGGGCACATCTTCCTGTCATTCTTTTTCTCCTTGCTTGGCCTGCAGATCCCGAAGCCTCACTGAAAAGACACCTCAACGGCCACGCCCCTTTCAGGTAAGGACCGATGCAGGTGCTGGATGCTGGAACACAATTCACAGTGGTGTCAGCCTTCAGGTCTCCGTGTAGGAGTTCCCCATTGTGGGGGCTTCACTCTGCGGTGAAGTCACCAGGCCCCGGGCCCAGGTGATGCTGAGCTGCGCTGTGCGACACCACCAGAAGGAAAGAAATGGGGTGTGGGAGTCACCGAGCCCGCATCCAACCCATGAGCCGCTCACCTGTTCTGAGCTCCTCTGTCTCTGGGTCTCAGTTTCCCTGCTTGCAGAACAGGGATGCTAATGCCTGTCTCTTGGGGCTGCTGGGAGAATCGGTATCTTCTACGTGCACAGCACACAGCACCGAGCGAACGTGAGTGTTTCTTGACTTCTCGGTTTAGTGATTGCATCAGTTGTTTTCATAATCGGCTCCCCCCACCCCTTGATTTATTAAGTAATTGTCCCAAAAGTTTATAACAGGTCATGGATTGGTGGCCCGCACCCTTGTTTTGATTGGCACTCAAAGTGATTAACAAAAACCTAATTTAGTTGCCAACATTTAAAAAGTAGGAATCTTACATAAAAATCTGGATTTGTGGCTTCATTGGAAACATCTGCATGACCACAACCGCTGGGGCTGAGAGTCAGCTGCTTGTTCCCACTCACAGCCCTGCCCACCCCGCCCGCTGCCGGCCACCTGGTCTCCCTGGGGTCCCTGAACAGCGGGCGGCTGGAGGCTGGAAGGCGCTAAGAAAGGCTCCCTGTTGGTCAGGTACGTTCACCTGCTTTGTCTCACGTGAGCCCCACTCAGGAGGGAGGTGCAGTATTGTCCCCATGTACAGGTGGAGACACTGACACTGAGCGGCCCGCGTTACTCAGGGTTGAGAGTGACAGCCGTGGCCACAGACCGCCAGCAGTCCCTGGGGACTCCCAGGTGCTAGGCGTTATTCCCGTGTCCCCATGAATTTAGCCGTCACCATGATTTTATTACATATTTTCATTTTCTGTACTTTAAAGATGAAGAAATTGAGGTAGAGAGGAGGCAAGCCACTTCCCCACGGTCACACGGCTAGAAAGTCCCAAGTAAGGGGGCCAGCGCTGTGGCGTAGCTGGTAAAGCAGTGCTGGCATCCCAAAGGGGAGCTGGTTCGAATCTCGGCTGCTCCACTTCCAATGCCGCTCCCTGCTAATGTGTCTGGCAAAGCATCAGAAGATGGCTCAAGTGCTTGGGCCCCTGCACCCACGTGGGAGACTCAGAAGAAGCTCCTGGCTCCTGGCTTTGGCCTGGCCCAGCCCTGGTCATTGTCACCGTTTGGGAGTGAACCAGCAGACAGAAGAGCTCTCTGTCTCTCTGTCTCCCCCCCGCCTCTGTAATTCTGCCTTTAAAATAAATAAAATAAATTGAAAGGAAGGAAGGAGGGAGGGAGGGAGGAAGGGAGTTAGTTAGTTCCGAGTAAACCCAAGCCTTCTGAGCCCTCATCTGCCTGTGTTCCACTTGGCTGCAGCACGGTCTCTCCTCTCTCTGGTCGAACAGGTTGGGCTTACTGCTCTCTTTAGTGAATGAGCAGGTGCGCCTTGAGAGCCTGGGAACCCTGAGAGATCTCAGCAATCGGGTGCTGGGAAAGAACTTCCAGGACTGAGGTTGGGGGCATTTTGCCTGGGATTTAAGGAAGCAGGTGTTGTTTTGTTTTGTTTTGTTTTGTTTTCTTGATTGGTTATTGACAGGAGACAGGGATAATTCCATGAGGGGACTTTCTTTTTTTTTTTTTAAAAAAGATTTATTTTATTTATTTGAAAGGCAGAGTTAGAGAGAAGGAAAGACACACACACACACACACACACACACACACACACGAGATATCTTCCATCCTCTGGTTCACTCCCCAGATGGCCACAATGGCCAGGGCTGGGGCCAGGCTGAAGCCAGGAGCCAGGAGCTTCATCTGGGTCTCCTATGAGGGTACAGGAGCCCAAGCACTTGGGCCATCTCCCACTGCTTTCCCAGGACATTAGCAGAGAGCTGGATTGGAAGTAGACCAACTGGGACACAAACTGGCACAGGTGGCAGCTTAACATGCTATGCTGGGGCCAGCACTGTGGTGTAGTAGGTAAAGTCCCCGTCTGCAGTGCCAACATCCCATATGGGTGGAAGAAGCTCCTGGTTCCTGGCTTCAGATTGGCCCAGCTCCTGGGAGCTCTGTTGCAGCCCTTTAGGGAGCAAACCAGCAGATGGAAGACCTCTCTCTCTCTCTGCCTCTGCCTCTCTGTAGCTCTACCTTTCAAATACATAAAATAAAAATCTTAAAAAAAAAAAGGTGCTACACCACAGTACCCACACCACGAGGGGACATTCTTAGTCCGTCCCCTGGGCGAGCCAGGAAGACTAGATCAGGGCTCAAACAGTCCCCGTCTAGCAGTGCGCTCACTCAGGTGAACCAGGATGAGGGAGGTTTGGTGTCTGTGTGACTTGCACAGTGTTTTCAGGGAAAACAAACCCAAACTCAGACCACAGTTAGCACGGAAGACGTCTGGGACCCACAGAGGTGCAGGATTTCTCCCCCCACCCTCAGCCCGTAAGTGATCATTTCGGTAGCAGACAGCTGCTGTGCCCGGGGCCCAGGTATCCTAATCTTTGTCCAGGTTCTGGGCCCCACAGAGATAAGAGCCCTAAACAGAGGCGTCCATAATAGTACACAAGCGAGAACAGGATTTACTGAAAAGGGTGAACGCACATTCACACCCACGTCTGGGCCTCGCCTGTCAGGAGTGGGCCAGAGTTCCCGATGAGGAAGGGAGGGACAGGAGGCCTGAGAAGGAGGCCAAGCCTGGCCCACGGCAAAAGGGGATCCCTCTCTTTTATGAGGTGGGGGCTGTGCCTTAGGTGAATAAACAAACAAGGTGGGGTCTGAGCATGCATGGAGCTTTCATGCATGTGTTGTGCCTATTATATATAGTACATGTATGTTATATGTGCAAGTGCTGTATAGACATGTATCTATTGTGTGTGTGCTGTGTATATAAGAGCATGAGTTGTATACACATGTATCTTTGTGTCGTGTGTTGTATGCTTACCTGTGTGAATGTTGTATTGTGCAACATTGTTGTATGTATGCATGTGTATGTTATTGTGCAACATGTTGTATGCATGCATGTGTGTTGTACATGTATGTAAATGTATGTATGTGTTGTGTGTGTATCGCAATACCACTGTGACATGGTTTTTGTCAGTACTCACGGGAGTTTGCTGAGCGGTCTTGCTTTTGTCTCACTTGATCAGCTGTAGAGTGGCCTGTGTGACACTGGCACTCCTTGCAGTCACGCTGTACAGGGGAACACGGAGGCCCAGCTGTGTGAGGCGCTTTCCGGATGTCACTGTCTGTTTTCCTCTCAGAAGTGACTGGGGCTGGAGTCCAGCGTGAGCATAGCAAGAAGTGAAAGTTTTTCCACCCCCCGCCCGTGCTGGATTTGTGTTCGTGGCCACAGAACCAAGATCGTGGGGGCCCAGGTAGATGGGCGGCCTTCTAGAAGCCAGTTCCCTGATGTCCTTATTTGTCCAGGAATTGATTATTCTCAGCTAAGTTTCAAACGGACGATGCACATCTTTCGTATCCTGAGTGGTGGGACTGCCCAGTCCTCAAAGGCCGGGCTCAAAAGTCCACCTGCATTTGATATTTTCTTTTATTCTTTTCCTTCTTTAAGAAAATTTTATTTATTGGAGAGATAGAATTACAGACAGAGAGGGAGAGACAGAGATAGAGGTCTTCTATCCGCTGGTTCTCTCCTCAAATGGCCACAATAGCTGGAGCCAGGTAGATCTGAAGCCAGGAGCCAGGCGCCAGGAGCCAGGAGCTTCCTCTGGGTCTCCCACGTGGGTGCAGGGGCCCAAGCACTTGGGCCATCTTCCACTTCTTTCCCAGGCGACAGCAGAGACCTGGATCAGAAGAGGAGCAGCCGGGATGCAAACCAGCGCCCATATGGGATGCCAGCACTGCAGGCAAAGGCTTAGCCTGCTGCACCATAGTGCCAGCCCCTCAAGTTTTTTTCAAAACACAGCTGAATGGTTGCTGGAAGGCCTTATGACTCATATCCCAGCATCCTCTGGGCTCCCATAGCACCCTTGTATGCACTTGTTAATTAGCTACATCTAACCATTCCTTAATATTTATATGCTTTGAAAGATCATGTTTTACATGATAAATACATACAAAAGCCCAAGTTCTTCCCCAGGCTGGCCACATTGACCTACTCTGATTAAAATAAGTATCTGGGGGCCAGTACTGTGGTAACAGCAGGTTAAACCCCTGCCTAAACACCGGCATCCCGCACGGGCACCAGTTTGAATACTGGCTGATTCAGCTCCCTGCTAAAGCACCTGGGAAAGCAGCGGAGGATGGCCCGAGTGCTTGGGCCCCTGCACTCTTGTGGGAGACTCGGAAGAAGCTCCTGACTCCTGGCTTCAGCCTGGTCCAGCCCCTGATGATGCGACCATTTGGGGAATGAACCAGTGGATGGAAGATCTCCCTCCCTCTCTCTCTCTCTCTCTCTGTAACTCTGCCTTTCAAATAAATAAATATATCTTTAACAAAATGTCTTCTGTGATTTCCATAGCCAAGACTCAGGACCTCTGTTCTGATTTCATGACGGAACTACGCCTGTACCCAGCTCCACCTGCTAGTTGGGCAAGTGTTAGTGGAGTGAGACTCTGGGATTCAAGCCCTGCTCTGCCCACGATAGTTGTGCGACCTCAGGAAAGTGACACAGCCCCAGCTGGTGTAGGCGTCAGTCACCCGCAAAACAGCACTGACAGCCAGGAGCCTTTAAAGAACCTGACACAGCGCCTGAGCCTTCATTAAACAGCAACTGCTGTGGTCGTTGTTCTTAAATCCACTCGGAGGGGGCGCAGGTTCCTTGAAGATCAGGGCTGTCTGATGTCTTCGTGTCTTCCTGGCTCGTAAAACAGACTCAGTAAGTATTTTCTGGGGGTGGATTCAAGCCAGGAGTTAAAGCTCCTATTTAAATTCATTCCTTACTTTATAGAGATCCCAGCCTGCACCAAGTCCTTTGTTAAGTGCCAGAGGCACAGACTCATGGGGGAGAGTCTCCCAGGCAGAGAGGTTCACTCCTGTATAAGAGGGACCTCAGCAGAGGCGTGCAGGGAGCAAGGGGAGCCCGGGATGCCCCTGTCTCTGCTGTAAAGCCAGCGCATCCACAGGCCCCCGCATCTGCTAAGATTTGGTTAAGCTCTTTTCATTGGGGAGGGACAGCGTCTCATTTGCAAGCTTTGTTCCCACTGTGTCCTCAGTGCCTAGCACACTGACTGGCAGGCAGCTCGGACACAAGAGATGGTGAACGAGGCCGGCGCCGCGGCTCGCTAGGCTAATCCTCCGCCTTGCGGCGCCAGCACAACGGGTTCTAGTCCCGGTCGGGGCACTGGATTCTGTCCCGGTTGCCCCTCTTCCAGGCCAGCTCTGCTGTGGCCCGGGAGTGCAGTGGAGGATGGCCCAAGTGCTTGGGCCCTGCACCCCATGGGAGACCAGGATAAGTACCTGGCTCCTGCCATCGGATCAGTGTGGTGCGCCAGCCGCAGCGCGCTGGCCGCGGCGGCCATTGAGGGGTGAACCAATGGCAAAGGAAGATCTGTCTCTCTCTCTCACTGTCCACTTTGCCTGTCAAAAAAAAAAAAAAAAAGAGAGAGAGAGAGAGAGAGAGAGAGAGAGAGAGGGTGAACGAAAACAGCGGGAGAGGTGATGGTGCCGTCAGCTATAGTACCCCCCCACACACCTGTCAGCCCATTCATGGGGATGAGGACGGAACCGAGGGCCTGGGGGAGTGAGGGGCCCAGCTCTTGAGCAGCCCGTGTCCTTACAGTTAGCACGGACAAACAGAATTCCCAGATAGAGAGGACACGCCAAGGGATGAGTCCCTGGCCAAGAAAGTTATTTTTCCCCTTAGAAGTGACCAGCAATCCACTTGTGATTTTTGCAATGGAAGCTAAAATTGGATCAAGTCAGTTGAGAATGATTATTAGCTGACTATCGAGTTTGTATGGTCAATGGTGAAATTGGGCCCACGGGACAGGATGACTTGGATTCTCCGGAGACGTTTCCTGATGAAAACACTGTTGGGTATGAAGGAGTCACTGCTGACACACTCCCACTGTGATGGGACAGGCTCACTGCGATCTGGCAAAAATATCGAAATTGAACCTGTTGGATCAAACTGATGTCCCTCATTGCCTCCCTCTCCAAGGCCTCTGGAGATTCGGGCAAGTACTGCAGCCTCCTGGGGCAGTTCATGAAGAGTTGCAAAGGGGGAGGGGAGGGTGATGGCATTTGACCCAGTGGTTAGGAGCCCTCTTGGACGCCTGCAACTCAAATCAAGTGCCTGGGTTTGAGTCCCATCTCTGCTTCCTGCTAACACACAGCCTGGGAGGTAGCAGGTGATGGCTCAAGTACCTGGGTTCCTGCCGCCCATGTGGGAGACTCGGGTTGAGTTCTGGGCCCCCAGCTTCTGTCTGGGCCAGCATCAGCTATTGCAGGCATTTGGGGACTGAACCAGGGGGTGGAAGATAGCTTGTCTGTGTGTTTCTGTCTCGCTGCTTTTCAAATAATAAATAAAAATACAATTTTTTAAGAGTTAAAAAAATGTAAAACATTTATTTGAAAGGGAGAGACAGACAGGGCTCCTGGTTAATGGTTCATTCCCCAGACACCCACCAGGGCTGGGCCAGGCCAGAGCTGGGAGCCCAGGAGCTGAATCTGGTCTCCTACCTGGGTGGCAGGTGGTAGCTTCGGGATCCGCAGGAGAGAAGGCCCACACTTCCGGGAATGGAGAGTCCCTACCCGCACTTCTGAGAATGAAGAGTCCTTGCCAAGGTCCCCATGGGCACCTAAAGGTCAACCAATAAGGATCAGACCCGCCTCAACCTTTAACCCCCACACCCTGTACCTATAAAAGGAGCCCTCCCAACCTCTGACAAGCAACTTCCCGGGCCCACCCCCCAACCCTGTTGGGACCGGGGAACCTCGCCCGCCCGGGAGCGGAATCCCAATGAAAGCCTGTGAATTGATTCACCTGGCTGGGCAGATTTGTTACGCGCTGGACACCTTGCAGCAGGGACCCAACCACCTGAGCCATCTGCTGCCTCCCAGGCAGGGTCCACGTTAGCAGGAAGCTGGGATCGGGGCAGAACAAGGACTCAATCCCAGGCACTCTCACTGGGCTGTAGGTGTCCCAGCGGGTGGCTTAACCGCCAGGCCAAACGCCCGCCTCCCTCTTCTTTTTACACTTAATATACTATGAAGATCTCTTTCACATGAATGACTGCATTTCTTCAAGGCCTTGCTTTGCGGGGTTGCTTTATACTGCATGGCTCTCCATGTGACTTAGCCCTGAGGGTCAGTAGCTCTGTTTGTTTCTGCTCTTTTCCTGCTATGTTTGAAGCTGGAATAAATACCCTGCTTGCCTGCACCAGAGACACTAACTCAGTCCGGCCCACCCAGAACTGGGAACATGGAGAGAACCTGCAGACACAGCCCCCTGGGCTTCCCGTTGGTCTAGAACCCGCTGGAAGCCAGGTGCTCTGAGAACTTCCTGTCCCTCCTGGGGCTCCCGCCTGTCTGTGCCTCTCCAGCCCCCCACTCTCCCTGCCTTCCCACGCACACTGCAGTTTTCCTCCACGGGACCGTGCTGGGCCAACCCCGACACCACAGCTCCAGCACCATCTTGGGCCTGATTCCCCATTCCTGGCTGATGCTGACGCTCCCTAAAGAGACAGCGACCTGGAGCACAAGGGCCTGGGCCCACTCCCCGCACGGAAGCCTGCACCGCAGGACTGGACAGGAAGCCCCAGAAAGAGCTCTTTCCCAGCGACTCTCTCCTGCACTTGCGCATCTCAGGCTTTGTCCGATCACCCAGTGCCTGCTGAGGCGTGCAGAAGCACAGCCACTCTGCAGGGAGGAGACAGCGCGCCCAGAGGTTCACTGGAGACGGAGAACGAGGCTGTGTATGGCGGTGGGGGTGCTGTGAAGGGAGCCGGCCAGGGGAGAAGCAGCAGGGGGCGCACCCCTTGTAGGGGCAAAGGGCAGGGGCAGGGGAAGGAGAGAGGCCCGGAGCAGCAGCTGTCCAAATACAGGCCACGCCGAGGGTGCCCTTCGGTGACTCCCTACTGTCTCTCCTCCCACCCAACTGGCAGCTGGAGGACAATGCATCTGGGATGTGGTTCCCAGGCACAGCCGCCTGGGTCCCAGGACAGTGCAGAGAAGGCTGGAGCAGTGGATGCAGGGACACTACCTGCCATGGAAAATGACAGCATCGGTTGGGTCATCGCAGGTGACTGCCTGTAGTGCCGGCATCCCTTATGAGAGCTGGGTCGAGTCTCGGCTGCTGCACTTCCCATCCAGCTCCCTGCTAATGTGCCTTGGAAAGCAGCAGATGATGACCCAAGTCCTTGGGTCCCTTCACTCATGTGGGAGACCCAGAGGAAACTCCTGGCTCCTGGCTTCAGCCTGGCCCAGCCGTGGCCATTGCAGCCATCTGGGGAGTGAACCAGCGGTAGAAAGATCTTTTTTTCTCTCTATGTCTGTATCATTTCTCCCTTTCTCTTTGTAAGTCTGCCTTTCAAATAAACAAAATAAATCTTTAAAAAATGATTTTGAGGCCAGCGCCGTGGCTCACTAGGCTAATCCTCCACCTGCAACGCCAGCACCCCGGGTTCTAGTCCCGGTTGGGGCGCTGGTTCTGTCCTGGTTGCTCTTCTTCCAATCCAGCTCTCTGCTGTGGCCCAGGAAGGCAGTGGAGGATGGCCCAAGTGCTTGGGCCCTGCATCCGCATGGGAGACCAGGAGGAAGCACCTGGCTCCTGGCTTCGGATCCATGCAGCACGCTGGCCGTGGCAGCCATTTGGGGGGGGTGAACCAACAGAGGGAAGACCTTTCTCTCTGTCTCTCTCAATGTCTAACTCTACCTATCAAAAAATAAAATAGAATAGAATAAAATAAAATAAAATAAAAAGTTCAGGGTCACAAACCTTCATGGAAACAGACATCAAAACCACCATGAGCTATCTCAGTCCACTTGGAGTGTATTTTATCAAAAAGACAAAGATAGATAAATAAATAAATTCTGGCAAGGCTGTGAAGAAAAGGAACCCTTGTATGCTGTTGGTGGGAACGCAAACTAGCACAGCCATGATGGAGAAGGCTTAGAGGTTGATCAGAAAGCTGAAAATGGAGGTACCACCTGCCCCAGTGGTCTCGCTTCTGGCTGCCTAGCCAAAGGAAAGGAGCACCTGCACTCTTGTGTTACACTGCGGCGCTGCTCACAACAGCCACGATGCAGACTCCGCCTAGCCGGAGGAGGGGCAGTGAAACAACACACACCAGTACACTATCCAGACACAAGAATGAAATCCCAACATTTTCAGCAAAGCAGGTAGATCATGACATTAAGTGAAATATGCCAGATGCATGTTCTTTCTCATACGTGGAAGCTTAAAAAAAAAAAAAAAGTCGTTCTGAAGGGGGCATAGCGAGGACCAGACTGGGCAAGCAGGGGTTGGAGGAGAGGCACCAGGAACAGGCGGGAGTACCAGGTCTGCCATTCCACGGCGCGGTGCGGGGACCAACGGTGTGTTTGTACAAACACAGAATTCAGAATCCCACAGTGATTTCTTCCCAGGGGTGACTGTCTTGTTCCTGAAGCTGCTGTAATGAATCGCCATACAGTGGCTGGAAAAGACATCGATTCTCCTGCTCACCTGAAGCCCGGGTATGGGCAGAGCCACACTTCCTCCGGGGGCGCTGGGGACGCCGCGACCCTCGCCTCTCTCCCAGCTTCTGGCGGCTGCAGCCGTCCTCTGTGGGCCTGCGGCTCAGGCCCACGTCCGTGCCTCCACCTGCACACCGCTGTCGCTCCGTGTGGTCTCCCGCTGCTTCGCTCTTGTGGCTGGATTTAGAGCCCACCCAGATAAACCCATCGCCACAGCCCTTTTACCAGATCAGGTGCAGGGAGTGAGGTCACCACCCAACTCCCACAGCCCGTTGAAGAAATCCAGAGACCAAGCAGATACTCCCGTCCTCTGTCCAAAGTGCTGGGTGCTGATGGCAAAGAACCTGCCTGCTGGTGCCGGCAGCCACTTGGCTGTGCAGCAAGGGCAGTGCCAGGTCCAGACGGCCCTGGGCAAACATCCTCCTAGTGGGACTGGGCTGCCCGCTGCCCTGCAAGGCTCCATGGGACAGGGTTGAAGGAGTGGCGGAGGCTCCATGCTGACACCCTGCCCACACCCAGTGCTACCTCTGGCCGGGTCCCACGGGTGTGGGACATGATCTGCTGCTTCCTATTTGGTACTGAAATTAATCTTACCCTCAGAGGGAAAGAATCTGCCTCAGACCTCAGAGTGGCTGTAAAAGAATTTCAGTCCCCCTCCCCCACCGTGCTGATACCCACTACACAGCTCAAATAGCATTTGAACGCAGGAAACAGTTATATACAGCATTTAAGGTATGCCAGCAATGCAAATAAGAAGAAAAGCTGGAAAATATGGCTTTTGAAAGGCCTCAACACATCAAGGATTATAAAATAATTTTAAACAGGCTGCTGTAATAATTTCCATGAGTTTATGATCCTATGTTGTTGTTTTTAGGTAATAAAAACAATGTGTCCCCATAAAAAAGAGAATCCAGGAGCTGGCACTGTAGTGCAGCAGATTAAGCTGCTGCCTGTAGCATCGGCATCCTATAGGGCGCCTGTTCGAGTTCTGGCTGCTCCACTTCCCATCCAGCTCTCTGCTATGGCTTGAGAAAGCAGCAGCAGATGGCCCAAGTGCTTGGGTCCCTCCACGCATGTAGGAGACCTGGAAGATCATCTTGGCTCCTGGCTTCGGCCTGGTCCAGCCTTGGCAGTTCCAGACACTTGGTGAGTGAACCAGCAGATGGAAAATATTCTCTCTCTCTTTTTCTTTCTGTAACTTTGCCTTTCAAATAAATAAAGAAAATCTTTAAACATAAGTGAAGTTTCCCGTTCCCTTCCCTGCCGTGGCGTCTCCACCCACGCAGGTGCCTGCGCTGCACCAAGCGCCGAGGGAGCAGCCTCGTTCTCACTGGTGGATCTGCATTTCCGTGGGGCAGTCTCTCCTTGCCGCTGTCATAGGTGTTCGTGGGCTCCCGCCGCCTGGCTGTGGCCTCTGCCCATGGTGGTGAGCCCGCACAGGCGTTGTTGTCAGAACACCCCTCGAGGTTAAGGTGGGACGGTGTTGCTGCAGAGCCAAGCTTTCAGCATAAGTCCGCAGGAGCAAATGCAGAATTGCTCTTACATTAATGCCAATGATCCCGAGTCCTTCGGACAATGAAGTTTTCAGGCTAGTTAAACTTCCTGGCTGCCTGAACCTGAAGGTCTGACTGCTCTCACTGACCAGGCGTTCACACTTATTTGTTTATTTATGTTTTTAAGAATTACTTATTTAGGGGCCAGTGCTGTGGCGTAGCAGTAAAGCCACTGTCTGCAGTGCCGGCATCCCATAAGGGCACAGGTTCAAGACCTGGCTGCTCCACTTCTGATCCAGCTCTCTGATATGCCCTGGGAACGCAGCAGAAGGTGGCCCAAGGACTTGGGCCCCTGCACCTGTGTGGGAGACCCAGAGGAAGCTCCTGGCTCCTGGCTTCCAATTGGTCCAGCTCTGGCTGTTTTGGCCACCTGGGGAGTGAACCAGCAGATGGAAGATCTTTCTCTCTGTCTTCCTCTGCCTCTCTGTAACTCTGACTTTCAAATAAACAAATAAATCTTAAAAAAAAAAAAAAGATTTACTTATTTACTTGAAAGTCAGAGTTATAGGGAGGAGAGACAGACTGAGAGATCTTCCATCTGCTGGTTCACTCCCCAGATGGCTGCAACAGCTGGGGCTGGGCCAGACTGAAGTCAAGATCCAGGAGCTTCTTCTGGGTCTTCCGGGTCTCCCACGTGGGTGCAGGGGCCCAAGCACTTGGGCCATCTTCTGCTGCTTTCCCAGCCATTAGCAAGGAGCTGGATGGGAAGTGGAGCAGCTGGGACTCAAACCGGTGTCCATATGGGATGCTTGCACGGAAGACAGCGGTTTTTCCCACTACACCAAGGTACTGGCCCAAATTCTTAAGACTTCTTGGAGATGCAGAGGGTGCATTGTGATCCAGGAATGTGAAGGCCCAGGCCCAGGGCGGGTGAGCTGGCTGGGGACTCTACTCAGCGTGTGGGCCCTGGCTGAGCCACGTGCCCTACAGGAGCTTGTTCTCCTGTGATTTATTGCTCGTAGATTGCAGGCAGATGGCTCTCCCCCTCCCTCTGGGGGTCTTTGATTCTCTTGGCTGTTAGGGGCTCGGAGGAGGGAGGTGGGAGGCAGTGGCCGAGGAAGGCAGCAGGTCTGCAGGAGCGGCCTCAGAAGCCAAGTCCCTGGATTCTTCCGACTGCTGCTTCCACTGTTATTATTCCCAACACCCTCTGGAGCTCTGCTAAGCCCCTTTTATAGCCGTATTTGGACAGCTGACCAAGAGAGCTTCACACCGCCCGCAGGCCCTTTGGCGGCTCCTCGCACTCTCTAGGTTTTGCACTGGATTTTGAATTTGCACCTCGGTGAGACTTCTGCTGTGAGAATTTCTTTTACCACAGGGGCCCGCGGTGGCTCCCCCTGCTCCCCACCTGCCCTCCCTCTGCCCACAATGGAATGCTCATCATTTCTCCAGGCCCCGTGCCTTCCTCATGCGAGCTGTGCCCTGGCCGCTGCCTGGATGCCGCTCCTAACGAAGCGAGTCACCCTTCAGTGACTCAGTGCAAATGTCCCCTGTTTTGTGACATCTTCACCAATACCCCCGAATGCAAAATCACTCTCTCCCCTGCTTGCCCGCACTGCCTCGCATCCCTCCATCCGGCTCTCACCATGCTGTGCACCTGCTCACCAGGACCCGAGCCTCTTTCGCTGTGCCCTTCACCAATAGAAGTCGATGTTATTTAGGTAAAGTGGGAAAAAGTGTTGTGCCTGATGGAGCCACGGGGGCACTGAATGAACTGCTCTGGTGGGAGTGTGAAGGGACCCGCCCCCCCGCCCCGCGCACCGGCCGCAGAGTCAGGGAGTCAGGACAGGGGCCAGTCAGGGGCCTCATGTGGAGGGGCAGGCATTGTCTCTTGCAGACACGGCAAGTTATCCCTAGCGGGGAGCCAGCTCAGCACGGCCGGGCCACCCTGGACTGCAGCCACCAGCCCGAGCCAGCTGGTGCCAGCTCCTTGGCGCTTCCTGCGTCTTCTCTCTCTGCCTGTGACCAGCTGAGTCCCAGCCACTTCAGAACCCCCAGGCCATCACAGGCCCAGCGGCTGCCACCCCTCACCCCCACCCCCGCTTCCTCCCTCTCCTGCCACCCCACAGCTGCTGCTCCTCCGCGGGGCTGCTTTCCTTACCTGACAAATCCCTAACTAGGACTGTGCTGGGGGCTGGCCACCCAGCACCAGGCCTCAAGGCAGGCACAGGCTTGGACAGGACAGGGAAGGGCACCCAGAGGTAAGTGATGCCCTAGGTGCCCTTTTAGCAGGGAAAGCTAACACATGGAGAGAGAGTGACTCGCTCTGGATCCCCGCTGGGGGAGCAGTACCATTGGGATTTGAACCCAACTCGTCCCACTGCATGGCATGGGCCTAACCACCGACCAAGCCAGCAGCCAGCCACAGCCCCTCCGGTCATCGGGAATCCGCCAGCCCCTGCTGAGCGAGGGGGCAAAGCCAGCCCTGACCCGTGGGCAGCAGGGGCCCCTCTCCCTGCGGGGCTACCCGTAGAGCGCACGCTTCGCACACGTCGACGCGCAGGCTAGGCGGCAGCCCCTTGCCTTCCGTGTCCTCGGGGTGGTCGCACCCATCCACGGCGAGCACGGGGCTCCCTGAATCGCAGCACCGTCCCGGGGGTCCCTCGAGCTGCCTCCCGTCGGGGCTACGGATGCGCAGCGCCATCAGCACCCCCAGCGGCACGGTTGGAAACACTATGGAAATCGGATCTGATATTACTAGAGGACAGTCAAAGAGATTGGAAAAACGCAAATAAAAGCCGCCGCAGTGCTCGCAGAACTTCTGGCGCGTGTACACCACAGCCTGTGCAGGCGGCGCAGCCCGCACTCGTCAGGGAGCTGCTTAAGGGCTAAGGTGGCGCCACCGTGTGGTCAGAGTGTGAACGCCACGCGCAATTGACTTGAACAGCTAGCTTTGAAATTAGGTCTTTCTTGCTCCCCTGGGGAGAGTTGCTTTATTTTAAAATCGGAGACATAAAGCCAGACTTTATCAGTTTCTCATCTCACACTATTTCTAATTTCCGTAATTTAAATTTGGGTCAAACATGACCCCTCTGTGCTGGGTAGGAAGTGCTGTGATTTGGGTTTTTACTGGGAATCTGGGTGGAGCAGGACCCCAGAAGAGGAAAGTCTGGGAAGTCTCCCTGGAGGAGGTGACACTTGTACTGGCTTTTGAGGGAGTTTTTCCAAAGTAACACACAGGGGTAGAAAGCAGAGCAAGGGGAAGTAGTCGATGGTCCAGGCTTTGAGAGAGAACATGAAATGCAAGAGTCACAAAATGACACCAGGGGCCAGTGAAAGGCTGGGTGTGAGGGGAGCCTAGGCCCTGAGTGGGGAGAGGAGGTGGAGGCGGGACTGGGGGGAGGGTCAGGGCCAGGTCAAAAAGGCCCCCAGGTGGCGCAGTGGGTAGGCTGCCATTTGCAACACCAGGACCCCACGTCAGAGCGCTGGTTCCAGTTTCAGCTGCGCTGCTTCTGATCCAGCTCCCTGCTAATGCACCTGGGAAAGCAGCGGAAGATGGCCCGAGTCCTTTCACCCCTGCCACCCACGTGGGAGACCCAGGTGGAGTTCCTGGTTCCCAGCTTCAGCCTGGTCGCACCCTGACCACTGCTGCCATTTGGAGAGTAGACAGATAGACGGTTTTTCTTTCCCTGTCTCTGCCTCTCCCTGTCCCTCTTCCTTCCAAACAAACAGACAAAGTAAAAGGCCCCTTATACCATGGCAAGGAGGCTTCCTCCTGGGAGGGGTGGGGATTGCTGATGGACAGGCAGGCCTTTTCTAGAAGGATCACCAGGAGCACCGGGGATGAGAAACCAGACACAGGGACTGACTCTTGCAGAAGTGGCTCGTTCATTCATTCATTCTTCCTGCAAACGTGTGGAACGCTTACTCCATGCCAGGCACTGTGCTAGGTGGCAGAGGCAGAGACAACACGATCAGGACTGCAGCACACACAGCCCTAATGGGAGATGCAGTCCTTGGGGGCAGTGCGAGACTAGAGGACGTGGGCGGGTTGTGATCTCGGGTGAGCTGGCCAGGGAGGTGAGAAGGGGAATGGACTTCCCAAGCCCTGGGTGGGCGGTGGGCGGTGGGCGAGCAGTGCTCCCGGCAGCAAGGGCTGAGGTCTCAGTGCTCCTGGCGAGGTCTAGGCAAAGCCAGGGTCCAGGTGGCTAGAGCAGAATTAAGTCAGGCAAGGGGCAGGGGCAGAGCCAAACTGTGGAGGACAGGGCTTGGCCAGCTCGACCTGTAGAAGCCCAGCTGGGAAAGAGCTCAGGCTCTGTGGGCCGTGTGGTCTCTCTTGCTACCACTCTGCCTCTGTAGCATGAGAGTAGCCACAGAATGTATGCAAAGCAATGAGCGTGAGCATTATGAGAGAAATGTCTTTACCAAAACAGGCGACGAGCCAGAATGGCCTGCCAGCCAGAGCTTGTTGTCCCTAGGGTAGGACACTGGAGGCCACCGCAAGGTCTTTTTTTTTTTTTTTTTTTTTTTTGACAGGCAGAGTGGACAGTGAGAGAGACAGAGAGAAAGGTCTTCCTTTGCTGTTGGTTCACCCTCCAATGGCCGCTGCGGCCAGCGTGCTGTGGCCGGCGCACCACGCTGATCCGATGGCAGGAGCCAGGTGCTTCTCCTGGTCTCCCATGGGGTGCAGGGCCCAAGTACTTGGGCCATCCTCCACTGCACTCCCTGGCCACAGCAGAGAGCTGGCCTGGAAGAGGGGCAAGCGGGACAGAATCCGGCGCCCTGACCGGGACTAGAACCCCGTGTGCCGGTGCCGCAAGGCGGAGGATTAGCCTATTGAGCCGCAGCGCCGGCCCACCGCAAGGTCTTGATGTCACTTTGAGCCATCCGATGTCACTGAAGAGCCACCTGAGGCAGGGACCGCCCTGAGCAGTATTTCCTCGAAAACAGGCCGTAGCGGGGCAAGCACTGTGTCGACCTGCATTTTGATTCTGATTCTGGGGATGAAGCCGCTACAGCACAAGTGACCAAGGGAAAAAGGGAAAGCGATACAGGATTCCAGCAAACAATGCCTCGTGATATGGCCCTGAAAGAGATGGCCGGGACCAGCCTGGGTTGCTGCACCGAAGAGGGCTTTTCACGGACTTGGGCCGCAGAGGCCAAGTCCACAGCGACGGCCGTGTCAGCAGTGACAGCTGTGTCGACTGCTCTGCCCGTGTGGCCACACTGTGCCTGGGTTGCCAACAGGGTAAATCATACAAAACCCAAGATAGAGCAGCATCTCTGATAAATGCCTTTGTTCTAGGATGCAAAACCCCAGAGAACGAGAAGGAAAAGCGGGCTGTGAGATGATGTGTAGCCATGACGATGTGGCCAGGGCAGGCAGAGACAGGTGTGGAAGAAAGCCATCACCCAGGCGTGTGCACCCGCTGACCCACTGCAGGGCACACTATGCCAAGGGCCAAGACTTCTGTTTTTCACCACTGTACAAGCCCTTCCTAAACAGCGTAGCTGGCCCTGTGTTGCCAAACACTGTGATTAAGGCCAAGGTGGACAGCGATTTTTCTCGTGTCTGTTCCCATCCTAAAGTGACCTTGAGAAGTCGTTGGAGGAAGAGAGGTGGACAAAGCAGTGTATCCTTATGTTAAACATGGGAGAGATGGATAAAGCAGGTGTCTACTTGCATCAGACAGGTCATACACGCGAGAGGTGGAAAAAGTTTGGATTTTCTGTGCTTACGCTAGACCTACTGCGTCATCCATATCAGAATTTCCAAGGGTAGAGCTCAGGCATTTATAGTTTTAATGA
The DNA here is from genome assembly GCF_051225735.1 of Oryctolagus cuniculus. NCBI lineage: Eukaryota > Metazoa > Chordata > Mammalia > Lagomorpha > Leporidae > Oryctolagus > Oryctolagus cuniculus. The sequence continues at coordinate 120,523,498 of NC_142873.1, read as the reverse complement.
GCAAATCCAGATGATTCTAAGAGCTGAGCAGCCCTGGCCTAGGGCCCAGTCGGCTCGTTCTGCTCTGTGGCTCACTCTGATTCATTCAATCAGCTGCTATTTGTTGAGCTTTTCCTTTCTGCCAGGCTTTGAATTTGGTAATGTAGCTGAACAAAAGAGCATGCGATGACAGAGCACAAGCTACGTGCCGGGCATGGAGGGCTTCGTGTGGGAGCCCGGAAGAGGAGGTGTGGGTTCAGCCTGTGGATTGGTCAAGGGCGAGGAAAACTCCATGGGAGGCGAAGATAGGAGGGAGTTTAAGGATGAATAGGACCCAGTTAGAACAGGAGGGTTAAACATTTGAATGTCTTTGGAAAGCATTGAGTCCTCTCCTGGAGAGTGTGTGATGAGCTAGAGAAGAAGCTAGGAACAAAGTCAGCAAGGGGCGCCACGCCAAGGAGTTTGACCTTCCTTTGAACTTTAAGAAGACTCAACAGCCCTGGCAAGTGGCCAACACACAGCAAACATTAGCCCTCGCCATTATCAGTGTTATATTACTGTTACTACTACTGCCAGGTGTGTGTTAGAACTACTACACGGATGACTTGATCAGCCCTTGCCCTGACTGTTGATGAACAACTTAATACTTCATTCCTTTTAGTAATTTTTTTGTTCTACTTAATACTATTGGTTGAACTCTGTAATTAATACACAATTATTCTTAAGTGTTGGAATTTAACTGAAAAGGGATCTCTGTTAAATATAAGAGTGGGAATAAGAGAGGTAGGAGATGTACAATTTGGGACATGCTCAATTGGACTTACCCCAAATGGTAGAGTTGGAAATGTGCCAGGGGATTCCATTTCAATCCCATCAAGGTGGCATGTACCAATGCCATCTCACTAGTCCAGGTGATCAATTTCTGTTCACAATTGATCATAATGATAGGACTAAGAGTCAAAGGGATCACATAAACAAGACTAGTGTCTGCAAATACTAACTGATAACATAAAAAAAGGGAGAGAACGATCCAACATGGGAAGCGGGATACACAGCAGACTCATAGAATGGCAGATGTCCTAAATAGCACTCTGGCCTCAGAATCAGCCCTTAAGGCATTCAGATCTGGCTGAATAGCCCATGAGAGTATTTTAGGCATGGAAAGCCAAGACACTGTGGCAAAAAAAAAAAAAAAAAAAAAAAAAACAAACAAACTATATGAAAGATCTCTGCGAGTGAGATCCCAGTGGAAAGAACAGGTCATCAAAGAAGGAGGTACCTTTCTCTGAAGGGAGGAGAGAACTTCCACTTTGACTATGACCCTGTCTAAATGAGATCAGAGTCGGCAAACTCAAAAGGCCTCCACAGCCTTGGCAACTTATGACAAGAGCCTAGGGTGATTACTGATGCCATAAATAAGAGTGTCAATTTGTTAAGTCAACAACAGGAGTCACTGTGCACTTACTCCTCATGTAGGATCTCTGTCCTTAATGTGCTGTACATTGTGATTTAATGCTATAACTAGTACTCGAACAGTATTTTACACTTTGTGTTTCTGTGTGGGTGCAAACTGTTGAAATCTTTACTTAATATATGCTACACTGATCTTCTGTATATAAAGAGAATTGAAAATGAATCTTGATGTGAATGGAAGGGGGGAGGGAGAGGGAAAGGGGAGGGTTGTGGGTGGGAGGGAAGTTATGGGGGGGAAAAGCCATTGTAATCCATAAGCTGTACTTTGGAAATTTATATTCATTAAATAAAAGTTTAAAAAAATTAGAATAATAATAAAAAAAAGGACTACTACACGGACAGCATGATAGCGAATGGGCTCCAGGGACCTGGACCAGGAACAGGGAAAGTGGTCACAAACCGTTGTAGAAATGCAGTTAAGGAGTAGAAAAGATGGGAAGGAGGTAGATTTGACCGAACTTGCACAACTTGGTTTCTGCAGTAACTGACACTTCACATCTGGGGGTGAGCATGGCAGTGCAGCCGGTTCAGCCACTGTTTGCGATGCCCGCATTCCATGCTGGAGTGTCTGATCTGAGTCCCAGCTGCTCTACTTCTGGTTCAGCTTCCAGCCAACAATCCTGCGAGGCCCCAGATGATGCCCAAGTGCTGGGGTCCCTGCCACTCATGCTGGGCTCCTGGCTTTGGCCTGGCCCGACCCCGACTGTTAGGGTTGTTCCAGCAGATGGAAAATCCCTGTCTTCCCTGCCCCCCCGGCTCTGATTCAGCCTTTGAACTACATGAAGACAAATAAACATCAAACAACTCGCCTCTGCATGCGCCAGTTTGCAGTGTCACTTGACAATCCTGAGAAGGCATCAGTGTAAGGATTCGTCCAATTTTACTAGCAAAGGAAACTGAGGTTCAGAAATAAATTGACTTACTAGGGGTCGCATAACAAGTACATGGAAGAACTTGATTTATCTAACTTCACACCAGGCATTCCTGCTCTCGCACTGGGCTGGTGCTTACAAGTAGGAGAAGGTAGAAACTTCACATGAACACTAGGGGGGATGTGGCCTTGAAGAGACCCAGAGTTCAGCCAGTGTTGCCATTAGCTTCATGGTCCCAGATATCAAAGTGTGAGGAGCTGGAGCCCCCAACATGAGGATTCTCAGTTTTGAGAAGCACCCACACCTGGCTCCCAACTTTTCCCACCAGTCTTGGAGCTGAAAGGGCACGAAAGCAAGGTAGCAAGAGCCGTACAGAGAAGGAGCAGACGGCAGAGAAGGGTGCACTTACGTTGACCTGTCCCTGCCTGTTCCTCTGTTGCAGAGACCTGGGCTTTTCTCTAATCCACTCCCTCCAGGACCTCCCTGATCAATGCAGTCCCTTCTCTCTTTCATCTCCACCATCCTACTGGCTCCTTTCTCCCAGGCTTCAAATTTGCCCCTGTCTCGCCTCGCCCATCCTCGAATCTGCTGTGCTCCGGAGCTCCTGCCTGTGGAGTTCATTAACAACTCCCCTGCATTCGCAGAGTGTGAGGTTTCAGTCTTATTGGCATCTCTGTCGGCTGACTGGGTTCTTTATCTTACGCTCAGAGTCCGCCTTCTGATCACTGTGACATCGGTAACAGCTCACGAGTGGATCTTTCACAGCCACACTTTTTCCATCACATGTTTCCTGGCCTATACTAGTATCTATGGAACCCTGGTTATGTGATGCCACACTCTACAGGAGACAGTGCATCCATTGGGAAACTGTTCCGCTAATATTAGAGATTTTATTTATTTATTTGAGAGGTAGAGTTACAGACAGTGAGAGGGAGAGACAGAGAGAAAGGTCTTCCATCCGAGGGTTCACTCCCCAGTTGGCTGCAATGGCTGGAGCTGTGCAGATCGGAAGCCAGGAGCCAGGAGCTTCTTCTGGGTCTCCCACGTGGGTGCAGGGGCCCAAGGACTTGGGCCATCTTCAACTGCTTTCCCAGGCCATAGCAGAGAGCTGGATCAGAAGAGGAGCAGCCGGGACTCCAATCGACACCCATATGGGATGCTGGCATCACAGGCGGAGGATTAACCTACTACACCACAGCGCCAGCCCCTGTTCTGCTAATATTGACAGAACAGCACAACTCCACTGCCATGAACAAGAAAGCAGAGGAAGGTTCTTGAGGGCAGGTGTAGCAGCTCCTTCAGTCGTCAGGATTCCAGGCTCCTTCTGCCCTTCCCACTGCCAACCTTGGCACGTTGGTGTGGCCCAATGGCTGCAAGTTCCAGGCAAAGAGGCGGAAACTGGGCCCCCAACCAAGCCCGCCACTCTTGATCGAGCGTCCACAGCCAGCAGAATGCCTCCATCCCACGTCACACGACTGCCCGCAGCTGGGAGGCAGCAAAGAAAAGCGTTTCGCATGGGCTGAACCCGTCTTCCGTGCATCCCCACAAAACGAGGAGTGCGAAATTTTGCTTAACATTCAGCTGGTGGAAAAGAAGTTTCAAGGGACAGGTGCTGTGGTGTAGTGGGTAAAGCTGCCTGAGACGCTGGCATCCCACGTGGGCGCCAGTTCATGACCCGGCTGCTCTACTTCCAATCTAGCTCCCTGCTGATGTCCTGGAAAAGCAACAGAAAATGGCTCAAGTGCTTGGGCCCCTGCACCCACGTGGGAGACCTGCAGGAAGTCCCTGGTTCCTGACCTCAGCCTGGCCCAGCCCTGGCCGTTGCAGCCATTTGGGGAGTGAACCAGCGGATGGACGCTCTCTCCCTTTCTCTCTGTAATTCTGCCTTTCAAATAAATAAATAAATCTTAAAAAATGTTTTAAGTCACTGATGTTTCATTGGTCATGAGATACTCTAAATAGAGCATAAATACTGCCATGTGGGGACTATTATTCCCCTTTCACAAATAAGGAAATGGGGGCTCTGAAACATGGACTAACTTACTCAAGCTTCTACCAGCCAATGAAGAGTATGTTTTACATTAAAACAAACGCAGTCATGTTATGACATAGAACAGAAAATCTTCGGTAATTTTAGAGATACAAATCAATGTCTTGGGCTGGCTTTGTGATACAGTGAGCTGAGCTGCCACTTCCAAGTGCTGGTTAGAATCCTGGCTGCTCTGCTTCTGATCCAGCCCCTTGCTAATGGGCCTGGGAAGGCAGCAGAAGATGACCCAAGTGCTTGGGCCCCTGCGCCCACGTGGGAGACCCTGATGGAGTTCCAGGCTCCTGACTTCAGCCTGAATCAGTGCTGACTCTTCTGACCATTTGAACAAATCATTATCTGCATAGAAATCCATTGTGGGCGATGCCCTTGGACCTCTCAAAGCAACACCTGCTCTCTCTCACACATTAGAGCGGCTTCGATGGGAAAGTAGAAGCCCCTACCACCACTGTCACGTGGAAGTAAGCAGTCCACACGGAAAGTGAGTTCGTGACACGAGACTTCCGCCGAGGCTGCCTGCTTTGTGCTGTCTCAAGGCACAAAAGGGCATTGGCGGAGCTCCCGCAAGCAGCCACGGTCTGGGGTAGGAAGTGCGCCCCCGTGAGGAGAAACGTAGACTCTAACCACGGAGGCCCGATGAGCCGGGGTCCCGGGGAACATGAAGGGAACAGCCTGGATGAGGAACTGGGTGGTGCAGGAGAGAAATGAGAACTCAGCCCAGGAAGGAGCTCCAGGACTGGTTCCTGAGGGATGTCCTCCAAGGCCCCGTGCCCCTCTGCTCTTTCCGACCCTAGGGCTGGGGCTGCACACGGGCTGTCTGCTGCCTCCAAAGGGAGCGGGTGGCAGCTGGCCTTCTCAACTCCAGCTTCTTGCAGAGGAATCGCGACATCCCCTGCACGAGGGTGTTGGCGGGCCTGGCCTGGAAGCCGCAGAGCTTTCCTGCCAGCGGCGGGATGCACAGGATGACGCCTAACCTGAATGAACGTCACCGGCTACTCCAGCAGGGACATCCGGGAATTTGGCTGCAGCATAACAGTGCCTGGGAGAGGCCCTTGCTGCTTTACATGATGAGTCCATTGTCAATCAGGCAGGGCTGAGGGCATGGGACCGGTGCGGACGGGGAGAAGGTGTGCAGCTACTTCAGCCCAGTTCCTCATCCTCAGCTGCGCTGACAGCTGGGCTAAGCCTTCTCCTCCAGGAGTGAGAAGGGCACCTCAGCCAGGCGGCTGGGTCTCCTCCCTTTCAGTGCGTGAAGGCACTGCCTCTGCATCCCGCCCGCCTCCACCTGCATTTGTCTGGCTACACGGCAGCCCCACCGTTTAGCTTCTGCGAGGCGTCTGCTGATGCCATATCCCTCCCCGTTTGCCAGTCACCCGTTTGTGCACTGCGGACAGCTGTCTGTGTCCATCAGTCTTTCTCCAAGGATCTGGCCCCACAGATGTTCTTGGTTAACGCCAAACAGTTAGAACGTTTAGGCTGACCAGCTGCCTTTTGTTTCAGCCCCACATTGTTCTAAAGGCCTTGACGTTAGTCGGTCTGACTTCTTTGATGGGCTCTCTGCAGAGCCTCTGGGTTGCCAGTCAGGACTGAGCTCAACACAGGAGAGAGATGTGCCTGGTTTCTAAAATACCAAATTCAGCCAGCGCCGCGGCTCACTAGGCTAATCCTCCGCCTTGCGGCGCGGGCACACCGGATTCTGTCCCGGTTGCCCCTCTTCCAGGCCAGCTCTCTGCTGTGGCCAGGGAGTGCAGTGGAGGATGGCCCAAGTCCTTGGGCCCTGCACCCCATGGGAGACCAGGAGAAGCACCTGGCTCCTGCCATCGGATCAGCGCGGGGCGCCGGCTGCAGCGCGCTGGCTGCGGCAGCCATTGGAGGGTGAACCAACGGCAAAAGGAAGACCTTTCTCTCTGTCTCTCTCTCTCTCACTCTGCCTGTAAAAAAAAAAAAATAAATAAAATAAAATACCAAATTCAGGGGCCGGCGCTGTGTGCAGTAGGTTAATCTCCGTCTGTGGCACTAGCATCCGGTACAGGTGCTGGTTCCAATCCTGGCTGTTCCTCTTCCAATCCAGCTCCCTGCTATGGCCTGGGAAGGCAGTGGAAGATGCCCAAGGGCTTGGGCCTTGCACCCATGTGGGAGACCTGGAAGAAGCTCCTGGCTCCTGGCTTTGGATCAGTGCAGCTTTGGCTATTATGGCCATCTGGGGAGTGAACCAGTGGATGGAAGATCTTTCTCTCTGTCTCTCCCTCTCTCTAACTCTGCCTTTCAATAAGTAAAATCTTTATAAAAATTAAAAATAAATACACTACCAAATTATTGATATCAGCTCCTTTCATCATTTCTCAGCCTTTAAAAAAAAAATCTGGCTGAGGTTCAGTGTGGTTGAATTAAGGTGTTGTCCCTCTACTGAAATTGGCAAAGGGACACAAAGAAACTGGGAAACAAACCTCCCATTGCAAAACAGTCTTGGAGAGTGAGCCTGTGACACACAGGAGGCTGGCTGTTCTAGAGTTTTGAAAGTTGGCCTCCCAGTTTGTACCCAGCTGTGGACTCAGGCCATTAGCAGGACAAGGCCTGCCCCCACCAGAAAAATCCACAGTGAAGCGGTGATAGTCGGAAGGTGCTGGAAATAGCTTAGCCTTCTCCATTTCAGAAGAGCTAAATGCACATGGGAACGCAGCAGAGGTCAGAAATCCGCCCCCACGGGGTGCAGAGGGGAAAGACCCTCTCCCACTCAGGGCCTTTCCGCAGTGGATGTTCTGAGCTGTGGGCGAAGTCTCCATCTCCCATTCGCCTCTGCAGCCTGTGACCAAGCCCAGAGCCTAACGGCTCAGATGCCCGGGGCCCCTGTCTGGACCCCTCAGATGTGTAGTTGCCATTGCTTGCTGACTCTGCACATTGGTTCTTTTTCTCCAGTGTTTCACACAGTAAATGTCAGATTAGTCAGAAAGTTAAAAGGAACAGATTTTTTTTTACCCACAATGAATTCCTCATTGATTGCTTTAGTCAGCTATCTAACATATTCACAAGTAAGTTTTAAAATTTCCTTTGTGCAGCAGGGAGAGTACTTTTTACACCTTGGTTTCACTTTTTTATATTTAAATACTTTCTCACATATTTAATTTCTTTTGAAAGGTTTCAAGCTCATTATAGCAAATCCTATTAATCAGGCAGTGCTTTTCCAAGGTCTGGTCTATAAATTTCCTTATTTCAAGCAACATTTGGTCAGTAGAGTCTGAGGACTTGGGACTGCTAGGTCAGCTCTGGGTGTTGGTTCCTGCCATTTCTTTAAACATTTGGTTGTTCACATGTGTTTTCTTTGGTCTTACTTAGACAGCTGGATCTCTGTTTTTATAAAACATGAGCTGTTTTGCTGTCCAGTTCAAGTTTATACTTTCTTTTTTTTTTTTTTTCAGAACTCTGATTATGAATGTGAACATGAGAATACTTCAAAAAGTTTGTGCACACAATGAGGTTTCACCTCACCCCGGTTAGAATGGCTCACATACAGAAATCTACCAACAACAGATGCTGGCGAGGATGTGGGGAAAAAGGGACACTAACCCACTGTTGGTGGGAATGCAAACTGGTCAAGCCACTATGGAAATCAGTCTGGAGATTCCTCAGAAACCTGAATATAACCCTACCGTTCGACCCAGCCATCCCACTCCTTGGAATTTACCCAAAGGAGTTTAAATTGATAAACAAAAAAGCGGTCTGCACCCTAATGTTTATTGCAGCACAATTCACAATAGCCAAGACCTGGAACCAACCTAAATGCCCATCAACGGTAGACTGGATAAAGAAATTATGGGATATGTATTCTTTAGAGTACTATACCGCAGTAAGAAACAACGAAATCCAGTCATTTGCAACAAAATGGAGGAATCTGGAACACATCATGCTGAGTGAAGTAAGCCAGTCCCAAAGGGACAAATACCATATGTTCTCCCTGATTGGTGACAACTGACTGAACACCAAAAAGGAAACCTCCTGAAGTGAAATGGACACTATGAGAAATGGTGACTTGATCAGCATAGCCCTGACTGCTAATGGACAACTTAATACATTATCCCTCATAGTATTTTTTTTTTGTCTGTTCTACTTAATATGACTGGTTTAATTCTGTAATTATCACACAGTTATTCTTAAGTGTTGAAAATTAACTGAAATGTGATCCCTGTTAAACATAAGAGTGGGAATAAGAGAGGGAAGAGATGTATAATTTGGGGCATGCTCGGGCTGACTTGCCCCAATTGGTAGAGTTGGAAACATACCAGGGGATTCCAATTCAATCCCATCAAGGTGGCATGTGCCAATGCCATCTCACTACTCCAAGTGATCAATTTCAGTTCACAATTGATCATAATGAAAGGACTAAGAGTCAAAGGGAGCACATAAACAAGTCTAGTATCTGCTAACACCAACCGATAGAATAAATAAAGGGGAGAGTGATCCAACATGGGAAGTGAGATACTCAGCAGACTCATAGAATGGCGGATGTCCTAAATAGCACTCTGGCCTCAGAATCAGCCCTAAAGGCACTCGGATCTGGCTGAAAAGCCCATGAGAGTATTTCAGGCATGGAAAGCCAAGACACTCTGGCAAAAAGATCTCTGTGAGTGAGATCCCAGTGGAAAGAACAGGTCTTCAAAGAGGGAGGTGCCTTTCTCTGAAGGGAGGAGAGAACCTCCACTTTGACTATGACCGTGTCTAAACAAGATAAGAGTCGGAGAACTCAAGGGGCTTCCATAGCCTTGGAAACTCATAACTGGTGCATAGGGAGATTACTGATGCCATAAACAGGAGTGTCAATTGGTAAAGTCAACAACAGGAGTCACTGTGCACTTACTCCTCATGTAGGATCTCTGTCCTTAATGTGCTGTACACTGAGGCTTAATGCTATAACGAGTACTCAAACAGTATATTTCACTTTGTGTTTCTATGGGGGTGCAAACGACTGAAATCTTTACTTAATGTACACTAAACTGATCTTCTGTAAAAAAAAAAAAAAAAAGAAAGAAAGAAAGAAATGATCAATTCCCAACTTGACTCTCACTGGGATTAAACATGACAATAGGTCTGATCTGATTTCATCATCATTTAAAAAAAATCATCTATTATTTTTCACTTTATGTTTTTGTGTGGGAGCAAACTGTTGAAATACTTACTTAAGGTATACTAAGCTGATCTTCTGTATATTAAGATAATCGAAAATGAATCTTGATGTGAATGGAAGGGGAGAGGGAGTGGGAAAGGGGAGGGTTGTGGGTGGGAGGGACGGTATGGGGGGGAAGCCATTGTAACACATGAGTCGTACTTTGGAAATTTATATTCATTAAATAAAAGATAAAAAAAAAAAAAGTTTGTGCAGGCGCAGGTGTTATGGTGCAGTGGGATAAGCCACCACTTAGGACGCCTGCATCCCATATTGCAGTGCCAGTTCAGGTCCCAGCTTCTCCACTTCCCGTCTTGCTTCCTGCTACTGAGCCTAGAAAGACGGCAGATGATGCTTATTCCCTGCCATTCATGTGGGAGACTCAGACGGAGTCCCAGGCTCCTGGCTTCAGCCTAAACCAGCCCTGGCTATTGCAAACATTTGGGAAATAAACCAATGGATGGAAGCTCTTTCTCTCTGTGTCTCCCTCTTTCTTAATCACTCTGCTCTTCAAACAAATAAATAAGTAAAATCTTGGAAAATAAAGTTAATGGAAAATGAGATTAAAAATAAGTTTATTTTAGTGCAAAAATTTTGAAAAACATGCAAGCAATATTTCAAACAGTTCATGGAAAAAGGCCTATTATGAAAAAATTATCATGATTTTTTTTTTTACAGGCAGAGTGGAGAGTGAGAGAGAGAGAGAGACAGAGAGAAAGGTCTTCCTTTTGCCGTTGGTTCACCCTCCAATGGCCACCGCGGCAGGCGCACCGCGCTGATCCGATGGCAGGAGCCAGGTGCTTCTCCTGGTCTCCCATGGGGTGCAGGGCCCAAGTACTTGGGCCATCCTCCACTGCCTTCTCTGGCCACAGCAGAGAGCTGGCCTGGAAGAGGGGCAACCCGACTGGGACTAGAACCCGGTGTGCCGGTGCCGCTAGGCGGAGGATTAGCCTATTGAGCTGCGGCGCTGGTCAAATTATCATGATTTTTTAAAAATTTGCAACAAAATAAACTTATCTGTCAATTCCATTTTTCATGAATGTTTTGAAGTCTCTCAAACTACTTATTTTTTTTTAACATTTATTTATTTATTTATTTGAAAGGCAGTCATAGAGAGGCAGAGGCAGAGAGAAGGACAAGTCTTCCATTCACTGGTTCACTCCCCAAACAGCCACAATGGCTGGAGGTGGGCCAATCCAAAGCCAGGAGCCAGGAGTTTCTTCTGGGTCACCCACGTGGGTGCAGAGGCCCAAGGACTTGGGCCATCTTCTACTGCTTTCCTAGGCCACAGCAGAGAGCTGGATCAGAAGTGGAGCTGCTAGGACTTGAACCAGCACCCATATGGGATGCCAGCACTGCAGGTAGTAGCCTTACCACCTGCACCACAGTGCTGTACCCCTCCCCCTCAAACTACTATGATTTTGCCACTGTGTTCTGCTTTTTCATAATTAATTCAAAGCAGAGCAGAACTCTGGAGGTTAAACAAACAACGGAGTCTTCAGGATTTTTCTCTGTGTAGAACTCTCTTGACCCTTATACAGCAAAATGCGATCTTTCTGGACTCCCAGCTCATGGTTGTTTTTAATGTGGCCACAGAGCCATCTCGAGGGAAAGGAGGCAGCACCCACCCACAGTGGGGCCAAACTTGTGAAGACCTCAAGGTTATTGTGAGAGATGACTAGATAACTAAATTGATAAATAACTCCTCATCAGGTTCTGCTTTGCAGAATGTGGAAAGTGCTGTGTAACCACAGAGGAAAGGAGTTGTTCTGTGTACAGGAAGAAGGATGAGAATCGAGGACAACTTCATTGAGGGCGTGAGTTTTGAAATGGGGTTTGGGGGCTGGCGCTGTGGCGTAGTGAGTAAAGCCGCCGCCTGTGGTGCCAGTATCCCATATGGGTGCCGTTTAGAGACCCGGCTGCTCCATCTCTGATCCAGCTCTCTGCTGTGGCCTGGGAAAGCAGTGGAGGATGGCCCAAGTCCTTGGGCCCCTGCACCCACGTGAGAGACCTGGAGGAAGCTCCTGGCTCCTGGCTTTGGATTGGCACAGCTCCGGCCATTGCAGCCAATTGGGGAGTGAACCAGCGATGGAAGACAGACTCTCTCTCTCTCTCTCTCTCTCTCTCTCTGCCTCTCCTTCTCTCTGTATAACTCTGGCTTTCAAATAAATAAGTAAATCTTAAAAATATATAAAGAAATGGGGTTTATACTATAATCTTGCAAGACACAATCTCAAACACCATAGGCCCAACTTCTGAATTTCTGAAAGATCAAAATCCATAAAGTCTAAAATCCAGAAGATGAAAATTCCAGAAATACAATTCTGCCAAAAATAATTTCAAATTCTTTAAACAACATTTGTTTACATTTTTAAAGGACTTATTTGAGAAACAAATTAAAACACTGCAGAACACTTTGGGTGTTTAACAGTTAAACAGACAAACCGAATTCATAAAAACAGAGGTCAAAAAGCGAAAGGTACTTGTATGAATGCTTATCACTCTGGGTGGCCAGCTTTCTAACTGTGGTCATCCAAAAAATCACAGTGGGCAGCTTCGGTCTTTAGAGGAGATCAGTCAGAAACCACAGTGGTTACCATGCACATGCAGTCATCCAGTGAGCGAGAATTTGAGAAATTTTATCTTTCATAAATGCAGATGTCAAAAAGGATCTCTTCAACACTTTTATGCCCTACACACAATGTTAACCTTGTGATCCTGCACTTGTGTGGAGCCAGATATGCACATATAATTCATTAGAACTCTCTCTCTCTCTTTTTTTTTTTTTTTTTTTTTTTTTTTTTTTTTTTTTTTTTACAGGCAGAGTGGATAGTGAGAGAGAGAGACAGAGAGAAAGGTCTTCCTTTTGCCGTTGGTTCACCCTTCAATGGCCGCCACGGCTGGCGTGCTGCGGCCAGCGCACCACGCTGATCCGAAGGCAGGTGCTTCTCCTGGTCTCCCATGGGGTGCAGGGCCCAAGCACTTGGGCCATCCTTCACTGCCTTCCCAGGCCACAGCAGAGAGCTGGCCTGGAAGAGGGGCAACCGGGAAAGAATCCAGCACCCCGACCAGGACTAGAACCCAGTGTGCCAGTGCCGCAGGGTGGAGGATTAGCCTATTGAGCCACGGTGCCAGCCCATTAGAACTCTTAAAAAAAAAGATTTACTTATTTATTTGAAAGGCAGAGTTACAGAAAGAAAAAGAGAGACAGAAATAAAAGTCGTCCATCTGTTGGTTCACTCCCCAAATGGCCGCCGAAGCCAGGAGCCATGAGCTTCTTCCAGGTCTCCCACAAGGGTGCAGGGATCCAAGAACTTGGGCTATCTTACACTGCTTTCCCAGGCGCATTAGCAGGGGGTGGATCAGAAATGGAGCAGCCAGGATTCAAACCAGCACCCATATGGGATGCCACTACACCACAGAGCCAGCCTCCATTAGAACCCTTTAAGTCTTCACACAATTTATACCTCTAGTACTAGAAACGGTGCAAAGACAAACTATATAGCATAGTGAATTGTAGAAAATAATGTCAGCAGTTTAAAATAGTGGGGGAAGGAGGAACTACAGGATGAAAAAAGAAAATTTGAAAAAGCCAAATAGAAAATGTGGTCCCTACAAACGTGTATTCGAGGGTCAGAGCCATCACTAACTGTTTTGAGATCTTGCATCTCGATGAACAGCTGCTCTGCTCTCTCTCTTAGGGCATGATGCTCCTCGTTTGTGACTGACACTGCTCTTGTTGAAATTCTTCCATGATTTGATATATCTGGACATGAGTACTCCCTATTAAAATGTCATGTTTTCTGTGCCATGTTCCCAGGCTGCTTTGGGTACTCAGAAATCCATTCTCTACACACTCACGTCCAGAGCACGGATTTGGGGGCGACGACGCTGGTGATCAAACAGCGACATCGTTGTATGCCTTTGAATCCTCCCATAAGTATAATGATTTTCAAATCAGTCAGCAACTTTGCTGACTCCTTTAGGCAAAGGTGGCCTCAAGTCGTTAAAACCTTCTGGAAATTCATCAGCTGGAAGGAGAGCCAATGCAGACAAATGACGCATTTTAAATGGAAATGTTCATGGTTGCCGTATCACATGGCCAATTATTTCCCAGACTCTGGCTGCCTGCTCTCTGATGGAGCCTCCCCAGCCCCCAGGGGAATTGTGGTGGTCAGGATTTGGGTTTTCAAGATTTCAACATCCAGGATTTTACTCTTTCAGGTCTGTGATTTGGGGGATTTCAGAGTTTAGAGCTTTTGATCTTTCAGGATTATGATGTTTGGGATTGTGTCTTGCAGGTTTGAAGAATGAATGAGTTTGTTAGGCAGAGATGCAAGAAAAGAATGTATTTCAGGGGCTGGTGTCGTGGTGCAGTAGGTTAATCCTCTGCCTGTGGCACCAGCATCCCATATGGGCACCAGCTCGAGTCCTGGCAGCTCCTCTTCCAGTCTAGCTCTCTGCTATGGCCCAGGGAAAGCAGTAGAAGATGACCCAAGTGCTTGGGCCCCTGCACCCACGTGGGAGACCCAGAAGAAGCTCCTGGCTCCTGGCTTCAGATTGGCTCTGCTTGGCTGTTGTGGCCATTTGGGGAGTGAGCCAGCAGATGGAAGACCTCTCTCTCTGTCTTGCCCTCTCATTCTCTGTAACTCTACTTCTCAAATAAATAAATAAATAAAATCTTAAAAAAAAAAAAAGAACAGATTTCAGGTAGGAGAGAGAGAGACAGAGCGAAAGTGAAAGAGAAAGACAGAGAGAGAGAGGAGGCATGGAGTAAAAACAGGGATGGGAACGATGGGTAGTAACGCAGGGCTACTAGAGTAGAGAGTAGTGGTACATCAGATGACAAGAGGGGAGCTGGAGAGGCCAGTAGGGAACCTGGACACCTTAGAGTCGCTCCCACTGGGCCTGGCACTGTGGCGTAAAAGGTTAAGCCTCTGCCTGAAGTGCCAGCACCCCATATGGACATATGAGTCCCAGCTGCTCCACTTCCATTCCAGCTCCCTGCTGGTGCACCTGGGAAAGCAGCCTGCACCCATGTGGGAGACCTGGAAGAAGATCCTGGCTCCTGGCTTCTGCTTGGCCCAGCCCTGGCCATTGCAGCCATTTGGGGAATGAATCAGCGGGTGGAAGGCCTCTCTCTCTCCTTCTCTCTCTGCAACTCTTTCAATTAAATAAAAATTTGTTTTTTAAAAATTGCTCCTACTGACCATGCATTCACAGAAGGCTTTCAAGCCCCTCTGCTAGGTATTAGATTGGGTGGGCACTCGCCCTCGGCCCTCGCTCTAGAGTTGAGCCACTGCTCTTCTACTGGGCCCACCCTTGTCCCTGGGCCTCATCTCTCAGGCCCTGCACCCCTGACATTTGCCTCAGGTCTCAGGGCTCTGAAAACGGCCAGCATTTGGAGCTGATTGAGTTTTCTCAAAGGACTTTAATTTTTATTTATTGATTTCTGAGTCAGAGGGACAGAGATCTCCACGCACTGGTTCACTTCCCAAATGCCCACAATGGGGTGGAAGCTAAGAGTCAGTCCGGGTGTCCAACATGCTTGTCAGGGACCCAGCTACCTGAGCCATCACCTGCTGCCTCCCAGGGTGCACATGAGCATGAAGCTGGAATTGGGGGTGGAGTCAGGGCTTGAATCCAGGAACTCCAAAATGATATGCAGGAATCTTAACTGCTAGGCCAAATGCCTGCCCCTCAGGAAGAATTTTAAAGTCTCCCCTGGCCCTATACACTAAAGGAAAATGGCATCAACATTGTGGACTTGGGTTAAGATAGGGTTTTTCCTCCTGTCACTGAGAAGGAATTGACATTCAACATTGTTGAGTTTCACACTTGGTTCCTGGCATGGGTCATCACCACTAAATGCATATGAGAGCTGATAATGTGTTCCTGTTTACCCAGAGGCCATCTAACTAGATAAGGACACACCCAGATGAGATCTAGGTCTCCTTGGGCCAGTTAAGGAGACAGTGTCATGGCACAATGGGTTAAGCTACCGCCTGTAGTGCCGGCATCCCATATTGGTGCCAGTTCACATACCAGCTGCTCCACTTCTGATCCAGCTCCCTGCTAATATGCATGAGAAAGCAGCCCAGATACTGCACCTGCGCCCATGTGGGAGACCTGGATGGAATTCTGGGCTCATAGTTTCATCCTGTTGCAGCCACTTGGGGAGTGAATCAGCAAATGGAGACCTCTCTCTCTCTCTAACTTTGCCTTTCAAACAAATAAATAAAATCTCAAAGAAAATAAAAAGACTTGGTTAAGATGATTGTGTCCTCTCTCAGAGTACCTGGGTTCTGTTCCCAGCTCTGGTTCCTGACCCCAGCATTCCCACTACTGTGATCCTTAGGAAGTAGCAGTGACGGCTCAAGTAATTGTGTTCCTGCCACCTAGGCAGCAGGCCTGGATTGGTGTTGTTTTTTTTTTTTTCAGGCAGAGTGGACAGTGAGAGAGAGAGAGACAGAGAGAAAGGTCTTCCTTTTGCCGTTGGTTCACCCTCCAATGGCCGCCACGGTCGGCGCGCTGCGGCAGGCACACCACGCTGATCCGATGGCAGGAGCCAGGTGCTTCTCCTGGTCTCCCATGAGGTGCAGGGCCTAAACACTTGGGCCATCCTCCACTGCCTTCCCGGGCCACAGCAGAGAGCTGGACTGGAAGAAGGGTAACTGGGAAAGAATCCGGCACCCCGACTGGGACTAGAACCCCGTGTGCCAGCGCCACTAGGTGGAGGATTAGCCCATTGAGCCGCGGCGCCAGCCTTGGATTGGGTTCTTAGCTCCTGATTTTGGTGTGGCCCCGTCAGAGCTTTGGGGAGCATTTGGAGAGTAAACCATTGGAAAGGAGCTCTGTTTGTCTTTCAAAAAAAAAAAAAAATATCCAGATTTCCTGACCCTCACCCCAGTGCTGTTTTTGGTGAACTGCTCCAGCGTGGAACACAAAGTATTTGGGTGCGTTAAACCCCCAGGGTCTTGCTACCGCGCTGGGGCTAAGCGGAGGCGGTGGCCCGAGAATGGGATTCTGGGAGGCATGGGGTACGTCTTTGACACCTCCATTTCCTGTTCTATGAGATGGGATCACCGCCCACCTAACCCTTCAGCTGCAGCTGAGCCGCGGTAGTTCTTGTCGCCCTCCCTCGACATGATGAATCTAGGTTCGGGTCGTGGAATGGCAGCATGGGAGCTGGAAGGAGTCGTGGGCCACGCGCGGTGGCAGGCAGCTTCCTGCGGAGCAGGCGGCCTGGGAGGGACCCCAGGGCCAGGGGGAGAAGGGTTTCCTCTGAGTAACGAGCTTCCCGTCCCAGCAAGCGTTCAGCTACGAGGGCGTTAGAGCAGAGGGGATCCCGCTCCAAACGGAGCGACACCGTGGTTCCCAGCTCCCGCACATCTTCGCTGCTGTCCGCTTGGCTGAGAGGGCAGGGCGGATCATCGCAGTCCGAGACGCTGCGAGCAGCGAACGTCTCCGTTCACTGTTACCTTAGGCATAGCAGAGCAAGCCTCACAAACGATCCCGATCTCTAGAAAGTGTCATGGTCTCAGAGGATGGAGGTCTCTGTCCCTCAGTCTCGGAAATAATTCAATAAAAATTAAAGTTCCTTCTGAGAAGGCGCAATCAGCTCCAAATGCTGGCAGTTTTCAGAGCCCTGAAACCTGAGGCAAATGCCATGGTCTCGCAGGTTTATCAGATTGCCCCAGAAACCCAGAGCCCAGCGACCTTGACGGGGACGGAGAGACTCCGGACGCGCGACCTCTTCCCGCCGGCAGGGGCGGGGCCTGGTGGTGGGCGTGCCTGCGGAGAGGGGCAGGGGGTGGGGCCTTCCGTGGGCGGGGCCAGGCTGGGGGCCGGCTCCCGGGGGTGGGGCCTTCCGTGGGCGGGCCCCGGGGGACGGAAGTGGCCTCTGGAGCGGAGACGCGCGGGGCGCCGAGTGGCGGACAGGGTGTCCGCTGGCGAGGCGGGCGGTCGTCCTGTCTTTGTACACCCGAATCCCTCCTTTGCCGCCTTCTCGCTGCCACAGCTTCCCGGGACGATGGTGCCCCGCCTGCTGCTGCTGCGCGCCTGGCCCCGGGGCCCTGCGGCTGGCCCGGGAGCCCCCTGCCGGCCCCTCAGCGCCGGCCCCGGGCCGGGCTCTTACCTGCAGCGCAGCATCGTGCCCACCATGCACTACCAGGACAGCCTGCCCAGGTGAGCCCGGCCCCCTCAGCGGACTCCAGTCACTCAGGATTTCTAGCTAACCCGCTTCTGCTCCAAATCCCTACCTCAGACTGCGTCCTCCCCCACGCTGGAAGGCCTGTGACTTGCAGAATGTCCTGGCGCAGGAATCGGGACCCTCAAGTCCGCCTCCAGAGCTGCCCCTTCCCTGTCGGTCTCGCAGTTTCTCCGTCTTGAACCCTCTCACGTTTCCTCTCCATTAACCTAATTCCCAGCGGCAGACCCTGAGCCCCTTCCACTTCACCACTACCCTAACCCCTGCAAGCAGGTGACCCCGGGAGTGCTTAGTTCCTGCCCAAAGTGGGAGCCGGCCAGTTCCTGGCACCTGAGTAGATGCCCACCCACAACGTCAGGTACCCCATCTCCCCTCAGCCCCTTCCTGGAGTCCTATATTCCTGTAGCACCTCAGCCTCCCCTCCCCTCCCCTGGCCTTAACCAGCTAGGTCCAGTGCTCACCTGGGAACGTCACCCTCGCCTAACCCTACTCCCTACCTCTCCCTCCAGATTCCTTGCTTTAGAATGGCCTACTTCCTCTGCAATCCCCCCAACTTAAGCCCACTCTCTCCCACTCTCACAGAAGCCAAACACCTCGTACCCTGCTCCCCCTCCCCCAGATCATCTCCCCAACTCCATCTTTCAGATTCGACCCAGGGCTCGCTCACCCAGATGCCGACCTCCATACCACTATAGGCACACCCCACCTTCGGAAACACTTCACCCCAAAACGCCTTTCTTCCCCTCTGAAAACAGCCCCAGTGAACCTTTCTCTCCCCTGTCCTCACTCAGTACTTCCCTAAATCTGGCTCCAGTTCTCCCAGTCTTTGAACCTCCAGCCTCATCTGAGCTGCCAGGTCTCCTCCAATGTTAGAAGCCTCCCTTCACCCTGAAACCAAGCCTAACCCAACTCCTCTGTTCACTTACCACTCAGTTCTGGCGTCAAGGTGCACCTGCATCGCTAAGGCCCTTCTCTCTTTCCCACCAGAATGCCATCAAGGATCCTCCAGGCCTTGGACTGCTCCCTCTCCTTGAAAAGAGCAAACTCTATCACAGCGTGGCCCCTAACTACTGGGATTTGTTGTTGTTGTTGTTCACATTCAACAACCACTTACACCAGCATCATGCCTGCCCACCGCCACCCTCCCAGGAAATGCAGTGTACAAAAATGGAGACAGAATGAGATTGTCTCAATGTGGCAGGAAGGAGAGCGTGCAAAAGAGTCCTTGTGCTTGTGGGATAAGGCAGGGACCTGCCTGCTGGCTGCAGCCTGTGACGAGCAGAGCCAGTATGTAGGGGAAAGGTGAGGACTGACAGAGCCTGTCTTCTCGTGCCAAGCCGGAGTCAGATGGTCACTCACTGTCGGGCAGCCCTGGGCCCCACCCAGCATAAAGATCAGAGGAGTTGTTTGCACTTCAGAATTGGAAAACCGAAAGAATATTCAGCATTATGGACTCCTGCTTCTTCCACAGCATAAAAATCTGTAGGAATCTGGAGGTCCAAACCATTTCACTCAGGACTCAGTCTTAGGCAACCACGGCCCCAGGCAGCCATTACCACATCTCTAGTGGGAGTTAGATGAGAGGTGAAATTGCTTCTGCCACTGAGAGCTGGGCTAGTAAACACTCCTGGTGATGTCTCGCTTGGGGAAAGGTCCTGCCTTTGAAACCGGGCAGAGCTTAGTTTCAGATTCTTCTTCTGTAACTTGGGGCAGTTCAGTTTACCTGGAGGCCAGGTGTTTACCTGTGCCGTAGGAGCGACAACACAGCTTTTAGTGCTATGGTAAGCTTAGTCTGAGATAAGGCCCTGCCCTTTGCCTGGTCCTCTTATCACTGCTGCCTTTTAACCAAGTAACCTTGGACTTGTTCCTTTAGGAACCTTTATACTATCATTTGCTTATTTTTTTAATGATTGATTTATTTATTTGAAAGGCAGAAATACAGAGAGGGAGGGAGAGAGACAGAGATATCTTCCATCTGTTGGTTCACTCCCCTAATGGCCCCACTGGCCAGGGCTGAGCCAGGCTAAAGCTAAGAGCCAGGAGCTTCTTCTGGGTATCTCAAGTGGGTGCAGGGGCCCAAGCACCTGGGCCATCTTCTGCTGCTTATCCAGGAGCATTAGCAAGGAGCTGGATCAGAAGTGGAGCATCTGGGACTTGAACCAGTGTCCGTATGGGATGCCAGCACTGCAGACAGATGACTTAACCTGCTATGCCACAGCGCCAGCCCCTATTTGCTTATTTTTTAAGTGTCATTTTGTTCTTGATTTTTTTTGTTAGTGTGATAAAATAGGCATAATAAAATTAGCCATTTTGGCACTTAGGTGTATGATGAAGGTGGATGTTGGGGTCAGCGCCATGGCATAGTAGGTTAATCCTCCACCTTTGGTGCTGGCATCCCATAGGGCACTTGTTCTAGTCCTGGCTGCCCCTCTTCCAATCCAACTCTCTGCTATGGCCTGGGAAAGCAGCAGAAGATGGCCCAAGTGTTTGGGCACTGCACCTGCATGGGAGACAGGAAGAAGCACCTGGCTTCTGGCTTTGGATCGGCGGGTTCCAGCTATTTTGGTCATCTGGAGAGTGAACCAACGGAAGGAAGACCTTTCTCTCCCTCTCACTGTCTGATTCTACCTCTCAAATAAATAAAATCTTAAAAGGTGGATGTTATTTAAAAAAAAAATTTTTTTTTTGACAGGCAGAGTGGACAGTGAGAGAGACAGAGAGAAAGGTCTTCCTTTTTGCCGTTGGTTCACCCTCCAATGGCCGCCGTGGCTGGTGCGCTGCGGCCGGCGCACCACGCTGATCCAATGGCAGGAGCCAGGTGCTTCTCCTGGTCTCCCATGGGGTGCAGGGCCCAAGCACTTGGGCCATCCTCCACTGCACTCCCGGATGTTATTTTTAAGGGTTGTGTTTGCATAAGCTGAGAGTATAAGACTGCCTGGCTTGATCACATTAATTCACATTATTAATGGCGAAGCACGTGTTGCTGTGGATTTGGAGACCAGCCAGTCATGGCGAGGTGCTTGCTTACAGCAGGGGGCGGAGTTTGGCAAGGAAAGAGGCCTCTATGATGTGATGTGGTGAGTGGGAAGCAGCATCTGCGGTCATTAAGATCATGTGACAGGGATCAGGCCTGCTTTTTTTTTTTTTTTTTTTTTGAAAGGCAGAGAGAGTCAGATCTGCTGGTTCACTCCCCAGATGCCTGCAATAACTGCAGCTAGGCCATGCTGAAACCTGGAGTCAGGAGTTTTATCCAGGTCTCACATGTGATGGCAGGAGCCCAAGTACTTGGGCCATCATCCTGCTGCCTCGCAGGCACATTTGCAGGAAGCTGGGTCAGAAGCAGGCACTCCAGTACCGTATGCAGGCCTCCCCAGCCTTACCCCCTGTGCCACAACACCCAGCCCTCAGACCTACTTTTTTTTTTTTTTTTTTTTTTTTTTTTAATCTTTTATTTAATGAATATAAATTTCCAAAGTACGACTCATGTGTTACAATGGCTTCCCCCCCATACCGTCCCTCCCACCCACAACCCTCCCCTTTCCCACTCCCTCTCCCCTTCCATTCACATCAAGATTCATTTTCGATTATCTTAATATACAGAAGATCAGCTTAGTATACCTTAAGTAAGTATTTCAACAGTTTGCTCCCACACAGAAACATAAAGTAAAAAATAATAGATGATTTTTTTTAAATGATGATGAAATCAGATCAGACCTATTGTCAGACCTACTTTTTAATCCCTGCTCCACCTCTTACTGTCATCACAGCCACGAGCAAGTCATCTAACCTTAAAAAGGGAATGATAATTCCATTGTAATTAGAATTAGAATTAGAATAGTACTCTGATATAAAGTAGTTAGTGCGGGATCTGGCACATAGTCAGTATTCAATAGATACTCACAAGTACTGACATTGCTTTAAACAGACCTTTTTTACATGTCTGGAACGTACCAGAAGTGACCCATTGTGTCAGTGTGGAGGTTCGAGTGACTTAGTGCCTGGGAGAGAGAAGAAGGCTTCACAGTGGAGCTGACACTAGCGGCGGAATCTGAGAGGAGTGAGGGAGGGGAGTGCAGCAGGTGCCTGGGAGCAGAGGCTTGAAACATAACAAGTTCAGAGAGTTTGAGAAGTTTATGGTAGGCCCAGCCTAAAGAATCACCATTTAGGCCTTAAGATACTGCAATTGGCCTGGGGGTATGTATGGGGAGGAGGGGCCTATGGTATCATTAAAAAGGCAATTATCAGATTCCATGCTGGGTCTGTAATTGATCCCCAGTAAATGTCTGTTATCTGGGTTTTTGTTTTGTTTTTTGTTTTGTTTGAGAGACAGAGCTCCATCCTTTGCCTCACTCTGCAAATGCCACAGTGGCCTGGGTCAGGCCAAAGCCAGGAGCTGCGAACTCAATCCAGGTGTCCCATGTGGATGGCAGAAGCCCAGTTATCCTCCTGTCACCTGCCTCTCAGGGTCTGCATCAGTAGGAAGCTGAAGTCAGGAGCCAAAGCTAAATGCCCAGCCCTGTTGTTGTTCTTTTAATCCCTGTTCATTGTAGGAGGTGACTGGAATTCTCTGGAATTCATGTGGGAGGCATGCGAGCAGAGTTCCAGATGTGGAGAATAATGGAGGTAGCAACCATAATGTTCTGGGCCCAAAGGGTCTGTCTTTTGGACAGATTGTCTTAACACCAGAGTTACTGTATTCCCAAGCAGTCCTGTGAAAGCCCTCTGAACTACCAATGGATTGTATGTGTTTAGAGAAGGCTTTCTAGCCCTGTCCTTGCAGGAAGGATAAAGTGCCTGCCTGGGCTGGTTGGAGTCTGAGAGTCATTTACACAGCACTTACTTTTCTTCCATCTTTTTTTCTTTTTAAATATTTATTTTATTTTATTTCAAAGGTAGAGTTACAGAAAGAGTGAGAGATCTTCCATCTGCTGGTTCACTCCCCAAATGACCACAACAGCTGGGGCTGGGCCAGGCTGAAGCCAGGAGTTGTCTGGGTTTCCCACGTGGGTGCAGGGGCTCAAGTACTTCAACCATCTTACACTTCTTTCCCTGATGGAGGGAGCTGTATGGGAAGTGGACTAGAATTGGCGCCCATATGGGATACTGATGTCACAGGCGGTATCTTAACCCGCTGCCCCACAATGCAGGCCCTTCCATCTTTGTTGTGGCAAGTGCCGGGGGTTGGGGTGGGGAGGATGGAACTGCCAAGACCCAGGCTCTGCCTTTTTCAAGGCCTGGTGAATTACATGGCTGAGAGCTCAAGGACCCCTGGTGTACACATGAAAGCTCTGATGTTCTTCAAGGAACAGTGGAGGAAGCAGGTGTGCACAGAGGCAAGAGGTGATCTCACATCTTGCTTTTTCCGAGAGAATAAATGTCAACTCGAAGAATAGTATGTGAGCATTTATTGAAAAGGAAATTGTTAGAATCAAGGCTTTTATAGTAGCAAGTTATAGAGACTCCAGTTCAATGTGGCTTGAGCAAATAAGACCATGTAAACAGACAGAACTGAGCATTCGGGTTGGATCTGGGGGCTCAAAAGGTATCAGCAGGATTCTCTTTGGTCTTCCTGTGTAACTCCATTCTCAAGCAGGCCGTCCTCATGGTGACAGAGTGGCAGCCAGCATGTAAGATATAGTTTACATCTCATCTCCTGGTGACTTTTGTGGTAGAGATTCCCCCTTGCTACAAGTTTCGAAAAAAAAAGTCCTGTAATCAAGTCTTTCTAGGTCTGGACCAATAAGTTGTAAACCTGACCGAGAGTTGGGCTGGAGTCAGTTTCGCCTGGATCAAAGGGATTGAGCAAGAAGAGTTGGTTCTTCCAGGAAAACAGGATGCTTTTACTGGAAGAAGGGAGAATGGATGTGGGCCCAGCCATACAACAGGAATGGTGAAATAAAAAAATAATTTCCATGTAAATTGCTTAGTCTCTGGGATTCTGTTATAGCAGCACAAAACAGACTAAGATACGGGGTAAAAGAAGGTGTAATTAGCTAACCCATTCAACAGGAGAGGTGCATTTCACATTTCTCTGTGGGACTGTTCTCCAGTGCCTAGACTGCAAATGGAGTCTGAGACATTGCGTAACTTGTCACCTATAATCATGTGACTGGAGATGAAGTGACAGACTGGATTCACACCTATTTCTACTTTGTTGGTAATTCTTAGGCTTTGGGATTTTATAGATTAGTAAAATTATGGGGGAAATGCCATCAACATTCTCTGGAGGAGGGCAGGATATATATATATATATATATATATATAGAGAGAGAGAGAGAGAGAGAGAGAAGGAACTAAATCATCACTGTGAAAACTTGTTTTACCCCTGTAAAGTAAAAATCAAGCTAGAGTGAACACTGCAGAAGTGTGTAAGGGACTGGTTTGTTGTTTGAAACACAGTGAATCAGAGACAAATGCTTCCCATCTAAATGCTCACACCTGCCAGGGCTGGGCCGGGCCTAAGCCAGGAACCAGGAGGTCAACCCAGTTCTCCCATGTGGGTGGCAGGGACCCAAGTTTTTGAGCCATCATCTGCTGTCTCCCAGGTGCACATTAGCAGTAAGCTAGAACAGGAGCAGAGATGGGACTTGAACCCAGGCTCTCCAATATGGGATGCTGGCATCCCAAGCAGTGTCTTTATTTATTTAAAGATTTATTTATTTGAGAGCTAGAGTTACAGACGGAGAGAGGGAGAGACAGAGAAAGGTCTTCTACCTGCTAGTTCACTCCTCAAATGACCACAGTGGCCAGAGTTGAGCCTATCCAAAGTCAGGAGCCAGAAGCTTCTTCTGGGTCTCCCATGTGGGTGCAGGG
This sequence comes from Oryctolagus cuniculus, assembly GCF_051225735.1. Lineage (NCBI taxonomy): Eukaryota > Metazoa > Chordata > Mammalia > Lagomorpha > Leporidae > Oryctolagus > Oryctolagus cuniculus. The sequence continues at coordinate 120,498,947 of NC_142873.1, read as the reverse complement.
CCCAAGCACTTGGGCCGTCCTCTGCTGCTTTCCCAGGAGCATTGGCAGGGAGCAGGATCAGAAGCAGAGCAGCCAGGACTCTACTGGGGCCCTTATGGGATGCTGGCATCGCAGGTGGCAGCTTTACCCACTTTGCCACAACACCAGTCCCCACACAGTATATCTTATAGTACACTTTTAAACTGTACTTTGTGGATAATGTTTCAGTTTTCCTAAATGACTGATACATATTAATATTTTGCACAAGATCAGTGTTAAATTTGAGTTGGCATAGGTTGCCTAACAAATTACAGTTGTTTTAATACTAGGTGACCTATATTCCAATAAAACTATTGAAATGAAAGAAAAAATACACTTCATCATCCTAATTTCATTTCACTGTGGACCAGTAACTTCATCACTGGAAATCTGCTAGTAGAGAATGATAAGTAGGCCAACTCTAGTTCCTGTTATTAAACACTTGGAAGTATCTGGTTCTGCCCAGTAGGATTCCTGGTGGCCAGGCATGGCCTGACAGTTCTCAATTCCTGTCTTTCTGTGAATGCAGCTCTCATGTTTGGCTGGCCCTTGGACAGATCTTTATTTAAGTATTAGGTGATTCTCTGTTATAGAATGCACAAGAAAGAAATTTTAAAAAAGAACCTTTTCTTTTTATCCTGGAGGGAAAAATGCAGTGGTTCAAATGGACAGAATTAAATCAGTGCCAATACAGTCTTAGCTCAGGTACAGCAATTGTGACAAGGAAACAGGAATACTTGGCACAGCTTCTCGGTGCCCATTTTGAATCTATTATTGTTACTAAAAATATGTAACTTAAAAAGTTATCATTGTGCTTGAAAACAGAGTTGCCAGTTATGCTTACATCAGTAAATCCACGGATTCTGTTTTGCCAGTGGCTTCCCATCATTGGCTTTTTGGAATGAAACTAATTACCCAATAACCGATGTATTAGTTTGGCATGTGAAGCTAATTCGCGTCTTCTGGGTGTTGTCAGCCTTACACTGTCCTCGCTTTGTCCCCAGGCTGCCTATTCCCAAACTTGAAGACACCATTAGGAGATACCTGAGTGCCCAGAAACCTCTCCTGGATGACAGCCAGTTCAGGTAAACACTGCGAACCCCGAGTGACCACGGTTGGGTGGTTCAAGAGAGGCCGGCAAGTAGCGGTGGACCAAGCTCTGGGGAGCGTCTATGGTTTGATGGGATCTCCAGGAACGTGGAACCCAGTTTATACATCTGCAGGTTCAGGAAGTCAATTTTTCATTCATGAGGGACTGACCAAACCCTCAGCCTAGAGTCCCTCCAGTCAGACTCAGCAGGAAGTGGTTTGTAAGCCAGAATGCCAGATTTGTCCTTTTGGATGCTGGCAGGGGCACTTGGGTCGTTTGCAGAGGGCATGTGCTCTTGCTAGGGAGGTCCATTGAGAAGACAGTGTGGCAGACCGGAAGTTGGCTTGCTGAGTGTTTCCTGGGTTGGATAGGGTGCCTCCCAGACTTAGGCCTCCCAGAACCTCCCTGTATGACCTTGCTTAGAAATAGGGTGTTGCAGGCATAATGAGTTCACGTGAGGAGTCGGGTGAGTCCTTACTCCAGTATGACTGATGGCCTTGTAAGAAAATGAGCAGAGACACAGAGACTCCCACGTGAGGACGGAGGCAGAGGCTGGAGTGATGTGTCAGCAAGCCAAGGAGCACCAGGGATTGCCAGCAACACCAGAAGCCAAGAGAAGCACATGGAGCAGTGGTCAGAGTGCATGTGCTCCTGTTGACTCCCTCATTTGTGTGTTTCCTGCCCCCAGAACTGTGAGAGAATGCACTTCTGTTGTTAAGCTACCACGTGTGTGATGCTTTGTTTTGACAGTCCTAGGAAACAAAGCAGCAAGGAATTAGAAAGTAGTATTGGATATTGTCAAAAAGTAGATTGCGTTAAGCTCTCGTAGCCTAGTGTGGTACTCTTGCCATGGTGAGAATTTTCTTGTTCAGGTAACTAGCATTGTCGTTGGAATCCCAGAGCCCTTCACTGGACAGTGAAGAGAAAACAGATGTGTTGTTCATCTTGTAGTCCTCTGCTTTTAGGTGTTCTTTGTTAGTCACTGGAAGTTTCTCTTGGAATGGTAATGGACGAGTAATTAAATGAGGGTTATGTTTTAGACTGTCCTAAATCCTTAGCTTTATGAATTTTTTAATCTTATAGTATCTCTGTTTTACACATCAAGAAACTGAGACTTAGACTGAGTAATCTATGTCCAAAGTTACGCAATTTGAGAGTGACAGAGCCAGGATTTAAACTTGGCTCTTTTTGACTCTAAAGTTTATGTCCTTTTCTTCATGTCTAACTACCGCCTAGAGGACAGATTATTTTATGAGCTGTTGATTGTTCTTTCTGTTCAGTCATCCTAGAGATAGTGTAGATTAATCCATTTTGGGTAAGTTCCTGTCCTGATGAGAGGTACTTTCTGATCTCATTCCCAGGTCTTGGGATATGCCACTGGGGACCCAGAACTCTTTGTATGAGTTTTTGGCTTTGAATCTAAACATCTTGTACTGTGTACCATGGTTTGGATCTGTCTTTCCTTGAACATTTCAGGAAAACAGAACAATTCTGTAAGAGTTTTGAAAACGGAATTGGAAAAGAACTGCACAAGCAGCTGGTCGCCCAGGACAAGCGGAATAAACACACGAGCTACATCTCAGGTGGGAAGCCTCGACTGTGGGCGTCGTTTTGGTCAGAGACCTCCATATTGGAAAGTCAGGCCTCTTCTCTCCTGTTGTGGTGAGACCAGCATTGAAGTAATGGCTCAGGCTTCTTCTGACTGCGGTACTTAGTCCAGAGCAGTGGCTTACTTCCTCCGAAAGGTGGCGCTGAGACAGAACCTCTCAGTTGTCCCGTCTGAGTGCCACACAGATTAAGTCCTCCATCCCGTGCCACTCTGGGTCAGTCCTCTCTAGCCTCGGCTTTCATCACTTTATGCTCCCACAAAACCAAACCTGTTAGTCTTCCATTCTTCTGTGTCACTATCAATGTTGTTCCTGGCAAATTCTTTTAAGATTAGATATGAGGCCGGCACTGTAGCCCAGAGGATTAAGCCACCACCTGTGATGCCGGCATCCCATATGGGCACCAGTTCAAGTCCCAGTTGCTTAACTTCTCATCCAGCTCCTCGCTTATGATGCCTGGGAAAGCAGCGGAAGATGAGACAAGTCCTTGGGCCCCTGCACCTGTGTGGGAGACCTAGAAGAAGCTCCTGGCTCCTGGCTTTGGCCGTACTGAACCCTAGCAGTTGTGGGTATTTGCAGAGTGAACCAGTGGAGGGAAGATCTCTCTCCCTCTCTCTCCGTGACTGTGACGTTCAAATAAAATAAATAAACTTAAAGAAAGATCAGGGCTGGAGGGCAGGCATTTAGCCCAGGGGTTAAGATACCAGTTAAGACACCTGTGTCCCAGGTAGCAGAGTACCTGGGCTTGATCCCTGTCTCTGGCTCTTCACTCCAACTTCCTGCTGATGCAGATCCTTTGAGGCAGTGGTGATGGATCCAGTAATTGGATCCTTGCCACTCATGTGGGAGATGTGGATTCTGTTCCCAGCTCCTGGCTTCAACCCAGCCTGGCTCTGGCCATTGTGGGCATTTGGGGGAGTAACCAGCTTACGGTCCATCTCTCTCTCTCATCTCTCTGCCTGTCAAATAAATTAATTAATTAAAACAGAAAAAAGAAACACACACACACAACTGGCCGAGTTTGAGGTGAGCATTTAGCCTAGTGGTTAAGACCCTGGTTAGGTTGCCTGTGCCCGAGTTCACTGCCTGGCTCCTGCTCCTGCTGCTGCCTCTAGCTTCTTGCTGGTGCAGACCCCCGGAAGCAACAGTAGTGCCTCATGTGATTGGGTTCCTACCACCTGTGTGGGGTCCCTGGATTGAATTCCTGGCTGCTGGCTTTGGGCCAGCCCAGCCCAGCCCAGGGAGTCCCAACCATTTTAGGCATTTTGGAGTGAACAATTGTATGGGAGCTCTCTGTGTATGTCTGTCTCTGTCTCTCAAATTAATTAATTTTTAAAAAAGATCCAGGGGTTGGCAGGTTAAATTGTCTCTTGGGACACCCACATCCCAAATTGGAGAGGCTGGTCTGAGTCCTAATGCAGGCACTTCCTATCCAGCGTCCTGCTTATGCTTCTGGGAAGGCAGCAGAGGATGGCCCAGGTGTCTGGGTCCCTGCCACCCATGTGGGAGACTAGCTGGAGTTCCTGGCTCCTGACTTTGGCCTAGCCCTGTTGCTGTAAGCATTTGGGGAGTAGACCAGCAGGTGGAAAATCTCTCACTCTTTCTGTCTCTCCCTCTTTCTCTTTTACTTTGCCTTTTAAATCAATCAATCAATCAATCTTGAGGGGAAAAAAAAACCAGGGTAGACTTTCTGTGTAAACTTCTCAGTTCTTTTCTCTCTCCATTCAGTTGTGGTTTCCAAAAGCCTCTGTTTCTAAACTTCTTTTAATTTAGTATAGATTTTTGTCAGAATTATACAAGGTATTTTAAAAAGTTTATGGGAAATGTAAAATATGAAAAAAACTATGCATGGATTTTAATTTTTTTTTCACCAGAACAAACTCACCTTCTGATTTCATTTTTCACAAAATTTTTAAAGTGTCCTTATACATGCATGTAGTTTAAAAAATCAGAGAGTCCAGGGGCCAGTGCTGTGGCATAGCGGGTTGGACCACTGCTTGCAGCACCGGCATCCCATATGGGCCCCAGTTCGAGCCCTGCCTACTCCACTTCCAATCCAGCTCCCTACTAGTGCACGTGGGAGAGCAGTGGACAGTGGCCCAAGTACTTGTTCCTCTTTATCTGTCCCTTTTTATGTTCCTCTTTATCTGTTTTTCTCTTTAAACTGGTAGCAGTCACTTCCCGGGAAAACTTGAGAGTCCTTTTTTTAGTTACATTTCTCCCTAAACCCCAGATGAAATCAAATGTTGCCAGTTTTATCTCTTACACACTTCTCCAACCTGTCCCTCCTCTTCATCCCCCTGGCCTCTGCCACAGTACAGGCTGCATCATGTCCCCCTTGTGCTGTGAGTAGTAGGCCCTAAATGAGATCGCCTCCAGCTCTCCCGGCCAGCACCTCCAGCTCTCCCGGCCAGCACGTCCTCTGCACTCCTGCCCACATGCTGCTCCTACAATCCCATCTGGCTTTCATCCTGTATTCCCCGTGGGAGACCCCGATGGAGTTCCAGGCTCCCGATTTTGGCCTGGCCCAGCCCTGGATGTTGTGGCTGTTTGGGGGAATGAGCCAACAGATGGAGGATCTTTCTCTCTGTCTCTCCCTCTCTCTCTCTAGCTCTGCCTTTCAGATAGATAAATAAATGCTTTTAAAAAAAATCAGATAATTCTGTAAGACTTTTTGGGAAAAACAGCAATTTCCTACCCTCCCCTAATTTCTTCCCTTTTTGCCTTCTTTCAGCTCCTAATTGTCATGTAGCATATTGGGATTAGTTTTCTATTCCTGTACAAACTTCTTGTTTTCTCTGAAGTTAGTAATTATACCATCTTTTCTTTTCTTTTTTTTTTTTTTTAAGATTTATTTTATTTATTTGAAAGAGTTACAGAGAGAGGTGGGACAGAGAGAGAGAGAGGTCTTCCATCCGCTGGTTCACTCCCCAACTGCCTGCAACGGCCGGAGCTACGCCAATTGAAGACAGGATCCAGGAGCTTCCTCTGGGTCTCCCACATGGGTGCAGGGGCCCTAAGACTTGGGCCACCTTCTATTGCTATCCCAGGCCACAGCAGAGAGCTGGATAGGAAGTGGAGCAGCCGGAACTAGAACTGGCGCCCATATGGGAGTTGGCGCTTCAGGCCAGGGCGTTAACCCGCTGCGCCACAGCACCGCTCCCCATCTTTTCTTTAGTTTAGCTTTCTCTGTGCTTAACAGTTTACTCCCAGACTCTTGCTAAGCTGTCTGAGTCTCCTCCCAGGACAGGCGACCACGTAACATCTTCTGCCAGTTTTGGCCGTGATGAAGTCTTTTCTAGAACTCCTGGCTTGTTCCAGTCTGGATCTGGGGAGCTCTTGGCCTGTGATGAGGCTGCTCCCTTGGGCTCTTGCCCCATCAGCTGTTTGTCCCCCATCTGTCTTACCTCTGTTCCTTCTTCAGGTGCTTCTCATCCTCTCTGTTGTCTGAGAGAGACAGGCAGACAGACAGACATCAGAAAGCTGTTGAAGCTCTGTGGGTGAGGGTGGGGCTTGTCAGTTACAGACTTCCCACTACACTGTTTGTGATCGGGCTACACTCTTTGCTTGGCGTGCCCCTAATAGCAGTGTCTTTGGATTCGGGTGGGTAGGAGCCCCAGGGAGTGGGGAGGATTGCTAGTGTTGCAGAAGTGTGGTGGGGAGGAAGGTTCAGGATCTCAGCTGTGACTCACAGTCCCCCATTTTACTTTGTACAGAGTGGGAGGGAATCTTAGGGCAGCGGTGGTGAGCTAATTAAACAGTCTTTCAGCCAGGTGTATCCAGCCCGCCCATTCCCCAGCCCCCTGCAGGTCTGCTGGGTAAATCCGATTTTCCCTGCGCTGTCTCCTGCGAGGTTAGGACTGGCTTTCTTGAATTTGTTGTGGGCGTTACCAGTTGTCCGCTTGTTTTCCAGCTTCCAATATTTGCTCTCTTCTTCCACTCTCTTAGCCTTATTGATTTATGTCTCTTTACAGTCATTTTACTATAGGAGGGTTCTTGCATTTTTTAAAGGTTTAGTTGAGAGTCAGAGTTACCTACAGAGAGAAGAGATAGATAGATAGATAGATAGATAGATAGATAGATAGATAGAGGTCTTCCATCCACTGGGTCACTCCGCAAATGGCTGCAATGTCTGGATGTGGGCCAATCCGAAGCCAGGAGCCAGGAGCTTCTTCCAGGTCTCCCACGCGGGTGCAGGGGTCCAAGCACTTGGGTCATCCTCTGCTGCCTTCCCAGGCCAAAGCAGAGAGCTGGATTGGAAGTGGAGCAGCCAGGACTCGAACCAGCACCCACAGGGGATACCAGCATCAGAGGTGGAGGCTTACCCTACTATACCATGGCACCTGCACTGGGTTCTTGCATTCAGGTCTTCTTTCATCAACTGTATCTTACCCACCAGGACTTGTTTGCACTTAGTACACTGCACTTCACCAGAGTTCTTTCCAAATCACAGACCTTACCCTATTCCTCTCAATCCCCTGGACCAGGCCCTGGCATAGCACTGATTCTTCAGGAATGGAATAGAATGAATGGATCAACAAATGTGCAACAGATAGATTTACATCTTCTGATCATTTCCCAGGCTTTTCCATGTGGAAATAATTTCATTCAATGGAATATGGTCCAGTGGAAGATGTAGAGTTTGTTCTTGCTAATCCCCCCAGGAACTTCTCTTAAAGACACATTTTATCTTTTCTTTTCTTTTTTTTTTTTTTTAAGATTTATTTATTTATTTGAAAGGCAGAGGTATAGAGAGGCAGAGGCAGAGAGAAAGAGATAATCTTCCATCTGCTGGTTCACTCCCTAAATGGCCGTAAGAGAGCTGGGTCCATCTGAAGCCAGGAACCAGGAGCTTCCTCCAGGTCTCCCATGAAGGTGCAGGGTCCCACGCACTTGGGCCATCTTCTACTGCTTTCTCAGGCCGTAGCAGAGAGCTGGTTCAGAAGTGGAGCACTGCTTGCTTCAGCACATATACTAAAATCGGAATGATACAGAGATTAGCGTGGCCCTGTGCAAGGATGACATGCAGATTCATGAAGTGTTCTATAGTTTTGTGTGGCGTAGCGGGTAAAGCCAATGTTGGCAGTGCTGGCATACCATATGGGTGCTAGTTCAAGTCCCGGCTGCTCCACTTCCAATCCAACTCTGCTGTGGCCTGGGAAAGCAGTGAAAGATGGCCCAAGTCCTTAGGCCCCTGCACCTGCGTCCGAGACCCAGAAAAAGTCGCTGGCTCCTAGCTTCGGATTGTGCAGGTCCAGCTGTTGTGGCCATCTGGGGAGTGAACTAGTGGATGAAAGACCTCACTCTCTCTCTCTCTCTGCCTCTGCCTCTCTCTGTAACTCTGCTTTTCAAATAAGTAAATAAATCTTAACAAAAAAGAAGAAGAAGAAGAAGAAGAAGTGGAGCAGCCAGGACTCGAACCAGCGCCCATATGGGATGCTGGCACTGTAGGCGGCTGCTTTACCTGATATGCCACAATGCCGGCCCTGACACATTTTTCTGATAAAATATCACAGCTGGAGTTTTTACAGGCAGAGCGTGCCCAGAATGTCCACATACGAAAGGTCTTCAAAAAGTTCATGTGGGGCCAGGTGTTTGGCCTAGGTGTTGAGATGCCACTTCAGACACTCCTGTCCCACACTGGAGCACCTAGCTTCTATCCTGGCGCTGGCTCCGGATCCCAGTTCCAGCCTCCTGCCAGTGCAGACCCTGGGAGGCAGCAGGTGGTGGCTCGGGGACTTGGGTCCTTCCACTCACGTGGAAGACCTGAGTTGAGTTCCTGGTTCTTGGATGGTCAGCAGATGGGAGCTCTCCCTTTCTGTTTCTGTTTCTCTGCCTCTCAAATTAAGAAGAAAAAAAGTTCTTGGAAAATGCACATTGTGAAAACATTGCATGGACTGTGGAATATTTTTCACCAAAATCTTTTAATTCCTGTGAATTTTTTGTGTCTCATAGACACAAAAGCTTGTCTATTAATATTCATGGCATTATTTGGCAATATGAAGAACTGATACATGCAACAACATGGATGACCCTCAAAAGCATTCTCCTAAGTGATAGATGCTAGATGCAAAAAGCCATCTTTTGTATGATCCTGTTCACAAATCATGGATTGTCGCAGAAGCTCCACCTTCTGGAGGCTGAAGGCATTTCCTCTGCCTGTGCCTAAAGTTTTTTTCTTATATTTTATTTTTGAAGACATTACCTTTCTGTGTTTTTTATTTTGTAGGCCCCTGGTTTGATATGTACTTAACTGCTCGAGACTCCGTTGTTCTGAACTTTAATCCATTTATGGCCTTCAATCCCGACCCCAAACCCGAGTATAACGACCAGCTCACCCGGGCGACCAACATGACCGTTTCTGCCATCCGCTTTCTGAAGACGCTCCGGGCTGGCCTACTGGAGCCGGAAGTGTTCCACCTGAACCCTGCCAGAAGCGACACCAACACCTTCAAGAAACTCATACGCTTTGTGCCTTCCTCTCTGTCCTGGTACGGGGCCTACTTGGTCAACGCATATCCCCTGGATATGTCCCAGTATTTCCGGCTTTTCAACTCCACGCGTTTACCCAAACCCGGTCGGGATGAACTCTTTACAGATGAAAAGGCTAGACACCTCTTGGTTCTCAGAAAGGGAAATTTCTATGTCTTCGATGTCCTGGATGAAAATGGGGACATGGTGAGCCCCTCAGAAATCCAGGCACATCTGAAGTACATTCTCTCGGACAGCAGCCCGGTCCCCGACTTCCCCCTGGCGTATCTGACCAGCGAGAACCGGGACGTCTGGGCAGAGCTCCGGCAGAAGCTGGCGACTGGCGGCAATGAGGAGGCCCTGAGCAAAGTGGACTCTGCCGTGTTCTGCCTCTGCCTCGATGACTTCGCCATCAGGGACCTTGTCCACCTGTCCCACAGCATGCTGCATGGCGACGGCACAAACCGCTGGTTTGATAAGTCCTTCAACCTCATCCTGGCCAAGGACGGCACCGCTGCCGTCCACTTTGAGCACGCCTGGGGAGATGGTGTGGCGGTGCTCAGGTTTTTTAACGAGGTCTTTAAAGACAGCACGCAGACTCCTGCCGTCACTCCGCAGAGCCAGCCGGCCACCCTCGACTCCGCGGTGGCCGTGCAGAAACTCAGCTTCGAGCTGAGTGATGCCCTGAAGGCCGGCATCAGCGCTGCCAGAGAGAAGTTTGACGCCACCGTGAGAACCCTCACTGTTGACTGCTTGCAGTTTCAGAGGGGAGGCAAGGAGTTCTTGAAGAAGCAGAAGCTGAGCCCAGACGCGGTGGCCCAGCTGGCCTTCCAGATGGCCTTCCTCCGGCAGTACGGGCGGACGGTGGCCACCTACGAGTCGTGCAGCACCGCGGCGTTCAAGCACGGCCGCACCGAGACCATTCGGCCCGCGTCCGTCTTCACCAAGAGGTGCTCCGAGGCCTTCGTCAGGGAGCCCTCGAAGCACAGCGCCGGCGAGCTGCAGCAGATGATGGCCGCCTGCTCCAAGTACCACGGCCAGCTGACCAGAGAAGCGGCGATGGGTGAGGCAGGGGTGGGAGCGGGCCTCTGGCTCTGCGTTTGGGTAGGCTCCGTTATATTCAACCCCTGTTAACCATGGTTTAACCCATCTGCCAGCTCCCAAAGGGATTTTTTTAATACTGTCGTGGTCTGAACAGCCAGGCAGCCCCTGGGGATCAGCATGGCCTCACCTCCTAAGCAGGGATGGGGAACCGCATCCAACTTCACCCTCATTTAAGGCACGTGCAGCCATGATGCCTAGTTCTCCCCTCTCTGTAGTTTTCTGGTTATCAGACTCACTTTTTACAAAAAAGTACAAAAAAGACTTCCCGGCCCGCAGCCCCTCTCATTTCACGTTGCTCCCTGTCGTCTCGGAAGCTGGCCCCAGATTACTCAGTGTCATCCTCCTTCACCTCTTTAGGGCCGCATTCGAGACCTGCACAGGTCCCGGGGCCCCTGCAGTCTGGTCCTGGTGCCGCAGGGCCTCCAAGACCCTCTGGTCTTCTCCTTGTCCGTTTGGTGGGGTGGAACCTGAGGCCACTGGCCCAGTGGTACTCAGCAAGTTAGTGGTAAGACTGAGATCAGGACCCTGGCCAAACACCCTCTCCCCTTTGCGACACTGATGCAGTCTGGTGTGTTACGTTGGGTTTTGGGTCCACAGCTCTCTTCACATACTGTCTTGACTATTTGACTAAACAGATTCAGAATTTTGAAAATTTCAGGCTCTTGTTTAGCTCAGCTGTTGATAACTTTATTAAAAAATGTATAATGGAGCATTTTTAAATAGAACTAAAAATCTAGAATGAGCTGCCCTGAAGGCTAGTGAGCAGGAGGTAGGCGTGCAGAGACAGAGGGACCCTCTTTCCCCTCTCCCGTGGGTGGAGCTTTCTCTCCTGGGCGGGGCTTTCTCCCTGTGGGCGGGAGGTTTTCCCAGGGCCCTCTGCAGCTCTGGGGTGCTGAGCTCTGCTTTTCCTTTTCGTCGCTCACAGGCCAGGGCTTTGACCGACACCTGTTTGCTCTGCGGTGCCTGGCAGCAGCCAAGGGGATCGTCTTGCCTGAGCTCTACCTGGACCCTGCGTACGGGCAGATAAACCACAACATCCTGTCCACCAGCACGCTGAGCAGCCCGGCCGTGAGCCTGGGGGGCTTTGCCCCCGTGGTCCCTGATGGCTTTGGCGTTGGGTACGCCGTCCATGACAACTGGATAGGCTGCAATGTCTCCTCCTACCCCCGCCGCAATGCCCGCGAGTTCCTCCAGTGCGTTGAGAAGTCTTTAGAAGACATGTTTGATGCCTTGGAAGGCAAATCCCTCAGAACCTAGCCGGTGGGCGGGTGGAGCGCCTCGGTTGCTTCCTCATGCTGGAAATCGGGACCTGTGCACCCAGTGGGTGCTGTCCTGGGCCTAATGAAGGTGATCGCGAGGGGCCTGGGCTGCCAGAGCCGCAGGCCTGAGCTCCAAAATCATGGATTTAAAGCGAGCATGTGATTTCCAAGTGGGACTCGATGAGGAGAGGGTTCAGTTTGAAGAGCGTTTGATCAGGAGCTAGGGTTTGGGACGATAACTCAGGTGCTTTTATATTTAAGCAGAAATAAATGTGGCTGCTGCTCGGAGAGGAGTCCTCGTCATTGCCTCCCTCTCGTGGCCTCGTGTCCACGGAGGACCCGCCCACAGAAGGCTCAGGAGGCTCAGGTGCCGTCCTGTCGGCGGCCCGGCCCCGCCCCTGCTGCCAGCGATGCGCTGCTGCTCCGTCCGCCTGGAGGCCGTGCCCCTGGCTTAGGGAAGTGCCACTGTCCCGCCGCCTGGCAGTGGGCGCGTGTTTGCGGTCCCCAGCTATGGCTGAGGGTGGGAGGCGTGGCTCCTCACACCTTGCACTGAGGAGCCCATGTCACCAAGTGGACCGCACACAGATGGTTCCTCACCAGTTCACCGTCAAAACCCCGCCATAACGTGAAAGAGTGCTTTTATCGCTCTGCTAAAAAGGAAGGGGTCTCATTGGTGTCTAATTTGCCATTAGTTTGCATTCGCAGTGGCTTCCCAGCCAGTTGTCGGTACAGCTGGGATTTTTCAAATGTGTATTTATTATTTACTTGAACAGTAATTACGGAAGGTGGGTAGAGTTAGGGGGTGGGAGGGAGATCATCCATCTGCTGGTTCACTCCCGACAGCTGCTGGGGCTGAGCCAAGCTGAAGCCAGGAACCAGGAACTCCATCTGGGTCTCCCACATGGGTGCAGGGGCCGAAGTAATAGGGCCATCCTCCACTGCTTCCCCAGGTGTACTAGCAGGGAGCTGGATTGGAAGTAGAGCCGCCAGGACTAGAACTGGTGCTCAGATGGGATGCCGGTGTTACAGACCTGCTGTGCCACCATGCCGGCCCCAACAGCTGGGGTTTGAATTCTGGAATGACTAGGTGACAGAGTACTTTCAATGCTTTACTTCATTTACTCTTCCTGATAGGGGCCAGCACCATGGTGCACTAGGTTGATCCTACGCCTGCGGTGCCAGCATCTCATATGGGCGCTGGGTTCTAGTCCTGGTTGCCCCTCTTCCAGGCCAGCTCTCTGTTGTGGCCAGGGAGTGCAGTGGAGGATGGCCCAAGTGCTTGGGCCCTGCACCCCATGGGAGACCAGGAGGAGGCACCTGGCTGCTGGCTTCAGATTGGTGCAGCTCTGGCCATAGTGGCCACTTGGGGAATGAACCAACGGAAGGAAGACCTTTCTCTCTGTCTCTCTCTCTCACACTGTCTGTAACTCTGCCTGTCAAATAAATAAAAATAAAATCTTTAAAAAAAGAAAGAAAAGAAAAATCTTACAGTTCGTATGAACCGACCTTCAAGCTTTCTTCACTCACGCTTCATGAGGGCGGGGCAGCCGCTCTGTGAATGCCCGGCAGGCACCAGGGCCCTGTATTCTGTAGGTTGCGCAGAGAGGCGCTTGATGGCTGCCAGTGCACGTAAACCTGGTGCTGCTCTCAGTCATGGACTGCGATCAGAACATCGACTGCCATCCTGAGTCCCCGGTTCCCTCTCACTTTCTGACCATAGGCGGTTATTGTGCCTCTCTGGTCTACGAGTTCCTTTTCGTAAAATGGGGATAATTCCCACAGCATGGGCAGCGCATAAGCATTACCTGTAACGATTAGGTGAGGCGCCTGCCACACGGTTGAGGCTGAATCTGTCTTCTCTCTGTGATGCCTGCTGCTCTCCCTCACTCCTCACTGAAGTGCTGGCTGCACTTGCACAGCGCGGCCCCCACGGCACAGCTCCTGACACTGTGGCCTCGCTGAATCTTGGACGGCTGAAGAATTACTTAGTGCTCCGTTCAGAGTAATACACATTGGGTGCACACTGGCCTGGCTCAGTGCTGAGCATTCCCATTTATAACTCCCGACCCTTCCTTCTTGTCTTGGATTCATGTTATGAAGGATTCCAGGATCGCAGCTAGGATGGCAAAGACACTTAACTGGTTTTTTTTATTTATGTATTTGAGAGGTAGAGTTATAGACAGTGAGGGGGGGAGACAGAGAGAAAGGTCTTCCATCCGCTGGTTCACTCCCCAAATGGCCACAACGGCCAGAGCTGTGCCGATCTGAAGCCAGGAGCCAGGTGCTTCCTCTCGGTCTCCCATATGGGTGCAGGGGCCCAAAGACTTGGGCCATCTTCTGCTGCTTTCTCAGGCCACAGCAGAGAGCTGGATTGGAAGTGGAGCAGCTGGGACTAGAACCGGCACCCATATGGGATGCTGGCGCTGCAGGCAGAGGATTAACCTACTGTGCCAAGGCGCCGGCCCGACGCTTAACTATTAAGCCTCAACCCAGTGGGGGCTCGAACACAGAGCTTGTTCATTTGCAACAACCATTTGCAAAGCTCTTCCTGTGCATCAGCTTGTTGTAGCTCCTCAACTCGGGAACAGGCAATTACCCCCTTAACACGGAGAAGGTGGGTAGGTGGGGGCAAGAGGGGTGGTGCTTTGCTGAGGTCAGTTTGTGAGTGACAGGACCAGAGCCAGCTGAGTCCTCGGTCAGTGCGCTTCCCATTGTTTGTCTTTGTCTAGCCTTCCAGTGATTGTTTTATTTTAGTTATTTGAAAGGCAGAAGGACAGAAAGGGAAAGAGGAAGAGGGGGAGGAAGAGGGAGGGAGGGAGGAAGAGAGAGAGAGCGCAAGCTTCCATCCCCTGCTTCACTCCTCAAGTGGCCTTAAAACCTGGGGCTGAGCCAGGCTGAAGCCAGGAGTCAGGACCTCCACCCGGCTCTCCCAGATGGATGGTAGGAACCCAAGTAGTTGAGCCATCATTTGCTGCTTCCCAGGGGCATTAGCAGGGAGCTGGTTTGGAAGCGGAGTGTCTGAGACACGAACCAACACTTCATACCGGAAGCGGTGTCCCAAGTGGCAGCTTAATGCACGTTAAGGCCTCCACGGCTGCCCCTCCAGTAATTGTATTTCAAACCAGCTGCTTCCCGGGTCAGGAGAATGAAGGTTCCTAAGTTAACCCCTGCCGCTCCTCATCCTGAAGCGCTCACATGAAGAGCTGCTCTCTGGGAAGTCCGAGGCTTCCTCCAGGGGCTGTTGAGCAGGTCAGGCTGGCTACAATCCTAGCACAGACTGAAGTTCCTGCTTTCCACTCGAAGTCATAACACCAAGTGTGGCTTGCCTATTCCTCAGCCCCGTCCTCTTCGGTTATTGTGGTCTCATGCTGCTGGACTTGGAAAGTGTGCCCCGTGATTCGAACGTCCGACCCCTCCAAAACTCATACTGCAGATTCCTGCTTCTCTGAGTGCTGCCAGGACCCCCAGGCTGAGGCCTGTAAATGCCACGTGGAAAGCAAAACCCCACTTTCGTGATGTCTGTTTCACATGCTGTATATTGAAAGTGCATCATCCAGCTGTTAGCATACTGACATTTATACAACCATCAGCAGGATCCAGTCTGGTACATTTTCATTCCAAACAGAAACCTTGTCCCATTAACAGTCACCCCTTCCTCCCACCCTGCCCCACAACTCTCCCTGCCTTAGTAATCACTGATCTCTCTCTAGAGTCTCCAATTCCAGACCTTTCGTATCAATGGAATCATACAGTGGTGGTCTCTGAGACTATTTCTTTCCCTGGACAGAGTGTTTCAAGGTTTATTTGTGTTCTAGCCTGCGTCAGTATCTCAGTCCTCTTCATAGCCAAGTCGTGTTCTATACGGATTACCGTTCATCAGATGATGGCCAGCTGGGTCGCTAATAGCCTCTGGCTTGCATGAGCGTTTGTGAGTGAGTTTTTGTGCAGGCATATGTTTTCCCTTTCTTGAGTACACACTGAGGAGCGGAATGGCTGGGCCAGGTGGTAACTGTTTAATTATGTCAGTACCTTGGCTGTTGTACCATTTTACGCTGCCACGAGCAAGGCATGCAGGTTCCAGTTTTCCCACATGCCCACCAGCACTGTGATCTGTCATTCTTGGGATGCTATTTTGATGGGTGTGAAATGGTGTGTTCCTGTGGCTTTGATTAGCCTGTTTTAAGTTAGGCCATCTCAAGATCCTGTCTTAGTCTGTTTCGTGTGACAGTCTAACAGAATGCCTGGGGTTGGGTAATTTATAATGAGAAACCCGAGTTATTCATGGTGATGCCGGCAACCCTAGGTCTTGTGCGTTCACCTGGCAGAAGATGGGAGGGGGAGTGGCTGATCTCCCCCTTAGGGCACCAGTCCCACCCAGGAGGGTGGAGCCCTCATCCCCTCCTAAGGGTCCCACCTCTTAATGCTTTTACAACAGAGATTAAATTTCAGTATGAGTTTTGGAGGGGTCGGACGTTCGAATCACGGGGCACACTTTCCAAGTCCAGCAGCACCCGTGCAGCTGTCTTCATGAGACCACAATAACCGAAGAGGACGGGGCTGAGGAATAGGCAAGCCACACTTGGTGTTATGACTTCGAGTGGAAAGCAGGAACTTCAGTCTGTGCTAGGATTGTAGCCGGCCTGACGCAGGAGTCAGTACTTCTAGCTGTTGAGGTTCCCGTCCTGCGGTTGTGACCTGCGGCTGTGAAGAGTAAGGCGCATGGACAAAGAAACGCGATCAGAGAAGCCAGTGTCACTGAAGCAAAGGAAAGCTCCGCAGTGGGAGGGCTCCCCGAACAGGGCCGCTCTGCGGGGACGGTGTCCAAGGGTTCCTGTGCTTTGGCAATGAGGAGGTCTATGTTTAAACATGTTGTTTAGTCACCGATAACCTCATTGCTGGGGCATCACTACCTGGAGGTAGACAGGTCCGGCTGTGACCGCCTCCTGGTCTGTTTTGTTTCTCTATCTTGTTTGTGAGTGCTGGGGCAGTTTGTTCCGGGCATATCCCTCAAACACCAGGTTTGAGGCCCCTGAGCCTGTGTCCCTGTCTGTCTGCCTAGGGTTACATCATAGCTGGCTCCTGTCTCTAGCAGCATGAAAACATGGTGGTGTGCAAAGCAGGCCTGAAAAGGAATGGGAGAAGGGACGGCACTGTGGTGTAGTGGGTAAAGCTGCCACCTGCAGTGCTGTCATCCCATATGGGTGCCGGTTGGAGTCCCGGCTGCTCCACTTCCGATCCAGCCTGGGAAAGCAGAGGAAGATGGCCCAAGTCCTTGGGCTCCTGTACCTGCGTGGGAAACCCAGAAGCTCCTGGCTCCTGTCTTTGGATCAGTACAGCTCCAGCCGTTGTGGCCATCTGGGGAGTCAACCAGCCGATGGAAACCACCACCCACCTCTGCCTCTCTGTAACTTTGCCTTTCAAATAAAATAAATATTTTTTAAAAAAGACAGACATGGCAGCGGGGTGGGGGGAGACACATCTGTGTTAAGAACCTGTGGTACTAGAGCTTATAACAATTTCTTTTTGTTTTATTAATATAATGCTGTTTGTTCCATACCCAGTCAAGAGGCAAAAAAGAAAGAGGAAAGAATTCACGTTGGCAGCCCCTCACCCGCATAGCCTGCCCTCGTTCCTGGCTCTAAGCCTGGCATACACCGTCCCCTGTACTCGGAATGCCCTCGGCCCTGGCACAAACTCTGACAAATTCCTCCTTCCTTGTTCCTTTGTGTGTTGCTCAAATATGCCCGCCCTTGGAGCCACTCCTGTGGGGTCTCCCCCATGGGAAGAGTGGGTCACACAGGCCTCCCTCCTCCTGCGTGGACTTCTGCTGTAGCCAGCAAGGGCCCTGACATGTGGCGGGGGGTCCTGGGGACTGTGTGGTTCCCTCGGTGTCCACATCTTCCCAAGGTCTTTGTGGGGCCTCCCGTGAGAGCTCCTCCACCCCCAACTGGCCACCTGCCTCTAGTGACCCCTCGCTCCAGTCCTCTCCTCCATGTTCAAGTCCAGCCCCAGCCCCACTTAGAATCCTTCAGTGGTATCCCTCCCTCCCTCCCTCCCTTCCTTCCCTCTTCCCTCCTTCAGTGGTTCCCTCCCTCCCTCCCTTACTTCTTAAACATTTATTTATTTGAAAGATAGAATTGCAGAGAGAGGGAGAGACGGAGAGATCGTCCATCTGCTGGTTTACTTCCCAAATGGCCAAGACAGCCAGGGCTGGGCCAGGCCAAATTCAGGAACCAGGAATTGTATCCCAGCCTCCCATGTGGGTGCAGGGGCCCAAGCGCTTGGGCCATCTCCCGCTGCTTTCCCGGGGTTGGGAGGCAGTAGCAGGGAGCTGGATGGGAAGTGGAGCAGCTGGGACTGGAACTGGCGCTCATTTGGGATGAGTTGGAGGCAGTAGCTTTCCATCAGCCTGGAAAAAAAGTCAGTACTCCTTGTTGTGACGGTTAAGGCCTTGAGGGAGCTGCCCTGCTGTCTGCTTTTTTCAGCCTCTTCACCCCTTCCACTTCCTCTGGAGCTTTGGAGCTTGGCTCAGCCACCTGGCGCAGGGGGACTCCCTGCTAATTGCAGGGTCCCTGCCCCTCCTGGGGATGCCCAGGGCGATGTGACCCGACCCTTGGCAAGCCCTTGTCGGTTTCTACAGCTGTCTCCATTGCTAGTCTGTGGGGAGCACACAGCGGAGCTCCTGAGAGCGAATGACCTTGTGATCCTCGATCCGCCTGAGCAAGCATCGGGTAGGCAGAAGCATTTCTCATGCAGTGCTGTGTCCCTCGCAGCGTGGTACCCTGAAGCGCAGCGTGGTGACCACTGGCCGGCGGCAGGGGACGCCCCAGGCTTCTGCAGCGTGTGCCTCTTCGAGCTGACACCCGCCAAGCCGGCCAGGCAGACAGGAGCCAGCGGCAGCCGCGCATCCTCCGGGAGCAGCTGATTCCAGGTTCACCGTCCCTTGCAGTTCTATTAGAACATTGAGCAGGAGAATCCAAGAGAAAATGAACTCTGGCTTTTGTGTTGACTAGCCTTGGCCAGTTCAGCTTCCAGTATCTGTTTACAGGAGTGATTCATTCATTCATTCATTCGAAAGTCAAGAGTTACACATCGAAGAGTTGATCTGTGGTTCCATCAGTCTATTTGTATTTCAAAATGCCTACCCAATGCTGGCTTAACTGTGGTATCTGGTAGGGAAAGTCTTGCATCCATGTCTTATATAGATTTCACAATCTACCTAATTCCTACTAAACAAAGAACAAAAAAGTGAAGTTCCAATCAGATCTAAGTACATTTTTCGAACCTCCTGGGACCTGCATTGTGACTTAGCAGATTAAACAGCTGCCTGCAACGCTGGAATCCCATACGGTGTCAGTTTGAGTCCTGGCTGCTCCACTTCTGACCCAGCTCCCTGCTAGTGTGCCTGGGAAAGCAGCAGAAGATGGCTGGAACTCTGCCTTTCAAATAAATACAAAAATTTTTTTTTAACTTATTTAAAAGGCAGAGTTACACTGAGGCAGAAGCAGAGGCAGAGAGAGGTCTTCCACTGCTAGTTCACTCCCCAAATGCTACAATGGCCAGTGCTGGGCTGACTGGAAACCAGGAACCAGGAGCTTCTTCCAGGTTTCCCACGTGGGTGCAGGGGCTTCTACTGCCTTCCTGGGCCATGGCAGACAGCTGGATGGGAAGTGGGTGGAGCAGCTGGGTCTTGAACCGTTGCCCATATGGGATGCCAGTACTGCAGGCAGCAGCTATGCCACAGCACCAGCCTCATAAAATAAATCTAAAAAAAAAAAAAAAAAACAAAAAAAAAACCACCTTTAAATCATCTTTCTATGCACCAGTATGTAGGTCTTTGGTTTATTTAAACTTTTCAATTTTACTAGTTTTCTCCATGAAGGTCATGAATCTCTTTGACCCACTAATTCCTAATGATTTGGGAGAGGGAGGGGGGGTGTTGCTGATGCCTTACCCTGTTAGGTCAGAAAAGAGCTCTGGGGGCTAAAAACACATGGGACCTCAAGGAAACACAACATGGTTGCCAGACTTGAAAGTGAACAAGATAAGGATCTCTTTACCATCCCAGACCCAGGCAGCTTTGTCAGAGATTGGAGGATCTCTTTGACTGGGAGGGGTGGATCCTTTCCTACTCCCCAAAAGTGGGAAATAAAGACACTAATTTGTACTTCGAAAGAATTTCCAGGCTGTAGCAGAATACTGGAGAAATAACATCTCTGCTTACAGGTTTTCCAAATGGGTTCACCTATGTTGAAGGCAAGAGTGTCCCCTTATGACCTGGCTAGGCAATGAACAACTGTTCACAGGGTGGGACTGCCAGACTCAGGGAACCAGACCACTAAGACTTAAAATGGCCACGACTGGCCGGTGCCGCGGCTCACTAAGCTCCTCTGCCTGCGGCGCCGGCACACCGGGTTCTAGTCCCGGTTGGGGCACCAGATTCTGTCCCGGTTGCTCCTCTTCCAGGCCAGCTCTCTGCCGTGGCCCGGGAAGGCAGTGGAGGATGGCCCAAGTGCTTGGGTCCCTGCACCCGCATGGGAGACCAGGAGGATGCTCCTGGCTCCTGGCCGGATTGGCGTGGTGCACCAGCCATAGCGGCCATTTGGGGGGTGAACTAACGGAAGGAAGACCTTTCTCTCTAATTCTGCCTGTCCCCCCCCCCCCCCCAAAAAAAAGAGTGGCCATGACTGCTGTCCTCCCAGCTCCAAGTGGCTGTCAGGGGCAGAACACAAGAGGACAAACCAGGACAGCAGGAGGAGCTACAGGAGCTACAGGGAGCTCGATGAGCAGCCAGTGCCTGATCACATCGTGAGCAGACACCTGGCGACCAAGCAGGAATTCTGCAGAGCAGATGCATGCCCGGGGCAGGCTGGTGCCTCTAAAATCCCCTCTACCTCTGGAATGTGCAATGACCTGAGACAACAGAGATGCCTGGCTTTATTTGAGGGCCAACCTGGTCAATGCGGTGTTTGACTGCTGGGCACATTCTGCAAGCTGCCCACCCTTTGGGCCGTTGGCTTTGATACCTTTGATCATCTGGGTTGACAGGCTGCTCCCCAACAGCTGGAGTCCTTAGTAGTTGTGTGCTCTTTCATATTTTGCAAATTGGAACAAGCATAGGATTTTCAACGGTGGGGAGCAAAGACTTCCAGTATGAATTCAAATTTGAGGAGGGAGTGGTCGCACCTAACTCGCCCTTCATGTGCCAGGATGGCATGAACAGCAGCTTTATTGGTGAGCCGTGGGAAGCTCCGACAGAGCCGAGCATGCAGACTGTGAGGGCCTGGGACAGCTGCCAGGATATGAGGGGACAGGGGACCAGCCTCAGTGGGCTCTGTTGCTTGGGGCACTTTGTCTCTTCCTAGCTCTGAAGGTAAGGATGCAGGGAGAGGGCTCAGCACTTCAGAAACTGATGGGTGACCTCGTAGATTCCCACACTCTCCTGAGCTTTTTCATCATAGTCGGTCCAGTCCTGTGAAAGAAAATGGCAGTGTTAGCCTCAGAGGGCAGAACAGGACAGCTCGGAGAACTGGGACACAGAAGATCCAGCTCAGGAGGACTCAGTCATGAACATGTAGGACCTCTGCTATGCTTTAACATGCTCTGGCGCCAGAACTCACGCAGGACTTTCAACCCCACAGTCCTAAGTTAATGGTGCTAAGAGGGTGGCAACTTAACCCAATGATAGTGTTCAGGAGGTGGGCCTAGTGGGAGGCCCTCAGGTCAATGGGATGTGCCCTTGGAAGGTGGTCCTCGCAAGCGGTGTGGCTCTCAAGGCTGAGTCAGGGCCAGCTTCTCTCTCTGCTTCCAAGCTTACCACGTGCCCTGCTTCTGCATCTCTTCCACTACTGCCACCCATCACCCACATCAAAGGCCAAACCAATACGGCTGCCCGATCATGGACTTGAGCCTCTAAAACTGTGAGCTAAGTAAACCCTTTCCCTGTATAAAATTTACTTCTCTCAGGTATTTTGTTGTAGTAATGAAGAGTAATAGAATCCTGGACAGAGCTGGATGGCTCAGGACAGAATCCCAGCTCCCTCAGCTACATCACGGTGAGTAAGTCACTTCACATACTGAATGCTCAAAGAATCAATGAAGTAACACTTGTAAGGAGCCCGGAGCACAGTGCCTGGTACACACAGGAGCTCAGTGAACGCCAGCCACTGGGGAATTGGGTGCTGTGCTGTGCATTCACTGAAGTTGTGTCCTTCCCTTCAAGGCCCGGACACAGTCCTGTCTCCCTGAGGGTAGCAGACACGCTCAGGAGTACAGGTGACGGATTCTGAGTCAGTGAATGAGGCACGGGTGCCCCCAGGGGAAACACGCAGTTAGTTTTCTGTAGTCTCTGGCCACATTTTCATCAGCCAATCAATAAATAACCTTGATTTATGTGTGCTTTTCTATTTAAACACACTTATAAAAAAACCTACTGTTGACCCATTAACACTGAACTCATGGCCAAAAGCACAGTAACCCATGCCCGAATGAAATTTACCTAACACAGATCTCTGTAAGGCACATCACATCCTTTCTACAGGTAAGAACATGAGACAGCACTTTCGACACTACGTTTGTAGCCATTTAAATGGCAGTCACCAACACAAAGCACAAAACTACAGTTTTTCCTTGATGAGGCCTGTTCACCAAAGGTGCCCCACAGCACCTTGCAAGGTTCCCGAGTCTCGCACCTTCTCCTGCAGATTAATGTCACTGAAGACTGTCCCCGACTCCACACCTTCCGCAGCAAACCCGGCCTGCAGGGCACAGGAAGGCAGCAGTCAGTCTAGGGAAAGGAGGCCCTGTGCTGGCCTGTGAGGCTGACCAGGAAGCTGGCTCTCCTAACACCTTTGCAACAGAGAACGGAAACGCAGTGTGGGCGGCTGCTCCGGACTAACTGCTGAGCTTCCAGGACCTGGCAGCTGCCTCGGGACTGAGTGGTTCCTCCAAATCAGGCGTGGACCACAGGCAGGTGGCGCGCAGTAAACCCTTCCACTACCCTTGGCATGTCACTGCCCTCTGGACCTGGGGCTGATAATACTGTCTCTTCTGTCTACCTCGCAGATCCATGGAAGCGAAAATACGGTACAAATACAGGGAGGTGAGCACTAGCTCCAGGGTCAGAGACCTGGGTTCAAATTGCAGTTCCACGGCTCACTCACTGTGTGACCCTGGGCAAGTCTGAGAACCTCCGAAGTTCCTTCCTTACCCTCAGCCTGGGATAACGTGACAGGCTGCCTGCGAGGATTAAATGAAGCAGACTAAAGGGGTGGGCATGGTGCCCAGCTCACAACAAGCCCTGAAGGAGTGATGATTGCTGTTTTTAGAAAGGAGGCTTCCTAGTCCATGGTCTTTGTAGGAAGCAAAGTTCTGCTGCCACTTCACACGGCCACCCTCCAAAGACAGGTTCCTCAGAAAGACGCACACACCTGGGGCTGGAAATCAACTGGTTCGAGGCCCCGGCATTCAAATTCTACTATTGTCTTGAACTTTTCATTGTCTTCAGCCTAGAAAAGAAGTACGTTGAGGAATCAGGCCCAGCTGACTCTCAGAGCCCGTCCTTCTGTCTTCTGCCACACTGCCGCCTTGTGCCCAAGGTGGGACCCAGGAACAACTCACTGCCTTCTAAAAGAAGTCTGCCTGGGGCACTGCTCCCCACGAGACCTTCTGAATGCCGGGGTAGGACTCTGTGTTGCAGGGATTAAAGCCACCACTTGGGATGCTGACATCCCATCAGAGCGCCTGGGTTTGAGTCCTGACTCTCCTTCTGATCTGGCTTCCTGCAAATGTACACCTTAGAAGGCAGCAGATGATGGCTCAAGTACGTGAATTCCTGCCGCCCCTATGAGAAACTCAGATGGAGTTCCAGCCTCCTGGCATCAGCCTTACCCAGCCCTGCCTGTTCCAAGTATCTGGGGAATGAACCAGTAGATGGAAGATCTCTCTTTCTCTTTCAAATATATAAAAGCAACTAGAAAAGTGCTTTTAAAGATTATTTATTTTTTTGAAAAGTAGAATTGCAGAGAGGCAAAAGCAGAGAGAGAGAGGTCTTCCATCCGCTGTTTCACTCCCCAGATGGCTGCAACAGCTGGAGCTGTGCCAATCTGAAGCGAGGAGCCAAGAGCTTCCTCTGGGCCTCCCAAGTGGGTGCAGGGGCCCAAGGATTTGGGCCATCTTTTGCTGCTTTCCCAAGCCATAGCAGAGAGCTGGATTGGAAATGGAGCAGCCGGGACTTGAACTGGTGCCCATATGGGATGCTCGCATTGCAGGTAGCAGCTTTACCCGCAGTGCCAGCCCCAGTAAAATTTGTAACAGTGCAGATTCCTAGGTTCTGCCCCAGAACCTAGGAACCAGCTGCATTATTTAAATAAAAAAAAAAAAAAAATAGATTCTGGGGTCAGCTTGCTTGAATGTAATGCTAGGTTCTGCCTCTCTTCCTCTGTGCCTAAGATTCCTAAGTTGTTTTTTTCCCTACCAAGCGCTCAGTATGTGCTGATTTAGTGACCAATTAAGTGACTGAGATAAGCACATGAGTGAATGTTCTACGATGGGTCACTCTGATGCAGCCATAACTAGAACCCAGGCCTCCTAGCTCCAGCTGAAACTGAATCCCCCCACGCCTGCCACCGCAGCAGCAAACTTACATTGTAAGACTTGATGGTGCTGCTCAAAATCTCTGAAACAAAAAGGAGACAAAGGTGACTTGGGACACACTCAGCCCCACACAGGTGTCCAGCCGTGGCGTTAGGAGAGACCGCTGCCTAGGTGGGTGGTGAGTAACATGAGCCCGCCTTCAGTCTGGTACCAGGAGCCAGGGCCAGCCTGGCAGACAGCATTCGTGGTTTGACCTACCGATGGAGTTTTCCCGCGCGCACAGCTTGCACTTCTGGACCATAGAGGCGCTGCCACGGCCTCCCTTTAGGGCCACAGTGTCCTGGTGAGGAACAAACAGAAATTCTACTCACAAATCAGACGCAAGAATCCTGATGCGATCCCGTCCCACCGCTTATTACCCAGTTGAGGAGACTAAGACTCGGACACGGAGTGACTGGCCGGGACAAGCATCCTGAGGAGGCTCTGGGGAGTGAGCCAAGGGCTTCTCCTTCATCTGGAGCTCATACCCCAGGGATGCCTGTGTGTCCCCAGGACTGCTCACATGGGTGCCTGCCCTCCCGAACCACACGGCGAGGGACACAGACTGGGGCCAGTTTCCCCATATCCCTGCCCACGGGTGTGTGTTTATAGATGGCTGGAGGCTGGGGGAGGGGGAGTTACCATCTGCCGGATGTACTGCCACTTCTCTGAAATCTCACCACAGTTGCCACATTTCATCTTGGAGGGAGAGAAAGGATTAGTAAAACAGCTGGCTCAGGTGGGCAGACACTGAGGGAAGGGTAAGGACAGTGAGAAGCAGGTGGGCTCACAACCTACCTTGCTGGCCACCTCACTAAATTCTCACAGTCAGTCCCCACAAAGACATAAACAGACCTGGCTCTGGGCAAAGAACAGCTCAGGCTGTTTCTCATGCTGATATGCCCACCCTCTCATTGGCCATGGGTTCCAAGCTTGGGAATAGGTCTAACAGGTTACCACCCACTCTGCCTGGTTAGGAGCTTCCTGTCAATTCTGATAGGCCCTGTAGATCCCTAGTTTAAGTATTTATGGCTGGCACGGCGGCTCACTTGGCTAATCCTCTGCCTGCGGCACCAGCACCCTGGGATCTAGTCCCGGTTGAGGCGCCGGATTCTGTCCCGGTTGCTCCTCTTCCAGTCCAGCTCTCTGCTGTGGCCCGGGAAGGCAGTGGAGGATGGCCCAAGTGCTTGGGCCCTGCACCCGCATGGGAGACCAGGAGGAAGCACCCGGTTCCTGGCTTCGGATCGGCGCAGCGCTGGCCATGGCGGCCATTAGGGGAGTGAACCAACGGAAAGAAGACCTGTCTGTGTCTCTCTCACTGTCTAGCTCTGCCTGTCAAAAAACAAAAACAAAAACAAAAAAATCTTAAAAAAGTATTTATTACTGTTTTTTAAAAATTTTTTAAAATTTGACAGGTAGAGTTATAGAGAAAGGTCTTCCCTCCATTGGTTCACTCCCCAAGTGGCCACTATGACTGGAGCTGCTCTGATCCGAAGCCAGGAGCCAGGTGCTTCTACCTGGTCTCCCGTGAGGGTGCAGGGACCCAAGCACTTGGGCCATCCTCTACTGCCTTCCTGGGCCACAGCAGAGAGCTGGACTAGAAGAGGAGTAACCAGAACTAGAACCCTGTGCCCATATGGGATGCCAGTGCCACAGGCAGAGGATAAACCAAGTGAGCCACAGCGCTGGCCACTATTACTGTTTTTACTGTATCAGTTTTTAAAAAAGATTTATTTACTTATTTGAAAGGCAGAGAGACAGAAAGGGGTAAAGACAGAATGAGAAAGAGATCTTCTAATCACTGGTTTATCCCTCAAATGGCTGCAATAGCCAGGTCTGGGTCGGGGGGAGCCAGAAGCCAGGAACTCCATCCGAGTCTCCCACATGGGTGGCAGGGCCCACGCACTTGGGTCATCCTCTGGCACATGAACAGGAAGCTGAATCGGAAGTGAAGCCGCAGGACTTGCACAGGCACTCCTGCATGGGATGCCAGCATCACAGGTAGTGCCTTAATCCACTGTGCCACAAGGCCAGCGCCCTTGTTACCTATCTGTCACTAGACTCTCTGCTTCTTGAAGTCAAAGATCGCTGATGCCCCGAGAAGCCCTGGAATGAATATCTGGAGACACGCGGTGAGAAGTGATTCCCCGGAAGGCACAGAAGGCTGCTGGGGTTTAGACGGGGAGGAAGACAGAGCAGACGCTCTGGGAACTGGGATGGCGACAGCCTTCAGACCGGGTCAGAAAACGATCTCTGTAGCCCATGCCACGAGGGAACCAGACAGTGATGCGGCGAAATAAGGGTGCATCACGCATAAAATCCGACTAGGAGAAATTATTCACCCTACTCATCAATCAATCACAAGGTCCCTTCAAGGCCCATTTTGTTTAGCGTCTGATTATGGACGATAAAATACTTAACAGACGAAAACGTCACAGAGGAATTAACGAGCAGCCAGTAGGGAGTCTTGGGCACACGGTAAGCTGCAGCTCCTGATGCCTGGGTTCCAGGCTCAGCTCCACTTCCGAGCCCGCTGCTCGCCAATGCACACCCTGGGAGGCTCAACGACTTGGGTCCGGGACACTCGGACGGAGCTCCCGGCTTAGTCTGGCCCAGCCCTGGCGCCAACTAACGGGTAGAAGATCTGTGTCTCTGTCTTTTAAATAAAAACAATTAAAATTTAAAAAATAAAGATTAGCAAACTTTAAAGAGCAAATACAGAATCCTGACCACAATGAAACCCAAACTTCAAGTCTGTGAATACTCATATTCTTCCTGCTGCCGGAAGGCCGCTTGGCCCCGCCGCACCTTGAGGTACCACCGGAAGTCCTCGCCCACGGGCCGGAGGTTGGTGACATTCTCTAGCGTGGCTTTGAGCTGCAGCGCGATTTTCTGAGAAGAGGCCACGGCGGTGCGTCAGCCGCGCCTGCGCAGCCCACGCGGTCCGGCCCCGCCCCCGCCGGCTCGAGCTCGGCCGCCCGCTCCTTCCGCGCGAGCCCCCTACTCCCCCTCCCTTAGCGCGAGCCCCGGCCTCCCAGGCGCTCGTCACCTCCCGCTCCGGGTCCCTACGGCGGGTCGCCGCCTCCTCACCCCCATGGTGGCCCGCCTCAGCCCGGCGCAGGTTGCGGCCGCTGCTTTCCGACCCGTCGTAAAGACGGGCGCCGCCTGCGCACCCTCGGGGCGGGGCTTCTGAGTGGGCGGGCCCTGCGGGCGGCGGGCGCAGGGGGCCCCGGGCTGCAGGTGGAGTGATCTAAGGCGCTCAGCAGCCGGTGCTCGGACCCTCTGAAGCCCGGCTCCAGAGAGCGTACTGAACGCCGATTTTGAGCCAGAACTAGGTGATGAGACGGTCCCTGTCTGAAATCTCTTAAACAGAATAACGCTGAGAGGCTCAAACTACTTCCACATTTTTTTCCTGATCCAGCTCCTTTGTTTTCTTTTAGGTTTATTTATCTGAAAGTTACAGAGGGAGAGACAGAGACAAAACACACATTGATATCTTCCATTTGCTGCTTCACTCCCCTAGATGGCCGCAATGGTCAGGGCTGGGCCTCCAGGGGCTTCTTCCGGGTCTCCCACGCGGGTGCAGGGATCACCCTCCGCTGCCTTTCCCAGGCGCGTTAGCAGTGGGGATCTGGATCGGAAGTGGAGCAGCCGGGGAAATGGCGCCCATATGGGATGGGGGCACCGCCTGTGGAGGCTTTACCTGCTAGGTCACAGCCCCCGCCCACTTCTCAGACACTATTGCTTGCCTTTGCCTACTGCAGCCTCCCAGATTTGGCGATAGAGTTAATTTCTGAAATTGTTTGGAAGGCAGAGAAAAACAGATCTTCCATCCACTGGTTCATTCCCCAAATGCCTATAACAGCTGAGGCTGGGCCCAGCCACCGCTGGGAACCATGAACCCAATCCCAGTCTCCTACATGGATGGTAGGAACCCAAGTACTTGAGCTGTCACTGGCCGCCTCCCGGAGCGTGTTTTACCAGGAAGCTGGAATTGGGAGCCTGGCAGGACAGGAACCCAGGCGCTTGGATACGGGATGCAGGCATTCCAAGCATCCTCTTAGCCCCATGCTGAATGCCCTTGCCCATGTGTCCTTTTAAAAACGGTTCCTTCCTGTTTTTCCCAGGAGACTTTCCAGGCCTCTCTCTCGCAGAGTTGCCTGTGTTCACCCTAAAACTGGACACTCACTCCCTTTCTGCTGGCTTTTCTGGGCTCTCACCTGGCTTATCCTACGCTAAATTTACTGAGTCCTTTTTTCAACTGTCTTCTAGCCCAGAGAACATGGGAGACCCTGCAGGAGCTGTGGGTAATAGAACTCATCTGAAGCTCTTATAATCTGAGGGATTGTTATTGCTTTTAAATGTGTGGTGCTTTTTTTTTTTTTTTTTAAAGATTTTATTATTTGAGAAGTAGAGTTACAGACAGTGAGAGGGAGAGAGAGAGAAAGGTCTTCCCTCTGTTGATTCACTCCCCAGATGGCCACAATGGCTGGAGCTGTGCTGATCCGAAAGCAGGAGCCAGGTGCCTCTTCCTGGTCTCCCATGTGGGTGCAGGGGCCCAAGCACTTGGGCCATTTTCTACTGTTTTCCCAGGCCATAGCAGAGACCTAGATCAGAAGAGGGGCAGGCAGCTGGGACTAGAACTGGCACCCATATGGGATGCCGGCGCCGCAGGCAGAGGATTAACTTGTGCCACGGCTGGAATGTTTTTGATGTTTACCACCAACTGGCCTGAGTCCGGAACCCTTGATCTCTCAAATCCCACGGCAGACCCTTAGTTGCCCCATAATTTTTGAAAGAGGCAGAGTTTGGTAGAAAAGGCACTGGTCTAGGAGTCACAACCATTCAGACCTTGTCTCAAGCTGTCCTGTCTTTAGGAGTATGAGTTGAGGCTAATAACCTCCCCTTGGTCAAAGCAGGTTTATCAAGGCCCAGTTCCTGTGAGTGCAATGTGCAGTTTAGCAGCAAAAAGTTCATGCAGCGGGGCCTCTGTTGTGGCAGAGCAGATTAAGCTGCTGTCCCATGAGTGCCAGTTTTGAGTCTCGGCTGCTCATTCTATCTAGCTCCCTGCTAATGCGCCTGGAAAGGCAGCAGAAGATGGCAAGGGCTTGGGTCCCTGCACCCACATGGGAGACCAGGATGGAGTTCCAGGCCCAATCCTGGCTGTTGTGGCCATTTTGAGAGTAAACCAGTGGATGGAAGATCTCTTTTTGTGTCTCCCTCTCTTTGTAACTCTTCCTTTCAAATAAATAAATCTTGGAAAAAAAAAAGCCACTGGAGAGCAACCTGTTGAACAAATTCTCACAAGTTCCCACACTATCTGTAGTAACTTGCTCTCATTCCTTAATGCTTCAACTACTATTTTACCATGGATATTGGAAACCTTTCTTGGGACCAGGAATTTTTTTTTTTAAGATTTATTTAAAGTCAGAGTTACACAGAGGCCAGCACCGCGGCTCAATAGGCTAATCCTCCGCCTTGCGGCGCCGGCACACCAGGTTCTAGTCCCGGTCGGGGCGCCGGATTCTGTCCCGGTTGCCCCTCTTCCAGGCCAGCTCTCTGCTGTGGCCCGGGAGTGCAGTGGAGGATGGCCCAAGTGCTTGGGCCCTGCACCCCATGGGAGACCAGAAGCACCTGGCTCCTGCCATCAGATCAGCGCGGTGCGCCAGCCGCAGTGCGCCAGCCGCGGCGGCCATTGGAGGGTGAACCAACGGCAAAAGGAAGACCTTTCTCTCTCTCTCTCTCACTGTCCACTCTGCCTGTCAAAAAAAATAAATAAATAAAAAATAAAGTCAGAGTTACACAGAGAAAGGAGAGACAAAGAGAGAGAGAAAGAGGTCTTCCATCCAATGGTTCACTCCCCAAATGGCCGAAACGGCTGGAGCTCCACCCATCTGAAGCCAGGAGCCAGGAGCTTCCTCTGGGTCTCCCACACGGGTGCAGGGGCCCAAGGACTTGAGCCATCTTCCACTGCTTTCCCAGGCCATAGCAGAGAGCTGGATCAGAAGTGGAGCAGCCGGGTCTCGAACTGGCGCCCATATGGGATGCCGCCGCTTCAGGCCAGGGTATTAACCTGCTGTGCCACAACACTGGCCCCTGGGACCAGGCATTTTATCCCTTACAATTGTTGAATTATTTCCTCCCCATACTGAAATACAGATGTATGTACAGAAGGATAAAAGAACTCCAAACACAATTCTATGTCACAAGTACAAAATCAACTGTACTCCATTAAAATGATCAAATATCCAGTATTCAATTTCCTTAATGGTGATTTTATATTTTTTGAATCATGATTCAAATGGGGTTCAAACCTTGTATTGATTAGTGTGTCTCCTAAATCTTCATAGGTTCCTGCTTCATCTCTGTTTCTCTTGGAGTTTATATTGACGAAACCAGACTACTGGTCCTGGAATTTTCTTCGAATGTATTGACTATTTTTTCTTTTAAAAACACGTTTCTATATTCTCTTATTTTCTGTAAAATATAGTTATATCTACAGTTGATTAGGTATTTTTGCAATACTCCATATAGGATGTTAGTGTTTTACAAAGTAATTGAGAATTCACATGTTCAGGTTTTTATAAAATAACAAAAATTATATTTTATCACAGTTGTTAAAGACAATAATTTGTCATTTACTTAAAAATTGCCCTGATATACACAAAAATTTCTTGATAATGGTCATTAAAAACTACTCCCAACCCCCCCATGTCCACAGCAATATTCCATCTAGATTGGTTTAATCTTGAAGTGTAATCCAATAAGACTGAAGACCAAACACTTCAGGTCCTGGACAAGATAATAAAATACTCGTAAGCCTTCTGGGTCCCTAAAATACAAGAAGAAAAAATGTTTTAAGAACTAAGCAAAAACTTATCAAATAACCCCAAGTATTTATCAACCAAGATGTTCCTTGTAAAGATATTTATATTACAACTTTGAACACTCAAGTGTGTATAAAGAAAAAGGTTATATTAAAATGAAATATTATGAGGTTATTTAAGTATGCTGATTTTTTTAAATGTAGAAATATTTATATCATATTAAGTGAAAAAAGCCATTAACAGATGGTTGATTTCAATTATATTTTCTGTGATTAAATAAAAGTATATTGATACACTAAAAAGAAATACTTCAAGATACGAACAATGGTTATCTAAGTGATAAGATTATGGGGGATCTTCGTTTTTGCATTTCTACTGTCCGGTATTTTCTACAGTGAGCATATATTACACTTCTACAATTAGGAAAACTGTTTTTTTTATAAAAAGATTTATATATTTGAAAGGCAGAGTAATAGAGGGGAGGGAGAAAGAGCAAGTGAGCTACCATCTGCTGATTCCCCAAATGCCAGAATCAGCTGGGGCTGTGCCAGGCCTAAGCTAGGAGCCAGGAACTCCATCCAGGTCTCCCACGTGGGTGTTAGGGATTCAAGTACTTGAGCCATCACCTGCTGCCTCCCCAGGTGCATTAGTTGGAAGCTGGATCAGCAGCAGTGGATCGGCCAGACTTGAATCAGGCATTCTGATAGGGTGTCCCAAGCAATGGCTTAACCTGCTGCACCACCACATCCACCCAAGGAAATGTTTTTGTTTTTTTTTCTTTTAAAGCAGTACCAGGACCATGAGGCTGAAGATTACTACGGCATTACTGGCTAAGAAGGAGACTATTCAAAGGAAGATGATTGTTCCTAACATTTACTCAAAGTGAGCCAGAATTAAACACAAACCCTCAAAACACAAAGCCAGAGACTGCCAAATTCTAAGGGCAATTTGTATCATACAGATTCATGTTTCAATTGTAATTTGCCTCACAGACAACATGAATTTTAATTTTCAGATCCTAAAATATTCTAAATTTCATCAGCCAATATGCCAGTCTGAATAGTGAACACCAAGAAAGCTGCTCAGACTCAGAGGCTCTGTGTTTTATCCCGAGCACCTGTCTTGGCACACTTCACTTTCTTTTCTGGCTGTTCTTATGTATTATTCAATATGTGTCACTGAGAAGCACTTAGTAGCAATGATCAAATGGAAAATCAAAAGTAATAGAAGCAAGCCTTTAAATATAGTCAGTCTTCCAAATCTGAGTTATGCATCCTTGGGCTCAACCAACTAAGGATTCAAAAAGGTTGTTAGGCCTATGATGGTTGTGCCTGTAATGAACATGTATGGATATTTTGGGGGTCATTATTCCCTAAACAAATGGCATGACAACTCTTTATATAGCATTTACATCATATTAGGTATTATTAGTAATCTAGGAATGATTTCAAGGATACAGTGGGATATACATAGGCTATATGAAAATACTATGCCATTATATTGAGGGATGTGAGCCCCTGCAGATTTGGTATCAGTCTGAAACCAGTCTCCCATGGATACTGAGGAATGACTTTGGTTTGGAATCCTTTCCTAATGAGGGGGACAAAGCTGCCCGCTTCTGTCTTGCATGTACAACAGATCTTCCCATAATGGTCTTAATTTGGTTAAGGGTTTCTTACCGGTCTGCAAAGAACAGACATGACTAAGTGTAAGCATCATGCACACTTACTTGGACTGATTGACATCAATAAGGGAACCAATTTTCGATGTTGTGAAAGAAATGTGTTCATCACCAATAACGATTTCAAGCTCCTAGAAATATTTAAACAAAAAAATCTAAATTGAGCAGAATTGGATTATTCATCAAGTATCAAGTACGTGGGAGAAGGGTACATTATTTGGCAAATCACACAAACTCTACTACACATGGCCATTTAAACAGGGTCAGTTAACTCTGAGCACTAACCTGTGCTGGATACTAGAAACAGATAAATCCTGGACTAACCCTTGAGAAACTCATATTCTTACAGGAAGTCATGTCATCAAGGCTCATTTCCGAGATTTGGAAGAACTTTGAAGTATTTTGTATATGAGTTTTTATTGTTAATGATGTAGAGTAACGTGGCTATTTGTTTTAAAAATACTTAAGGTACTCACTGCTTTGGGCAACAAGGGATGAAGAAAAATATTCTACACCTTGGGTTTGATCCCACTTGTGCAGAAGAAGGGTACATTATATGGCAAATCACATAAACTCTACTACATACTAGCTGAATGAGCTCAGGTCTCAAATTTCTAAAGTCATACAAGTTTCACAAACCTAAAGATATCTATGGGGGTACTTACTGTGTGCCAGGCATTGTTCTTATTCCTTGGGACAGATCAGTAACACCAACGATCTCTGCCCTTGCAGAACTTAAATTTTACTAAGCCCTACTTATTTCTTCTTCTTTTTTAAAAGAAATATTACAAAGTTAGGTTCACTCCTCACTCTTTAAAAAAAAAAAAAAAGATTTTATTTATTTGAGAGGTAGAATTACAGAGAGACAGAAAGGTCTTCCATCTGCTGGTTCACTCCCCAAATGGCCACAACACCTGGAGCTAGGATGACCCAAAGCTAGGAGCCAGGAGCTTCTTCTGGGTCTCCCACATGGGTGCAGGGACCCGAACACTTGGGCCACCTTCCACTGCTTTCCCAGGCCATAGCAGAGAGCTGGATCGGAAGTGGAGCACTTGGGACTAGAATTGGTGCTCATGTGGGATGCTGGTGCTGCAGGTGGAAGCTTAGCTCATTATGCCACAGTGTCAGACCCCTACTCTATTCTTTCTGTATCCCCCAAAGCTGGGGTGTATTCTTTCCCCTTATGTTTTTAAGATTTGGCAGTATGTTTTTACACATATGTTATCTTCATGCCGTTTCCATTCAGTATCATTTTTTGAGATCTATCCATGTTGAATTACATAACTCTAGCTCAATCTGCATGGTCGTAGGACTCTCAGTAACACACACATGTGCACATGAGTGGGCTCAATGTCACATGCAGAACAGCTAACTTCACCTTATTTCTAAGACTTCTGCATTAAAAGTAGTCATTAAAATATTCACCTGCCGGCCCACTCGGTCAGGAGGAGGCCACAAAGCATCATCTTCTTTGGTAATTTCACTGTCATCAATTATTCTCTTCAGTTCCTCCATCACACTTTTATGTACATAAGCCTAAAAACAAGTTAAATGCAGAATTTAGATTGTATTCCTAAGCAGTACTCTGACTCAGATAGTTACTGAAGATAAAAATGACTACTCCTGATGCATGGGAAGACATCTGTGCGACTCTGGCATGAACAGGTCAGAAATACCCAATGCCCACACCTCAGTTCCCCATCTGGTTGTTACTGGCTCTTGGCACATCTGCCTGCCCATAAACCTGCTCACATCTGAACCTAAAACAGAAGACTGACCTGTGACTGCCCCCTGCTATGGTCTGAATGTTGATTCCCCTCCAAATTTCATGCTGAAACTTAATCCTCAGTGCAACAGGATTAAGCAGCAGGGCCTTTAGGAGGTGACTAGGCCATAATGGCAGAGCTTCATGGTTGAGTGCCATATAAAAGGACTCAAGGGAACCAGTTGGCCCTCTTTTTGGTCTTCTGTCATATGAGGACACAGTACCTGTCCCCTCTGGAAGGCACAGCACGAGGGGACAGTGTGGAAGCACAGACTAGTCCCTCAGCAGCTACTGAACCTACCAGCGCCTTGGTCTTGGATCTCACCCTCCAAAACTGTGTGAAAGAAATTTCTATTGTTTATAAATTATCAATCTTATGTTTTATTACAGAAGCACAACACAGACTAAGATACCGGATACTCTGATACTGTAAGTGAGGCAACATGCTTCCAAGGAGCAGAGACATGTCTTTTAGAGTGCATTTTGCATATGAGCCTGGGTAAAAAAAAAAATTTGAGGATGCCGAGTGCAGATGATCATAAAGTCAATTAGTAATTAACTAGAATGAAAACACCCTGAATGCTAAGACATTTCCAAATGAGACAAAGTAGAGTACCTTTCATTTCATAAAGCCTTACTGGTGTGGTAGAAATCACAGCAGAAGGAAGCAGATGGATTTTACTAAGACAGCTAAGGTCTCAATTCCTGCTATATCTCTTACTAGCAAGGGTGACTTTGAACAAGCTCCCAAATTAATGTCTGGGTCTCCATTTTCTTATTTGTAAAGGGGATAAAATACTTCCTATCACATGGGTTTATAATCAAGGTTCAATAAAATTATGTATGTAAATAAAATACCTAGTGTTATCCATGGCATCTAATATGTATTTGATGGTAACTAATTTCTCACACTCCCTTTCCCTTTCAAATGCAACTTAAATGCTCGCTGTTGAGTACTTCGTGCCAGGGAATATACCAAGCCCTTTAAGCATAACATATTTAGCTCTATGACAGCACTTGGGAGTGGGAGGTCAGTTTTATTATCCCCATTTTTTCAGTTGTAAAAAACAAGACTTAGCAAATTCAGCCAGGGAACTTGCTCAAGGTCATGGTTAGAAAGCACCTTCAGGTTTCAAACCAAGGTATGCCAGACCTTGAATAGTTATCTGTTACTGATTCAGCATCCTAACAGAAAATACAAACTACAAGATTTTTGAAGTAATCTAGAAGTTGTCTACAGACATGTGTCTACTTTCCTACTCCTTATGTTTCAATACTACTTCTAGAAAGAATAAAAACAATATAAGGAAAAAGCTGGACTGTAGCTAATGAAGGCTCTCACAAGGGTCATACCTCTTTTCTGATCATGACATCATTTTTGTAATTACTGTTGTTGGCGTATCTCAATTTCCCTGTGGGGGGCAAAAAACAAATTCAATGCAGAATAAAAACATACAAAACATCCTTAGCCTTCCAACACTATCAGTTGTTGCCCAAAATGCATCCAATTTTCTCTGTAGTGTCTAACAGACTTACTATTTATACCTCTGGCATTTTAATAATATTCTTTTCAGTTCTTCACTTTAGCGTATTAAACAGCCTCAAAACCAACAGTACAGCTGACACTGAACTACAGTTCTTGCATAAGGTAGCTCAGGTGTGGTAAAACACAGACAGCAGCCGGCGCCGTGGCTCACTAGGCTAATCCTCCACCTTGCGGCGCCGGCACACCGGGTTCTAGTCCCGGTCGGGGCGCCGGATTCTGTCCCGGTTGCCCCTCTTCCAGGCCAGCTCTCTGCTATGGCCAGGGAGTGCAGTGGAGGATGGCCCAAGTCCTTGGGCCCTGCACCCCATGGGAGACCAGGAAAAGCACCTGGCTCCTGGCTCCTGGCATCGGATCAGCGCGGTGCGCCGGCTGCAGCGGCGGCCATTGGAGGGTGAACCAACGGCAAAAGGAAGACCTTTCTCTCTCTGTCTCTCTCTCTCACTGTCCACTCTGCCTGTCAAAAATTAAAAAAAAAAAAAAACAAAAAAACAAAAAAAACACACAGACAGGCTCTTTTATGAGTCTGGGAAATCGCAATTCTGCAGGTCAATGTCCGCAGCTGAAAACAGAGATGGTAATTAATAACGACCCTACTGAGTGGGCAAACATGTTGTGGAAATATTCTGAAAACTGTAGGATGCCATTTACATAGAATTTCATGTGACTGCAACACTTCCATCTGATTCTGTGACGTAAAAGTTGTGCCTTAATCACTGAGCACATCTGGCACACAAAGCCCCGCGTGCATGTGCGTACCCAGCAGGCTAGTTTGGGTACAAGGATGGGTCAAAGTCGGGAAGATAACAGGAAACAGAAGACATGATTTTTCTCTTGTAGAAGATACACACACATGTAAAAAGAGAAAATGCATTCCAACAGCCCCTACACTGCTTCTCCGCCTCAAGACTCTTCCTTTTCTGTCTATTCCCCATCTAACAGACAAGGTGATGTTGTAACAGATCTGAGGAGGTGACGCTAATGCTTCAGTACTGTCCACAGCTTCCTGCGCTTCACTGGTAAAATCCAAACTCCTCAACATGACCTACAGCGAAGTGAGCCCTAGCCTGCCCTTCCAGCCTCGCTCCGGCAATGATCTTCTCTCACACAGCTAGACTCAAACGACTTGGCTTCTGCTTGAAACACCCAAGCACTTCATGGTTTGCTGCCTCTGTGCTGTTAATGCCAACCAAAAATGCCTTCTGGATCTTGCTGGCCTCCTAACCAACCCCTCTGCATTACCAGACATTCTCCCGCCCCAAGTCACTGCGTGCTGGAGCCTTCTCTGACGCTCGGGTGGGGTTAAATGCCTCCTCTCTGCTCCCAATCGCTACCACAAAACTTAACACTGTTTTGTCACTGTTTACAGCCTACCTCCCTCATACCTGAGGCCTGTCTGAGTCACCTTCGTGCGCCCACTTAATGGAAGTTTTCTGTCGTCTTTGTTTCCTCTTTGCTTCAACAGTGCCCTCTGCCCAGATCCTGTAAGTAGCAAAGCCCAGGTGGTTCTGCCCCCAACACCACCCTACATCCTGCTATCCCCCAGGCCCAACTAACATCTCTCTTGTCCTCACAACTGTAACCATCTCCTCATTCACTGCCCTGTTTCCAGTCTTGCCCACTCTGCACCCAACCGCTAGAGTACTTTGTCAGGGGCACATCACATCTCTTCCCGGCTTAAACCTTGCCAAGTGCTTCCTGCTGCACGTAAAAGCCAAACTCTTTGCTGTGGCCTACGAAGACCTACACAGAGTGGCCCCCACCTACTTACTTGACATGAGCTACTACTCTCCCAAAGCGCGCCCCCCTGCAGCTTCACCGGAAGCATGCCAAGCTAATTCCCGCCCAGTGGCCTTGACACCTGTTGCTTCCCGAGTGTAGAACGCTCTTCCCGAGCGCGGGCTCGGCTCAGCCATCGCCTCCTCAGAGCCCTCTAACGGCTGTCCTATCCTAAAGCAGCCCATCCAGCTACGACTCCAACACTTTATTTTCTAACCACTCACCACTGTGTTTATGACCTCTCTCCCAGCACCAAAACACAAGTTCCAGGAGGGGAAACTTGTCTATCCTGGCTGCTGTTTCCCCAGAAAGTGGGATACAGCCTGGCACAGGCGGGCGCTCAACAAACATCTGTTGAATTGAAGCACTCTGGTCAAAGACGTCACTAAACAGAAGCTCTTACGCATGGACAGAAAGCACCTGCGCGGCGGATACAGGAACGTCCTTTCCTAACTCCCCGCCCATTCCGGACCCCCGGGCTCCGGTCCTGTCCCCGCGCCTAGGCCCCGCTCTTACCGTCAGGTCGGAACTCAAACTCCAGGAACTCGTGGCCGAACTTGCCCTTGTGACCCACGTAGTAGCGCAGGTAAAAGTCACTCTCCATGGCTCGCAAATACCAACCAAGAACGAACTTTGAGAACAAACCTCACCACCACGGTCGGCATCCGGCACTGACGTTTATGCCGGCGCGCGGAAGTGACGCAAAGGCTGCGCCGTCGCTCCCGACTTCGGGCTCCAGACTCCGCTCAGAGGCGGGACACAGATGCCACGCCCCTTTCCCGGAGGCGGGTTGGGCGGCCCCTTAGTGGGAGGGGCCAGGGGTGCCACGCTCCTCCTTCTGGACCGGGGAGAGACCGAGGTTTGCTCGCGGGGTGTGAGGGCGTTCCTTGCTGAGGCGCGAGGCGGTCCGCGGGTGTCTGGGCTTAGCCCGCCTTTAAAGACCTCGGGCGGAAAACCCCGCGCCCTGCGTCCCGCCTGGGTCAGCCTCAAAGTAAGGGACACCGGCCTTGGGCGACTCGGACCAGGCTCTGGCCGTCTGTACTGAGCGCCGCCGCGAAGGTGTCTGGCGTGGCCGCGACAGAACCTCCCTGTCCGTTCTCAGGACACTTCCCCGGAACCTGTAACGGAGACGGCCTTTCCCCTGGGCAGCCCGGCCCGCACTCTGTGCTTCTCATTTCTCCCGCTCCCTGCGCTCCCCAGGCCCCGCACTCACCCGGTCATCTTTCCTGACCCCGGCTGGAATCACGTGACTGTAGCCTCTAAAAAATGCTCATGCCTGGGCCCCTCTCCAAACCAAGGGAAATCTAAGGTGTACCTGGCGTTGGTATTTTTTTTGGTGAAGCTCCTCAGGTGAGTCAGGCTGGCTGGGGACCGCTGCTCTTTTCAGGCCAAAGCGGCGCGCCTCTGTGAAGCCTTTCTGGCTACGGTGGAAACTTGAGTTGAGTGTGCCATGGGCAGTCAGAACCCTCATGGAAGCCTGTTTGACTCCCTAAGTTGTAGCCAGGGAGAGGATGGTTCTAGACTGCTGAGATGGCCTGACCCTTGGATCACTGTACTGTTTTGTGAATAAGGCGGGAGTCTCTGATTCCCATTCTCACCCTTAACATTTTATTATTTTCTCTCTGAAAAAGCAACTGGAAGAACAGTATTGAGTTGAGGGGAGGGGGACCCCTGGATATGTAGGGAGTTAAAATAGTCCCTTGTGTGATAGAGGTTTGCTGTGACTACGTGAACTGATTCTTTTCTTTAAATCGAGCACAATAATGTGGAAACAGAAGTGTTGTAGGATAACAAACAAGGTCTTGGAAAATAATTTGCAAAGTGCAAATTGCTATAAAACCATAAGGCATTTTTATTACAAAACATTGGATATGGATAATAACAGGGAATGTATTTTTGAAAGAGAGAAGGGAACCAACCACCAGATAGGAAGCATCTAGTGAATGTCAGTTCATAGGCTGAGACATTGATGCCTGCTTGTTCTTTGAATTCTAACAATAATGCTGAGGTAATTGGAGTTCAATCCTGTGTAGAGAGGCATTTGGCAATGCTGAGAAAGTTAGGGGACCTTGGCTCTAATCCAGCTGGAAAGTCATCCAGGTTTGAGTATATGAGAAACATAGTATAGTTGAGTGTGGTCTATTTCTGCGGTGCTTGAATTCAGCAAAATTTCTGCATCTACCAAATTAGTCACCTGTTACTATAATGAAATACCTGAGGTCACTTACACATAGTATAGTTGAGTGTGGTCTATTTCTGCGGTGCTTGAATTCAGCAAAATTTATGCATCTACCAAATTAGTCACCTGTTACTATAATGAAATACCTGAGGTCACTTACTTTATAGAGAACAGGCTCAGTTTTCAAAGTTCACAGCCCAATATCAGGTGGCTCTTTGGGTTTGGCTCTGGTAAGG
Organism: Oryctolagus cuniculus; assembly: GCF_051225735.1. Lineage (NCBI taxonomy): Eukaryota > Metazoa > Chordata > Mammalia > Lagomorpha > Leporidae > Oryctolagus > Oryctolagus cuniculus. Next base: position 120,458,755 of record NC_142873.1, on the reverse strand, counting down.
GTGGCAGATGGCAATGGTAGGAGCATTTGTTGGAAGACACAGTCACAGCTTGAGTCAGGAAGCAGAGAGGGGACTCATATAAAAACCCTCTCAGGAGAACCCAAGAGGTTGCACATGAACTTCCTTCTGAGGGCATGCCCCCAGGGACTTAAGGATTCCTTACTAGGCCAAATGTGTTAAAGGTTCTACCACCTCCCAGTCGTGCCACTCTGGGAACAAAGGCTTTAACATATGGACTTTTGGGAGGCATTTGATATCCAAGCTAATATCCAACCATAGCATTTACTATGTGTCATGTGATAGGAATACATTGATGAACAGGACAGATATTAAATAGTTTACAGAGGAGGCAACTCAAGAGTATCTAACAATTGCAAAGTAAATACAGGTTATCAACAGTGGAAGGTGAGAAAAGAAATTGCATGGGTGGTTCCTAATCAAGGCTAAGGCCTAAAGGAAGTCTTCCTGAGGAAGCATTTCAGATTGAGGGCCTGGAAAGGTGTAATTATAAAACAGTGACAACAATGGAGAAGGGGCAGATGAGTGGTCAAAGCCAAGAATATATATATTTTTTAAATACTTCACTACTCCAACATGGGAAGCAATCCACATAACAGACTCATAGAATAACAATTGCTTTAAGTAGCACTCTGACTTCAGAATCAGCCCTTAAGGCATTCTGGTCTTACTGAAAAGCCTACAGGAGCATTTCAGGCATGGAAAGCCAAGACACTGTGACAAAAAATGTCCTACATGAAAGATCTCTGTGAGTGAGATCCCAGTGGATCAAAGAAGGAGGTACTTTTCTCTGAAGGAGAAAACTTCTACTTTGTTTTATGGCCATGTCTAAATGCCGAGTTTGTTGATTCAAAAGGCTTCCATAGCCTAGGCAGCTCATGTCAAGAGCCTTGGGTGACCACTGATGTCATACATAAGAGTGTTGTTAAAAAAAGGGGCCAGTGCCATGGCGCACTAGGTTGATCCTCTGCCTGGGGCACGGGCATACCACATGGGTGCTGGTTCTAGTCCCGGTTGCTCCTTTTCCAGTCCAGCTCTCTGCTGTGGCCCGGGAAGGCAGTGGAAGATGGCCCAAGTGCTTGGGCCGCTGCACTCACATGGGAGCCCAGGAAGAAGCACCTGACTCCTGGTTTTGGATCGGCACAGTTCTGGCCGTTGCAGCCATTTGGAGTGAACCAACAGAAGGAAGATCTTTCTTTCTGTGTCTCTCTCTCTGTAACTCTGTCAGATAAATAAATAAACTCTTTAAAAAAAAAAAAAAGAGTGTTGTTAAATTAACAACAGGAGTCACTGTGCACTAATTTCCCATGCAGGACCTCTGTCCCAGAGTTGTTTTATAATTATGTCTAAGTGCTTGCAAAAGATGTATCATTCTTGGGTGCTTTAAGTGAAATTAAATCCAAGATGGATGACTTTGAACAGCCCTTGTATTGACTGCTAAGGAAGTTGAGGAAGTTTTTTTTTCTTTCATGCAAATTGTTGAACTCTTTAGTTAGTATAGAGTTGGTCTTCTGTGTATAAAGTTAATCGAAAATGGATCTTAGTGGAGAATGGGACTGGGAAGAGGAGGAGGGGTGGGAGGAGGGTATGATGGGAAGAATCACTATATCCCCAAAGCTGTACTTAGGAAATGCATGAAGTTTGTATTCCTTACATAAAAGATTTTGGCCAGCGCCGCAGCTCACTTGGCTAATCCTCTGCCTGCGGCGCCGGCACCCCGGGTTCTGTCCCGGTTGGGGTGCCGGATTCTGTCCTGGTTGCTCCTCTTCCAGGCCAGCTCTCTGCTGTGGCCCGGGAGGGCAGTGGAGGATGGCCCAGGTGCTTGGGCCCTGCACCTGCATGGGAAACCAGGAGGAAGCACCTGGCTCCTGGCTTCGGATAGGCGCACTGCGCCGGCCCTAGCGGCCATTTGGGGGGTGAACCAATGGAAGGAAGACCTTTCTCTCTGTCTCTCTCTCTCACTGTCTAACTCTGCCTGTCAAAAATAAAAAAAAATTAAAAAAATGATTTCTTTGGAAAAATAATTTACTTATTCAAAAGGCAGAGTGACACACACAGAGAGAAGTATCTTCCATCTGCTGGTTCACTCCCTAAATGCTTGCAACAACTGGGTCACTCCCCAAATGCTTGCAACAACTGAAGCCAGAACCAGGAAGTCCAACTGGATTTCCCATGTGGATTGCAGTGGCCCAAGGACTTGGCCCATCTTCCTCTGCTTTCCCAGGAGCTTTAGCAGGGAGCTGGATCTGAAGTGGAGCGGCCAGGACTCACACCAGCACTCTGACATGAAATGCCAGCATCATAGCATCATAATCTGCCCACAACACTGGGCCCAGAATATTCAATTTTTTTTTTTTTTTTGACAGGCAGAGTGGACAGTGAGAGACAGAGACAGAGAGAAAGGTCTTCCTTTGCCGTTGGTTCACCCTCCAATGGCCGCCGCGGCTGGCGCGCTGCAGCCAGCGCACTGCGCTGATCCGATGGCAGGAGCCAGGAGCCAGGTGCTTTTCCTGGTCTCCCATGGGGTGCAGGGCCCAAGCACCTGGACCATCCTCCATTGCACTCCCTGGCCACAGCAGAGAGCTGGCCTGGAAGAGGGGCAACCGGGACAGAATCCGGTGCCCCAACCGGGACTAGAACCCGGTGTGCCGGCGCCGCTAGGCGGAGGATTAGCCTAGTGAGCCGCGGCGCCGGCCCAGAATATTCAATTTTAATGTAAGAGAAACAATTGGTGGAAAGATTGTGGCAAAATGGCCTACTGCATTATAAAAAGATCACATTAGGGAGGCCGGCGCTGTGGTGTCTGCCTGCAGAGCCGGCATCCCATATGGGTGCTGGTTCAACTCCCGGCTGCTCCACTTCCAGTCCAGCTCCCTGCTAATGGCCTGGGAAAGCAGTGGAAGATGGCCCAAGTGCTTGGGCCCCTGCACTCATGTGGGAGATCTGGAAGAAGCTCCTGGCTCCTGTTTGGCCAGTTCTGGCCATTGCAGTCATTTGGGGAATGAACCAGTGGATGAAAGAGCTCTCTCTCTGTCTCTCCCTCTCTGTGTCTGGTGCCTCTCAAATAAATGAACAAACCTTTAGAAAAAAGGAAGATCACTTTGGCAGCAATACTGTAGGTGTATGAAGGGGTCTTCAAAAGGTTCATGGGAAATGTGTATCATGACAAAACTATGCATGGATTTCACAGATTTTTTTGCACCAAAATAAATATTTTAATTCCATTTTCCACAAACTTCTTGAAAGAAATCACATATGAAATTCAGATAAATATTAAGGTAACCATGATGGCAATCTGTACTCAGATAGGGCAAGACATAGAAAAATGGATGAATTTGAGATAGAATACCATAATTTAAGGAATGGGCAAAGGATACCAAGATGTGGCCAGACAGGTAGGAGGAAAACCAGGGGTATTGCTTCAGGGAAGCCAAAATAAGAGCGTTACAAGAAAGGAGTGACCAACAATTAAATGCCTGTTCCAGGTAGAGGAAGGTAAAGATTGGAAGTGTTTACAAGATTGAGAATCAAGGAGGCCCTGCCTGACCTTGGTAAAAGCCGCCTGAGTAGCGGGGGTGGGGTGGGATGGGGTATATTTGGCAGGGCAGAAGTATCAGGTTGCAAACAGGTAGAAAATTATGTGAAGGAAACAGAGCTGAGTTGGCTAATTCAATCTAAAAGAATAGCAAAGACTGCCTGGAGGAGGCATTATCTAAGTGGAGCATTCAAAAACAAATCAGAGCTAGCTAGACAGACGCAGAGGACAACATAAGCAGAGAATGAAACATGTACAGTTGCTCTTTGGGGGCATGAAAATTAACTGTGTGACTTTGGGTGGTTACTTCATCCATTTTCTCATCAATAAAATGAGGGTGGATAATAGTGATAGTATTTGTTTCTCAAGATTATTGACAAAATATGAGATAATGTATGTAAATACCTGGCACATATTAGACTCAATTAGTGAGAGTTCATCTTCCCCTCCTAAAAGTATCACGATGAAACAAAACTTGCAATTTAAAAAAAATGAATTTAATCTCTCTCTCTAGAAACAGTACACTGATTTTACAAATGTCCACATTTGGTTTTCAGTCTACCAAGATGACATCAGAACAGCCAGTGGGATGCAGTATCCCCACTGCCAGACCCTTTGTTTCTGGAAGAGAAGCCAGACTGCAAAGGGCACCGAGTACAGAAGCTAACGGAATTGGGAATGATGAGACAAAAAGCTGAAATGGTTAGTGTGACCCAACATCCTAACATGCCTGACTGTTATATCACATATGGTAATTTGGGGGCTGGGAGGCGACAAACAGGGAAAACCCCTTTGGATACAATGTGTAATGGAATTTACAAAGCAGTACTGTACCCCTCAAATTAACAACAGCTGTGTGGAACAAGTCTTTTTAAAAGTACATGGTTTGTACAGGTATTTGTGTCTCTTGTAGTTTTTGTAAAAAAAGTATCAAAACCTTGTCTTTAAATATATATATATATATATGTATGTATACAGGTGACTTTGTTAAAATTACTTTTTACAGCACAAAATGTTTGCGAATGCAGAGGGTGTCTGCTGATTCTTGACTGTGCACATAGTGCACAGCCTGAATGCGCAGAGCTTCCTGATTTTTTTATACTAACTAAAAATTTGAAGCTGTGATCCCCGCACCTTCTTGATTCTCCATATCCTGAAAAATCCCCAATATCCTAAAAATACAGCATTAGAAGACTTTGATACTCTACCTTCATGCATTTATGGGAAAGGAAATGACTTACTCTGAAACCTTTAAGTGCTACCTCATTTCTATTCTGTGAAATGACGAGGGTGTGGCTGGAGTGCGGGGGGTGGGGTGGGGGAGGCTCCTGTTCCTGCACCCTCTCCCCCGTCCCAGCAGCATTTGACAGGACAGTGATGGGGCTCTCCTCTCCAGGCTCCATGTCCTCACCATTTCCAGTTTCCTTTCTCACAGCTGAGAAACCCTATGAGGGTGTTGACTCCATGGCATATTTCTCTGAAAACCTCATTGCCTTTATCTTCGTTTTCACTGACCGTGTCAAAAATCTTCAATTCAGATATCTGAAGAGCAGTCAACAGTTCCCTTTGGCCACTGGAAAGCTTGAGGCTGACTCATGTCGCATCTGCAAAGTGCTGGGGGTGCATCCTGGGAAAATTTCCATGATGCACTTAGTTTCTTGTACACAGTAAACAGCCAAGAAAAGTTTGCTTCATTGAGCTGTAATTTAAATAGAAGTATTTTATAAAGTGCTTACATTGAACCTGTCTTTCCATCTAGCCTCACGTCTTGCTAAGTCCCTTTTGGAGCCTTTGTTCCAGTGAAGATGAAGTATGTGCAGTTCCTTAAAGTCCCAGTGCTGTTTTATGCCTGTTCCTTGGCCTGAAGTAGCCTGGACTATTCTCAGTGTTTAAGACTTCGTGTAGGGTCACTTCTCCTGTGATGACCTCGTTCCTCATCTCCTCAGGTAGAGTGGGCTTTGTGGCCTCACTGTGCTCTGAGTAGAATCTATTCCTTATTCCCACGTCTTCCTCTACTACTCCGTCAAGACAGGAAACAGCAGATTGACTACATCTGCAGTGCCCGGCACACCATTGGCACCTAGAGACCCCTCTAGGGAACAAATACACTACAGTCGTGTAGAGAACTGGTGGGATCAAGAGTACTTATTGCCATAATTTAGTTCTGATTTCATTCTCTTTTTTCCAGTTGAGGTTTCATGTTACTTCAATCTGTTTTATAAATAATCATGCTATCAAGAGTGAATAAATAAAGTTTTCATTTTCTCAGTTTTCACAAGGCCATTCCTGCCAGTGCTTTTATAACTTCGCTGGAAAGATGGGCCATAGGAAAGACAATAGTCTGATACAACCTTCAGGCAGCCCAAACTAGTCTCCTGCAGGAAGAAAGAGACTGGGACCTTTCTTTGAAATATTGCTGGGTATATTTTCTCTTTGCCTTATTGCCTCTAAGCTCTTTTTTAGTTCCAGTTTAATGTCTCTCTGATCTATAAGTGACTGTAGATGCACAGGAGGCACAGGCAACAAAACGTAATCACCTCAGAGGGAGGCTCCGAAACCCCCCAGTGTGAGGGGAGATGGATCAGTTCTCAGGTGAGTATCTCACCATTTGATTCTTGAAGGCCACGCCATAGCTGCCTCTTTCAAACTGCTGCTGTAGCATATTCAGGAAACATGGATGTCTCTGAGGAAGCTGGGAATTTCAGCATCATTTGTAGACCTCAGGTTCTATGCCCAGCTCCCATTCAATATTTTTTTTTTCTGTGAAGGCCAGGAGTTTAGAAGCTATGCATCAGCCACTGTTATCGCTTAATTCCCTGGAAAATTCAATTTCTTTGGAGGCAGGTTATACAAAAAGGCTCTTGTTTTGTATAATGTCAATGTTTTTCATTTTCTTCATTTTTCTCCAGTGAAAAATAATTTTACTTTCCATTCTTGAAAGAATAGTAGCGATTTAGCTCCATAGGAGTTGGCCCCCTGTTCTCAACATTCTGTTTGCTCTTAGTCATTCTGGCTCAACTGCATTGACCCTCTCAGTCAGTGTTTCTGGAATATCAACGTAGGCATTATCAGGAAGAAACTGCTGCCTTGTACTAAACACTGCCCAAGCTCCAGAGCTCAGCGGTTTTCTTAAAGAATAAGACACCTAGAATGATGTGGAGGAAGTCCTAGGAATAAGATGGTAGAACTTCGGAATGTCTGCCTGAAAATTCAAAGGGCATCACACTGGTGAGACAGCCAAGCTTCACTGAGGATGGGGGTGGAGGCAATTGCTTGAGTGTGTCAAGTTCCAGGTATGTTATGTTTAAAAATACATGTCCTCCACTCCTAGTGGAGTGAAACACTCTCATGTTGCACTTGGTCCCTGGTTGTCTGGTGGGAGCAAAGTGGCAGAACAGCAGAGTCAAGAAAAGACCACACATCCGATGAGAAAGCCAGAGGGGATTACATTCCTCCTGGGACTGTAGGATTATGTATCCAATGGTAGATCCCACAAATAGAAAACAGCACTTCTTCCCACTTCCCCCAAGCCCCAGGAAAAGCAAAGATGTCCATCATGGAAAAAATTTATACATATACCCAGATTTTTCCTTCTATTTACAAAGCAGTAAACCAAATCCCTGTGTGAATACATACATCCAATATAATACTGTGTATGCCATTTCTTCCCTCAAATACGACTTTAAGTTTGGCCATCTTTTCTGACTAAAGCCAAAAATTAGTTTCATCTTTATGAATATGTAAAGATAAGACACCTGTTTATTACTTTAAAACATTTTCCTCACTTGAAGGAAATGGAGAAATGGTGAGTAATAAAACCTATTCCAAAATTCTTATCCTCATTCACAGCATGTCTCAGAGGTCCAGTGCCTGAGCCAGTCCCTACAGTAAACTTGGGTTGTTCTGGAAACATCTCCACTTATGTATATGGATGATACACTTCAAGTTCAACCCAAGTGTCCTGAAGGAAACTGATGTCACTCAAAGAGCTGAACTTGAGAACAAGGAGTAGCTGAGGTTTCGGCATGTTCCTCCTGGAGCTCCCGAAAGCTTCTGGCACTGTGGGATGTCTGTGCACTGACCTTAACCACTGACAAGAAAGCCCAGGCAGGAGCCACAGCAGCCTCGAGGGAGAGGAAAGGCTTTCCTGACTTAGGAGGGTCTCAGGAACAGCCAGGGGTAAAAAGATTTGCCTCTTTCACATGTGTTTGCACAAACCATGGTATCTATTTTCTGAGCTAAATTTCCAAAGGCTTTTCTGAAAATCACTCTTGTGGACTCTTTTAAAATAATTTGCTCTTTCTATATTTGAACAATAGATACTGGTGTGCCTTTTCTCTACAGATCTGTCTCTCTCACACTGTTGCACACATACAAGGACACACACCAAGTCTGTGTGGTGGGCCAGTCATACCAAAAATAAATACTCTCACTTCTCTAAATTATTTATAGAACTAATCTTATTTTTTAAATATGTTAATAAATAATCTAAAGGGGGGAGGGAATTGAAGTATTTTTCTTTTTTTTTTTTTACTTATGTTGATGAATAGCCACAAAGCATAATCATCTTATTTACAAAAAAACCCTCCAAACCCCTAAACCTAAAAAAGCCCCTAAAATCAAACATCCTCTGTAAATATAGTTTTTAGCTGATGAGTAAGGTTCTGTCCCCTGGGCGCCTGTTTGGTTATGTACATCATGTTAGTCACTTAACAGTAGCCAGCCCATGAATTCCTCATGGGTAGTGCAACCAGTTAAAAAGTGTATAAAACATTATACATATAAAAACTCTCACATCCTTTGGATGTTTGCAGTTCATCATAACTTTGTGGTTACCTTTCCGCAACATAAATTAAAAAAAAAAAAAAAAAGACACACACCCACACACACACGCACACAGACCCATATACAGAAACTCATCCACCCTGTCCTACACCATCCACAGAGTCTAGTGCATGGGACTGAATTCCATGAGGCACGAAGGGGTGGTCCCATCCTCAAGGCAGTCCATCATCTTCAATGCTTAATGCCACTCGCTGGGGAGACAGATGAAAGAAATCATTATTAGACCCATGAGAGCTCCTATTTATTATCAGCAAAGTCTTAGACGTACTGCTGCGTTACAGGTATTGGCTCACATCATCTTCAAGCTATTGCAAGAAACAAGATTATCATTTTTACTTTACAGATGCGAAAACTGAGACTCAGTGAACTTAAGTAATGCTTGTTCTGAATCACACAGCAAGAGGCTAAACTAAATTTCAGTGTGAATCCAGAACTGTAGCTTTTTTCATCATTGTCCTCTGTCACACTTTGTAAAAGAGAGATCTAAACATTCTCTCTCTCTCTCTTTTTTTAAATGTGTAGGAAAGATACGGCTCTTCTCTGGTTGGCAGATATTCTTTTTCTTCTACTTTTGAATTGGATTTTTAAACATTCTGAATCCTCCCTTCTATAACTTTGGATTTGGTCAACTTCAGTGGGTTGGCTTTGGCAAGTGTTAAATACCTGTCTTCAGCATGCTAATCACAATTAGGAGGTGATAGACTGCTCCACTTTCAGTGATGACACAGAACTGGAAGGCCTTGCAGGTCAATGGAGTCTGATCCCTCTCTCGCTCAGCTCTGCTTCCCAGTGATTAGCCACTAGGTTCCCCTTGGACCACTAGGTGATGAGCACCCTAACGCCTGAGCCCGTCTATTCCATTTTGGACAGTGGACTTAAGTTCTTTCTTGTATTGATGTGGAATCTGTTTCTATCTTCTGATGTTTCCTGAATCCTCTCTCTCAGACTCAGAGTTCCCTCCACAGGACAACCCTGCAAATTTACAGGCGGTGTTTGAATTCCTGTCCCTTCATTTGTAGCCCTTTCTTCCTCCAGGACACACATACAGCTTTCCTTGTTTGCCACACATCCATTCCCTCCCTGGACTGAACCTCATTTCAGTATCTTTCTTATAGCTATGTAGATCTGGACTAGTCACTTCACCTATCTGAACCTTTGTTTCATCATCTGTCAAATGGGAATAATAATAGGACTTACCTTATAGGGTTGTTGGGGGAATCAAATGAGATGATGTTTAATATAGTACCTAACATGTATGGGGTCCACAGTATTCTACACCAACCTAATCAGTATAAAATAGAACCAGGCCAATGTGCTTCATCTCTGAAGAGTCTACATATGAGAAAGTCTACATATGCACTGCGGTTTTCCATGGATGCAGTGGCTGTGCCTCACTAGCATAGATGTTTGGGACTGTGGTATTCTAGTGCAGCATTGCAGCTGCCCTCCCACTGTCTCCAAGACAGATCCCTAGGTCAAAGCCAGGCCCCAGCAGTGATGACAGAGCTAAGAAAGGGACAGAGGAGAGAACAGATGGTTGAGAATACCAGTTTCCAGAGCTTCACAGCTATTTACTCCAGGACAGAATGGAAAGAACATGGGCTTCTGTGTACATGCAGACTTGAGTTTGAATCCTGGTTCTACCACTTCCTGACTATGGTCTCGGACAAGTTATTCAATTCCTATGAGTCTCAGTTTCCTCATCTGCAAAGTGGGGCTAAAAATATCAACTTTAAAAGGTTACTGTGAGGATTAAATGAGAAAATGTAGTAAACCACTGAGATCAGTCTCTAACACATAGTAGGTGGCATCTAACTAAAGATCAGCATCCTTATTCTACTACTCTTTCTCTGCAGATGGTAGGAAATTATTATTTGGGCCTTAAATTCATCAGGAATAACTCCTCGAGTCATTTTCTTCTCTGGGAACAATGCTACTTTACATGTGCAGAGTGCTTTGTAATTCATAAAGCATTCTCACATGTGCTATATTTATTGCCTTGGACTTTTTGAAACCCAGAGGCCAACAGAATTATTATTCTCATTTTACAAATAAAATGGACAGAGAGAAGTGACTAAGATCACAGGGCTTTGACATGTGGAACTGGGATTCATCTTACTCCAAGTTCAATGCTCCTTCCACTGTGTCCCCTCTAATTAAAATTGGTTAAGCAGCCGATTGCTTGCATCAGCCAAGATTAAACATTGTCTCAGCCCTCTGCTCACCCTTTACTTGCTCAATTCACTTCCCGTGTCCCCCTTCATAAACAGTTTGCTTCAATAGCAGGTCTACATGCCCTGCCCCATACTTGGTCACTTTCTTAACACATGCCAGTTCCTGGGTCTGCGACTAACCCATGTTTCCTCTTTTCCCCCAACACCCAGCTTAGAATTTGCAGCCTTCTAAAACCAGAAAGCCTTCCAGGATTGACTGCACCTGCCTGAGTCCATGCCCTCACTCACCAGCCCCTCAGACTCAGAGTGGCACTGCCCTACCTTGCACTTGACGACAGGCAGCTCGGAAAGAGGGTTCTTCGGGAGTTGGTGCAGCTGTGACCTTGGTTCCCCAGGCAAGACAAAAAGCTCCTTGAGGGCAGGGGCTGATTCTTCCAGTTCTCTGGTCTCCCCAAGACAGGGCTCTGCCCACAGTGGGCGATCAAAGCTGCTGATTGCCTGACAGGGGGATGGACTGGATGACCCCTGTGGTCACACTCAGCCCCCTGGCTCTGCTATGCAACAATGACTTCATGGCCCTTGCTCCCCCAACAAGTCATGGTCTGTGACGCCTCTAAGTCTTCGCCCACGCTTCTGTCTAGAGTGCCATTTCCCTCCTTCTCGGCCTGGAAAACTGCTATTAATCTTTCAAAAGCTCGTTCATCCGTTATCCTCTCTGTAGTTCTTGACTGATTCCCCAAACAGAATTAACAGTTCCCCTTGTGATGTTTCCTTAGCGTTTGTTCAATAAATATTTGTTGGAAACTAGCTATGCTGTGCCAGGCACCAAGAAAACATTATTCCACCTTCAAGGATCTCACGGTCTAATGGGAAGATCTCTAGGAAAAGATAAGTGAATGACCATGTGACAAGTGCTGTGATGGAGAAAGCCCAAGGGATTGTGGGAGAGAGAAGCAAGCCAGGGAAAGCTCCCTAGGATAGAGGACTCCTGAGCTTCCGTCAGGGTACTTGGCACACAGTTGTGCAACTGTGTGAATATCTCAAACTTCCCACCAGGGCCTTGGGAGCAGGTACCTTCCTTATTTATTCTGGACGCTTGATAGCTAATATGATATTTGGCATACGTTTGAGTTAAATGGCCACAGTTACTCTTCCTGGCCAAAGGTTCTGAAAACTTAGCAGAAAGATAATTGGCCAGGAAGAGCTGTTAGGTACAAGGTGGTCCTGACACCTGTTCTACCCCAACCACTTGCCCTAGCACGTCTGTGTTCCCCAGAGCCTGGTACATGGTAGGTTCTTGATAAATGAGGAGAGGAGGAAGGGAGGAAGGGAGGGAAGATGGAGGGAAGTAGGGAAGAAGGAAGGATAGATGGATGGTCAGGCAGATGGAAGGCAGGGCAGATGTGAATTCTCCAACAAGGACTACTTACTGCAGGATAGACATGGCCGATCTGAGCAGTCCTCCCTATGTGGAGTTCATCATCGTCTTCTTCTTCCGTTGTTTTCCTGTACACCGGGTTGTCAAAGTTCATGCTCTTGGTGTTCTTCCGCTTCCAGTTTCTCCAGATCAGGTAGCCACTTATGCACAGCAGGGCCACGACCACTGAGGAGGGGACATGTTGCACTGAAACTCTGCAGGCTCCAGCCCACTGCCCAGACATTGCCACCTCCCCAGTTTTAGTCCCCCTTGCCCCTCTCAGGCTCTGGGTCTGTGTGTTCTTTTCTCTGCCCCTTTCCCATTTCTCCTTTTCTTCAATAACTACTAATCTTTCTTCTTCTTTTTTAAAGATTGTTTTATTTATTTGAAAGACAGAGTTACAGGGAGAAACAGACACACAGAGAGGTCTTCCATCTGCTGGTTCACTCCCCAGATGGCCGCAATGGCTGGAGCTAAGCTGATCCAAAGCCAGGAGCCAGGAGCTTCTTCCAGGTCTCCTACATGGGTGCAGAGGTCCAAGGACTTGGGCCATCTTCTACTGCTTTCACAAGCCATTGCAGAGAGCTGGATCGGAAGAGGAGCAGACGGGACTCAAACCGGCACTGATATGGGATGCACAGTGCTGGCCCCATATAACTACTAATCTTTCAAGATCCAGCTCAAATATGAAGTCTTTCCCACCTGCCCTGGGCAGTCAGTTGCTCCCTTAGGTGTGCTCCCAGATCACAGTGTCTTACTCAGTATAGCTGTAGCCACACCCAGGCCAAGCCCTTTGAGGACAGACTACCTTACTTATGTCTCTAAGCCCAGTGCCTGGCATGTCTTGAACCAATGAATGGATTTCTTGACCACACCTCTGCCCTCCTTACTGCTTCCCTGGATCTCTAAGAAAACCACTCTATCCCAGAATTGGAGGGAGGAGCATTGCTTTCCATAGTGGTGGCTCCATCAGAATCAATAGCTTTCTTTTTATTTGTTAAAGATGTATTTATTGGAGCAGCACTGTGGCATAGTAGGCTAACTTCTGCCTGCAGTGCTGGCATCCCATATAGGCACTGGTTTGTGTCCCAGCTGCTCCTCTTCCGATCCAGCTCTCTGCTTATAGCCTGGGAAAGCAGTGGAAGATGGCCCAAGTGCTTGGGCCCCTGCACCCACGTGGGAGACCTTTAGGAGGCTCCTGGCTCCAGATCAGCCTAGTTCCTGCTGTTGTAGCCATTTGGGGAATGAACCAGTGGATGGAAGATTTTTCTGTCTCTACCTTTCTCTGTAGCTCTGCTTCAAATAAATAAATAAATAAATTTTTTTTTTTAAAGGATGTACTTATTAGAAAGAGAGAGAGAGAGAATCTTCCATCTGCTGGTTCACTCCCCAAACGCCTGCAATAGCCAGGTCTGGGCCAGGATGAACCAGGAGCCAGGAACTCCATCCTGGTCACCCACGTGGGTGGCAGGGGACTAAGTAACTTCTGCCTTCACAGGCTCATTAATGGGAAGCTGGATCTGAAGCAAAGCAGCTGGGACTTGAAACCGACACTGTGATATGGGATGCTGGCATTACAAATGGTGCTTAACCCACTGCACCACACCAGCCCTAATAGCTTTCTTTTTAACCAACAATAACCAGTTAGAAAATGTAATGGAGTAGGAATACATTCACAACAGCCCAACAAAAAAATCTAAAAATACCTGGGATAACCTAACAAGAAATGTGTAAATCCTATGAGTTATAAAATTCTACTGGAGAACATAAAAGACTGAAATGGAAAGATGCATCATGTTCCTGGATGGCAAGCTTCAATATTGTAAAAATGTAAATGCTCCCACAGAGTTTATATATGCAAAGCAATTTCAATGAAAACTGCATCACATTTTTTATAGATTTGGCATGATTATTCTAAAGAGACACAATAAAACAATAGCTGGGAAGATGTGAACATGACATAGCACAAAGTTGTGCTACTAATGTATAGGAACAGGCAAAGAATTGGCGGAGGACAGTAACCAGCCTGGAAGCAGACTAAAGTAGGTATGGGCAGGTACTTTATGGTAAAAATGGCAACTCAAGTCAGAGGAAAGGATGGACCACTCCGTAATGGTTTTGGGGAAACTAGACAAATATGTGGGAAAAAACCTGCTAAGTCTCTACCTCATCCCACACTCTAAAATAAATCCCAATGAATTAATATCTGAACCCTAAAATGAGTTTACAGCAGAAGAAAACAGCAGGAGATAATTCAGAGTGAAGCAGGCCTTCCTAAGCAAGATACAGAATCCAGAAATGGTAAAACCAAAGGTTGACAAAGCTGATATTGAAAATTTTTAGATTTATGCATGACCAATGACATCCTAAACAAATTTTAAAATCAAATGTCAGGCTAGGAGAAACTGTAACATATGTTATAAAGGTTTAATATTCATTATGTGTAACTATTTTCACAAACAAAAACAACTAATAGTAAATAAGAAAAGACTGAAGAGGCAATTCATAAAGGATGAAATGTAAACAAAGGTTAATAAGCTTATGAAAGATACTATGCCTCACAGGGAAATAAATAATTCTCATCTATCATCCCTTAGATTAGCAGAAACTAAAAGCATTAATTCTATCAGCAAACAGAATGCACAGGGCTCTTCGAGCAGCACAGGAGACGGCAGCAAGTTTGATGTCTTCCTCACTGTTCCTTTCTAGTGTTTTCTCCCCCGTGACGTGGGACCATACTCACCTATGGGCACGATGATCCCAATGACAGCAGCAGTGACTGGTGAGCCCATCTTGCCACCTTCATTCCCATCTACAAAGCACAGACATTTGTAGAATGATGCTCGACGTGCGTCTCAGGCCTCACCCACCTCAAGAACTAACTACCCAAGTGTTTCCTGTCCTCGGGCTGAAATGATGATCCTGGTGAGTGCTTAACAGTGCAGTCGTTCCTGATCCCATAGAACTGTTGTGGGGCAAGCAGGACAGATCGGGAAATGGAGTCTTACTAAAGGGTTTAAGGACTCACTGGTAAGTGCAGAGCTGGGACTTGAGCCCAGGACTTATTACTGTGTAGGGCGCTGTGAGCTGTGCGCACTGGTCTTTATGCTGCTGACTGGGTCTGCTGCCTTTTTCAGTCAGTGTCTATTGCACTGTCTCTGTTGCTGTTTTTGGTGTTCTGTCTGCATTATTGGTTTATTTTTTCTAAGTGATTAAAATGGAATATAGTATAGTGTAGTGAGATCAAGAGCGTAGGTTTCGGGGTCAGACTTCTTGGGTTCAATGTGCCAGCTCTACTACTCACTGTTGTGTGATCTTGGGCAAGTTACTATCTAGTATAAATATAACATGTTACATGCTACCTCTTTAAGATGGAGATAATGTCGTCACCTACCTTCTAGGACATAGTAAGACTTAAAAGTAATAATTCATAGGAAATGCTTTAGCCCAAGGCCTGGCACAGCCTTACTTAATTGAGAGAGCTGAGAGTGGGGTGGGGGTGGCTGTGTAAACAGAAAATGAATGGGAAAGCACTATGTGGGACGTGTGCTGCATCTGGGCCATCTTTCTCACTCCTGTAGCCATCCTCACCGCAACATCTGGCCAGTACTTTGTAGTCTACACGGGGTTTTTCCCCACGATCCTCGCGCCAGCCTTCCGAGGTGTGGAGAGGAGCTGTCATCTACATCTGCTCCCAGTGAGGACGGCTCCTGGCCATGGCCCAGAGCCCTTCCTCCCAGCGTGTCCAGTTCTCTGAGTGACCCCAAGGGAACCTAACTGTGCAGAGGAGAAGAGAACTGGCCAGCTTCCAAAGGTAACCGTGGAAATTCTGCTGTCCTCCTGCTCAGGGCCGAGGCCAACACCCGACAGTGGTTGGAAGCCGGGACCGGGGCAGGCTTGGGCGGCGGGCCTGGGCAGAGGAGCTGGCACTCACAGGTGCTCCGCTGCCTCTGGACACGTCAGGGTCAGCTGATGCTCCGCTCTGAAGTCGGTTTCCGCAGGCCCAGTGAGAAAGACGCTGCGGAGCTGCCTGGTTTCCAGGCTACCCACGTAAGGGAAAAAGACGTCTAAAGAGAGTTCATCCTTTGAAATGAACTCCCCCTGGCAGGTAACTCAATTAGAAAGGTATTTGCCGGCTAACGAGGTAGAACATTTCTACCAGTGACAATTACTGCTCCTGATGATTTAATAACTGTGGAACTTAATTCTTTCATCCCAGGGTTTGGAAAAGAGGCACGGGCAGACCACAGTTACGGGTATTGCTGCCTTGGGACCTTACCGACGCTGCTGGGGACTGAGATCAGTTTTTTTCCAAACCTGGGGACACCCTCCCCCACCCCGCCATACCAGTAACTCGTGAAACATGGGCACACCCCTGCCCAAGGACACACCCCTGCCACGTGCCCAAGCACTTCTGGTCACACTGCTGCTTCCTTTGTCTCCACTTTGCAAAGCACATAGGGGTTTCTCCTTGGTTGGAGAAAAAGCAGAGGCTCAGAGGTAGGAGGTCGTTTCCCTCCTGCCCCTCCATAAGTTAGGGGAGCTGAAGACTCCTAGGTCGCAAGCTGGCACTCCGCCTCCCTCTGCTTCCTCCCCAGAGACAGACACACAGGATTCAGTCCTGCTTTGGTCATCTTGTCCCAGTCCTGCCCACCACCTGGATCCTGGCTTCCCTAGGACCTCTCCCATGCCATGAGAGAACGCAGAAGACGTTTCCTTACAGTGCTGGGAGTGGTTGCTGGTTGCAGGGCTGGGGGTTGACGGGCTGATGCCGGGAGCGCCAGGAACACTAACAGAGCTTGGGACCGCAGCTGCCAGGCTTGGTGTCTCTGTGCTGTGGTTCTGGTAGGTGGGGCTGTGGACAGTGGTCCCAGGGGCTCTTGTGGTGGCGGCGGCTGTGCTTGTCGTGGTGGAGGCTAATGTCGTAGTGGAGGTAGATGGAGGTGCTAGAGGGGAACACCATGGAGGTCACTTGGACAGAAACAGTGTTGCTTCAGGGCCCAAGTTGTTGCCCGAGTTATACTTAGGAGAGCTCCTCCTCATGGCTTAGCTCCAAGGCCCCATCTGGGAAGCCTTCCCTAATCCTGAAGGGGCTATGATCTCCTATCTGAATCCTAAACACTGCACTTTAGTGCATTAAACAATGTGGCAGAATTAGGTGCGATGAGAGGACTGTAAAGGCTGGGAGGAGGGGAAGCCATATAAACCCGGAAGGATTTCACCCTCATCATTTATACCATCAGGTTTAAATTCTTACTCCACTTTTAACAATGGAAACTGAAATCATAAATGATGCAACAGCCTTATCCTCAGACAGAAGGCTTTAGCTATACATTACAGTTGGGAAATGAACATAATTTGTGCAGTTGAAGTATTAACTGACCACCAGTGCCCATCATACTGCAACAGAGCTTCTACCCACATGTAGGGGTTGCATTCTAGGTAAGAGACAGGCAAACACACAGTCATCTGCATACAAACAGGAACTGAAGCCATGGAGGGCCAGGATTCCTGGGCTTTTCAAGGGTCTCCAGAAACTCCCTGAGATGGAATTTAAAATGTTTGATGTGATCTTTTCTTGGGAGAAGAGAAAGCTTTGGCGTGTCTCTTAAGATGTGAGTGTTCAAGGAAGGGAGAAGAGAGGTGCTTGCAAACGCAAAGGCAGTAAGCAGCCGGAGAAGGAGACGCAAGAAAACCAGGAGCTTCCTGCATCCCGAGGCCGAGGGAGGAGCTCAGCAGGAGGGCTCTGGCGCTGCGGGGGCCACCCTTCCTGGGAGCTCTGCTTACCTCGGTAGCACCTCTTCATGTCTGGGCCCAACCACATGGTGTCAGGACAGGCACAGGTGTACTGGGGAGAGTGGCTGGAGAGCTGGGGAGCAGGAAGGCACAGGTACTCACAGCCTCCGTTGGGCTGGGCGCTCAGCTCACAGGCATCTGCAGCTAAGGGCAGAGAGAGCAACAGCTGGGGCACCGACAGGACGTGCCAGGTCCTCCTGCCTCCTCAGGACGACGGCCTCCCCACTTGGCCACTTCCTACTATCGCCTACTTCTATTGGGCACCTTTCAGCACCATGCCTTGTGATTTATCCTACACCCTCCCTGAGCCCTTACAACAGTTCTGAGAGGTAGGTGCTATGCCCCAGAGTGACAGATAAGGACACTTAGGCTC
Organism: Oryctolagus cuniculus; assembly: GCF_051225735.1. Taxonomy (NCBI): domain Eukaryota; kingdom Metazoa; phylum Chordata; class Mammalia; order Lagomorpha; family Leporidae; genus Oryctolagus; species Oryctolagus cuniculus. Next base: position 120,440,597 of record NC_142873.1, on the reverse strand, counting down.
AAAGAGGACACACTTGTCAAAGTTATAGCTTTAAGGATTTTGGAGGCAGAATTAAAATTGAAGTGTGCTGGGCTCCAAAGCCCATATTTTTTCTCTCTCTATGCTGCATGCTATGTCTCTTTTGCTTAACTGTACAGATCTAGAATCAGGTACAGCCTTATCTCCTTATAGTCTTGCGTTCTCACCTTCCTCCTGGCGGCCCGCACCTCAGCTGAAGCTGGAATTACTATCTTCTAGTGATGGAGGAGCAGGTAACCCAGAAGTGGGATTCCTGGGCTCTGTCCCCAACCAACAAGATGACTCACTCTATAGCCCAAGGGTATGTTACAAGGGTATTGTACACTGGATACAAACAGCAAACAAGATACAGTGTGCAGTAGTAGAATGAGCTTTGAAATAAGAGGGGTCTGAGTTTAGGTCTTCGTCCTGTCACCTGCTAACACTATTTTACCTCTTGTAGCCATAGTTTCCTCAACTGTTAAATGAGAAGAGTAATAGCCACACTCTGGAGGGCTGGCAAAAACTGGGCATTTATATACCTATTTATACCCAGTTTTATTTCACAAAAAGCTTGAGGCAGAAGGAGACAAGATATGTGACGGCAGTGTACTCCAGTAATGATGGGGGTTGTTGTTACTATTCCTGAGGATGCTGAGTTGTGACATGAATGTGAACACAGCTTCCTTGGTGGATGGCGAGGATACAGAAAGGGGACCTGAAGGGCGGGCATTTGGTGCAGCTACTTGGGATGACTGCGTCCCAGATCGGAGTGCCTGGGTTCAAGTCCCAGCTCCGCTTCTAATTCTAGCACCCTGGGAGGCAACAGGAGATGGCTGAAGTATCTGGGTCCCGGCTACTCACATGGGAGACCTGGATTGAGTTCCAGGCTCTGGGCTTCAGCCTGGCCCAGCCCTGGCTGTTGTGAACATTTGGGGAGTGAACAGCAGATGGGGTATCTCTGTCTGTGACTCTCTGCCTTTCAAATGAATGAATAAATAAATAAGATTTAAAAAAAAAAAAGGGACCTGGCACTAGAGGGGCTGGGGAAGACTGACCTCTTGGCTGCTTCAGTTCATGGAAGATGACAATGTCGTGTGGGTTATTGAGGTTCTCAGCCAGGAAGGAGATTTCCAGGCCATTGAGACGATTTGCACTGAGAATGGCCTCATTCTCTAAGTCTGTCCAGAACACCTTGTCCTGTGGGGGCAGAGATGCAGGACAATGCGTCAGAGTCTAAACCCATGACCTCCATTCCAGGGCCCAGTCCCAAACCGTATCACAAGAATTGCCCTGACATCTCCCTGAGCTCCCCTGTCCACACACTGGACTCTCTGCCTGTGATCTGTAATGGATGCTGGCCTGGGTCCCTCCCATCTCAGAAGATCATTTGGTGATCCTGTGCCTTAGAATGAGGCACCAGCTCACTGGTACCACGCTGGGCCTGCTCCCTGCAGCCCAGCAGAAGCCCAAGCTGGGTCTCGAGAGATGCACTATCCCTGGGGCCTGGGACTGAGATAAGAATGGAAGGGGCATGTAAGCTACTGAGAGCTATGCCCTGTAGGGCCTCCTACAGCCTCTGGACACACACACACACACACACATACACACACACACCCAGACATACATCTTACAGGCACAACCATGCCTCCTCACAACCAGATCTAGACACATACCCACATGCTCATCTTCACACAGATAAGCATACATGTGCCTGAATAAGCACCTACCTAAATACTGGTGCAAATATTTATCTGATAGGCACCAGCATACCTGTACTCTGATGCATTTATGGATACACGTGCATACAACACACACACACACACACACACACACGTTTGAACCGACCTGTCTTTTGAAGCAAGGGCTGTACTTAGAGGAGAGCTGAGTGATGCAGTCCAAGCAAATGCTGCCAATGACCACCTCAGATCACTGCCCCTGCTTTCCCTCCCCTTGGTGGCAGACTTGGTTTTGGGGTAGAGGTGGGATGTAAGACTGTCATTGCTTGTGGCTTCCTCATTGCATGAGGAAGATGGTTGTTAGGGCTGGAGCCCAGGAGGGTCTTGACTCTTCCCCTTCCTGGATGCTGATTGACTTCTATGACCCCAGGGTCACAGAGATCAATAAAACTGTGCTGAAGCGGGGCGAGTGTCTGGCACAGCAGATAAGACGCTGCATCCTGGATCACAGCACCTGAATCCAAGTTCTTTTTTTTTTTTGGACAGGCAGAGTGGACAGTGAGAGAGAGAGACAGAGAGAAAGGTCTTCCTTTGCCGTTGGTTCACCCTCCAATGGCCGCCACAGCTGGCGCGCTGCGGCCGGCTCACCGCACTGATCCGAAGGCAGGAGCCAGGTGCTTATGCTGGTCTCCCATGCGGGTGCAGGGCCCAAGCACTTGGGCCATCCTCCACTGCACTCCCGGGCCACAGCAGAGAGCTGGCCTGGAAGAGGGGCAACCGGGACAGAATCTGGTGCCCCAACCGGGACTAGAACCCAGTGTGCCAGTGCCGCAAGGTGGAGGAATAGCCTAGTGAGCCGCAGCGCCAGCCCTGAATCCAAGTTCTAACTCTGCTTCTGATTCCAGCTTCCTGCTAACGCACACCCTGGGAGGCAGCAGGTGATGGCTCAAGCACTTGGGGCCTGCTACCCATGTGCGAGATCTGGATGGGATTCCCAGCTCCAAGCTTCAGCCAGGCCCAGCCCCAGCTGTTTTAGGCATCTGGGGAGTAAACCAGCAAATGGGAGTACTCTCTCTGTCTCTGCCTCTCAAATCACTAGCATCTCTCAGGCCATTTCCTACAGTGCATGATCTGTGTATCCCTTCTTCCCTTCCCCTTCATGGCACCCTTCTGGACATGTGGTGCAGTGCTGGGTGCTGAGGGTACAGGAGGAAACACGCGTGTCCAGCACCTCCCCCATGCTGGCAGACAAGGACTACGAAAACCTCATTCTGCAGGCAGCTCAGAAACTACAGACAAACAAGTCGACTGGCTTCTCTATTTCTTTGTCTGCATTTGGACAAGCCTCAGGGAGTCATCCTATTTGAACTAACCTTTGCTAGGCATCAGCATCTTGGTGGGGCCAGGCCTCCTCCCGTGGGACTCACCTCAAACACAGCTATTCCAAAAGGGTGGCTCAGGAAGTCGGGGGAGGAAATCAGCATCTTCCTGTTGCCTCCGCTGAAGTCAATGCTAGACAACTGGTGCAGCTTGGAGTCCACCCAGTATAGGCGCTGGTTCAGCAAATCTGGAGAAAGAAGGGGCGGGGATCAGGTCCTGGGCCAGGAACCAGCCCTCCGCTCCTCTGCATCCCTCAGTGCCCACATTTCCAGGTCCCAGACTGAAGCCAGCCCAGGCCAACCACCCATCAGGGAACAGAGGCACTGGTACTATGGGGAATCCAGAAACAAGACCCACGGTGCTGCACAGACGGTGGTAGGAATCAGGTGCCAGGGAAGGCAGGGCTCACCCAGGGTGATTCCGTTGGGCCATTCTATATTGTCTGACACCAGTGTCTGTCGGTCCGCACCATTGAGCCCGGACTTCTCGATCTTGGCCTGGAACCCCCAGTCAGACCAATACATGAACCTAAAAGACAGAAGAACCCATCCTAGTTTCTTGCAGGCGACCTGGCTGGAGTGGTCTGAGTCACAGGGCGCAATGACCTAGCAAGCAGCTGAGGCCCGTGTTGGTGGGGACTGGGAAGGCCTCTGAAACCCCTTGGGACATCCTATTGGCCAGCAGGCACTTGAGTCTTCACTTCATTTGAGACACCAGGAAAGGCAGCTCCAGGTGGAGCCCTAGAGCGTCAGCTGGGAGGAGCCCTTGTAAACCCCCCCTCCGGATTTACAGGGGAGAAAGGCGGTGGATGACCTTCTCACCCCAGGAGCCTCTGCTAGGCAATCTCTAGAACCTGCTCTGCTTGGGAGACTCCAATCCTGTGACACAAGTGAGCCACAGCATCCGGGCAAACACCAGCAACCAGTGACCCAAGAACCTCTGGGAGATTAAGAGGATGAGGGGTACACGTGGACTTTCTCATGGCCCAGAGCCTCCTGGAGCCCTCAAAATAGCTCTTGTGTCAGATCCATGAGAACTGAGTGCCCCCGGTGGGAGAATGGGAAACTTGGGGTGGGGATACTCACCCTCGCAGGGGGTCAACAGCGATGGCCCGGGGCTCACTAAGGTCACGGCTGAACAGAGTGCAACGGCGGCCACCATCAACTGTGGCCACCGAGATGGTCTTATTGCCCGAGTCGGTCCAGTACATGTGCTTGTGGACCCAGTCCACCGCCAGGCCCTCTGGAGAGTGCAGCTGCTCGTCGATGAGGACCTCCTGCTCTGCCGGGTCGCTGGCCTTGTCCATGTAGGCACTTAGGAGAAACCAGAGCTGGCCATGGGCGGGTGTTCCACCCAGGGGCCCATCCGGAGCTGCCCATGCACCCTTCCTGTGTCTCCTCCCCCGGGGCCGTTAACAGTGGCTCTTAGAGGAGTTTGGCCAGTTTCCATTCAACCCATTCCCTGGGCCACTGGGGTAGGGATACGGGCTCGAGTCAGCCCCATTCTGTGGTCTGGAGGAGCTCAGCTTAGTGGGCACAGAAGCTTGCCGGTAGAAATAACAGGATGTGATTACAGGGAGCAACAGAGGCTCATGGCAGCGGAGAATGGAGACGGAACCCTCCCAGAGAGTGGAAGAAGGCTTGATGGTTGAGTCCTAGAGGAGCCGCTCACCAGGAGCATGAAGCACAGAATGCCACTCAGGCAAAGGGCACAGCGTGTGTGAATGCCCAGAGGGTATGCTCGGGAGAGTTGGGAGTGCGGGCTGTGAGGTCAGAAGTAGGCGCAGGCAGGGGCCACGTCCTGACAGCCCCCGAGTGCCGGGCCCAGGAACCAGGCTTTTACCCAGGACAGGAGGTCGGAGGACATGGCTAGAGAAGCACACGCGATCCCTGGGAAATGGACTGGTTGGGAGGGAAGGGAACAAAGGCAAGAACACTGGCCAGGAGGCTGTCACAGCGTCCAGGTGACAGACGAAGTCTGAGGAAGGCTGTACCTGTGAGGCTGGGGACAGAGGCTGAGAATGCAGCAGCCACTCAGGGGAAGCTTTAGCTGGACTTCCCGTTTCCCAGGGGTTTCTTCTCGCCACACCCTCTGTCCAGGTGATTAGCTTCAGGCTCAGTGCCATCCCTGACTCTCCTCCCCAGTCCTGCCGGCTCTCTTAACGCCCAGACTGCAAAGCCAGCCTGCTCCCTGTGCACACCCCACAGGGCACTGGAACCCAGACTGCTCTTCCCCATTCCCCTCCCCTCAGCCCAATAGGCAGACAGCCCACCCCTCACCCCTGCTCCTCCTCGGTGCCTCTCATCTCAAACAACAGCACTACTGTTCTCGAAACCACCCAGCCGGAGACCCAACACTCCCGGTTAGCCTGGGAGTTACTTTTGACTCTCCCTCCTTCAGCCTCCCATCCGGTCTGTCATCAGACCCTGCCTCTCTGTCCCAACTTCGGACTGGGCCTGCTCTAGCTCTGTCCTTGGGTGTGCAGGTGGCAGCTGTGTGCGTCCGTGTGTTGGGGAGGTAGGGATCCAGTCGGCAGGGAGAAGCATGCAGTATCTTTACTTCCATCTATCCCATCATTCTTTCAACAGCGACTCAGCGTCTACCAGGGCCTGGTCACTGGCAGTCCTGCTGAGTGGCCCTCAGGACACAGAAAGGACACGACTGCCCCAAGGGTGGGCAGGCGGGCTGGAGGCACATCTGAGAAAGGTCTTGGAGAGAGCCTTGGGCGTGGGGGGCGTTCCCAGGGCTAAACTCTCCTGCCTGTGGCACCCTGGACCCCGCAAAGGGCTGGCCTGGGACAGTGCCATCCAGAGACACTTCCCAGACCCCCACGTACGGCAGCAGCCTCTCTACGCTCCCTCGTGATCACAGTGGCTGGCACCACGTCAGGAGTGGTATCCTCTGACGGGCCCGGTCTGAGTCAGCGCTGAGCGCCCAGGGTTGGATGCACTGCTGTGCGAGCTGCTCTGACAGTCCCCTCTTGACCAGGGACATCTTCCTTTCTGCCTGGGTGCTTCTCGTGCCCTGCACTTCCTCCTCAGGCCAGCAGAGGTCAGACAAAGCCCAGGCGAGTGATGCTCAACGCTACTTTTCCAGAAGAGCCACCCAGAGGCGATGTCCTGGTGTTTCCACCTCCACTGTGACCCTGCACTGCTTCCCAAACCCCACCTCACTCCCAGGGAACCCTGGAGGCAGAGGCCACCCCTCAAGACCTGGCTGCAGGGGACATGGCACTGCCACTCACCTGTAGATCTTGCGATAGGACAGGTCACACCAATAGATGCGATTGGTAGCAACTTCCACATCGAGCGCCACGACGTTCTTGAGCATGGGGATGAGGCGCGAGTGCTCCCGCCTCACCAGGTCTATCTTGCGCACCTCGTGCCGGTTGGTGAAAATCAGGGACGGGCTCTTGCCGGCTGCCGTGCAGGGAGAGGGGGAGAGGGGTCAGTGCCAGAGGCGGGGAGTCTGGAGACCAAGATGGGTGATGCCTCATTTTCCTGTAAACTAGGGCGCTAATCCCTACTTTAAAGGTTAGAGGAGCTGATGAAGTAATGAGTGCAAACGGCGTAAGATGCAAAGCACCATGTGTAAGGTTTCAATTATTTTTATTAGAGACAGGCTCCCCAAACTCTTTCACAACTCCCCATTACCCCCTAAGGCCTGCACTAGCGGCCTTCTGCAGTGTGACTCCCAGGCTCCCTGTCCAGCCCCATCCCCCGCCCTTCTAACATACCTGACTCTACTACTGGACTACCTGTCATTACCTGGCCGGGCAGGGCTCTGCTGCCTCAGGGCCTTTGCACAAGTTCTCCCCTCCACAACTACCACCTTCGCTGCGGGGAGCCCCACTGCCACTCTTCCAGCAGAGGCCGCCTGAGCAAGCAGGCCTCTGAGAAGGAATGGCATGGAGGGCCGACATCAGGGCAGGGCTCAAGGGAAAGACCCTCAGAGGCTGGGGGAGTCTGGTTCATCAGACCGGAGGGCGGGGCACGGTGACAGATGAAGCTGCGGAGAGCGGCCTGAGCCAGACAGCAAAGGGTGCTGGCAGCTGGGTGAAGAGTTTCCTTCTTTCTTTCTTTTTTTTTTTTTTTTTTCAAGATTTATTCTACTTATATGAAAGGCAGAGTTTACAGATAGCGGGAGAGACAGAGAGAGGTCTTCCATCCACTGGTTCACTCCCCAGATGGCTGCAATGGCCAGGGCTGGGCCAGACCAAAGCCAGGAGCCAGGAGCTTCTTCTGCATCTCCCACGTGGGCAGCAGGAGTTCAAGCACTTGGGCCATCCTCTGCTGCTTTCCTAGGCACATTAGCAGGAAGCTGGATCGGAAGGGGAGCAGTTAGGACTCTAATTGATGCCATATGGGATGCTGGTGTCACAGGCAGCGGCTTTACCTCCTATGCCACAATGTCAGCCCCTCAAAAGAATTTGCCCTCTGTCCTGAGCCAGGCGCAGAGATGGGACACGTGAGATACAGGACACAGGCTGCACACACTGCACAGCCCAGCACATGGGCAGTTGTACAGACACACAACTGCCCATGTAGATGCAAAGCTGTTTTAGGCTTAGATTTTTAGAAGATCAGTGACCTAGAAGTTCCTGGCAACTCCACATGAAAGGTCACTGTCCCACAGGCCTAGAGGGGGCTAGCTCCAGCTCCCATAGGAGGGGCTAGCTCCAGCTCCCACAGGCAGTTTCAAGATCTGTCTGGCCACTCTGAGGCACCAACACTGTTTGACTGACAGCTCCTAGCTGCACCCATCCCTGGAACTGCCGGTGCCTTCCCCCTCTCTCGTTTTCCAGTTGATGCTTCTCAGGGTCACCTGGTCCTTGTCATTGTGCATCTGTGCCAGGCTAATGTGTTCTCCTGGGGCAGGGTGGGACCAGCACAGAGCCAGGTAAGGCCCGTGGCCATGTGTGTAGTGATGGAGACTGTGGCACAGCAGGTTGGGGGTGAGAGGGAGGGAGTGACACAATTAGAGCATGAGACAGGGCTCAGAGTGCGGGAGGGGCAGTGAGGAGGGCTGGGTTCTGGGCCCAGTGGTGCGATGTCCCCCCTCCCCAGCGGAGGGCAAGGACACTGGCCTCCCTGTAGGCAGAGCTACTGAGCATCCTGACGTGCCTTCTCCTGGGATCTGTGACTGAGACATGGGCCTGTGTATTCAGGATTTGAGTTCATAGAAATTGGAATTAAAAGGTAAGTTATTTATTTACAACAAAAATGAAATTCATGTCTATTTTTTTCTATGATTTTTTGAAGACTCTTCTTATGCATGGACTTCAAAAATTTTTGCACCAAAATAAACTCATCTTTTAATTCCGTCTATCATGAACTTTTAAAAATATCCTTGTGGTGTCAGTGTTGTGGCATAGCAGGTAAAGCCAGCACCCGCAGTGCCAGCATCCCATGTGGGCACCACTCCATGTTCCTGCTGCTCCACTTCCAATCCGGCTTCCTACTAATGGCCTGGGAAAGCAGCGGAAGATATCCCAAGTGTTTAGGTCCCTGACACTCACATGAGAGACCCAGATAAAGTTCCTGGCTCCTGGCTTCAGCCTGACAAAGCCCTAGCTGTTGCAGCCATTTGGGGGAGTGAACCAGCAGATGGAAGACCTCTTTCTTTCTGACTATCCCTCTCTCTCTGAAATTCTTTCAAATAAATGGTTTTTAAAAATGTAAAAATATTCTCATATAGGAGCATTTTGTGTATGCATGGTCAGTAGTGTGCTGTCTCCACTGTACATATGTAACCTGTGTCATATATCACACACATTCTATGTGGGGTAGGAACAGGTTACGGGTTACATGTTTTGTGCCAGTGTATGTGTTGCATGTTGTTTGGGTGGTATGATTTTGGGGTTTGTGGGCTACATACTAAGTATTGTGTTTCCTGTGTTATAGTCTGTGTTGTGTATTGCATGTATGTGAACTTTAGACTATACATACATCCTACTGCCTACTCAGTACCTCCACTTGAACTCTCAACAGTTTCCTTAAACTTAACACGCCCAAAACAGTCTAATATTCCCCTACACCTGCTTCTCTCACTATTTTTCCCAAACTCAGTAGAGGCAATCCTATTTCTCAGTTGCATGGCCTGAAACTTTTGGAGTCATCTTTGCCTCTCACCCCACATCTGGTCCCTAAGCAAATCTGTTGGTTGACCTTCAAGATATAGCCACAGGGTCAGGGTCCGCTTCTCACTATGCCCACTGCAGCCACCTGGTGCACGCCACCATCATCCCCTCCTGTGTGACTGCGACGACCCCTTCTGTGGGGTCGCGGCCTCACCCCTTGCCCTCTACAGTCTGTGTGCCGCGTTGGAGCCCCGACGTCCCGCCCTGGACTTAGCACGAAAGGCAGTGTGTTAGGGCCTCTGGGCCCAGCTCATCTCTCTGACTTCATCTCCTCCTGATCTCCCGGCTCCGACTGCACAGACGCCCTTGGCTTCCATGCTGCTCTTCCAGCATGCCCCCCTGCCTCAGTGGGCCTCAGCCCCTCACCTCCTTCCAGTCTTTGCTTAAATGTCCCTGTCTCAGAGAGGGACTCCCTGGCCACTGTGCTTAAAATGGGGACCCACTGCCCTCCTGCCCTTCCCTAATCTACTTCTCCTTAGCCCTCACTGCCATCTGCCATGCACTGTATGGTATTCATTTATCTTACTTCTTGTCTGTCTCACCCATCAGAATCTAGGTCCCATGAAGGCAGACAGGGATTTGGGTCTGTTTTGCTAACTGCTGATCCCCAGTGCCTGCAGCAACGTTAGATATTTAGTATAAAGAACTGGCTAACACGGCTTCATGCACTTGGCTGAGCTGATCAATGTGCGGGTCTGCACACGTAGTGCTGAGCGCTGTGAGGCTGGTTGTGTAGTCTGAGTCCAGGTCCGTATGCTGTGTTGTGTGACTGTGTTCTCTGTGGGCTGCGTTAGTGGCTCCAGGCGGTGTGCGTGTACAGCACATTGTGTGTGTGTGTGATGCATATATATTTTCACTTCGAGTACGGTGTGTGCGTGTGCCCGTCCTCACCTCACATACATTAGTACACTGCTCCCTGTCCCCTGGGGATGTGCATACCGGCAGCCTTGCAGTTCTTGCTCAGTGTGTCCATCTCATAGCCGGGGTGGCACTCGCACTTGAAGTAGCCCTTGTAATTGACGCAGATCTGGCTGCAGGCATCTGGGTCCTCACACTCGTCAATGTCTGTGGGGGAAGAGCAGGGGTCACAACTGGCCCAGGAGCCGCCTCTGCGTGGGGGATGCTGGGAGCAGCTCTCACCGCCGCAAGTCTTCTGGTCCAGGAGCCGGAACCCGGCGGGGCACGAGCACTCAAAGCCAATCCTGCGGTCGGTGCAGATGTGGGAACAGCCGCCGTTGTTGTGCTGGCACTCATTCAGCCCTGCAGAGGGACGCAGGTTCCTGAGGGGCCAGGAGACCAGGAGGGGGTAGGGCAGCGGGGGGCGGGGCCTGGTGCGGAAGCAGAGCCTCAGGGCGGTGGGACTCCCACAGAGCCAGGAGGACTTGGAGACCTCATTGAGCCTCAGCCTCAGTAACCAGGTGTCTGGGCAAGAGGAGGTTCGGAGAGGGCAAGTCCTCACTCAAGGTCCAGTGGGGTCAGAGTGGAACCAGAACTCAGGTCCTCGGACTCCTGGCTGGGGCTCTCTGTCCACATGAGGCTGGAGACAGCCAGGCCTTCTCTGGTGGCCTAAGGTCTTTCCTTTCACAAACACGTTTCCTAAGCTCTTCCTTGCCGTGGCCTCCGAGTGTCACATCCCACCCTCCCCAAGACGCCCTTCTGGAAGGCCCCACTTCCGGGCTGGGCAGCCGGCTCCACCTAGGAACCGCGCTGCCCTTGTGCCGGTCTCCCTGCACGGCCGCCTCTGGAGCTCCGGCTCCAGCTCCCGCTCCCAGCCCTGCTGTGGGGGGCTGGCCAGGAGGCAGAGGCCCCTGAGACCCCCGAGAATCCTGGAACTCTGGTTTCTGACACCCTCCTCTGGACACATCCCCTCTGTCCGCGTCCCCGTCTCTGGACGGGGCCCAGCTAGCCGGTCACCCAGGAGTCTGAACACGTAGGCCGCCCCTCCGCTCTGTTGGTGCTCTCCCACCATGAACTACACGATGGAGTCTTTTCAGCTCCTGTCCCTGTCCTCTGCCTGGTCCCATGCCTGCCCTCAGGATTACCAACTACTGCAAGGGATGAGGATCGCCAGGAGGCCATCTGTTCTCGTGCCCCCTCCTCCGCTCCCTCACCACCTTCTGGCCAGGGAGTCCAGGGCCCAGGGCTCACCAAGTCCTCACAGCATCTCCTGAGCTTCGGAATCACAGAAGGTTAATCCCGCGAGCCAAGGGAAGGTGCCACGCCCCTTACCCGCCAAGTGCATGCACCACCACCCTGCCACGCCACGCCGCGCCACGCCACGCCACGCCAAGCAGAGCTGAGCTGAGCTGCCCGCCCCAGGCCATGCACAGCCGAGGGGTGCCCCCACCTCCAGCCTGAGCCAAGCTTAGGGAAAGTCCCCTTTACCCCTGGGCCTCCTTCTGTTTCCCCGGAATGTTGGTGCAACTGAAAAAACAAGACCACAGCAAGCCTGTGACTGGGGGGCCTGGGAGTGTCGCAGCCAGGCCCTGCCCTGGGAATGGTGTCCCGCAGGAGCGTTCCTGGCACTCCGAGCCCTCCCTGTAGCTCTCCCGTCCGCTCCCATTCACTCGCAGCCGCATTCACGCACCCACTCGCTCCCTTCCGCCCCTCAGCGGCTGTGTTTGCTGAGCCCTGGACACAGTGGCATGTGTCGTGAGCTCTGGAGGGGGCCAGGGGAGAGCGCCAAGTGACTCTGAGGGCAGAGTCCCCCAGGGCTGAGGGGAAGGCGGGAAGGCAAAGGACAGCAGGTGTGGGCCTGTCTCCCATCGCTCCCCGGGAAGGCCTGGAGGAGCTCGGGTCCTTTCCCATTCCGTCGAGCCTGGAGGTGACTCTGCTCCCTGGGGATCCACGCGGGGGTGGGGGAGCATGGTCCTGGGAGGCCTGAGCAGCGCGGGGTCACTTTCCCCAGCACGTGCACACACCTGCATGCACACACGGCCGCAGACGTGCGGACACACACAGGGAAGGGTGACTGCAGCTCCCCAACCTGAGGCAGAGCAGGAGACACGGACAGTGGCTCTCACCAACAGAGACAGCAGGGACACGCACAGACAAACACATGCGTACATACTTCTCTTTGGTGTGTCATGCAAAAGACGGGAGAGAAGAGAGAGTTTAGTAGGTTAGCAGTCCCTTGCTAGCTGCAGACCTGGGGGTGGGGGTGGGGGCCCTGGGCTCAGCTGCTCCGGCTTCGCTGGCCCCTCTCGGGACCTCCCTGCTTGGCAGGGCCTGGGATGTCTGTCTTCCGGAAGCTCCGTGGGTGGCTGAGTGACCTTCCCAGCAACCCTCCCCTTCAGGGCCAGCCTCCCTTCTGCCCTCACAAAGGGAGGGCAGACGCTGCTCCCGGGGAGGTCAGTGAATGAAGAGTCCAGGACGGGGGTGTGGGAAGCAGACAGGGAGGGGCTGGCCTGGGCACTGTGCTGCCAAGGTTCTCTGTCCAAATCTCCCTCAACCCCTGACCTGCTGAGATGGCAGAGAAAGGATTCATGGAGCTTCCTGGGGTCCACACTGGTTTCCAGCATGTTCCCTGGGATCCCCACCCCCACTTCAGTCCAGACCCTCTGTGCTTTCTAGGCTGGATCGCACCCACCCTGATAGCTCTGGCCTCAGGACGGCGGCCTTGTCCGTGGCTCACCGTGGAGCAGGTGCAGAGATGGAGGCTTGAGCCTCTCAGGGCTGTAGACGGGGCCACCTCCTGCTGCTGGGGCTGTCCTGCCCGCCCCCCCCCCCCAGGCCAGGCCTGGGCAGCCGCCCTGCGATGGGCCTGCACGGGCTGCCTGCCTGCCTGCCGTTCCCCTGGGGGACTTCCTCAGGCGGCTGGGAGGCCTCGGCAGCCAGGGCCCTCACTAGATCAGCGAGGCGGGAATCCTGTGGCAGCGAGACCAGAGTGCACACACTCAGAGGCCCGAAGGCGGAAGGAACGAGGAAAGGCTAGGTTTGTGAGAGGAAGCAGAATTTGGAGCATGTGCTCTAGAAAGGAGGCTTGGAGCTCTGCAGATACAGGACAGGAGGCCCCGGGGCAAAGAGCCCCTTCCAAGGCCACAGGACAGCGCGTGAGTCCAGAGAGAGGAAGAGCAGAAAGGGCGCACCAGGGCCTCGAGCCCAGAGGCCCGGAGGGGCGTGGCAGGAGGGCTGGTGGCCAGGACAGGTACCGTACCACACTCTTTCAGAAGCTCATCCGACCAGTCCCGGCAGTCCCTCTGAGCATCACACACTTTCCCGCTGTCCACGCACTCGCCACTCGTACACTGAAAGCTGCGGGGACCCTCGCAAGTTGACTCTGTTGGGCCAGACAAGAGGGTGGACAGTGCCCGTGAGATCTGGGGCAGGGAGGGCTGGCCAGCTCCAGCCCCCACAGGTCTCCAGTGGGTGACCCCACACAGGAAGCCACGTCCAGGGCCTGCGATGGCTGTGCTCCCAGCAGGCCGAGCGGCACACAGCGAGGCAGACCCCGGGGCAGTGCTGGCCCAGGGTGGGTCTGTGCAGAGCTCTAGAGACCTTAGAGACCAAGGAAGGGGAGCCTCTGCCCCAGGGACCTGATCAGGGAGCAGGGAGCACCTCACTGCCCAACCAGGTACCCATTCCCCCGGAAGACGGAAGACGTCGGGTTATATCCCTGGTCCTGCAGGGCGGGGGATAACCAGGTCCTCTGAAAATCCAGGGGCCTCCCCAGGGAGCAGGATTCGGCTTCCGCTGTCTGGAAACCCGGGAGCGAAGCATTCGCAGGGTTGGAGGTGGACAAAGGGTGGGGGCTGGACTTCCTGTGCTGTTCCCAGGTCTCTCTCAGCTTTTGCAGTCCTTAAAAATCCAGTTCTGGTGCCGCCAGGGCCCCACGGGAAGGGAGTCAGGAGCGAGTGGCGCTCTGAGGGGCCTGCCTCTCCGGGACCGGGGAGGCCGCAGCCCCTCTGCCTGACGGCACGCACCCTGCAGGCAGCCGGCCTCATCACTCCCGTCCCGACAGTCCTGTTCCTGGTCACAGCGCTTGGTGGCAAGGACGCAGGTGCCGTCTCCACACCGGAACTCGTCCCCACGGCAGGTGCCCGGCGCTGCTGAGAGAGGGCAAAGGCAGAGGGTCGGCGGGCCGGGCGCTAGGACAGGCCCCTGCCCGGCCCTCCCCATGCTGTGTCGACCCCTGGCAAGGACAGGCCCAGTGGCTGAGCTCAGCAGTCCTCACAGGACACCTGGCCAAGGCACCTCAAGTGTACGGGCGGGAGACTGAAGCTCAGAGTGGGGAAGGGCTTGCCCAGGGCCACAGCACTCCGGCTGGCAGAGCCAGGACTGCCGCCCAGGTCTCCTGTCCCCTCAGCCACCACCTCTCCCCAGGGCCGGTCCTCCGGCACGGACGCAAAGCCTTCTTCTGAGTCTTGGTGCTCATTATCAGTGACCTCATCCACTTGCAAACCTTTCCTGAGCCAGGTGATGTGCAGGGGGCAGACGGGGAGCCCAGAGCCAACCAGAGCCTCCCCATTTTTCAGGAGTTCAGGGTGCAGGGGGGCCGCACAGGTCAGGCCATCACAGCATGACATGGGCTGCAAGGTGCGGAGGGGGGAAGGGTCAGGGTTGGTGGCTCAGGGACCCAGCTCGGCTGGGACGGTCAGATCAGTGCAGCCGGGGCCAGGCCTTGAAGGATGAGCCAGTGTGGCAGACCCTGACAGTCCAAGGTCACCGGCAGTGGAGCCCCCGGGGCACCCCGGGAACGGGGCAGGGAGGGGCTGAGACTCGGGTCCTGTGAGGATGCTTGGTCTCTGGAGTTAGACCCGACTCCACAGGTAGCCACAGGCTCCAGCAAGTCACCCCTCCCACCCGGTCCTCCTCCACAGCGATCGACCGGGGTAATCCACTCGGGTGAGGGAGGGCAGGGAGCCTGGCGGGCGGGGTGGGCAGAGCGGCCGGGCCTTGGGGGGCTTACGGCAGTCGGCCTCGTCCGACTTGTCCTTGCAGTCGTGGTCGCCGTCGCAGCGCCAGCCCAGGTGCACACATTCGCCGCTGCGGCAGGCGAACTGGACGGCGGGGGCGCAGGCACTGGGCGCGGCCGTGGCCCCCGGGCCCGCGCGGCCACACAGGTCGGCAGCCTCGTCCGAGCCGTCCTCGCAGTCCAATTGCCGGTCGCAGACCCAGCGCTCTGGGATGCAGGTGCCGCCGCCGCCGCCGCAGCGGAACTCCAAGGGCCCGCAGGCCGGGTCGGCACAACCGCGCTCGTCGCTGCCGTCCCCGCAGTCGTCGTCGCCGTCGCACACGAACACGGCGGCCAGGCACGAGCGGTTGCCGCATCGGAACTCGTGCGGAGCGCACACTGCGCGGGACAGAGAGCCGGTCGGCCCGACGGACCCCACCCGAGCCGGCCGGGGGCCCTGCGCGTCCTGCCCTAGGGCTCTGACCCTCATCTGCGGGCGGGAGCGAGTCCCGCGAAGGGCTGGACCCGTGGGCGTTGGGTAAGGCACAGCGAAGCGGGGCTTCCCTACCGCTGCGCCCGGGACCCTGGGCAGCATCACTCGGCCTCCCGGAGCCTCGCGGGCCCCTGGGTAAAAGAATGCGAATCGCAGCCAGGTAGGCTGTGCGCGCCGTCTCCGAGGACAGCACCGGCTCCCTCCACATGGGGGCGCCCGGAGCCTGCGTTTCTACCTTTGCTCAGCCAACTGTCAATTGTCATTGTTATTGAAAAGAAAATAGAGTCGTGTCTGCAGCTTCGCGAGGTGGGCAGCTCATGCCATGCATTTCTGACAGCTCTACCAAGTGTCTGGCAGGGGCGGTTTTTTCTGGGCTTCGGGGCTGGGGGGACAGGTGGGGGTGTGGGAGCACTGGCCCCTTGGTGCCATTCCCCCAAGATGATGCTGATGGCCAGCCCTGCTCTCCTCCTGCTGGGGTAGGGCTTGTGGATGCGGGGGTAGGGTGGGCTCACTGCCCTCTGGGAGTTCCGATAGGAACCCCTTCTTAGCTCTGGGCTCTCCCTAGGCCCAGGGAGCTCACCTCCCGGCACTCACAGAGCTTGAGCTGGAGAAGGGCAGGGTTCTTTCTCTGCCCAGCGGCTGGGAGCCATGGCAGAGGAGGCCTGAGACCTTCTGCCATCCTGCCTCCTATAATTAGCAGGTACTGCTCCTGTCCCAACATGGCCTCCTTGGAAACCCTCCCAGCGCCTGGGGGCCTTTCCATGGAGGGAATCCTCCAGCTGTGGTGGGGGGGGGGGGGGGGCAGGATCCTCACTGGCCCGTGAATCCCAACAGAACTGTCACAGCTGAAGACAGGAGCCACTCGGAAGCTTCTGGAGGGGGTGGCATTTCCCGGACCAGAAGGGACACAGAGGACACAAAGAGGCTGGAGGAGGGCAGGGGGGTGTGGGGCAGTGCCAAATGACCGCCCTGTCTCCACTAGGGCTCGCGGTGGCCCCGGGAACCGTGTGCTCCCTGAGAGGGGCCTGTGCACGCAGTAGGCGCCCATGGCATTCCGTGCAGGGAGGCCTGGCCGCGCTCCCCACCGCGCCGAGCCCCGCCGCCGGCCCCCTCGCCGGGAAGGGCATAATCCTGTGTTTGAAGCTCAGCGATGTGGAACCGTCCCAGTGACCACTTCCATCTGTCCCTGCTGGGGCCGCGGGCAGCGTCTTCCCGCTCCGGAATCTGCCTGCGCCCCTCCCCCTGCCCCCAGCCCTGGTTCCCGCCCTTGCTCGGGGAGCAGCAGACTCGTGGAATGGATGGCAGATGTCAGGCGTGGTGGGACGCTCGTGGGCTCTGCTGTCCGACTGGAGCCGGGCGGCCACTCAGCCCCGCGCACTGCTCCTCCCTTGTCTGAGCCTCAGTCTCCTCGCCCATAACAGGGATGACGATGGCAACTCATGAGGTGGTTGTGAGGATGAAAGGAGGCAATGTGTCCGCAGCGCCCCCCACAGCCAGGGTCCTGCCCCGCGGCCCGGCCTCTCCGTCCGCCTGCCCTGCCCCCTCCTCGCACACCCTGGGGTCTGAGCCCCGACTCACAGGGCGCACAGCCGGCCTCGTCCGCTCCGCTCTCGCAGTCCTTCTCCCCATCGCAGCGCCATGAGGCGGGCACACACTTGTGGCTGGTGGGGCCGCAGCTCAGCTTCTCGGCGGGGCACTCCTGCTTGGCTGCGGAGACACAGCCACGTGTGGCTTAGGCAAAGGGGACACCAGGCAGAGCACCCACCAGCCCTTCCCACCCAGCCCAGCCACCTGGCCCAGGCCCCAGGAGTCCATTAGGGTTTCTTCATGTGAGAAGAGGCCCCTGCCTGCCCCAGGGCCTTGCCACATCCTTAACCTTTTTCTTATTTTAAAGATTAATTTTATTTATTTGAAGGCAGAGTGACACAGAGAGAGAGGGAGAGAGAGAGAGAGAGAGAGAGAGAGCTTCCATTTGCTGGTTCACTCCCCAGCTGGCGGCAATGGCCAGGGCTGGGCCAGGCTGAAGCCTGGAGCCCGGAGCTCCATCCGGGTCCTGCACCTGGGTCTGGAGTCGGCACCTACCACCTCGTCTGGTGTGCAGCAGTGCTCAGCCAATCGGGGCTCACCTGTTAGTGTGGACAAATCGAGTGGGTGACATTTACTGAGCCCTGGGCTGGGGATTCTTCTGGATGCTACACAGACCTTCTCTTAGGCATGGAAATCTCGTAGACAGGGGATGGAGTTGTGGTGTGTGGGTGAAGCCATTGCCTGTGATGCCGGCATCCCGCTCTGCAGCACCAGTTCAAGTCCTGGCTGCTCCACCTCCTATCCAGCTCCCTGCTAATGCGCCTGGGAAAGCAGTGGAAGACAGCCCAAATCCTTGGGCTCCTGCCACCCACAGGGGAGACCTGGGTGGAGTTCTTGGCTCCTGGCTTCAGCCTGGATTGGTCTCTTCCATTGAGGCCATTTACAGAGTGAACCTGTGGATGGAAGCGCTCGCTCTCTGTTTCTCTCTCTGTCTTTCAAATAAATAAACCAACAAGTCTTTAAAACAATAAATCCTATAGACAGGTAATAGCAGTATCTCCATTCTTCCAGCCCAGAGATAAGGATTGCTCAGCCAGGGCACACAGCGAGTGAGTGACCGAGCTAGGACCTAAACCCCCGCAGCCAGGCTCCGGGGCCCATGTCTCTGTGCTGGAGGCCAGGATGTAATCCTCACCCTGCCCAGTTATTATCAAACCAATGGAAGCATCCAGCACCATGCCGGGCACATCCCAAGGGCCATAGAGATCCAGCCTCCTGCACTCCCTGGAAGGCAGCTGGGAGCTGACCATGGAGGTCTGGGGTGCACCTGCCGCCTGAGCCTGTCACGTGCACCCAGGAGCCGCCCCCAGCCCTGACTGGGTTTCTCATTCTTTCTTCCAATGTGAGAATCCAGCCTGGGGCTCACGGCCCCTGATTGAGTGAGCCTCTGATTGCAGCTGCAGTAATTATAGCTGCGCAGTCCCGCTGGGCCCTGCTGCACGGTGGCTGCTCTCAGCAGCGGGCTCAGCACTCACTGGGGGAGGAGGCTGGGGAGGGGGTGCTTGGAGCAGTTGAGGCCTTGGGGAGCCCTCTAAATCCATGGGTTCAGATGCTGGCCTCATTGATCTGGAAGATCAGCCGAGGCCCAGTTGGGGTGCACCGCTCGCAGGCACAGATGGGAGGTGGCAGGAAAGAGTGCAGGGTGTGGGGGCTCCATGTTGCTGGAGCTTAAGAGGCAGCTTGGAGGGGCGGGAGGTGTGGCCAGTGGGCAGGCAGGTGTCAGCCAACAGAGAGGGACTTGAGTGCCCGGGAGCAGGCGGCTGTGTCAGGACAGTGGAGGGGCCGGGGTTGTGGTGCGGCGGGTTAAGCCACCACCTGTGGCTCCAGCGTCCCATAACCGAGTGTTGGTTCAAGTCCAAACCTACTGGCGCTGAATCCTCCCAGCCTCCAGCACCGTGAACAAAACTATGTTTCTAAAGTGCCCAGTCTCAGGTATTTTTCTGTAGCTGCTAGAACCGGCCAAGGGTGCACCCCGACCCTGACCCTGACGGGTAAGCAGGCCCTGCAGACTGTGAGCACAAAGCCGGGGGGTGCCATTCACCCCGTCAGAGGTGCCCCCAGAGCAGCCTTCTGCAGCAGGCTGCAGGTAAAGCCCTGCATTGGAGAGAGGAGGAACCGGAGGCTTGGGGAGACCAGGCACAGGCCCAAAGACACACAGCAGGGGAGAGGCAGTGCCTGGGTTCCTCTGACTAGAGCCTGACCCTTGGCATCAAATCCGCAGGCTCCAGAAGCAGCTGCAAACCCTGCTCCCCAAAGCCTAGGTGACTGAAGGAACCCGGGCCATATGCACCAGCCCCAGGGGTCTGGGCTGCAGACCCCGTGCACCTTTAATGAATATTTATACAGTTAATTGCATAACCTTTCAGCAAGGACAATGATTAAACAGTCCGTCTGCTTCCTTTCTTTATAATTAATAAGACATTTGCTGCGTCCCTAAATAGACAGCTCTAGTCCCAGGCTCTCAAGGATGCAGCAGTGCCTGACGCCAGCTCCCCCCGCCCCCGCCCCCGAAGGCACGGCCTTTGCAGTTGCAGGGCAAGGACACCTGTGAGACCACCATGCCGAGGGACTCCTGGAGTGGCAGGAGACTGAGGCCCTGCGAGGGAAAGGGAC
Source organism: Oryctolagus cuniculus (assembly GCF_051225735.1). Lineage (NCBI taxonomy): Eukaryota > Metazoa > Chordata > Mammalia > Lagomorpha > Leporidae > Oryctolagus > Oryctolagus cuniculus. The sequence continues at coordinate 120,420,816 of NC_142873.1, read as the reverse complement.
CTGCCTGCACCTTCACTGTCTCTCTTGTGATGCAGCTCTTCCCCACGGCCAGGACTGGAACCTGGCTCCAAGCCTGGCCAGGTGGCCTGTGCAGCCTCTCCCTGCGGGCCACGTACTCTCGAGACCCCGGCTTACAGAGGAGGCGGGCAAAGCAGAGAGGCTGAGTCCTGTGCTGGGTGGCAGAGCTGGGCTCACTTCCTCCCCAGGTCCAAGCACCCCACCTAACTTACTGCCATGAGAACGCAGGCCCCGTGCGGGGTCTCCCCAGTTCCCCTGGGCTGGAGGCGTCTCACGCAGAGGCAGGAAGCTCTCTGAGCCTTTGCTTGGGCAGGTCCTACAAGATGTGCTGTCGTGCAGCGGGTAAAGCTTTCACCTGGGAAAGCAGCAGCAGATGACCCAAGTGCTTGGGCCCCTGCCACCCACGAGGCAGACCCGGAAGCTCCTGGCTTTGGCCTAGCCCAGCCCTGGCTGTTGTGGCCAATAGGGAAGGAACTGGTAGATGGATGGAAGACCTCTCTCTCTGTCTGTCTCTCCTTCTCTCTCTCTAACTCTGACTTTCGAGTAAATACATAAATAAAGACGGGCATCTGATGCCCAGCCTTGGGACAACTGAAGCCAAAGGCCCCAGGCAGCACACTGTGGGGAAAGAGCGGAGGTCTGAGCGGCAGCCTTGCCTGCAAATCCCACTTACTAACCCTGAGGTCCTCAGGCAGCCACTTCGCCTCTGTGAGCACCTACAAGTGGGGCTGTGCGTGGCTGAAATGAAGACACGGGGGAGCTGAGAGCAAGCCTGGCGCTCAGCAGACGCTGCCCCTGAGTTGGTCCATGAAATGCAAGTGCAAATGGCCTTTACCCTGGGGATGCACATTACAAGGTCCCAGGGACTCGTCGCTTGTGACTGACGCCTCTGAGGGAGGCCCTCAGCCTGCTGGCCCAGTACCCCAGGTTCTATGGGGCAGGCAAAGTCCACAGAGGACCTTGAAACTCCAGCCTGGAAGGCTGGAAGCTTCTGTTAATTCCCAGAGAATCCTGCCCCAGAAATCCAAATCCATTGGTACATTCTCTAATTCATAAGTTTGCAAATTAACAAAGAGGGAAATGACTGTTGGAAAACAAGAATGAAAGTTTGGGGCGGCAGCTCATTGATGGAACGTGTCTACGAGGTCAGCCCCGGAATGCGGACCAGAGAGTCAAGCGGTGGGGACTGCAGTACCACTCGATCCGACTCCTGCCCTGGTGTGTGTGGGGGGGGACGACTGCGCCACACGGGGCCCAGGCTGGGGCTGCTGGCAGGGCCATCTCAGCAAGTCTCAGGTCTCTGTTGCCTGCTCTGCCCTCTGCAGGGGAGCCTGGTGAGTCCCTGAGGTCCCCTCGCAGGTGGAGAGGTTCTGGGCTGCAGGAAAAAAGCTCCGGATTCAGCCGGGAGCAGCCCGCAGTGTAGCCCTCACCTTGAAACCTCCCGCACCCCCGTGGACACCTTGGACGTGGGTCAGAAGCCGGCCCCAATCAAGCGAGCTATAATTAGAGCTGAAATGCTATTTTTCATTAGGCAAATGTTCTTGGCTTTTCCACGGTGGCTCCTGGGAGAAAACTCCAGCCAGGCAGGGGAAGACAACGGGGGGGGGGGGGGGGGGGGCAGCATGAGAACTGGGACCTGCTCCTGTACCCCCCTCCCTCTCAGTGCAACCCTGCCTCACTTTGCTATTCCAACCTTGGAACACCCCACTATCTTAAGGTTCTAATCAGCTGTGGCATCCCGGGGCAGAGGGGAATAAAACCCACACCGCCATGTACTCCAGCACTGGCTGACACCTGCATTTCTCATCTGATCCTCACAACCCCAGCCACCCAGGTACCAGCGCCCCATGTTACAGATGAACAAATGGAGGCTCCAACGTCTCCCGGGTTACAGGACCTGAACCTGACTACACCGGATACCAAACTCACAGCACTTTCCTATCTGTATCATCTCTGTGGGGGCAGGCAGAGGGGGACTGTCCTGGGAGCTGGCACAGCCCCAGAAACCTGGCAGGCCATGGAAGTTGCTATGGCAACACCAATTAAATGGACAGCGGGTTGGCTGCCCGGTTCTCATTCAGTTGGGAAGCTGTGAGCGAAGCCCGCTACCAGGTCCTCCTGCCCCAAATTCCGCCTGACCCTCCAGGGCTCCCGCTGGACAGCCTGCTCTGGGCAGCCCTCCCCGCCAGGGGCCTTGCCTGGCCCTGACCAACGTAACTTCCTAGGCAGGGGGCGTCCTGGGCCTCGCACCCCTGCCGGACCATAGGGGAGGGAGAAAGGAGCTCTCAGGACACTAGGGTTCAGGAACCTTGGAAGTGTGGAAGTCTTTGGAATTCTGGATGCTAGAGACTGGCCCCAGGGTGGGTGGGCAGGTGAGCAGGGCCTGGCAGCAGGTGGCCAGGCAGCCTATAGGAGAACAGGGCTTCTGGCTTCCAGGTGCGGCCTGGCTGCCCCAGCAACCCCCCGAGAGGAGCCCTCCTCTGCCAGGGAAGACCTGTGTGTCTCTGAAGCAAGTCTAGCAGCTTCTCTGGGCCTCCAGCTGCTCCTCAGCTGTCAAGTGGAAGCGATCGAGTATGGGTGGCCAGAGGGCCCTGCACAGCGGGGGTGGGGGGCGGCAGGGCTTGCAAGAGCTGGGCTGGGGCGGGGGGAGGCGGTACTCAGGGCAGCCCAGGACAGGGCAGTGAGGAAGGAGAAGGTGACAAGGATGATGGCGAGATGGGACATGCAGAGGGGGGAGGCAACCCAGGGGAGTAGGGAAGGGTGGGGAAGAGGGGGGGTGGGAAGACCACGACCCAAGGGCACAGAGACGTGGGAGAAGGGGGAACACAGCCCCCACTAACAGCCCAGCAAGGCGGCTCTCCCCCCTCTCTCTGCCCCCAGCATTCCAGGCAGCCGTTGGGATGGGCGATGGCGGAAAAGCCCCCTGTGGCCACAGCCCCCTCCCAAACACACACTCCAGGCTGCACGTGACTCTGCCCCTTGGAGCGGGGCAGTCTGGGGCGAGGAGGATGGACGTTTTGAGTGGGCGTGGTGAGGCTTTGTTCCTTCCCCAGCTGAGCACAAAGCGCCCCCAGAACTGCATGGGGCTGGGCTATTCTGCTCTGTGGGGTGGGTGAGGAAAGGTGGGGCCTGTGGCGTGAGTGGTGAGGGCAGGGCCCACCGAGCAAGGGTGGAGGGGCCCCGGTGAGGGGCGGGGGTCCCGCGCCCCCTCCCCGTCTCTCGCTCCCTTCTGCTCGCCTGCTCGCTCGGGAGAGACTGGCAGCGCTGTTGCTAGGAGACAAGGAAACCCAGTTATCACCAGCCGCAGCCCTGGTGGAACTTGGGCCTCTATTGTCCCTGCCTCTGTCTCTGGGGTGACTATGACCCCTAAAGAGGGGCTCCTGGCCCTGCCAGCCCCACATCCTCCTTGTGCCCCCACCCCTCCCCGCCAGGCCTTTTGTCTCAGGCCCCAGCCTTGCAGCTCTGCCTGCATCCTGGGCCCCTCCCCACCCCCTGCTCATCTCCTTTTTAATTTAACAAATGTCACAGCACGACCTGGCGGGCAGAAGTTTGCTTTGAGGATTAGGGCCTGGGAAGGAAATTACAGAGCTGCAAAGCCAGGGACTTCGCTCTCGGGCGGGTGCTGCACCTCTTCCCCCCTCTCCAACCTCTGTGCCTCTGTCCCCACCAGGTAGGCTCAGCCCACCCAGGGGGCTGCCACGTCCTGGCTGGGTGGCCTTGGGCAAAACGCTCGACCTTTCTGAGCCTCAGTACCTTCTTGGACAAAATGGAGAAAGGGAGAGCACCTGCCTTGCGAGGCTGTGCATGGAAGGCAAGCACCGGCAGAGCTGAGCACAGCGCCCAGCAAGCGGCAAATGCGTGGTGACACGGGCCACCGGCAGCACGACTGAGGCCCAGAGAGGGTGCGCCACACCTGCCGCTGCACTGGAGGGTTCGGGGACCCGTTTCTAGCTCCCAGAGCAGCAGGCTCCCACCTGCGAGAGAGCGGCCAATAAAGGGTAGAAACGGGCACCTAGGGATCAGCACCTAGGCCCGCTGGCCGGCTGGCGGGAGCCACCCAAGTGCACAGCACAAAGTGCTCAATGGACCACCTCGCTTGAGCTGCCTTCCCTCCCCTCACTGAAAAGCAAAAGCGAGGCCCACCCTCCCCCAGCCGGAAGCAAGACTCACTGCAGGCGGCCTTGGACTCGTCGGAGCCATCCGGACACTCCTCCTCGCCGTCACACTTCCACCGCTCGGGGATGCAGTGGCCGTTGTCGCAGGTGAAGTCGCTGTCCGCACAGGTCTTCTTGGCTGCAGGGCGAGGGGACGAGCATGAGGACTCCGGGGGTTTCTGGGATACACTGTCCAGGCCAGGCTTCAGCCTGGTGGCTAAGACGCCGGTTAAGGAGCCCAGGCCCCAGTCAGAGAGCCTGGGTTGGATTCCAGGCCCCAGCTCCTGCCTGCAGCTTCCTGCTAATGCAGACCCTGGGGGGCAGCAGTGAGGACCCAAGCAACTGAGTCCCTGCTACCCACATAGGAGGCCTGGGCTCGGTTCCCCACTCCCAGCTTCAGCCTGGCTTAGCCTTGACTGTCACAGGCATTTAGGGAATGAACCAGTGGGCAGGAGAGCTCGCTCTCTCTCTCTCTCTCTCTCTCTCGGTGAAAACAGAAACACAGGTGGCTCCTGGGTGACCAGAACGTGCTTAGTCTAAGAGCTGGACCACATGACCTCCCATGGCCCCTCGACTTACTAAGGGCCATGTGGAGACAGGTGGCCTCCTAGGCCTGCAGTCCAAGACCAAGAGTTTGAGTCCAGGAAGGGAGACAAGATTCATCACAATCCTGTGACGACCCCCCCTCTTCCCTCAATTCCAGTTCCACGGACACCACCTCCAGGAAGCCTTCTCTGATCCCCTGCGGCAGCTGCTTTAGTCCCTTCAGCCAGTTCTCAGCCCCTTTACCTGCCAACCAGACAGGAAGTCGAGGTCCCTCGTGCAAGCACCCAGGAGCTCTCAATCATGAATCCAAAAAGTAGCTGACTGCTGTGTGGCAGGAATAGTCAGAGGTTCTGTGTTCAGAGTGGAGGAGAGGCCACCCACAACCCAACTCACGGCCTGCTCGGGAGGCACTTGCAACCTGCACCAGGGATTGCAGTCCTGACTCTGCCTCCTTCCTCCCCTGTGACCTGGGGGATGTTGGTTACCCCCGGGCCTCGGTTTTCTTGTCTGTGTAATGGGGAGAAGGAAACGATGCACAGCCCAGACTTCTACAACCTCCCCTTGAATGCCCTCGGGGCTCAGGGGCCACCAGGACCCCGCCTCTCCCCAGGAGCCCCAGCCTTGGCCCCACTCCCCACCCTCCCATCCTGGTCTCCACTGCTGGGCAGGCCCCTGCCTTGTTCACGTGGACCCTCGGCTGCAATGCACCATGGGTGCAGATAGCCCCTCCTCCGAGACCCCTCCCCATCACCTTTCCTCCCGAATGTCCCTCCAGAGTCGTCGTCAGCAAACTTGCTCTGTGACATCCGTCCAGAAGGCAGCCACGAGGCAGACAAGAGGCAGACGAGCGAGCACGGCTGGGTTTCAATAAAACTTTATTCACAGAAGCAGGTGGCAGGCTGGGTACAGCCTTGGCCAGCAGGTTGATGGCCCCTGCTCCAGACCATCATGGAGCCCCTGGGTCAAGCACAGTTTATTTTCCTCTCTGTCCCTCCATCAAAAGGGCCAGGTCAGGCTCACCTGGGACCCAACACAGGGCAGAGCTAAGGGGCACTGGACCACACGGACACATGGCCGGAGCCGGCCTCCCCTGTGTTTAATCCTCCTCTGGGGCATGACTGCTCCCCGTGCCCCAGCAGCCCAAAAGCGTACCCTGAGTCAGTCCCGCCTCTGCCTCGCTCTTCCTCCCCATGTCCTCTGCATGTGCAAGGCTGCAGCAAACCAAGGAAACAGAGGCCACTACACACAGGGGGCCAGGGCTCAGCAAGGCGGGGATGGGGAGTGGCCCTCCGGCCTCTCAGCCCCCGGCCCCAGAGACCCTCCCTGGACCCAGGGTATAGAGGTCACAGCAGTGTTGGGTAGCATTGCTACCCCCTGGTGAATGACAGCCCATGACCGTCTTAAAGCAAGCGCCGCGATGAACCACGGCGGCTGGGGACGCCCAGGACCGAGCAGTGGAGGGTTTGCCTTCCCCCAACCAGAAGCTCAGCGTTGGGCCGGTGCTACGGAACAGGGAGTCTGCCAGGGCCTGTGACGCCGCCACCCCATACTGGAGCATGGTTTGAGCCCAGGCTCCGCTGCCTACGCAGCTCCCTGTTAATGTACTTGGAAAAGCAGCAGAAGATGGCCCAAGTGCTTGGGCCCCTGCCATTCATGTGGGAGACCCAGGGTGGGTTCCAGGCTCCTGGCTGTTGTGGTCATTTGGGGAATGGACCATCGGAAGATCTCTCTCTCTTTCTCTCTCCCTCTCTGTCACTCTGTCTTTCAAATGAATAAAACAAATCTTTAAAAAAAAAAAAAGCACTCAGCATCCAAAGGCAGAAACACAAACCCCAGCTTTTTCTCCTCTCCGTTGGAAAGTTCATCAAGGGCTTGTGCGTGCCGGTGTCCGTGCTGGGTGCTCGCTTGACAGATGGGAAGCCACACCTGGGTGGCAGCAGTGCCACGGTCTGACCCCGCAGCCAGAAGCCTGCTCTTCCCCACCCTGGCTCCCCACACAAACAGACATGGAGGAAAAGCCCCAAGTAAAGCCCCTTGGAAGCCTCAGCCCAGAGTTTGACGAGCGCTGTGCCTGTTCCAGGCCCTGCTGAGAACACAGGGAGGTTCAGGCCTGCCTGGGCCCCAGGAGCCCAGAGTCCGCGGGCAAGCCTGGCACGGTGCACGTGGGCAGTGCCCACAAGGGCAAGACGGGCATAAAGCAGACGGAGGGGAACGGCTCCGCCACTGGGCACAGGACCCTTCCTCCAGGCCCCCGGAAGCCCAGGTGTGAGTGTGGCCCCCTCTCCCATGGATGCCAAGTCCCGGCAGGCACTGGGCAAAGAGGTGAGAGCAGTCACAAGCTCCATGGCCTGTAGGCCAGCTTTGAGGGCAGCCAGGCCCAGGAGGTGGCAGCTGCATGGACAGGTGTCCCACAGCGGTGTCTCAGAGAACTGCTCTGCTTACTATCCAGGCCCCTTGGGCATTTCCAACCCTGGTTCTGGCCTGGGGTCTTTCTCCCAATATCCCAGGACCTCCTCACAGCTATGCTGGTAGCGGCTGGGAATCCACTGTACAGAAGAGGCGAGGCTGGCAGGAGGTGGCGGAAGTCCACGTGGCAACTGCCAATGTGTGGGCTCAACAAGGAGCCCAAGGAGGCATATGCGGTGAGCCGCTTCTCGGGTCCCAGGCGCCAGAGGACCGACAGTGGGGCAGGCCAGCTACTCAGCACAGAGGTGCCTGCGTGTGGCAGTGCCTGGAATGTGCAGAACAGACCTGGGCTGTGACACCTTGTGCATTGCTAATGGTCTGCACGGCCACTAACAAATATTTACTTACTTGAAATGCAGAGAGAGAGACGGACAGAGACATCTCCCATCCACTGGTTCATTCCGCAAATGCCTGCAACAGCTGGGGCTGGGCCAGGCTGAAGCCAGGAGCCTGGAACTCACCCTGGGTCTCCCATATGGGTGGCAGGAACCCAGCTACTTGAGCCGTCACTTGCTGCCTCCCAGGGTGTGTATCACCAGGAAGCTGGAGCTGAGACTGGAGCCCAGACCCTGATACGGGATGCACACCTGATGCACACCCTCCACACGGTCACTTTTGGGTTGAGGACTCAACCATTTTGGAGGGCCCTCCTGGAAGTGTTAACCACAAGGAAGGATTTGCAAATCAAAGCTGAGCCTAGATCCTGCACTGGGTGACCGTGGGCAAACAGGGTTGAGGTTTCCCCTGTGGCACGGCTGTAACGACAAAAGGGAAAAGGGCTGGTGTGGGGGGTCTCAGGGAAACACCCCACCATCGGCCCATCCTGGTCCTGAGCCCAACAGCACGTGAGTCCCGCCGAGGGGCTGCTCCAAGGCTACAGAACAGGCCAGGGCAGACCCCCGCTCTCCTGGCCTGCGCTCCGCTTCCCAGGGCAATTCCCGGCTGGGCTCAAGGATTTATGTCCCTCCATGCCAGTCTGCCCCTTGGACAATGCCCACCTCTGTGAGTCCCTGTACTCCACAGCCCGGCAGTGACACCCCGGGCCTGCAACATCATAATCTGGTGCCATGGCAACAGATGGGCCGCCACAAAGGACTGGGGACTCCAGAGGGTGGTGAGGAGGGGCCGGCCCTGGGGAGGGTGGGAAATCTGGGACAAAGGGAGTGAGGCGGAGGAAAGCGCCACGGGCGCCCTGCTCTGCCACCTGCGGGCTGTGTGAGCTTCTGCAAGTTACACACCTGCTCTGAGCCTCACGCACACAGGGATGCTGTGAGGAGCGGACGTGCTAAGCCGGCCCAGGACAGCCCCCGGCTCCAGGGACTGAGAGCAGACTGGCGCAAGGCTGAGGAGGGTGGGCTCACAGCCCCATGCTGTGTGTGAGACGAACACAAGTTCACGTCAAGGCTCCCCATGCACGCTCACCCCCAGCCCCAGAGCAGAGAGGGGCTTCAAAACCAGGACGGCTCAGGGCTGCCCACAGAGCCGCGCCGTGTGCCCGCCTCCTGCCACTGGAGCCGCCTGCTGCGTCAGAGCCCAGGATCCAAACGCTGATACAGTACTCTCGTTTTACCTGCCTGAAAGCCAAGGCCCAGAGAAGGGACTGCTCAAGGTCACAGACATCTGCAGGAGGGCTGCACTTGAACCCATGTACTGACATCCAGTCCCACTGTGTGGCCAGGAAGCAGGCGGTGGCCGGGGGAGGGGGGGCACCCAACCCTGCCTAGAGGTCAGGGAAGGCTTCCTGGAGGAAGCAGGGAGCCAGCCAAGTGGTCAGAGTTGGGGAGAGCCAGGAAGGGGAGCAACAGGGCCTCGGGTGTGGGGGAGCCAGCAAGCTGGTTGTCAGGGGCCGGGGGAGGCAAGTGGCAAGGGACCCGGGAACTCCGCCAGACCCAGGGCCAAATCGCCCTGCCTGGCACCAAGCTGCCTGTCGGAGGTGCACAGCCTCCTGCTGAGCACAGGGACGCCAACAGAACCAGCAGCTCCAGGTGGCCAGGGAGCGTCCGCTGGGCTTTGGTGAGGCTGTGGCACAGGACGGGCAAGGCAGAGGGCAGGGCAGCAAGCGGTGGTGCCGGTCCAGCCAGGTGTTGGGCTGGACGCTCTTCCCCCTGGGAAACCCTGCAATGCTCGCCAGCTTACCAAAGGCCCTGAGAGGCCTGCAGTGACAACAGCTGATGGGCACCTTCCGTGACAGCCAGCACCTTCAAACTCGTTCAACCAAGGAACTTAGACGCCACGTCTCTGAAGTTCCCGATACACAAGTGGTGCAATGGTCACACCCGGGAGAACACTGCAGGGAGTAAGCCCCTCATCCCACCGCTGGGCAGACGAGGCCCGGAGGAGGGAGGGGCTGGCCTGCCATCACACAGCAGGGCCCGGAATGCAGCCCCCATGGCCAGAACAAACAGCAAAGGCGTTCACAGAGCCCAGAGCCCAGAGTCCAGGGCGAAGCCTGGGAACCCCACTGGAGGGGCCCTGGGTCTCAGGTCCAGGCCGGCCAGAGGGGACAGGGAAATGCAAGAGATGGCATCGGGTTTCTTAACAGACAGGTCTTGGGCTCCAAAGAAGGGTGGTTCCAATTTAGCACTGAGGTCCCTGGGCAGGTCCCTTCCCCTGCAGGCACAGGTAAGAGACAGCTGCAGTGTCAGACCCCCGCCTCAGAGCCTGTGCCTGCTTCCCTCCCCACCCCACAGGCCCTGGCCAGCAGCAGGTGGCCTGGCTCCCGCCCCGCAGCACAGCCCCAAGGCAGCTGGGCCACTGGCACCCGGGGCGGGGAGATGAAAGTGCTTGTTCCCCCCATGGCTACCCTTCGCTGAGCCCGCCAGGCCCTGGCGTTGCCAAGACGACCGCTGCCAGCAGAAAGAAGATCCGGGGTGGGGGCAGGGGGCGTGCCAGCCCGCCCCTGGCCTACTAACCTGGCAGGCAGATTTCAATGACAGCCCAGGAAGCTGCTATTAAACTGTCACCCCAGTCAGCGAGGCCACAGCCCCGAGTGTTCAGCAACAACACAGCAGGAGTGAGAGGGGAGGAGCCGCTGGCCCCCAGCAACCCGCACCGTCCCCCCGCCCCCCCCCCACCCGGAGGCCCCGGCCCGCCTGCCCATCCACCCTCGCAGGCGGTGGCGGCCCCTGTGCGGGACCTGGCCAGTCTGATTCTTTACTTTTAAGCAGAACGCCTTCTCCAAGTGAAATGCTGATGCAGGACCCAGGGGTCTCTGGCAGCTGCTTCCCTGTCAGCCCCTCAACAGCTGGCAGACGCTGGGGCGCAGAGCCCACCGTCAGCAACTTTGGGGCCCTGTAGCGCTGGGTTCCAGTTCTCACCCCCCGCCCCCATAGGCGCTGTTCCTGACATCCCTTGAGTTCATGACCCCATGGTCAAGGACATCCACAACAGGTTCCATTTTGCCAAGCCCAACACTGGTCACGCCCTAAGCCCCTGAGACGAGAGAGACTCCATGAAAGTGAATGCCACCCTCCCAGGCACACACAAGCCCCATTTCATCCCATGAGGGGCTGCATCTGACCCAGCCCATGTCCCTACGCTGGCCCTGTTCCCACAGGGTCCTGACAGCGTGGCCAGGGAGGGCGGGGCTCTGTGGTTCCGGCCACTCCCACTCCTGGGCAGATGACTCAGGGCTCCCTTTCTCCCCATCCCTGCCATCCCAGCTGGGACAAGGGAGGCAAGGAAGACACTGTGGGCGCTGAGGCACAGGTGGATGTGTGAGGGGCGTGAGGGGAGGATGAATGGGCTGGCGTGGGCAGCCTTCCTGAAGGAGGCAGAACCTGGGCTGGGCCGAGGGGTCACTGAGCGGCATCAGGATCAGCAGCGGCCCACGTGGTACAGACACAGCTGCCACAGCCTGCTGTCCTCCCGTCCATCTCAGTGTCCCCCTGATGCCAAGTGGGCACTGAACATCTACATGGGAGGACTTTGGCACAGCAGCTGAGATGCCTCTTGCCACCCATATCGGAGAGCCTGGGTTCAAGTCCCGGCTCCGGCTCCCTATTCCAGCTTCCTGCAAATGCACACCCTCAGAGGCAGTGGGCGGCGGCTCAAGTGCTTGGGTTCCCACGATCCACACGGGACACCTGCATCCAGTTCAGGGCTCCTGGCTTGGGTGTGGCCCAGCCCCAGCTGTTGCAGGCATCTGGGGAGTAGTCTGACTCTACCTTTCAAAAAAAAAGACAACCTATCACCTGTGGCCCAGTACCTCCAACAGGCCGTGCAGCCATTTCCCACCCCGGGCGTCAGCTGACACTCTGCATGCGGGACTCCACGACAGACGGGTTGTGGTTCTTGGCCCTGCTCCAAGCCCCTCTCCCACATACCCCAGCTGCTCTCGGACACTGCCTGACCCCAGGCTGGCTGTCACCAAGGGAGGCCCAAGCCCTCGCTGGGGTATGTGGGACTCCCTGTCGCCACGGGGAAGATGAGCGTCTCTGAGAGATGGACAACAAAGGCGTCTTCCTGTCGCGGGGCCTTGGACGTGCAGGGGGAGCTGAAGCTTGGGGGTGTGAGGGGAGCGGTGGGCAGGATGGGTCAGCGGGGGACCCAGCTGGCGCCTGCAAAGCACCCAACACGATGCTGGGGGCACTGCCTGGCGGCGCACGGAGGGAACGGCCTTTCCCGCTGCTCATCTCCCGGGCTCCGGCCAGCCCTGGCCTGGATTTCGGCCACCTTGTCGGCACTGGAATTGTAGGTCCCTACACATAGCTGGAAGAAAGCTCCCAGTATCTTCAAAGTAGAAGCCTCCAGAGGGTAGAAGGAAGGGCAGGGAGATCCTCAGGGCCTCCGGCCTCATAATGCCCACTCCCTTGTACAGGGAGCACTTGACCTACCCGGTGGGAACTCAGCTTCCTGTGACCAGGGAGCTTCCTGTGTGAGCCCAGCCCAGGCACCTGGGCTCAGGGGTCTATGTCTCTACCTCCCCGGGGGGGACCTCGAGCTTGCCACGAATCCCCACTCTGAACCAACGGACAGCGATACGGTTACCGTGGCGGCCACCTCCGGGTGCCCAGCCTGCTGCCTCTCTGCGGCGCCCCTCTGTGCTGGGCCCCGGGCTTCCTGCCAGTGACATGGGCAGCTGTGCCCAGGAAGATTGCAGGGCTCTCTGCAGCTGACCACCCACAGAGCCCGGCAGGAGGTCTGCAGCCTAAGGTGTTTCTCTGTGAGGTTGCCAAGGCTGGTGCCAGGGAGGCTGCTGGTTTAATTTGGAGAGAGGCTAAGAACATTTCCCGGAGCAGGGTTCATACTGGTCACCCTGGCCAGGCTTTCCTGTCCGACTGGCTCCCCACCTCCCCCGGCAGGGGATTCAGTGCCTCCCAGGGCACTCAGAACACTTTAAGCTGCCCCACTGACTGCCCTGGCCCGTCCCCCGCCACCCCCTGACGCCCATCACCACTTGATGGTCACAAACACACCAGGGGCTTCCCACCAGGTGCCTTTGCTCCTGTATCTCTGCCCAGTGACATCCCACCTGCCCAGGGCAACGCAAGCTTCATTTTACACTGACAATGCCCCCTCCTCACGTCCCTACCTGTGACACAGCAGGGCCTGCCTGGGCCCTGAGCGCCGGGGACGGAAGGTTCACTCTGCTCCATTCCCACCACCAGTTTTGGCAGCCCCGACCGCAGCAGGACCAGGGCAGAGCTCCGAGAGGAAGATGGACACAGCGCCCATCCCCCCACCGAGCTCAGAGACAGCCCAGCCTCCACCTGACCGGGGACATGCCTGGAGCTGGGCCCTCAGCTGCCCTTCATGGGGCTTCTGGGCGGGGTCATGAGGAGCAGTCTACAAAGCCAGAAACAGGCTGGGAGGCTCCACGCTGCTGAGGCTGCCCTTGACCTCCGGGGTGACCCTGGACAAGCTCCTTATCTCCTTGGACTCCCGTAGACATCAGAGGAGAAAGGAGTCAGGCTCCCAGTGAATGCCATTCGAGGACCTGTCCATGGCACTCACAAGGTGAGGGTGACAGGGACAGGCAGAGGGCACTCCAGCTGCGACGCTCTGCCCGGTGCTGAGGACAGTGGAGCACGTGGCTCAGGGCAGGTGCTCAGTGGACACAGGGGGAGGAGGGGACCCTAGGGGTGTCTGGGGACAAGGAGACAGATTAGGAAACTCAGCTCAGCCCAGAAGAAATCTAGCAGAACGCCCCATCCTCAGCTGCTCAGGCTGGCTCCTGGCGGCAGCCCGGGAGTTGGGTGAAAGCCTGGAAGTAAAGCCCGAAACAGGCGAGGCGGTCCCCAGGTCACATGACTCAAGGCAGGGCCAGAATCCGCTCATCTCCAGTGCCACACTGGGAAAGGAAAAGCAGGGTGCTGCTCCTGCACAGGGCTCACGGCCAAGCCAGCATCAGAACTCCGGACCCAGCAGCCTCGGTGCACGCAAGACAAGACCCCCCAGCTGGACCAGAGGTGGGCAAGTCATCGTGTGGCCCGAGACTCTCACGCCCCCTCTCGGAGCCTCAGTACCCGCAGCTGTGCAACAAGGATGCTGAACTTGGGCTCAGAGAAAGGGGTGGTTTAGGCTGGCAGCAGCGGGGCTGGGAAAGGCCGAGAAACTGAAGTCCTGTGTGCCCAGAAGGAAAGGGTAGATTCTGGAGCAGGTGGGGAGGGCTGCTCTGGCTCCCGGTGCACGTGGAGGGAAGCAGTCAGCCTCCTCAGGAGGGGGTTCCGGCCACAAGCCAGCCACACCCAACCCAGCAGCGCAGTCCCGGGACAGCAGGGCCCTGCTGGCAATTCCTGCAGCACAGTGGCTGGCCTCAGGCTTCCTGTGTCCAGCAGGCAGCCTACGGCTGCACCGACAGCAAGGGACTCAGCTAGGTCCTGGGAACAACTTGTAGAATCTTGCAGAGTCTTAGCCTCCTCCCCTACAAAATGGGGCTGGCAGGTGGGGGGCGGGACATCTGGTGCTGCTGGGGACGCCCATGTCCCATACAGGAGTAACTGGGTTCAAATCCCTGTTCCACCCCCAGTGCAGACCCTTGGAGCCAGCGGGGATGGCTCAAGCAGTTGTGTCCCTGCCACCCACGTGGGAGGCCCAAATTGAGCTGCAGGCTCCTGGCTTCCGGCTGGCCCGGCCCTGGCTGGTGTGGACACCGGGGAGTGAACCAGTGGATGGAAGGAAGCTCCTTCTCTTTCCGCTGCTTGTCTCTGTGTCTCTCTCCTTGTCCCTCTGACTTTCAAATTAATTTTTTATTTACAAAAATAAAACAAGGTTAACTTGTATCAGTGGGCTACCGGCCTTGGTGGTGAGAGCTAAAGGAGATGCAGACGTTGGCTGGTGCTGTAAGGTGAAGTGTGCAGGCCACGTGGGAGAGCTCTGGTCCGCTGCCCCCATGCCCCACCGCGCTCCGAGTTGCTGCGACTCTGGGTTGGGGGTAGCTGGGCTGGAATGGGAGAGGGCTCCGGGCAGGTGACGGGGGCAAAACTCCCAGGCGAGAGCTTCTGGGCCCCACTGCAGGGGTGGCCTCTCTACCTGGGGCACAGGAGGAGGCTCAGGAGGAACCAAGGGGCCCTGTGGGCAGAACACCCAGGGGACTCAGCCCTGGAGGCCCCGTGACCCGACCCTCAGATTTCATAGATGGGGAAAGGGAGAACGGAGAACCCTGGGCTGACCTGAGGTCACTTTCCGAGGCGAGCACAGCACAGTGCTCACAGTCCCTCCCCAACACAGCCCGGAACAGAGCCACGGCTCAGAGACTCGGGCAGAAGCGGAAACCAGCCTTAGAACCTGGACACACATGGTTCAAACACTCAGATGCACTTGGCAACAAGGTCATGGCCACAGAGACAGAATCTTCTCAGCCTGCAGACACTGGAAGCTCGCGCTCTTGGCCAGGAGGGAAGGAGCCCTCTCCAGGACAAGCCCACCTTGGACAAATGGATTTTGCTCCCCTCCTGCTTCTCTGGCTCTGGTCAGAAAGATGCCCGAGGATGTGGCAAGGAGCCAGGAGCTGCCACGAAATGACTGCCCAGCAGACAGGCTGGTAATAGGCTTCCTGGGAAAAGGAGGGAGGGGCGCCTCAATCCAGCTCACGGGGCAAGGAAGGAAATTCAGGCGGAACGCCGAGGGGGCCCCGGCTCCCGCCACCTGTGTGAAGCACCAGTCACCCCGGGCTGCTGGAAATCACAAGAAAACCCCAAAGAGAGCGCGATTGTGGCCCAGGGCTCATCTGGATTAGAATGCTTGTTTGCCCTGGCACCCTAATGATGGGAGTGAGGCAAAAGTCCCCGTTTCCTGGGAGACAGCCATGCCCAAGTGGGGGAGGAGAGGCAGGCCCACGCGCAGCCACTGGACGGCTTGGCAAGGCTCCAGGCACAGGGGGTCCTGGGGCAGGGCTGCTGGGGCCTCCCCTCGCCCAGCCCCTGCAGGCCTCAGCCGTAGTCCCCTGTTTTGAAGGTCAAGCTTCTGCCCACTCCCTGCCCCTGGGAAATGTCAGGTCCCCAGGGACCCTGCTAGGTGCAGACAGGGGGACGTTAGGCCACGTCGCGAGCTGTTGGTCCTGGGGGGGCTGGGGCTCAGGGACGTGGTGGGGACAGGCAAGCAGCACAGGCAGAGGTCCCAGCCACGGCACAGCTCAGCAGCTCCCGCCTGAGCTGCCACGGCTGCAGGAGACGAGCAGAGGGAAGCAGCGGGGCCTGGTGCCCGGCAAGCCTTCACTGCCCACTGGCATCCTGGGCCAGACCTCAGCCAGCCGCACAGCCGCTCAGAGCCCCTTCCTCAGGGCGCCCACAGCCTGCATCGTTCCCCCAGTAAGACAGGTCCTGCGACAGCCTGCAGGAGGGGGAAGCCAATCACAGCACGGTCTGCTGCCCGACGACCACCCGGCCCTCGGTCTTGTCTTCAGGGGAACACTTCCTCCCAGGAGACGTGTGGCCTGCTGCCTGCTGTGGCTCTGCTCCTCCCTGGAGCAGGGTAAGGGACCCAGGGCTGCAGTCCCGGCTTTGTCCCTTATGAGCTGTGTGACTTCAGGCAGGGTTCTTGGCCTCTCTGGGCCTGTGCATCCTTCTAGAGATGTGATGGTAAGTCCTAGTTTGCAAGCTGGCTGTGGGGTCACTACTCGGTCGGGCAGTCTTGCTTGCAGTTTTGGGAGGGCATCAGAGACCTCCACTGTCCTAGGCCACCTGTTCGTCTCTGACTTGTTTTCTCCACAAAGCAGAAGCAGCTTCCCTGGCTACTCCCATAGTGCTTGTGACCCTGAGTGGGCACAGCCAGAGCTGGTGCTCCTGGACACACAGGCAGCAAGCAGGGGGCCACAGGAGGCCCAGCCACCGCCTCCCCTCTCCCGAGCCCCACTGAGATCCAGGCTCCTGTAACACGGCTTCCCCTCCACCCAGGAGCAGGGAACGGAGCCGCTGGTACAGCTTGGGGAGCACATGGCCCCTTCGTGGGGGGCTGGAAGCAGAGGACACCTGCCCTCCATCCCACTGGGAGCCCCCTCGATCCCAGGTGGCACGGAGCCCTGCTCTGGGCCACAGTCCCATCACCTTGTGTTGCTGCCACTCGACTATCCCTCCCTCCCTGACCAGGCGGGACATGGTTTGCATTGGTGGGCACCAAGGGGATGCCGAGGGAGCACGTGCAGAATGAATGAATGGATGCAGGCCTGACCTTTTCTATCAGAACGGAATCTACAGCCTGATGCACAGAGCACCAGGGAAAATACTGCTTCAGACTCGCTCACCCACGCACGACCTGGGGCTTTCAACCTGGCCCCTCCACACTCTGGCTCTGTGCAGGCCTGGGTCTCCCCATCTGTCAAACCAGGGATGAGGCTTCACCCCGCCCCCACTGAAGGCCAGCGTGCGCTTGCCAAGCCCGGTCCCCCTCACCTCTGCACAGCCCATCTGTGAGCACCGCCGCAGCCAGGAGGGGTCAAGGGGGCCGGCCTCACTGCACCTGAACTCCAGGGCACAGACCACACACAGAGTGTGCGCAGACGGGCAGACACTCGGACGCATGCACACAGCACACGCCTGTGCAGATGGGCCCACGTGCACACTCCGCTGAACACACTGACACACGTCATGCTGTGCACACGCCACAGGTGGCTGCCCGCACCCCTCACACACACTGCACACAAATATGTGTAGATGTCCCTGCCTCTCTGTGGCAGCCAGATGGTGGGATTCTCCCAGAGGGCTACCATTTAATGCTCTAATTAATTAAAAAACAAAACCACAACTAGGTATCCAAGGCTGGGGTCTGCTCCAAACAGCCTGGCCAAGGCCTCGTCTGAGGCCACCTGGCCAGAATGCAGGCCTGAGCCTGGCTCTAACGCTGCCCCCACAACCCAGGACAGGGAAAGAGCCCCTTGCCATTCTCGCCTCAGAAGACAGGGAGCTCAGACCCCGTGGAGGCCGGAGGCCACTGGCTCTCCTGCCAGGCTGCCCTGCCATGGGAGGGCATCTGCCCACCGCAAACTGGGCTCGGGGGCTGGCATGCAGAACCAAAGGCACCCTCGCTGATCCCTCCTGGCTACGGAGCAGGCTTCAAGGGGCCGTGGGCAGAAACGGAAGGGAACTGGATGTGCACAAAGCACAGAGCTGCCCGACAGTCTGCGTGGGAGGCAGAGGCAGCGGCACCCAGAGAGCTGAAGGCTGGCAGCCTGCTCCTAGGGGACCAGCGTTCATCCTCACCCCCACCCCGGGGCTCCAGGCTGTGAAGGCCCCAGTGGGGAGGGTCACTCGCCTGCCTGCCAGGCCTTGTCTCTGCCTCTGCTGGTGCCGGTGCAGGCGGTGAGTGTTCGGGAAATGCGGCGGTGAATACAGCGCCTCACTAGGAACAATCCGCTCTCAGGAGCGCGGCAGACACAGTTTGGGCCGGATGTCGCCCTAGTAGGCCAGCCCGGCCCTGGCCTGCGGCGTCCCTGCTTGTGCGTGGGACGTGAGAAGCCCACGGAGGGCTGACACACAGGACTGGGGGCTGCCCCTTTCCGGGACTAGGGATCTGGGGCTGGAGACATGTAGGAAACCAGCACAGGGGCCCTGGGGCCTCTGCACCTCCCATCCCAAAGGAGCCCGCACTCAGGTCTCCCGGACTGGCCTGCACAGTGCCTGACATACGTGTGAACCCTGTCCCTGCCATCACTGTCCCCGCCAGCAAGGGGGTGGGGGAACAAATGCCCCCTGGAGGGGCTGCTGAAGGATTCGGGAGGTCAGCGTGGAGAGCAGGGACACACTCAGTGTGTCACATAGTAGGCAACGCCAGGTAGGGGACCACAGACACCCACTATGCTCTCTGACCAGAGCCCTAGAAGAGCCAAGGTGAGGAGCAAGGTGGGGCCTGGGGACTGCAGAGGGAATCTGGGCAGGGCCTCCCATCAGACCCGAAGGCCCCAGTGGTGCCTTCAAGTGGCTGCACCGTGGCACACTTCCTCAGCTTCCCCCAGGGCCAGGGAACGCATGCGCCAAATGATCAGGCCTGATTGCCATTCTTAGTACCAACGGGGGTGGGGGTGGCGCCCCAGACCAGAACCAACGCGGAGCAATGGCAGGACGGGGGCCCAGCCCCCACCTCTCCTGTCCTCTTGCACCTGTCCCGCCTGTGTGAGGGTCTTGCTTGGGCTCCATCCACCCCACTGCAAACTCACTCCCTGCCTCCAGGGACAGCAGGCTCCTGGCCCAAGGTCCCCAGCTCCCTGCTGAGGGACTACCCAGCTGGAGTCGTGGTGCCAAGAACCTGCCTGGGAACGGTGTTGGGGGAGGGAGGAGGAGGGGCTGGGGCAGGGGCAGATTCCACCTGCAGAAAAGCCCTCAGGACCCCCAGCTCTGCCACTGCCTCCCCTCCCCACCCCGTACCGCGTCCACAAGCCCTGCCTCGATGCCCCGCTCCGGAGGCCTCCCTGGCCGCCCCAGCCTCCTCACCTCCCAGCCACGTGACTCAGACTGCTGCCGGTCACTGCCTTCCACTTCTTTCTGTCCTCTGAAATGGGGGCCACCACAGGACCTGCCACGGGGAGGGCTCGCACAGGGTGTGTGTGACTACCGACGACCCAGGCACCGAGCAGCGGAGAGCGGCAGGGCTCCCCGGTCTCTGCGGAGCCGCCCTGAGGCAGCAGGGCTGGGCCCCCGCTACAGACCTGGGAGCCCCAGGGCCTCTCAGGACAGAAGGAACTTTCTAGAAACCTTGGAAAGGACCACTGGATAAAGCAGCGCAGTGTCCACCCCAGGAGGCGTAGGAGCAGGGGCCCCACTCACCCCCCCAGCGAGCGCTCACTGGGGCGCCTCCTCTGTGCTGGGTCCAGGGGCTGGGAGAGAGCAGGAGAGTCCACCCTGCCCAGAGTAACCCGCCCGCTAGAGGCTAACAGATGCTGGGGGTGGGGGGAGGGCACACGGGCCCTGGCCCAGGCCTGCCCAGCCCCACCCCCCCAACAGACCCTGGAGGAAACACAAGAGGCCCTCTGGCCATGAAAAGGAACTCGGGAAGCAGCCGGCAGCTGCGTGAGAGCCTGAACCGTGGCCTGGGAGACCCCTGCCCCGAGCCCCCAGTGCCCTCTGCAATGCCGAGGCCTCCCAGTGCCTCTTGATCACAGCTCCAGGCCAGCCCCCAGAGCCCCTGCCCACCCCCGACACCCAGTGAGGAGGGAGCAGGGAGTACTCTGGGCAGGAGGCTGCCTACACAGGGCCAAGGGCACGTCTGGTCTGGTCCCAGACGGATGGCAGCCTCACCCCTGCCCAATTTCGTGCCTCACAGCATCCCCCCACCCCCGCCGATGGTTCCTGGGGAGCAGGTTCCAAGGAGGCCCGGCAGCCAGACCACCAGCTGCTTCCCCCTCCCCAAACAAACCCTGGCCACAAAGCACCCCCAGATCCGCCCGCCTGCGGTGACAGCCTCTTGGCACGGGCTCTCCCCTTCCCTCCATCTGTCAGCATCGGTGCAGACAGGCTGTGAGAACCACAGAGGAAGCCGCCGAGCTGCTGGGACCCCTCCCCTCCCCCTCCCCCAGCCCCACCTCGGCCTCCCCCTCCTGCGTCTCTCTCTTTCCTCCCATCTGTCTCCCTCTTTTCCTCCTGGTGAAAGCACTCAGAGAGTGAGTTGGGTGGGGGGAAGAGCCCTGGCCAGCCGGGGACCCTCATCTATAATCACCGCCTCCCAGCCTGGTCTTCCCGTCCCTACCTACTAAGAAGTCAGCGCCTGTGGGACTGTGGGCTCAATGTCCCCATCTGTACAATGGGCACAGTAATTCCTGCGGGGCCCACGTCCTGAGGCCTAGAGGCAACACGTGCGAGGGCTCTACCAACCGCAGAGCCTCATCAGAGGGGAACGGCCAGTGTCCCGGCTGCCTCCTAACGAATGTAGGACTAAGCTCCTGAGCTACTCCTCTGGGGAGTAGTGAGGCCAGAATGGGACACAGACGGACAGACAGATGGACAGACGGACGGACAGACAGATGGATAGACGGAAGAGAATCAACAGCAGCGGGAATGCAGGCAGGCCATCGATGAGACAATTCTCACTGTATTAGTGAGGCGAGCAGGGCAGAGGTGGGGAAACTGAGGCGGGAGGGGGGCATCAGTCTCCTGCCCCTGCACCAGGCTCAGCCCTGGCTGCTCTTCCCGACCCTCCAAGAGGCTTGAGTTCCTCTTTGCATCCTCCCAAAACCTGGGAGAGCAATCAGCTCGCTCTTGGTTTCTGAGGGTGCAGGGCCCGACTGGCGCGGGGTCCACGAGGAATGGTGGGGCCCTGCCACAGACCTCTCGTGGGGAGGGCAGCTGGGGCTTGGGGGTGCAGGGAGCCTGGCCACGCGCCCCAGGGTGCCAGAGACTGAGGGGTTCCTGACAAGCCGGCTTTAGTCTCGAAGCAGAGCGGGACAAGTCGGTCACCCTTGGCGTGGGCTGGCACTTGGCAACACCAGAGCACTGGGCAAACACAGGCGTGGGCATTTTCACTGAAAAGGAAGCAACCCCCCTGCTCACCCCCTGGCCTGTGAAGCTTGGCCCAGGGCTTCGGAGGCCTGGGGGAGGGGAAGTGCTGGTCTGGCTGCAGTGGGGGCCCCTCGGGGCTGCGTCTACTCCAGCCATGGCACAGATGCACTTGCGGTAACCGGGAAGGGTCTTGGGTCCCATCCCCATCACAGTGGAGCCAGCTGGGGTTCCCAGTGCGCCCACAAGGTGTGCCCATCGGTAGCTCCTCCTCAGGTGCGGCAAGGGCAGTAGGCATAGAACCAAACCTCCCTGGGACCTGCAGGGCCGCCTGGCTCAGGCATGCACGGCAGGGGCAGAAGGCACTGGGCAGGAGCAAAGCCCTCTGCCCTCCTCTGCCAGCCCTGGCCGGGACCCCTTGTCTCTGTCCCTGAGGCTCACGGTCTGCGCTGTGAAGCACAGACTCTTAATGAGGCCATCACAGTGTAGAGTGACAAGGACAGATGGAGGGACACGCAGGATGGGGAAGCCCGGGGGAGGCTCGGACCCACAGGCGGGGAGGGGAGGGCTCCCTGGGAATGGTGATTCTAGAGATAAAGGGAGTTGGACAAGCAGAAGTGAGGCCCTCCAGGCCAAGGAGAGGGTGTGGAGCTTCTGGTCTGGGCTGTGACTGGCACTGATGGTGACATCGGAGGATGGAGAGGTGACAGGTTCATGTGAAGTGTTCATTTACCGATTTGAGAGACAGAGAGAGAAAATCTTCTACTTATTGGTTCACTCCCCAAATGCCCACAACAGCTGGCGCTGGGCTAGGCTGAAGCCAGGAGGCAGGAACCGCATCAGGTCTCCCACGTGGGTGGCAGGGACCTGAGTACTTGACCCATCATCTGCCACCCCCCAGGGTGCACGTTAGCAGGAAGCTTGAATCGGAAACGGAGCTGAGATCTAAACTCGGGCACTCTGAGATGGGATGCAGGCACCCGAGCGACAGCTTTCCCACCAGGTAACTAGGTCTTGAAGGGCTCTGAGAAGACTTTGTCCTATGAGGGGTGGGCGTAGAAGGCGAGCAGAGGAAGGACCCGGCCATGCACTTTCCAGAAGGGTGGACGTAGAACGGCAGCTGCGGGGCAGGGCATGGGACGCAGCCTAAGGCAGGCTGCTGCAGCCCAGGAGGGCACGGCAGCAGGGGCGGGAGCTCAAGGAGGGGAACAGAGAGGCTGCGACACCTCCTGGGTTCCTGACCACAGCCACGGTAAGGCCTGTGCCACGGACTGGTTCAGGGGGCCAGAAGAGTGCAGCCCCAGCCCGCCACCGTCACAGGATCTGGGCACTGCAGGCCAGGAGACCAAGCTGTCTGAGAAGATGTCACCTTCACCTCCAGGCACAGTGGCCCCAGACGGGGAGGTCAGCGGGGGCAGGCTTGGCCTCCCTGAGCCTGGGGGCTGTGGCAGGAGCAGACTTGGTGTGCAGAGCCACCTCTGTGTGCAGGGACCCAGAGCAGGGCTGGAGTTGGAGAGGAGCAGAGGAGCTGCAAGAGGCAGAGCTGGGCTCAGCAGGTGAGCAGACAGGGACATGAGCTGCTTGGTGGCTTGGTGAGCTCCTGTCCCCCAGCCCCCAAACCCTGCACTGGGATGGCAGGAGGCTGCCCCAGCCCCAAGTGCCACAGCTCACTCATTCACCTGCTCTACACAACACCCCAGGGCCTGCTCTGTGCCAGGCTGGGCACAGTGGGCACCAGGGGTAGGCGGAGCAGGGCAGGGGATACAGGATGGAGGTGGGCAGTCCCTTCTGTCCTGCTGCCCACGCTCTGAGTCATGGTTCTATGTCCTGCTGTCCAAGTGCCCAGAACTTCCTGGGCATATTTGGGGCACAGGGCTGAGGCCAGGCTGGGCCAGCCACACCCAAAATGCCACCTCTGCCTGGACTCCACCCCCTTGGAGGTCCCCACAGCTCTGGGCTCATTTCCTAATGAGGTCCTGGGAAGGACTCTCTCTAATTAAACTGGGCCAGTAAGTTTCGGCCTGGGGCCGCAGGGGAGAAGCGGGCAGGGAGGAGCCTTTGGGGGCAAGGGCTCCCCAGCCCCTCCCACTCCAAGCAGCAAAGCAGCTCCCCCTGCCCCCTGGCCTGGGAGGGCCTCCCCAGAGGGTAGATAGGAGGCACAGGTTCAGAGGGGATTAAATCAGGCCTCACCAGTCTTGAACTGGGCACTGACCATGAGCCAGGCTTTTCACAAATTAACATAATCAGGCCTCAGCCACCCCAAGGGGAAGATGGCTCCACTTGACAGCTGAGGCAGGCGCTCAGAGAGGGGTAAGTGCCCAGGATCCCACTTGTCCCCCAGCAGCCTGGCTGGAGACCTGGCAGTGATGAGGGGCCCTGGGGCCTTTCACACGCACCCGCTCTCCCTGGCTGCTCACCAGGCTTGCAAAGGGACTGGGGCTGGACTTCAAAGGCTGCCCAAGGGACTGCAACTCCCGAGCCCATGCTAAGTCTCCTCCTGTACAGACTAAGTCGGGATGAGGAGCAGAGACCGATGCGGGTCACTCAGCAAGTCAATGACAAGGGGCGGCTACCTGGGGGTGAGGCTGAGAGTGGGGGTTGGGGAGCCGGGCGGGGGGACTGCGACAGAGTTCAGCTCACAGGGCTCCCAGAGCGGGGACCTCCGCATAGAATCTGCACAGGTGAGAGAGGCCAAAGGCCAGAGGGAGGCAGGGTGCAGTGTCTGGGGAGAGGTGGGGGTAAAGAGAACCAGGCCTGGCCATCCTCTCTGTCCTGGTTTGGTCCAACCCAGGAATGCAGGAAGAACTCCCTGGCTCAGTGGGGCCCACGCACCAGGCGCCCTGAGCTTTCTGGCTCTCCGCATAGGCCAGCAGGACTGGCCTCTCCGACTGTGCGGGGCAGGCGTCTGGGGTTCAGGTTCTAGGGACTTGCAAGCCGCAAGTGGAGGGGCTGCTGTTGGAGCCTGGGTGTGGCAGACACCGAGGGGGCTGTGGCAGCCCTGCACCGCTGTGCCCCGTGGCTAGAGAAGCAAAGAGCATCCCAGGGCTGCTAATTCACGTGGTCTGCTCTGGCTGGCCCACAGGCGTAAGAAAACAGGCCCAATCACGGCTCTGTGAGAAAATACACAAGCAGAAAACTCCCAAGGAGACACAGGCCCTGCTAATAAACAGTTGGCTCTGACTCCGCACCGCCGCTTTGGCTGTGGCCCCTGTGTGGGCAGTTGGGCAGGGCCCCAGAGGCCTCCTTTGGTTGGATTTCACAGCCTGGATCCTGCTCTTAGTCCTGGGCCTCCTGGAGCCTGGGGCCAGGCCATGGCACCGTCTAGCTCCCCTGAAAGCTCTGGCCCTGGGGAAAATGAGAATCCCAGGGCGTTGGGGCCCATGGGAGCCTGGAGATACCACACTCCCAATGAGCAAAGACCCCAAGAGGGGCAAGGATCTGCCAAATGGCCACTGGGCAAGGCAGGTGCAGACGTGGGCCTGTTGCCCAGACCACGGCTCTTTGCAACAACCTCAGGCCTCTGGGAAGGGGCCCGATAGCTCGCAGGCCATGGCTACGGCCTGGGGAGGAGCGGCTACCATGGCAGGGGGCAAGTTAGGAACAGAAACTGCTGGTACCTCTCCAGCTGCCAACAACTGCCCACTACATTGGCCTCATGGCGGGTGGTGGTGGGGCCTTTCCGTGCCAAGTGTGGGAAGAAGAGCATTGCTGTGGCCCCATATTTGCTATGTGTGCACAATAGTCACTCCCACCTGGTACATGCCCCTCGCATCACGCATGCACCCCCAAACACGCGCATGTGTGCCCATGGCCAAGAAGGCACTCTGGGGATGACGGGGCAGCAGGTGCAGCTCAGGGCTGGAGAGAGAGAGTGCGGCGTGAACGCCCCTGGACTGAGGCCTCCAGGAATGCCCACCCTTGGCCTCCACCTACTCTGCAAGGCAGCTTAACCTGGGCTTGATGGGCCTTCCAGTCTCTCAGCAGCTGCCAAGTCTCTGACGCCAACCTGGACTCACCGGTGAACCAAGGCCCCTCGTGGGTAACGAGGCCAGGCCCAGCTGGTTAACCAGCTCCTGAGGGCCACCCAGAAGGCTGCCACCCCGGCCCTGGTGCGGACAGGAGTGGGGGTGATGATGCCTGCAGGCCCCACCCCCACCCGAGAAGCCTCTGTCCTCGCAGGCAGCCACGTCCTCCCAGCTGGCCAGCTGACCTAAATCTCTCCTGCCGCAGCTTCAGCAGCCGCCCTCTTGGTGTGTCCTTGGTGGAGGAGGAGGAAGCTGCGACGGTCCCTTCCGGCGGCCAGTCCCTCCCAGGAATCACAGGCTTGGGAAGGGGCACGGGAATGCTCACTTCGACGGCCGGGCTCTGGGCAGAACGGCTCCCGGTGCCTGCACACCTCTAAGTTGTAGGTACATTTCCTCCACTTCAGATCAGCTCACGGGACTGGGAGGTCTGACCCCGTCTCTCTTCCTCACTGCACAGCACCCAGCCCACAGGAAGGAGGCAGGAGGGAAAGCAGCCCACAGAACTGGACTCCTGTGGTGTAGCAGGTTAAGCTGCTGCCTGCAGCACTGGCATCCCATACGGGCACCAGTTCTAGCCCTGGCTGCTCCACTTCCTATCTAACCTCCTTGCTACTGCACCTGGGAAGGCAGCCCAAATGCTCGGGCCCCTGCATCCATGTGGGAGACCCAGAAGAAGCTGTTGGCTCCTATCTGCTTCAGCCTGGCTCAGCCCCTAGCTGTTGCTAACATCTGGAAAGTGAACCAGCAGATGGAAGATCTCTCTCCCCCTCTCTCTGTAACTCTGCCTTTCAAATAAATAAGATAAATCTTTAAATTAAAAAAAGAGCCCATCTGCGATCTGTCTACCAGCCCAGAATGCAGCCCACCAACCAGCCATACTCCCCACCCTAAGGGACTCTGAGGACACAGGCCCCCACCGCCACCCCCAGGCCAGGACTGCCCAGCTCGTGCCCTGAACTCAGCTCTCGGCAGGAGTCTGCTCTGAGTGCGGTTGGCAGCGCAAGTGGAGCTAGGACCAATAAGTACAGGAGAAATGAAGTTCAGAGAGGGGGAGCCCCTCGCCCGGGGTCACACAGCAAGTCAGGTGCAGGAACAGAACAATGCTGGGGAGGGGACGGAGTCTGCCGATAACAGTGGCAGGAATGAAGGGACGGTTTTGTTCTCATCTGCTTTGTTTCAGTGGGGGTAGGAAGTCCTTGGGGCCAGAACACAGTTGCCCTTCCTCTTTGCTTTGCGAGGCTGGATATGGCTACTTTGTCTGTCTCATAGGACAAGGTGGACAAGGTGGCCCTGTGCCCAGGGAAGAGGGAGGGCCTTTGGGCTGGAAATGGGGTCAGGGGGACACGTAGGAGATGTGGCTGTGGAGATGGGAAGGCCTCCTGTGTGTGTCTCTCTCTCTCTCAACGATGTATCTTAAGGGAGGGATCAGACGAGGGTGCGGAGGTGTGGTACAAACACGGCCATCCCAGCACTGTGTAGAACAGGGAATGGACACTGCGACACCCATGGGGAGAACACGCGGGATTATGCGATGGGACCTATCCGGCCCTTCTAAGCAGTGACGGGCGCCCACGGCTGTTGGCACGGAAAGCCGCGTGGGACACCGGCAGAACACAGCGGGCACGGCCGGCCTCGTTGTTGCTGTATCTGAAGCAGCCCGGTCGGTGTCCAGGCACACCAGCCCTCACACAGACAGAAGCCTGGTGTCAGGGCTCACCATGGTGACTGCCACCTTCCTCTTCTTGCTCTTCTCTAGGGTTGCTTTGTGTTACAAGGACCAACTGGCGTTCCTGCACTCAGAACAAGTTCCTTCCACTGGGGACATAAACAAAGCCAACGAAGCGCGTGCTGGCTGCAGCGCCACCAGGAACCGCGCAAGTCCCTGATTTCCTTACGAGGACAATGGGGGCGCTGCCCGCCTCCCCGGCTCGTCCCTCTGAGGACAAGCTGGAAAAGCCAGGACGCTGAGGCAGTCTTCCTGGGGACTGGGATGGAGTCCCCTGTGGCACCCCAAGGCCGGTGTCCAGGGAAGGTCGGATCTCCCAGCTTGTGGGCACCTGGGCTGGGCCCCACCCAGACGCAGGGGTCAGATGGGACACAGCAGGTGAGGAGCAGTCAGGGCTGGGTGGGACCTTCAAAGGCCCGCAGCCCCTCTGGAGGCACGCGATTCCTGGGGCCTGCGACATATGGCAGCTGTGGGAGGAGCCAGGGCCAGCAGGACTGGTAATGAACCACTCCCCAGGGGCGCTGCTGCTGCTGATGGGGAGGGACGCCTTGGGTGCCCGAGCAGGCGGGGAGGTCACCGCGCACGTCGGCTCCAGAGCCCAGGCTCATTCCTCCGTGTGAGCGAGGCCCCGCCCCAGGTGGCCAGCATGCGCAAGGATTCTGGCTCTAGGGACGGCGCCATGGCTCACTAGGCTAATCCTCCGCCTTGCGGCGCCGGCACACCAGGTTCTAGTCCCGGTGGGGGCCCCGGATTCTGTCCCAGTTGCCCCTCTTCCAGGCCAGCTCTCTGCTGTGGCCAGGGAGTGCAGTGGAGGATGGCCCAAGTGCTTGGGCCCTGCACCCCATGGGAGACCAGGAGAAGTACCTGGCTCCTGCCATCGGATCAGCGCGGTGCGCCAGCCACAGTGCGCCGGCCGTGGCGGCCATTGGAGGGTGAACCAACGGCAAAAGGAAGACCTTTCTCTCTGTCTCTGTCTCTCTCTCACTCACTGTCCACTCTGCCTGTCAAAATAAATAAATAGATAAAATAAATTAAAAAAAAAAAAAAAAAGGATTCTGGCTCTCCTTAACACATCACCCTGGATGCCTCGCTGGCAATCCGGGGCCTGCAGTCCCCCAGCACGGGGCCCACAGCTCTTCCATGGAGAAGCACTGGGGCTGTCACTCCCTGAGGTTGTCTGCCCTCAGTGGCCCTGCTGCACGCTTGGCTGAATAACCACCACCTGGCAGGCTGTGGCCAAGAGAACCCTGGCCCTAGCGCCGGGACACATCCATGGGAGGCCAGGGAAGAGGGTGCTCTCCCAGGGCCCTGTGGGGTCCCCGAGAGGAGGGTCCCTGCCCAGACCCACAACCGTGTAGCCCAGGGAGGCACTGTGGGCCCAGTGGTCACTCTCCCGCATCCTCCACACACTCCAAGCTCCCGGCCCTCTGACCCAGCAGGCTGGACAAGGGCGGGGCGGACAAGCTCGAGGAGGTCAGTGCTCTGCACCAGACTGACCTGGGTCGGACCCTGGCTCCACCACTTAAC
Source organism: Oryctolagus cuniculus (assembly GCF_051225735.1). Taxonomy (NCBI): domain Eukaryota; kingdom Metazoa; phylum Chordata; class Mammalia; order Lagomorpha; family Leporidae; genus Oryctolagus; species Oryctolagus cuniculus. The sequence continues at coordinate 120,392,492 of NC_142873.1, read as the reverse complement.
AGTCACGGACACTGGCCAAGTCCCTTGTCTCTGGGCCTCAGCTGGAATAATAGGGCCAGTGTTGAGGCGCAGCGGGCTAAGCCGCCGCTTGCGATACCAGCATCCTGTATCAGAGCACTAGTTTGCATCCTGATTGCTCTGCTTCTGATCCAGCTTCCTGCTAACATGCCTGGGGTAGCTCAAGTGCTTGAGCCCTTGCCATCCACGTGGGAGACCTGGTTGGAGTTCCAGGCTCCTGGCTTCAGCCTGGCCCAGCTCCAGCCATTGAGGCCATTTGGGAAGTGACCCAGTATATAAAAGATTCTCTGTCTCTCTCTTTCTAATAAATATAAATTTTAAAATGTTTTTAATTAAAAAAAAATTGGATGGGCTGGTGCTGTGGCGAAGCGGGTAAAGGCACCGCCTGCAGTGCTGGCATCCCATATGGGCACTGGTTCGAGTCCTGGATGCTCCACTTCCGATCCAGCTCTCTGCTATGCTGCTATGGCCTGGGAAAGCAGTAGAAGATGGCCCAAGTCTTTGGGCCCCCACATCCACATGGGAGACCCAGAAGAAGCTCCTGGCTCCTGGCTTCGGATCAGCACAGCTCCGGCCATTATGGCCAATTGGAGAGTGAACCAATGGAAGGAAGACCTTTCTCTCTGTCTCTCCTTCTCTCTCTGTGTAACCCTGACTTTCATATAAATAAATAAATCTTTTAAAAAAATGGGAATAAGAAGAAAACAGCTCTTACAAGCTGAGCAGTGCCCGTGGCCCAGGTCAGTCCCAGGCAGGGTACACACGGCCAGTATCTGCTATCAGTGATTCGGGAGAACTATGAACGCAGGATCCCTGTGTCCAGGCAGGGCTGGGGAGCACACGATGTGGAGAAGGATGGAGACTGAGAACAAGGCCACGCAGTGGGAGCTCAGGGGCTGCGGGGTTGAGGTTGTGTCTGGAAGGGTGTCCTGGGCGGGGGGTAGGGGGCACCTCTGCCAGGCCTTCAGAGGCTGGGCGATCAGGAGACAAGGCCCGAGCCTCCCACAGCCTTCTGGGCTGGCTTCCCGGGAGCAGCATGGGCCTAGGCACGCCAGCAGAGCATCCACTTGGTGACAGCCCTCAAGGGGGCAGGTGCTCCACCAGCCCCCTGGGCTCTGCGGCTCCTCTCTCCATCCCTGGGGAGCTCTCTGCCTCCACCTGCCGCCCGCCTTCCTCACCCCTTCCCCACCGAGGGAGCGAGTGCAGACACCTGGGGAGGTGGCCAACCGCCCTCCAGGCCCCTGCAGGCCCAGGAGAGCTTTCCACAAGCTTGGCCATGGCCTGCTGGGCCCAGGGCCAGGAGACAGACCTGGGCCTGGAAGAAAGGAAGCATAGGGCCTGAGCTGCAGGGTTGCCCCTCCCTGAAAGGCCCACCCAGGAGGCCAGACAGGACGGACACAGACGTCAGGACAAGCACACGGCCTGCGGGAAGCCAGCCCCTGCCTTCCTAGGGCCCCACAGGCCTGGCTGACTCAGTTCTTCCCCCAGGCTGGGCAACCCAGTGGCTGAGGCAAATGCCAGGGCCCTCAGACAACAGCTGGCAAAGGTACCCAGAGACTCGGCGAGACGGCTGGCGGAGGCAAGCCACACCCACCGCCATTCCTGCACCACTGCTGCTGACCAGGCGCATTATGCCAGCAAGCTCCAAGCAGGGAGGGCCAGGTGGCCTGGGGATAGCCCGGGGACAGCTGGGATGTAAACCCAGGTGCCTGATTCAGGGCTCCACCGAGTGGTGCCTTCAACCCAGGTCCCTAAACTCCCCCAATGGACACTTGCAGTTCAGCTGCGGAAAAGCTGCTTGGAGGTGACACGGGCACGGAATCGTCCAACACAACAAAAAGAACGTCACCAGTGCGGGAGGGGAGAGAGTGTTCCAGGCAGACGGCACGGCACGCGCTGGGGGCCGGAGGCCGGAGCGGCAGGAGCTGCAGTCGGCGGCACGGGTTTATAGCAGAGGATGGGGGACAGCAGGCAGCGGTGCTGAGGTGTCTAAGCTGACCTCAGCCCCTGGCTGCTGGAACTGCCTGATCCGAGGAGGAAGCCGAGCTTCAGAACCGGACCACGAGGCTGGGCCTGGGGTCTGCGCTCTCCACCGAAGGCCAGATGCAGGCGACAGTGGCTGCGGGGGGCTGGGGCCAAGCTTTAATTATTTACAAGGCTGCTTCGCAGCAGGCCTAGCTCAGCACTCCTGCGGCCCAGGCTCGCCCAGCTAATGAACTCTGCGCCGTGGGACAGCTCGCCACAGCCGCTCTTTATTAAACATGGGATGGAGGGGGCCGAGGGACACCCGGACAAGCCAGGCACAGGGGCCCGGCACCAGAGTGCTTGTCCAGCCCACCTTCCTACAGGGAGCCGCTCGGAATCCTTCCCAGGGCTGGGGCTGAATACATCATCTCAAGAGGAGGACTGGAGGCTGGGCATGACAGGCGGGGTCACCCGCAGGGCGGCCCCCGCACCTCCCCTGGCAGCAGCTCGGCTGCTGGGCACCTGCAGCCACATCCCAGCCCTTTCACCCTCGAGCCAGCTGCTTCACCCCTCTGCACCTGTGAAATGGAAACGATTCGTGGACTTCACAGGTTCGCCCATTTTACAGGCCGGGGAAAATAAGGCGATGCAAGTCAAACCTCAGCCACAGCCTGGCCCACAGCGAGGGTCCCAGCATCCTATGCGCGCTGCTGGTGTCCTTTCTCTGGGAGCAGAGGCCTGGCCAGGGGCCAGGGGCACCACCTCTCCACCCGCGCTAGGGAGCAACAGGAAGCCGGGCCCAGAGGCCAGCTGGCCTACGTGACCCAGGGCCACAGCCAAGACTCCCACCGACATCCCTGGCCGAACTGCCCTGCTCCCGGCCCCTTCCTCCACTTTGAAGGTCCTTGCAGCCGCAAACGGAGGGAGGCCCCGTGAGCTTTTCCTTTCCCCAGCTGGCCCGTCCCCTGTGTGTCCCACAGGCCAAGTCCCGCCCACCGAGAATGAGGCCCAGGACCGAGAAAGCCTGGGTCTGCGCTCCTGAGGAGATCTGTGGCTGTGTGGCAGCCACGCCGCCTCTCCTGAGTGAAGGGTGCCAGAACCACCTTTCAAGACCTAGCTCACTACCTCCTCCTCCAGGAAGCCTTCCTTGGCTTCCTCAGCACCAAAGCTCTCCCCCTCTGGCCTCGTGTTCTGGACTCTGTGGGAGCCTGAACTCATGATTTATAAATTCCAGCCCTTGGTCTGCAGGTCCAGGGAGGTACACAGGCAGGACGGCCCAGGCCTTCTTGTAGGGCCCAGTGCCCAGGCAGGCTGCTCAGGGAGGAGCCAACAGCCTGAGGGCAGAACCGTCAAAAGAAACTTGGTCTGGGCAGGGGGGCCCCTTCCACGGGGAAAGAACGGAACGGGAGAGGAAAGAACACCTCCCAGCACGTGGCCCGGACACAGCCACCCAAGGCCTCGCCTCCGATTTCCCCTTGCGGCCACTGGGAGCCATCGCTGCCCTGCCTGGAGACTTTCCATGCTTAGAGTCGATGATGGAGGGACCACTCCAAGCCCCTAACGTCCTGTGCTTCTGTCCACTACCTCCCGGCCCAGCATTCCATCCCACCCATCTCAGAACCACAGCAGAAGCCCAGACCGGCCAGTGGTGCTCTCCTGGCCCCAGCGAGGTCCCCACTCACCGCCACCATCAGGGGGCTGCTTCACTCCTCCACCTTGCCTGCAGCCCCCAGTGGGGACGAGAGGGAAGCGGACCAGCGTCTGCAGGCCTGGGGCTTTCCACACCACACTCCCCACCCCCTGAGTCCTGGTGGGCGGAGCGCCTCACCAAGTTCCGTCATTCTGAGCTGGGTGACCTTGGGCCAGCCACTCACCTTCTCGGAGCCAGCTGGTCTACAAATGGGTGACAGGGGAGCTTCTGTCCCTTCCCAGCCACCCCCACGAGACTGCTGCCATCAACAGAACCAGGGAGATAAGGGACGGGCAGCCCAGAAACACAGTTTCTTTCTCCCTCCCTGGCCCTCGGCATGGCCACGGAGGGGGACCACAGCTGAGCGGCTCCCACTGATGGCACTCCCAGCGCTGGGAAACAGTCAGGGTCACCACCAGGCTAAGCACCCTCACGTCAGGTGCTTAAGTTCAAGCTCCTCCTTAGCCACCCAGCGGCTGTGCAGCAAGGAGTTTCACCTCTGAGTGCCTCCGTTTTTTGCTCTGTGAAATGGGGCTGCTGTGAAAACAAAAATTTCTATGAGACGGGCACTTCACCACAGTGCTTGGCACAGTGGTCAGCACATATTGGTCTTGCTACTTCCAATTAATTACATTTCTAGAACTGGTCCTCAATCCCGCTAGGACTGCCAGGGCAGGAATTATTAGTTCCTGGGGTCAGGTGAGGAAACAGAGGCAGGCGCCCCAGGTCACAGAGCCAGCGCTGATCGGGTTTGACAGTAACGGGGTGAAGTTGTCTGGTAAACATGGCCGGGGGCCCCTCAGGTGCTCAACACAGAGCGTGCCAGTGCCAGCGTCCCTCGGCCCTTCCTGCCCGCCGCGTGGGGTGTGGGTCTGTCCGCCGGCTGCCCTCTATCCGCAGGCGCTGCGCTCCCGGGGGGCGGCGCTCCAGCACAGGGCACAAGGCAGGCGCCCAGTAATAAAGCAACTGCTACCTCTTTTGCGGCATCCCATCGCAGCTCCCTGCTAACTTGCTTCCGGTCCCCAACCCCCGCGCACCCTGAGAAGGAACTCCAAGATGGCCCACACCCACCACACTCAGCACAGGCAGCCGGCCACCTGCACACGCCGGCAAGGGGTGGGGGGTTCACGCACGCCCTCGGACCCGCTCCAGGAAGCAAACCCTTGCTCCCGGCCCCCTGCTTCCTGGTGTGCCCCATGACTCATTCCGGCTCGAGCCACCAGGAAAGAGCGGTGGGCGAGCACGGTAAGGTTAACGGGCGGCTCCGAAAAGCTCTTCGCAGTGACTCGGCAGAAAAGCGCCGGGCCCCGCCTGCACCTACCATGCGGCCGGGCGGGGCGGGGGCAGGGCCCCTGCGCCCAGGGCGCCGGAATACTACACAGCCGCCCGCTCCGCGATTGGCCGTTACGGCCACGGGGGCCTATGGGGTGGTCCTCGCTCAGCCAATCAGGGGCCCCGGGGAGCCCATTCATTCACAAAACCCGAGCAGGAAAAGGAGCGCGGGGAGGCCTGCAGCAGCGTGGAACTTCGAATCACGCGCGCGTCCCGCGGGGCCGGGCCGCGGGTAGGAGCGGGCGGGAGGCTGGAGAGCCGTGAGCCAGAAGCGTGCAAGGACGGCCGTGTCCCCGCCCACAGTGAGAACACCCCGGGTCGGCGCGCCCTCTTCCCTGGGCACCCTGCCTCGGGCTCCGCCTCTGGTCCCAAAGACATGCCGGCCGCCTGCTCCCGCCAGGTCGCCCAGAGCCACCAGGCCCGGAACGAGGGTGCAGGCTCGGGCGGCGAGGCCCGCTCAGGCGGCTGGGGGCTGCTGGAGCCACGTGTGCACCTGCGCCCCCCACCGATCACTTCCTCCCAAGCCCCCGTGCCCAGGCAGGTTACTCACGGCAGTCGTCCTCGTCGCTGTTGTCCGAGCAGTCGTCGTCCTCGTCGCATCTCCACACGGAGGGGATGCAGCGCCCATTCCGACACTGGAACTGGTGCTCTTCGCACTCCTTGACTGGCCCTGCGGTCGTGGGGGGAGGGGGAGATGGATCAGCTGACTTGAGCCCTGCGCCCCACCACGCACCCCAGGCTGCCTGGCGAAGGGAAGGGGTGGTGTTGGAGACCACGGGGGTTCCGGGCATCCTCGCTCCGGGATGGCTTGGCTTGCTCGGAAGACGGGCCGCTCGGCACAGCACACTTGGGGTCGGGCATCCCTCCACAGAGAGACACCCACTGCACACACGGCCCACAGTCATTCACGCAGACCCAGCGCGCGAGCACACCCCCCTTCCATCAGCCACTCTCTCTCCACCGAGCGAAGGGGTCCCCGGAAACGCATTGTCAGGCGGGGGAGCCGCCGGGCTGCGCTCACCGCCGCAGCGGAGCGAGCGTGTTAAATAAACCCCACCCGCGACACTCGCACCGCTCAGCCGAAATCAGAAATAATCTCCCGCACACCCCCCTCCCCGCAAAGTTCACAGCCGATGGGGCCCCCTACTGAGCCTAAGAGCGGGTGCCCGCAGGCTAGAGCCTCGGGGACGGGGGTCCAGGACACATTCAGGGGCCGCCGGGTCGCGAGGAGCCTGCCCAGCCCGGGGTCCGCGCCGCAACCCGCCCCCACCCCGGCCGCTCCGCCGCGCTTTGTTGGCTGCTCTGGCGGCGCAGAGCGGGGCCGGGAGCGACGCACGCACCTTGGCTGCCGCGCAGCGAATCCGCTGCCGCCTCGAGATGCTGGAGCTGCAGCAACAGCAGCAGCAGCAGCAGCGCCCGCGGCCGGAGCGCGCCCCGCTCCGGGCGGCCCATGGCGGGCCGGGGGCTCCGGCCACCGCGCCCCGCGCACCCCGCGCCGCTGCTGCCGCCGCGCCTCAGCCTTCCGAGTCCTTGCCGCGGCGCCGGGGCTGCCGCTGCCCCCGCCGCCGCCGCCGCCGCTGCCGCCCGCTCCGGCTCCTCGGCTGCATTTCAAGCAGGTTCGGTGACGCTCGGCGGCGGGGCGGGCTCAGGCTGGGCGCGCGGCCCCGGCCCTGGGCGGCCGCCGCCGGCGCGCGCGCTCTCTCCCGCTGCCGCCTCCGCCCCCACGCTCCTCATGCCACCGCCTCCTCTTCCTCCTCCCTCCTGTCCTTGGTCCAGGCCTCCCTCCACGACCCCGCTCAGGGCCCGCGTGAGTGCAGACGCGGGGATGAGATAGGCGAGGACTCTGCCTCTGGAGATGGCAGCAAGTTTAGGCGAAGCAGCGTGAACTGCCTGGAGGAGGTGACGGGCCAATCGGAGCCTAAGAGGGCCTGGGCTCCGGAGAAAAGATGTTCCAGGGCACACGGGCCTGTGCAGTGTGCTTGAGGGCGGGGGTTGGGGGTGGGGGCTTGGGCACTAAGATGTGCGTGATCAGAGCGAAGCTGCGGGCTCTGGGCAGGACCTCTGCACCTGCCACATCAGCTCCCGCTATGTAGCTGCTTTCTCTGCATGCTTGCACCTGTGCAGGGCACACGCCTGGGTGATCCTGGGCAGGGCTGTGTGGCAGGTTGCTTGGGCGTGGAGCACGGGCCATCCATCCACCCTCGTCCAGTACCCACCATGGTCGCGGGCGAAGGGGCCCACAAAGTACCTCTTGGCGTGGCGGAGAAAGGCAAGCCCCATGGGGGACTCACGGGAGAAACGCGCCCTCGCCGCCACCAGGGGCCGCTCGTGCAGGGACCCTGCGAGGATGACGCGGCGCCTTCCCTGGCGGCCTCCCCAGCCTGCGGGATGTGGGAAGCAGAGCTGGGACTGGGTTTCAGCGGCCTGCTGGCGAGCCTGGCACAACCACACAGCCATCTTTGGAGAATGAGGTCTGAGGGCCTGGCTTGCGAGCGTCGAGGCCCAGAGTTAGGCTCTGCTCTTGCCCCTTTGCTTCCCCAGGAGGGTGGGAGCAGTGAGCCCCAGGCTCTGCAGCTGCCCCTGGCTTATCAGCGGCCATCTGAGCCTTATTGCTTGTCCCCAAGGATCGCCCAGAAAGGGGCTTCCACCCCAGCAAGCCCAGTGGCGCGGGATGGGGGGGGGGGCCCTCTCATTAGCCCTTCCACTCCTAGTGAGGGCTGAGAGCACCAGCCCTGCCCACAACCCCACCTCCCTTCCCCCAGCCCCAGTGGTGGTGGGGAACCTCCACTTCTGCAAAACCACTGCCCAGAACCCAGCTGGCCCCAAACAGCCGACATGGCTGGTGACATTGACCCTGCTGTAACCTTTAGCTAATTATAATAACCTTATTTTAAAATGACCATGCTCCACATGGTGCACCTGATGCCACGGCGCTTCTGAGACTTCAAAAAACAGGTAAGAAAGTGGGAAGTCCTCAGGTCTCTCCCCCTAGGAATAGTCAGAGCCCCTGGGAGAGCAGCTCACACTCCAGTGTGTGCCCATTCCCCCAGTACCTCGCTGTGTCTCCTCCTCACAGTCTGTCCTGCAGCGTAGACATGAACCTGGAGCCAGCAGGAGGTCAGAACCACCCAGACGTGGGCCGGTGAGTCTCCCGGCTCTGACCTCCCTTGTGTTTGAGAATCTGGGTTTCATTCACTCCCTTCCACCGCTGCTAACTCCTCTTTTTTTTTTTTTAAGATTTATTTATTTATTTGAAAGTCCGATTTACACAGAGAGAGAAGGAGAGGCAGAGAGAGAGACAGAGAGATGTCTTCCATCTGCTGGTTCACTCTCCAGTTGGCCGCAATAGCCGGAGCTATGCCGATCCAGAGCCAGGAGCCAGGAGCTTCCTCCGGGTCTCTCATGTGGGTGCAGGGGCCCAAGGAGTTGGGCCCTCTTCTGCTTTCCCAGGCCATAGCAGAGAGCTGGATTGGGGGTGGAGCAGCCAGGTGTTGAACTGGCACCCATATGGGATGTGGCTATGCCACAGCGCTGGCCCCTGCTAACTCCTCTTAACCCAACCACATCTGCCCCCTCCAGAATGTGTTGGAGGTGAGCAGGCTGAGAGCCCATCACCGTGCAGCTTGGACACATTGGGTCGATGGTGAAGGAGGTTTGGTAAGAGAGGCGGGACCTGCTCCCAGACCATGCAGTGCAGTGCTCAGAGCGTCTCCTGTTTCCATTGTCATCTGGCCATGGACTTTCTACATTGCCTGACCTCTGTCTGCTTCATCTGTGCCTTCTAAAACTCGAGCCCTTTTGCTCCTTTGGGATGAGCACCCCATGGCATATTTGCCACCCTTGCCAATAAGGTCTCTGGTCCCCATGCAGTAATTCTTTCCCTATATGTAGCAAATAAACTGTCATTCTCTGACCCACAAGAACCCCCACTATCTCTGCGGAAAACCTTGGGCTTTGGCCATGCTCAGGTTCCTGGCTCCGACACCCAATGGACCCAACACCACCCCTCCCACCCCACCTACTTGGGGCTTCCATCTTCTCTGTCATTTGTTACAGTGCAGTCACTTCCCATGTTCATAGCAGCACCCAGAACAAGGGGCCTGGATGTGGTTCAGACATGCCTGACAAGTGCCCCAAGGGACACTTCATTCAAGAGTTTCTCCAGGGGGCCGGCGCTGTAGGGCAGCCATTAAGTTAAACTGCTGCCTTCAATGCCAGCATCCCATGTGGACACTGGTTCAAGTCCCGGCTCCCCCACTTCTGACCCAGCTCCCTGCTAATGCGTCTGGGAGGACAGCAGAGGACAGCCCAAGTGTTTGGGTCCCTGCACTCTCTTGGGAGAGCGGAAGAAGCTCCAGGCTCCTGGTTTCAGCCTGGCTCAGCTCTGGCCGTTGCAGCCATTTGGGGAGTGAACCAATGAATGGAAGATTCTGCCTCTCTCTGCAACTCTCCCTTTTAAATAAATAAAATAATTTTTTAAAAGAGTTTCTCTGGGGCTGGCACTGTGGCGTAGCGGGTAAAGCTGCCTCCTGCAGTTCCTGCAACCCATATGGGCGCCAGTTTGTGTCCCGGCTGCTCCACTTCTGATCCAGCTCTCTGCTATGGCCTGGGAAAGCAGTAGAAGATGGCCCAACTCCTTGGGCCCCTGCACCCACATGGGAAACCCGGAGGAAGCTCCTGGCTCCTGGCTTCAGATCAGCACAGCTCCGGCTGTTGCTGCCAATTGGGGAGTGAACCAGCAGATAGACGACCTCTCTCTCTCTCTCTCTCTCTCCCAATGCCTCTCCTCCTTTCTCTGTGTAACTCTCACTTTCAAATAAATAAATAAATCTTTAGAAAAAATAAAAATTTCTCTGAATTCTTCAAAACAAGAGCTCTCTAGCCACTCTTCATTGGTACCTTTCAGGATTAGCCTAACAGTGGAACTGCTGAGGCTGGACCTGAAGCGCTGGGTGGCCTACCACCTTGCCATGATGCTAACAATGAGGCCTGGGGTCTGGTGACCACCTCCCTACAACCCCCGCACCCGCCCGCCCCGGGAACCTCTGCTCTCCTTTTCCTCTCCCTGGGTCATGAAGAGGGTCTTTCAGCCATGGGGAACTCCCCAGCCTTCCCAGGCTCACCCCTGGGTTGCCTCCTTAAACACTGGGACGCCCTTAGACTCGATGTTCTACACAAGAAGCTCATTTTCTTTTGCACTTGGTCACAGCATACGCTAGAGAGTGGGAAAACCTGGCCGCCCTTGACTTTCACCCTGCCCTCCAATTTGACTTCTTCTGAAAGAGATAACCAAAACGGTCAGGAATTCCTTACGTCCAGACTGTGGTGCTCTGTGAAAGCCCTACCCTTAGGGGAAGCTGTAGGCTCTGTTATGCCCATACCCTCCTGGAGACGTCAGATTTGAAAGGGCATCAGATAGAGTAGGCCGTGTGGCGTAGTAGGCTAAGCCTCTGCCTGCGGCACTGGCATCCCTGAGCGCCCTGTAATCTCTGAGCCAACCCAGGGGACACTGACACAAGAAATGTTCTGAGGTCAGCTCTGTGGCTTAGCAGGTAAAACCGCCGCCTGCAATGCCAGCATCCCATATGGGCCCTGGTTTGAGTCCTGGCTGCTCCACTTCTGATCCAGCTCTCTGCTATGGCCTGGGAAAGCAGCAGAAGATGGCCCAAGTGCCTAGGCCCCTGCACCCACATGGGAGACCTGGAAGAAGCTCCTGGCTCCTGGCTTCAGATTGGCCTAGCTCTGGCCGTTGTGGCCAACTGAGGAGTGAACCAGCAGACAGAAGACCTCTCTCTCTTTCTCTCTTCCTCTGTCTCTAGCTGTCTGTAACTTGGCCTTTCAAATAAATAAAAGAAAGAAAGAAAGAGAAAGAGAGAAAGAAAGAGAGAGAGAAAGAGAGAAAGAAAGAAAGAGAAAAAGAGAGAAAGAAAGAGAGAGAGAGTAAGAAAGAAAGAGAGAAAGAAAGAAAGAAAGAAAGAAAGAAAGAAAGAAAGAAAGAAAGAAAGAAAGAAAGAAAGAAAGAAAGAAAGGTTCCCACCTTAAAATTCCACCTGGTCCTGCAATGTAAACAAGAAAGGTACTGGAAATGGATTTCTTTCAGCTCCGAGGGGGCCTGGGAACTCAGTGGATTCCCACAGCCGATCTGACCCCTGCACTCCTGGAGTCCTGGAGACTCAATGTCACAGGCTAGACTCTCAGTTTCCTTCCTTCCTTCCTTCCTTTCTTCCTTCCTTCCTTCCTTCCTTCTTTCTTTTTTAACAAAATGTATTTACTTATTTGAAAGTCAGAGAGAGAGAGAAATTTTCCATCCACTGGTCACTCCCCAAATGGCCACAACGGTAAGGGTTGGGCCAGGCCGAAGCCTGGAGCCAGGAGCTCCATCCAGGTCTCCCACACGGGTGCAGGGGCCCAAGGACTTGAGCCATCTTCTACTGCTTTCCCCCAGGCAGCGGCTTAACTCACTGCACCACACAGTCAGCCCCAGCACATCAGCTCTGATACAGAGCTACTTACTCTGTCCTGGATTCCCACGCGGGATCCCCATCCTCAAAGAGCTGTGTCATCTTGGCAGTGGTGGCCAGTCCCACATGGAAGACGTCCTCATCTTCCACCAGTTTCTGGTGATGCTGGGGTGTCTGCGCCGACTCAGCTCGCCCCATGGGCTCTTTTCTCGGAATCTGACGGTGTCGCATGACAGCGACTCCACTACCAGTGACCAGTGACAAACCCCCAGCTCCCCCAGCGGAACTGCAGGTTGGTTGGCAAGGGAGTTTCAGATCTTGGCTGGGCAGGGACGATGTCCTAACAAAGTAGGAAGAAGTTACAGAAGGTGGACCTTTCTCCCACACCATCCATGAAGATTAAGAAATGAAAATCTCTGGGGGCCGATGCTGTGGCATAGTGGGCTAGGCCTCTGCCTATGGTTCCAGCATTCCATACGGGTGCTGCGTTCTAGTCCCGGCTGCTCCTCTTCCTATCCAGCTCTCTGCCATGGCCTGGGAAAGCAGCAGGAGATGGCCCAGGTCCTTGGGCCCCTGTATCCACATGGGAGACCCAGAGGAAACTCCTGGCTCCTGGCTTCAGATAGGCGCAGCTCCGGCCTTTGCGGCCATTTGGGGAGTGAACCAGCGGATGGAAGACTCTCTCTCTGTCTCTCCCTTTCTCTGTCTTTAACTCTGCCTCTCAAATAAACGAATAAAATATTTTTAAAAAATGAAAATCTCTGAGCTGGGGGAAAGATAATATAGGCAGGTAGCTGGCAGGGAGAAGCTGAGGTGGCCAGCCCCTCCCCATGACCCTGTCTACTCCGCCCACTGGCTCCTCCTCTGCGTGCTGCAAAAAACCACCACCCACAGTTGGCACTGGCTGAAAATATCCAACATGGCTGCTGATCCTGCGTCTGCAGTGACCTACAGCTAATTACAATAACATTATAATCAAACTACCGTGGTTGACACTCCTTCTTCCATCACGCATCTGATGCCGTGACACCTCCAAGACTTCTCAAAAGGGCAAGAGAATGCGCAGCACTCAAACTCCACGCCTGTGAATATCCCATTCCTCAGATCATGTAAAGGGATAACCCTGACCCCCGTAAGGTGCACATCTCTGTCCAGCAGGCCCACCTCCTCTCAAGCATGTGTTTCACTCTGCAAATAACACCTGTTGTTCTGCTGTGCCTTGCTTGTGTCCTCGATTCCTTCCTGTGTCAGAGACAAGAACCCGGACCCAGCCCTCTGACAGCAGCTTGCCCATTCAGTCACTCAGCAAGCACGCTCAGGCCCTGCACTAGACCTGGAGAACCACAGTGAATCAGACACAGAGCCAGGCCCAGCCGCGGGGCGCTGGGTGGCTGGGGGTGTCTCTGGCTGGTGCGGAGACTATCAACAGACAGACGATGAAATGCAGGCTGCATCCTTTCCACAAAAGCTTGTGTAGCACCTGCCGTGTGCCCAGCGCTGTTCAAGAACACAGTGTAGAAAGGGAGAGAGCCCCTCCCTGCTCTCCTGCAGCTGCTGTCTTCACTGGGAGACACAAACGCAAGAAAACAAAAAAGATTCTTTCAGATCATGGAACTGCTGTGGGAAAATAGAACAGGTGATATGAGAGGTGGGGGTCAGGTTAGAGGGGCTGTCGGGTCACACACCTCCAAGGGGCTGGCCTGTCCCTGAATGGCAAGGAGCCCGGGCCTGTGAGGATCAGGTCGGGGGGCTGGTGCTTAGACGTGGTAGACTAAGCCTCTGCCTGTGGTGCCTGCATCCCACGTGGGCACTGGCTCCTGTCCTGGCTGCTCCTCTTCTGATCCAGCTCTCTGCTATGGCTTGGGAATGCAGTGGAAAATGGCCCACCTTCTTGGGCCCCTGCACCCAAATGGGAGACCTGGAAGAAGCTCCTGGCTCCTGGCTTCAGATTGGTGCAGCTCCTACCATTGTGGCCATTTTTGGAGTGAACCAGAAGATGGAAGATGCTCTCCCTCTCTCTCTCTCCCTTCCTCTCTCTGTAACTCTGCCTCTCAAATAAATAAATAAATCTTAGAGAGAGAGAGAGAGAGAGAGAGATCAGGTGGAAGGGGCATTCCCAGCAGAGGGGTCAGCAATCAGAGGTGCAGGGTGAGCTGGAGGCTGGTGGCAGGGCAGGGGTGGGGGCGCCAGGTGAGCTCACTGGAAGGAGCCATCAAAGCCCCGAGCATGTGAGGACGTGCAGGCCACAGTAAGGACTTTGAGTTTGTGACAAGCACGGTGGTGTCCACTGTGACCGCAGAACGCGTCCAGCTCAGCCGCTGCACCCCTGCTCCGTGGTCTTGGGAAGGTCAGTCCCACCTCGGAGCCCCAGGTCCTCGTCTGTGTGACGGAGCTGATGGGGAGCTTCTGGGCGTCACTCGGCGTCACTCGGCGTCAGGGCTGTTGTGTGGGCTGAGGGTCAGAGGCAGCAGGTGTAGGATTGGGGCACGGCCCTGATGTCAGACTGCGTGGGCTTGAGCCTCTGCTCTCCCTCCCCGGCTCTGCCAAGTTGGGCAAATCACTGACAGCTGTGGCTCGGGGTGTTCATCGGAACCATGACCGTGGTGACACTGCACACCTCACTGTGTCGTGTGGGGACAGCATTAGATGAGGTGGCCTACGCACAGCATACAGTACACAGTAGGTAGATAATACATACTAGCTATCGTTGCTGTTCTTCAACCGTAATTCTCTGTTCAAAACCCCAGATGGCTTTCCAACTCCCCCAAATAGATGGAGCCCAGGCAGCCCCAGTCTCCCCAAGGATGTCTTTGCTCAGCTGCTTTCACACACGCATGTGCCAAATGGGCAACCCCTTGTTGCTCAACAGCCCCTCAGCAGGGGGCCTCCTGGCTCCTCTCCACTCCCACCCAGCTTGGGCCGCTTCCCTTGGCCCTCACGGTCCAAGGCTTCCCTTTGTCACAGCCTTGGTGTCATGTTTGTCCCATTTTACAGATGGGCACACAGAGACAGAGAGGTCACACAGGTAGTAATGGCAGAGCCAGCATGTGAGCTCTGGAGACGAAACTGGGAATTGTTCAGGGCCCCTAAATTGGATAATTCCTGTGAGGGACAATGGGAGAAAGCCCAGCCCTTGGATCACAGAGGACACCAAATGGACACCAAGGTCCTGGTACAGCCTCTGCTGTCCAGGTGACTTCCTGTCCTGACCTGCCCTCTTGCTCTGCCCCTGGCTAACTGAAGTGCAAAAGTACTGCTCACTGGTGTGTTTCCAAACCTACCCTCCTATGCAAGGGATTTCTCATGAGACAGGAATGGTGGCCTCCACCTGCCGTCAGCGTGGGCCCTGTGCCTCCCAGGCCTCCTCGTCCAGCCACGAGGCGCCCAGCAGCCAAACGCACACCCTGCTCCCGCAGCACATTGGGCTCTAATCTCTCCAATCACACTGGGCTGTTGTTCAGGCCCCCATCCGAAGGGGAGCCCCTCGGGTCAGACCTGGGCCCCCCTGGCCCTTACTGTGCCACCAGGGATGACTTGTTCATGACATGTGGCCAAACACATTCTCTCCAGGGCCAGGGCCGGGGCCGGGGCCGGGCCCAGGGTCCTTCTGCACGCACCTTGCCAGCACACTCTGCTGGCCTTGTGCTATCGAGAGCTGCTGTCCATCCCTGCCCTTGGCCAGCTCTCGTCTGAGAGCGCAGATAGCTTGGGACAGATGGTGACAGCCCAGGGGGATAAGAGCCCCAGGGAGGGGGCTGCTCAGGGGCATCTAATTTCCATCCCCAGATACCCACAGCTGTATCACTGCCAGCCAAGGTCAGGACCAGTGGCCCCCAGGCCAACCACAGCTAAGCTTCAAGGGCAACAGGGCTGTCCCCCTCGTTTCACTCCCTGTGCTGGGCGGAAGCATAGCTCTGATCCTGCATGCTGTGCTGGGAACCTTTGCCCATTTTCCTGGGCCACTGTCTCTCTGTATTTGTGTCGCTGTCTCTGTCTCTCCAAGTAAGTGACTTGATCCTGTAAAAGACCAATTCACCACATGAGCTCTACGTGGCTCCAAGCAGCCATGGTTTAAGTCACTTGCAACCTGTGTGACCTGGGGTGTGAACTTGAACTCTTTGTGCCTCAATTTCCTCATTTAGGGGCCAGCACTGTGGTGTAGTGGGTAAAGCATTGCCGGCATCCCATATGAGCACCAGTTCCAGCCCCGGCTGCTCCACATCAGGTCCAGTTCCCTGCTAATGCTCCTGGGAAAGCAGCGGAGGATGGCCCAGGTCCTTGGGTCCCCTGCACCTATGTGGGAGACGCAGAAGAAGCTCCTGGCTTTGGATTGGCCCAGCTCCAGCCGTTGCGGCCATTTGGAGAGTGAACCAGAGGACGGAAGACTTGTCTCTCTGTCTCTGCCCCCCTCCCTCTGTAACTCTGCCTCTCAAATAAAATGTATCTTTTTAAAATGTTTCCTCATTTCAAAGATGGTTATCAAATAGCCTCAATCATCTATCACTGCCTAACAAATTAACCAAGCTCTGGCAGCGTCAGCCGTGACAGTGCGCGCCATCGCCCCTCCTGGCGTCTGGGCGGCTGGTCTTGAGGATGCACAGCTGGGTCCCCTTCTGGGCCTCTCCGGAGGCCACCTGCGGCTGGAGGGGCTGGCTGGCTCTCACACGCCTGGCAGGTTCACATCGGCTGTCAGCAGGGAGACTCTGTGTTTCACCGCTCCATTTCTCTCCGGGGGCTGCTGGGGTGGCCTGCTGACCCGGCAGCTGGCTTTCCCCGGCTGACTAATCCCCAGCTGGGCAGTTGACCCGGCAGCTGACAGTTCCCCAGCAACTGACCCAAGGGAAAGAGAGAGAGCACAGAAGAAATCTCAGTGCTAACCCTGACCCAGCCCTGGAGCCCCCCCCCCCCTTCTCCATATCCGGCGGTTGCTGGGCGGGCCCCGGGTCGGGGAGGGACTACACAGCAATGTGAGCTCCAGGTGTGGACTGCCACACCTCTCCTAGGGTCAGGACGGGGAAGAAAGTGAAAGCGTGTGTTCCAGGCCACAGGGCACACGTGTGTGCCTGCGCCTGTGACTGTCACCGTTGGCGTTGGGCACGCAGGCAGCAGGCCGTCAGGTTGTCGGCACTGATGGTTGCTGTCACTGCTGCCCGCTGTGGGACCCTCTGCTGTAGGGGCTGAGAGGATGAGGGTGGCTCCAAGGCGCACAGCAGAGCAGGCAAACCCAGCCTCACTTTCTCACCCCTTGGCCGGGCGCTCTCAGCACAGTGGCATCACCGCAGCTTCCTGCTCTCCTTCCTGCAGGTCCCAGGGCCGGTGCCTTGCCCTCCCTGGGTTGGGGAGCCCACCCCTAAGCCAAGGGGTGCGCTAATTCAGTGGTCCCCAGGTCTCCTGTCATTGCCGTCCCAACTCCGCATTTCCACTTGCCTTCTTTCTCGTGCTCCTAGTTCATTCACAGTGGTTCCCCAGTATCTGTGGGGTGGGTGCCAGGACCCCCTCAGACCCAACATCCATGGATCGTCCAGTGCCTTATAAAGAATGGCATATTTGACATATTCGCATATAACCTACACATTCCCAGATGCTTCAGCGCAACTCTAGATTGCTAATGATACCTAACACAGCGTGTCTGCAATGCAGATGGTTGTGTTCTGTAGCGTTTATAGAATTAGGAAAAGACAGTCCATACGCATTCAGTACAGAAGCGATGTTTTCCCCTAATATTTTCTATCCTCGGTTGGTTGAAGGTGAGGATGAGGGGCCTGCGGATACGGGGGGCCACTTGCGTTGTCCTGAAATCTTTTCTGTGAATAAACCCGGCGGCCGGAAGCAGCGATCCCCGTGAAATCACAGGTTCGGTTGCTAATTGTATTTTTGCCACACACAGTGACATAAATGTGTGGTTATTCAAGGAAGCGATGGGCCTCTGGCCGTGCAGATGTGTCTCGCCTCTCCACGGGCTGGCAGCTCCCAGGGTCCCTGTGTGTTTATTTCAGATTAAGCCCAGAGGGCAGGAGCCCAGGCCAGTGTACCCAACAGTCCTCAAGGTGACGGGCAGGGCGCCCAGGCCCTGGCTGCCCACTGCCTGCGTCACAAGGAGAGGGAGGCTCAGCGATTCCCTACTGGCTTTTGTTTGGGGCTCGTTTTTAGTTATTTATTCATTTTATCAAAGTTTCACTTACACACAGTTTAAAGAATCCAACTGCTCTGCAAAGCTTGTTACGAAAAACTCGAGTCATTGGCTCGCAACTCCATTTCCCACTCCCAGACGTGACCGCGGTCAGCTGACCTTTTGGAAAGCATCCCCGCATCATTAAACAACTCCCTTCTTTTTATTTCTTCAACCTCTCCACTTAGGCAATACCTTTCGACTTCTCACCATGAGCCTGAGGATTTTTAATCTCATACATATGCCAGTACTCACCAACACACACACACACAGAGACAGGACTCTGACTCAAGTCCCATCTATCTTTCTAATATGCTTGTGGTTATGTGTTTGAGAAGTCTCTCTCAGGGCCGGCATAGCAGGTAAAGCTACTGCCTACAACATCCCGTGTGGGTGCCAGTTCGAGTCTTGGTTACTCCACTTCTTATCCAGCCCCCTGCTAATGTGCCTGGGAGAGTGGTGGAAGATGGCCTAGGTCCTTGGGCCCCTGCACCCACATGGGAGACCTGGAGGAAGCTCCTGGCTTCTGGTTTCAAAAGGGCCCAACTCTAGCCACTGTGGCAATTTGGGGATTGAATCAGTGGATGGAAGGCTTCTCTCTCTCTCTTCTCTCTCTTCTGTGTGTGTGTGTGTGTGTGTGTGTGTATGTCTCCCTCTCACTCTGTAAACTATTCCTTTCAAATAAATAAATAAATCTATCCTTTTTTTTTTTTTTGACAGGCAGAGTGGACAGTGAGAGAGAGAGACAGAGAGAAAGGTCTTCCTTTGCCGTTGGTTCACCCTCCAATGGCCGCCGCGGCCAGCGCGCTGCGGCCGGCGCACCGCGCTGATCCGATGGCAGGAGCCAGGAGCCAGGTGCTTTTCCTGGTCTCCCATGGGGTGCAGGGCCCAAGCACCTGGGCCATCCTCCACTGCCTTCCCGGGCCACAGCAGAGAGCTGGCCTGGAAGAGGGGCAACCGGGACAGAATCCGGTGCCCCGACCGGGACTAGAACCTGGTGTGCCCGCGCCACAAGGCGGAGGATTAGCCTAGTGAGCCACGGCGCCAGCCATAAATCTATCTTTTTAAAAATTACTTATTTGTTTGAAAGCCAGAGTTACAGAGAGAGGAATAGATAGATAGATAGAGATCTTCCATCCACTGGTTCACTCTCCAGACGGATACAACTGTCAGCGCTGGACCAGGCTGAAGCCAGGAGTCAGGAGCTTCATCTGGGTCTCCTATGTAGGTGGAAGGGGCCCAAGCACTTGGGCCATCTTTAGCAGTTTCCCCAGACCATTAGCAGGGAGCTGGATTGGATGCAGAGCAGCCAGGACACAAACTGTAGCCCATATGGGATGCCAGGACTGCAAGTGGCAGCTTTACCTGCCATGCCATAACGTCGGCCCCCAAGTTTGCTATCTAGAACACTTTAAGACACAAAGTTCAGTGGCATTAAGGGCGTTCGTATTGTTGTGCAACCCCCATTCATCTCTGGAGCTCTTTATTTTGCCAGATTGAAGCTCCATATCACTAAACACTAAAGCCCCAATCCCAGCTCCCCGGCCCCGCCGCTCTGCCACCTGTCTGTGAATGTGACTGTGGCAGGTGTCTCGTGTAGGGGAAGCCCACACCAGCCGTCCTTGAGAGCCTGCTGGTTGCACTTACTCTGACGCCTTCCGGGCTCTTGACTTCTGTTGCCGGAGTCCTTTTGGTGTCATAGCCCGAGAAGATCAATACGTGGTTCGCAGCAAAGGCAACACCATTCAGGGTGCCACAGTGAATGTGCTTTCTGTACAACTTTGTGCATCTCCCGGAATTAATCGTTTGTGGGGAGCAACTCGGACTAGACTAAGTTACTGGAATTAAGACTTATTCTATGCATCTGCTCTCCCAGAATATGGCGCTGGGAGAGGAGGAAACAGCTTCTACACAGCTGCCTCCAGTTCAACCAATAAACAGCAGGACCTGCTCCTGATTGGAGGAGAGCAGCGTACTCGGCGTGTGGGCAGCCGAGTTGGGATTGGTGGAAGAGGACTATAAAGGAGGAGAGAGACAACATGCACCAGGAACATCTAAGGGGAACATCTGAAGGAACACCTGTGCAGCCCCCGAGAGAGCCGGCAGGCGGTGTGCCGCTCCCCTGCGGAAGTGGGGAATGTGGCAGGGGGAACTGCCCTTCCACGGAGGTGGAAGGGTCGGTAGCCAACCCAGGAAGAACCAGCAGCAAACCCGGGGAGGGCCGAGCAGACGAAAGAACAGCGCAGGGTCCTGTGTCGTTCCTCCACGAAGACAGGGAGTGACATAATGGTGCCGTTACTCAGATATGAAGCCTAGGCAGGGTCTAGTGTCGTTCCTCCACGAAGAGGGGGAGCGACAATCGTTGGTAATTTTAACAGTTCACTTCTTGCTTAGTTTTCTGTGTCTTCATCCCTGATTCCTCCCCAAACACTCCCTCACTTGTGTAAATCTCCTACTACCCAATCACCCACGCTAAGAATTTTACCTGCCTACCCCTGGGGAAGGAGCCCTGCAGATCTGACTGCTCCATCCTGGCCTGACAGGCGCCAGGCTGGACACTCAGCTCTCATCGTGGGATCGCTGAGCCTCCCTGCCTTCTGGAGGCTTCTGCTGACTTCGCAGTCCCCGCGCCTTCCTCTTCCTCGACCCACGGCCCTGTCTGGGGAAACAGCCACTGATGGATTTCTTTCTTTCAAGATTTATTTATTTCTTTGAAAGGCAGTGAGTGAGAGAGAAAGTGATAACTCCCATCCTCTGAAACACACAACAAAGTTTCCCATCTCTTTTTTATATCAATTTATTTTCTATTTTAAAAATGTGTTCATTTATTTTGAGAGTCAGAGAGAGAGAGGGAGAGACAGAGAACCATCTGATGGTTCACTCTCCAAATGGCCACAATGACCAGGGCTGGGCCAGGCCGAAACCAGAGCCAGGAGCTTCCTCTGCGTCTCCCTCATGGGTGCAGGAGCCTGGGTACTTGGGTCGTCTGCCTCTGCCTTCCCAGGTGCATTAGCAGTGAGCTGGATAAGAGGTAGGGCAGTGCCCCCGCATGGAATGCCAGCATCGCCTGTGGCAGCTTATCCCTCTGCACCGCAATACCAGCTCCGAGAGAGTGTTTGCTTTTGTAGGAGTGGCAGAAAGTGGGATGGGGAAGAAGCCCACAGAATCAGCCACGCTCCCAACTTCAAATTGGGTTCGCAGGTGTTGGTTATGCTTCACCTGCAGCGTTCCCAGCACAATCTTGCTTCATAGCTGTTGTCCCAACGTAATTACTTCCTGCGACCCTTTTCCTTCCTGGAAAGGCCCTGATCTGCATGGTAAATAATATGACTGCTTATTCATTTCAGATGAACTACAACAGTGGCCGGCGCCGCGGCTCACTAGGCTAATCCTCCACCTTGCAGCGCCGGCACACCGGGTTCTAGTCCCGGTCAGGGCGCCGGATTCTGTCCTGGTTGCCCCTCTTCCAGGCCAGCTCTCTGCTGTGGCCCAGGAGTACAGTAGAGGATGGCCCAAGTGCTTGGGCCCTGCACCCCATGGGAGACCAGGAAAAGCACCTGGCTCCTGGCTCCTGCCATTGGATCAGCGCGGTGTGCCCGCCGCAGCGGGCCAACCGTGGCGGCCATTGGAGGGTGAACCAACGGCAAAGGAAGACCTTTCTCTCTGTCTCTCTCTCTCACTGTCCACTCTGCCTGTCAAAAAAGAAAAAAAAAAAGAACTACAACAGTGAGCTCTTCTGTGTGTATCTATTATTGTGTAATTCATATGTTTTAATGCTGAGGCCACAGCCTGACCCTGGCCTCATTGTCCTGGGGGCCTCAGAAGAACCAAGCCCAGGTCGCCAGGACGCATACCTCCCAGTGTCCTGACCCCCACCGCCTGCCCTGCCCCAGCTCCCATGCTGTCCTCTTCTCCACTGCCACTCAAGGTGGGGCTGTGTCCCTGGGCTTCCTGAAACCTGCCCACGAGCTAGGGCTGCCCAGGGCCACTAACATCTCCGCTGTGCCTGGCCCTGTGCTAGGCGGCGTCGGGGACCCAGCCTGGGCCCTGCCCTCCAGGGGCCAGGGTAGCTGCCCAGAGCAGGGAAGGCGGGGAGAGAGCCCCAGGCAGTGAGAGCACAGCCGCCGGGGAGGCAGCAGGATGCCGCTCACGCGGTTCCCGCTGCACAGAGCGCAGAGCGCAGGGCAGTGCCCAGCAGCAGGAGGGCCGGGCAGGGCGCCTCCTGCAGCCTTGAATGCCAAGTCTTGGATTCTATTCTGGGGGCAGTGAGGAAGAACTGAAGCCAAGCAACAAGAACTACGAGGCGGTCCAGGATGAGTCTTACGGGATGAGGTAGGCGGGAAATGGGGAGAGAGAGTCCGAGAGACAGAGCAGCAGAGAGTGTTCACCGTGAGCTGCATCCTGTAAGCTCCCTGCCCTGACAGCTGGACTCTGCGGCCTGCACCGGCCAGCCGCACGCACACACACCTCAGAGCGGGCGGCCTGGGGCGCTTGGCGGGCTTGTGTGTGGGCGCGGGGGCAGGACCCCCAGCCTTGCCACATGTGCTGCCTGTGTAACGTGGGTGGGTGGCTCTGTCTGTGTGTCCGCGTCCTGTTCTGTAACATGAGTGTGGGGAGGCACCTGCCTCACAGCAGGTGCATGGTCAGCTTCCGGTGCGTGTGAGCCAATGTGGTTGCTGGAGCGACACCACCCTTCCTCCTCCCAGACACAGGAGACCACCTGTGGGAGAGACGGGGCTGGGCCAAGGACAGGAAGCTTGAGGGCAGAGTGGCCCTTTGACCCTAGTGCCCAGCACAGGACAGGTGCGTCCCCACCAGCACAGACACCCAGACACGCGGACTCCACCGTCCGCTGTGTGCCTCCTTGCCCAGAGCAGTGACTCAGGATGACTTCCAGGTCTTCCACCTAGAGACGGGAAAGTGTGAGGTGTCCCTCCCTACCCTGATTTGGTGTGTGTGGGGGTGCACACTGTCCACACAGACCCTCAAGCACCAGTGCCCACCTTGCCGGGGATAGCACCAGCACTACCACCTTACAGGGGAGGGCACTGGGGCTCAGCAGAGGGTGCAGGCTGCCCAAGGTCACACAGCCAGAATGTATGACCATGGCCAAGGCTCCCAGCTTCCCCCAGCCCCGGCTGCCTGAAGACAGAAGGCCAGGACATCAGAGCTGGGCCCCAGGAGACAGGATATGTCAGGGGTGTAGCTGTGAAACGCGAGTTCTTGCTCACACACACTGTGTGCGAGGTGGCTGGCTCTCCCGAGCACCTCGGCTCCACGTGTCAGCTCGGGGATCGACACCCTTCCGTCCTCCAGGAGACATCTCGTGGGCCTGGGAGGCGTGGACATCACTTCTGCCCACATGAGTTCCCTGAGAACCCTGCCCCACACTGTCCCAGGCCATTTCCTGTTACTAAACAGAATATCAGAGACGGCGTGGTTTATAAAGAAGAGAGATTTATGTAGCCCACAGTGCTAGAGACGGCAAGGTTCAAGGTTAGGCGTGAAATCCAGAGGGATCCTTGTGCCACAGCAGACCATGGCTGTCACACGGCAGGATCACGTGCAAGAGTGGTGAGCGGGAGGGGACGAAGCAGCTGACCCAATCTCTAACAAGCTGCTGTGTGAGAACCAATCAGCTCCTGCCAGAACTGAGAAGTCTTGGGGCCAGCAATGTGGCGTAGCAGGTAAAGCCACCGCCTGCAGTGCCAGCATTCCTTATGGGCGCCAGTTTGAGTCCTGGCTGCTCCACTTCTGATCCAGCTCTCTGCTGTGGCCTGGGAAAGCAGTGGAAGATGGCCCAAGTCCTTGGGCCCCTGCACTCACATGGGAGACCTGCAGGAGGCTCCTAGCTTCTGCCTTCGGATGGGCCCAGCTCCAGCCTTTGCAACCATTTGGGGAGTAAACCAGAGGATGCAAGATCTCTCTCTCTCTCTGCCTCTGCATCTCTGTAGCTCTGCCTTTCAAATTAATTAATTAATTAATAAAAAAAAAAAAGCCAGTCTTTGGAGAAAACCGTCAGCCCCTCTTAAAGGCCCCGCTTCCCAACTCTACTCCATAGGAGACCAATTTCAACCCACGCTCTGGCAGGGACAAACATAACACATGGTCGTTGTCACCTCGGCCAGCTAGACTGGAAAGGACAGTCCTGGACGCCAAGGCTGAGGATCCTGTGGTCACACTGTGTGAGTTCGCAGGAGGGCAGAGGGGAACCCGGAACTCCAGAGCTGCAGGTGCCCACCCCAGACCCTCTTAAACTTGAGGGTCTCTGCTCTGGCCCAGCAGCCGGGAAGGTGAGGCACAGGCACGGGCAGGATTTGTCCAGACTCACGCAGACCTGGTCTGAGAGCCCCAGGAGCTTCCTCTTCGTCTCTCCGAGCTCTGTCTGCTCTTGCCCCTCACAGGCGCTCAGCCCGGCACACCACTTTCTTAGTTTTAAGCTGTTCAGATCGCAATCTCTCAAGCCCTCAGCGCCAGCTCTAGCCAGTTCCCCTGTGGCACCCAGGAACACCTGAGACGCTCGGCTCCTTTAGGTCAGCAACTACTGAGGAACTGGCTAGGGACCTTGTCTCTCCCCAGGACCCTGGCCCAGCCTGTCAGGCCTGGAAGTGGGGCTGGGGTGCTGGTGACGGCAGCCACAGGGTGCCACCGCGCCACGGCTTGCAGACCCGGGCTCCCCCGGGCATGCGCAGGAGAACAGGCTGACCCCAGCAGCATCTGTCCTGCTGCCTCAGGCCCAGAGAGAGGCTCCGCCCCACCCTGAGGTCTACCTGCTCCTGTCACTTCTCCAGGTGGTGGCTGAGGGGAGCCCAGCCCCGGCCCCGGGACCCAGGACCAGGAGACACCTCAGGAAGGCTGCATCACACCAGGTCATTCTGTCACCTCACTGAGCCTCTGTTTTCACATCTTTGAAGGGGACGAAACGGGGGCCGGCGCTGTAGCATGGAGGGTGAAGCGGGGCCAGCATCCCACATCGGCGCCGGTTCCAGTCTCGGCCGCTCCACTTCCGATCCAGCTCTCTGCTGTGGTCTGGGAAAGCAGCAGAAGATGGCCCAGATCCTTGGGCCCCTGCACCCATGTGGGAGACCCAGAGGAAGCTCCTGGCTCCTGGCTCCTGGCTTCGGATCGGCCCAGCTCTGGCAGTTGTGGCCAATTAGGGAGTGAAGCAGCTGATGGAAGGCCTTTCTCTCTCTCTGTCTCTCCTTCTCTCTCTGTGTAACTCTGACTTTCAAATAAAACAAATAAATATTTTTTTTTAAAAAAAAGGTCCTGGCTGTTCCATTTCTGATCCAGCTTCCCACTAATGCAACTGGGAAAGCAGTGGAAGATGGCCCAAGTGCTTGGAGCCCTGTGCCCACATGGGAGACCAAGATCCTGGCTCCTGGCTTCAGATCAGCCCAACTTCAGCTGTTGCAGCTCTTTGGGGAATGAAACAGTGGATGGAAGACCTCTCTCTGTCTCTCCATCTCTGTAACTCTGACTCTCAAATAAATAAATAAATAATTTTTTTTTAAAAAATGAGGCAAATGGATCCCTGCCTGTCAGAGATGCCAAGAGGACAGCAAGAAAGGAGGCCCCCACAGTGCACGGAGCCCCTGGTTCTCTCTGGGCGTGTGCTCAGCAGTGCTGCTAAATGCAGACCTCCTGGCCTGGAGGCCCCTGCCCAGGAGGACAGCCCCCCACCCCCCCCAGATAGAGAGATAGATGTTCAGCTCCCCTACGGGCGTGAGCACCCTTGGGAGGTGGGATGGATAGATACTCTGGCTGGTTTTCCCAGGTCCTGCTGTGGGACCACTCAGCCTATCTCCCAGGAGACACCCTTCCCGGCCCCAGGCCAGGAGGCCCAGCCCAGGGAGCGACTCTCCAGCAGGCTCCGTATGGGACCTCTGAGCCCACTGCTGGGCGTGTGGCCCATCCCTGCATAACTGTACGGGAAACTATGCGTGGGCTTTTGTGTCAGTAGCTGTGTGCGTCAGTCTGTGTGTGTTGGGGGAGCGGGTATAAACTCACAGATGTCATCTTGCTGCTTCCCTGAAGGTGAGCGTGCACGCACCATATATGTGGATGACCTGGTTGGGGGTTGTGTGCGTGCCGTGCCTTTGTGTCATCGGGCCTTTGGGGGCCTGGGATACCCTCTGAGAACAGAGATCTGTGTGCGTGTGCAGTTGCACGTTTCCAAGTGCATCGCTCTGTGTTTGGAGGACTCTGTGTGTGTGTGTGTGTGATACTGTCAGGTGCACAGCCCGGGGGCTGGGATGGACACAGTCACAGCGGCACATGGCGGGCTGTGTGGTCTCAGAGGAGGACAAGGAGATGGAGGGGAGCCTGCGGGTAGAGGAACGGGTGGAGGGAAAGCCCCGAACTGGAAAGGGCCTGCTGCAGTCCCCTCACTTACGAGGGCCTGGGGGAGTGGCCATGAGGCAGAGAACGCTCCGAGTGTGGTGCTAGATCCCACAGGGTCTGCTGTGGGCACCCAGCACCAGGTTCCCAGAACCGAGACAAGGGGAGGCCGTGGTGAGGAGGGAGCCCAGGAGGCCGCCACTGCCCCCCGACCCCGCTGGTGCCAGCAGGCCCTCGGGAGTCCTGGGGGACAGGTTGTGCCACCCCATGTCGTTCCTGGGCTGCTCCTTCCCTCCTGGGGGCTGCACGCTGTGCACCTGGCCATTCCCCACCTGAGCTGGCAGGGCAGCAGTGATGGCAGGAGGGCTGTCGGGGGTCCTGGGTCTCCACGGCCAGCGCTGAGGTGTGGGACGAACCCGTGCCTGTGGAGGTGGAGTTCCAGCACGTGCCAGAAGCCTCAGGCTCCATGTTACCATGGGGTGGGGAGAAGCAAGGACTTGGGACCCAGCAGTCTTGGATTCAAATCCTGCCTGCTGCATCCTGCTCTGTGACCTTGGGCCAGTCACTTAACCTCTCTGTGCCTCAGTGTCCTGGTCTCTAGCAGCGGGATGACAGGAGCAGCGTCAGCGCCGGTCACTTGTCTGGCTCCTTGGCTGAACTGAGTTAATGGCGTCTGTTTCACACCCATACGGCTCAGTGGCAAACAGCTACGGAAGCAAAGCTGCCCTTTTATGCACTACTGTCTCGCTGTATCCTCACAAGACCAGAAGCGGTTTTTTTTTCTCGCATTTTCCTCATTTCAACAACATGGGCTTCCGACTCACCCCACACTGGGCCTGGCCCCAAACTCTGAATCCACTCCCAACCGCTGCTCCCCTTCCCGAGCTTGGCTCTCCCCATGCACACGACGAGGAGACTGTCGGGAGAAAGTACAGATGAGGCTAAGAGCCCCGGCCCAGGGCGGGGGCAACGCTCTTGCCGGTTTATCAAAGACGAAGAAGCAGAGAACCAGCGCAGTGAGGGATTGGCCAGGGACTCAGGTGTAGGGACGGGGCCAAAACTTGGCAGCTCTACCTGGGAGCCCTGGCACCTGCACCTCTTGCCTGGCCTTGTGGAGGAGCGGGACTGGGCAGGCTGCTGGGAGGCCAGCGGGGAGGGCAAGCACTGGGTGCACGCTGCTGCAAGGGGGCAGCTGCAGAGCTGGGAGGGGATGGAGGAGGCCCCAACCCAAACCAGACCGGAGCACCCGCTGTGCAGCCCAGCCCCTCATCACGATCACTTTCCCGGGGCTGCTCCCACGCGGGGCTCACAGGACTTCCGAGCTGCTGCCTGCCGGTCGCCCTGTGCCCCTGGGCAGGCCGTCAGCCTCTGCCAGCTTCAGCGGCCCTGCCTGGGTGCCACCAAGCACAGAGCTGGTGAGCACGGCCGGCGTCTGGTCTGGGGTGAGGTTAGCACTCACAGTGAGTGCACACTTTCTTTGTTTTCAAGAATGGTCGAAAAATCTAGATTTAAAAAATATTTATTTATTCGCCGGTGCCGTGGCTCACTAGGCTAATCCTCCCCCTAGCGGCGCCGGCACACCGGGTTCTAGTCCCGGTCGGGGCGCCGGATTCTGTCCCGGTTGCCCCTCTTCCAGGCCAGCCCTCTGCTGTGGCCAGGGAGTGCAGTGGAGGATGGCCCAGGTGCTTGGGCCCTGCACCCCATGGGAGACCAGGAGAAGCACCTGGCTCCTGCCATTGGATCAGCGCGGTGTGCTGGCCGCAGCGTGCCAGCCGCGGCGGCCATTGGAGGGTGAATCAACGGCAAAGGAAGACCTTTCTCTCCATCTCTCTCTCTCACTGTCCACTCTGCCTGTAAAAAAAATATTCATTCATTCATTCATTCATTCCAAGGGCAGAGTGATACGGAGAGAGTGTGCAAGCCAGACAGAGAGAGAATCTTCCATCTGCTTGTTCACTCTCCAAATGGTGGCAACAGCCAGGGCTGGGCCAGGCCAAAGCCAGGAGACAGGAACTCACTCTGGGTCTCCCACATGGGCGGCAGGAACCTAAATATTTGAGCCGTCACCCGCTGCTTCCCAGGTTCATTGGCAGGAAGGTGGATCAGAAGCAGAGTTCTGGGGACTCAACCCGACACGCTGCTATGGGCTGTGAGCAGCACAAGTGGCAGCTTAACCCTCTGTGCCACAAGGCAGGTCCCAAGTCTCCATTATTGTGTGTGAAACGTCCTCAGCTTTTAAATGTTCACAGGCAATCTGATTAAAGCAGACACACCACTGTGCAGGCTGTGTCCTGCCCGGGGAAGTTGGAGCCCTCTGGACAGGAGGCCCAGAGATGTGGGAGGAACTGCACAGCTGGGAAGGCAGAGCGGGACTCCGTCCGCCGTCTGTGGCTCCCTCAGCGGGAACACAATGGGCGGAACTGACCCTCAGTGGGGCTCATTCTCCTGCGAGACACCAGCTCGAATGGTGGCACCCCAGGCAGTGGGGAAGGGCCAGCCCCCGGCCTTGGAGGGCCTGCGAGGGCCTGCTGAGCAATGAGCAGCCGCGGCCCCACCCACTTCCTGCTGGCTCACCTGTGCTGTGGTTTGCGGAGCTCCCCAGGGCGGGCTGGGGGCAGCAAGGAAGGAATTGCTGCAGTCAGCAGGTGCATGGCCAGCGGGCAGGCGACCTCCTGCCAGGGCAGGGCTGGACCCAGCTGTTTAGACAAAGCCCGTGGACACCACTGGACGATGTGTTGGCTTCAACCCTCCTATGACACAGGTGCGACGTAAGCCAGCCTCATCTACTCTCTGGGCTCTGTTTTCCCTCTGAGCTGTAGGGCTGTCAGTCCTGCTGACCGACAGTGTGAGGAGGGCAGCCCTGGGAGGCTGCTCCTGGGACCGGGGCTCTGGGGCCGAGTTCAAGGCCAAGGCCGCCCCTTTGCTTGGGCCTTTCCACACTGTGAGGTGTGGCCGGAAGGGAGGCCAGAAGACGGCTCACCTGACCCCTCCCCTCCACAGAGGGGTGGGCCAGGCGCTCACTCACAGGTAAGCGCTCACCCCCTTCCGCGGCTGAGCTGCTACAATGGCCACAAACACCCCTCTGTGTGGGGCAGAAACCTGACTCCTGACAGCCGATCCCCGGCCCCACGAGCCCGGTGCCTTCTGTGTGGCTCCTCTTGGAAGTCCGCATGACAGTGTGGAAAGCACTCTGCCACTGTTGGACTTCACCAAGTTCCTTGGCCCCCCGGGCCTCAGTGTCCCTATCTGTAGACTGGGGGCAACCATCCTTGCCTTGCTCTCTGCATAGGAGCAGTTGCCCTTCCCTTCTCCCGCGGGGCTGTGCACCCCAGGTTTCCAGGAGTCAAGCGCTGGTTTCAGCTGAACTTCTCAGAGAACTGATTGGCCCATGACACACTCAGCAAGGTGGGCCCTGGGCGGGCAAATGCTGGCTCCAGTTCCCTGCCCCTGGGCCGGGGGCGTGTACCCCGGTCCTGGCGAGGCAGGGCCAGGCTGCAGCCTCCAGCTCTCGGAGCACCCAGGCGCAGCTCTTCCGGGCGAAGCTTCCTCAGCAGACTGCCAGCCCAGAGGCTGCTCACAGAAACTCCGCAGGGCACACCTCTGCACTGCCCAGGCCTCCCGCTCACCCTCCTAATCCAACCCCAACGCTTCCTGCCACTCCTGGCATGGCCCACCCGAAGCCAGGCACCCACCCTCCCTTGCCTGATTCCACGGCTTCCTTGCTGGTCTCCACCTGCCCCGGGGTCCTTAAAGTACTTCCTCCCAGATCTGACCCTCTCCCACCCTGCCACAGCCCCCAGCACCCTCCGCCCTTGGCCCAGCCTTCCAGACCTTTCTTGGTGGAGGCCTTGCTGCTCACTCTGACCTTTCTTCCTAAGACCCTCCCCTTGGCCCCTACCCTCTGGGGCCCTCCTTGGTAGCCCCGCCCTCCAAGCCACTGCGCCTGCTGTGCTTCGGTTAATATTTGAGGCTGTGTATGCCAGGCACTTCTCTACACACGGAGCTGCAAAAGTAAACAAGGACAAGGAAAATCCAGACAATAAACTCATCAGTACCTAGGAGCAGGACACTGTGGCAGCTGGCAGTAAGGACCACGCTCAAAAACAGGGCAGGGTGGGGAGGGCGCTGTGGCGCAGGGGCTAAGCCACCGCTTGAGAGGCCTGCACCCCATGTCGGAGCTCCACACTTCCAGTCCAGCGAGGGTGATGGTCCAAGTCCTTGGGTTCCTGCCACCCACGTGGGAGACCTGGGAGTTCCTGGCTCCTGGCTTTGGCCTGGCCCAGCCCTTCCTGTTGAAAGCATCTGGAGAGTGAACCAGCAGTTGGAAGGTCTCTGTCTGTCTCTCTCTCCCTCTTTCCCTCCCTCTCTTTCTTCTACTCTGCCTTTAGAGTAAACAAATAAATCTTAAAAGGGGGTTGGTGGTGGCACTGTGGCATAGTGGGTAAAGCCACCGTCTGCAGTGCTACTATCCCATATGGGCGCCGGTTCGAGTCCCGGCTGCTCCACTTCCAATCCAGCTCTCTGCTGTGGCCTAGGAAAGCAGCGGAGGATGGCCCAGGTCCTTGGGCCCTGCACCCATGTGGGAGACTCCAGGAACTCCAGGCTCCTGGTCGGATTGGCCCAACCATTTGGGGCGTGAACCAGCA
Source organism: Oryctolagus cuniculus (assembly GCF_051225735.1). Classification (NCBI taxonomy): domain Eukaryota; kingdom Metazoa; phylum Chordata; class Mammalia; order Lagomorpha; family Leporidae; genus Oryctolagus; species Oryctolagus cuniculus. The sequence continues at coordinate 120,361,871 of NC_142873.1, read as the reverse complement.
GATGGAATCTCTCTCTCTCTCTCCCCCTCTCTCCCTCTCTCTCTTTCTCGCTCTCCCTCTCCCCCTTCGGCTCTCTGTAATTCTGCCTTTCAAATAAATAAATCTTGAAGAAAAAAAAAAACCTGCTGGGCCGCTGAGGGATGGAGGACAAGGGGTTTAAGCAGCCCAGCCAGCCAGGGAACATCTTGCTGGGCAAGCCTAGGATCTCCCTACCCTGGGAGAAGAAACCAGCTTTCCTAAGAGTCGAGGGGCTGGATCTAGACCATTCCAGTAGGGCTTCCTGGAAGAGGTATCAGGTGCTGACCCCGAGGAATGGGCAAGGGAGCTGCCTGCCCCTGTAGGGCCCCCTGGCCTGGTCCTCCATAAATCCCACCTGTGCTTAGCGCCTCCAGGGATGGGGCGGTTCAGCAGCTATTGGTGCGGGGTCACTGGGCCTTGGGGTTAGCAAGCCCACAGTCCCCGTTTTGCAGGTGCAGAAGGTGAGGCCTGAGGTTACACAGCGAGTCTGCGGCAAAGAGTCCATGCCGCGGCCCCTCGGCTGCAGCCTTCCCTCTGCCTTGTCCTGCTGGGGACAGGGTCAGCGGGGTCTCCCCAGCACAGGGGACGCTCAGGGCTTGCCATGTGGTGGGGAATGGGGTAGTGAGGGTCTCACGGGCCCAGAGCCTGATGGGAAGTGGTTTTTTGCTCAGAAACATGCATAATGAGTCGGGGGTGCAGGTAGAGGGTCCTGCCCCCAACCCTGCCTGCATGCCAAACCCTGGCAGGCACCCTGTAGTAGGACAGATGCCCTCTCCATTCCCTAAGGAGCTGTATCACTGTTGAAAACAAACATAAGGCCACGCTAGGAGGGACATTTAAAATGCACATCTGTGGGGGAATTCTGGAGAAAACCACGCATGTGGTCACCTTTCCGCACGGGGAGGCTGAGCTCTCCATCTCGGGGGCTCCGCAGAGGCGGGAACGCCCCTGGTGGCTCCAGGCCGCTGGGTGATGCATTCATTCGCTCAGTCCACAGTCACGAGAGTGCTTCCAAAAGTTCATGGAACAGGGAATTTCAGGGTATGTTTACTTCTGATGCAAACATTTTTGAAATCCGGGAGATCCAAGATGGCTGAAGAGGGTGTAGCCACGTGGGCTTCAGCTGCTCTGGGATACGAAAGGAACAGAGGGAGGGCCTTGTTTCCAGGGGTCTGCCTGCTGGACATTCTCAGCGAAGTGAGAAAACAACAAAGACTCCCCCAGGACAGGCGGAGAGAGGACAGAGACATGGCTGCAGCCCCCGCGCGGCACTGCCAGCCGCCACCTCGCCATGTCCAGGAGGGTGCCACCTGCCTGGCGCTCGCAGGCTTAGCTGAGAGGGAGCTCCAGTCACCCACTGACTTTCACCTCAGCCTGGGTGCCGACTGGGGCCTCAGCGACTGCTGGGCTTGGGGCACGGAAGCCATGCTGCGTCCTCCCCTCCTCCACCCCACTGAGCACAGCGCGGCTCCGTTCCACTCCTTCCAGAACCAGGGTCCGGGTCAGGGCAGCGTGTGGGGCGAAGGACAGACCCCCCTGCATCCTGCAACTGTGGGAGCTTTGGGCGTTAGCCCCGGAGCTGCACTCACGCTCTCTACATGAGCCAGGGGGATTCGCTGTAGCGTCTGGGGGCTCATGCCAGAAGCAGCCCATAAAAAACCTGCTCCCGTCCTGGGAGATCCCGGTAATGACCCCAGGATGCCCTGCAAGACCAGGACTGTAACAGTCCCTTCTAAATTTCTCAGTGCCGCTGGACTCTACCTGGTGACCTAGGGAAGAACCTGCCTGTGCTCCAGCTTTCTGGGCCCATACCTTCCAGAGTAACATGTCCTGCATGCCTTGTGGTGACCCTGCAGGACTACAGCAGGGCTCCGTTCACATCCCCGAGCCCCAGGACTAGAGCTGTTGGTGGTATAAGCCACAGCACCTGTCGGAACCTCCCAGCAGGACCTGAGGAAGGGTCCTTCTGCACCACACAGTCCTGGAGCCACAGCAGTTGGTGCCACAGCCCCAGCATCATCGGGCTTGCCAGTGGGACAGGGGGCAGCCTCCTTCACTCCCTCGGCACCAAGGACAAGGCCCTGGCTGTCACGGTCACCAGGGAGACCGACACCAAACTCTGTGGACCAAGGACACAGACCGCAGGAAGCCACACTTCTATCCCTATGAACCGCAGTAGACTAGACCACTGTGTCACTTACAGACATGGCTGACATTGAAGGAGACAAAAGCAATCACTCACTTTTGGGCCTACCTAGAACCAAAGCCAAAGCAACAAGCCAAGTGTTACCTTGTAATCCAGTGAAACCATAAACTCTTTTCCAAGAAAACCTGCTTCATTAGGAAGAAGGGATGATTACACCAGCTGGGCAGAGGCCACTGTGGGGACACAGGAGACGTGAAGAAGCAAGGTAGCATGACGCCCCTGAGAGAACACAGTAATCCGGCCGGCACCGTGGCTCACTAGACTAATCCTCCACCTTGCGGCGCCGGCACACCGGGTTCTAGTCCCGGTCGGGGCGCCGGATTCTGTCCTGGTTGCCCCTCTTCCAGGCCAGCTCTCTGCTGTAGCCAGGGAGTGCAGTGGAGGATGGCCCAAGTGCTTGGGCCCTGCACCCCATGGGAGACCAGGGGAAGCACCTGGCTCCTGGCTCCTGCCATCGGATAGTGCTGTGCGCCGGCCGCAGCGCACCGGCCGCGGCGGCCATTGGAGGGTGAATCAACAGCAAAAGGAAGACCTTTCTCTTTGTCTCTCTCACTCTCCACTCTGCCTGTCAAAAATAAATAAATAAAAATAAAAAAGAACACAGTAATCCTCCAGAATTAGATCTGAACTGCAGGAAATCTGCGAGGACAGACATAGAATTCAAAATGATGATTGTAAGGAAGCTGGAGATACACGAGAACACAGACAGATGAAAGCAATGAGGAAATCAGTGAGTGACGTGAGAGGAAACACTTCTAAGGGGGGAGAATCCATTAAGAAGAACCAAGTAGCAATCAGGGAAATACAAAATAAGATTGAGAGCTTTAACAGCAGAATAGACCAAATGGAGGAAAGAATGTCTGACCTCAAGGACAAGGCTTTTGAAACAACCCAATCAGACAAGAATAAAGAGAAAAGAATTTAAAAGAATGAAGAAAGTCCATGCTACCAAGTATTCATATTACAGGTAATTTTGAAGGAGAAGGAAAGGAAAAAGGCACTGAGAACCCGCTAAATGAAATCATAGTTGCAAATTTCCCAGGTCTTGAAAGAGACTTGAGCATCCAGATGAAAGAAACTCAAAAAACTACAAGCAGACTCAAGAAATATCTTCTCCAAGGCATATTGTAGTCAAATTGTCCTAAGTTAAGGACAAAGAGAGAATCCTAAAGACATAAGAGAAAAGTGTCACATCACATATAAAGGAAAACCAATTAGAATAACATCAGACTTCCCAGCGGAAACCTTATAGGCCAGAGGAGAGTGGAATGATACACTCAAAGCCTTAAAAGAAAATAACCTGGGGCCGGCACTGTGGCGTAGAAGGTTAAGCCTCTGCCTGCATTGCCAGCATCCCATATGGGCACTGGTTCCTGTCCTGGCTGCTCCACTTCTGATCCAGCTCTCTGCTGAGGTCTGGGAAAGCTGTGGAAGACGCCCCAAGTGCTTGGGCCCCTGCACCTGCGTGGGAGATCCAGAAGAAGCTCCTGGCTCCTGGCTTTGGATCGACTCAGCTTTGGCCGTTGTGGCCATTTGGGAGTGAACCATTGGGTGGAAGATTCTCTCTCTCTCTCTGTAACTCTGCCTCTCAAATAAATAAACAAATCTTTAAAAATAAATAAAATTTAAAAAAAAACCTTGCTGCCAAGAATATTGTATCTAGCAAAGCTATCCTTTAAAAGTGAAGGCAAAATACAGTCTTTTCCAGGTAAGCAAAAACTGAGAGACTTCACCCCACCAGAGCAGCCTTACGAGAAGCTCTGAAAGGCATTCTGCATTAGGAGTAAGCACGAAACACATGTCACGTTCAAATTCACTAACAGAGCAGGTAGAATCCGCATCCAGCCAACAAAGTGACAGGTCTTCGTTCTCTACTGGTACCAATCTTGAATACAAACAGATTAAATTCTCCAGCCAAAAGACTTGGGTTAGCTGAATGGATAAACAGCCAAGACCGTACCACGTTCAGTCTACAAGAAACTCACTTCACAAACAAAGATACACACAGACCGAGAGTGAAGGGCTGGAAAAAGATACCTCAGCCAAATGGAAGCCAAAGCAAGCAAGAGTAGCCATCCTGATGTCAGATAAAACAGACTTTAATCAAAAACTGTGAAAGGAGATAAGAACATTATATTTTGATAAAAGGTTCAATTCAGCAAGAAGACATGACAATCAAAAGTATAAATGCACCCAACACCAGACCAACCAGATATATACAGCACCTAGAGGGAGATATAGACTCCAATACAATAATAGTGAGGGACTTCAACACCCCCCTCTCATCAATGGACTCATCATCCAGACAGAAAATCCATACAGATACATGGGAGTTGAAACATACTATTAGGCAAATGGGCCTAACAGACATTTACAGGACGTCGCCCCCACCACCTACAGAACACGCATTCTTCTCATCAGCATAGGAAACACTTTCTAGGACAGACTACACAGTAGGCCACAGATCAAGTCTCAGCAAATTTAAAAGATTGAAATCACGCATGCACTTTCTCAGACCATAAAGGAATAAAACCAGAAATCAGCAACAAGAACAATAGGACACTCATAAATACTTGGAAATCAGACAACATGCTACTGAATGTCAACGGGTCATTGAGGAAATTAAAATGGAAATCAAAAACTTCCTTGAAGCAAGTGAAAATGAAAACACAACATGTCAAAACCTGTGGGATACAGCAAAAGCGGTATTAAGAGGGAATTCAATAGCATTAAGTGCTGACATCAAATAAAGAGAAATGTCTCAAATTAAAGATTTACTGGTGCATCTCAAAGACTTAGAAAAACAAGAACAAATCGAACCTTAAATCATCAGGAGGTGAGAAATAAGAAAGATCAGAGCAGAAATAAATGAAATTAAAACTGAAAACCAATACAAAATCAACAAAACTTTTTTTTTTTTTTTTTTGACAGGCAGAGTGGACAGTGAGAGAGAGAGACAGAGAGAAAGGTCTTCCTTTTCCATTGGTTCACCCCTCAATGGCCGCCGCGGCAGGCATACTGCGGCTGGCACCCCACACTGATCCAAAGCCGGGAGCCAGGTGCTTCTCCTGGTCTCCCATGCCATCCTCCACTGCACTCCCTGGCCACAGCAGAGAGCTGGACTGGAAGAGGAGCAACTGGGACAGAATCCGGCACCCCAACCGGGATTAGAACCCCGGGGTGCTGGCGCCACAGACAGAGGATTAGCCTATTGAGCCGCAGCGCCGGCCAACAAAACATTTTTGATATTAAACAATAATAAACTTTTAGCCAAAGGAAAAAAAAGAAGAAAAACTCCAATAAATAAAAATTAGAGATAAAAAAGAAGACGTTACAATTGACACCACTGAAACCCAAATGATCATAAGAAACTACTACGAACAAATGTATGCTAAAAAACTGGAAAACCTTAAAAAAAAAAAAGGATAAATTCCCGGGTACAAATAGCCTACAAATATTAAATCAAGAAGATACAGAAAATCTAAACAGACACATCACAAGCAATGAGATTGAAACAGTAATCATAAGTCTTCCATCAAGGAAAAGCCCAGGACCTGATGGCTTAACTACTGAATTCTACAAAACATTCAAAGAGGAAATAACTTCAGTACTCTTCAAACTATTCCAAAATATTGAACAGGATGGATGCCAAACTCTTTTTATGAGGCCAGAATCACTTTGATACCAAAACTGAATGCTGTGGCATAGTAGGCTAAGACTCTGCCTGCAGTGCCAGCCTCCCATATGGGCACTGTTTCGAGTCCCAGTTGCTCCACTTCTGGTCCAGCTCTCTGCTTATGACCTGGGAAAGCAGTAGAAGATGGCCCAAATGCTTAGGCCTCCGTACCCACGTGAGAGACCTGGAAGAAGCTCCTGGCTCCTGGCTTCAGATTAACCCAGCTTTGGCTTTTGCAGCCATTCAGGGATTGAACCAGAAGATGGAAGACCTTTCTCTCTGTCTCTCCCTCTCTATGTCTGTAACTCTAAATAAATAAATTAATTAATTAAATAAATAAAATCTTTTAAAAAAGACAAAACATGAAAAAAAACTACAGACTTAATATCCTTAATGAACATAGATGCAATAATTCTAAACAAAATACTAGCAGATTGAAACCAAAACCACATCAGAAAGTTCATACATCCTGATCCAGTGGGATTTACCCCAAAAATACAAGGATGGTTCAACATTCACAAATCAATAAACATCATAAATCACATCAATAAAACGAAGAAAAAATATAAGTCATCTGAACAGGTGCAGGAAAAGCATTTGATGAGATTCAAGACCCTTTCATGATAAAAAAAAAATCTCCATAAAATAGGTATAGAAGGAACATACCTCAAAAGTATAAAGGCTGGGCCGGTGCTGTGGTGTAGTGGGTAAAGCCTTTGCCTGCAGTGCCGGCATCCCGTATGCGTGCTGGTTTGAGTCACAGCTGCTCCACTTCTGATCCAGCTCTCTGCTATGGCCTGGGAAAGCAGTGGAAGATGGCCCAAGTCCTTGGACCCCTGCACCAGCATGAGAGAACTGGAAGAAGCTCCTGGCTCCTGGCTTTGGATTGGCCCAGCTCCAACTATTGTGGCCATTTGGGGGGTGAACTAGTGGATGGAAGACCTCTCTCTCTTTCTCTCTCTCTCTCTCCCCCCCATCTCTCTCTCTCTCTCTCTCTCTCTCTCTCTCTCTCTGCCTCTGCCTCTCTGTAACTCTGTCTTTCAAATAAATAAATCTTTAAAGAATTAAAAAGGCTATATATGACAAACCAACAGCCAATATCATTCTGAGTGGGGAAAAACTGAAAGCATTTCCCCTCAGACCTGGAACAAGACAAGGATGTCCACTTTTGCCACTAGCATTCAATGTAGTACTGGCAGTTTTAGCAAGAGCTATTAGGTAGGGAGAAAGAAATAGAGGGCATTAAAATTGGAAAAGAGGAAGCCAAATGACCCATGCTTGCAGATGACGTGATGTTGTACATGGGAAAACCTGCACACTCCACCAAAAAGCTGTTAGAACTGATTAAGCATTTCAGTAAAGTTGCAGGTTACAAAATAAATATACAAAAAAGTACCATTTTTATAAGCTAATGATGATCTCAGTGAAAGAGAAGTCCCATTCACAATAGCCACAAATATCAAATATTTAGGAATAAATTTAACCAAAGAAGTGAAAGATCTATAAAATGAAAATGATCAATTATTCATGAAAGAAATCATCAAGAACACACAAAAAATGGAAAAATATTCCTTGCTCATGGATTGGAAGAATTAATACAATTAAGACATCTATACTACCTAAAGCAATCTACAGATTCAATGACATCTCTACCAAAAGTACCAAGGATACTCTTTACACAATTAGAAAAAAAATCCTGAAATTCATATGGGATCACGAAAGACCCCAGCCAGTGTGATCCTGAGCAAGAAAAATCAAGCTGGAGGAATCACAATATCTGACTTCAAAGCATACTGCAAAGCTATGGTAACTAGAACAGCAAGATACTGGCATAAAAACTCACATAGATCAATGGAACAGAATAGACAGAAATTAATCCGTGTATACGCAGCCAACTGATTTATTTATTTATTTTTATTTGAAAGGCAGAGTTACAGAGAGGCAGAGATACAGAGAGTGAGAGTGAGAGTGAGAGCATGCGTGGGTGCACACACACTAGAGAGAGAGAGAGAGAGAGAGAGAGGTCTTCCGTCCGCCGGTTCATTCTCCAGATGGCTGCAACAGCTGGAGCTGTGCTGATCCGAAGCCAGGAGCTTCTTTTGGATCTCTGACATTGGTGCAGGGGCCCAAGCACTTGGGCCATCTTCCACTGCTTTCCTAGGCCATAGCAGAGAGCTGGATCGGAAGTGGAGCAGCCAGGACTCAAACTGGTGCCCATATGGTATGCCAGCACTGCAGGCGGTGGCTTTACCTGGTATGCCACAACACTGTCCCCAGCCAACTGATTTTTGACAGAAGTGCCTAGACCATTCAGTAGAGTAAGGATAACTTCTTTAACAAGTGGTGCTGGCAAAGCTGGATACACACACGCACACACACAATTGAAATTAGATCCCTACTTCTCACCATGTACAAAAATCAGCTCAAGATGGATCAAAGACCTAAAGTTAAGACTTGAGACTATGAAGTTGCTGGAAGAAAACGTAGGGGAAATGCTCCAAGACACCGGTGCAGGGGATGGCTTCTTGGACAAAACCCCCAAAGCACAGGCAACAAAAGCAAAACTAAACAAGTGGGACTGTGTCAAACTCACAAGCTTCTGCACTGCAGAGATATCAATAGAGTGACGAGTCATCCAACAGAATGGGAAAAATATTTGCAAGGTACCTATCCAACAAAGGATTAATATCCCGAATATACCGTCAACTTAAAAACTCAACAACAAAAAGACAAACAATCCAGTTAAGAAATGGGCAAAGGATCTCAATAGACAGTTCTGAAAAGAAGAAATATAAACGGCAACAATGTATGAAAAAATGCTCAATATCACTAGCCATAAAGAAATAAAAATCAGAATTAGGTGTTACCTTACTCCTGTCACTATGGCTAAAGTCAAAAACACAGAGTAACAGGTGCTGGGGAGGAGAGGAGGAAGGGGAACACTTATACCCTGTTAGTGGGAATGTGAATCAGTGCACCACTGTGGACAACAGGGTGGTGACTTCTTAAAAAACTAGAAATAGATTTGCCATATGATCCAGCAATGAGACTACTGGGAATAGACCCAAAAGACTTGAACACGATGTGTGAAAGACACACCTGCACTGCCATGTTTAGAGCAGAACTGTTCACAACAGCCAAAATTTGGAACCAAACAAGGTGTCCATCATCAGATGAATGGATAAAGAAAATGTATATATGCACAATGGAATATTATTCAGCTATTAAAAAAAGAATTATTGCAGCAAAATGGATGCAAATGGAGGGTGTCATGTTGAATGAAATAGGGTGGACACAGAAAGGCAAATACCACATGCTCTCCCTTATATGTGGGAGCTGAAATTAAAAGAAGCAATAAAAAACAGAAAGAAAGAAATGAAAAAATGCCTGTGTGTACCAGCATAGTTTCAAATATAGGTCTGTGAAAATTTGTTTTATACCTTTGTCAAACCATTGGTTAAGAATAGCATACTACTGTAGTTTCAATGATCTGTGATTACCTTAAAATTTACTGTATATAGGTGAAGTGGTCATTTTTCCATTCAAATATTGTTTATAGCCATTGTCTATATTCGCACTGAACTAGGGGGAAAAAAAAGCAAAAAGCTTTTAATTGTTAAACTTCTTATTTGGTGAAGCATTAAGCCTTCTTACTGTAATGTAGATTTAGAAGATGTTATCTCAAAAACTAAAAAAAAGAAAGACAGGGAGAGGGAGGGAGAGAGGGAGGGAGAGAGAGAGGAATATCATATTAGAATTGTATCTATGAACTATATTGAATTATTGAATCTGTTAAAAACAAATTAAAAATTCACACAATTATTCTTAGGTGTTTAAATTTTAACTGAAAAGTGATCCCTGTTAGGAATTTGGAAAACATTATGTTGAGTGAAATAGTCCAATCCCAAAGGGACAAATACCACTTGTTCTCCTTGATAGGTGACAACTAACTGAGCACCAAAAAGGAAACTTGTTAAAGTGAAATGAACACTATGAGAAATGGTGACTTGATCAGCCCTCACCCTGACTGTTGATAGCAGCTTAATATGTTATCCCTCTTAGTATTTTTTTTGTTTGTTCTACTTAATACTTTTGGTTGAATACTGTAATCAATACACAATTCTTAAGTGCTGAAACAACTGAAAAGTGATTGCTGTTAAATATAAGAGGGGGAACAAGAGAGGGAAGAGATGTGCAATTCGGGACACGCTCAAGCTGACTTACCTCAAACAGGAGAGTTAGAAACATACCAGGGGATTCGAATTCAATCCCATCGAGGTGGCATGTACCAATGCCATCTCACTAGTCCCAGTGATCAATTTCTGTTCACAATTGATCGTAATGATAGGACTAAGAACCAAAGGGATCACATAAACAAGAATAGTGTCTGCAAATACTAGCTGATAGAATAAAAAAGGGAGAGAATGGTCCAACATGGGAAGTGAGATACACAGCAGACCCATAGAATGGCAAATGTCCTAACAGCACTCTGGCCTCATAATCAGCCCTTAAGGCATGTGGATCCGGCTGAAATGCTCATGAGAGTATTTCAGGCATGGAAAGCCAAGACACTCTGGGAAAAAAAAAAAAAAACCTAAATGAAAGATCTCCACGAGTGAGATCCCAGTGGAAAGAATGGGTCATCAAAGAAGGAGGTACCTTTCTCTGAAGGGAGGAGAGAACTTCCACTTTGACCATGGCCTTGTCTAAAAATGATCAGAGTCAATGAACCCAGGGGGCTTCCATAGCCTTGGCAGCTCATGACAAGAGCCTAGGGTGATTACTGATGCCATAAACAAGAGTGTCAATTTGTTAAGTCAACAACAGGAGTCACTGTGCACTTACTCCTCATGTAGGATCTCTGTCCTTAGTGTGCTGTACATTGAGATTTAATGCTATAACTAGTACTCAAACAGTATTTTTCAATTTATGTTTCTGTGTGGGAGCAAACTGTTGAAATCTTTACTTAATGTATGCTAAACTGATCTTCTGTATATAAAGAGAATCGAAAATGAATCTTGACATGAATGGAAGGGGAGAGGGAGTGGATAAGGGGAGGGTTGCGGGTTGGAGGGATGTTATGGGGGGGAAGTCATTGTAATCAATATTCTGTACTTTGGAAATTTATATTCATTAAATAAAAAAAAGAAATCTAAAAAAAAGGGGGCATTACAAAAAAAATTAAAAGTAAAAATTAAATTTTTTTGAAATCTCTGCGGTTTTTTCCACTACGCCTTTCCTAGGAATTTTTTGAGGACTCTGTGTGTCCCGGGGTTAGCATGTGCTGAGTCATGAGCTGGAGCCCCTGCCCTCAGGGGGCTTGCACTCCAGTGAAGAAAGCTGATTCACATGGCCAGCGCTGCGGCTCACTAGGCTAATCCTCCACCTGCAGCGCTGGCACCCCAGGTTCTAGTCCCGGTCGGGGCGCCGGATTCTGTCCTGGTTGCTCCTCTTCCAGTCCAGTTCTCTGCTGTGGCCCGGGAGGGCAGTGGAGGATGGCCCAAGTCCTTGGGCCCTGCACCTGCATGGGAGACCAGGAGAAGCACCTGGCTCCTGGCTTCGGATCAGCACGGTGTGCCAGCTGCAGCGGCCATTGGAGGGTGAACCAACGGTAAAAGGAAGACCTTTCTCTCTGTCTCTCTCTCTCACTATCCACTGCCTGTCCTAAAAAAAAAAATTTAAAAAATTAAAAAAAGAAAGCTGAGTCACAGTTTGAGGAAAACTTCAGTGGAGTGGGGGCACTGTGGCTGGGAGGTCAGCAGGGCAGGGACCCCCAGAGCAGACAGGCCTAAGAGGGAGGGAGGAAGATGGGAGCCTTGGTCTATGCAGGCATTGCATCCAGGCCTAGGAAAAGCAGGTACAAGGGCCTGGGTCCACACTGCCCCACGACCTCCCCAGGACCCTGCCTTCCCCTCTGGCCTGTGGCTTGCTCCCTTGATGGACATGACCATGGCCCTGGCTCTGGGCTTGCTTTTTCCAGTGCATGGTGCACTTATCACCAGGGGTGCACAGGGTGATGGTAAGGGGTATGAGGGCAAACATCTTATTTTTGCAGGAATGCATGGATTTGAAAACGTACTCATAAAACAAACCTGGTTCGATTGCCAAGGACACATGGGGGAAGGCTTTGTTTATTTCAATTCAGAGTAGAATGCACCCAGGTAGAGAGGGAATGTTAGCAGAGAAGGACACACACACACACACACACACACACACACACACACTGGGTCTTAGTTTTTCTATGCTTCTGTTTTTTTCTACATAATTGAGAAATTCCAGAGTACAAAGATGGCTGAGGGAGGATAAAACTGTGAGACTCATCTTGAATTTCCTTTCAAAGACAGTTTTTCTTTTCCCTGCTCTTGGTAGCAGAGCACAGCAGTTAAAAGTGAAGGTTTGGGGGCTGGCATTGGGGTGCAGCAGGTTAAGCTGCTGTCTGCGAGGCCAGCATCCGAAATGGGCGCTGGTTTGAGTCCCAGCTGCTCCACTTCCAACCCAGCTCCCTGCTAATGTGCCTGGGAAAGCAGTAGAGGATGGCCCGAGTGCTCGGGCCCCTGCACCTGCATGGGAGACCTGGAAGAAGCTCGTGGCTCCTGGCTTTGGATCCGCCAGCTCTAGGCCATTGAAGCCATTTGAGGATTGAATCAGTGATTGCACTTGATCTTAGCCAAAAGGCCGAGAAGCGATGAATCAGTGATTGAAAGATCTCTCTCTCTCTCCGTAACTCTGCCGTTCAAATAAATAAATAAATAAATATTTTTTAAAAAATTGAAAGCGAGGGGCTGATGCTGTGGCGCAGTAGGTTAATCCTTTGCTTGCAGTGCTGGCATCCCAAATGGCTGCCGGTTCTAGTCCCGGCTGCTCCTCTTCTGATCCAGCTCTCTGCTGTGGCCTGGGAAAGCAGTGGAAGATGGCCCAGGTCCTTGGGTCCCTGCACCAGCATGGGAGACCGGGGAGAGGCACCTGGCTCCTAGCTTAGGATCGGCACAGCTCTGGCATTGTGGCCATTTGGGGAGTGAACTGGCAGACGGAAGACCTTTCTGTCTCTCCCTCTCACTGTCTATAACTCTACTTCTCACATAAATAAATAAAATCTTTTAAAAAAATCAAAAGTGAAAATTTTGGTGCTCAACTGCCCTGGTCTGGCTCCTGGCTGTGACCTTGAACCACTTAGCCTTGATCAATTTTTTTCACCTAAGAAGCGGACACTCAGATTGAGTTCCAGGCCCCTGACTTGGACCTGACCCAGGCTCAGCTGTTACAGATATTTGGGAAAGGAAGCAGCAAACGGAAGATCTGTGTGTGTGTGTGCGAGCGTGTCTATATCTCTGTCTCTTTATCTTTCAAATAGAAAACCGTGCGTGCGTGTGTGAGTGTGTGTGTGTGTGTGTAATGACACTACCTATCACCCTGTCGGGTGGGAGGCAGACCGGCCGTGATGGTGCATACAGGTAAGTCATCAGAATGGTGCTGCACGCAAGGCAGATGCTGGCAAAATCAGGCTGTGCCGTGATTGGCCACTTCCTCAGAAAGTTCTCAGCAAGGTCGGTAAGGTGGACCGTGGCAGAAGACCACCTGGGAGCTGTGGGTGGCCCTGTACTGTAGCAGAGTCTACTCCTGCCTGCCCAAACACACACACACACACTCACAGTCACAGTTACACACATGCACACACACGCATACATGTGCATGCACACACCCACACATGCATGTGTGCACACAATTGCACACACATAAACACATGTATACATGTGTGCATCCACATTCACACGCTCACACACATGCCCCAGCCAACTCGGCACAGGCTGCCTTTTGGTGAGTCAGTGAGATTTATTTCCACCTGCATCAAGCTGCTGTATTTTATTTCCATTTTTAAATTTTAATCACCTTGTTTTATTTTCACTATTCATTTTTAAGATTAAAGTCTATCTGAGGCAGCTCATGCTGGTTTTCCATTTGCAGAAATAATGCAATGTTTCCTTTTCAAATTAAGTCTAGGAAGTGAGTCAATCTCTGAACCACCTCCACAGTATTTCTTCAAATACTGTAAAGCTCTTCTAAAATTAAAAGTCTGGGTGGGCGTTGCGGCACAGTAGGGCGAGCCAGTGCTTGGGACACCTGTATCCCAGGTCAACACATCTGGGGTCAAATCCTGCCTCGGCTTCTGACCCAGCTCCCTGCTAAGACACATGGGAAGCAGCAGAAGATGGCCCGAGTCCTTGGGTTCCAGCCACCAATGTGGGGGAGTCTCAGGTGAAGCTCCTGGCTTCTGGCTTCAGATCGGCTCAGATCCAGCTGTTGTGGCCATCTGGGGAGTGAACTAGTGGATAAAAGACCTCTCTCTCTCTCTCTCTCTCCCTCTCCCTCTCTCTTTCTCCCTCTCTCTACCTCCTTGCCTCTGCCTCTCTGTAACTGTCTTTCAAATAAATAAATAAATCTTTTTTAAAAAGTCTATTTAGGGGCCGGCGCCGCGGCTCACTAGGCTAATCCTCCGCCTTGTGGCGCCGGCACACCGGGTTCTAGTCCCAGTCGGGGCACCGGATTCTGTTCCGGTTGCCCCTCTTCCAAGGAGTGCAGTGGAGGATGGCCCAAGTGCTTGGGCCCTGCACCCCATGGGAGACCAGGATAAGTACCTGGCTCCTGCCATAGGATCAGCGCGGTGCGGCCGCGGCGGCCATTGGAGGGTGAACCAACGGCAAAGGAAGACCTTTCTCTCTGTCTCTCTCTCTCACTGTCCAATCTGCCTGTAAAAAAAAAAAAAAAAAAAAAAAAAGTCTATTTAGGGATGGCACCCTGGCTCACTTGGTTAATCCTCTGCCTGTGGCACTGGCATCCCATATGGGCGTCAGCTTCTAGTCCCAGTTGCTCCTCTTCCAGTCCAGCTCTCTGCTGTGGCCCAGGAGGGCAGTGGAGGATGGCCCAAGTCCTTGGGCCCCTGCACCTGCATGGGAAACTAGGAGGAAGCACTTGGCTCCTGGCTTCGGATCGGCATAGCTCCCACCGTAGTGGCCATTTGAGGGGTGAACCAACAGAAGGAAGACCTTTCTCTCTGTCACTCTCTCTCTCACTGTCTAACTCTATCTGTCAAATAAATAAAAATAAGTCTATTTAAAGAGAAACACCCAAGTTCAATTTTTTAAAAAAATACTTTTGGAGAAAATAGAAAGAATTAAGGGCAATTATCAAGTAAATGCAGACTCCAAAGAGAAGCAGGTGGGGGCGGGGCCGGTGGGGGAGAGACCACCAGCCTCAGCCTGCTCTCCTCCAACACTGTGCTCCCTGGAAGGCAGGGAGGGGGAGGGGATCATGGGATGGGAGCAGCGGGGGGCGGGGGGTGAATGCCAGAGTCTCTGTGTGTGGGGGGGTGTTTAACGGCAGGTGAGGGGATGGTGAAAGCCTGAGGATGGCCACAGAGGGGAGCAGTCAGCGCCCCGGACCCGATGGGCAAGGCAGGCAGCCGGTACTCTGTCCAGCGAGACCCGGACAGGAATGGCGGCCTTCTGCAGAGGAGGACAGATGGGAGCCTGGGATAAGCCCCTGTCTCCTCTCCCGTGGGAGCTCCTGCACCACCTCTCACAGCCCTGGAGCCCCTGTGAGCCCCTGCTCTATGGAGCAGACAGGAGGGCATAGCTGCAGGGGCAAGGAGAGAGCAGCCAGCCCCTGGCAGGGAGGCTGCACCCCAGAAAAGCCCTGGGAGCCAGAGTCAGGGCGCCTGGGCTCAGCCTCCTGTGTGCAGAGACGAGGCACTGCACCGGGCAGTGGGTACTCCCTGCCCGGCATGTGGGAGGCTGCCCGGGGTCAGGGCAGAGCGTGTGTGAACCCTGGACACACAGCGGGCTCAGGGTCAGATAGGACGTCCCCTGCCTTGTCTGAGAGAGGACAGAATCCCATCCACACACACCACTGCCTCTCCCTCTGCCCCTGAGGGGACCGTCATGTCCACTGCCAGAGCTGCAGCCATCTGCTTGCTGGCCCCAGGCTTCCTGGCTGAGGGACAGGGAGGTTCCTAGCCCCACCAGACCCCTCCACGTAGCACATGGCCCCGCCCCACCTTCGTGGTGCTGACGCCAGAAGTCCAAGGTCCAGGTGGCATGAATGAGTGGCAGGTGATCGAGGTGGGAGGAGGAAGGCCCCTTCTCGGAGCCGCCCACTTTCCTGGCCAGAGGACCTCCCCACGAGGCGAGACAAGAGAACCCCGGGCCAGACCTCTGCCTGTCCGTTACTTTCCATCCCAATTAAACCTCAGCAAATCCGTTTGCTACCTAATGATTCCTCCAGCCAGGGCTCTGGGGGTTTTGGAGGGAAAACAATCATTGAGATTGCAGGAGTGCAGGTGCCAAGCAGGGGTCAGGTGACTTCAACACCCACCCACCTCTACCGGGCTGTCCTCACACTCCCAGGTTCCCTCACAGGTGGGCGACAGCCCCTTGGTCCCAAGAAGTTGTAAAAGACCTGCCAAGCTCCTGCTTCCTCGGTGGCCTTCCCTGGCCCAGCAGGAGCTGGCCCGGTGGGCGCTGCCAGGGCTGATGGGCCGTGAGGCCTCGCCAGCATGCCCGTCCTCCAGGTGGGCTCCAGTCTTGCCCAGCTTTGTAAAGGAATGGTGATCCCTCTCCCATTGTCCTCACTCTGCCAGTCCAGGAGATGAAAAGGCACACAGTCCCAACCATTTCTCTCCCTTCCCAAGCTCCTGACAGCCCCACCACGCTCCAGCCTCGCCATCCACACCGGGACCCAGGGGAAGTGGCCTCGAGTAGATCTTGCTCTGTGCAAAACCACAGCCAGACGCAGGCATTGGCTGAAAACCGTGAGCACCTGCAGGCAGGCCGGCCCCTCTGAGCTTGCCGGGTGTGTGGCTGCGCCAGGCTCAGGGCTCCCCTTCTGTGACAGACTCACTGCAAACCCCACCCCCCCGCCCTCTGCAACGTGACTTCACGCTGCCTCCCATCAACAGGCGGACTGTGGTCGGGGGGAGGTTTGGCACAGAGATGGAGATGCCCCGTCAGACACTGGCATCCCACATCCAAGTGCTGAGGTTCACATCCCGGCTCTGCTCCCCATTCCAGCTCCCTGCTAAGGTGTACCCGGGAGTTGGCAGATGATGGTTCAAGTACTTGGGTCCCTGCCACCCAAGTGGCAGGGAGACCCGGGTTAGATTTCCAGCCCCTGGCTTTGTCCTGGCCTAGCCCTAGCTATTGTGGGTATTGGGGGGTGAACCAGCAGATGGGAGATCTGTCTGTCTATCTCTCTGCCTTTCAAATACATAAAAAGACATTTTTTAAAAAGAGAGGCAGGGGCTGGCTATATGGCATAGTGGGTTAAGCCACCTGTGACACTGGCATCCCATATGGGTGTTGGTTCAAATCCCAGCTGTTCCACTTCCAAGCCAGCTCCCTGCTTATGCACCTGGGAAAGCAGTGGTGGATGGCCCACATGCCTGGGCCCCTGAACCCGCATGGGAGACCTGGAAGAAGCTCCTGGCTTCAGATTGGTACAGCTTTGGCTGTTGTGGCCATTTGGGGAGTGAACCAGCAGATGGGAGATTCTCTCTCTCTCTCTCTCTCTCTCTCTCTCTGCCTCTGCCTCTCTGTAACTCTAACTTTCAAATAAGTAAATAAATAATTATAAAAGAAGAAGAGGAGAGGAGGGCCTGTTTTCTGAGCCCCAGTCTGGGCTGGCCTCGTACCTCGCTGTGACTGCGGCAGCAGCGCTGACGGACAGCCTTGGCTGTCCAAGGCCTCGCGCCTCACTGCCTGCTGTCTTGCATTCCTGTCACTGCCACAAGGTACCAGCCTGGCTGGGCTGTGGGAGGGAAATACATCACAGGACAGAAAGCACAGACTCAGCTCCCGCACAAAAGTACTTCTGAAAGTCCTCTGCAAAATGCTGGTCAATCCAATCCAGCAACACAGAAAAAAGGATATAAATCCACCAAGAGATTATCCCAGGAATGCACGGTTGGTTTGTTTAATATCTGACCGCTGACTGCTGAAATACCTATAGTAACAGGAGAGAGGACAGAAATCACACGACCATCTCACCAGATACAGGAAGTGTTTGACAAGATCCCAAACCCATTCGTGGTAAAAGGGGAGAGGGAACCTGACATCCCCGCCCAGGCCAGTCTGGGCCTGAGAGCCCACCAGCTAAGGTGACCGGAGTAGAGGGGCTTCCTGGGACCAGGGCTCCTCAGTGCTGTAAACGGGACAGTCCAAAGTTAGTCAGCTGCTCTGCTTGGTCACTGATCAGCTGGCTCCCTTGCGGGAAGTCACCCAGCTGAGGTGGGAGGGCTGCCCGGCTGGCCTGTCCATGCTTATTTTAAATTTATTTTAAGATTTACTTATCTGTTTGAAAGGCAGAGTGAGAGAGAGAGAGAGAGAGAGCACTTCCATCCATTGGTTCATGCCCAAAATAGTTGCAATAGCCAGGGCTGAGCCAACCCAAAGCTAGGAACCTGGAACTCCATCCAGGTATCTCACGTGGCAGCGGCCCAAATACTTGGGCCATCTTCCACTGCCCAAAATAAACTTAGCTTTTAAGTACATTAATCCACGTGGATTAATTGAAATTCCCTTGTACATGATACCCACCATGTGCTAATGACTGATCTAAATGCCCTATGTCATCATGGCATAGCGAGTAAAGCTGCTGCCTGCAATGCCAGCCCTCCATATGGACGCCAGTTTGAGTCCCAGCTGCTCCACTTACGATCCAGCTCTCTGCTAAGGCCTGGGAAAGCAGTAGAAGATGTCCCAAGTCCTTGGGCCCCTTCACCCTCGTGGGAGACCTGGAAGAAGCTCCTGGCTCCTGGCATCAGATTGGCACAGCTCCAGCCATTGCAGCCATCTGGGGAGTGAACCAGCAGATGGAAGACCTCTCCTCTCTTTCTCTCTCTGCCTCTCTGTAACTCTGCCTTTCAGATAAATAAATAAATTTTTAAAAAAAGAGAAAATGTATCAACATCTGTTCACTTTAAAAATGTTTTGTTATTCCTTTTATTTATTTGAGAGTCAGAGATCCAGGAGACACACACACAAATCTTCCCTCCACTGGTTCACTCCCCCAAAGGCCCACACAACAGCTGGGGCTGGGTCAGGCCAGAGCCGGAAGCCAGGAACTCCCTCACCGGCGGTACGGACCCAGTCACTTGGGCCATCACCTGCTGCTTCCCAGCGTGCTTATTAGCAGGAAGCCGGGATGGAGTTATGGAGCTGGGACTCAAACCCAGGCTCTGACAGGGGATTTGAGCACCCCAACCAACATCCTAGCCACGAGGCCCACATGCCCACCCTGGCACAATATTTCGAGGTGAGTGCCATCATCATCATCTTACCACTGCTGTTGTTGCTGTGATTGGTTCCAGTCCTAGGTTAGAGGCAAGGAAACCCAGCCACAGAGAAGCTGGGATACCTGGCCTGAGGTCACAAGTCCGAGTGGCCGTGCTGGGGTGGGGGCCCAGGTGTACTGGCGGCAGAGGCTACGGTCTGAGGCCCACGCTGAGCCGAGGTGTCACGTATGAAGCAACGTGGAGAAATCCCGTTACTTCAAGACACAGCCCTGCCGTGACGCCGGCTCCGCTCGCTGGCCACCCTCTACAGCCGCGAGCCAGGCTGCGCCCACCCCCCCAGCATCCGTCTTCCTGGACACGTGGGAGCGTATCTGCGGAATTAATCTCCAGAAGCGGAGTGCCTGGGCACAGGGTGAGTGCAGCTTTGCATGTGATGGGTATCTCCAGATTGTCTTCCAGGAGTTGGTCAATTCTAGCCCATCAACAAGGCAGGAGGGAGCCCTCCAGGCTGCTCTCAGCCACAAAGATACCATCGAACATTTGCGTCTCTGCCATCTAACGGGGGAAATGCTAACTGGATGTCATTTTCTTTGGCTGTTCTCTTCCTGTAATTGAGCGTGGAGGTCTTTTCATACGATCAGAAGCCATCTGCATCGATTTCCTGTGATCCATCCGCCCAGGTCCTGTGGGTCAGTCGTTTTTCTAAGTGGCCTCTGTATATAACAGCTTATTAATTTTCTTCATGCTTTGTTCTTCCCAATCAGACCTGGTCCTTCTTGATGTAGTCATATTTACCTTTCCTCTTAAGGCTTCTGGGCTTGCATCATTTTGAGAAAGGCCTTTCCAAACCAAGAAAAACAACAGAATTAGGCCAGCGCCGCGGCTCACTAGGCTAATCCTCCACCTTGTGGCGCCGGCACACCGGGTTCTAGTCCTGGTCGGGGTGCCGGATTCTGTCCCGGTTGCCCCTCTTCCAGGCCAGCTCTCTGCTGTGGCCCGGGAAGGCAGTGGAGGATGGCCCAAGTCCTTGGGCCCTGTACCCCATGGGAGACCAGGAGGAAGCACCTGGCTCCTGCCATCGGATCAGCGCGGTGCACCGGCCACGGCGGCCATTGGAGGGTGAACCAACGGCAAAGGAAGACCTTTCTCTCTGTCTCTCTCTCTCACTGTCCACTCTGTCTGTCAAAACAAAACAAAAACAAACAAACAACAACAACAACAAAAAAACAGAATTACCCACGTTTCCCTCCACTCATTCATGGCTTCGTTTATTTACCCCTAAATCTTTACTCCATCCAGAGTCTGTGTCGGTGTGAGAAGCGGTATGAGGTTCCAATCAACTTTCTTCCAGTTTCCTCAACACCACTATAAATAATCCATTTTTACCCATTCTCTTAAAGTGAGACTAAATTCTCATAGGTGTTTGTGTCTAATCTTGGATTCTTTATTTTTTTCATCTTCCTAGCTGTTTCATTGTGACAAAATTCACATACGTGTATAATAAAAAGCATAGACTGTGAGAGCTTCACTCGGCACAAAGAATGCTCCCGTCGCCCCAGAAGGTTCTCTTATGCTCCTTCCCTGCCAATCCCCCCACTCCATCCCAGAGACAATGGCAAGGTGTTTTCCATAATAGATTTTGTTTTGTTTGTTCTAACATTTCATCTAGATTGTTCAGGTATGTGAAGAGTCTGTTTTTTTTTTCTTTTTACTCCTGTACAGTGTTCCATTATAGGCAGAAGCTTCAAGGAAAAAAGAATTAAAAGATAAATTTAGGGGCAAGTATTTGGGTTCAAGTCCTGGCTCCCCTCTCAATTCCAGCTTCCTGCTCATGCATCCTGGGAGATACCAGGTGATGGTGGCGCGCACCAGCTGAGTCCTTGCGTTTGCAGTGAGACAGGGACTGGGTGTACTAGTTCCCACAGAGAGGTACAGTGGTCCCAACACCATCTGCTTAGAAAGCATTCCCTTCCCCAGGGACTGTTTCTGCGCCTTGGTGAAACTCGGCTGACCACCCACGGGGGCCTGTTTCTGAATCTTCAGTCTGTTCCACGTGCTGTCCATGGGTGTTTACATGGACACCACCTTGTTTTTGTTTTTGTTTTTTTGACAGGCAGAGTTAGACAGTGTGAGAGAGAGGTAGACAGAGAAAAAGGTCTTCCTTTTTCCGTTGGTTCACCCCCAAGTGGCTGCTACGGCCGGCGTGTTGTGGCTGGTGCGCTGCGCCAATCCGAAGCCAGGAGCCAGGTGCTTCCTCCTGGTCTCCCATGGGGTGCAGGGCCCAAGCACTTGGGCCATCCTTCACTGTACTCCTGGGCCACAGCAGAGCTGGACTGGAAGAGGGCAACCGGGACAGAACTGGCGCCCCAACCAGGACTAGAACCTGGTGTGCCAGCGCCGCAGGGGGAGGATTAGCCTAGTGAGCCACGGCGCTGGCCCTACCTTGTCTTAATTACTATGGCTGCATGGCAAGTCTTTTTTTTTTTTTTTTTTTTTAAATATCAGTGAGCTGTTTCATATGTCTCTCTCTCTCTCTCTCTCTTTTTAAGATTTTTTATTTATTTGAAAGGCAGAGTTAGAGAGAGAGAGAGAGAGAGGCCTTCTACCCACTGGCTCACTCCCCAAAAGGCCACAATAGCAGGAGCTGGGTCTCCCACATGGGTGCAGGGGCTCAAGTACTTGGGCCATCTTTCACTGTTTTTCCAGGCC
Organism: Oryctolagus cuniculus; assembly: GCF_051225735.1. Classification (NCBI taxonomy): domain Eukaryota; kingdom Metazoa; phylum Chordata; class Mammalia; order Lagomorpha; family Leporidae; genus Oryctolagus; species Oryctolagus cuniculus. Next base: position 120,339,977 of record NC_142873.1, on the reverse strand, counting down.
ACAGCAGAGAGCTGGATCAGAAGTAGAGCAGCCGGGACTCAAGCCAGCACCCATATGGGATGCCGGCACAGTAGCCAACAGCTTTACCTGCTATGCCACAGCGCCGGCCCCCATGGCAAAGTCTTGAAGTCAGGTTAATACTAAATGCCTTCTCTGAGCCACAGTCACCCTCGCCCTCCATTGGGCAGCCAGCAGCTCCAGGGATCACAGAGCAGCAGGTAGTGAGGAGGGGGCGCCTGCAGCCCCTGGCCAGCAGCGCTGGCCGAAGAATTTATTTATTTGAAAGGCAGAGAGAGAGGGGGAGAGAAAATATCTTCCATCCACTGGATCACTCTCCAAATGACTGTAACAGCCAGGTTGAAGCCGGGAGCCTGGGATTCTACCAGGTATCAGGGGCCCAAGCACTTGGGCCATCTTCTGCTGCCTTCCCAGGCCATTGGCAGGGAGCGGGATCAGACCTGTTCTTATATGGGATGTGGGCGTGTCAGGCCACAGCTTCACACGCTGTGCAGCAAGGCCAGCCCCTCACGTCAGTTCCAGACTCAGCCTGCCTACGTCTTCACAGAGCCTGCTGTGGTTACACCAGAGACCGCGTTGCACCTGCAGGCAGTTTCGGAGAGAACTGGCATCCTGACTCCAGCCATCGCACTACTGCAGCGCGGACCTCTGCATCCAGTTAGCGCTCTTCGTTTGCTGTCAGGCCCGATCTGCAGCTCTTAGATACACATTTACAGATTCCCTAGTCGGGATTTCTAGTATTTGATGTTTTCTGATGACAATGTGAATGATATTATGAAATGTCACTTGCTCATTGTTTTTCTAGTGTACAGAATTAGCGGAGAGGGAAGTGTCCGGGTGCTGGTTGTTTGGCGACCTGCACTGCTGCCCACAGAGAGGTCTCCCTTTGTGAGCAGCAAAAGAGGGGACCCACGTGGGCAGTCCCAAAGTCTACGGAGACGTTGCTGGAGAAGCATGCCCAGGAGGCCGGGAAGCCGGGGGACAGGGCCCCGGCAGCGTCGGTGCCTTCTGCTTCCTCTGCAGAGAAACCGGATGTGAAGCCAAAGCCGGCAGGAGGAGGGGCACCATTGTAGAGGTCAGCATCACTCACGCCTCCAGTGAGACTGGGCAGCAGCAGCTCTCCCAGGAGTGAGGAGCAGAGCACCATGGGGTAGCAGGCTGAGTGGGGGGCTCCTACCATCTGCAAAGGACCCCCCAGTACCTTAGCTGCACACCAAAGAACACGTGCGTACCCTGGGTAGCCGTCATCTCCAGCGTGCGGGGAGTCAGCACTGTTGGCCGGGGGCTGCAGGTGCCCCCTCCTCACTACCCGAGGTGCTGCTCTGTGATCCCTGGAGCTACTGGCCGCCCCATGGAGGGCGAGGGTGACTCCGGCTCAGACGGCGCACTTAGTACTCATAAAAACAAAAGAAAAGAAAAAGCATGTCTGTTAAATTTAATTTTCACTTCTAATCTTTATAGACTCACTAGAGTTTTCTTTCTGTTTTATTTGCTTACAAATAGTGTTTGTATTTACTGGGTACAACATGATGTGTCCATACACGGAGCACCGTGGGTTGGTCAAATCAGGCTGATCAGGATTTTAAATACTTACAGTTCTTGGTGGAAAAGGAATTTAAAAGCCGTTCTTTTAAGCTGTTTTGAAATGTGCAATGCGTACTTCCCAGCCAGGTCACACGGTGCCAACGTCGCCAGCAGCGCCGCCTCTGGAACTCTGTGTCCCCTGACCAACACCTCCCTCTTCCTCACCCAGAGGCTCCCGCCCGCCCCTGGGAGGTCCCTTTCTGGGCTCCCCCGTTGAAGGGAGGGCACGCTGAGGGCTAATTCGGGAAACTGCAAAAACAAGTTCCAAAACTCTCCGTCTCGCACGGGTCCCAGTCCTTGACCTTGAGGCAGGAGGCAGAAAGAAGATAACTGGAGAAGCTGGGGGGAAAAATGCAAGCTTGAAAATCCTTCTCACCCAGGGGCCAGCCACAGAAAAATGGGACATTTCTCACAGCCGGGGCCTCGAGTCCCAGCCTCAGCCTGAGCTGTGGCTCTCAGCCACTTTCTCTCTCTCAGCGTCCGTGTGAGCCTGGCCGGGTTTACTGTCTGACGTTTGGAAGAACCTGGTCCTGGCCTTTCCACTCTCCTCCCCCACAGCATTGTGGCACTGGGCTCTCGGTGCCTGGCCTCTGGTGTTTACCATAACGTCCCTTAGCTTTGTCCACGTCATCACAAATTGCAGAATTTCCTGCTTTTCAGAGGTTGTGTGCATAGGTCACCTTTTTTGCACCCATTCATCTGCTGGTGGGCGCTTGGCTGGTTCACAATCTTGGCTATGGTGAATATCGTGGCTGCGGACTTGGAAGTGTGGCTGCCTCTTCCCGCTGGTTTCCACCCCTGTGGGTACACACCTGGAAGGAAGCAGAGCTGTTGCCTCTGTTCTGCGTTCAGCATTTGTTCCCCAAGGGCTGTGCTCACGCACGAACGCTGGCCCTCCTCATCCTCCCCACCACTTGCTACCTTGCACCTTGTGGTAGCAGGCAGCCGAACAGGTGTGAGTGAGGTCATGTCTCAGCATGGTTGTGATTTGCATTTTTCTGATAATTACAGATGCTAGACACTTTTTCATGTCTCTGTTGAGCCATTTGTGTATCTTCTTTGAGAACTGTGGGTTCAGGTCCTTTGCTCATTTCTTACACAGGATTCTTTTTTCTCCTGTTGTTGAGTTTCAGTCTGTTGCGTATGTTGGATGCTAGCCCCTTATCCAGTGCATGATTCGCAAGCATCTCCCAATCTGTGGCTCATCCCCTCACCTCGCTAATCATTTCCTTTGCTGTGCAGAAGCCTCTTAGTTTGATGCAGCCCATTTGTCTGTTTCTGCTTCCATTGCCTGTGCTGTTAGAGTCACAGCCAGGAAGTCTCCATCTACACCAATAGCATTTCCTATGGAAGCCATTGATCATCTGTGGGTTCCAGTCTTCGAGCTTACTTTTCAATATGCCTGCCTTGAATTTTTTTCTTACCTTATTGCACTACCTAAAACTTCCAAGTAAAAGTCTAATAGAAGTGGTGAGAGTGAACATGATTATTTCATTGCTGAACCTAACACAAAAAGAACTTAGTTTTTCAGCATTCAGCATGATGCTAGCAATAGGTTTCTGCAGATGTCCTGGGTGGGACTGAGAAAGTTCTTGGCTATTTCCAGTTTCTTGACAGTTTTTATTATGAGTAGTTTTCAAATTTTCTCAAATGTTTTCTGCATCAATGATAATGATCATGTGAGGTTTCTCCTTGATTCTGTTAATATGGTGGATTACACAAGAGATTTCTGAACGTTGAGCTAAACTTTTCTGGAATCAGTCTCCTTTGGCTATGACACATGATTCTTTTACTGTATAATTGGATTAAGTTTTGCTAGTATTTTGCTAAGGGTTTCCACATCTACCTTCAGGAGGGATATTTGTCTGCGTTTCTCTCTCTTGTAATGTCTTTAATGGGTTTTGGCATCAGGATTATGCTGGCCTCATCAAATGAGTTAGGAAGTGCTCATATTATTTTCTTTGTAAGCAGTAAAAATTAACATTCATTGCTGATTTAAGAGACCTCTAGTTTCAGAAACAGATTGAGTGGAATTGGTGCTATTTCTTCTTTAAATGTTTGATAGATCATCGAGGCCTAGAATTTTCTCTGAAGGAAGGATTTTATTATGTTACAAATTCTATTTCTTTAATAGACATGGAGATATTTAGGTTCTCTGTTTTGCTTTTAAAGATTTATATGTTTATTTGAAAGTCAGAGTTACCGAAAGAGGGGGGAAGAGAGAGAGAGAGATCTTCTATTTGCTGGTTCACTCCCCAGTTGGCTGCAATGGCAGGGCTGGGCCAGGCCAAAGCCAGGAGCCAGGAGCTTCTCGATGTCTTGCATGTGGGTATCAGGGGTCCAAGCACTTGGGCCATCCTCTGCTGCTTTAAGGCATCAGTAGGGGGCTGGATTGGAAGGAGAGCAGCCAGGACATGAACTGGTGCCCATATGGGATGCCGACATCACAGGCAGCTGCTTAACCCACTACACCACAGCGCTGTCCCCTTATCTATCAGTTTTTCTAAAATTGCATGTTTAAGCAATTGTTCCATTTGATACAAACTGTAAAATTTTGCATAAAAATGTTTGGGTGGGCATTTGGTGTAGCAATTAAAATGTCACTTGGAATGCCTATATCCCAAGTCAGGATGCCTAGACTTCATTCCTGACTTCTGTCTTGATTCCAGCTTCCTGTTGATGGACATCTGGGAGGCAACCAGTAATGGTTCAAGTTCCTGAGCACCTGCTACTCATGTGGGAGACTTGGACTGAGTTCTGGCTTCTGGTTTCAGCCTGGTCCAGTGCTGGCTGTTGTGGGCATTTGGGGAGTAAATGAGCAGATGGAATATATCTCTGCCTGTCTGTCTGTCTTTGTCACTTTGTCTTTCAACTAAAATGAAAATAAATAAATTTTAAAATTATTTATGGAGCTTGTGCTGTGGTGCAGTGGGTTAAAGCCCTGGCCTGAAGCGCCGACATCCCATATGGGTGCCGGTTCTAGTCCTGGCTGCTCCTCTTCCAATCCAGCTCTCTGCTATGGCCTGGGAAAACAGTAAAAGATGGTCCAAGTCCTTGGGCTCCTGTACCCACGTGGGAGACCCGGAAGAAACTCCTGGCTCCTGGCTTTGGATCAGCACAGCAACGGCCATTGCAGCCATCTGGGGAGTGAACCAGCAGATGGAAGACCTCTCTCTGTGTCTCTACCTCTCTCTGTAACTCTGTCTTTCAAGTAAATAAAATAAATCTGTAAAAAAATATTTATTATTTTCCTCTGCTATTTTTGTATCAATATTCTCACGGCAAAGAATGCCTTGACTCAGTCCTTTTGTGTTTCTTTTCCTTTCTTCTCTTTAAAATTTTTTTTTTATTTACTTGAGAGTCAGAATTACAGAGAAAGGGAAAGACAGAGAGAAAGATCTTCAATCAATGGTTTACTCCTCAAATGGCCATAATGACTGGAGCTGGGCTGATCCAAAGCCAGGAGCCAGGAGCTTCTTCTGGGTCTCCCATGTGGTGCAGGGACCCAGCCACTTGGGCCATCTTCTGCTAATTTCCCAGGCCATCTGCAGGGAGCTGGATTGGAAGTGAAGCAGCCAGGACTCGAACCGGCACCCGTATGGGATCCCAGCACTGCAGGTGGAAGCTTAACCTACTATGCCAGAGCACCAGCCCATCCCCTGTTTCTTAAGAACCTGGCAGACTATGTATCCTCACCTTCCTTGTCCATAATCATGCTCATGTCTTGGGACTCTAGCCAATGGGATGTGAGAAGAAGTGATGCACATCCCTTCTGGGACTGGCCTGTCAAAACTGTTCATGGTTTTGTTTTTTTTTAAAGACTTATTTATTCATTTATTTGAAAGGCAGAGTTACACAAAGAGAGGAGATGTAGGGGGAGAGAGAGAGAGAGATAGAGAGAGAGAGAGAGAGAGAATCTTCCGTCCACTGCTTCCAACTCCCCAGTTGGCTGCAACGGCCAGAGCTGTGCCGATCCAAAGCCAGGAGCCAGGAGCTTCTTCCAGGTTTCCCTTGTGGATACAGGGGCCCAAGGACTTGGGCCATCTTCCACTGCTTTCCCAGGCCACAGCAGAGAGCTGGATCAGAAGTGGAGCAGCCGGGACTAGAGCTGGAGCCCAACTGGGATGCCGGCACTGCAGGTGGAGGCTTTACCCGCTACACCACAGCGCAGGCCCCCCAAACCTGTTCTTGATCATTCATATTCTTTCCCAGTCAGTCATTATGGAAACCATGTGCTGAAAACAGCAGACATCAGATTAAGGAAATCTGAATGGGAGGGAGATGGCGAGACAGGGGGCGTGTGATGGAGGTAGAGAGAGACCCATTCACTAGGAACATCTGTTTTGGACTTCAAGCAAGTTAAAAATAAATGCCTACTTCTCAGGTTCTAGTGACTGCGTACTTGGGGAAGAAACCTTTCTGTACTTTTACTGGAATCATTCTATACGTACATATTAAGTAAGGAGAACTGAGTTCATTAAGACACTGTCTTTTCATTCAAGAGCAGAGAATCTCTTTCCATTTATTCTTGTTTTGTTTTAGGTGTCCAGTTGCGCTGAAAGATTTTTCATATAGATTTTGCATGCTTCTTGTTAAAGATGCTACAAGATATTTTATCTTTTTTGCTACTTTTGTAGATGAGATCTCCCCTTTAACTATTATTTCTAACTCATTGTCATACACTGGAAAGTTATTCATGTTTATACTTTAATTTTCACCCATTTATTTTGCTAAATTATCTTATTGGTAAGAATTACTTTTTAATTGAAATTTCAAGAGTATAATTGCATATCCAAATTATGCCTTTGTTAGTTTCTTTCTGATATTTCTGTGCCCTGTTTCTTGCGAGATCATAGAACGAGGCTAAGGAAGGCGGGGAGAGGGCGCCCCTGTCTTGCTTGTGGACTTGTTGGGAAGGCGGCACGTTGCTCACCATCACGCAAAGTGAGGCATTTGCCCTGACACATTCAAGAAGCATCTACTCATTTTATATTATTAAGACTTCTTTAAAAATCAGGAATGGGTATTAAATTCTTTCTTTAAAAAGATTTATTTTTTATTTATTTGAAAGTCAGAGTTACACAGAGAGAGAAGGAGAGGCAGAGAGAGAGAGAGAGAGAGAGAGGTCTTCCATCCGCTGGTTCATTCCCCAGATGGCCGGAGTGGCTGGAGCTGTACTGATCTGAAGCCAGGAGCCAGGAGCTTCTTCCGGGTCTCCCACATGGGTGCAGGGGCCCAAGGACTTGGGCCATCTTCTACTGCTTTCCCAGGCCATAGCAGAGAGCAGGAACAGAAGTGGAGTAGCTGGGACTTGAACTGGAGCCCATCTGGGATGCTGGCACTGCAGGCGGTGGCTTTAGCCGCTACACCACAGCGCTGGCTCCAGGAATAGATGTTAAATTCTATCGAAGGCCTATCAGTATCTACACAGAAAATAACATGATGTTTCCTGATTTTGACCTATTAATGATAGCATTTATGTTAATATTAAATTATTGCTATTAGCCTACACTAGTAAATTTTTAAAAATTGAACCATCCTTGCATTTCTGGTATACACTCCAAAGGTCAGTGACAATGGTATGCTATTTTCTTTGTGTGCTTCTAGATTCTAAACTGCATTCCTAATACTATTGTTTTACTTAAGTGGTTGTACCCCTTAAATTTATACAAGATTGATTTACCACTGTCTAGCCTGTCTTCATTGTGTTTTGCTATTGATGACAGATTGCCTTCATGAAGACGACTGGACGCTCTCCTTCCTCTGTGATCTGGAAGTGCTCACAGCAATGGAGACAGCTGTCCCCAGGAGGCTTAGAACCCTAGAGGATAGTGACCGAGGAAAACAGCTCCTACTGACACCTTCCTGTTTACTCTGTGCTATTTCATCCTTTTAGATTATTTTTGCAAAAAAAGCAAATTCAGTTCTCCCACAAATCTGCTTAGACTATGATACCTGCCGTAACTGAACTCACTGTCTCCCTTTATAAATTGTGAAATAAGCCAGTCCAAAAGGGGAAAATATCATATGTTCTCCCTGATCTGTAACAACTAACTGAAAACTGAAAGGAAACCTGTAGAAGTGAAACTGACCCTGTGAGAAACAGTGACTTGATCAGCCCCTGTCCTGACTGTGGAGGAACAGCTTACTATTTCATCCTTTTTAGTATTTTCTTTTTCTATTTAATACCATTGGTTGAACTCCATACTTAATACAGAATCACTCTTAGGTGTTTTCCAATTGAAAATTGAACCCTGTAAAAAATAAGAGTGGGAATAAGAGAGGAAGGAGATGTACAGTTTGGCACACATTCCCATGGACTTACACCTAAGGATAAAGCTAAAAACTTGCCATGGGACTCCAAATGCCATTAAATTGGCAGGTACTAATGCCATTGTACTAGTTAAAGTGATCATTTTAAGTGTATAACTGATCATAAAGATAAGAATAAGTGTCAAAGGGATCACTAAATAAGACCAAGCATCTGCTAATAATAATAGATAGAATTAAAAAGGAGAAAATGATCCAACATGGGAAGCGGGCCACACAGCAGATTCATAGAATGACAAATGCCCTAAATAGCGCTCTGGCCTCAGAATCAGCCCTTAAGGCATTCAGATCTGTCTACAAAGCCCATGAGAGCATTTCAGGCATGGAAAACCAAGATACTGTGGCAAAAAAAAAAAAAAAAAATGGCCTACATGAAATATCTCTGTAAGTGAGATCCCAGCGGAAAGAATGGGCCATCAAAGAAGGAGGTACCTTTCTCTGAAGGGAGAAGATAACTTCCATTTTGATTATTGCCTTGTCTAAATAATGTCAGAGTTTTTGAGCTCAAGAGGCTTCCATATCCTTGGCAGCTCATGACAAGAGCCTCGGGTGATCACTGATGTCATAAATAACAGTGTTAATTGTTAAATCAACAACAGGAAACACTGTGCACTTGCTCTAAGTAAAACTTGTCTTCAAACAGTACTTTATACTTTGTGTGTCTATGTGGGTGCAAACTGTTGAAATCTTTACATAGTATAGAGTGAATCTTCTGTATATGAAGATAATTAAAAATGAATCTTAATGAAGAATGGGATATGAGAGGGAGTAGGAGGTGGGACGAGAGTGGGTGTGGGAGGGCAGGTATGCAGGGAAGAACTGCTATATTCCAAAAGGTGTACATACGAAATTTGTATTTATTAAATAAAAGCTTTCTAAAAAATAAATAAAAATCAAGATTCAAAAAAAAAAGAAATATTCTCAGTAACAAATGATAAAAGAATAATGGGATTTGAACATCTTTGTCTGGCAAGCCCCAAGGGAATGATGAGATAATGGATGCAGCCAGCGTCCCTCGGAGACTGCTGCTGTCGCCATCAGCTTTGTCGTCCTCCCGGGGCAAGCGCACAACACTGCCTACGAATTATTTTGTTTTGTCAGAAAATTAGCACGAATATGATCAAGCCTCTAGATCTAACCACCAATTTACAGTAAATGCAGTGGACAGGAAACCTGCTAAACAATATTACAGGGCTGGTGTTGTGGAGTAGCTGGTAAAGCTACCGCCTGCAATGCAGGTAATCCCATATGGGCGCTGGTTCAAGTCCTAGCTGCTCCACTTCTGATCCAGCTGTCTACTATGGCCTGGGAAAGCAGTAGAAGACGGCCCACGTGATTGGGCCCCTGCACCTGTGAAGGAGACCCAGAGGAAGCTCCTGGTTCCTGGCTTTGGATCGGCACAGCTCCGACCGTTGCAGCCACCTGGGGAGTGAACCAGCGGATGGAAGATCTCTCGCTCTCTACCTCTGCCTCTCTGTAACTCTGCCTTTCAAATAAATGAATAAATAAATCTTAAAAAAAAGTTACAGGTGCATAAATGAGAAAAACCCAGATGGTGGACAAGCAAACAGTAGAATTCCTTCGGTAAGTAAATTGGAGGGAAAAGCAGAGGAGAATCTTTAGATGAAGAGATTTGAGATTTAACAAGCTAATGCAGCGGGCTGGCCTTATGTGGATCTTTATTCAATCTATTAAACAAACAAGACAGGACATTTGGGACTGGGTATTTGATAATCTTAAAGAATTGTGGTAAATATTTTCCGTGTTGGCATAGTGTTGTGTTAGTCGGCTAGACCTGCTAAAACTAAGCACCACAGACTGGGCGATTTAAACATCAGAAGTGCGTTTTCTCACACCTCTCACAACAGAAGTCCGAGTTCGCGGTGTGGGCAGGTTGGCCTCTCTCCAGGTGGCCGTCTCCTCTGTGTGCGTCTGTGTCCGAATTTCCTCTCTGCTCGACCAGCCGCCCCACCCCCCCATCCCGACCCTGCCTCAGGCCCAGCCCAGTCCCGCGGCCCCGGGGGTTAGGACTTCGGCACATGAGATCAGGGGCACAGGGACACAGTGTAGCTGGGAATGACTGCGATATGTTTTTTTTTTTTTTTTTTAATAAAAGGATACTGATGAAGCCCTTAAACACATTTTCACGTTTTGTACTGAAATTTTAATGTATTAAATGATACACCATCGCGGGTTTTCTTTTTAAACAATCCAGTGGGGGACAGGATGGGGAAACAGCGGAGGTAGAAGGTAAAGGTAGCAAGGAAAACAAGCCATCAGCAGGAGACGGCTGGAGCTGTGGATGGTTACGTGCGGGCTGATGATTCTGTTCTCTTTCCTGCCACGTGTATTTGAAATAGAATAGGGGTGGGCTCTTGGCGAACTCTCTCTCTCTCCCCCTCTCTCTCTGCCTTTCAAATAAATGAAGGAGAATAAAACAGCTCTTTAAACGACAGTAGCCCGCCTCCCCATTCCCTCCCGGTAAACTCCAAGCACTGAGGGCTTTGGCAGAAGGCTGAGCCGCAGGCTGCCCTGTGCCTGTCCCACATCTGCGACCCTGTGTACCTGCCTGTGGCTCCCAATTGCAGCTCTGGCCAGGGCGCACCCTGGGAGGCAGTGCTGATGGCCCAAGTAGCTGGGTCTGTGCCACCCACAAGGGAGACTGGGTAGGGAGGGTGTCGGTTCCCTAGTCATTGAGGGCATTTGGGGGTAAATGAACGAATGGAAGTTCTCTCTCTCTCTCTCTCCCTCCCTCCCTCCCGCCCTTCCTCCCTCCCTCTCCCCCTCACTTCTCTAATAAATAAATATTTTTTAAAAACCAACAAAACCCTGGCCCGACCCTTCTTTGGCCCACCCTCAGCCTCCCCCGGGCCCCTCCCCCTTCCAGCCACACCTCCCCAGACTTCACCTGCCAGGGCTCATCTCTCGGCCTCTCCTCCAGCTTGTCATCTCTGCAAGTGTCACCTCCTCCCAGAAGTCTTTCCTGATCTCCAGGCTGCATGGCTTCCATCCTCCAGGCTCCCGCAGCCCCTGGGTCCCCTTCTGTCCCGACGCTGACCCACCTAGGGACAGAAGTCCTCCCCTGCCCACGCTTTCGCGAAAACGCTGCACAGTGCACCAGGGGGCGTTGAGAGGGAAAGAGGGAACCGCAGTCACAGTGTGGGTGCTCTGCGTTATTATCAGTTCCTGTCGCTCCTCTCTTACTGTGCTAAATGTGGTCACAGGCGTGCACAGGGCTCAGGACCATCCCTGTTCCAGGCACCCCCAGAAAATGGGGCTGCTGTGGTCCCCACTCCTCTCCCACGCCCACCATGAGCTCCTCTGGCCCATTTCTGGGCCTGCAGAGTGCAGCCCTGGGGAGCGGGTGGTGGACCGCACCGCCCTCCTGTGGGGGGAGGGGGTCCTCTTGTGTTAACTCCGGAAGGCTCTCCAGCAGTGCTGGGGCAGCCCCTGCGAGCTCCGGCCAGTGTGCACAGCTCAGGAGGAGCAGGTTGTGCCTCCCTGCAGCCATATCTCAGCCGCACCCGCCTCCGGGAGCCTCCCTTGCCACAGGGAGAGGCAGGCCTGGCCAAAGCCTGGTGTCGTGGGCTCCCTGAGCCCCGCACCTGCTCCCGGGAGCCTCTCGAAGCTGATGCCCCTTGCACGGATGAGGGCACTGGGGCTCACCGAGGCAGTCACATGCCCACTTTCTAGCTGCCTGCCCTTGGGCAGGGGTCTTGTTCTCTCAGCCTAGAGGTCACCTCATGTAGCCAAAACAGAATGCCGGCCCCTCGGCTGGGGTGTGCGCTCACCAACGTGCTCCCCTCCCGGGAGCGTGAAAGGGCAGCCCCCATCCAGGTCCCCTGGGCTAAGCCTGCTCCCTGGGGCCGCCAGCTAGGACAGCGATCTCTCAGATCCCGGGCCACCACTGTCTCCACCGCAGCTCCTGGATCACCCAAGTCTGAGCCGAGGCCATTCTGCAGCCTGGCTGCTCCCTGATCCTCACAGCTGGAGGGGAGCCCCTGCCTGTGCCAAGTCTCCCCGAGTTTCCGGCTAGCCCCTGTCCAGAGCTCCCAGGCCCAGAGGGTCAAGGCGCGATGTTTCACCTGGCTCTGCTCACTGAGGGACGCCTGTCAGCCTCTGTGGAGGCCCCAGGTCCACCTCTCCCAGCCCTCCTCCGCCCCTCGCTCTGTCCTCCTGCTCACCTCCTGCCAGTGCGGTCTCCTGAAGAGACTGTGTTTAACTTTCCCAGGCAGCTTGTGAGCGTCTCTCCTCCACCTCCTCCAGGAAGTCTCCCTGATTGCTGTCTCCACAGTGACCTCTGCCGCCTCTGAGTTCCCTGTGTGTCCCAGTTACGAGGCAGTTGAGCAGTTCGGGCCAGAACTGGGCTTAAATCACACTGTTGCGGGTGAAAGGGCAGCTGAGAAAAGGTTACCCTGGTTCTTTGTCTCACGTGGAAGAAGAGTTTCCAGGCGGACAAGTCAGAGTAAAGCAAGACGTATTCATAAGCAGGATTTATTTAAGTCAGAGACCTCCTGGCCGAGTGGCCGGGGGAGGCTCCAGGAGAGGCAAACCTGGAAGGGCTGGAAGTACTGAGGTTTTTAAGCACAATTTTGGGGAAAAAAAAGAAAAAGAAACTTGACAGTCAGCTTGACATTCAGTTACAAGGCCAGGACAAAACCCATCAAAAGACCTGATCTGGAATCTTAGTTGCCCTGTCTGGCTTGCTCATGATAAGACAAAAATGCCGCCCGGAAGGTAGACAGGCAACCTGTTCTCACAGTAAACTGGGAGCTCAGAGGGATGGAATCGCCACTCCCTTGCTATTCTCATCATCAGATAGGACGTCCCTAGGAGTGGGGCGGCGCTTTGGACCTTGCTGAAGAGACCTTTTGGGGGAAGCAAGCATTTTGCACCCTCGGTTTCCACCAGGACCCACCTGCCTGCCGATTCACCAGTCTGACCCCTCAGCACACCTCAGCCGCCTGCCAGACTCCCTGAGCCTTAGTCTCCGTCTGTACAATGGGAACAATACCAACTCCCTGTTCCAGAAGACAGCCTAGAGGGAGCCGTCCTGGAACTCAAGCCAACACTTAATCAGCAAAGATTTGGGCTTAGAGCCTGGCCTTGGACGTTAATCTCTTAATTCCTACCTCAGCCATAGAGCTGTGCTCCCTCCAAAATCCCCTCATCACCTTAATCTTTCTAAATCCTTACTTTTTTTGTTTTTTTCCAGAACGGAAGGGGCCATTCCACCCCACTGTGGGGAACCAGAGAGGGAGAGGGGAGTTCAGGAGCGCCGGAGGAGGAAGGCTTCCCTCTGGACGGGGGTGGGGGTGGGGCCGGGGCTGGGGCTGGGCCAGGGCTGGGCGCTGCAGGGCCTGGGGACTGCTCAGGCCGCGAGCAGAGGGTCTGGGTGCTGTGCAGTCGCCATCCTGAGATTCTTAGTTGTTGGACAAGGAGCTCACTTTTCCTTTTGCACTGGGCCTGTCTTGCATGGGATGGAGGTGAGGCTGTCCACGGAGGGGGCTGGGAAAACAGCAGCCCACAGAAGAAGGGCATCAGTTCTTAGAGGGTGAGATTTAAAACATGTTGCACAGGGCAGGGGAAGCAAAAGTAGGAGAGCTCGGCGGGAGGCCTGTTCCTGGCCGGTTTCTCTCCTCCTCCCACCCCCAGGGCCCGGCGGGGAGCTGATCCGATTAGACTCCCTGCAAGGCATGGGCAGTGCCAAGGGACTCCTGTGTCTCCTGAAACCCCTCCTTTGCATTGTTTCAGGGCCTTCATTCTGCGCCCCCCCCCCCCGCCCCCGGCCACAGCAAACCAAATCTCCCCTAACTGGGCACAGCGGGGCTGCCTGTGGGAGCCGCCCCGCCCTCGGCCTAGCCCAGCCCTGATGCTCTGGTCCCCAGCTTGACCACACCCAGAGTGCATGGGTCCTGGAGCACGAGCCCAGTACACCCGGTCCGTGTCCCCCAGTGGTGTCCACACTCAGACAGGGAGGGGCCTTGTGCCTGGACAGATGGTCGGGGGGGTGACCTCAAAGGGTGCCAGGGGGTCCGCCATGGGAAGCACAACCACTTGGGACCTACTCTCCTCCCCAGTGTCCTCAAGCTCCTCCCAGGAGATTCTGGGCTGTTTGTTAAGCAGACAGCCTGCCCTGCCTGAGGACGACCCCATGTGGAATCCATCCTCCCTCAGACCTGCTCCTCCTTCCCACAGTCCCCCAGGGCACTCTGTCCAAGCCAGGACTCTGGGCATCCCCTGGCCCCTGCCCACCCTGCTTTGGGCACAGAGGCTGCTCTGGCTTCCAGCTGGGGCTAAACCATTGGAAGAAACCAACTCTAAAGGGAGCTGGGAGGCAGGGGTGAGGCTGGGGTGTGGGCTCCTCAGGCTCCCCCCTCACTGGGCAGTGATCCCTCTGGGTGACCCTCCCCTCCTCTGGGCCTGGGGCGGTGACGACTCCTCCCGTGCTGGCTTCCCTTGGTCTGCACGCGGTCCGTCCACAGTGCTCTCCTCCAGCGCCCCCGTCCCTATCCTCTCAGTAACTCCCCAGGCGACCCCGTGTCCTGTCCCCTCCCCCAGCCCGCCCAGCACAGTATCACAGGCAGCCGGGGAGCCCGGGGAGCCCTGGCACTCACACATCTTCAAACATCTTTTCCATATTCACATTTTGTCATGACAGCAGAACCTGCTTCTTGTGCAAAACGCCCAACAGTGCGGAGAAGCAAGAGGTGAAACGTGGGAGTCCCTGGCCCCCAGCCCCCAGCGTCCCTATCCCCTGCCGGTCCTGCACCCACAGGTGCACACCAGAACATGCATCTGGCGATTCACACAGTGGACGCGGCTCGCGCCTACGAGCCTTGAAGGTCTTCCTGTGTCTGCAGGCTCAGATTTCGGCTTTGTGTAGAATGTGGTTTGGTGTGCACGAGCGCTCAGCTGTCCCACGCTTGTGTGGCACTGACAGGCCTGCATGGGCATTCTCCCCTGGCATCCACACGCCAGTGGGGACACCACTGCAGGGGGGAGGGGCTGTGTGTGCAACATCTGACAGGCATCAAGTCATCCCCCACAGTCCCAGTCTGCTCTCTCCCAACACCACACGAGGGAGTCTACTATGCCACATCTTAGTCAACACCGGTTTGGTTTTTTGTTTTTGTTTTTTTTTTTTTCTTTAAAAAAAGATTTATGTATTTGAAAGGCAGAGTTACAGAGAGGCAGAGGCAGTGGGGGGAGGTAGTCCCTCAGCTTGGTTCACCCCAAAGATGGCTGCAAGGCAGGAAACCAGGAGCTTCTTCCAGTTCTCCCACATGGGCTCAGGGGCCCAAGGCCTTGGCCATCTTTCACTGCTTTCCCAGGCCATAGCAGAGAGCCGGATCAGAAGTGGAGCAGCCGGGACTCAAACTGGCGCCCATATTGGATACTGGCACTGCAGATGGTGGCTTTATCTGCTACACTACAGTGCTGGCCCCTGGTTTGTGTTTTATTTGAGTGAGAGAGCGAGAGTGAGAGAGAGAGATGCCTGCCTGGGCCAGGTGAGCAGCTGGGGACTGGGAACTCCACCTGGTCTCTCAGGGTCCTAACCACTGGGCCCTCACTGCCGCCCTCCAGGTGCACAGTAGCAGGAGCTGGAATTGGGGGAGGAGCTGCAACCCCAGCCCAGGCGCTCGGACAGGGGATGCAGGTGTCTTAACCAGGCGCAAAATGTCTGCCCAGATGCTGGGGTCTTCTTCTTCTTCTTCTTCTTCTTCTTTTTTTTTTTTTTTTTAACATCTATTTATTTACTTGAGAGACAGAGTTACAGAGAGAGAGAGAGAGAGAGAGAGAGAGAGAGAAAGAGAGAGAAAATGGCTGGAATAACCAGAGGCTGGGCCAATCCAAAGCCAGGAACCAGTATCTTCTCCCAGGTCTCTGTGGGTGCAGGGACTCAAGCACTTGGACCATCTTCTACTGCTTTCCCAGGCCATAGTGGAGAGCTGGATCGGAAGTGGCACATCTGGGACTCAAACTGGTGCCCATGTAGGATGCCGGCACCGCAGGCATTGGCTTAACCTACTAAGCCACAGCGGCAGCCCCGATGCTGGGTTCTAAGAAGAAAACCTGACCTCGTGAATTTCCTGCATAACACGGCTCCCCTGTTGGGTGGACGGCACAGACTTTCTACCCCATTAGTGAGGACCCTGCACAGCATCTCCTCCCATGAGCAGGGGAGAGGGGTGACTTCACAGCTGCCGTGGAGAAATCCCACAAACCCCTTCAGCTCAAGGTCATCGTCAACAGTCGGCATGACAGCACCGAGTCCCGGAACCCTTGTTGTCATGACACAAAGAGGACCTCTGCGTGATCTTCCTCCCCAACCCCAGAACCCCCTGGCTATTCACGAGCACAGCATCGGACAAAGCCCAGCAGTGGATCCCGGGGCCCCAAGCCAGCGGTCTCCGGAGGAGCCGAGCAAGGTCCAAGCATCGTAAGGACTAGACGTCAGGCGACGTGCTGGCTGGGATCCTGGGGCAGAGACAGTGACAGCAAGCAAAAACTAAGGGCATCTGAGCACAGTGCGGACCTCAGCTAATAAAGATGTGCCAATACTGGGTCATTCGTTGTGCAAGCGTCCTCATACTAAGGAAGGTGTTAACAAGAGGGGAACTGGGCGGGCGAGGACTCAGACTACCTGAGTCCTCTAGGAACTTAAACTGTCCAAAAAAATAAAGTTGAAAAACATCCAGAACCCCCTCCCGCGGGCTGTCCTGCAGCTCCTGGCTGGCTGTTGGACTGGTTCCCCTCCTCCCTCCTGCAGGCCCCTCCCACCCGCACTGTACGTGGAAGTCAAAATTTCTAGAAAACACCATTCCGTTCTCTCCAGGCTGTTGAACACTATGTCCCTCTGTGACTGGACTTCCCTCTCGGTCCCCAGACAAGGTCAAGCCCATCAGGGAGACTGCTGCCCTCCCCTCTGACCTGGAGCCCAGGAGGTGGTGCAGAAACAGCTTCCGGGCCGGGAACTGGGGCTCAAACAGAAATACGTCCGCCCACGGGTGGGCTGGGCAGAGCTCTGGGTCTGAGGGGACTCCCTTCCTGGCCTCTTCCGGCCTGGGTGGCTGCAGCTTCCAGGGTGCCGGCCATCACTCCCAGCTCTGCCTCCATCTTTGCCGCGCCTGCATCTCCAGGTGGCTGGCTCTCTTTCTGCGTTGCTCCTCTGAGGACACCAGGCCTTGGATTGAGGGCCCAGCTGGATAATGCAGGATAATTCCTGCACTCAGAAGCCTGGCTTACATCCACCAAGCCCCTCTTGGCCAAACAGGCAGCATTTACAGGCTCTCAGCCTTAGGGCATGGACGGATCTTTTGGAAGCAACCAGCCAGTCCCCTACAGGGTGCCCGAGGCCCCCTGCTGGCTCACCTGGCAGGCAGCTTCCTCTTGTCCTTGGGTTGGCCCTGCCCCGGGCAGGTGAAGGCAGCCTTGGGCGCCCCCTGGCCCCCCAGGGCCCCGGGGCTGCTGTACTGGCGGGGATGTAAGTGCTCCCTGTTGCAGGTGGGAGGCAGACACTGTGATGGATTCCACCGGGCGTTGCTTATTGAGGGTCAGCCGCTGGAGAAGGGAGGGGAAGGAGGCAGGATTAGGCGATGGGAGAAGCTGGACAGTTACGCAGGGCCAGGGCCAGGGCCAGGGCCAGGGGAGCCGCCCATCAGGGTCTTCCCAGGGCAGGACGGAATACCTGGATCTTTAGGGGATCAGTCACTGTTTGCTCTTTGGTGAGGCGGGGGTGATGGCAGCCGCTGCCTCCTAGGTCAGAGAGGTTCAACGGGAAGCCCCGGGGACTCACAGCTGCCGTCTCCAGCAACCCTCAAGGCGGTTGTCTGGTTCTCTTCCCTCTGCAGAGGCAGAGGCCAGGACTCAGAGAGGAAAGCAGCTTCCCAAGGCCACCCAGCTCGGAGGGGCTGGGCAGGTGCACTAATGCCAGAACCCAGGGTCCCGCAGGTGCCCCCTCCAAACCCAGCTCTCCTGCCCTTGTGCCTCGGGGGCTGGGCCCTGTTTACCTTCCTCCCAGCCACTGCCCATTCCCATGCCCCAAACCTTGGGAGACCCCACTAGGGAGCCCTCCTCCCCCGCTCTCCTGGCCATGGCTCCAGCCTCCCGGGACCCCTCACAATTCCCTGAGCACTGTGCTCACCGGCTCTGCCCCATGTTCTGCTGGCCCCTGCCTGGAAGGGCCTCCTGGCCCTGCCTCTCCAGTGGCCCCGATGGGCCAAGCAGGCCCTCCCCAGCGGCCCTCGGGACTGCCCCTCCCTATCCCAGTCACAGCAGAGTTGCCTTGGGTCTTGTGCGACCCTGTTGCCCCAGCTGACCACAACTTTCAGAGGGGTGAGAACCACAAGGGAATGGCTCGTGCACGGCCGGCTGCGGGCCCTGGCCTGGCCTGGCCACTTGTTCTTTGGGAGCCTCAGTTGGCGCAGAGCTTGGCCAGCCACCAACAAGGCACCAGTACACCCTGGCTCTGGGCTGCTGGCCCATGCACGCGCCCTGTCCCTGCCTGCGGGGCGAGCCGGGGCTGCCAGCTCGCGCTCAGCTGTCCCCTGGCTTTCGGTTGCGTTTCTTCCCGCCTGCTCCAGTCCTCGGTTTCTCTTCTGTTGAACCGGCTGTCGTCACAGTTCCTCGCAGCTCGCTGGGTCAGGAGTGAGTGAGGGTTCAACTTCTGGGGCCGGGCCCGGGTTGGGGGGTGGATTTGCCAGTGGGCCACTTCCTCCTTGTGCCGTGCAGCTGGGAGCCAGGTCTGCGCTGGTGCCGGCCTCGGCCTCAGGCGTCCCCACCAAGCCAGCAAAAGCTGCCCCTTCGGAACAATTGCAGGCTTCAGCTGGGGCCCAGGGCTGACTGAGGGTGGAGGCTGAGGCTGTCGCTGCCATCTGGCAGTGTGTCCCCTTCCCCGACCCCTACCCCCGGCCGCCTCTCCTTTGTCCTCTCAGAGCCACAGTCACACCCACAGCCCAGGTCCTGGGGTTTGGCCTCCTCCAGAGCAGAGTCCCCCAGTCCTGGCAGCCCGGGCACTACCGGGCTCCATGTTCTGACAGGTCCTGAGGGAGTCGGGGTCTCAGAAGGTGGCCAGGGCCAGCCCTGACAACCTGAGAACTTGGGAAGCAGGCCCCGCCCCTGTGCCACCAGCGCAGTCAGAGGAAGTCTTGGTGGCCCCAAAGAACGTGGCTCGCCCTTCCCACTGGCGGACGGCAGGAAGACAGCCTGAGAGCCAGTGCACGCTAGAACTTCTCCCCTCCTCTTCCCTCTATCCAGCAGGGCGGGGCACTGTCCTCCCGACCCTCAGGGAGCTTGTGGCGAGGCCCAAGGCACTTCCTGGGTCGCATTTCACTGCTCCTGGGGGGAAATGCTGCCAGCCGGCCCTCACTGGGGGAGTTGGGGTGCCCCCAGGCAGGCATGGCCACGTGCTGCCCACCCCCCCGAGACCCTGCCAGCCCGGCCCAAGGCCTCAGGGTGTGCAGCAGCAGAGAGCTGGGGTCCATAGGGCTGGCCAATGACTGTGTGGCCTCCCCAGGGCACTCACACAGCCGAGTGTGTGGGCTCCACTTGCCCCCACCCTGAGGTCACCAGGCCCGGCTTTCCCTTGGCGCCCATCCTCAGTGGCCTCAGAGGACCTGCTGCTGAGCCTGTCCTAGCCACCCGGGGACCACACCCACAGTGGCCTTGCTCCCAGCAGTGCCCGCAAGAGGCCCTGGCCAGCCCAGCCCCTGGCAACAACTCAACCCTCCTGGGGGTCCTCCACTCCTTGCAGAGGCTCCAATGCACCCCTTCTCCCCACAGGGAGTCCCCTGCCCCTGCCTAGGGGTCCCCCCCCCCGATCTGGGAGACTGGGGCTCCTCCTGTGCTCCTGGCCTGGTGATTGACACTGGTTCAGCACCCCTCCCTGGCCGGCTGCACACACACAGCCAGCAGGAAATGGTCCCGAAGGTGCAGGAGCCCCAGCACCTCCCCCACCCCCACCTCTGCCTGGAATCTCCTCTGGCCTCACAGAAAGTCGCTTCAATAATTTATTTGGACGTTATCACAAGCCCGTGCTAGTGCGGGTAGGAAGGGCGCCGTGGCTGGAATGACAAGTGGAGCAGCTGTGCTCACCTGGACGCTGCGGGGGGAGGGGAGTAGGGCCACCGTCCCTGGCTTCGGCATCTTGCACCGCCAGGCTCATCTGTGGGTGGGTGGGTGGGTGAAGAACCATCTCTCTTGTCTCTCTCCAGCAGCCAAGTGATGAAGGGACCCCCTCCCCCGCCAGTGCCCTGGGCCCCAGGGGTCCTGCTGCTTCAGGGTCCTTCTCCCCTTCCTCCCTGCTGGCCAGGCACTCCCCACTGTGCCCAGATCCACCCAGAATGGCCAGAGGCCTGCTCTGTCTTCTTCCCTCCCTCCCTCCTTGGCTTCTCCAAGGCGAGATGTGAACATCCCGGCACGGCTGTGAGCGAGACAGGTCCCAGTCCTCGAGGGGCTGTGACAGTGTGCATGGACAACAGGCAACAGCCAGTAAGATGGGCCACTGGGAAGCTGGAGCACTGGCTGCAGGGAAGGGAGGGGGAGGTGCAGGGGCAGAGTGGCAGACACAGGGACCGGGCAGGTGGGCGTGGAGACACAGAGAGGCGCTGACTGCAGAGAAGGGCAGGGCGGAGAGTCACGGCCTGTGGGCCTGCTCAGGGGTTTGATGTCCATTCTGCGTGGGGTGGGAAGTCATCCGGAGGAGTTAAGCTCCAGCGGCGAGTGATGCTGCGCTTCTGTTAACACACAGAGCGCCAGGGGAGCAGCGGGAGGGCCGGCTGGGGTCACCACGTAGGCGTGGCTGTGGCTTTGACCTGCCTTCCCGTGTGAGGCCCTCCCACTGACGACCATGTGTAGTCTGAGGGTGGCCGGGCCTGGGATGGGACGCCCTCAGCACCACACAAGTGAGGAGGGTCGGCTGTACTCTGCACACAGCTCACTGGCAGCCCGGCACATGCTCTGATCAAATATTTAGCTCCTTGAGAGCCCTGCCTGCAATATTAATGTGGCGGCCAGAGGCCCTGGCAGCAGCCATGCCGAGGCCTCGCCCGGAGAAACATGAGCCCTGCTGGCCCCTGAGTGGCACAGAGATGCTACAGAAGAACCTCTGCGCACACTTGTACTCCGGAACGTTCCATTGCTGGCGTCCGCGCGGCGTCCAGGGACTTCTTCCAAGTTTATATAGCTTTCCCTGCCGAGGTTGTCTTCTAGAAATCGGGATGAAGAAAACCATCGCAAGTGTGGAGAAAGCTTCGTGCTTAAGAATTGTCATCTATTATTGATAATCGTAGGAAGAAATCCCCCAAATTCCCACCCATGAGATGGGTGAGGGCGATAGTAGCACATGTCCTTGGCAGAATATTTAAAATGATGCTGCCAAAAAAAAATGTGTTAATTTGTGAGACCATTATTGTGGTATCATTAATGAAAAAAGGCAGGGTAAGAAAACGCGGTATCTAGTGTACCACAGTTGCTAAGGTAACTTTAAGCTGGGACACATGTCTTTGTCTCTCAGGCTTCTGTTTCCTTGTGTAAAAAATCCACACAGCTCTCATCATGGGGCTCACAGGTTAAGGCATAGCCTGCTATGCCAGCCTCCCAGGTAGGCACCGGTTCCAGTCCTGGCTGCTCCGCTTCAGATCCAGCTCCCTGTTAGTGAACCTGGGAAAACAGCGGAAGATGGCCCCAGTCCTTAGGCCCCTGCCTCCCACCTGGGAGACCCAGATGTCGTCACAGGCTCCTGGCTTCAGTCTGGCCCAGCCCTGGCCCTTGTGGTCATTTGGGGAGTGAACCAGTGGATGGAAGATCTATCTCTAGGTGTCTCCCTCTCTCTGTGTAACTTTGCCTTTCAAATAAATATAAATCATTAAGAAAATAAGAATAAGCTGGCGTTTAGACATGGCCTAGCACTCTGTCCATCACACAGTGGCCAAGCAAGTTGAGACCGGAAGACGCTGTCCTGTACCACGGGCGATCTGCTGTGTAAGCAGTAGGATGCTGAGTACTTTTCATTTCCTTCATTCTCTTCTGTTTCCTTTGCTTTTTACAACACGGCAGGTTATTTACACAAGGACACTATTTCCAACAACCTTTATTTTATCCATTTGCCAAATATTTGCTGAGTGCCTACAATGCACCGAGCACCATCGTAGGCTTTGAGATTCGAAGATGGACGAGACAGGTGGGAATCTCTGCCTCTGTTGAGCTTACGCTGGGCACAGTGAAGAGCAGGGCTAGTAACTCAGTACGCCGTGCCGCTGTTGGAAGGTACTAACGGCAACTGCGGGCAAAGGAAGGCAGGGATGGAGACTGGGGCAGGCGCAGCGCTCCTGCGTCCCATACCAGAGGGCCTGGGTTCGAGTCTCAGCTCCACTTCTGAGTCCAGCTTCCTGCTGATGCACGGGTGGTGGCTCCAGTGCTTGAGCCCCTGCCCCCACGTGGGAGGCACTGCTTGGGTTCCAGGCTCCTGGTTCAGCCTGGCCCAGCCCTGGCTATCACAGGCATTTGGGGATTGAACCTGAACATGGGCCATCTCTCTCCCTGCCCCCTCTCTGCCTTTCAAATGAATAAAAATTTTTAAATAAAATAAGGAGGGTGGTGGGTGAGCTGGGCGTATCCTTGCTGTGCAGGGCTGGCCCTGAGGTGGGCACGGGCAGCTAGGGAGCAGGGGGATGTAACTCAGAGAGGACAGGGCCTGGGGATCACAGTCAGGATGCTGATTTTGTCCCAGTGAGCTGGGCCAGACCATTGTAAACTCAGGAGGGGGCTGAACCCACTCGCTGTCGGGTCATAGGGACACAGACAGAGAGGAGGATGCCGGCAAAGGCGGTGAGGTCCAGGCCCATGTGGGAGACGTGAGGACAGAGGAGCCCGTGGAGCTGCGGGTGAGTGTGGGAGGACAGAGAATCTTCCAGGACGATCCTGAGGTTTCCGCCTGAGCCGCTGGAAGGAGGAGCTGTCCCTGTGGATCAACCAGGGGATGAGGGGGGAAAGGAGTCTCCAGGAAAATGAAAGAGGGCAGAGAGAGGGAGGGAGGGAGGAAGAGAAAGAGAGAGAGGCGCTCGATGTGTGCGGCTCCCGGGGCACCTGGGTGGAGGCGGGGAGGCGGCCCTGGGCATCGGGGGAACCTGAGTCTTGAGTGCTGAGAAGCGGCCCACAGCTGGGCGAGGGAAACGCTGGCCTCCCCGGACACACCCGCCTGCTCCTCCGATGGCAGTGGGCTCGCTGGGTCCCAGCAGCCCTACTGCGACTGCCCCCTGAGCACGACTCCCCACTGCAGCCTTCCTGCCAGAGGGCCCTTCCCTGTGCCCTCACACCTGCAGCACAGCGGCACAGGGAGCCCTGCCGTGGCCGGCACAGTGGGAGGAAGTCCACCTCCTGGACCACTGGAGCCCTCCCCCCCCCGCCCCACCTTCCCATCTGTCTTCCCACCCCCAGCAGGGCCCACCCTGCTTCCTGGAGACCCCTGCCCTTGCCTGGGGCCCAGGGGAGGCCCCACGGGGTAGGGGGCAGGAGGAGCACTGGGCTTAGGGAGAGTCCGTGTGCACTGTTTTGTGCCTTAGCCTGTACCCTCTGTCCCCCTCCCTCCAGCAGCAACCTCCCACCCATTCCCTACACCCCCTCTACCCACCCATGTATCCAAGACCCATGGGCCCACACGCATCCCTGCCCAGCCCGCAGGCCAAGCACACCTGCTCCTGGCTGCCGCCTCCTAGCCTGTGCTTCTGCCCTCCCTGAGTCTCAGCCTGGCCCCGCCCCTGTAAAATGCAGGTGCCCAGCAATGGCTGCTGGGAGCGGCACAGGACACTTAGGTGTGACATCCCCTCCGGTCCTCTGCAGGGCAGCGGGGCAGCTTCCTCTGGGGCATCCCCAGTCCCCAGCCTGTCCCTCCCACCCCCACCTCCCCGCTCCTTAAGCACAGATGGGAAGAGGGGGCAGGGTGGAGAGGAAGGTGCCCAGCGGGGAGCTGGCAGCTGCTTCTCATCCGGAACCTCCCGCTCAGGAGCACACGAACTGGTGCCCTTCTGGGAAGGGTGGGAGGGGAGCCGAAAGGCTGCGGATGAGGCACACAGGTCAGCGCCGGGGCTCGGGCAGCAGCCCACAGGTGAGGGAGCGTCCTGGAGCTGCGGTCCCAGCCAAGAAAGGACCCATGGACACCTGCTGTCCTACGCAAGGGCCTTGTGATGGTGGCGACTTTCGTTTGCTTATCCTGGTGGGATAACAGGGTAAATGGCAGGGGCCAGGCAATCATTTCAGGGAGGAAGAAACGGAGCATCAGACTGAGCAGTGCACAGGGCCAGCACTGTGCACAGCAGGTGAAGCTGCTGCCTGAGACGCCAACATCCCATGGGAGCGCTGGTTTGAGTCCCAGTTACCCCATTTCCATCCAGCTCCCTGCTAATATACCTAGGAAGACAGTGGAAGATGGCCCAAGTGCTTGGGCCCCTGCCACCTATGTGGGAGACCTAGATGGAGTTCTAGGTTCCTGGCTTTGGCCTGGCACAACGCTGGCTGTTGCAGTCATTCAGGGAGTGAACCAGTGGATAGAAAATCTCTTTCTCCCTTTTTGTAACTTTGCCTTTCAAGTAAATAAAATAAATCTTTTAAAAAAATGAGCAATGGGCACATTTCCCCTCCACCAGGGTCTCTGCCGAAGCTCCCCTCCAGGGCCTGGCGGGGCTGGGGGGCTGGGCCAGGCTGGCTACCATGGTTCTCCTTGCCCAGCGGGCTCAATCCCGCTGCACAGAACAAAGATGGCTACAGCCCCTCTGAGTGTGGGAGCAGGGAGTGGGAGATAGACTCTCTGGGTGACTCTCAGTGCCCCTGAGCCTTGTGAGCCACTGTCCCTGATCCGGGATTGGACTTAATGATGCACCTGCCAACTCCACAGGCTGGATGTGGCTGCCCAGAACAAGACAGGATGCCCCCGAAACTCAGGCACCACACCTGTGCATCCAACCAACCATGGATTGGAAGTATTCACAAAAAATAATGTGTCAGTACTGAACAGGTACAGAATTGGGTTTGCTTTTTGTATATTTTATTTATCTATTTTCATTTTATTTGAAGGATAGAGAGGGATCCATCTGCTGGTTCACTCCCCAAATGCCTGCAATAGCCAGGGCTGGGCCAGCGGAAGCCAAAAGGCAGGAACTCTATTTGGGTTTCCCACATGGATTGCAGGGACCCAAGTCCTTGAGCCGTCACCTGCTGCCTCCCAGGGTGAGCGTCAGCAGGAAGCTGGACTGGAAGTGGAGTGGCTGGGACTCAAGCCAGGTCTACAAAAATGGGCTGTGAGTGCCCAGGCAGCAAACACTCACCCTCAGAGTCTCTTTCTTGTCATCATTCCCTGAACAAGGCAGGATGAGTGGGCCTCAAAATATCCGTGGGAAAATAGAATTAAAAGTTTGTTTAGGGGGAGGGGAGAAGGAATATTATCCACAAACTAGATTTAATCCACTCAAAGCTAATTAAAAATAAACACTAACAGAAAATAAGAAAAATGAAAATCAGTAAATACATGTGAGTTCATTTTGGTGCGGTGCTGGGCTGGGGGAACTTTGAGGGTTGGCATCTGACTTTTCTCTGGGTCCCTGGCACTCGGCACAGACCCTGGTACAGAGTGGGCTCCAGGGAATAGTTGATGAATGTGTGGGTAGATGAGTGACCACATGGAAAAATGGATGGATGGACAGATGGACGGATGGATAGAGGCATTCCGACTTCCTGAGGTGTTACTGAATATTTTTTTAAGAAAAGCTTTACTAACATGTTAATATTTGGAAGGTACTAACGGCAACCGCGGGCAAAGGAAGGCAGGGATGGAGACTGGGGCAGGCGCAGCGCTCCTGCGTCCCATACCAGAGGGCCTGGGTTGGAGTCTCAGCTCCACTTCTGAGTCCAGCTTCCTGCTGATGCACAGGTGGTGGCTCCAGTGCTTGAGCCCCTGCCCCCACGTGGGAGGCACTGCTTGGGTTCCAGGCTCCTGGTTCAGCCTGGCCCAGCCCTGGCTATCACAGGCCTTTGGGGATTGAACCAGAACATGGGCCATCTCTCTCCCTGCCCCCTCTCTGCCTTTCAAATGAATAAAATTTTTTAAATAAAATAAGGAGGGGCCGGCGCCGCGGCTCACTAGGCTAATCCTCCGCCTAGCGGCGCCGGCACACCGGGTTCTAGTCCCGGTCGGGGCGCCGGATTCTGTCCCGGTTGCCCCTCTTCCAGGCCAGCTCTCTGCTGTGGCCCGGGTGTGCAGTGGAGGATGGCCCAAGTGCTTGGGCCCTGCATCCCATGGGAGACCAGGAAAAGCACCTGGCTCCTGGCTCCTGCCATCGGATCAGTGCGGTGCGCCGGCCGCAGCGCACCGGCCGCGGCAGCCATTGGAGGGTGAACCAACGGCAAGGAAGACCTTTCTCTCTGTCTCTCTCTCTCACTGTCCACTCTGCCTGTCAAAAAAATAATAAAAAAAAAAAAATAAAATAAAATAAAATAAGGAGGGTGGTGTGTGAGCCGGGCATATCCTTGCTGTGCAGGGCTGGCCCTGAGGTGGGCACGGGCAGCTAGGGAGCAGGGGGATGTAACTCAGAGAGGACAGGGCCTGGGGATCACAGTCAGGATGTTGGTTTTGTCCCAGTGAGCTGGGCCAGACCATTGTAAACTCAGGAGGGGGCTGAACCCACTCGCTGTCGGGTCATAGGGACACAGACAGAGAGGAGGATGCCAGCAAAGGCGGTGAGGTCCAGGCCCATGTGGGAGACGTGAGGACAGAGGAGCCCGTGGAGCTGCGGGTGGGTGTGGGAGGACAGAGAATCTTCCAGGATGATCCTGAGGTTTCCGCCTGAGCCGCTGGAAGGAGCAGCTGTCCCTGTGGATCAACCAGGGGATGAGGGGGGAAAGGAGTCTCCTGGAAAATGAAAGAGGGCAGAGAGAGGGAGGGAGGGAGGGAGGAGGAGAAAGAGAGAGAGGCGCTCGATGTGTGCGGCTCCCGGGGCACCTGGGTGGAGGCGGGGAGGCGGCCCTGGGCATCGGGGGAACCTGAGTCTTGAGTGCTGAGAAGCGGCCCACAGCTGGGCGAGGGAAATGCTGGCCTCCCCGGACACACCCGCCTGCTCCTCCGATGGCAGTGGGCTCGCTGGGTCCCAGCAGCCCTACTGCGACTGCCCCCTGAGCACGACTCCCCACTGCAGCCTTCCTGCCAGAGGGCCCTTCCCCGTGCCCTCACACCTGCAGCACAGGGGCAGGGGGAGCCCTGCCGTGGCCGGCACAGTGGGAGGAAGTCCACCTCCTGGACCACTGGAGCCCTCCCCCCCCCGCCCCACCTTCCCATCTGCCTTCCCACCCCCAGCAGGGCCCACCCAGGCTTCCTGGAGACCCCTGCCCTTGCCTGGGGCCTAGGGGAGGCCCCACGGGGTGGGGGGCAGTAGGAGCACTGGGCTTAGGGAGAGTCCGTGTGCACTGTTTTGTGCCTTAGCCTGTACCCTCTGTCCCCCTCCCTCCAGCAGCAACCTCCCACCCATTCCCTACGCCCCCTCTACCCACCCATGTATCCAAGACCCATGGGCCCGCATGCACCCCTGTCTTGCCCGCAGGCCAAGCACACCTGCTCCTGGCTGCCGCCTCCTAGCCTGTGCTTCTGCCCTCCCTGAGTCTCGGCCTGACCCCGCCCCTGTAAAATGCAGGTGCCCAGCAATGGCTGCTGGGAGCGGCACAGGACACTTAGGTGTGACATCCCCTCCGGTCCTCTGCAGGGCAGCGGGGCAGCTTCCTCTGGGGCATCCCCAGTCCCCAGCCTGTCCCTCCCACCCCCACCTCCCCGCTCCTTAAGCACAGATGGGAAGAGGGGGCAGGGTGGAGAGGAAGGTGCCCAGCGGGGAGCTGGCAGCTGCTTCTCATCCGGAACCTCCCGCTCAGGAGCACACGAACTGGTGCCCTTCTGGGAAGGGTGGGAGGGGAGCCGAAAGGCTGCGGATGAGGCACACAGGTCAGCGCTGGGGCTCGGGCAGCAGCCCACAGGTGAGGGAGCGTCCTGGAGCTGCGGTCCCGGCCAAGAAAGGACCCATGGACACCTGCTGTCCTACGCAAGGGCCTTGTGATGGTGGCGACTTTCGTTTGCTTATCCTGGTGGGATAACAGGGTAAATGGCAGGGGCCAGGCAATCATTTCAGGGAGGAAGAAACGGAGCATCAGACTGAGCAGTGCACAGGGCCAGCACTGTGCACAGCAGGTGAAGCTGCTGCCTGAGACGCCAACATCCCATGGGAGCGCTGGTTTGAGTCCTGGTTACCCCATTTCCATCCAGCTCCCTGCTAATATACCTAGGAAGGCAGTGCTTGGCCCCTGCCACCTATGTAGGAGACCTAGATGGAGTTCTAGGTTCCTGGCTTTGGCCTGGCACAACCCTGGCTGTTGCAGTCATTCAGGGAGTGAACCAGTGGATAGAAAATCTCTTTCTCTCTTTTTGTAACTTTGCCTTTCAAGTAAATAAAATAAATCTTTTAAAAAAAAAAAGAGCAATGGGCACATTTCCCCTCCACCAGGGTCTCTGCCGAAGCTCCCCTCCAGGGCCCGGCAGGGCTGGGGGGCTGGGCCAGGCTGGCTACCATGGTTCTCCTTGCCCAGCAGGCTCAATCCTGCTGCACAGAACGAAGATGGCTACAGCCCCTCTGAGTGTGGGAGCAGGGAGTGGGAGATAGACTCTCTGGGTGACCCTCAGTGCCCCTGAGCCTTGTGAGCCACTGTCCCTGATCCGGGATTGGACTTAATGATGCACCTGCCAACTCCACAGGCTGGATGTGGCTGCCCAGAACAAGACAGGATGCCCCCGAAACTCAGGCACCACATCTGTGCATCCAACCAACCACAGATTGGAAGTATTCACAAAAAATAATGTGTCAGTACTGAACGCGTACAGAATTGGGTTTGCTTTTTGTATATTTTATTTATCTATTTTCATTTTATTTGAAGGATAGAGAGGGATCCATCTGCTGGTTCACTCCCCAAATGCCTGCAATAGCCAGGGCTGGGCCAAAGGAAGCCAAAAGGCAGGAACTCTATTTGGGTTTCCCACATGGATTGCAGGGACCCAAGTCCTTGAGCCGTCACCTGCTGCCTCCCAGGGTGAGCGTCAGCAGGAAGCTGGATTGGAAGTGAAGTGGCTGGGACTCAAGCCAGGTGTGACAAAAATGGGCTGTGAGTGCCCAGGCAGCAAACACTCACCCTCAGAGTCTCTTTCTTGTCATCATTCCCTGAACAAGGCAGGATGAGTGGGCCTCAAAATATCCGTGGGAAAATAGAATTAAAAGTTTGTTTAGGGGGAGGGGAGAAGGAATATTATCCACAAACTAGATTTAATCCACTCAAAGCTAATTAAAAATAAACACTAACAGAAAATAAGAAAAATGAAAATCAGTAAATACATGTGAGTTCATTTTGGTGCGGTGCTGGGCTGGGGGAACTTTGAGGGCTGGCATCTGACTTTTCTCTGGGTCCCTGGCACTCGGCACAGACCCTGGTACAGAGTGGGCTCCAGGGAATAGTTGATGAATGTGTGGGTAGATGAGTGACCACATGGAAAAATGGATGGATGAACGGATGGACGGATGGACGGATGGACGGATGGACGGATGGTTGGATGGATAGAGGCATTCCGACTTCCTGAGGTGTTACTGAATATTTTTTTAAGAAAAGCTTTACTAACATGTTGATATTTCAGCAAAGTTATTGCAACGGGTTGAAAAGGCAGACAGACATACTAGTACAGGCTATAAAGTAACAAAGGAGTTTTGTACGATGAAAATATTGCAGACTTGTGGGATTCACTGAATAACTAATAGGCCCAGACAAGGAGCTACATCTGAACAGTCAGATCCAGTATCAGCACCTACAACCTTGCTGGAAGTACAACCTTCCAGGGCTTCATCCTCTCCTCACACACTTTCTCTGAGGGATGACACCGCCCTCGAGTCCCAGAGGAGCGCAGGGGCAGCCCCCAGAGCACACAGCAGGCCGGCGCCGCGGCTCACTAGGCTAATCCTCCGCCTGCGGCGCCGGCACACCGGGTTCTAGTCCCGGTCGGGGCACCGGATTCTGTCCCGGCTGCCCCTCTTCCAGGCCAGCTCTCTGCTGTGGCCCGGGGAGTGCAGTGGAGGATGGCCCAAGTGCTTGGGCCCTGCACCTCATGGGAGACGAGGAGGAGGCACCTGGCTCCTGGCTTTGGATCAGCAAGTTGTACCGGTCGCAGCGCGCCTGCCGCGGCAGCCATTGGAGGGTGAACCAATGGCAAAGGAAGACCTTTATCTCTCTCTCTCTCTCTCTCTCACTGTCTACTCTGCCTGTCAAAAAAAAAAAAAAAAAAAACAAAAAAAAACACGCACATGGCAGAGGGAAAGCTGCACGACTAGGACTTGAAAGCTTTGCAGGGGCGATCACTGACCTCACGACGGGAACCAATCCTGCTGCACGCAAGGGAGGTGCAGGGATCCCAAGGTTTGTCAGGAAGGTCGTTAAAAATCAGCTATATACAGAATCATTCCTATCGAATTGTCATTTCTCTTAAGTTATGTTTGTAACAAACTATAATGAAAATATTTATTACACTCGCTTATTACACATTCAGGGACATTTATGTGTTTGATGGTTTAGCGTCCGTTTTATCATGCACGCACACGACATCTTCCCAACATTCAAGGTGATGCAGCAGTGACAGAAGTCGCTCCGAGTTACTGGGCACTGCTTTGATTAGGGGTCATCGCTATAGTAAAACAGAGCCTCAGTTTCAGGAACTGAACAGCAGAAACAGATCTCACAAGATGTGAGTCACGGCAAAACTGGGAGCTCTCTGCAACCTGGGAGACGCGTTAGCAGAACCGCAGGCCCGGCCACTCCCAGCACAACCCTGGAGAGAAGCCTGCCGCTCACTGGACGCCAGCCGAGACAGGACTCGCCCAAGGCTACGGCTACCTGGGGGCAGGCAGGAAACAAACTGCACTGGGCTGACCCACGCACCTTGTCTTCAATGGCTTTAATTTTTTTTTTTTAAATTTTTTTTTTTTTTGACAGGCAGAGTTAGACAGTGAGAGAGAGAGAGACAGAGAGAAAGGTCTTCCTTCATTGGTTCACTCTCCAAATGGCCGCCACGGCCGGCCCGCTGCGCCGATCTGAAGCTAGGAGCCAGGTGCTTCCTCCTGGTCTCCCATGCGGGTGCAGGGCCCAAGCACTTGGGCCATCCTCCACTGCCTTCCCGGGCCACAGCAGAGAGCTGGACTGGAAGAGGAGCAACTGGGACAGAACCTGGCGCCCCAACCGGGTGCTGCAGGTGGAGGATTAGCCTAGTGAGCCGCTGCACCGGCCGTCTTCAATGGCTTTAAATTAGAGAAAGGGGAGCACTTTATTGTGTTTGCTCAGAACCTAACCCTAAGGTTACAGAGCCCTACACAGGTTGGAGACACAAGGTGGACGCAGAGCGACCGGAGGTCCTTGGAGTGCATGGCACCGTGACTCTGCAGCAGAGACAAGGAGTGACGCTCTGGAGAGCAGGCAGGGACAGACAAGGGTCCCGGCTGGAGGGACCCTTGTCATAATGAGTCTCCATGCATAAGAAAACACTACAGGCTGTTAAACAGGCCAGACGGCCTTCAAGGAAGGGCTGGCCCAAGCTTCTCCACTTCTGCGTACAGGTTCTTCCGGTTTCTTCGAACTGCTGCCGATCAAGCCAGTTCTCCAGCTCCGCGGGGACCTTGGTCTGGAACCGGCAGCGGGTGCCACTGCTGTGGTCTCGCTGAATGACACCAGCACCTGCTGCGGCCTCCTGGGGAGGGCTGACCCGGCCGCCTGCCTCCTCTGCCCTCCAGCTGCTGTCGCGCCACCGTCACCTTCACTTACGCCCTACTGCAAAAGACTTCCCTGAAAATGAGCTCTGTGTTGTTACAGGTCATGGGAATGGAAAGGGAGCCGGAATGTCGGAGAGAAGAGTCCAGAGTGTCCTGGTGGTGAGCAGGAGGAGCAGGACGTGAGCCCAGGAGACGGAGGGAGAGTGGAGGGCCTGCACCTGCCGGGGCCCCAAGCAGGCCTGGGCCTCCGAGCAGAGCTCTGGGCACGGGCGCCGGCGGTGTTGGTTCTGTCCTCCTTGCTGCTTTCTCTGGTGATCCACGTGATGCCTCCTCCTGGTGAAAGCTTCCACGCACCACGGCACGGCCCCCAGCAAAAATGACGTCACTGCAGACCCCCACTGCAGACCCCCACAGGTAAGGTTCAGGCGAACCCCGCTCAGACATCTCTCCATGCACCTAATGTGGACGCTCGCACAGCTATGTGGGCTACTCCCGTGACACCCGACACAAGCCACTCCTCCCTACACCAGGCCACCTCCCAGTGTCATCACTCAACACCTCCATCCTCATTCAGAAGGGGAAGGGATTTAGCTCACAGATGGGAGTCCACTGGCCCACAGGTCTCTGCTCTGTGTTCTCTCTCCCCTTCCCCTCCTTCCCTCCCATCTTTCCTTTAAAAAAAAAAAAATATATATATATATATATATATATATATATATTTGAAAGGCAGAGTTACAGGGAGAGAGGGACAGAGAGAAGTCTTCCATCTGCTGGTTCACTCCCCAAATGACCACAATGGCCAGGGCTGAGCCAAGCCAAAGCCGAGTCAGGAACTTCCTCCAGGTCCCCCCTGTGGGTGCAGGGGCCCAAACCCTTGGGCCATCTTCTACTGCTTTCCCAGGCCATTAGCAGGGAGCTGGCTCAGAAGAGGAGCAGCTGAGACACAAACCAGTGCCCATAAGGGATGCTGGTGGCGCAGGCAGCAGCTTTACTCTCTACACCACAGCTCTGGTCCCATATTTCCTTTTTAAAAATATCTAGTTGGGGCCGGCGCTGTGGCACACTAGGTTAATCCTCCACCTGTGGCACTGGCATCCCATATGGGCCCTGGGTTCTAGTCCCAATTGCTCCTCTTCCAGTCCAGCTCTCTGCTGTGGCCCGGGAAAGCAGTGGAGGATGGCCCAAGTGCTTAGGCCCCAGCACCTGCATGGGAGACCAGGAAGAGGCACCTGGCTCCTGGCTTCGGATCAGCACAGCCCTGGCCATTGTGGCCATTTAGGGGGTGAACCATCAGATGGAAGACCTTTCTCTCTGTCTCTCTCCCTGTCTGTAACTCTACCTGTCAAATAAATAAATAAATAAATCTTTAAAAAAATATCTAGTTATTGGGGCTGGTGTTGTGGTGTAGTAGGCTAAGCCTCTGCCTGCGGTCCTGGCATCCCATATGGACACCAGTTCATGTCCCAGCTCCTCCTCTTCTGATCCAGATCTCTGCTATGTCTGGGAAGGCAGAGGAAGATGGCCTAAGTGCTTGGGCCCCTGTACCCATGTGGGAGACCTGGAAGAAGATACTGGCTCCTGGTTTCCAATAGACTCGGTTCCAGCCATTGTAGTCATTTGGGAAGTGAACCATCGGATGGAAGACCTCCTCCCCACCCCCCCAATCTGTAACTCTGCCTCTCAAATAAGTAAATAAAATATTTTAAAATTTAGTTATTTAAGTCATTTGGGAGGCAATGAGACAGAGAAAAGCAGAGAGAGAGAGAGAGAGAGAGAGCGCGAGAGCGAGCTGCCATCTGCTGGTTCACTCCCCAAATGCCCTCAATAGTCAGGACTGGGCCAGGCAGCAGCCAGGAGATGGGAACCCAATCCAGTCTCTGACATGGGTGGCAAGCCCCAGGCACTTGAGCCATCACCTGCAGCCTCCCAGTGTGTACACCTGCAGGAAGCTGGACAGGAAATGGAGCTGGGACTGAAACCAGGCCCTTGCGTCTGGGATGCGGGCATCTCAGGATTTTTTTTTAAAGATTTATTTTTTATTTATTTGAAAGAGTTACAGAGAGAGGTAGAGACAGGGAGAGAGGTTTTCCATCTGCTGGTTCACTCCCCAGATGGCCCCTGGATGCAGAGGCCCAAGGACTTGGGCCATCTTCTACTGCTTTCCCAGGCCATTGCAGAGAGCTGGATTGGAATAGCCAGGACTCGAACCGGCGCCCATATGGGATGCTGGCACTTCAGGCCAGGGCTTTAACACACTGTGCCACAGCGCCAGCACCCCCAGGAAGTGTTTTTTTTTTTTTTTTTTTTGTTTATCTTTTGACAGGCAGAGTGGATAGTGAGAGAGAGAGAGACAGAGAGAAAGGTCTTCCTTTTGCCGTTGGTTCACCCTCCAGTGGCCACCATGGCCAGCGCGTTGGGGCCAGCGCATCGCGCTGATCCAAAGCCAGGAGCCAGGTGCTTCTCCTGGTCTCCCATGGGGTGCAGGGCCCAAGCACCTGGGCCATCCTCCACTGCACTCCCGGGCCACAGCAGAGAGCTGGCCTGGAAGAGGGGCAACTGGGACAGAATCCGGCGCCCCGACCTGGAGTAGAACCCGGTGTGCCGGCGCCACTAGGTGGAAGATTAGCCTAGTGAGCCGCGGCGCCGGCCCCCAGGAAGCATTTTAAGCACTGCGCCCAATGCCTACCCCTGCTCTCCTTCTTAAAGGAATGAATCTCCTGGAAGCAAAGAAGCAGAGAATTGCGAGTCTTGCGTGGAGCGCGTGAATGGATGACTTCTCAGTGTTGCGTTTAGCGTGCTCCATACCCCACAGGCAGCCTGTGCGCCAGGTCTGTGCCCTTTCCTCCGAAGAGCTTGAACAAGAGAGCGTCGGTGCCTCCCGCGACTCGGGCCCTGGCAGATGCGAAGCGAGCAGAGACTCCACATGTGCTCCGCCCAGGGCTTGCTCATTTGTGCCACTGCCATTGCCAGGACATGAATGAGTCCCATCCGGCCCAGGGAGTCCCCGGACAAGGCCAGAGGCCGCGGGGCGCACAGCCGCTGCAGCCAGGCCACAGGCTTCTGAGGGGGAAATGAGTGTGGCTCAGGGCTTTCAGGTGTCTGTGCCTTGGCAGGAGCTGACTGATAGACCAGGGCGCATGGCCGAGCTGCTCGAGCTCTCTGGGACCTGAAGAACAAGGGTAGGAACGAGAGACTCAGTGAAGTGGCTCACAGGCTGTCCAGTGCGTAGTGAGCGCTCTGCGCCGGCTGTTCGTGCACAACCTTCAAGGGATGTTTGCGAACCATGCAGCCCGCGAGCGAGCGCTGCAGTGAACTTGGTGCGTTCCCGCAGGCACTGCCTGGATGGCTAGGACGGCGGGTTATCACAATCTCCGCGATAAGGAAGGGACTGTGCTGTCAGAGGGCGTGCACAGAGCACATGCCAAAGCCTCTGCCCGAGCCTCGTCACGCCAGGCCAGTTCCCCTCTGGCTCCCAGCCAGGGGCAGGGGTCCTGGAGGCCAGGATTAAGGAGCCTCAGTGGTCAGCAAGTGTTTATGGAACTCCTCCTGTGTGGGGTGTCTGGCACACAGTAAGTGCTTACTAAGTAGTAGTCACTAATTTTTTTTTAAAGATTTATTTATTTGAAGGTCAGAGTGACAAAAAGGGAAAGAGAGCAAGAAATTTTTCCATCAGCTGTTTCACTCCCCAAATGGCTGCAACAGCCAGGGTCGGGCCAAGCTGAAGCCGGGAGCTTCTTCCAGGTCTCCCATGTGGGTGGCAGGAGCCCAAGCACTTGAGCCGTCTCCTTCTGCCTTCCCAGGTACATTAGCAGGGAGCTGGATGGGAAGCAGAGCAGCTGGGACTCGAACCGGGGCTCATATGGATGCTGGTTTCCCAGGTGGCGGCCTAACCCACGGCACCACGGTGTCAGCCCCTAGCAATCACTATCGATCTCATTACTGTGTTTTGCCAGTTTTCACTTCATTCGTCAATCTGCTTTTCCAACATCTGCCGAGAGCACCGAGTTCTGGGGACGCAAAGGTGATCAGGTGTGTCCCCTCCCCCCGGAGGGCTGGTCTGGAGCTGACTGCCATGCATCCTAGTTCAGGGTCAAGGGCAGAAGATGTGGAATGAGCTGGCCTGAGCCTGAGTCCCAACCCTCTTACTTGCCACAGTGCGACCCTGGACAAGCTGCTTACCCTGGCCGCGATTCATCCGTAAAATGGGAATGTTAGTGACGCTCAGGAGGTGGCCGGGTATACGGGCAGAGCTCCCAGAAGGCCGTGGGGCCCACAGCGAGCACTCAGTGGGCTCTGTCGGCTGTGACTACTGTTCGCAAGGTTCCACAGTGTGACCTGGAGGGAGCTGGGAGACTCAGGGCCTGCGGGCAGCAGCGCCGCCCGGGAGCTGATGGCCTGGAGGGCCGTGCTGAGGAGCCGTCTAAAATGGAATCTGACTCCAGGAAGCAAAGCCCTGAGCGATTAGAACCGCTGGCGTGAGCGAGAGAGGGGAGGGCGGGGGTGCGCGGGTCACCTGCCGGCCATCCCTGAGCCAGCCTGAGCAGCTGGTGTTACAGACAGGGGGCTCAGCCCCCGGGAGCAGGGGCGGCGGGCCCAGGCTAGAGCTGCTGGCCTGTCCCAGGCTGCCCACTTCCTGCCGCCCTGGGGGAAGCCGAGGAGCCCGCCTGCGCCGCTCCCTCCGGGGCTCAGAAGCTGGATTTAAGCAGCGTGGAGGCAGCCGCGTGAGCTGTGAGTTGGGGCTGGTGAGTGTGCTTGCGTGGTGTGAATGCGGCGCAGTCAGCAGATACAGAGCCGCGCTGGAAGCCGAAGCGGGGAGCACTTGTCTTTTTTTCCCTTAAAAAGGCATGATTTTTAAATATATATATACACATATATATACTGCAAGCAAACAGCCCTCCGGGTGGATTTTGCTTCTCTGCTGCTGACATTGGGAAATGCCAAACAAAGCCGGCTCAGCTCTCCTTGGGCTGTGCCTCCGGCAGAGGGGACCCTCTGCTGCCTCTCAAGAAGACGGGGCAGACGCTGCAGCTCGGGGCACAGGGCTGCTGACGCCTTGGGAAATGTGGCTTTCCAGCCTGTGTGGACATGGGCTCTGGCACGCAGACCCCAGCCCAGCCTTCCCCACCAGAGACCACCAGCCCACTCCACAAGCGGTCTGTTCTACCCTAAAACCCAAGACCCCAAATCTGTGTATTTTAGGGTCCTCCCTCCCCGAGGTCTATGGTCTTGAGGCTCGCATACAGAGGGTGCCTATTCGAGTCGTTTTGGCCCATGGAGGCCGATGACGTTTGAGGCTGACCCAGCACTTGAATCCCCTTCCACCTGCTGGGAACCGGGACACCCAGAGGTTTCCTCTCCTGCCCTTGAAATGTGGCATGGATTCTGCTCGGCTACGCTGAGGCCTTGACTCCCGGAGGAGGGACCCAGAGCAGCGAGGAGCGTGGAGCTGGCGGCTAGGAAGGTGACTGTGGTGGGGAAGTGGGTGGGCTCCGTGACGGCCAGTTGGGGTGGGCACTGGGACGGCCAGCTAGGGTGGGCGCTGGGACGGCCAGCTGGGGTGGGCACTGGGACGACCAGCTAGGGTGGGCGCTGGGACGGCCAGCTGGGGTGGGCGCTGTGACGGCCAGCTGGGGCGAATCTCAGCCTTTCTGTGCCTCCATTTCCCTATCTACAACACAAGTTAACTCTGAGCTCGTGAGGGCTGACGGGGGTCACTGTCCCTGCTCTCAGTGGGGTCCCCTGTGGGCCTCCGGACCCTGGCACTGGGCAGGAGGGGGGCACCCTAGGTGGGCTGATTCTAAGGCACAGTGTGGCTGCTCCTCGTGGCCCGGCTGCCCCTGGCTCCCACCAACCTCCTTTCAAAAGGCCCTTTTCTGCTTTGCTGTCCTTGAGCAAGGCCTCTGACCTGTATGGGACACAATCAGTCCCCAGAACATTGCAGAGGACGCTGTGGCATCCATGCGTGTGCCTGGGGCTGCCTTGGAGTAAGGGTGTAATATTGGTTGTCTGCCTGGGCCTCCACGCACCTCCTCCTCCAGGCAGGACTGAGTGCCTTCTGTTTCCCCCTCACTCCAGCGCACTTGTGGGCTCAGGATAAGTGACCCAATGGCTCTTGGAAATTATGAAGAAGTTTGCCACGGGGGGATCATAGTTCAGCAGAGTGAGCGGAATCCTTAGCAGACCTTGGTTCAAATCCTGCCGGTGTCACACCGTCTTTGGATAAATTGGCTCCTACCCCCGGCCTTCCTGGTGGTTAGGAGGCTGACGTCCAGGGAGCCCCATAGGGAGCCCGGGAATGCATCACACCGGCATTACAGTGATTCCACGGGACAGGTCGGTGATTGACCTCACTAAGGAGTGGTCCGGGGAGCAGGTGTGGAGCTCCGGCGAATAAGAGGCTCCCGTCTACATGAAAGTGCCCAAGTCCGATTCCTGTTCCAGCCCAGGCCTCCAGCTTCCCGCCACTGCAGGCCCTGGGAGGCAGCAGCGACGACTCAAGTAGTTGGGAGACCCAGACTGATTTCCCAGTCTTGACTTTGTGGGCCTTTGGGAAGTGAACCTGCGGGCGGTGTTACGGGTGACACGGCAGCAGAGGGAAGGCTACCTCAGGTCTTTGTCTCAAATGGAAGAAGAATTTCCAAGAGGACAAGGCAGAGAGAAAAGCAAGACTTATTTAAGCCAGAGACCTCCTGGCAGAGGGGACTGGAGGGGGC
The DNA here is from genome assembly GCF_051225735.1 of Oryctolagus cuniculus. Lineage (NCBI taxonomy): Eukaryota > Metazoa > Chordata > Mammalia > Lagomorpha > Leporidae > Oryctolagus > Oryctolagus cuniculus. The sequence continues at coordinate 120,301,507 of NC_142873.1, read as the reverse complement.
TCCGGGAGAGGAAGGGCCCTCTCCGGTTCACACCACAGCCCAGCTCTGCGGCCCAAGATGGCGCTGGCGCCGACGGGGAGCTGCAGTTATTATTTGGGGCACACAGCCTCACTCAGGAAGTGGTGGCTTTGGGATAATCCGGCCTTTTCATTCCTTTCACTGTGTCTTGCAGGCACCTGCTCCATTCAGGAAGAAAATAGGTTTAAATTGAAAAGTGCTTCTTCCGCAGTGGTTCATCACCAACTCATTGAAGTGTGCCGTGCAAGTACAAGGCTTGGCGGAGGGCAGAGGGAGAGGCAGAGTCTGTGGGGGAGGGAGCGGGGGAGGGGGCTCCTCCTCCTGGCCTGTGCTGGTGGGGGCGGGGGGGGGGACACGGTCCTGACTCCGGGGCAGGGGCAGTCAAGGGCACTTGGCCACACCCTTGGCAGAATATGGAAAGTTTCTAGTCACATGAAAATGCTTACATCAAAGCGTCGAACAAGACACACAGGATACAGAATTGTATGGCGGGGCGGGGCGGGGGGGGGGGGCCCGGCCACCTAAAACTGGACAGAAATTCCTCACAAACGGGACCACGAGCTCGCCTTCCGTCCAGGATGGAGCAGCAGGGGCCGGGTTGGTCCATCCACCCGAAACAACCAAAGCAGCGGCAAAATCGAGGCGATGATGCATTTCAGACACTGAACTACAGGCAGCGCAGGGCAGCAGTCGGGAGAGGAGACCAGGGAGCAGGCTTGCCGCCTGGCAGCTGGAGGGGAGAGAGCCGCAGGCTGCGGGGGCAGGGGCGGAGCAGGCAGAGCCCAAGCCCCCAGGGTTGATGGCTCAGAGCCAAAGCCCAGGGAGCGCAGGTGCTGGAGGTCACCAGCAGTGTCCAGAGTGAGGGCTGAGGCCTCGCACAGGGCCTCCCTCCGCCCGCAGCTGCAACTGCCCCGGGCAGGTGTGAGGACTCACTAGGCTGGGGAGGGGCTTCCGGGAAGGTTCAGGGGAGCCGCGTCTGGAGCTCACCCAGCACGAGGCCGAGCCCCCTCCGCTCATCCCAGGAATATAAGGTCGGCTTAATACTTAGAAGCCAGTCCATGAGGGGCAGGTGTCTGGCCCAGCAGGGAGGGAGCCAGTGGGGATGCCCCAGGAGCCACATCAGAGTGTCTGGGTCTGTGTCCCGCCTCGGCTCCCGAGGCCAGCTTCCTGCCAATGCACACTCCAGGAGCAGCAGGGGATGATACAGTGCCTTAGGGCCCTGTCATCCACGTGGGAGACCCGGATGGAACTCCAGGCTCTGGGCTGTAGCTTGACCCAACCGCAGCTAATGTGGCCATTTGGGGAGTGAACCAGAGGATGACAGAGCTCTCTCGTCTGTCTCTGCCTCTCAAATAAATAGAAATCAAAACAAACAACCCAGTCAATGTAATTCATCATATAGTCATAAACCAAAAAAGAAAAACACATGAAGGGGTGGTTGTTGGGCACAGTGGCTAAACGGCCACTCAGGGCACCCTGGTCCCCTGCCCGAGCACCTGGGTGTGAGTCCCAGCTCTGCTCCCAACTCTGCCTTCCTGCTAACGTGCACTCTGGGAGGTGGCGGTGATGGCTCAAGTAGCTGTGTCCCTGCCACCCATGTGGGAGACCCGGACCCAATTCCCAGCTCCAGGCTTTGGCCAGCCTGGCCCAGCTCTGGCTGTTGCAGGCACCTAGGGTGAGAACTAGCAGGTGGAAGGTCTCTTCCTGTCTGTCTGTCTTTCAAATAAACAACAACTAGGAATGGGAGCCCATCAGTTCTGGGGTCTGCTCTCAGGGACTGAGGAAGAGTGGGCCAATCTGAACAGAATTTAGCATGTGCCTCGGTGACACCCAAGGACTGGAGGTGGGTGTGACAGGAAACAGGAGTAAGGAGCAGCCAAGGCGGCCAAGGTCACAGCTCTTCACCAAGGCAGAGGGGACAAGGACACGTGCAGAGATGCTTCCCAGACGCGGGCCCCAGGTGCTGCGAGCCACTGGTTCTGTCTGAGGATCCGGGAGCCACAGGCCAGGCAGAGGGAGGCACCAGAGCCACGAGACATTGCCGGGAGTGAGCGGGGAGCACCTGGGCTGGGTGCCGGGGGGCAGCCCAAGCCCAGAGGCTGGCGAAGCTGAAACCGGGCGCCTGCTTCCCTGCCAGCTCCCTCCTGGCTGTGACTTGCTGCAGCATAAGGAAGAGAAGGGGAGTAGGGGGGCGCTCTGGCCCCGAAGCTGCAGACAGGCCCTCGCAGAGGTGCCAGACAGAAGTGCCCACTCCCAGGAACCAGCCAGCCCGGGCGCCTCGTGTCCCATCTGATACATTTTTTTTCTTGTATAAAGAACTTGGACCAAGTCCATATCTGCAGTCCACCAGCGCTTAGGCTGCTGCTTTCCCACCGCCCGTGTATCCAGCATAGTGTCCCCCAGGTCCCCTGGGCAGGTGTCAGCGGTGCTGGGGCACACCGGGGGACCCATCAGCATGGTCCCTGCCCTTCAGGGTTCCCAGGCTGGCGATGGCCAGGTTAGAGAGGACTTGGCAGGGGCTCTGGCATCGTCGTCTGCCTCCCTTAGCGTCGCTGCCCCTCAGCACATGGCTCCAGCTCGTCTGTCCTCTCCCTAGAAAATGTCTCGTCTCTCACAGTGGCCGGAAGCTTCCCTCTGCTGACCACCACCTTGCCTGTGCAGGCCTGGTGCTCTCTGAGCCTCAGACACACGCGGCCAGTAGCAGCAGGGCCTGGGATGGCCACAGGGACCCAAACCACACATTCGCATAGTGGCAGCTGGTGTCCCTCTCCCACCCTGTGCCTCCTGGTAGTGTCTACTCCGTGGGCCACTCCCCTGCCCCGGGCCCATCCTCACTCCTCCTCCGCCCTCTCCCAGGGGGTGCCCTCGTCCCCTTGATGATTCCTGCTCTGTTCTTCTCATCTGCTGAGTTCAGGTCTTCAGATCGGCCTCCCCACCTGCCTGTCCCACTCCTCACCTGACCTGTGAGAGCAAACTGTCCCCAAAAGCTCGCAACGCATTCAAGAGAAACATCTGCTGAGAGCCGCCTGCGAAGCGCCATGTCCAGAGCTGGTCATTTAGTCGGCCAGGGCAATTTGACTCGGGTCCTGAGGCCACAGGGTCTTTTTCCATCCCAGTTGTCTGCCATAATTCCTGCATGAGCCTTTGTTCTTTCTCTGTACACCGCCTTGTGTAGCTACTCCCGGAAATGGCCTTCTTGAAAATCATCACTAACCTTCTTCCCAACACACCCTGCCTCTGACGATGTTTGTAACCTATCGTGCTCTACAAGCGGGGATGGCCAAGCTGGGAGAGATCCACCCCCTTACCTAAAGCCCAGTCCAAGGTCGGTTCACTGTAATGATGAAGGAAAACGCCTTGCCGTGGAAGTCACACATTCGCCCTCGGACCACTGCCCCATTTCCTTAAAAGCCGTCTTGCCTGCGTCTCCCGGGGCCGGGTCCCTCATATTCTGCCCCGAGTGAAGCTTATGTTAACCTGTGCCGGGGCCTGATTATTTCTGCTCGCTCTGCCTGGGCCCTGACGTTTCCCTGGCTTGCATCGCACAGGAACGTTCTAGCTTTGAAGGACAGAAACCTACCTCCAATGGCTTTGCCAAAGGAGCTGAATCTATCAGTGCAAGAATCTTAAAAGTTCAGGGGTCTCCTTGCAGGCATGGCTTGATCTAGGAGACCCTGGTCTCCCGGCTCTGCCGTCTGTCTCTCAGTGTTAACTCTCAGGCACACTCTCTCCACGGGCTGGCCTCGCTGCCCCACTCCAAGGCCCGCAGAGGCGAGCTCCCCTTCCTCCCTGGAGATCGAACCAGAGTCCAGGCGGCGAGTTTCATTGTCTGCGACTGGGTGGCCTGGCTGGTCCCTAAACCAGCCCCTGGGCGCGAGTGTGTGTGGTGTTCTAGCAAGTTCTAGAAGGTTCCTGCAGGGTGGGCGGGGCGGCTGTGAAACAGCCCCGCCTGCCTTAGGCCACAGGCGCCAGCAGGACAACAGGAAGCTGCAGGGTTTGCTGAGCAGGAGCAGCATGGATTACAGTCAGTGTGACGATGTGTTTTCTGCTCCTGCCGCATTATCACGCTGTCACCAGTGTAGGTGTGGGACTCCCTCATGTAGGACTTCATGGCAGCACTGGACTCTGCTCCGGTGATGCTAGCCTGCCGCGTGCCCCCTCCTGAGCCAGACTGGCTGCTCTCACCCTGAAATAACTGCAGTACCCTCTCCCCAGCCCAGCTCTGAGCTCATCCTGCAACTGACTTCAAGGTGCACCTGCCCACGACCTTGGCCTCAGATCACAGCCAAACCCGCCTGGCTCTAAGGGGGACAAAGTCTCCGTGTGGTGGTTGTGGGAAGAAGCCCCAGGCGTCCTGACATCCCTCCTGCCACACTGAGTGGGGGAATGGGTCAAGTGGGCACCAAGAATGACCCTGGGGAGCACGTGTAGCAGCCTCCTGGGATCCCCTTCCAAACAGTGCTCCCCAGCTGCCACCCCAAGATTCACAGTCCCCTTTCTCCATTAAGGGAACTGACTAGTTATCCCTTGTATCTCCTGGTGGAGACTTGTCACCACCTCCTCCTGGTTCAGGGTGTCAGGGACAGAAGGGCTCGTCCCAACACAGTTTAGTGAAGATGTCCGACTGCCTGGGCCTTGGGAAGAACAGGAAGAGCAAGGACACCCGTTTTGAGTGTGGGAAGAACAGTCCCTGAATGAGCCATGGTGGCATCCAAAGAAGTCGTCTGTCCTGGAGCGCCCCCTGCTGGTCATAGCCCCAAATGGCGTGCCCAAGGTTAGCTCTCAGCCTTGTGGATTCTCAGGGGGCCCTGCAAAGGGCACTTTCTTTCTTTTTTAAGATTTTATTTATTTATTTGAGAGGTTGAATTAGACAGAGAGAGGGAGATACAGAGAAAAGTCCTCCATCCGTTGATTCACTCTCTAAATGGTTGCAATGGCCAGAGCTGGGCCATTCCAAAGCCAGGGACCCAAGCACTGCTATCCCCTATAGTAGAGAGCTGGATCGGAACAGGAGCATCCAGGACTTGAACTGGCGCCCATATGGGACGCTGGTGCCTCAGCCAGAGGCTTAGCCCACCATGCCACAGCACCAACCCCCTGGGCAGGGGGCTTTCGGGCCAGCCAAGCCAGCCTGGGCATGAACAGGTAGTAGTCCCAGGGAGAGGCCAGGCCCTGCAGCTTCCTGCTGCACGCAGAAATGTGCAAAGGAGCGGTCTCCTCTGCCCCTTCTCACACAGGCCAGGAGGGACGCGCCAGGCTTGGCCCACCACAGAACAACTGGGACGCCCTGGGCCACCCTCCTCCTCTCCCAAGACACTGCTTGTCCATCTGCGAGATGGGGCAGGAATGCCGCCGACGGCACGGGGTTGTGCGAGGCCGATCGTTGATCATGACGCGTTACTCGACACGATGCACACACAAGTGCCCGGACAAGCTGTACATGCCTTAAACGTGTTGTTGGCTGTGCCACAGGTGAGCGAAGGTGTGTGCAAGCTCTCCTGCAGCTGAGCGAGAAGGTAGCTCTCCCAGCAGAGGGTGTGCATGCATGCGTACATGTGTGGGCGTGTGTGTGCAAATCCACCAGCAGCAGGGAACTGTGTGCTCCAATGCCAGTGACCGCTCCAGGTGTCCTAATTTTTCTTTTTTCTGCACTGGTTATTTTTATTTGAGAGGAAGAGTAATAGAAGGAGGGAGAGGTCTTCCATCCACTGGTTCACTCCCCATTTGGCCACAACAGCCAGAGCTGGGCTGATCTGAAGCCAGGAGCCAGGAGCTTCTTCTGGGTCTCCCATGTGGGTGCAGGGGCCCAAGCACTTGGGCCATCTTCTACTGCTTTCCCAGGCCACAGCAGAGAGCTGGATTGGAAGAGGAGCAGCTTGGTCTCTAACTGGTGCTCATATGGGATGCCAGTGCCACAGGGCAGGGCTTTAACCACTGCGCCACAGTGCTGGCCCCAGAAGTCACATTTTGAAGAAGGACAAAGAAACCAGCGAATTCAATAACGTGTTTATTTAGCCCAGTATTTCAAAGTATCAGCATTTCAGCCAGTAGTCTTATCAACGTAATGAAGATAACTTACATTTTTCACACCCAGTCTTTGCAATCCGGTGTGCACTCTTCACAGCTCAGTTCAGACGAGCCACGTTCCGAGCGCTCCATAGCCACACGTGGTTGGGGCAGCCTTATGGACAGCACAGCTCTGGAGCCTTCTCTGGATGCCCCAGCCCTGACAGCTGTCCCCATCCCCCTGCGGGTGCTTTACAGTGCTTTCTGGCTGTTTCCAATGTGTCCGTGACAGTGACAGCCGAGGTCCAGGATCCCAACCTGTCTGTAGACAGAGGCCAGTGGGGGCTCCAGGGAGCATTCCTCACGGAGCCCCGCGTGCTCCATCTCAGAGGCTTCCAGATTCCGGGTGTGAAGGTCTTCCTCTCCCGGGGCGGGGGCGGGGCAGCAGCTGTCTTTTTTTTTTTTTTTTCCATTTTCAAAATTTATTTATTTGAAAGGCAGAGTTACATAGAAGCAGAGGAAGAGAGAGAGAGAGGTCTTCCATCTGTTGGTTCACTCCCCAGGTGACCGTAACAGCTAGAGCTGTGCTGATCTGAAGCCAGGAGCCAGGAGCTTCTTCCAGGTCTCCCACGTGGGTAAAGGGACCCAAGGACTTGGGCCATCTTCTACTGCTTTCCCAGGCCACAGCTGAGAGCTGGATTGGAAGCGAAGCAGCTGGGATTTGAACTGGTGCCATCTGGGATTCTGGCACTGTGGGCGGTGGCCCCAGCAGTTGTCTTTTAAGGACAAAAATAAATGGAGGCCATCCTCTGAATCCAAATGTGAAAAAAAAAAAAAAAAACCAAATGTGGGGATTCTTCTACAAAGAGAATCCACAGATGTTGCGCCCCAGTGGCCCTGCCGTGGCCCCAGGAGAGCCCCAAGTTGGAGACTCAGGACTCCTGAGACGCAGGCGGGCCCTAGCTGCTGCCATGCGTGCTGTCTTCCAGGAAGAACAAGACACTGCTCCCTGGGCTGGTCCCCTGGCCACTCCCGGGAGAGCTGTGCCTCACAGCCACCCAGCACGGCTACACTGTCACTTCCACGCAGCCGCTCTGACCTCCCGTCAGGGCCAGCCCTTCCTCGGGGAGCTGCAGCACGGGCCTCCTCTGTCACCCCGTCCTACCTGCCTGCAGATGGCTCTGCCCTGCCCTCCACCCACAGCTCCTCCAGGCAAGGGGCCCATCCACAGCACATGCCCAGGGCTTGGCACACAGGAGGGGCTCAGTGGGAGGGAGGGGTGAACTTGGAACCCACCCAGGACTGCCTGATGGACAGAGACCAGGGACCCGCCGCCAGTGTTGCCTATGGGAGCTGTGACCCGAGGCGCCCCTCACAGGGCAGCTGCCCCTGCGTCCAGCCGTCCACACAGCAGTATGGGTGCAGTGGATGCCTGGTCGACCCAGAAGCCCCTGTGACCCCTGGGACAGGGACTGGGAAGCAGTCCCAGCAGAGCGGTGGCTGCCACCCTTCTGTGCTCCCCAGGGAATCAGTCCAATCAGCTGTCCTGAGGGATAGCTGGCTACACGGAAACCGCCCTGGCGAGCACGGTTTGCGTTCTCACGTAGCATCACCGCATCACCGCACAGCTCAGGGTGTTTCCTTCATTCTACAAAGTCCCCTCGGGATGCTTGGCTGTTGGCTTCTCTACCCCCAGCCCTGGCCAGGCTGGTCTCCAGCTCTCCCTCCCGCTGTTTTGCCCTCTTCAGAAGGCTACAGACCTGGAGTGGAGCAGCGAGACTGCTTCCTCGCTGAGCGCAAGGCCCACGCCCACGGCCGTCTCGGTGTTCGAGTCAGTAGCTCACTCCTCTCTACTGCTGGGCAGTACCCCAGCGTCAGGGCGTTACGCGGTGTGTGTGCACCTCGGAGGAGGGACCATCCCTTCCTTTCTACAGGAGAACAACCAGAGCTGCTACAGACCCGTGTGGAGGATGTACTTGTGGGGCCCCTTCCCCAGGGACGCTCAGGCTGCCCCCCTCCGAGGGCTGCTGCAGCCAGGTCACTGCCTCTGCTTCCTAGTGGGGCTCTGGACAGGGCTTCCTCCCCATGCAGTCCCAGACTGATCAGGAGCCTCCCCACCCAAAGTGTTGGGAGCAGCTCGCGCGTCCAATTGTCCCTGCGTGGATGTTCCTTGTTTCAACTGACAGGTGTCATAGCTTCTTCAATAGCCACATCCGCTCTACTCAACTGCACCTGCCCCTCCTGAGTGGCCAGAGGAAGCAGGGTGTCTGCTGCTATGTCTGGAGGGAGCTGCAGGGTTCTTGCCTTTGCCCCGTGGGAGTCAGCTCCATGTAGCTGGGACAACGGAACAGGATGGAGGAGGCACGGAGCTGGCTGGGGACTCCTACAGTGCTTAGTGTTGTGGCAAAGCAAGCACCCCAAAGACCTGAGTTCAAGTCCCAGCTCTGGACCAGCTGTGGGGCCTGGCCAGCTCATCTGGAAGTGGGGAGTGTTTCTGGCATCGCCTGGCACAAGGAAGGCACTTACTACAGGCTTGCTGCGATGACACGACGACAGACAGCTATGCGTCCATTACACAGCTACACCGCAGCTTCATCTGCGCAGCCTCACACGTACCGCCGCCCCTGCCTCCACTGGAAACGGCAGCTCGTGGGGAGGAAATTGGCCACAAAAAGACAAAACGACCTTGCCCTGCGTGCTATGTGAAAAACTCGAGTAGCCAAACACGCTCTGCCTTGTTCCGTCCATGCTCTGTCCCCTGGTGCAGGGCGTGCTATGCCGGCCTTTCTTTTCCAATGCACACCACATTGTCCTACCTCATGTTTATTTTATGACTCCCTGCTTTCCAAATAAATATTCAGTGTGCCTTTCAAACACTGAAGAGTTGTTTGCTTTGGACTAGGGGCCCTCCCTCCCCTGGGGACCCCACAACAATTCCTGGAAAGCTGCTGAGGATGGCTCGTGAGCCGAACTCACAAATACAAATGGTGTGTGAGGCCGGAGGTGGGACAGTCTCTGTGCCCGGGAAGGGACACAGGACACACTCCCAAGAGCCGGGGCTTCCTGTGGGGATGTCCGGCCGCTGAGGGGAGGCCTGGCAGCCAGGAGGTCCTAGGGGGCTCCACTTTGCCACGCGCGCCCCCGTGCACCCATGCTGAGCTGCCATGGCACTCACGTCTTCAGCTCACGGTGAACAGGGCCAAAGCAGACACAAGCCACCAGGTCACACTGCTGGGAAGGGGGCCTGAGGCAGGGTGAGCACTCAGAAGGATGCTGGGCTCCAGAATGCCCCCTCCTTGAGTAAATCTGAGTGGCGGTGCGTGGGCGGAGCAGTGGCTCCTTGTGGCTTTCTGCATGGGTCTTGCCCCCTGGTACCAAATCTTACCAGTCCAACTACATGGATATTCTGCTTAATGTGGACCCCTCTCGGGTCCTTTTGCACAAAGTCAGGTGCTATCTTGTGTGCATCCCATGGCCTTGTCACCACCATCAGGAGTCTGGGCGTCCCATACCCCAGGAGTCCCCCGGGCACTCCCTCCTCCAGGCAGCCACGGATCGGCTCTCCAGCCCGCAGGTGGGTTTGCACCATTGAGCGCTACATTGCGCTCTTGCTTCGTCTGGCTTCCTTCACACACAACAGCGACTGCGATGAGTGCGTACATGGCTCATTTCCCAGACTCCTCCCTGAGCCCTGGAGGAAGTCTTCCTCGGCCATGGCCCATGATCCTTCAGCGCTGCCGGACGGGCTTTGCTCACCGTTTATTCAGGCCTTGGGCCTCTGTGCTCTTCAGTGAAGGGCCTGGAATAGAGCAGAGTCTGGAGCAGTCTGGGAGACAGGTGGCGCAGGCTCGCAGTCGGGGAGGGGCCGGCGACGGCCTCCTCCCCCGACACAGGCGCCCGGCTCCACCTCCGCCTTCCTCACAAGAAGGGAGCGACGCTGCCCCACCTCTTTTCCTTTTCCATCTTTATTAATTTCATAAAGTTCAAACTCAGAAGGTAAGAGGCTACCGACTGTGATAAAATGCTGGGAAAAGCAGACCTGATCCATGACAAACTGGGGAAAACGTCACCGGAGCACAGGCAGCACGGAGCGTTGTTCTTCCGGGTCACCAAGTCTCAGACAGGACCGTGTCCTCGGGGCGGGGCCTGGGGGGGCCGGGGCAGGGCCAGGAATGGGGGCGGGGAGGGCAGACAGAGAAAAATGGGGGAGGACAGTGAGGAGGAGGAGGGGACAGAAGAGCCACAGGATGGGGAGAGAAGGGGAGAGGGGAAAGAGAGAGGTAAGTCACTTACTGCTTTTTAAAAAGATTTATTTATGTATTTGAAAGGCAGAGTTATAGAGAGAAGGTGTGACACAGAGAGAGAGAGATTTTCCATCCACTGGTTCACTCCCCAAATGGCCACAATGGCTGGAGCCGAGCCAGGCTGAAGCCAGAAGCCAGGACTCCATCTGGGTCTCCCACGTGGGTGCAGGGTCCAAGTACTTGCGCCATCCTCTGCTACTTTCCCAGGTACATCAGCAGGGAGCTGGATGGGAAGTGGAACAGTTGGGACTCGAGCCAGCGCTCATATGGGATGCTGGCCTCACAGGCAACAGGTTAACCCACTATACTGCAACACCAGCCCCAGGTAAGTCACTTAAAAGCAGCAAGGGGCCAGGCTGCTGGGCTCCTGTGTCCCACATCAGCATATCTGGGTTAGACCCTCATCCCCTGACCCATTTCCAGCTGATGTGCGCCCTAGAAGGCAGCAGTGATGGTCAGGAAACTGAGTTCCTGTCACTCACACAGCAGACTGGGATTGAGGGCCCAGCTCCTTGGTCCAGCATTGGCCGTTACAAACATTTGGGAGAGTAAATCAATGTATGGGAGATCTCTGTCTCTCCTTCTCTCTGAGTCTATATGTCACTATCTCTGTCTCTCTGTGCCTCTCAAATAAATGAATGAATAAGTAAACAAATAAGCACTGAAAGGAGGAAGCTGGCTAACAAGGTTTGTGAAGCTTTTAGCACAATAATGATACCGGAGCAGCTTGTGAGACAGGAGCCCCAAGTCCTGGCACCCATGAACGTGGCCTTACTGGGACGTGGGGTCTTTGGAATATAATTAAGTCACGTGAGGTCCGACTGGAATAGGTGGCCTTATAATGACAGAGAGAGTTTGACGTGGTCATTCGTAGAGGGGGAGATACCATGAGAAGACGCAGGGCACTGGGACGTGGGCCGAGTGGGAGTGGCCCGCAGCCAGGAGCACCACAATTGCAAGCACCCAGCGGAAGCTGGGAGACGGGAAGGAGCCTCTGCCAGAGTCCTCACAGAGGGACGGCCCGGCCAGGCCTGGTGTCACTCATGCCTGGGACTGGAGGTCTCCTGGGGCGTGGTCTCTTATCCTGGCTGCCCTGGGAGACACGTGCAGGGTCCTTATGAAAACGAAGCTCCTGCGGCCCCCAGCTGCGGACTGAGTGGGTGCCCCAGACCCTCACCTAGAAGGACTAATGCCCGGGTCCGAGCACATGGCTGCGGCTGGGGACAGGGCCTTGACAGAGGTGACCACGTCAAACGCAGGCCCTGGCACGCGCCCTCAGCTAGTGGCACTGGAGTCCCTGGATGGGAAGGAGAGCGCGTGGGGAATAGGAGGAGATGGCCATCTGCGTGCCCAGCAGAGGCCTCCTGAGACCAGCCCTGCCCACACCGCCTCCAGGACCGTTAGAAGATGGATGTGTGCTGTTACAGCTCGGGACTTCCTGTCTGCTTCTCTGGGCCAACTTCGGTGGCCACCGCGTGCTGGCTCACAGGTGGGCGGGGTGCAAGCAGCACCCCGGGCCATGGGCTCCACGTGGCACCTGCCCAGCCCTTCCAGGAGCAGAGTCGTCCTGCAGTGCCCCCAGCAGGGCAGCCCCCGGGGCAGCCCTGAGCATCCTGCTTCCCCAGGCCACTCCAGTGCCAGGCTGTGCTACAGGGGCCTAGGCCTGGGCCCTTCCTCCCATGGATGGCTTTGGACATGCCTGGCTGCCAGAGGGACGTGAGCGCTGGCCCTGGTGCTCCTGGTGACAAGCTGGGACATGCAGACCTGGAAATGTGGTTTTCATGCTCCCTTGTGTCCCCTGCCCTTCATTTTCTGCCAGGCCTGAGAGTCCAGCTTCCAGAGCTGCCCGCGATGGTCCACAGCCCCGTTCCTGAGAGGCACGTGAGAAGCCCAGAGAAGGAAGGGACCCGGCCCAGGCTGAATCCAGAGCACGGGGTCCTGAAGCCAGCACGCCCAGCACAGGGGGCTCGGATACGGTCCCAGGAGGGGGCTGTGCTCTGCCTGGCCTCAGCGAGCAGGGCGGGATGCAGAGCTGTGTCAGATGTTACAGCTGCCTCAGCATCGTATTGATCACAGCAAAATCTAGCTCACGTCGCTGTTAGTGTAACTGTGATTTAGCAAAGTGCTTTTATTATAAAAATAAATTTCAGCCATAACTGTTCAGCCAGACACTCTGCAATTAAAAATAAAACTGCACAGTAGAGAGAAATGCAACTCACAATCAAGGGAGCTGAGCGCTCCGCGCCCCACCCGCCTGCGCGCCGCCTCCTGAACGCTGCATTTCAGCCCATTCGCCGGCGTGCGTCTGCTCTCCAAATGACTGGGCAACTTCCTGTCTCCAGCTCAGGACTGATTCCCTACCAGTCACACATCCTTTCAGCCCTCAACAATGAGCTCTGCCGAGACTCAGCCCTTGAATGTGTCTCTTGGCTTGATGGCATCCCTAACTGCTATCTCGTCACTATCTGGGAAAGTTCAGTGTGAGGACCCCGAGGGATGAGTCAGCTCCAGCTGCACTAACAGAATACCACAGACTGGGGCTGGGGGTGGGAGGGGCTCCAACAACGGACATCTGTTCCCTGCCAGTTCAGGAGACTGGACGTCCTGGGACGGGGCGCCAGCATGGTCAAGGTCGGCGGAGGGCTCCCTTCTTGCTGTGTCCTCGCTGGCGTCTCCTCTAAGGGCGCTGCTCTCACCAACAGGTCCCCAGCCCGTGAGCTCCCGGAATCCCGGTCACCTCCCTGAGGCCTCGTCTCCAGACGCCATCGCCCTGGCAGCTAGGGCTTCCACGCAGGGTCTGGGGGACACACTTCAGCCGACACACCCACCTGCCGTCTCCGCCCGCTGGTTTGCACAGTTTCCTCCCGCACGTCTCCCGTGCCAACGCTTTGCTTTCCTCCGGCGGTGTTCCCTTTGGCAGTGGGAGGTTAATTGCTGTGCCCAGCTCTGAAGCTGTTCTTTCCAGATGCAAAGGCCCTGGACCACCCCAGGAGGAGACCCCGGGGACCTCTGATCATCGCGCCCTGATTACGACTGCATTATTTCCTCACTCTGCTAAGCACTCTGTAGCGTATGGGTGAAACAGCTCTCCAGGAACTGAGGAATCAGGCAGATGCTTCTGATCCTAGGTGCAGATAATACACACCCCACGGACTCGCTTTTGTGGGATTTTTCTATACATATTGACACAGCTCATCTTTGCTTCCACAGCACGTACTTAAATACACTCCAACATGACTGGCATATGGCTGTGTCACGTGTCTTTTAAGAAAATCTCCAACTGAAATCCACTGTTTCCCATGTGGCACCTGATAGGCTGTGGGCGTGCGATATTTATAGAGCCGTAATAATATTTGAAAACACTCTCATGTCTAAGGCTCCATTTTTCTCGGCAGCATTATCTAGAAGGCTGTCTTTTGCAGACAGGCGCCCGTGCCAGCCTGCCCCAGCGGTGACTGGAATGCCGACACTGCCGGGACGCACGGAAGGGCCATGTTAGGCGTGATTGCCTCTGCACCGCTCAGCAGCGAAGTCCCACGCCCGCCAGATGGAAACATTTGCAGGTGAGGGCTTGGGCCTCACCTGTCCTTCCAGGGCCGGCCCCTGCCCTTTGACAGTTAGATTTGATGGTTTTGCCTTTCTCCTTAACAACCTCAGTGGGGCCTCAAGCTTCACCTGATATGCATGAAACTGCAGAATCGAAGCAGCCTGGCATCAGAGGAGCAGGGAGCGGGGAGAGACTGGTTACCATGTTAACCAACCCCCTCCTTCTGTAAACCAGTGAGGACGTCGACTTGGAGATCTTGTGTCTATCACAGTGCTCCCTCCGTGACCCCAAGTTTGTTTCTAAAGCCCACGTGATGCTGTGTTTTAACCCGCTACATCACGAAGCCGGCCTTCAGCGGCCTCTTAAATGCCAGAGGGTGGCCTTTTTGAAGACCTTGGCAATAAACAGAGTTCAGTACTGAGGACGGCTAGAGAGCACCTGTACCACTTGGCGGTCTTCAGATGGGGGGGGCACAGGCATCCCCACTCTGCCCTCTGGGAAACTGAGGCAAGGAGCTCTTAAGAGATGCGCCCGAGGCGGCGCTGCAGTCTGAACCCACAACAGCTGCCCTCGGTCTGTGTCTGCCAAACCTAGAGGCCCAGGGACCCTGGGACTCTCCTGGGTCCCATCCAGGCAGAAATCTGCGGCGCTGTCGGGCGCCGGGTTGCCAGTGGACACAGCAGGGGCTTGCTGCAGCTGCTAGGCTCGGTGGTCCGGGGCCGGGATGTGCAGCCACCCTGGAAGAACTTGGGGTGTGAGAAGTCACCTGAGACCAGCTTTGAGGGGGTTCAGCCCCATGCAGGCGGAGAACCCCAGTTCCTCCCCACACAGCTGCAGGCAGCTCCCGGTGCCGTGGCGGCCACTCTGCCATCTGATCAAGCGCACATCTGCCGGCAGCTCTGCTGTGACAACAGATGTGACAGATGCAACCTGGAGGACATATGAGCCCGTGCAGGGGCCTTTGCTGCTGGCCGCCTCCCCTCCTCTCCGCACAGCACTGGAGCGCGAGGACTTCCAGTTGTGTCTGTGTCACTCCTTTCTAATGCGGCCTGGCAGGAGCTTTTGCTCGGGGGGAGAAGGAGGAGGGCCTGGACAGGGCAGACGCATCTCTGGGGTGATGTCTGAGGGTGACTGGCTGCACCCTGGCTGCCGCCTGCAGGAAGGGAGCAGGCTAGTGGAGATGGATTCAATCACACGGTGGCTCAGGAAGAGGTGGCTGGCGGCCTCTGCCCTTCCAGCATCTCAGTCCTGCCTGACTTCTCACCCCACAGCACGGTTATTTGAAAAGAAGTGGCCCACTCTCATTTCAAAAACTTGACCCAGAGCTGAGTCTGAGGAACTCGCCAGGTACCTTCCAGCTGCCAAAGATCCATGGCACTGCACACTGCTTTTTTTTTTTTTTTTTTTTTTTTTGGTTCTTAGAAGGGATGGGTTTAGTGTTCAGACTTTATCTGGCTGCCATGCCCACTGCAATTATGGATAATTATTATGTCTTGCTGAGAAATCACAGTAGGATGTAGGCGACGCAGAAGACAAACTGACAAACACAGTGCCCGCCTGGAAGACTTGGAATCTAAATAGTTGCGTTTAGATTTCAGTAATAGCATGGGACATGGAGAATTCTCCCACGCTGTGTGTGTGTGTGTGTGTGTGTGTGTGTGTGGCTGGTGGGGCTCACTGTTCCCAACAGTGCAGACGGAGGTAATCTAAAAGGGTAAGAAGAGGGGAAATAAACAAACAGGAAGGAAGAAAAAAGAAAAAGACAATCAAGGCTTTGTCTGTGCCACGCTCACAAAAGCACGTCCACCTTTCAATAACGCTGCCACCGCCAGAGCCACAGGGCTCCGTGCCCATTCCCCCACGCAGCCGATGCTGACCGGGCCCCTGCCGGGCCCCGGATCCCAAGCATTCCAACCTTTCCAAGTAAGGGACAAATTCCATCGCAGTGCAGATCACAGCCACTGACAGACAGACACATTTTTAAAATTAGATTAGTAAAGGTTAGGATGCTTTTGTACTCAGTGACTCAGATCGTAGGATCCTGATAAGGACAAATGTTTTAGAACATCGTGGAGGGGCAGGTGTTGGGTCTAGCAGGTAGGATGCTGCATTTCACACTGCACCTGGATTCATTCCTAGCTTCAGCTCCTGATTCTTTTTTTTTTTTTAAAGATTTATTTATTTGAAAGTCAGAGTTACACAGAGAGAGGAGAGGGAGAGAGAGAGAGAGAGAGAGAGAGAGAGAGAAGCCTTCCATCCATCTGCTTGTCCACTCCCCAATTGGCCACAATGGCCAGAGCTGCATGGGTCCAAAGCCAGGAGCCAGGAGTCTCTTCTGGGTCTCCCACGCGGGTGCAGGGGCCCAAGGGCGTGGGCCATCTTCCACTGCTTTCCTAGGCGATAGCAGAGAGCTGGGTCATAAGTGGAGCAGCTGGGACTTGAACTGGCGCCCGTATGGGATGCCGGCACTGCAGGAGGCAGCTCTACCCACTACACCACAGTGCTGGCCCCAGCTCCTGACTTTTGCTTCCTGCTAATGCAGACCCTGAGAGGTAGTGGTGATGGCTCAAGAACTTGGGCTCCTGCTACCCATGTGGGGACCTGGACTGAGCTCCTGATTTCAGCTGGGCTAGGCCTGGCCCAGCCCGAGCCATTGCAGGCACTTATGGAATGAACATGCAAATGGGAGTTCTTCACCTGCTCTTCTGTCTGCCTGTTCCTCTGTTTCTCAAATAATTTATTGTTAAAATAAAAAACTGGGATTTTAACACTGATAAGAAACACAGGTGCTCAGACCTCTCTCAGAGATGATTTGCAGAGCTGGTGGCCTCCTGATGAAGGGGTAGCTGGGGGTTCTATCCTCCAGAACCCTCAGGGATGATGAGAGGGTGTCAGAGGGGAGACAGGTCTGAAATCCCCCCAGGGCACCGGAACGACTGCAGAGCCACCCAGCCCCGGGAGGCCACATGCTCCCCCAACTCAGAGGTGGCTGGGGCTGGGCGGCCAGGGCTGGGGGAACCAGGCAAATATTTAGCCAGGAACCGGAACCAGCCTTTGAGGTCTTTGCTCTTCTGTTACTGTTTTCGTGCTTTCAGCAAGCAAGGCAAGGGTGTGTTTATCAGTTTGTTGCAAATTACATAGTAAACGCGGATCCCCTGGTTCAGGCAGTCCCCAGTCTCTTTGTTAGATTAATAAGATTACAACAATCTGGGCAGACTTTCAAGTGTTTATTTTTGCAAACGAGGGCAGCAGGAGTTGTACCAGGCCTGACTGGTTTCCGGGCATTCAGAGAGACCTTGATTCTGTCCCAGGCGCCCATTCCTCCACGTATGAGAAGAAAAAGCATCATCAATCCTGAGCCTTTGACAATGTACAGCCACGCACCCTGCAGCAGCCTGTCTACTCAGCAAGTCCACGTCTATGTTCACGCCCGCATGCTGCCAGCCTGTCCTTCAGGTTTTCCATGGCTGGGGAAGAGGAGCCTTTAGGGTGAATTGTTTCCAGCTCCCTTGCACGCCTCCAGCTGCCTGCCCTTCAGTGTGCCACTGTTGGATCTCAGCTCTTGTCTCGGGCTGAAGAAGAAATGTCCATGTGGACAGAGACAGTGAGCAAAATGAAATTTGTTGTTCTCCAGAACCCTCCTGCTGTGGCAGTCAGGAGATAGACTCCAAGAAAGAAGTTGCCAAAGAACCTTACCAGCGCTGGCTCTTTTATACACAGAGTGCCTCTCTCTGTCCCTTTCTGAAAACCAGATACAGATTTAACCAATTAGAGGAGGAGGAGACTAATAGCCAATCAGAGGGCAGGGATAACAACCAATCAGGAGGCCAGAATAACAACCAACCAGAAGGCAGGGATAACAGCCAATCAGAGAACTGAAAGTGTATGTTAATAAGGCAGGCTACATGGACCAATCAGGGAACTGACATTGGAGTAGCCTGTTTTGCTCAGAGGCAGCAGAGCTCTCAGGTCCCTCTGATTACATTGTCTGTTTCCCTGGTCTCCAGTCCCCACCTCCCTCAGGGCTCCTGGAGATTACACCATGTGTGTTTTTTTCTTTGCTATATTTTTCTTTCCTATCAAATTCATACCACAACCTCTTGCATTTTGGCACCACCTACTCAAAGGGGGACTCCTGAAACACAAACCCCATTCTCCTGTTGCTTCTCATTGTTACCTTAAAGGTGGTGTCACTCCTGGGCAGAACCCGGCCCCTTCTATTGCCTGCAGGTGGGAGGGAGAGGCACAGTGAGGCATAGTCCAGGGTGGCAGTTCTCCTTGTGGGTCTCTGAAGTTTCCCATCCCGAGCCTTCCCTCTGGATTCCCTGAACTATGAGAGGACTGTGGGAGAATCAACAGATGACTGAAAACATCTCTTCCAAGGGCCAGCAGCCTAGTGGGGCCCATGGCACCCTCCAAACTCAGAACCTTCCTTGTGGGTGCTGTCTACCTCAGTCCTCCTGTCCTGTCCCAGTCTCCCCAGGTGCACCCCATCCCATATCACTTTCCCTCCCTCTAGCCCACAGCCCTGTGCCCTCGGCTTCTTGCTCTGACATTGCAGCTTCCTGCACTCTAAGCGGCCTCCTGCCCCCAGCCCTAACTGACTGACCCAGTCTTCTGGACCTGTCACGCCCTTGTGTGCCTCGTCACACTCTTCCCAGCCCAGGATGGGGTTTCTCTTCTGGGACTCATCCCTAAACAATCAGTGCTCCTCTGGTCCACAGCTCCCAACTTGGCCCCAGGTCCACTGCCTGGTTTGAGACTTGGCTGCCCCACTGTGTGAGTCCACCAGGACACCAGGTGCTCTTTGGGGGCAATTTCAAATTCGTCTTGATATCCTCCAGCTGAGCTTAGGACATAGCAGGGAATGTTAGGGGACTCAGCAAACATTAAGTGAATGAATGGATGAATGAACAACAACAACAAAAAAGAATGGATATGTTAATAGAGATGCAAATAATAATTAGCTTCATCCAAGGGGTTTTTCAGTTTACAAAAGCATCAGACCCATTGGTTCATATGCTCCTCGAGCTGAGTCAGAGGGGCAGGCACACTGCTGGGGTTCCACACGGAGGTTAGTTACAGCAAGTCAACAGTGCCAGTGTCTGTGGACTGCCTGTTGTCAGGAGCTAGGTAACTGGGCACTGTCAATCCAGGGACAGGTATGCAAGGGAGGCAGTCATCTTGAACAGCAGGGGAAACTGAGTCTTGAAAATTTGTCTAAAGTCTGAGCCAGGATTCGAACCCACAACTTGGGATTGCAAAACATTTGTTTAGTGCCTGACCCAACATGGCAGATGGGAGAGCACAGCTGACTGCAGGCAGAAAAAGGGACCCATGGGGCCGGTGCTGTGGCATAGCCAGTAAAGCCACTGCCTGCAGTGCTGGCATCCCAAATGGGCACCGGTTCAAGTCCCTGCTGCTCCACTTTTGATCCAGCTCTCTGCTGTGGCCTGGGAAAGCAGTAGAAGATGGCCCAAGCCCTTGGGCCCCTGCACCCACGTGGGAGACCCAGAGAAGGCTCCTGGCTCCTGGCTTCAGATCAGCACAGCTCTGGCCATTGTGGCCAACTGGGGAGTGAACCAGCAGGTGGAAGACCTCTCTCTCTTTCTGCCTCTCCTTCTCTCTGTGTGTAACTCTGACTTTCAAATAAATAAATAAATCTTTTTAAAAGGGGGGGGGTGCATGTTAAGTCTCAAGGGGCTGAAATGAAGATCCAGTGAGGGACAGTCATCCTGGTTAGTGTGACTGACATGAGGACAGGAGGGGAGGTAGAGGCAGGCAGGTCAGGCCTGAGGCCTGGGACCTGACAGGCAGTGTGGGGTGGGTCAGTGAGCAGGAAATAACCAATGCCAGCAGCCAAAGGGGACAATGTCCTAACTGGTCTCACAGGCTCCAGGGTTGGGAGAGGGGGGTGGGGAGAGCTGGTGGCCCCAGTGCAGGTGGGCAGGGGTGATGATGTTCTCTCCTGGGGCAGAGGAGGAAGCTAGAGGCAAGCAGTCTAGTTCCAGACTGCAGTTGGAGTTTGGACAGACATGGTAGCCTAACATGAGGTCGTGGAAATAGAAAGAGAAGAGGGGAAACGGATACATGAAATGGTGCAAGCGTTTCCATTCAGAAGAAATTTCTCCACTGGAAAAATCTCCCCGTCTTTGGCGGGCTGTGGCTGCTGGGCCCTGTATTTTCCCTTCTCTGTACATCCTGGGCTCCTTGCCCCACCCACCACACCCATCCAGGAAACACCTGCTCTGGCTTCCAGGGCCTGCGGGGATGCAATGCCCCCAGTAGGCTGGCTTGACCACAGTGTGCGGGAGCCGGCCATGCTGCCTTTGCATGCCCTAGGCTGATGCCCTGGGGTGACCGCCGTTGAGGCCCCAGTGCCAGTTTACTTCCTGTACACGGCTGCCTCGCCCACATTGGGCGCCTCCGTGGTTGGGACTATTTTCACTCTTGAGTTCCTGAGTGCCTGGCATGCGGGTAGCAGGATGTCCAAGTGAAAAAAGGCACGCGTGCAGGTGTGAATGTGCATGCCTGAACACACAGAAGGAGTGAGGAAAGGCGGCGCTGTCCTTTGTGTTCCGTGGGCACAGGTGACGTCCAGTAAGGGTAAGCTGTGCTTGTCGATTTCCCTCAGTGGATTTGGTTCTGAAAAATGTCTTCAAAATGAACTTTGCTTTTGCCAAATTAATGACTATTTCCTTTAGGAAGCCTGAGACACTCAAGATGAGGCAAAAAAAAAAAAAAAGTGTTTTGGTGGAATAGAAAGGAAAGACAAAAGAGAAGAGGAGGGGCTGGCATCGTGGCATAGCAGCTTAAGCGTCTGCCTGCAGCCTGGCATCCAGCTCCCTGCTAATGCACCTGGGGAAGCAGCAGCAGATGGCCCAAGTGCTTGGGCCCCTGCACCCACGTGAGAGACCTGGAAGAACTCCTGGTTCCTGGCTCTGGCCTGGTCCAGCCCTGGCCATTGCAGCCATTTGAGGGATCAACTAGCAGACAGAAGATCTCTGTCTCTCTCTCTCTAAATCTTTGTTCTCCAAATAAATAAATAAATAAATGTTTTTTAGGGCCGGCGCCGCGGCTCAATAGGCTAATCCTCCGCCTAGCGGCGCCGGCACACCGGGTTCTAGTCCCGGTCGGGGCGCCGGATTCTGTCCCGGTTGCCCCTCTTCCAGGCCAGCCCTCTGCTGTGGTCAGGGAGTGCAGTGGAGGATGGCCCAGGTGCTTGGGCCCTGCACCCCATGGGAGACCAGGAAAAGCACCTGGCTCCTGGCTCCTGCCATCGGATCAGCGCGGTGCGCCGGCCGCAGCGCGCCGGCCGCGGCGGCCATTGGAGGGTGAACCAACGGCAAAGGAAGACCTTTCTGTCTGTCTCTCTCTCTCACTGTCCACTCTGCCTGTCAAAAAATAAAAAAAAAAAAAAAAAAAAATAAATGTTTTTTAAAGATTAATTTATGTGTTTGAAAGGGAGAGCTACAGAGAGGCAGAGGTAGAGAGAGAGAGAGGTCTTCCATCTGCTGGTGCATCCCCCAGATGGCTGTAACAGCCAGAGCTTGCACCAATCCGAACGCAGCTAGGAGCCAGGAGCTTCCTCCAGGTGTCCCACGCGGATGCAGGGATCCAAGCACTTGGGCTTTCTGCTGCTGCTTTCCCAGGCCACAGCAAAATGCTGGATCAGACGCGGAGCAGGCAAGACCCAAACTGGCGCTCATATGGGATGCCGGCCCTGCAGGTGGTGGCTTTACCCGCTACACCACAGTGCCAGCCCCAATAAATAAATCGAGAGAGAGAGAGAGAGAGAGAGAGAGTGGAAGAAGGAGGAGGAGGGGGAGGAGGAGGAGGGAGAGGGGGAATGCAGGGCCATGGATGAGAGTTGTAGTTTCCTGGGCTTGTCAGAGGAAAACAAAGCCCCAGGCCGGGAAGAGGAGAGGCCTGTGCCAAGAGCTGCCTTTGCCTCACCTCCCCATCTCAGGTCACGTGAGGAGCAGTGGGGAGAGGCATTGAAGCTGGGAAGGAACACCAGGCCCGGCTGGCACAGCACTGCCCTGTGCAGTGGGCGCTCTCTTCCCAGGCCCACCAGGGGAGAAGCAGGCTTTCAGTAGTCCACGTATTCTGTTCACGTGGTAAGACGTACACAAAAGGCTCTCCAAAACAGAAAATGAAGGCTCTTAGTCAGCACAAGTCTTTCCAGGAGAGTGGGAAGTATGTGCAGGCCGGCAGCCTAGCCCGAGACGTGAGGCCATCTGCGGTTTTCAAATAAGCACTTTTATTAACTTGAGGTGGTGTGCTGATGTGAAACGCTAAATTAAACACCACACACGTCAGCATGGCTTCCAAAAGTAGCCACAGGCTTCAATAAGCACTTTCATCACAAGAACACACAATTGAAAGCCAAAAGAGCTCAGTTCAACGTGCCAAAAATCCGCTCGCCCAGCACATTGTTAGAAAGAGCAGGAGGGAAAGAAATCTAAATTTGCTGCTACTTCATTTGATAATAGCCAACAGCGCCCATCTCCCTTGGCAAGAAGGCCATTTTTCTTACGCTGTATTTTGCACACAGAAGTCTGCATAGAGTGATTTCCATACCAAAAACACATTTGTAAAATAAACCATCTGCATAGATGCCAGAGGGAGACAGGGTCCTCACTGCCGGCTTCTAGGCTTACAACACCCCGGGCTGCTTGCTTTCCACTTTCCTCCATGCTGAGTTGCCCACAGAGGGGGAGCGACTTCATGAGGCATTAAAAATTTTTAAAGTAACTACATCCTATATGTATCTGACAACCGCAGGAACAATAACACAAGCTGAATCTTCCCATGCTAACCTTGCCCGCCAACTTCTTCCTAATGGGCTGATAGCAGTAAGTGTCATAATATATTGAGCCTTTATGATATGCCATGTGTTTTACATAAATTATGGCTTAGTGCACAATCAGGCTTCAAGGGAGATGTTGTGGCACCCCACTTTACATATGAGGAAACTGAGGCATGGCGAGGAAACGCTAAATCCATGCACTCCAGGAGGAGAGCAGTGAGGCAGGTCTGGATGCTCAGCCTGACCTGCCCCTATGTGCCTCTTCGGTCCCCAGTTTTACCAGCCTACTCTGCCTCCCCTCCCCAGGGCTGACTCAGGTGGTGGGAAGTCACAGCGGGAGAGCCATTTATTTTTTCTGACCAGCACCTAGAACAGGACAGACAGAGCCTCAGGCTCAGTGAAGGACACGGGGTGAATGGACAGTGGCCTGCAACTGAGAGCGTACTGGAGAGAGCCAGGGGCGGGGGTGGTCACTGCACAAAGCCCACACGAGGTGGTTGGGATGCAATGGGCCCCTCCCACACGGTGCGCATGTGCCCAGCCGTATTCTCGGAAACACAGACTGGCTTACGTGTCCTTAATTACGGTGCTACTTACAGAGAATTTATCAGCAGCAAATCAGATGCTTGATGCTTTTCTTAAGGGACCAAAAAAAAAAAAAGGCAATGGTTCTGAAATGAGTTCATCTGATGGCCCAGTGCACAGCATTTGAAAGAAATCAGCTATTTCTGGAAAGTGAACAGGGAAAAAAGGCAGAATTAAAAGACTCTGGATGCCTGCAAAAAAAAAAAAAGTTATAAACATTTGCTTTAAGATGCTTCTTTGTGTGCCTTTTTCTCACCTGGTTTTCCCTTTCCAGAGCATGATAGCAAAAACATATTTAATCATCCCACTATCCATGGATCTGTCATTGTCCAGAGACTCCTGGCTTTGAGCTCTCATTATGTACTAGTCACTGTTAGAGAACAGTCTTTCTGACACTCTGAGTAATAAATCCCTGTTGATATGATCTATAGTAGTTCTGCTTCATAGCAGGTTCCAGGCCAGAAAGCAAGAAACATGACAGAAAATTGCTCTGGAGGCAGGCAGATCTGGTTTATCCTGGTTCTGTCGATACAGTTTGACCTCCCTTAATGTCTCCGAGCCTCCAGTTCCTCATCTGTAACACAGGGGAAATAAGGGAAGGTAGTCCCTGGTTGCTGTCCACAGTCATTTCCCTCTTCTTCCTGGTCAACAGCAACAGCACTCACAAAACCCCATTAGGTCACAGGGTGCCTGATCCCAACAGATGAGCTGCATTGATCCAAGTTCCCCACTCCTGTAGGTGATTGCCCTGCTGGGTCTGCAAGAAGGCATGTGACCCAATTCTGCCCAGGTAGTGTGCTGGGGAGACTGCTGGAAGCTCCTAGAAAAGATTCTCCTCTCTGCTAAGAGAGACGTGTGATGAGAAAGTCCCTTTGCCATTGCCCCCTGCCTCCCATGGATGCTGTCTGGTGTTGTTCGCAGGGATTCCAAGGGTTCCCAGATAGGAAAGAAAAACATAGCAAAGAAAAGACACATGATGTAACTCTCCAGGGGCCCTGAGGGAATGGGAAACAAGAGGGAGGGAGAGCCAGGAGTGGAGGTGGGGGTGACGTGGGGTGGGGGGTACTTATACAACATAATCTCCAGATGTTGTTAAGTCTGAGATCAGAAGCACAGTAACTTTTGATCTCAGACTCAACAGGTTATTCCAATAAACTAACCCTGATTGGATCACATAGCATGCCTCATTAGCATACACTTTCAATTCTCTGGTGTTGTACCTGAAGTGTATGATTCCCACCAATAAAGACCACCAGGAGCCGAGGCTGATGCAGGCGTAAGAGTTTTATTTCAAACTCGAGTTTGGACCGACGTCCGCACCACGCACAGCTGGGCTGGATCGGCGGCCCCTACAGTAAGGTTGTTAGGGTTTTTATACAGTTGAACAAACAAGTTCGGCTGTACGGCATCTGATAGGCTTATATTTTAAATTTATACTTGTTGTTTTATGATTGGCTAAAGTTTAGGGTCCGAGCTGCTAGGGTGTATGTGCCAAACTGCAGGGTTTGGGGATGTTATCAATCACCTTAACTGTCTGAAAAGACACCTGGAACTTTGCGTATTTCCCTGCTTTCTGTTAATTGGCTGTTGCTAGCAGAGTTTATCATAAGTGGAGTTTTATTTTCTTTTTTAGGAGCTTTTGGCTTAGGGTTCAGGGCCCGCTCAGGCCCGAGTTACAAGATGGAGGCCTAGTCTAAAATAGCTGCGCATTGATCCAGGCTCAGGACTCTCACTGGTTGTTATCCTTGCCTTCTGATTGGTTGTTATTCCAGTCTCCTGTTTGTTATTCTACTCCTCCCCTGATTGGTTAACATCTGGATCTAACTGTCAGGAAGGGGCCAGAGAGAGCCACTTTGTGTATAAAAGAGCTGGCACTGGCAGGCTTCTTTGGAGTTGCCCTCCTGACTGCTGTGGCAGGAGGTTTCTCACTTTCCACGTGGAAACTCTTCTTCAGCAGGAGATAAAACTGAGATTGCCTCCATCATCCCACAATATGCTGACAGTCACTGTGTGAACATGAAGGGCAGCCTCAGTGACATAACAATGATGGCAGAGCCCGGGTCCTCTGGGACAACTTGATCTACTGAACCAACCCTTGTTCATCCAGAACAAGAAATGTCCTGGAGCTGGTGTGTGGCACAGCGAGTTAAGCTGCTGCATGCAATGGTGGCATCCCATATGAGCACCGGTTCGAGTCCCAGCTGCTGCACTTCTGATCCAGCTCCCTGCTAATGTGCCAGGGAAAGTAGCAGAAGATGGCCCAAGTGCATGAGCTCCTGTCTCTTACTTGGGAGACCAGGATAGAGTTCCAGGCTCCTGGCTTTGGCCTGGCCCAGCCCTGGCCATTACGGCCATTTGAGGAGTGAACCACAAGATGGAATCTCTCTCTCTCTCTCTCTCTCTCTCTCTCTCTCTCTCTCTTTTCCCTCTAACTCTGATATTCAAAAGTGCTTATGGTTTAGCCTGTGGACATTGGGTTTTGTGTTGCTTGCTGTCAAAAACAAAACAAAACAAAACAAAAACAAAAGCCACTAAAAACTAGACAAATACTAGCCTCTTGTGATGGTTGTAATAAATGATATCTTGTATGTAAAATACATAGTAAAATGCCTATGGTACCGTAAATGGCTGCTATAAATATCAGTAACAGCATTTATCAGACATAGGTAAGGATTTTAAACAACAAAAGTTTCAAAACACAGATAAATAAGATGAGTGGACCTGATCCAGCACAACAAAAAGGCCTTACAAACTTAGTAAAGGGGGAGGGGCGACACTGGCTTGTAAGACACTGACAGCAGAGACGACCCCTCCGTCTGGAACTGAGATGTAACCGCAGCCAGAACGGGAGCAGCACCGGAGCTGAAAGGCTGTGGTTCCTCGCCAGGTTTCCATCCGCCCTCTCACACGCGCACAATCGCCCTGTCAGCAGCTTCCATTCAGGTCTGAAGCCAGCAATTACGTGCATGTGAATTACCAGCTTCCAAATGGCCAGAGTTCTTTCAACCTACAGACCCTCTTTCTGGAATACCCAATCTAAAAATGTGTTTCCTTCCTTCTGGCAGGAGAGCAAGACGTACTGCTGTGTGAGAACATCATTTAGGAATGCCATCTCATGGATCACTGCAGTGACTCACAGGGCTACAGCAGTCTACATGTGACATCATGGTTTTTGCAATACAAACCACAGAGCAAGAACACAGAAAGATGTCATACAAAGGTACCCAGCATAAGAGAGGTTAGACCGGGTAGCAGATACTCAGTAGATAATCTTTATTTTTAGATTAATTTTATTTGGGAGGCAGAATTATAGCGAGAGTTGGGAAGGGAGGGAGGGAGAGAGAGAGACAGATAGAGACAGAGAGAATCCGAGAGATGTCTTCCATCCACTGGTTCGCTCCCCAAATGGTCACTACCGCTGGGGCTGGGCCAGGCCGAACCCAGGAGCCAGGAACTCCATCCAGGTCTCCCACGTAGGTGGTAGGGACCCAAGCACTCAGACCATCCTCCACTGCTTTCCGCAGCACATTAGCACTGGTTCATGGATCGGAAGTGGAGCAGTCAGGACATGAACTGACGCCCATACGGGATGGCAGCGCTGCTGGGAGCAGGGGATGACTTTACCCACTATGTCACAATGCTGGCTCCCCTCCCCCCCCAGTAAATAATCTTAAAGCAAAGCAGACTTTTTTCCTTCACTCCGTGTTTTAGCAAAGGGGCAAATAACAAAATAACAAACTAGCACGTGCACATACTCAACACCCATGTCCACCATGTCTAGGGCCAGTGCACGTCCACCCAAAGCCCTACACCTTCTTTAGCTGTGGTATAGTGCAACAAGCACTGACTTTTCTAACTGGTGGCCCTGAGCCTTTGCAAACCCCTGGATTAGTGGTAACACTCAGTACAGCTATCACAAGAAAGAAGCAAGCAGACAAACACTCGGCTAGAATGGAAAACAGAGTATTTCTGGTTACCTTGCAGTTAGTTAAATAAAACCACAACTTCCGGAACAGTGTGGCTGACTGCGATTTTCTGGTATGTTCTAACACACCTGCTCTTCTCAAAATCCATCTGCTCCTCTTTCCTCCTTTAGAGTAAGGGGCAAAGCTGGTGCGAGCCCAGCTTCTCCGGCAGGGGAGTGGTTCTCCATTTCCGATGTCTGCTTCACTAGGGACTGGGAAATCAGCCGCTCCTCAGAGGCAGCTTCCACCTGTACTACAAGGGGTGCTGTTCCTGCTCGTTAGTAAGGCATTTACTGCGACCGTGTCACAGGCAGCAGTCTACTCTTGCAGCCGTGGTCTTAGCTTGCTTGAGGAAGACAAAGGGAGGGGCTGTACCTTAAGGAAGAAGGAGATCCTAGACGTGCATTTCAGAGTCCCGTGGTACCGCGCGGCAGCCTCACTGAGAGCTCGTTCACAAACCAGACCTTCACTCCTGCGAAGTGTACAGTCGAGCGACTTTTAGTGCAAGTTCCAGAAGACTTTCATCACCCTAGAAGAAACCCGGTCCCATTAGTAGTCACTCCCCGTCCCTCCCTTCTACCCCACCCACCACTTCAGCCCCTGGCACCAGCGTCCTTTCTGTTCCCGTGAGTTTGCTTAGTCTGAATATTTCACATAAATGCAATCAGAAAATATATGGCTTTGTGAGTCTGGTTTCTTTCACTTGGCATACTGATTTCAAGGTTTATCCATGCTGCTGTAGCATGTATTTTATTTCCTTTAATGGCAAATAGTAATTTCCTTTTATGGCAAAAAAATATTCCATTATATGCACAGATGACATTTTTACCCCTTCATTAATTGATTTACATTTGGGTTGTTCCTACTTTTGACCTACTCTGAATAAACTACCTCATGATTTTTTAAAAGATTTATTTATTTATTTGAAAGAGCTACAGAGAGAGGGTGACAGACAGAGAGAGATCTACTATCTGCTGGTTCACTCCCCAAGATGGCTGCAGTGGCTGGGGCTGACCAGGCCAACGGCAGGAGCCAGGAGCTCCCTCCAGGTACTTGAGCCACCTTCTGCTGCTTTCCCAGGTACGTTACCAGAGAGCTGGCTCAGAAGCAGAGCAGCGGGACTTGAACCAGCGCTCACAGGTATGCGGCAGCTTAGCTCACCGTGCCGCAAGGCCGGCCTGCAGAAGAGCGATTTTGAGGTTCATTCCAGCTGTGGCACACGTCAGTACTCCACTGCTTCCTGTGGTTGCACAACGCACTGCACGGGTGAGCACCTACCACAGTGGTTTCTACACCGAGCCCCTGATGGACAGGAGGGCTGTTTCTGCCACTGACATCTCAGGGCGCTTTAACACCCCAATGTCACCAACCCGGTCCCGGCTCCCCTTCTCTTTCAGCTGGGTCACGTTAACATTCTTACGGAGCTCTCCCCCATACTCCATTTCTCTCCGCAGAGCAACCTGAAGGCCATTCCACGCTTAGAGCCCTTCAGAGAATTCTGAAGAATTCTAAGAGCACTCTAAAAACTCCACACCATGGATGAGAACTCAGCCCGGGGGCCCTCCCCTTTGCTTCACGGCTTCACCTCTCCTCGCCCTCTCAGCATGGGAGGGCTCCAGCCAGACCTTACCCCAGACCGAAGAAGCTCCAGCCGCCTCCAGCTGCCCTGGGACTCCCGTCTGCCAGTCTAACCCCTCCTTAGCCTCCAGGTCTCACCTTAGACATCACTCAGGTCTACAACCCTACAACACTCTGGGTTTCTTTGCAGCACCCTGCACATCTGTACTTTGTTTCTCCTACCAGACAGTAAACTCCATGGAGCAGGGTCCAAGTATTATGCACATCACAAAACTTGGGCCTACCACCATCTTGGCAGGAGGTACATGTTGATCGGTAGCGTTACAGACTGTGGCCCATGCAGAATAGGCAGAATGTGGTGAAAATTCTGAAAACTGTCACTGAAGTGCTAGTGTGCTACGGCACACACATACACATACATACAAATCTAGTTAAAGTTGCATTGTCAATATTCTCCCTACTCACCGACCCCCCCCCACCCAAATGGAATTCAAGACAAAAAGATTAATAACATTATCTAATTACTATACATGATATTGTTACAGGACAGTGATCAGTGGTCTCTGATGTCAAAGAAGAATTTCCGCGCAGATAGGGACAGAAGACAGAGACAGATACTGAAAGAGAAAAACCTCCTGCTGTGTAGTCAGGAGGAGGACTCCAGGGGAGGGGTTGCCCAGGAAGCTTGGGGGAACCCTCTCTTTTTAGGCACAAAAATGGCTACCTAGATTTAGCCAATCAGGAAAGGGCAGAGTAATGGCTAGCACCAATTAGAGGGCTGGAATAACAACCAATCAGGTGGCTGGAATAACAACCAATCAGAGGGCTGGACTAATAATCAATTAGAGGGCTGGAATTGACAACCCTGCCTAGCCTATTTTCATAATAAAACTACGTGTTAATAAAGGCTGCCTTTGGGAAGAAGCAAGCACTTCATCCACTCTAAAAGGGATTCTGCCCCTTTTCGCATTCCCACAGGAGCCTGACATAACTGCCTATTAACCTAACTCCTCATATTATCATAGGTGATATTGTGATAGAAGTGATGTTGAAATTTAAATTTCCTTTCAAACAGCTCTTTGCTCATGGTTTAAAAAATAATTGATCTTTGTGCTGGCACTGTGCTACAGAGGGTTAAGCTGCCACCTGAGACACCAGCATCCCACATGAGTACCAGTTTAGGTCCTGGCTGCTCCACTTCCAGTCTAACTCCCTGCTAAGGCCTCTGGGAAAGCAGCGGAAGATGACTCAAGTAGTTGGGCCCCTGCCACTCACATGGGAGACCCGGATAGAGTTCCTGGCCCCAGCGTAAGCTGTTGCAGCCATTTGGGGAGTCAACCAGCAGATGGAAAAGCCCCCCCCCCCCCGCATTTCAAGTAAATAAATAAATCTGTAACAGAAAATAATTGATCTTTAAGACCGCCGAAAACAAGCATCCTGTAACTGAAGGACTGCCTATCAAAATGTGATCTCTGACTTCTGAGATTTTCCTTGCCTTTGAAAGGCTCAAAAGAAACACTTTCTAAATGCACTTTGTGCAGCAAGGAACAATGCTGCTAACATTAACAGCCCAGTTCTTTCCAGTCTTTATCACGTGGCACTGGCCTTTGTTTTTGAGCTTTTACCTCCTCCCTTTATTCACTGCTGAAAGGACAGATCAATGCAAGAGATTACAGCTCTAACGTGAAATTAATGTCATATACTTGAGAAAGCTGCTTTAATCACCACCTGGGGGGAAAGATAAACAGCCTAAAATCAGCTTCCTTAGCTGTGGGAACTAAAGATTAGAGGGGAAAAATAGGAAATGTGACAGATAAAGCCTCTTGTTGAAATGGCAAACCCAGAGTTCCCTGTTTATGATCAGCGCCTTCAAGTTAGGACACTGGCGTCCACCTGGTGTGGACAAAGACTTACAGATTAGGTATTTTGCAGTTTGATTACGGCTGAGCAGTTATGCCATCGGTTTCCCACAGTTGCAACACATTACAAACTTTCCATTGGTGAAAAACTAGGAACATTTTGTAGAACAAACAGAAAATTGGTTAGAAATAATTTTGAGGTACACAAAAAACAACTTACAGAAAGGATAGTCATATAACGAGGTGCTGAACTAGAGTCATGAGGAAAATGTGGACTTTGATTCGACATGCTTCACTTATTAGCCAACACTCTGACAAGCTGCATATAAAATGGACTACTTCAAGAACTGATGAGATAGAAGAAAATGAACATAAAATGCCTAACTACCAGATGTATACTTTGGCTTTGAGAATTCTAATAGATATGCACGATTTCACACATAGAGAGAGAGCTAATTACAGATGCAGAATATCCCCATCTGAGGGTGCACCAAGAATTTTGTGGAATATGGAATTAAAAGATGTTTGTTGGGGCAGGTGCTGTGGTGTAGTAGGTTAGGCCTCCACCTGTGGCGCCAGCATGCCATATAGGTGCCAGTTCATGTCCTGGCTGCTCATCTTCAGATCCAGCTCTCTGCTTATGGCCTGGGAAAACAGAAGATGGCCCAAGTCCTTGGGCCCCTGCACCTGTGGGAGACCTGGAAGAAGCTCCTGGCTCCTGGCATCGGATTGGCCCAGCTCTGGCCATTGTGGCCATTTGGGGAAGGAACCGGCAGATGGAAGACCTCTCTTTCTCTGTCTCTATTTCTCTACCTCTCTCTGTAACTCTGCCTTTCAAATAAATAAAATAAACATTTTAAAAAGAAAAGAAAAGAAAAGAAAGACAGAGAGAGAGAGAGAGAGCGAGAGAGAGAGAGAGATCTTCCATCTGCTAATTCACTCCTGGGCCCGGCTGAAAGTCAGCAGCCAGGAACTTCTCCCTGGTCTGGGCCCCCAGGACTCGGGACATCCTCTACTGCTTTCCCAAGCACATTAGCTACTGGAATGGAAGAGCTGAGACTCGAACTGGTGCCAATACAGGATGCCAGCATTGTAGGCCATAGCTTTAACCCACTGTGCCACAGCACCTGGAGCTGGGGGAAGGCATGTAAAGGGTGGGTAAGGGCTTGTGTTTAAAGCTGCCTTAGAGTCCTCTGGTACCAGCTCAGGCCAGTCGTTGTCACTGGGGGGTAACCTGATTTCTCTGGTAGGAGGGGAGGGGACAGGGTCCCTCTGCTTTCGGGCAAACCGAGGGAGGGCGGAGGCGGTCCTGCCTCTGCTCTTTCCTCTCTGTCTACAGCTCTGCAGTCCTTCATTTCCAGTCTCCACATAGGTACAGCAGGGGACAGGGGCTGGATTGTCCCAGAGGAACAGGGACTAGAAGTCCGCAGTGTTCTGAACTCATGTTGTCTTGATTTAAATCATCCTTCATTCTTTATCGGCAGCGACTGTCGGGCTGTATTTTCAGACATTTGTAAGCCACCAATAAAAACGTGAACAGAAACACAGGGCCTGAACATGGAAACCGCTGACTCAAATTAAGGAAACCCATCTTCATCACCACACTCGTGGCAGCCAGAATCCACGCCATATGGTTCTCCATAGATGATACTTCTCTAAACAGACGCTGTGTATAACGCAAAAATTCTCTGGTGTTATCAACAGCACAATCATGAAATACCACAGGCCAGAGCAAATGAGCTCTTACTATCTTGAAAGCCAAGGTTTTGCAGCAATTTCCTAAATCACTGATAGAAAGTACTCCATTTAATCAGCTAGTGATGAAAGAAACTCGCTACAATCATTTACAAAACAGTACTAGATGGGAATATCTTTATGTTAAAATTTTTGCACAGGGGCCGGCGCCGTGGCTCACTTGGTAAATCCTCCGCCTGCGGTGCTGGCATCCCATATGGGCGTTGGGTTCTAGTCCTGGTTGCTCCTCTTCCAGTCCAGCTCTCTGCTGTGGCCCAGGAGTGCAGTGGAGGATGGCCCAAGTGCTTGGGCCCTGCACCCGCATGGGAGACCAGGAGGAAGCACCTGGCTCCTGGCTTCGGATCGGTGTAGCTTCGACGGTAGCAGCCATTTGGGGAGTGAACCAACGGAAGGAAGACCTTTTCTCTCTGTCTCTCCCTCTCACTGTCTATCTGTCAAATAAATAAATAAATAAATAAAATTTTTGCGCAAATGAATCTGCACACCTATGTCCTATTAAATTTATCTCTCTTTCACTGAGAAAGTTTCTCTTTAAAAAAAAAAACAATTTAGTTATCTATTTGAAAGGCAGAGTTACACAGACAGAAGGAGAGACCAAGAGAGATCTTCCATCTGCTGGTTCACTCCCCACATGGGCTGCAACAGCCATGGGCCAGGAAATTCTAGGAAGCTGGAACTCCATCCGGGTCTCCATGTGAGTGGCAGGGGCCCAAATACTGCTTTCCCAGGCACACTAGCAGGGAGCTAGACTGGAGGTGGAGCAGCCTGGATCCAAACCAGTGCTCATCTGGGATGCCAGCAGCAAAGGCAACCCCTTAACCTATTGAACCACAACACCAGCCCCAGAACTTTGCTTTTCAACAAACTCAGAAGCTAACCTCCTGAGGAAAGTTAGAGCGTCTTAACAACAGGTAATGATCCTCCCCTCAAATAAGCGAAATAAGAGCACCAAATAGAAACACATTTCATTCCATCTCATTCACAAACACTGATGTTTTCTTGTCAAGTTCTCTATTACCCAATCAAGACAGGCCAAACATACTTACATCCAGACACTATGATAGGGTAGCCAGGCAGGGAGTTATGTCTTAGTGAGCTGGAATGTAATTTTATTCCTTCACCCGACAATCTAAAATGCCCACCTTCCCAGGATGCACCTGTGTCTTATCTGGGCCTGGAAGGAGGGGACTCTGTGGTGACCACATGGAAATTCAACTCCACGTGGAGGTGCTAAAGACCCCAGCAGGCTTACGCCTGCTAAGAGCCCACCCCTAACTCCAACAAGAGGCTGAGCACCTGGGGAGAGCTCTTGCTGCCACTGAGCACGCCTCGCGGTCTGCTCTGGCTGCCTCTCCCTCCTCATAGGCAGCCCTCTGGTCCATACAGGACAAGGAGGATTGCTCAGTGCGGGGTGGCCACACTCACGCGTCAATGTCCATCTACCCTCTCACTTTTACATAAATCCTGCTCTCACTTGGGCACCATATCACAACTCCACTTGGAATTCTTCTCTCTCCAGGAGGACAAGAGCTTGGATCTAACTTCTGTGAGCTATTAAACAGTTTACTATTATGAAATTAACAAAGACTAACTAACACTCTGAGCTTGTAGTCTAGTTGAATACCAGGGAAGGCAGTCATGTGACATGTTGCTAAATTACATAAAATACCACATGGAGGTGTATTTCTTATTCACATTTTGCAAACATCTTTAACTGACAGACTTTCAATGATCTTATACTCTCAGAGATGGGAAGGCTACAGAGAGAATGAAAATGCACTTTTTTTTTTTTTTTGACAGGCAGAGTGGACAGTGAGAGAGAGAGACAGAGAGAAAGGTCTTCCTTTGCTGTTGGTTCACCCTCCAATGGCCGCCGCGGCTGGCGCGCTGCGGCCGGCGCACCGCGCTGATCCGAAGCCAGGAGCCAGGTACTTATCCTGGTCTCCCATGGGGTGCAGGGCCCAAGCACTTGGGCCAGCCTCTACTGCACTCCTGGGCCACAGCAGAGAGCTGGCCTGGAAGAGGGGCAACCAGGACAGAATCTGGTGCCCCGACCAGAACTAGAACCCGGTGTGCCAGCGCCACAAGGCGGAGGATTAGCCTAGTGAGCCGCGGCGCCGGCTGAAAACGCACCTTTTAACTTCAGCAAATTTTATGAACTTCAGTCATTGTCAAGATCACTGAAACATCTACAAAAATTAACTGAATGGCATTTGTTACATTAAAGTAAGATTTTTTTCCCAAAGTCACCCACACCATTCTTTAATACTCAACAAAAAAATCACTGCTTTTTTTTTTTTTTTTTTTTTTTTAAAGTCAGGGTGGTATGGTCTTTGGATGTATGGCTGTTGAAAGCCCAGTTATACAAAAGAAATCTTTAGAGAACAGAGGCTTTTCTTTACATATTTATTCCCTGAGCCTGGCCTTCATCTCATTTTGGCTTTCCACATTGATCCAATTGTAGCACTTCCTGGAGAGAGGGTGTTCTAATCAGCAACAGCAGGGTCGGAGGGGACAGGGCAAAATGAGACCAGGTGGGCCGTCCCACGTCTCTGAAAATGGTGAATTCATTCTAAGCTCCCTGGTAGTACAAGTCAGAACTATTACTAATTTTTACCTGTAATGGGCACGAACAGGAAATATTCGACAAGCCCTTCATCTGTTTAGGTGTTCGGTGTCTACCGAGCTGAACACCGTGTGCCAGAATCTCTTTTTGCTCCCTAATCCATTCAG
This sequence comes from Oryctolagus cuniculus, assembly GCF_051225735.1. Classification (NCBI taxonomy): domain Eukaryota; kingdom Metazoa; phylum Chordata; class Mammalia; order Lagomorpha; family Leporidae; genus Oryctolagus; species Oryctolagus cuniculus. Next base: position 120,266,345 of record NC_142873.1, on the reverse strand, counting down.
CTGTGCTGACCTCACAGCCTCATCTGTAAGCTCTTTGCTAGTTATGTGGGGACAACTCCCACTGAAACGGAGACCAGAGGAGTTTAGACATGCTAAATTACCCAACATGACTTCCTGATAAGAATTTTTCCTTATTATTGTTGAAAACGGACTGAGTTAAAGCGGACCATGTTGATTCCCCAAAGAGAATGGTTCCAACCCCCAAGGAAACGCTTGCAACCCTCTTGGGTTGCCTAAAGAAGGAATCGGGGCCCACACAGCAGTGCAGTGGATTAGGCTGCCTTGGGACTCCAGCACCCTGTATCAGACCACAGTTTGGAGTCCTGGCTGTTCCACTTCCAATCCAGCCCCCTGATAATGCGCCTGGGAGGGCAGTAGGGGACAGCCAAGTGCTTGGGCTCCTGCTACCCGCATGAGCGACTCAGATGGAGTTCCTGGCTCCTGGCTTTGGCCTGGCCCAGCCCTGGCTGTTGAGGCCATTTGGAAAGTGAACCAGCAGATGGACGCCCTCTCGCGCGCAAGTGCGCTCTGCCTTGATAGATAAATAAATAAATGAATCTTCAGAGAACTTGGGAAGCACAGGCAGCCACTAGTCCCAAAGGTGGTGACATTTTACACACACCAGCACTGCTGGCTTGCAGTGCCCGGGGCCACGGGTCACAAGTCCTTGCCTACTCCTGTTTCTTCAGGGAGTTGAGGTCTCCGGGACGCGGCAGGTGGCAGGTGGCTGGACAGAGGCTATCGTTCGAGTGGCTGTCCTCCGTGAAGTCTGTAGAACCCCCAGCGGGTCTACTACAGCGCCGCACGCCCTCCTAGCCCCTGCAGGACGCCCCAGGCCCGCTGCTTCTTGTTCTGAGCGAGCGGCAGCACTGAGCGGGCGGGACACAGCTAGTCTATGCAGTGCTCACCAGGGTGTCGGCCAGCCACTCGGCCTGGGGGCAGTGGGCTTGCGGCCTGCGCACGCGCACTGGACCTGGACAGTCTCCACCAGGCACTGGGAGCAGGCGGACAGTACCGAGGCAGCCGCAGAGGAAGCGCATGGCCCCCTCTCCCAGCGGGGTGCCGGTGTCGAAGTGCGCCCCCCAGATCCCCAAGAGCTCCTCGCTGGCCGCCTTTGGCCACACCACACTCCTCCCGCCCACGGCCTGGCCCGGCCAGCTCCCCAGAGCCGGGCCTGCCCCCGTGGCCGCGCGCCCCCCGGAGCCCGCCAGCCTGCGCCACAGTGTGTGGACTCGGCCTTGCCCTGCCCGCCTCTTGCCGTGGCCGCTGCTCTTACCTTGGGATCCTTCCAGAAAAAGGCAGAGACTCGGCCCCTCAAGCCCTCCTAGGCCAAAGGCCAGCCGTCCCGGGTCTCACCTTGCCCAGTCCTCTACAAGGATGCTGATAAGATAAATGAACAAGTACAAACACGAGTAAACGCAGGAATAGGCGAGTACGTAGATGAGGAGGTGGGCGAGGGGCCGAAGAGTCGCCATGCACCGCTGCCCTCCTGAGAGGCCGTGAGGGCCGGCGGGCTGAGGGGCAGGGTCGTCTCCATGGCAACGCCGTTCTGGCCGGAGCAGGAAGCGGGAGTCATGTGTGGCAGGTGGCGCCCGGCTCCCCAACGCTGTGCCCCTGCCGCGGCCCCTGGAGGTCCCCGAGGCTCTGAGCTGCTCCCTGAACTGCGGGCGGGGGTCCCTGATTATGGTCACTCCTTAGGGCGCTTTTTCGTTGGCCGCTGGGTGCTCTGGCGTGACTTTGGAGAACACGGAAGTGAGTCAGAAACCCTATCTAAAGGGAATTTTCAGTCTCACTGACCTGGAAAATAGGAACCAAGTGACTCCAGCCGAAAATCAGTTTCCTGCAATCATTCATTCATTCACCCATGGTCTGCTGGGCTCTGTGCAGAGCTAGGGAGTCCTGTTTACTTCTAACGAAGGATGTTTTGAAAAATCAGTATGGAAACAGATTTCGAGTAAATTCCTGGAGGAACAAGGAGGCGGCAACTACTTCTGCCTGGTGAGGTTCAGAAGACTTCCCTGAGGGGCCAGTGTGGCTAGGTTTTGAAGGGTAAGTAGGAGTCCACCATGTAAAGAAGACCGAGGGCCAGGCGTTTGGCAGCAGTCTGGACATCCCCATCCCAGATCAGGAGCCCTGGGTTCCAGTCCTTGCTCTGTGCTCTATTCCAGTTTGCTGCTAATGCTGCACCCCAGGGGAGCAGAGAGTGACAGCTCAGTTACTTGGGTCCCTTTCACCCACGTGGAAACCTGGATTGAGTTCCAGGCTCTTGGCTTCTGCCTGACCCAGCCCCAGACGCCACTGTGGTGAGCATTTTGGGAGTGAGCCAAAGGATGGAAGATCTCTCTCTCTCTGCTTTTCAAATGAAAACAACAGAGTGTGGGTGAGGCAGAGGAGAACAACGAAATTGGGGCTTTTCTAGGCATGCGCCTGGGAGTATTGGTGCCTTGAAGACAGGCTGTGCTGGGAGGAGTTGGAGAAGCAACCACACAAGGGCACAACGAGGAGGGGAAGGCAGAAGCACTGTGGCCCCTAACAGAGCGTTCCTGAATATTTGGCGGGAAGAAAGCCTAGAGGCTTGCCGGGGAGGGCGGCCCGTGCTGAACTCGGGGTCGAGACGCTCCTGTCGGACAGCCCGTGACGGGTGAGCGGCCGTTCCTTCCAGGGTTTCTAATTTTACTGGATCTCAGAACCACTTTTTCTATTTCCTGCTTATTCGCATTTCATAGACATAGTCTTCAGTGTGGTTTATTTTGGGAAATGCTGGGCTCTATCAGGAATAGAGCTTAGAGAAAGTAAGTGGTAAAGAGGGCCAGGGCACGCGTAATAGCAGCTACCACTTATCAAGCCTCTTTCTCTGAAAGGTACAACATAAATGTTTTGTTGCCACGTAGCATGGGTCCCCATTTGCTTTATGAAAACAGAGGTTAATCTCATTCACATGAGCTGCTTATCCTATACCACTAACATACCGTGTTGCTACAACAGAGTACCTGAGATGCTTATTAAAATGTAATTTAGGCCGGTGCCGGGGCTCACTAGGCTAATCCTCCGCCTGCGGCGCCGGCACACCGGGTTCTAGTCTCGGTCGGGGCGCCAGATTCTGTCCTGGTTGCCCCTCTTCCAGGCCAACTCTCTGCTGTGGCCCGGGAGTGCAGTGGAGGATGGCCCAGGTCCTTGGGCCCTGCACCGCATGGGAGACCAGGAAAAGTACCTGGCTCCTGGCTTCGGATCAGCGTGGTGAGCCGGCTGCAGCAGCTATTGGGGGGTGAACCAATGGAAAAAGGAAGATCTCTCTGTCTCTGTCTCTCACTGTCCACTCTGCCTGTCAAAAAAAAAAAAAAAAAAAAAGAAGAAGAAGAAAGAAAGAAATGTAATTTATATAATGAATGGCAGTTTATTTCGCTGGGAAGTCCGAGGGTATGACATTGGCATCTAGTGAGAGTCTTCTCGAAGTGTCACCCTACTGTGGACGGCAGGAGGGCAGAAGAGGACAAGAGAGGGCAAGAGGAGCCTGACCTCGCTTTTTTTTTTTTTTTTTAAGATTTATTTGACAGGCAGAGTGATGGAGAGAGATAAAGAGAGATCTTCCATCCACTGATTTACTCCCCAAATGGCCACAATGGCTGAGGCTAGGCCAGGTGGAAGCCAGGATCCTAGAACTGCATCCAGGTCTCTCACATAGGTGGCAGGGGCCCAAGCACTTGCGCCCTCTTCTGTTGCATTTCTGGGTGCATTAGCAGGGAGCTGTTTTGGAAGCAGTGCAACCAGGGCTCAAACTGGTGCTCTGATATGGGTACCAGCATCATAAGTGGTAGCGTAATCCGCCGTACCACAATGCTGGTCTCCCTGACCTCTTTGCCTTTTGTTTTGTTTGTTTTTTTAAAGGTTTTTCTATTTGAAATAGTTAGAGAGAGAGAGAGAGAGAGAGAGAGAGGTATCTTTCATTTGCTGGTTCACTCCCCAGATGGCACCAATGATCAGGGCTGGGCTAGGACAAAGCGAGGAGCCAGGAGCTCCATCCAGATCACCCATGTGGGGGGCAGGGACCCAAACACTTGGGCCATCTTCTTCTGCTTTTCCCAGGCCGTTAGCAGAGAGCTGGATCAGAAGTGGAGCAGCCAGGACACCAACAGGTGTCTGGCGTCACAGGCGGATACTGGCACCTGCTATGCCGCAATGGCCCCCTGACCTCACTTTTATAACAACCAACTCTCAAAATAACTAATCCAGTCCCACAGTAAAGAAATTAATGCATTCATTAATTGCCACTTACTAGGCGCCACCCCTGGGATTAATGAACACGGCACATTGTTAAGGAAAATGTAATTGTATAAACTTGAAAAAAATAATCAGGGAATCTTGGAGACCAAAATCCTTTTGCATAGTTCTCAGTTCAATAACTGCTAAAATGCAGCTATGAAGTCAGTAACACCAGAAAGTAGCCTGTAAGAATATTTTCCAGTTTCAGATCATACAGCCACCATGATGAAGTTTATTTCCTTGCTAGTTACATGATGTTGAGCCACATTTCTATCGTTTCTATACGTTTCCTGTGTTCTTCCTGCTAACTTGGGTTGATGAGTTAAGTAGCCCTTTCCTCTCCACAAGGCCAGATGTCGACTTTTATGTTCTCTTATTAGCTCTACTTAAAGAGAATGAACATGCTGCACTTCTTCATTCATTCATTCAACAGTTTTAGTGAGTGCCTATTATACACCAAGCACCTTTTGAACTAATAGTCCAAAGCAGAGCTGATGTTCCTCACTGTCCCCAGATGGAGCTCCCACCAGTTCTAGAACAATTGCAGAGTTCTCAGGACAGTAACAGTGAGGACCTACTCTTTGCCAGTTTACTTAAACATCTCTAATCCTACAACTACTGTTCAAAATCGAGATTCGTTCCATTTCATAGAGTGGCAGGCAGAGCCACTGTGTACCCAGAAGCCAATGGCCGGCTCCTCATTGCACTCAGATACCCTGTTCTTCGGGCAGATGCTTTTTGTCCTTCTCATGACATCTTACTTTACACATAAGGTGTAGGATTTTCAGCCGTATCCACTGCAGTTACACAAACCTGTATCCATGCAAGGTGCCTCATCGCTGTGTCCATGCCTTGTGTATGCCCGTGCACTCAACTTGGCAGACGCAGATCATCGTATACAATCAAGTGCAAAGCAAGTACGCCAGAAAACGTGGCTTTAGTAACCCGTGTCCTTTGTGTTCGCTAGTGATGAGTGCTTCAGCGGCTTCCCCAGCTTCCACTGGTATTACTTGTGGACTGGGAAATCGCTGGTCTGCGACCGCATGACTAATCCTTCAGACAAGGCTGTAAGAACCTGACCCGCTTTGTTGCATATCATCTAATGGTGCGGCGTCCTATGCAGCACGCGGTGGGCCCGAGCCAACTCGCTTCTCAGTGGGAACACTGGCTGGAGTAGTTGCCAGAGTTATTTTCTCAGCTCTAACATGGTGGGGGGGAACCTGAAGGGGGCCACTTGATCCCTCACTGTGGGACTCTGCACTCACCCTGTTTGGAGAATATTGTTTGATTTTAAAAGCATGCAAGTTCTTAGGAGCGTGGTGATCCAGTAATAGACACTACTATGTGTCAGCACTGTGACCTGTTTCTACTCACATCCGACACCCACTGTGCAGGTTTTTCCCCACCACGTCCGTCCAACCTTCCACCTCCCAGCCACCAACAGGGCCTCCGAGGAGCCCATCCTGTTCCGACACTAACCGCTCAGAGCTGGCGTCCCACCTGTGGGTTACGAGCTCAGTCCAACTAGGCTGCCCCACTTCAGGCGTCCATCACATGTCAGGGCCCCCCAGTACTTCTGGCCTACTGGCTATCAACCAGGGGTTCCCAGATCTCTTCCTCATGTTCCACAGTTTGCCAAAAAGTTCATAGAACTGACTGGCTGGTTTGTTATAAAAGAAGATGCACATGGTTGGGGCTGGGAGGAAGGCGTGTGGAGTGGCCGTGGCGTCTCCAGGTAACCCCCCTTCCCCAGCACACCATGTGTTCACCAACCGGGAAGGGAGTTCCCAGAACCCTGTGGTTCAGGGTCTTCATGGAGGTCTCACTCCTAGGCATGACTGATGAAGTCGTTGGCCCTTGGTGATTAACTCAGTCTCCAACCCTTCTCTGCTCCTTGGAGGTGGGGTGGGGGCTGACATGGCCTGCTCTCTGATGAGGCCAGCCTCCTGGTGACCAGCGCCATCCTTCAGCTGCCCAGGGGACCCATCAGCAACCTCAGCATCACGCACAAGGACACTGTTCCCACAGAGATGCCAGGGGTCTTAGGAGCTCCTGCCAGGACCTGGCGACTAAGGCAGAATATCACAAAAGATGTTCCTGGCACCCCTGCTACTCAGGAAATGACACAGCTCCTCTGTGCCAGGAGCCAGCAGGAAGACCACAGAGGTTTTTTTTTTAAGATTTATTTATTCACTTGAAAGACTTACACAGAGAGAGGAGAGGTAGAGAGAGGGAGAGAGAGAGAGGTCCTCCATCCGATGGTTTACTCCCCAGATGGCCGCAACGGCCAGAGCTGTACCGATCCAAAGCCAGGAGCCAGGAGTTTCTTCCAGGTCTCCCACGTGGGTACAGGGGCCCAAGGACTTGGACCATCCTCTGCTGCTCTCCTGGACCACAGCAGAGAGCTGGACAGGAAGCAGAGCAGCCCAGTCTTGAACTGGTGCCCACATGGGATGCCAGCACTTTAGGCCAGGGTGTTAACCCACTGCACCACTGCATCAGCCCCCAGAGGTATTTCTTATACATACATCACAATGTAAGACACTGGGATGTGGTCAGAAAAGTCACATAGCTTTGTGCAGAGATAAATTCTGAGTTCCATTTTTTTTCCTAGCTGTGTGACCTTAGACAAATTATTGAGCCTCTTTTTTAAAAAATAAATATTTGTTTGAAAGAGTGACAGGGAGAGAGAGAGAGAGAGAGAGAGAGAGACAGATCTTTCATCAGCTGGTTCACCCAACAGCCAGGGCTGGACCAGGTTGGAGCCAGGAGCCGGGAACTCCATCCTGATCTCCTGTGTGGCTGGCAGGGACCCAAGGACCCGAGCCATCTTGCGCTGCCGTCCCAGCTTCAATAGCAGGAACAGGGATCGGGAGCAGAGCCGCTGAGTCTTGTCCCGGCGCTCTGATCTCGCTGGCCTCACAGTGGCACCTTAACCGCTGTGCAGCACCAGCCCTCTTAGCCTCTTTGTGAGCTTGTTCACTTTTCCTTTTTTTAAGACTTACGTGGGTTCATTGTAACTGCCTTTTAGGGTTGCTGTGAGGAGCGAGAGTGTGCGTGAAGTACTAGCTCAGGGTCCTGAGCATGTATTATTAGTAGGTCCCCAGGCACGGCGGTTCAGCTCCTCACGGCCCTGTGCGGGCCCCCCTCCATCCTCGCACGGCTCGGCTCTCTTTGAGGCCTCGGCCCCTGCTCTTTCCCCTTCACTGGAGTGGGTAAGCCGGTAGCTCAGCCTCTCCTGACTTTGATGATCTGGGACAGGAACTGAAGGAGCCGTGAGTGGCAGAGATATAAGTTGCTTTGACAATGCCCCAGGATGTGTCAAGACATAAAATAAGTGGGACAGAAATTGTTCACCTGGGCCGCGGAGGGGGGCTGCCAGCTGGGAGGCTTCCTTCCCTTTCCGAACGGGCTTTGTTCAGGCGGATTCCAGCTACAGCGGCCGCCTTGTCCTGGGCTTTGCAGGCTGTAGCACTCCAAGCGCAGCGTCCCTGAAAGCCTTCCCGTCCCAGCCCCAGCAGCCTTCAGCTTCTAGCAGACTGCTGTGGGGGAGACCAAGAAGCACAGGCTGGGGAGCCAGGCACGCCTAGGTTCCCCTTCTGGATTCTTCTACTTGGGCTATGAAATTTGTAAATGTTACCCAAATTCACCAAGCCTCAGAGCCTTCATCACGTCTTGTTCTCTGCTGAATTTGCAGTGAGCTTCATGGTATTAAGTTAAATGGTGCACAGCGCTTGCCGTGTTGTGAGACCTGGACGACTGTGCCTTCCTTCCTGCCTGACTTCCCTAAGCATGCTTTCACAGTCCCGCTGGGTAGCGTGTCCCTGTGTGGCGATGGGGCAGCAGGGGGCACTGTTGCCACTAGTCCCTTCTTTCTGCGCACTTCCCTGCACCCCCCTCCCCATCCTCACACCAAAGGAATACAGCTTTAGTAAGCCTCTGATGAAAGATGGCCAAACTCTAAACCCACACTTGGTTTTAACTTGTGTAATGTGTCCCACATGTTCGCAATAGTGCTAAGTGTGTAACTGGACCATTTTACATCTTGTGCATTTAATTTATAGCCCTTCTCACTCCAGGTGGTTTATGAGGTGCCAGGGGGTCAAATGTTTATTCTTAAAATTATTCAACCCCAATCAACTAATTATTCTGATGACTTGTATACTATACTCTTTTTTGTTTCTCCAGATTGGAAACAATGATAGGCCTTCAACTGAGGTTTATTTGTAAAACTCTGACAGATTGGGAATTACGGAGTTCCCTAAACTATCTCTTAGAATAAATATTTCTGATGTATCTGGCAAGTTAAAGAGCAAAAATCAACAATCCCCAAACTGATTAAACTAAGTAAGTTTAACCATGTTTAAAGAAGATGTTGTGGGCGGTGACAGTCTCTCTGTGTTCAGGAGAAAATCATCACATCAAGTCTTAATGCCTTTTTGTGTTGGAGGATCTATTTGTGCAAAGCTACTCGAGCGCCCCTAGTGGGTCCAGGGGGAGGTAGAGGGCATTAATCACATATTTGCAAGATTAAATTCCCAGAGTTCTTAATGACGTTAACCACCGGGGGCCTACAGTTGTCAAGAGGGACCCCACTGACCCATGCCCTCTGAGCCAAGGCTGGTGGGCGAGGTCTGGGGCCTGCTGTAACCTCAGTACACCACGGTGGCCTTCTTTCTTTCCTCCCTTGCACAGCGTCTCACTGGACATTTATACCTAACAAGATAAATATGAAAACAAACCCACATTCAAAATGCGAACTAGAGTTTTATTGGATTCTTCAGATTGCCATATAAAAATGGATAATTCCAAAGCACGAGCCAGCATTTTGATGCCATTTGAAAGTCCCTAAGTAGCAGAGAGTAGAGCTTCATGCCAGTGGAAATATCTAGCCAGCGTGCCGAGGGGCGTGGGAAAGCCGCGGGGCCCCAGGAGCTGATGCAGCAGCCTGAGCTGGAGCTGCTGTTCAAAGCCTGCTCTTCGGACACGGAAGGAGGACGGAGCAAACAAATCTCCCGTGCAGTGCTGTGCTAGAGAAATGTAAGGCAGAGCATGCATGTAATTTCATATTTTCTGGTGGCTACATTATAAACATAGAATCACATTAAAAAATATATTGGAGGCCGGTGCTGTGGCTTAGTGGGTGAGGCCGGCACCTTCTGTGCCGGTGTCCCCATATGGGTGCTGGTTCAGGTCCCAGCTGTTCCACTTCCAATCCAGCTCTCTGCTGTGGCCTGGGAAAGTGGTAGAAGATGGCCCAAGTCCTTAGGCCCCTGCACCCATGAGGGAGACGTGGAAGAAGTTCCTGTGTCCTGGCTTTGGAACTGTGCAGCTCCGGCCTTTGCCGTCACTTGGGGAGTGAACCAGCAGATGGAAGACCTCTCTCTCTCTTTCTCACTGTCTGTAACTCTACCTGTCAAATAAATTTTAAAAATTAAAAAAAATTAAAAGATATATATTGGGATGGGCATTTGGCCTGGTGGCTGAGCCACCAGTTACAATGCCTGTGCCTCACAGCACATACCTGGGTTCAATTCTTGGCTCTGGTTCCGGTCTAGCTCACTGTGAGTGCAGACTCTGGGAGGCAGCAGTGACGGATCCAGTTAGTTGGGTCCCTGCCAACCGTGTGGGAGACCAGGTCTGAGTCTCCTGGCTTTGCCCACTGTTGCAGATATTTGAAGAATAAACCAGGGGATGGGAGTTCTCTAATAAACAAGTGTGTTTTCTTTTAAATGATTTTATTTATTTATTTCAGAGTCAGAGTTACAGAGAGAGAGGGAGAAAGACAGAAAGAAAGGTCTTCCATCTGCTGGTTCACTCCCCAGATGGGCACAGGGGCCAGAGCTGGGCCAATCCGAAGCCAGGAGCCAGGAGCTGCTTCTGGGGATCTCATGTGGGTGCAGGGGCCCAAGCACTTGGACCATCTCCCACTGCCTTCCTAGGCCATTAGCAGGGAGCAGGATTGGAAGAGGAGCAGTGGAGATAAGAACTGACGCCCTTATGGGATGCCAGTGCCACAGATGGAGGCTTAGCCTACTACACCACAACACAGGTCCCATAAATAAATGTTTTAAAATGTTATTTAACTCAGGGCCAGCACTGTGGCGTACTGGGTAAAGCCGCCACCTTCAGTGCCGGCATCCCATATGGAGGCTGGTTAGAGTCCCAGCTGCTCCACTTCTGATCCTCTCTCTGCTATAGCCTGGGAAAGCAATAGAAGATGGCCCAAGTCCTTGAGCCCTTGCAACCGTGTGGGAGACCCAGAAGAAGCTCCTGGCTTCAGATCGGCGCAGCTCCAGTCGTTGCAGCCAACTGGGGAGTGAACCAGTGGATGGAAGACCTCTCTCTCTTGCCACCTCTCCTCTCTCTGTGTAACTCTTTCAAGTAAATAAATAAATCTTTTTTAAAAAAAGTTGTTTAACTCAATATATCCAAAATATTATTTCAACATGTAATCTACATAAAACAACTGTTGAGATATTTTGCATTCTTTCTTTCATACTATGTCTTTGAGACTTGGTGTGTATTTACTCTTTGAGTAAATCTTAATTCGGACTGGCTTAATAGTGCTTAATAGCCATGAAGGGTACCGGCGACAGTGTTGAACAGCTTGGGTTTCCTCTAGGTCTGGAGATAAATCTGGACAGCTTATGCAGCTGATTACATCTTGTGATCAGAAGTGGCCTCGTGCAGGTCAGAGACGCCGCTTGCTCCTCGTGCCCTTGCCCTTGCTCCTTCTTCCTCCTCCATACGATGTGATGCACACTAACCATATGCCAGAGCCAGACACTGCTGGCACCCCCGATGCACGATCTCACTAATCCTGCAAGATCAAGAGGTTTTACTTTATTGTAAAGTAAATAGAATACCTCTGGGATGGCTCTGTAGCAGAGTGGCTAAGAGGCAGCCGTGGAGGGTGGTCCCTCATGCTTCTCTAACTCCCTGTGTACCTGGGTGAGATGGTTCTTAGCCCTAAGCTTCAGTGTTACCATTTGCCAAACAGACACAATAGGAACAGCTCCCTTACAGACCCGGTACTGCGGTTTAAGTGAGCGCATCCCTGCAAAGCTGCAAGCATTCACTAACCATTGTTATCCCTCAGAAGGACAAGTGTGGGACACTGAAATTTGCAGCACATCACACAACTACTACTACTGGGCTGCGCCTCAAACAAGTGCAGGAGTTTCACCGTGGTGACAGGGCCCCTGGCGAATGAGCAGGTCCGCGCCCAGCCTGCCCGTCTTCGGAGTGGTGTTTCAGGCCATCTGTTTTCACTTACTACACGAACTGAATTGGTCCTGACTCTGCGACATGAAATGAAAAGGACTCTTGAGAGAGAAATTCCTGACATTTGCATGCCATTCTCAGAGAAGCACAATTGGGGCAGCTTTTAAAATTTATACATATAAATAGGAATTTAATGTTCTAAGAAACGAAAGAAATACACAGAAAAGAGATTAATTTTCTTTGTTCTTTTGCTCTTTATAACTCTGATTTTTAAAAATTATTTTGAAGATTTATTTATTTCAAAAGAGTTACAGGGAGAGGAAAAGGCAGATCTTCCATCCACTGGTTCACCACAACAGCCAGTGCTGGGCCAGGCCGAAACCAGGAGTCAGGAGCTGTACCCTGGTCCCCTAAGAGAGTGCCAGGGACCCAAGCACGTGGGCCATTTTCCGCTGTTTTTCCTAGGCCATTAGCAGGGAGCTGGATCAGAAGTGGAGCAGACGGGACAGTACCCATAAGGAGTGCCAGCATTGCAGGACGTGGCTTTGCCTGTTATGCCACAACGCTGGCACCCCAAGTGCTCAGATTTTACTAGGGAACAGTACCCCTGTATTATATAAACATTTAATTCATGACTGTGTGTTAAGTGGATTTTGTATTTTAACCAAAGGGCAGAGGTCTTTTTAAATTTTATTTATTTTCATCTACTTGAAAGGCTAAACATCTCTCTCTCTCTCTCTCTCTCTCTCTCTCACACACACACACACACACACACACACAATCTCTTCCCTTCTCTGGTTCACTCCCCAAATGCCTGCAAAAGCCAGGAATAGAGCAGGCCAAAGCCAGGAGTCTGGAACTCCATCTGAGTCTCTCATGTAGGTGGCAGAGGAAGTTGGATAGAAAGTGGGCCCACAGGGGCCGGCGCCGTGGCTCACTTGGTTAATCCTCTGCCTGCAGTGCTGGCATCCCATATGGGTGCCGGGTTCTAGTCCCGGTTGCTCCTCTTCCAGTCCAGCTCTCTGCTGTGGCCAGGAGGCAGTGGAGGATGGCCCAGGTGCTTGGGTGCCTGCACCCGCATGGGAGACCAGGAAGAGGCACCTGGCTCCTGGCTTAAGATCGGTGTAGCTCCGGCCACAGCAGCCATCCAACGGAAGGAATATCTTTCTGTTTCTCTCTCTCTATAACTCTCACTGTATATAACTCTACCTGTCAAATAAATTAAAAGAAAGAAAGAAAGAAAGAAAGAAAGAAAGAAAGAAAGAAAGAAAGAAAGAAAGAAAGAGAGAGGTCTGGCCAGGATTTGGACCAGGCATTCTGGTACAGGATGTAGGTGTCCCAAGCAGCAGCTTCACCCACTGCGCCACGATGCCTGCCCCCAAAGGGTAGAGACATTGGTGATTATATTATTCTCTTTTAGCAATGTGTTCATAGGGACATGTGTCTCTCCTCTCCTCAGAAAACTTCTTGAAATTTCTAGGAGTTTGGTAGTATCATCAGAAGGCATGCAGTCAGCTATGTATGTTATGAAAATTTCTTTTTATCCAATTGGCAAGTAAAAGCCAAAGTCAGCGTTGGGTCCCACACGGCGGCCAGTGCCCCTCTGGGTGGCCCCGCCTGCCCAGAGGCTGCACATGCCCCGTGCTGCAGAGTCGCACAGCCTCCAGCAGCTCTCCGACCGGTGGCTGCATCGCGCCTGCTTCTCTCCCTTCGTCTTCTCTGCTCTCTGCCTCACTCTTTACCATTCCTAGGGGAGGTCAGGTGAGGCAGCCACCAGCAGCCCAGGGCTCGGAGGAAGCCCTGCGCAGCCCAGCGCTGGTGCAGGTCCGTGGCTAGCCTCCAAAGTGTGCCTCAGACAAACCCTGCTCCGCGGCATTTTAATCTCGCAACACCTACGTTGAGTCCTAGCTGCGGGTCGTTCCGTCCTCTGAAGAGAACCAAGGTTACCGTCTGGCTGGACTCTGCCACTTCTTCTCCTGGGTCTCAGTCCTCCCCAGGACTCCTCCCACATTCCAGCCGCTCCCTTCCCCTCCAGCCCTCACTCCCCAGCCCGCCAGCTCACTGTGCCACGGCCGCACTGCAGGCCTCCAAGCACGAGGCCCACGGCGCTCCACGGCGCTCCACGGCGCTCCACGGCGCTCCTGCTTCTGCACGCGGCTAATTCCTGCTCACCTTAGGCATCTGTGGGACAGTACCCCTCAGGAGAGGCTTCCTTGGCTTCTCACCCACAGATTCCTGGGCCTCTCCCAGACCTTCACCACCCGGAATTATTTTCTGGACTGCCGGCCGGATGGTAAGCCTAACGGTGAGCATCCTGCGTGCTGCTTACTTCCGCGTGCCGCGGCTTAGCACAGAGCTGCCCTCCGCGAGCACGAGCAGCACACCGGCCTTCCCGGGGCGTCCCCAGGCTGCTACCACTTCCACCTCCTTTTGCCCCAGGTGTATGAAGTCTGAATTACAGTAAGACATCTCTGCTCATCACCCCAGCCTTCTTGGGGAGAACACTGTTTCGTTTAGAAGAAATATGTTTGGGTTAGCAAACATACTCTTAAGCACATAGATTCCGAGGTTAGATTTCTTGGTTTTGAATCATGGCTCTGCCACTTAATGGCCACGAAACCTGGGAAAGTTCTTAACTCCTCTAGAACTCAGTTTCTTCCGTGTAAAACACCAGTACCTACCTTAAAGGCTAGTTGTGAAGATGAGATGAATAGATAATTATATTAATACACATAAAAGATGTTAAGGGTTGCTGGCACATATAGCTATCATTGCCACTGTTATTGAACCATCTAGGGTTGGGGTGAGCTCAAGGAAGCAACGTGAAGCCCCCCACCCTGCCCGTCAGAATGGTCCTGATCATGGTGGGCTTTCTGTTTTGCCAAGGACTTGCGTGATGCTTGGGGACAGTGGCTGGAGCCAAGCTGACTTATGACGCCATTTAGGGAGCAGACAACTTTGACAGTGGCAGGAGAGAGGGAGGCCAGATTCGTTTATCCATTCAACAAGCATTTACTGAATGCCTGTTATATGCTGGACAAAAAGGGAAGTAGGACAGCCAGAGCCATTACAGGGGCTGACAAGGAAGCCAAGGACGGAGAGAGGAACCAGAGGCCGGCTCCTGGGGGTGGGGGAGGACCCTCTGGCAGGCGGGGCCCAGCAGAGGAGGGTCAGGAGCGCGCAGAGATGCTGGGCAGGATTTAGGGCACCTGCCGCAGGACGTGTCAGGTAAATCCGTGGGAAATCTTCAATACACTTTTCATCGCTCCTTGGAGAGGGCCTCAAGGCGGGGAAGAGAGCAGATATCTGGGTTATAGCTGCAGGGGGACAGGTGCTAGAGGCAAAACTGCCCTTCCTCATTCCTGTGCGCTTACCGTAAGGGAGCCGTACACTGCATGATGCAAGGCTCTCTACAGTGGATGCGAATGAAACAGGGCCAAGAGCAGTGACAGTACCTGAAGAGCAGACGCCTTAGGGCACTGCCTCCCCCAGCCCCGGAGAGAAAAGGGGCCGGATCTAAAGTGGGGAGTCAGACACCACCAGGCAGTCCTCTTGTGATTAATTAGCCAAGCTGGTGATGCCTCAGCAACTATAAACTGTCACTTTATAACCGCCTGCCTTAAACAGATTTCCTAGGGTTTAGAGTGTGGAAGGATGCTGTCCATTGCATGCTTAATGTTTTGTGACTTCCAGTTTTCTACCTTTATAACATCATCTTTTAACTTTTTTAATTAAAAGTTTATTTGAGAGAGAAAGAAATCATCTATCTGCTAGTTCACTTCCCAAATGCCCACAAGAGCTGGGGCTGGGCCAGCTGGAAGCCAGGAGCCAGGAACTCAATCCAGTTCTCCCATGTGGCTGGCACGGGCCCAGCTTCTTGAGTTGTCATCTGCTGCCTCCCAGGGTGCACCTTAACAGGAACCTGGAATTGGGAGCAGAGCGAGGCCCCAGGCCAGGTACTGGGATGGGATGTGCTCATTCAAGCAGCACCTTAATCACCAGGCCAGTTGCTGGCCCCACCATCTTTTTAAATAACTTAAAGAAATGTATATATATAAAGAAATGCGTGTGTGTGTGTGTGTATATATATATATATATATATATATACATTTTTTAAAAGCAACATCCTAAGGAGTAATCCGTCATCAACCTAAATAAAACTACCAATTTGCCTGAATTTCCAAGAGTGGAATAAATAAAGCTGCTGAAATTTACCTACACAAATTGAGACTTTGGGGGGAAGACAGAAATAAACTAGTCTTTTCCTTTTTAAATTTGTTTACTGTATAAGCCCTGGGGTTTCTGCATCTTAGAATGTGACTGCTGATTAAAAAGATATATGGCTGTTTATTAATGTTCTCAAAGCACTACGCAAATTCACCTCACCATGGGTATAGTTTGCCCCTAAAGCTATGAAGTGAATACGGAAGCATTTTGTAGTTAACAGGGCTAAAATATGTTAACTCCAACAGCTTGCTTTCAATAGGATTTTCCATTAAATCATTAATGAGAAAATACAGAGGGCTTGGGTGGTCAAGCATGAAATGTAAATGAGTAGTTTTCTTTCATAGGCCTTACTGTGCATTGTCACCTGATGTTCAAGTTTAAATCTGATAATGTGAGATCCTGACATAATGCAGCTGGTGCCCCAGATTTTCTGACAGCACAAATGAAACTACGGTTTTTAAGTACCTTTCAAAAAATTACAAAGTCAGGGAAAAAAAAACCCACAATTTGAAATGGGTGGGTTGAGGAAAAGAGCTTGCCTATCCTTTATCCAAAGGATCATGCTTTTAAAATAAAAAAAAAATTAATGTAGGGGTGGGCCTTTGATCTGGTTGTTAAGATGTCTGCATCCCCCATGGAAGTATTTGGGTTCGAGTCCCAGTCCTGCTCCTGATTCCAGCTTCCACCTAACGTACACCCTGGGAGGCAGCAGGTGATCGCTCGAGTATCCGGATTCCTGCCACTCATGTGGGAGACCCAGAAAGAGTTCCTGGTTCCTGGCTGTGGCCTGGCTCAGCACTGCTATTTTTTTAAGATGTATATATTTATTTGAAATGTAGACTTACAGAGAGAGAGAGAGAGAGAGAGAGAGAGAGAATCTTCCATCTGCTGGTTCACTCCCTAAATGGCTGCGATGACCAGGGGTGAGCCAGGCGGAAGCCAGGAGCCAGGAGCTTCCTCCAGGTCCTGCATGTGGTGCAGGGGCCCAAAGACTTGGGCCCTCCCAGGTATACTAGCAGGGAGCTGGACTGGAAGTGAAACAGCCTGGACTTGAACCACAGCCCACATGGGATGCTGGTGCTGCAGCTACAGCCATAGCCCAACCTGCTGTACCACAGCGCCTGCCCTGTTATGGACATTTAAATGGGAGTGAACCAGTAGATGGGACCTCCGTCTGTCAGTCTGCCTCTCGGATGAATACAAATAATTTTAAAAAATATATAGTGTTAAGAGTGAAGCAGAGACAAAGGTAGCCCTCTTTAAATGAATGCAAAGCTAATGGCAGCATTCCTAAAGAATACAGGTGACATCTACTTTTGCCCTGTTATTAAGATGAAGAATATTTTTTTAAGCAGAAAAAGACTACAAACCTCCTCTCAGCTTTCTACCCTCTCACGGGTCTCAGAAAGGCAATGGTTTCCTATCCCCAGGCAGCTGGTGAGACCGGCAGGGTGCACAGCTAGGCCGCACCTGCCATGCTAGCCAGGAAGAGCATCCTGAACAGAGGGCAGTAGCCGACACACACTTTAGCCAGCGGCTAACCTTCACTGCCTCCTTCAGTAGGGTCAGCCTACGATTAGAAGCCTGTCAGCGGTTAGCGGCCCATCCCACACCTCTTTTTTTTTCCCTTTGCCCAAATAAAAGGACCTCAGGGATTCACCAATTTCTATTAAAAAAGAGAGAGAAATCAAGAATACGTATTGATTTAGTGCCCCTGGGTAAACTATGAAGCCTGTGCCGGCTTTTCCCAAGACCTGGATTGCTTCAGAGCGACAACCAAAGAGTTAAGCAATGCTTCAGGCCAGTGCCAAAATACCCTTGGTTTATTTTACTTGAAAACATTCTAAGCATGTTTGCCTCCCGAAGGCATCAGCAACAGAAAAGCACCATTTCCAGAAACGGATTCCTATTCCAACACTCTTCCCCAGCCGGAATGACTGGAAGGACACACCCTTCAGCAACCCCCACGCGGCACGGAGTGCCCGAGAATATTCTAGAAGCCTCCCCGTGAACGGCTGTTTCTCTACAAGGAAGAGACATGAACTTCCGCAGAAGCAGCAGCCTCGGGAAGGAGAAAGGCGTTCTGCCTCTTAAAGTGCTTTTATACTGTCACGGGTTTACTAAGAGGCGATTTTCTAAAGTTTTAAATCTGTGGGCCGCTGGGTATCACTCCGCCTTTTTTTTTTTTTTTTTTTTAAATCACGAAGTACCTCCCGTCTTGGGATGGCGGGAATATCGAGTTTGAAAAATTAAATGCCTGAGACTACAGATATTCCAGATGACATGCATGCAATAGCACTCCATGAAGAATGTATTTAACCCAATCCCTTGCACCTACTTACCAAAGGCACAGAAATCCCAACGTTTGCACTGCACTGAAAAAAAAAAGGGCGAGAGAATGCCAAGGGTCTGGCGGCAGTTTTTGGGCGTTTCTCGGGACGCACTACGTGCCGGTTTGCTACAAGTGTATCCAATGTCCCCAGCACCAGGGACTTGTGGGGCGCAGTTCACTGCTGCGCCACTTGCTCCGCGGCTCCCCGAGGTGGCGGTTGCACGATGAAGGCAGACGCTGCTAAACTGGCCGACAAGATGCTGCGCGCCCCCAAGTGCTCCAGGTGCCGCAACCACGGCTTCCTGGTGCCCGTCAAGGGCCACGCGGGAAAGTGCGGCTGGAAGCAGTGCACCTGCGACAAGTGCTGCCTGATCACCGAGCGCCAGAAGATCATGGCCGCGCAGAAGGTGCTCAGGAAGCAGGCCTCGGAGGAGGAGCAGGAGCTGGCCCTGGGCCCTCAGGCGCCGGAGCTGGCCGCCGGGGCGGTGGCTGGGGCCGCGGCCGCCAGCCAGGGCCCAGGCCTCCACCTGCTGCCTCCGCCGGCGGCTTCGGGAGATCTCCGGCCGGAGCCCGAGGGCCGCGCGGCTGCCTACTTTTGCGAGAGGCCGCCGCGGGGCCCCAGCCCGGGCCCGAGCGCCTTCCAGCCTGTCCTGGGCGGCCGCGGCCACGTGGCGGCCCAGCTCGGGCTGGAGGCAGCAGGCCTGGGCGGCCCTGGCCACCTGGAGCTGTGCAGGCCGCTGCGGCCCCCGCCCAGCCCGCCGTTCGCGGATTTCGGTAAGATTCCCGCACCTCGCCCTGCCTTGGCGCCGCGTCGGCTCCTCTCCCGGCTGCGGGCTCCCTGCTCCCCGAGCTCGTGGCCCGAGACCCGAACCCACAGAACAGGCCGCTGGGGTAGGGGCTGGCGGGGCCTGGGGGCTCGAGGTGGGGAAGATGCTTGGCTCTGAGCAACCCTTCTCTGAACGAGGATTTGGGATGGGTGTTTTCTTAGAAAAAGCAAAAGAGAAAGGGAGATCGAAAGGACTTTTAATATTTAGGGAGTAGTTTTGGCCTTAAAAAAGATGGCTCCCGGGGCGTTTAGCGGTGGCTCCCCCTGGGGACTCCAGGGAGAGACCAGCCCTACTGCGCCTGCGCTGCTCTTCCGGCTCCTGTCTTACACGGGCGTCCTCTTCCTTCAAGACTTTCTGGCAGGTGGGCGTGGCTCAGCTATCACTGCGCCTGCGCACCCTTCCTTCTCTGGCCGGGAGACTAGAGGCCCAGCCCAGAGTACGCTCCCCGAACCCCAACTCGGTTCAACCCATGAGTGCCTGTGCACCCTTCCTTCCCTGGCGGGGGGGGGGGGGGGGGGGGGGCTAGAGGCCCCGCCCAGAGTACTCTCCCCCCAACCCCACCCTTGTTCAATCTATCTGCGCATGCGCACCGCTTTCGGCCATTTTGGCTAAAGGCTCGTTCTCTAGAACTTTCCGGCCATACCGGGCCTGCGCACATGTCTCTCCCTTTACTCGGTCTGCACGCTCCTCCCCTGAGCTGTGCTCTGGCCCAGTGCACCTGTGCGCCTCTTCCCACCCTTTGCGTGAGAGTGGTTGCCCATGCACTGGCTTGGTCTCCAGCAGGGAACGAGATGTTTTTCTCAGCTTTGTGCGTGAACTACATTGTTCTCTGTATCTAGCTGCTTTTGGTATACAGTTTCAAGTCGCCTGTGGACTTTTTAAACATATTTTTTTAAAAAACGGTTATTTGAAAGGGAGAGTTACAGAGAGGGAAAGGCAGAGACATGTAGACTTTATTTTTTTTTAAATATTTGTTTATTTAAAAGGCAGAGAGGAGTCTTCCACCTGTTGGTTCACTGCCCAAATACTAGCTGCCAAAGCCAGGAGCCCAGAACTGGATTCTGGTCTCCTGTGTGGGTGGCGGGAAGCCTGGTTCTTGAGCCATCACTTGCTGCCTCCCAAGTGCGTTAGCAGGAAGCCCATGGACACCAGTCTGGGATGTGGGCTTCCTGAGTGGGACCTTTACCCACTGCAGCACCCTCACTTGTAGACTCAAGGCTTTTAAAAACCCAGCTCTTGGAGCGCACTCATTTTCTAGGTATTTTCTCTGTGTCAGTGTGGTAGAAAGGGCACAGAGCTGAGATCTGCCCGCCCTGTAGTCTTGCACAGGTTTCCCTGTCTTCACGCTAAGGGAATTGGTTTGCTCTCTGCAGTCACTTCTGCCTTCTGGGACTTTCCAAGGAAATCCAGGTCCCCAGGGAACTAGCTGTCCGATGGAAAAACAGACCTCCACAGCCATCCTAGTTGCTTACCTTCCCAGGGACGGGATGCCATTCTTGGTTTGCTCCCAGGGATCAGGCACTGAGCACTTGGCCCATGCTGGACGTCAGCAATGTGAAGGGGTGTGGGGGGTGTTGGGTGGAGCCCTCTGCTTGCCGGCAGGGCTCCTGTCTTGGTGGGAGGGACCACGGTGGTCACAGATCCTGGTGGAGAGCTCTGCTGAGGTGGTTTTGCTGTGGGCTGGAGGAGCAGGAAGACCTGGGGGAGACGCTCTGTGACGTACGGTGGGGGTCCCTCCCAGTAAACCAGCCGTAATTGGAAGTACCCAAGGAATTGGTGCACCTAGCGCACTGATCACCGTGGCCCAGGGACGCGCCGGGTGTTTCCCTCGGCATCGTGGCGCTGAGCCGGTGCTCCGGCAGGGCTCAGCTCGCCTGGGAAAGCTCAGCCCTGATGGGCGGTTTCTACCAAGTGCACATTACTTTCCCACCCTCAGAAGGTCGAAGAATCCTCAGTGGGTCCCTCGCCCGTCAGGGACAGCCTGGGCCGAGCACCTCTGCAGGCAGAGTGGGGGCGGAGCTGAGGGGGCAGCGTCGGCCAGGGCCTCATTGTGGCCGCTCTGCCTGGGGACGTGATGAGGCTGTAGTTGGTGGCCGGCGCCAGCCTCGGGGGTTCCATGGCTGTGCTGAAGCGTCTTCTAAGAGCCCCTGGGTGGAGCTGAAGGGGCCCAAAGTGGGGAGGTCAAAAGCCCGATGGGTGCCGGAGCCCTGTAAGTGGATCCGAGCATGGCTGTATGGCTGCCCCGGGGCAGCAGCGTGATGGGCCGAGCCCAGCTCTGCGTTTCTAACACCTGCCTTGCTGCCCGCCTTCTTCAGGGCTCCCTGTGAACTTCAGCTTGGATCGTGCCATGGGGGCCGAGTACCTGGAGCGAGAGCCTTCCAAGCTGTACCCGAGCATGCATGCCTACTGCCCGTTCCCGCTGGGCTACCAGGATGTGGCCCCGCCCCCTGGGATCCCGCTGCAGACCGGCTTCCGGCACATCTCCTGCACCCAGTATCACGGAGGCAGCTTGGTGAGTCCTGTTCCTGGCTGCCTTCCAGGGCCTCCTACCCCAGTTGCCCTTGCCCTTATAGATCCTAAGTCATCACCGGGGCGGCCACTCGTGCCGAGCTCCCGTACCAGCAGGAGGGACACAGCCCTGAGCATGTGAGTGCGGTGGGTGTCTCTGAGAGCGCACGTGTGGACACTTCCAGGCCACTTGGCCCGGGCTGTGGCAGGTGCTTGCTCTGGGCACTTGGGCGACCACAAGCCCTGCCTGGTTGAGCACTGAGGGTGGAAAAGCTCTTCACTTTGCTGGGCACCAGGGACAGACGTCACTTCCCTGGGACTACAAGGTTTAAGGCAGAGCCAGGACCAGACATAGGTCCTCTGAACACAGGGAAAGAGCCCAGCTGAAACCTCGGAGGACATTCAGGAGGAGGTGGCATTTGAGCTGAAAATTCTGAAAACCTTCCTCCTGCAGATAGGAGTGAGATACAGTCCTCTTACCAGGGGGACGGACGCGGGTACCAGGTGCTCTCTTGGAGCCTGGGCTTCTGAACCGCACGCGTGTGAGAAGGGGCTCAGCCCTGCTGTGTGGAGCACGCGGCAGGAATGGCCAGGTTCCGCGGCCTCGGGTGCTGGCTGCTCCCAGGCCAGGGTGGTTTCCAGGCCACTCCGATTCGGCCATCTCAGAGGACCTGCAGGGCTGCAGCATGCCCAGAGGCCAGGACTGACTGTGGCTTCCTGGGCCTGTGGGACAGAGCGGTTGGTGGGAACAGGGACCACTGACACTGCCCCTGCAGGGGAGGGGGAGAGGAGTGAGGAGCGGGATTCAGGAGAGGCAAGCTTGGCATTTGAGGAAGGAAGTCACTGCCACAGAGCTTGGAGGGGTCCCTGGGGTCGCCGCCTTGCCCACCCTCCAGGCTCCCAGGGCAGTGCGCTTGCTCCAGCTCCACCCCAGCGTCTCCTCTGGCTGCTTCCGGTATCCTGGAGTTTGACTTAGCACTCGTTTCCCATTGATTCGAGGGGAAAACGTTTGACAACCGCTGGTCTTGATCATTCCCTGGGCGCCGGCCGGCCCTTTTATGAGCCTTCAAGGTGGGTGTCGGCACCCCATGGCAGAGTTGCCAGAAAAGGTTCGGACAAGTTAAGTTTCTGTCCAAGGTCATGGAACTGGGGGGTGAGGGACTGGGATTCACACGACACGGCTGGCTGGTGACGAGCCAGGATGCGTCCCTGGTCACCCTGACTCTGGCACTGGGCTCTCTTCTGCCCCAAACATGTCTCACGCAGAGGTGGGCAAGTGTGGCCCTGCATCCTAAGCACCACTGAAACCTGTGGGCACTCCTTCAGCCGCCCCATTGCAGGCCAGGGAAAGCAAGGGGTCTCTGGCCTCCACACAGAGAGGGCTCAGGCCAAGTGGGGCCCGCACCAGCTGCTCCCGCAGAAGCACAGGCCTGGCGTCCAGGGTGGGCTGTGATTGACAGGCCTGCCAGACGCCCTCGTTCCGAGTGTGATCCCAGCTGGTTATCTGGCCCCGAGCTGCTGCCACCGGCCCAGACAGGAGCTGCGATCCGGGGAGGGGTAGACTTGGCTGAGCAGCTTGGAATTAAAGCTCTAATGATCCACCCTCCCTCCCCGTCACGTCTGGAGAGAGGATCAGGCCTTTATTTGCGAGGCTGTTTCAAACCCGAGAGCCCAGGAGTTCCTCTCATCCTGTCCTGTCCTTGCCTCCGCCCCGTCCCTGTCCCTGGGCCCATCCCTGCCCTGCGTATCGCTGCGCTCCCTCTGGGCTCCTCTCCACAGCAGAGCACAGCCCTGGAGCTGGACAGCCCCAGGGTCAGTCCCCCCTCCCTGTCCACCAGCCCTGGGACCTGGGGATGCTCCCTGCCCTCTGTGGGATGGGTGGGAGCACCTGTCTCTCTGTGATACTGATTAACCAAGGTGTGACACCTGAAGACGCCTAATGCAGGGTCTGGCATGCAGTAGGTGTTTAAGAGTGGACTTTCGGTGCTTCCCTGTGGTCAAAATCAGGAAGCATTGGCGTAATCGAAGGAGATGTTTGCAAACCTCAGAGCCTTTAATAGGCTCCTGTGAGACCCTCAAGTGTGGCAAACAGTGTGGGAGTTCTTCAGACTCACTTGTCTGAGAACTTTTTTTTTTTTTTTAAGATTTATTTATTTATTTGAAAGGCAGAGAGAGAGGTCTTCCATCTGCTGGTTCACTCTCCAGATGGCCGCAACAGCTGGAGCTGGACTGATCTGAAGCCAATAGGAGCTTCTTCCAGGTCTCCCATGTGGGTGCGGGGCCCAAGGGCTTGGGCCATCTTCTACTGCTTTCCCAGGCCATAGCAGAATGCCAGACAGGAAATGGAGTAGCTGGGATTTGAACTGGCACCTAAATGGAATGCCTGTACTGCAGGTGGTGGCTTTACCCATTACGCCATAGCACTGCTCTGAGAATGGTTTTTTAAAACAAGGAATCCTCTAATTTATTTTCACTTTTTAAAAAATACTTTTCAAAGACAGAGAGAGAGAGAAATAGAGACAGATCTCCTATCCACTGGGTCACTCCTCAAATGCCCACAGCGGCCAGGGCTGGGTCCAGTCAAGGCAGGAGCCTGAGACTCAGCCTGGGTCTCTGAGTGGGTGGTGCAGGTGCAAGTCCTCCATCATGTGCTGCCCCTCCCACCCCACCCCCGGTGCTCTGGGCAGGCAGCTAGAATGGGGAGCAGACTCGCTCGGGACAGGCCCTCCAGTTATGTGACACAGGCATCCCAAGCAGCATCTTCACTGCTGTCCCTAAGAACGCTTTAACAACTTGAACTTGACAGTATCTTATAGGACCCTGGGGCTCCTTGACACCCAGCCTGGGCAGTGCTGCTCTCAAGTACCTGGACTGAGAAGTGAAAAGTGGAAACAGAACGTCCTTCGTGTCCTTACCACAGTCCCACCTTGCCCCAGTGGCTCCCGGCCCATGGCTGGGCCTGCAGTGCTGCCCTGGGCCAGTGTCTGTAGACGGAGGGACAGACACGGGCTGCTCTGTCTGTGGGCCTTTGGAGGTCACCCCGCCCCTTGCCTCTGTTAATGGATGTGCCACACACAGGACACCGACTTGTCCCTGCTATGCCCTTGTCCTTTGAGCTCAAGTCATGGTCCTGGGGCCAGCCCAGGGACCCTTGAACATGGAAGGTGTCCAGAGCCTCCCACAGCGCACAGCAGTGCAGCTCAGAGGTCAGCTGCCTGGGCTGTGGACTTGCACAGACGTGGGCTCGGCGTCTGTCTTTGCCACTCCCCAGCCCTGTGGCCTGGGCCCTCCGTTCTGTCTGACCGAATCTTCTCATCCTGTCGGGAACAGCTGTGGCACCTGCCTGTGTTGCTGCTTGTCCTTGATCACGTTCCGGTGTCTGCTTAACACCTCTCCCAGTGTTCTGGGCCAGAGGTGGCGCTGCCCAAAGGGGAGCCCCCACTTGGGAAATGACTGACCTTCTCGACGGGCCCTGGGGCTCACTGTCCCCCTCTGCCTCTCGGCCACACGTGCCACGCAGGTGTCGGAAGCAGTGGGAGAGTTCCAGTCCACCTTCTACCCACCGCCTGCCCCACCGCAGCCCCCGTTCCTCCCGCCGGGCTTCCTCTCAGCGCTCCACTTCCTGCCGCCACCTCCACCGCCGCCACCGTCGCCTTCCTTCTCGCTGACCATCCTGTCTGAGACAGAGAAGGAGAACCCTGGTGAGTGTGCCGGAATGTCTGGCTCTCTGGCCTTTCTGGAGGACTGGAGCCGGGTGGGGGGAGGGGCGGGGAGTGCAGAGTCTCCTGCATGCAGGACGTGACCAGGGGAGGTGGGAAGAGGAGCCAGGCGGAAACCCCAGCCCCCTGCGGTCCTGGAGGACGTGAAAGGCAGAGCTGGGACATGCAGAGTTCTTTGGCTTACTTCCTCATTGAACCAGCTCGGTTGCCCAGCATGTGGACGGGGGCTGCCTGTGCTGTGTCCAGAAGGCACAGGTGCCAGGCCTCTGGGCTTGAGTGTGACTTCTGCTTAGGCGCAGCACATGCTGAGCCTGGGACAGCAGCAGGAGCTGGCCTGGGGCAGCTGGGACTGGTCCCTGTGCCCCAGACCGCTCCGGCAGGGCTGTGGGCACTCATGTGTCAGTCTCTCAGCTGTAAGCAGTCCTCCGTGCAGGGTACTGAGGAGCTGGTAAAGCCGTGACTGTGAAAATACTCTGGGTTTTCCTTTTGAGGACCCTGGCTGCCTTGAAGGTTCTGGGACTTTCTTCCTTTTGGTCTTCCCCTGGGATGCCTGTGACTTGTAAAGGGCCGACACACTCGAGCATGGCCAGGACCATGTCATGAGCTGGGGCAGTCTGGTGATGTCATTCCCGTTTTATTGACGAGGAGACAGGGTTGTCGCACATTTGCTGTGTGTGTAGTGTGTCGCTCCGTTAGCTGGAGAGGTGTCCAGCGAGGCTTGAAGCGCTCTGGGCATGAGTCCCTGCTCCAGCTGGGTGACCTTGGGCAAGGCCATTCACTCCAGAGCGCCTCCGTTTCAACTGTGCAAAAGTGGGACCATGACAGTCCCTACTTCATGAGGTTATGCTGAGAACAAAATCGAATCTGGAGCTGATGAAGGCCTGAGTGGCAGATAGCAGTCACTGGGGTTTCACCTGCCCGTGCTGCCCCTGCCAGGGAGGTGCTGGCCCATTTTACAGAAGGGCAAGCCTCAGAGCTGTGGCGTGCCTTGCTTGATGCCGTCCGGCTCATGAGGGGCCACATTGGAGGTGCACCTGAGGGTGGACCATCTGGCCAGGGCTAGAATTCCAGGCTGCTGGCCCCAGGTACGTTCAAAGCGAATTCATACTCCGCAGGGACTGGGGGTGGAGATGAGGCTTCACCAGAAGTCTGCATCTGTAAGTGGGCCACTTGCCCCCCATCTCAGTGCAGCCGCCTTCTTTGTCTTCCACAGATGGGCAGGAGGCTGAGACCCCGGGAGAGGCCCGCCAGCTGGAGTCTGAGGAGCAGTCGGAATGAGCCCAGGCCTCTGGGCCAGCGTGGGGGTGGGGGCGGGGGTGGGGTGGGGGTGTCACAGTGTCTGGTGACAGAGAGGCTAGGCAGGAGACTGAAGCTGATTCTCGTCTCGAGGGAGGGGGGAGGAGGGTGATTTCTGGGATCTTGCAGCCCTGAGCTGTGCGTGGAGGGACCACCTGGGAGGGCCAGGCGCTGAGGAGTGGGGCTGTGGAAGCCCGTGTGTAGGAATGAATTTCACTGTCCCAGTGTGCTGCTGTTTATCGGACCAGCCCCGAATGGCGGGCTTTGATTTTCGCAGGCCCCACTCAGCACAGAAGGCACCATCTATTCCCGCCTTCTGCTGCCTTTTGCCTGGTCCCCAGGGGGCTGGAACACCACCGACATCAAGGCCAGCCCGAGCAGCCAAGGCCAAGGGCGCTGACAGCAGGCTCTGCAGCGTCCTGTCTTGCTGCTCTCTGTTCCTGGCCACTGCCCCTCCTCCTCCAGGGGGTTCGACCAGCCAGCATCCTGACCCCGGGGCCACTTCACTGCCCTCCATGAAGCTTAGTCCTTATAGGTACCGTTTCTGGTTTTAAGAAATCTAGTAGAGTTTGACTATTTGATGTTTTTATAGTAATTCTCAACTTCCAAAAGTAGGCTGCTCACAAGCACTGACACAGTTCTCAGAGAATAGGATGGCGCTTCTGAGTTGCCGGTGACGTCAGCAGTTTCTTCTCTGGGCGCAGACAGCTGTTGAAATAAAGCGAGCAGTGGAAAATCCTCATGGATGGTTTGTTCTCTCGTGCCCGTGGCAGGCTGCGTCAGGCAGGAGCCCGGCCTGGGCCCGACTGGCATCTGCCCTTGCTTGGGCGAGGCCCTTCCTGGTCTGCCTGCCCACAGCCTTGACCTTGGTTACCCAGCGGGAGAACTGGGCCAGGCTACTGCATTTCTCTATTCTTTATTGCTGTGATTAAACAGCGGAGACCTAGGGAAATCTCACGTGGACAAACAAAACATCAAAATTTCTTTTAGTTTTCCTTCTGGCTCCTGTCAAGGTGCCAGCGGGGGGAGGTGGTTCTACAAAACAGAACTTGATCCCATTCTGCTGGTTCAGGGCTCTGGGCCTCTTCCCTAAGAAACATCCCATGTTTCTCCTAGACTCAGACTGTGGCTGTCCCCAGCCCTGCCCTCCAGAACACGGACTCCAATCAGGGAGACACAGATAGTCTGATGGGACTGGTATAGGAGCTGTACGGGGGCCCTGGGGTGGCCAGACAGTGCTCAGCTGCATGGGAAAGGGCGAACAGGAGTGGAAGAACGAAGGAGAGAGGGGCAGCCCCACTAGAGGTGCATAAGGAGGGTGGGGGGCCTGGGGTGAGACGGCATCGGTTCTCTGTCCAGGGAAGAGCGAGAGCCCAGGAGCCAGTCTCCAGGAATTGGACAGTGCCTTCCCCAAATCCGCAGGGTGGGGGCGGGGTGCCCCTAATGGTGAACAGACCAATTGGGGTGCACAGCCCCAGCCTACTGGTCTTCAGGGAGGGCGGCCTGGAGAGAGGCCCCTGCTGGCCCTCCCTGTTCCCGAGGGTCGCCCACGGTCACTTAGCCTGTGTGGGTCAGTGGAGCTCTGCTCCCTGAAGCCTCTTCCCAACAGCAAGAGCTGCGGAAAACCAAGCCTGCTCACATGGCCGCGTACCCAAGGCCTGGACGGGTGGCACAGCCAGGCCCCGCAGGGAAGCACGGGAAACAGACGCACTAAGCGGGGAGAATTGGAAGGTGGCAGCTTCCCCGGCATCGGCATCGGCATCGGCATCGGGTGTCCTGGCCGGGCGCCGCCGGAAGGGGGCGGGGCCTGTTGCCTAGCGACCCAAGGCCCAGCGCTCGGGGCTGGAGCGTTTCCTGCAGCGTCGGGCTTGAAGCGCCCCCTGGAGATTTGGGATGTCCCTGGGAAGTCACGGTTTTGTGTCGGGCCACGCGTGAGCAATCTCAGCAAACCGTTTCTGCGCCGCGCTGCCTGGGGAAGGCGCGTGCAGCTGGTGCGGCCCCCGCTTGCTTCCCTCTCTGAGCTCTGCCGGTCGCCTTCCTGCATCCCCTGGTCATTGCCTGTCACTCCGGGGGAGGCCCCGCAGCGCCTGCCCAGCGCCTGCCCAGCTCCTGCCGCCCTCCGCGCGCCCGTGACCCACTGCGTGCGCAGATCCCTCCGTGGGGCTTGGCTAAGTGTGGTCCCGCAGTCATGCTGTGCCTGCTTCGAATGAGCTGATGGGGTTTGGGGCATCTTGTGGACTGGGGTGGCAGGTCACTCACTGCTCTGTCTGCTGGGACCTCCACAGGGGTCAGAAAACAGAGTGGGCCTCCATGGAATCAAACTGCCTACTCCGCGCGCCCTCTTTCCCTCATTCAGCCTGCTCCCTGGTCGCTAAAGGACGGTGACATCAGAGCCCCAGGCAGACATGCCACCCAGGGTGTGTCGAGGGCCACGGACATCCTGGGGCACCAGTTAGAGTTTTTAAAGACCTTTTTTACTTATTTGTAAGGCAGAGTGACAGGGAGCGAGATCTTCCATCTGCTGGTTCATTCCCCAAATGCTCGCAACAGCCAAGGGCTGGGCCAAGGTAGAGTCAGGAGCTAGAAGCTCCATCCAGGTCTCCTGGGTGAGTGGCCGAGACCCAAGCACTTGGGCTGTCATCCGCTGCCTCCCAGGGGCATTTGTGGGAAGCTGCATTGGAAGCAAAGAGTAGCTGGGACTCGAAGAAGACCCTTGGTCAGATAGGGGGTGCCTGCATCCCAAGCCCTGGCTTAATCGGCTGCACCACAGCACCTGCCCCCAGGGATTTTTTTTTTTTTCAGGCAGAGTGGACAGTGAGAGAGACAGAGAGAAAGGTCTTCCTTTTTCCATTCGTTCACCCCCCAATGGCTGCTGCGGCCGGCGCACCGCGCTGATCCGATGGCAGGAGCCAGGTGCTTCTCCTGGTCTCCCATGGGGTGCAGGGCCCAAGCACCTGGGCCATCTTCCACTGCACTCCCGGGCCACAGCAGAGAGCTGGCCTGGAAGAGGGGCAACCGGGACAGAATCTGGTGCCCTGACCGGGACTAGAACCCGGTGTGCCGGCGCCGCAAGGCGGAGGATTAGCCTAGTGAGCCGCAGCGCCGGCCGGGGATCTTTTTTTTTTTTTAAAGATTGATTTCACTTATTTGGAAGGGAGAGATACAGAGAGAAGGAGAGACAGACAGACAGAGAGAGAGCTTCCATCCTCCAGTTTATTCCCTAAATGGCCACAATGGCCAGGGCTATACCAGGCTGAAGTCAGGAGTCAGGAGCTTCTTCCAGGTTTCCCACGTAGGTGCAGGGGCCCAAGGACTTGAACCCTATTTTTGCTGCCCTCCCAGGTGCACTAGCAGGGAGCTGGATGGGAAGTGGAGCAGCCAGGACTGGAATCGGTGCCTATATTGGATGCCGGTGCTGTGGGTGGAGGCTTTACCTGCTGCACTTCAGCGCCAGCCCCAGAGTTTTGTTTTTGCTTTTGTTTATAATTTTAGGGCTTTTTAAAGATTTATTTATTTATTTGACAGGTAGAGTTATAGACAGTGAGAGAGAGAGAGACAGAGAGAAAGGTCTTCCTTCCGTTGGTTCACCCCCCAAATGGCCGCTACGGCTAGCGCTGCGCCAATCTGAAGCCGGGAGCCAGGTGCTTCCTCCTGGTCTCCCATGCGGGTGCTGGGGCCCAAGCACCTGGGCCATCCTCCACTGCCCTCCCGGGCCACAGCAGAGAGCTGGACTGGAAGAGGAGCAACCGGGACTAGAACCTGGCACCCATATGGGATGGCAGAGGATTAACCAAGTGAGCCACGGCGCCGGCCCCATACCCCAGAGTTTTATACCCGTGTTGTCTCGAGTTCACCCCGAGGTTCCTCAGACACAGAATGCACTCTGGTTTCTGGGGCAGTACCAGCACAGCACAGGGAGGGCGGCCTCTCCACTGACTACAGCGCACAGGGCTCCTCCCAGAGCTCACGTTGGCATGGGATGAGTCCCTGTGGGAAGAGCCCCCAGACCCCCAGGCATAACCTCCCTCTGGGAGGAGGGCGATCAACAACTCCTGCGGCCTGGCGTTGCCGTGAGCCCCACCGTGTGGACTGAGGTGGGCAGTGTGCCTGTCCGGTGGCCCAAGGGTGACAAAGGGGTGTGTGCGTGTCTCTTCAGCTCTTCCACCGTGATGTGCCCAGTGCTTCCTGGAGAATGAGCTCGGGATGGTCGGCACCCTCTTGGAGACAAAACAAGTCCTTCTGGGCCTGGAACGGTGGACGAGGTCCTGTCCCTGCAGCCCTGGGTACTCACACAGCTCCTCCCCCTCCTGAGCACGGAGGCTGTGGGGGTGGGGGCTGGTGGGCCCCTCCTGCTAGGGAGCTGCTGAAGAGACCCTGGAAACAGCCAGGCCTGCTCTCCTTGGCCAAGGCCCACGGCGCTTCCTACCTGTGTGCTCTGGGGTATCGGGAACCTTGCCCAGCCTCCCCTCGCCTCATGAGCCGAGGAGGCGAGAGCGCCTGGGTGAACCTGCTCCTCTGATGCCCCCTCCTGGCACACGGACGATGGCACCTGTGTGGGTGCGTGAATGCAGGTGTCCATCTGAGGCTGTGACAGCAGGATCCTGGGAGTCGCCATGACCCCCGGTGGTGGCTGTTTGCCTCCAGGTGCTCCCCGGTGCCAGGTGCGGTGCTGAGCGCTCACCACCCCTTCTGCCCGTGGATCTCACAGGCTGCCCCTCCAGGCAGCCACCAGCACCTCATCTTAACCGAGAGACAACCCGAGCCCACAGAGGTTGGGTTCTTGCCCTCGGCCGGGCTGTTTGCAAGTGGCAGAGCTGGGGTTAAGTTCGCGCTCCTCCGGAGACCAGAGCTAAATTCCTATGTGCCTTTGCTCTCTGACAGTCTTGGGGGAGTCGTGGTACCCCCGGGGTTGCTCCCCAGCTCTGTGGGTTCCAGCGCTGTGGACCAGCCTGGTATAAAGTGGAGCTAGCTCAGGTCTCATACAGGGAATGAGATCAGTTTTTAAAAAGACTTCCGAACTCCTTTCATTCTGTTAAGAAAAATGAGCAAGGAAGCATGGAGTTGATTTTTTTTTTGATGAGTATTAATAGTTTAGCAAAATGTAAGTCTCAGCCTTCTCACAAAGTGGATGATGAAGCTTCAGTATTCGTGCTTTTAACTCCAATATATCCTAGGAAGCAGTTTGATTTTTACCAAGATCATTTCTTTTCATGATCCCCTTTTTCATCTCTCTTCAGGCTTTTAGTTTTTGATGAAAAATAATTAGTTGCGAGTATAACTAATGCATACAATGTCAACAGTTTTGGAAGTGTGAGCCAGGAGTAGGGTTTCCCCCACCTCTGTCACCCTCATCCTTTGCCCCCCTCAAAAGCCACTGGCACGAGCAGGACCTTAATGCTGGTTCGAGCACCCGACTTATTCATATCCAGTTTCGCATTTTCCGCTGGAGTTTTGTATCCGGTTGGGATGTGGGTTCAGCTCATTTGTTGGCCCATGGATGTCTTGTGGCTCCAGCACCACACGTGTAGTCTTCCAGTGAATTTTATTTTTTTGGCAGCTTCTCTCTTTTGTTCCATTGATCTTTTTTTTTTTTTTTAAGATTTTTATTTATTTATTTGAAAGGCAGAGTTACAGAGAGGAAGAGGCAAAGAGAGAGAGATCTTCCATCCGCTGGCTCACTCCCCAAATGGCTGCAATGACCAGAGCTGGGCCAATCTGAAGCCAGGAGCCAGGAACTTCGTTTGGGTCTCCCACGTGGCACAGGGGCCCAAGGACTTGGGCCATCTTCTGCTTTCCCAGCCCATAGCAGAGAGCTTGATCGGAAGTGGAGCAGCAGGGACTTGAACTGGCGCGCATATGGGATGCGGGCACTGCAGGCTGGAGCTTTACCCTCTGTACCACGGAGCTATCTGCCCCGCCATTGATCCGTTTTTAAACAAACATGCAGTGGAGTGAGGTGCACACTGCTGTGCATGCTGCTCTGTTCATTAATCCTGGCTCAAGCCTGTGAGTGTGTGTGTGTGTGTGCACATGGATTTACATGTGTGCATATGTGTGTGCATGCGCACATGTGGGTACTGCAGAGCTCTCTGCCGCCTGGTGAAGTCTGTGACCCTTGGCCTTGGTTATGGAGGAAACCACTGACGCTTAATACGCTGTCAGAACAGAGAAATACGCTGTGCTTTGGGAACACACGCACTTCTCGATGCACACGTTAAATCACGGAGCCTAGCAGTGGGTCTCTTCGCTGGCAGCAGTTCAGAGGCGTGCCATAACTGATCTTTCTTTTTTTTCTTTCTTTTTTGACAGGCAGAGTGGACAGTGAGAGAAAGAGAGAGAGAGAGAGAGAGACAGACAGACAGAGAGAAAGGTGTTCCTTTGCCGTTGGTTCACCCTCCAATGGCCGCCGCTGCTAGTGCGCTGTGGCTGGCGCACCGTGCTGATCCGAAGGCAGGAGCCAGGTGCTTCTCCTGGTCTCCCATGGGGTGCAGGGCCCAAGCACTTGGGCCATCCTCCACTGCACTCCTGGGCCACAGCAGAGAGCTGGCCTGGAAGAGGGGCAACCGGGAAAGAATCTGGCACCCCGACCAGGACTAGAACCCGGTGTGCTGGCACCGCAGGCGGAGGATTAGCCTATTGAGCCACGGCGCCGGCCTCCATAACTGATCTTTCAAGGCACTTGCAGCACCTGTAAGATGACACACGAATAGTCACAGCTAGTCACACCAGCTCTGTGGCCTGCATTTGCTGTTCAAGCAGCCGCTGAGTTATGGTTAGAAGTTTGTGGAAATCAAGGTGTGCTCCCCAGCCCCCAGCCGCCCTGTCCAAGCCCAGAGCCCTTGCCCCTCTCCCAGCACCCCCAGTTATGAACTTCCATGGTAGAGCTGGAGAGCTCCTGTCTCCATCACTCTGGCGAGCAGCTCTGCAGTAGTTCATTGACGTGATGGAACGTCCTGCATGTAGCCGTCCTCCTGCTAGGACACCGTTAGCTTCCTCTTCTTTGCTGCCACTGACTTAATTTCTCCTTCCCTCCCTCCCTCCCTCCCTCCCTCTCTCCCTCCCTCCCTCCCTCTTTCCTTCCCTCCCTCCCTCCCTCCCTCTTTCCTTCCCTCCCTCCCTCCTTCCCTCCCTCCCTCCCTCTCTCCCTCCCTCTTTCCTTCCCTCCCTCCCTCTCTCCCTCCCTCCCTCCCTCCCTCTTTCCTTCCCTCCCTCCCTCCTTCCCTCCCTCCCTCCCTCTCTCCCTCCCTCTTTCCTTCCCTCCCTCCCTCTTTCCTCCCTCCCTCCCTCCCTTCCCTCTCTCCCTCCCTCCTTCCTTCCCTCCCTCCCCCTTTCCTTCCCTCCCTCCCTCCCTCCTTCCTTCCCTCCCTCCCTCTTTCCTTCCCTCCCTCCCTCCCTCCTTCCTTCCCTCCTTCCCTCCTTCCTTCCACCCCTCCTTCCCTCCTTCCTTCCACCCCTCCTCCCTTCCTCCCTTTTCAAGATTTATTTGAAGAACATAGTGACAGAGAGGGAGGGACACAGAGCGCTCTTCCATCCGCTGGTTCGCTCCCCACAGGCCTGCAATAGCCATATCTGGACCAGGCTGCAGCCAGGAGCCAGGGACTCCATCTTGGTCTCCACCTGGGTGACAGGGACCCAGGTACTCAGGCCATCTTTCGCTGTGTTCTCAGGCACATTAGCAGGGAGCTGGGTTGGAAACGGAGAGCAGCTGAGACACAAACCTGCACTCCGGTCCAGGATGCCAGCATCACAGGTGACCACTAACCTGCCCAGCCCAGCGCTGGCCCCTGCCTTAATTACTTAACAGTTCCTCCTGGTACAATCCCCGTGCCAGTAGGGCCACCTCGCTGACTCATCTGCCTTCAGAGGGACCCTCGGCGGGTGCTGGCAACCCAGCCACTCTCAGAGAGCACCCAGTCTGCAGGCTGCACCTCCTCCTCCCGGAAGTGGCCAACCTCTATGCCATGTCACGCTTTGCCACACCAGACGGGAGATGCCACACCAGCCCCAGTGATCAAGGGATCAGGTAGGCAGGCTGGAGAGGGCTCCCCAGGCTGTGCCGCGTCCTGGGGGCAGATGCCAAGCCCCTGGGTGCTTTGTGCCCGTTTTATTACTAGCAGCATGCAAGATGCTAATGTTTACAGGGTCAGCTCTTGCATTTGAGCCAGTGCAGGCACTGGCCTGCGAGTAATTAGCTGCTGCGTTGTGTCTTTGTCTTTTTTCTTTTTTTAAGTTTGAATCAGAAAATCTGTTTTCTTTCTCCTCCTTGGTGGTAGATGAAGACACAGGACATTCTGTGTGAACTTGAGTTTCTTCCCATGTTCATGGGCAGTTAAGTTCCAGCTGTAATCCAGTTACCCAGCAAACACTGAGTTGCCACCTGGGGTTGTCAGCCTTGTTCTGGGACAGTTGATCTCCTTGGGAAAGCCAGAGATCCCGGGGCGTGGTTCTGATGTGTGGCCCACACCTGGTTGTGAAACCCTGGCCGTTGCCATTGTTGGACCTTAGTTAAGTCAGGGCTTCTCTACATCTGGCTCTTGGGTTCTGTTTTCCAGTTGGGAGGGTTTTGCTCCCATGGCATAACCACATCAGTCATGGAGTGATGTCAGGGGCCATCTGCACCAGCAGACGCAGCCCGGGACCCACCCGGGCAGCATCAGCGTTCAGTGGATGCCTGCAGAGTGTCAGGCCTTGTGCTGGGCTCTCGTGATGAGATGGCTGTCTCTCTTGTGCATCTTGGTGTGAGGCCCTAACACACAGATCTAGCTCCTCCTGGCCACTGCCAGCTCCCCAGGCAGGCCGGCAAGGCCTCCTCCAGCCCCCAGTCCAGCTGACGGTTCTAGAGTCTCCTCTGCCTGCCCCTCTGTCCCCATTGCACCAGAATTTCCCAAAATGTCCCCCGGGCTGGCTCGTGCAGGCCCTCTGCCTGGGTCCTCTCCCTGAGGGCCTTGTCTCAGCTTCCGCAGGTCCAGCCTTGGCTGCCTGGTGTGCCCTGCACTTGTCTCCCAGGACCTCACTGCGCCTGCTCCTGGGAGTTCCTCGCAGGTGAGACCCACTTCTGACTCGGCCACTGGGATCGCCAGCAAGGACCTGTGGCCGGCTCCAGGGGTCAGTTCTCTGTCCTCGGCTCCCTTGATCTGCTCCCATGTTTCCCACACATTTCTCTGCACTTCCAGGACAGCCCCCTCCCTGCTTCCTGCCTCCAGGGATACTGCTTCTTCGTCTGTTGCTGCTGCTCCTCCTCCTCTGCCTGCTCTTCGCATGTGGCCCTCCCAGGGGGATCCTGCCCCCTCCTCTGTCCCTGTCCACGCTTCTTCTCTGGAGTTGTTCATCCAGATCCATGTTTTCTGCTCCATCCAGTATGCAGGGAGGGCTAACCTAGGTTCTGGACTCTCCAGTGGTGGCTAGCCTGGGCTCCAGGTGTGTGTTTCCTGTGTGGCCTCAACCTCTCTCTGATTTTTTTAAAAATGTATTTATTTGAAGGAGATACACAGAGAGAGGAAGAGACAGAAAGTGAATGATAGAGAAAGAGAGAGAGAGAGATCTTCTGTCTGGTAGTTCCCTCCCCAAATGGCCACAAAAGATGGGGTCAGGCCAGGTTAATGCCAGGAGCCAGGTGCTTTCTCCGGGTCTCCCTCGTGGGTGCAGGGGCCCAAGGACTTGGACCATCTTCCACTGATTTCCCAGGTGCATTAGCAGGGAGCTGGATTGGAAGCGGAGCAGCCAGGACTTGAAACAGAGCCCCTACAGGATGCTGGCGTCGCAGGTGGTGGCTTTATCTGCTGTGTCACTGTGCTGGCCCCTGGACTCAACCTCTGTAAGGGCTTGTTGAGAAGGTGTCCTGGCGTAGGGGCTGTGGCAGGAAACAAACCAATTAAGAAGGCTCAGGAGGTTTTAGTGAGGGACCTGCTCTTGCCGTGGGATATATAGGCTGGAAGTTAGTCTAGAATCACTGAACTGGAGGTCGCAAGCCCCATATGTAATGCTATCCCCCTATCTGCCAATCAAAATGTCCCCTTTCCAGACGCATCTGCTTCATCCGGGGCCTGGGGGTTACATGCCATGAAAATACGGATAGTGAGGGGCCAGTGCTGTGGCATAGTGGGTAAAGCCACCACCTTCAGTGCCGGCATCCCCTATGGGTGCCGGCTGCTCCACTTCCAATCTAGCTTTCTGCTATGGCCTGGGAGAGCAGTAGAAGATGGCCCACGTCTTTGTGCCCCTGCCCCCTCGTGGGAGACCCGGAGGAAGATTCTGGCTCCTGGCTTGGGATCGGTGCAGCTCTGGCCATTGTGGCCAATTGGGGAGTGAACTAGTAGATGGAAGACCTCTGTCTCTCTCTGTCTCTCCTCCTCTCTCTGTGTAATCCTTTCAAATAAATAAATAAATCTCTTTTAAAAAATATGGATATTGAGCTCCATGTGGAATTCATGTAGGTGCTGTAAAATTCCCAGGTGGCTTCATGCCTGTGGAGGCATTATCCCCCCACCCCCCACCCCACAAAGGAGGCCAATGCCGGGGAGGTGTGTTCCCACTCTCTCACTGTCACAGCTGGAGGGACTGCTAGATGCCACTCTCCGTGCCCCCCTTCCCTGTGCAGACTTGTGGCCCACTGCCCACTCAAGCTGGGTAGCTCTCTGTGGGGGCAGCCCATGCGTGTGTGTGTGTGTGTGTGTGTGCATGTGTGTGTTCACTTTCTCACCTTCTGAATGGAATGTGTATCACCTTGCACACCTGGTGCATGTCTGCATTTAGAATGTATCCCCAAAAACGGAGAAACCATGGCAGAACAGCCGACTTGGCTCTCCTGAGCCCACCTCCTGCCGGTGCCTGCCCTTGGACAAACCCTAACCGGAAGCCCAAAGTGGAGGAGCCCGGGCCGTGCAGAGCGCAATGCAAGGGGCATGGGGCAGCTCCCTCGCTGTCTGCCCCCAGTTCGCTCCACAGCTGAGAGAAGCAAACGCTGTCTCCCAAGTGGGCTGTGAGCTGCGCCGTCGTCGGGGAGTGTTGTGATTCAGCCAGCTCCCACCCAGAGCCTCGCCCAGGCCACCGGCCGTGTGGCAGGAGCTGGGGGAAGAGATGACCCAAGGGCACAGTGAGCAGGCAGAAGCTGCCGCCACCATGTCTGCCGCTGACCGCTGGGCGGGGCCCACAGTCGCCGCTAACTCCTGTTAGCTAGCCCCTGGTCCACACTGCGCTCACAGCCCTCAGCTTCTGTCCCTGGCCGGTGACTCGGTTCTTCATCCTGCGGGGCCGGTCCTTGCTCACCTGGCTTTGATGTGGGCTGCGCTTTCCGGTGGGCCTGGGCGGGAGGACCTGGGTGCGGCCCTCCCGGCCTCCGTGGGGAAGCTTACTTCTCCCCACCCTGTGCTGCAGACGGAGCCCGGGGGCCCCTGGCCACCCAGTCCCTCCCCAGTGCCAGGGCAAGGCTGTGCCAGTCGGGTGAGGAGCATGGGTAACTCCAGGAGGCCGTTAGGTCCCCCCCGTTTCTAGTTCAGTAGAACTAGGGCTGTGCTTTCTGGCAGAGGCTCTGAGAAATAGCACCCCCAAGCCTGCTGGGCCCCAGCTGCTGTCCAAACCCCAGTTTGGATTCCTCAAGGTGGGGTTCTGTGGACAGGTGATTCATTAAGCAGGCTCCCAGGGACAGCAAGAAGGACAAGTGCAAATCCAGGGGCTCAGCCTGGCATGAGCCCCCCAGGGAGCTGGGGGTGGGCAGAAGGTAGGCTTTCCCACTCCTCTCCCCCCACGCCAGGCACTGGCTAGTGGCGCCTTGGGGTGCAGGCCAGCCCAGGCCCCCCCAGCTGCCTGAGCCTGTGGGCCGAGGGCTGTCCCCTGACGAAGGGCCTCAGATATTGCTGCTGGGAGGAAAAGCAGCAAATGCAGAAACGGAAGCTGTGGGAGTCTAGGCAGAGGTGCTGTGGCCTGCTGTGTTGCAGAGGGGGCAGACAGGACCCCGGAAGCGGGGTGCTGAGGTCCAAGCACGGGTGCCCTGCGAATGCACCGGGGAGCAGTACACTTCACGCAGGCAACCGTGGCGTGGAATTACATCCCAGCCAAGCTGTTATTTAAAAAGAACAAAGAACAAGTAGGGACACAGCACCATGTGTGACAGTCACTGGTGCAGGCACTCACTCCGTCCCACGGGGCAGGCCCCTACTCACGGGGCGCCGCCTCCCACCCACCTGGGCTGTAACCGAAACTTCTGCAGCCCCCTGCCAAGCCCATGTCTTCTGCCCTCACTGTAAAAGGAGCTCCTGGGTTGGAGGCCCCAGCGCGGTGATGGACAAGCATCGTGTCCAGCCACAGATGGCAGCTCAGTGGGAGAACTCAGCTGAGAAAAGCAGTCTGCCCCCAGGTCCCGTGAGGCTGAGTGGTGCTGGAGACACCCAGCTGTGCCCCGCAGACTGAGACACCTGCTCTCGTGGTCACCTGGTTCACCGGCCCATCTAGGAAGGACAGCACCAGCTGGGGAAAGAGAGGAACTGACGTCCAGAGGACAGGCCGTCCGAGAGCGTCCTTCCCAGGGCTTACTCTCTGGGCATCTGCTGGGGACCGCAGTGCCTTCCCACACTGCACCTGTTCTGAGAGGGGCAGCTACACCTACCTCCTTGTCTCCAGTCTTCCAATGTCAAGTTTCCTGGGTAGCACCCACAGCCGCTGCCTACGAGTCAGTGTGGATCTGCAGCTGGGCTGTCTCCTTCCCCGGCAGTGGGCGGTCGGAGAGGCGCTGGTGGACACTGGCAGCAGGAGCCCCTCCTCTCACGGCCGTCTTTAGGGCAGCCTGGGCGGAGCAGTCACACAGCCTCCCTCCACCCCCGGCCAGTGCGGGGGCACCGTGCACATGCACCTGTACACAAGGCTGCCAGCAGCTGCTCCTCTGTGACCGGCCCACAGGAGCTCCCACAGAGAAGACAGAACAGCAGGGGCCGGTCCCTGGCACCCAAAGCCCAGTGTTCAGGTAAGCGACCTGCACCTCTGGAGCTGCTCCCACCCAGGCTTTAAAAAATATTTGTTTAAAGGGCAGAGTCAGAGAGAGAGAGAGAGAGAGAGAGAGAGAGAGGAGAGAGAGGAGAGATCTTCCATCCAATGGTTCACTCCACAAATACCCACAACAGCGGGGGCTGGGCCACACCAAAGCCAGGATTTGGAACTCCATCTGGGTCTCCTGAGTAGGTGGCAGGGGCCCAAGGATTTGGGCCTCCTTCTGCTTCTTTCCTACACTTGTTAGCAGGGAGCTGGATCAGAAGTGGCGCAGCAGGGATCTCAGGCGGTGGTTTAACCCGCTGCCCCAGTGTGGGCCCCAGATGGGGGTTGTTTTAAGCCACTAAGCGTGTGATCATTTGCTATGCAGCAGGAGAAAATGAGTATACTTGGCTTACCTGTCCCTCCGAGTCAAAAAGGTGGGTGAGGGCAGTAGCATCCCAGCCTCTCAGGGAAATGTGCACGCAGAACCAGGCGGGAGGGGCGGGCGTTGTGGCACAGCGGGGACGCCGCTTGCTGCATCTTGTAACAGAGCACCCGTTCAAGTCCCAGCTACTCTGCTTCTGATGCAGCTTCCTGCCACTGTGCCTGAGAAGGCAGCAGATGATGGCCCAAGCACTAGCGTCCCTGCACCCACGAGGGAGACCCGGATGGAGTTCCAGGAGCCTGGCTTTGGTCTGGCCCAGCCCCGGCTGTCATGGCCATTTGGGGAGTGAACCAGAGAATGGAAGATCTCTCCTCTCCCCCGTCTCTCTCCATAGATAATGCTTTCCAATAAATAAATAAATACATCTTTTTTTTTTTTTTAAATAACCCGTCCCTCTATTATCTTGCAACCCCTGCGGTGAGCGGCTGGGCAGCGCCTGGCTGGGCTCTCGCCAGGGCAGCAGCCTCTTCAGGGGCTCGAGGTCTGCTGCAGAGCCCAGGGGCTTGTGACAGTGAGGCCCCTGCAGGCCGCAGGGCAGCCTCCCAGGGCACAGGGCAGAGGGCAGAAGGGAGCAGGAGGACACCAGGAAGGCGTGCAGCTCCGGTCGTAGCCATCCGGTGTCCCGAGGCAGAGGGTTCAGGCCCAGTGGCCAGGTTGCGCTGCTTTTCTAGGGCCTAAGAGCTGCCGGGGGGGGGGGGGGAGCACACGCTGGGCCCCCACACATGGAGGTCTGATTCTGTGACTCTGAGGGCGAGGCCAGGGACCCCACGCGGGCCCCAGGCTTCCCAGGACCCTGCAGGCGCCAGTGGGTCCGCTGGGCCACGAGGGCCGTGTGGCAGGGCAGCTGGCGCCGCAGCCCGGGCCGCATGCAGAGCCCGCTCTTACTCTGAGTCCCTCCCGCACAGGGAGCCCGGTCGGTTCCCCGGTAAGCGGGTCAGAGCTGCGGCCTGCAGTGCCGGGGCCCTGCTCAGGGGTGGTGGGTACAGGGCGTAACCTCCATCTTCCATCTGAGGGGAGATAGCCCACGTCTGTCTCCTCCTGCCCTCTGCTCTCCTGCCAGAGACCAGCGAGCACAGGAAACCAGGGGATGCTGTCTGTTGGGCTCAGCCCCGGTCACTCAGAACAGGGTAGGGAGTGAATCTGTTGTGTGTGTGAGCGTGGTGTGTGTGTGTGTGGGGGGGGGGGTGATGCAGCCCCACATCTCGGACCTGACATGGCTAAACAGATCTCTCAATTGTTTTAAGAGGGACACACACACATACACAGAGAGAGAGAGAGAGAGAGAGCCCATCAGCTAGTTCACTCTCCCAAATGATTGCAATGGCTGAAGAACTGAAGCCAGGATCCAGGAATACAGCCCAGGTCTCCCCCGTGGGTGGGAGGGGCCCAATGACTTGCCATCACCACTGCCTCCCAGGGTGCCCATCAAGAGGAAGCTGGAGTCAGGCGCTTTGAATGCAGGGCAGGATCGGGATGGGGGAGGGAAGAGAGGGACAGGTGCAGGAGGTGTGCAAAGGTGAGGCGAGTGGCTTTCCCCGGATGAAACCCTCCGAGAGGAGGCTTGGCGTGAACTTGAGTCCCTTGTGGCCTCACTTACTGCTTTGTTGTGAGAGAGTTCAGGTTGGGGAATGTGTGTCAGACTAAGACAACCTTAGCGGTTCTGGAAGCTTCCAGAGGGTCGCCTGCCACCCAGATGGAAAAGAGGAGACACAGGCTCTTATCACCCACAGTTGCCCAGCCGTGGTACAGGCGCCTGAGCCAGACGGCTCCCTCCGGGGAGAGTGGGGGCTACAGAGCTCAGGGCCTGGCCCCTTGTTCTTCAGAAAGGGAAACTGAGGCCTGTGGTGACTTCCCAGCATGCAACGGAGGTGCCGTGTGCAGGCTTCCTGGAGCTCCAGGCCATCTGTCTCAGGTGGTGTCGGTGGAAGACTGTGCTGGGCGCGAGGGCCATGGAGCCATCCTGCTCTCCTGGCCTGGATGGCAGGCAGGAGGCTGTGTGTGTGTGTGTTGGTGGGGGGGCGGAGCACCAGCCTGGGAGCCAGGAGACTTGAGTGCTGCTTCCCAGCCTCTCCACGCCCAGCTGGGGCTGTGGCGGGGCCAAGGGGGTCAGCCTCAGCCCGGCAGGTCCCTCCCCGTGGGAACCTGTGTTTGCCCCGCGGGCCCTGAGTGTCTTGTGAAACTCACAATTTGTTCAGAAGAATCCACAACAGGAGGGGACGCGCGGCCGCCACCCGAGGCCCCGGCTGGCTTCCACTGACAGCGGACTCAGAGCGTGGCTTCTCGCTGAGCCCGGGGTCGGGCGGCCTTGCCGGGCGTGGACCGTGTGCTTGGCGAAGCGGGCGGACACGGGCTGTCATGACCCAGGACGTGCGCAGGCCGTGTGCCCAGGTCACAGGCTCCTAGAGCCGTGCTGACGGAGGCTGCACTTGTTCTTCCAGGAGCCCGCAACCTCAGGACAACCGGGCAGGCCCACGGCCAGTCCAAGAGGCGGGGAAGACCTCCTGGCTAGAAAGGGAGACAGGCTGGACAAACCTGTCCTGGGAGGAGCCAGCCGGGGAGCCACCAGGAAATGACACTCCACTCCGGCTGTGGAGGCACCCGAGGAAGGCTGTGCCCAGCTAGAGCACAGAGGGCAAGGCACGGGGAGGGCTTGGTGTGTCGAGGCCCTGGGCTGGGCAGCTCACCTCCCTGTCTGTCCATCGGGAAGGCAGAGCCCTGCCTCACCCCTGCCCCGCCCCCACCCCAACCTCCGGGAAGTCTTTATCACCGGATTAGAAGGCGACGGAAGGAGCTGTTTGCTGTTTGGACTTGGTCACCCCAGTGCCACTCACAGAGCGTGCAGTGCCTTTCTCTTTTTAATTCATTAATGTTTAAAGGAATACAAATTTCATAAGTACAACTTTAGGAATACAGTGATTCTTCCCACCATACCCGCCCTCCCACCCACACTCCCACCCCTCCTCCTCCCTCTTCCCTTCCCAGTCCCATTCTCCATTAAGATTCATTTTCAATTAACTTTGTACACAGAAGATCAACTCTATACTTAGTAAAGGTTTCAACAATTTGTGCTCGTGCACACACACACACACAACTGAGAACTAGTTTTACAGTTAATTCTCATAATACAACTCATCGAGGACAGAGGTCCTGCATGGGGAGCTGGTGCACAGTGACTCCTGTTGCTAATTTAACAATCACTCTTATGTATGACGTCAGTGACCACCCGAGGCTCTTCTCATGAGCTGCCTAGGTTATGGAAGCCCTTTTGAACCCACAAACTCTGTCAGTATTTAGACATGGTCATAAGCAAAGTGGCAGCTCTCTCCTCCCCGTAGAGAGAAGTGCCTCCTTCTCTGATGGCCACTGCATTCGTCCAGTGTCCTTTTACAGGCACCTAAGCCAAGAGCCCAGGTGGCGCCCAGGTCCTTGGCCCCTGGAGCAGCCAGC
This sequence comes from Oryctolagus cuniculus, assembly GCF_051225735.1. Lineage (NCBI taxonomy): Eukaryota > Metazoa > Chordata > Mammalia > Lagomorpha > Leporidae > Oryctolagus > Oryctolagus cuniculus. The sequence continues at coordinate 120,223,097 of NC_142873.1, read as the reverse complement.
AGGTGTGCCGGTGAGCCTGAGGGAGGGGCCGTCAGGGCAGGGAGGGTACAGGTTGCAACCTCAGGGAGTGGGGGAGAGGTCGAGGAGGGGAGGGCGGCTGCCGGAGCGAGTTTCCTGGGTTCTTTTCCTCAGCTCAGTATAAACATAAAAAGCTGGGAAACAATTTGCAAAGAGGCAGCAACTTTTATTAGACAGAAAATAAACTTATTTGATTGGCGAGCGACAGAGAAAGCGTCTGGTCCGAGAGGAGACCGGGCGGAGTGCCCGGACACTGGCTTTGAGGAAGTGCCCCGGGTTTTTAAGGCGGTTCTTTGAGTCCTACTGGGGGTGCCCATTGGACAGGGGTTTCACATGCATATGTTGATTGCCTTGGGCTCCTGAGGGAGCAGGAGTCTCCTGGAGACTGTCCGTGTCCTTGGAAGCTCAGCCCCCTCTCCTCTGCTAGCTCTGGGTGAAAAATGGCAGCCACCCTGGAGGAGTGATTTAAAGCCACAAGGTCCACAAGATAGCCTGGGTCTCCTGGAACCAGTCTGCCTCCCCCAGGGGCCCAGCCCCTTCCCCTGCAGCTCTGAGTGGAAGATTGCCCCCACCCTGAAGGTGTGAGTTAAAGCCACAAGGTCACACATGCAGCACCAGAGCTATCGTGCCGGGGGAGGTGCGCAGGTCTGGAGAGAGGCTTTCCAGCCCCAGCTGGCAGCCTGCTTGTGAAGGACATTCTGCCTGTGTCTCAGGGGCCCGCAGACCCCCAGCCCCACCGGACCTCAGGTCCTGGGGCCCTGAGAGTGGGTGGGCAACTGGTGGGGGAAGGAAGAGGCAGGATATTTGTGTTCGCAACCCCGGGCCATAAAGGGGAGGCCAGACAGCCGGGTGGGCGGGGGTCTTGGCGGGGCTGTGGCAGAGGAGCTGGGATGATGGGCAGAGGCAGGAGAAAGAGGCGGGGCGAAGAAACGGCAAGTCGCAGGCTGGTGTGGAGCTCATGCGGGGTGCTCATTAGAGAGCGGTGGCCAGGGGCCAAGGGTCTCTGGCATGGCATTCAGTGGGCCTGGCTCTGTTGCCAGCACCTGGACAGGCCCGGGCCCCAAGACCCCCAGTGGTGAATGTGGGATGAGGGTAACCGAGAAGGGCACCAGGGCCCCGCAGGGTTGGGGCTGTGGACAGCACCTGGTGCTCGGCCTGCATGGTGAGCGTCTGGCCACCAGGCTGCGCTGTGAGGGGGAAAGACTGGAGACAGTGAACGGTCAGCCGCTGACCGTGGACCCTGGCGCCTGGGCTGGGACGATGGGACAGAAGTCAGGTGCGGTGAGAGTGGGAAAGGGCAAGTTCTCCTGGCCCTACACGTGCACTCTCCAGCCCCACTGTGGCCCCCACCCCTTGGGCAGGTGCTGCCTCCCCTGGCGTCCTAAGTCTCCCAGTTCCCACCCCAATGAGTATAGGGGGCAGTTCCTTCTGCTCTAATCTCTGACAGTTGGGTTGGGCTGTGTCCAGGGGCTTGTTCAAGGTCATGCAGTAAATCCAAGGGGTTGTGGGCCCAGACCTCTGACCCCCTGCAGCTTGGCAGCCTGCATCTCCAGCCAGTCCAGCAATGTCCAGTGGGGGAAAGTCTCAGGAATGACCACCAGGGGGCGCCAGAACCCAGCCCAACCGGCTTTGGTGAGCAGAGCAGGCTGGGCTCAGAGGTCTTTAGGCAGCCTTTGGAGGCTGCACTAGCTGCAGTGGGGGCAGGGGAGTTGAAGGTTTGCTGTGGAGCAGGGCCTCTTCCATCCTGTCCGGAGAGGACGAGGCCCCAGCTCCACCAGACACTTGGGCAAGTTCCGCCGGTGCTCTTCCATTGGTCCGTGGCGGTGCCCTTCTTATCTGGGTGGGTGTAGGAAGTGGAGGGAGAAGGGTCAGCTGGTGCCTGCCTCCCCCACCAGGCCCACCCGTCCGCTGCCCACTTGAGGCCTCTCCACACTGGCCTGACCTTCACAACCCTCTGGGAAGTCAGCGGAGGCACCTTGGCTGTACTGGAGGGGATACAGGGGCGCGGGACATGAAATACTTTCAAGTCAGCTGCCTGCGGATCCCCACAGTCAGGGAAGCTGTGCGCTGGGCCCTGGGGCCAGGGCAGGCTCCGTCTCTTCCCTCCCCACTGTGAATGCCCAGGCAGAAACCTGCAGGGACCAGGGTTAGGGGCTGCAAACACCAGAGCCAGCCCCTAGCAGGCTGCCACCCAGGGGAGGGGCGTGGAGCCCTGACAGGGTCCCAGGGCAGGGGCCCCTGCTTGAAGGCCTTCCGGGGACTGGGGAATCGCATTTGTGGTGGTCGCCCCCTGGTGTCGTGAGGGGCCCTCTAAGCAGACACCCTGGAGGTGAAGGCAGCTGGTCCAGGGCTGGGCCGCCCTTCCCGCCACCCCCCCACCCCGTCCCTGTGCCCAACCCCAAAGTCACAGCTCTTCCCTCATTAGCAACCGGTTCTACTCCATGCCAGGCCTCGCTGTGCCCAAGGCTCAGAGAGAAGTCACAGCGGGTCCAGCTCTTTGATTTTTTTTTTAAAGAAACATTTACTTATTTTTATTTATTGGACAGGCAGAGATACACAGAGAGATCTTCCATCTGCTGCTCCACTCCCCAAAGGCCTACAACAGCAGGGCTGGGCCCGAGGAAGCCAGGAGGTTGGGACTCAATCTGGGTCTCCCACGTGGAGGGCAGGAATCCAAGTCCTTGAGCCGTCGCCTGCTGCCTCCCGGGGTGCACGTCAGCAGGAAGCTGGCAAGGCAGGGGAGCCAGGACTCCCCCCCAGGCCCTCCAGGGCCGGCTGCAGGCCTCTTTGTCCCTTGTTCCCAACACGAGGCTGGGGCCGGCTTTGGAGAGGCTCACAGCCTAGAGGGGGAGATACTCGCCTACGACGGACAGCGATGCGCAAAGCGATCAGGGAGGCGCCAAGGAAAGGTATTCTCAATGGAGGGAACAGCATGGGTGGAGGGAACAGCATGGACGGGGGTCTGGAAGCAAGAGGCAAAGCTGAGAAGAACAGGCCTGGGGAAGGTGACCTGAGCAGAGGCGGGTCGGCGGCTGCAATGATCCCTCTGGACGTCGGCCCTGGCCTGGGCTCGCATACTGCTCTGCCACCGGCCTCCGACCTGCAGGCTCCCGTGGCTGATGGATGCTGTGGGCCCAGCCTTGCAAGAGCCCTGGTGCCCTCAGAGCACGGCACCCGAGGGCCGAGCTGCCCCCGCTGGGACGCTGGCTGGGAAGGGGGCAGTGGAGTGGGGGTGGGTGGGAGAGGGGGCGGGAGCAGCTGATTTGTTTTAGGGCCCGGGGCTTGGGGCTCCTTTCTCGATGGTGGCATCAAAGACCGCTGGGAAGCGTGGGCAGAACAAGGTGGGATATTATGGAAATTGGCCGGCCTGCTTGGTGGTCTGGGAGTTCACGGTCACCGAGAAGAATTTCCCCTGCTCCCATATTTCCCCTTCTCTCTGAGAGGGAAGCTTTGGGATCAAATGAACGCAGGTCACGGTGGCGCATTCCTTCTGAGCTCAACGGCTGCACAGGGCGTCGTGGAGACTCTGGTGCTGGAGGTCCAGTTTTCATCTCTCCACTGGAAAAAAATAACTTTATTTTCATTTTATTTAAAAGAGAAAGAGGATCTTCCACTGGTTCACTCTCCAAATGCCTGCAACAGCCAGGGCTGGGTGAGGCCAAACCCAGGAGCCCAGAACTCCAGCGAGGGCTCCACGCGGGTGGCAGGGACAAAGGACTGAGCCATCACCTGCTGCCTCCCGGGGTGCACATTTGCAGGCAGCTGGAATTTGGACCAGAGCCAGGACTTGAACCCAGGCCCTCGGATACAGGATGCAGGCGTCCCAAGCAGCAACCTGAGCTGTTGTGCCAAATGTCAGTCCATCTCCCCTTGTCACGCAGGCACTGGCACAGCCCGGCAGTGGACAGCTGGCCCAGAGAGGCTCGGGGACCTGGCTGGTGTCTGACTTGGCCATGCCAGGGTCCGGGCCATCCTCAGAAGCTCCACTGCCAAGACAGACTCACCAGTCTATTGATCACTAATTTTTGTTTTTCGCAAAGTAATTGAAACACACTGTTGTGAAAAGCAGCTAGTACTATGGCTGAGAAAGCAAGCCAGCAGCTCTGAAACCAGCCTGGCTCAGGCGCTCCCTCTGAGGCGCTGGCTGCAAACCTCACCACTGCTTCTCCCAGAGGCCTCTGCTCCCCAGCCAGCACCTTCGCCCTCAGAAGGGGCCCCCCTATCTGCCTCTCTTCCACGTTCCCCCGCCTCCCACTCCAGATCCCAGCTGCAGCTCCCAGGGTTCCCCTCTGCCCGCAGTCTGCACCTGTGTCCTTGCTCCAGGCGCTGCACCGACTCTTCCCTGCATTCTCACTGTGTCTTTTCTCGTGCCTTTCCTCTTTCCTGGAGTTTATAGTTGCCTTGTTTTCTCATTTGTCAATACTGCTAATGCTTCCCAAATCCTTCAATAGCCATGCACGGTGCAGACTCATCGCCGACAGAGGTCCCCTTGGTCCAGGGCAGCCTCCTGAGGGCTCTGGCCCCGGGGAAGCTCTGCCCCAAAGGCTGCAGCTTCCGGCCCCTCACTCATGTCCTTGTCCCTTGCCAGGACTGGAGCGCCCCCTGCCCAGTCCTGCTTTGTACCCTGAGGTTGGTGCAGCTGGATCAGAAGCGGAGCAGCCAGACTCAAATCAGCACTCTGAGTTGGGATGCCAGGTCAAAAGCGGTGGCTTAACCTGCTGCACCACAACACAGGAAGAAGCTTCTGGCTCCTGCTTGGGCCTGGCCCAGCCCCAGCCGTCGTGGCCGTCTGCGGGAGAGAACCAGGTAGATGAAAGATCCCTGTTTCTCCGTCTCTCTCAGTAAGTCAGCCTCTCAATTACACAGCAGTGAGTTCCCACAGCCAGGCTTTATGTCCTGGCCGCCTGGTGACGGCTTTGCAGAGCCTTCAACGGTATCCGGCCTACAGATGAGCTCAAGTTTGCTTGCCGAGTTTTGTTTGTATCATTTAAACAGCAGCAGCAGCAGTGACAACACGGGTGCCCCTGTGTTCTGTGCAGGAGACTTAGCGGAGCGTGCAGGGAGGGGGTCCCTCCCCTCCTCTCCTGCGGGCAGGGGACAAGGAGCGGAGCTGACTCCCGCTTACCTCAATCTGCGGGCTCCACCACTCCCGGAGGGGCGGCGAGAGGAAACGGCTGTGGCTCAGGCCATCCTGGCGGCCACAGCCTGGGTCAGCGCCAGCACCTGCCTCTGCCTACCCGGCGCCCAGTGTGCCCTTGCGGGAAGAAGAAGAGAGAGAAGCCCCCCTCTCGGCCGCCTTCAGCTCGGGGAGCTTCTCTCGGGCTGTCCCTCGGACAATGTCTCTTCCTTCACTTTCTCTTTCTCTGATTTCCTGGAAGGACACGCGAACCTTCTCGCCCACGCGTCCCCATTTCCCACTGTTCCGCCTGATGCCGGCTCCGCGAGCCATTTCCTTGCCCCCAAGCTCCTTGCTGGCGGCTTCGCTGGCGCCTTGTTTGCGGGTTTCAGTTTTGTTCTGTGGCTCGCCTGTCCTGTTTGCACCAGGTTTTGTTCCTGGTGATCCTCGGCAGGTGACTGCCCCAGGGGCCAGCTCTCAGAGTGGAGGCCGTGGGTTCTGCCGGGTGCCCCGTGGCAGGTGGCCACTGCGAGCGGGCCTGTCTGTGCATCTTGGAGGCCAGCTCCCTTGGAGAGGGCACTCCCCAGCCCCGCCTGTTGCTTGCTTGTTCCTGGGCCAGGGTGCTCTCCTGGGAGGGGGCGTGGCGGGGTGCATGTGAGTGGAGGGGTGGGCGTGGCTATGCCAGCCTCAGCCTAGGCCCCCTCTCTTTTCACCCTCCCCTTCTTCAGGACCTGGCGTCTCTGAGTCAGGGGTGTTTCTGGGTTCTGTGCACCCTCACCTGGTTCCCTCTGCGGATCTGAGCTGCTCTTCCCCGCCTCCTGTCAGCTGCCACCCTCCATGGGCTCCTGCCCTGTGCTCCCGGCCCTGGGCCCTGTTCCTTCCTTTACTGTCACTTGAATGGGTTTCCAGAAGGCACTGGGATGAATGCCTTGAAACATCACGACCCAGGACAGCTGGTGTTTGTCGGCACCCATGGGGGGTGGGGTCCTGGTAAGAATGTTACCATGTGTCTCACCGGGCTCTGTTATATAGATAGATTTATTTATTTGAAAGGCAGAGTTAGGCTGGCGCCGCGGCTCACTAGGCTAATCCTCCGCCTAGTGGCGCTGGCACACCGGGTTCTAGTCCTGGTCAGGGCGCCGGATTCTTTCCCGGTTGCCCCTCTTCCAGGCCAGCCCTCTGCTGTGGCCAGGGAGTGCAGTGGAGGATGGCCCAAGTGCTTGGGCCCTGCACCCCATGGGAGACCAGGAGAAGTACCTGGCTCCTGCCTTTGGATCAGTGTGGTGCACCAGTCGCAGCGCAATAGCCACGGTGGCCATTGGAGGGTGAACCAACAGCAAAGGAAGACCTTTCTCTCTGTCTCTCTCTCTCACTGTCCACTCTGCCTGTCAAAAAAAAAAAAAAAAAAAAAAAAGAAAGAAAGAAAGAAAAAGAAAGGCAGAGTTAGAAAGAGAGAGAGAGGGAGGGAGAGAGCGTGCTTCTGCCTGCTGGTTCACTCCCTCAAAGTCTGTAACAGCCAGGGCTGGGCCAGGCCCAAGCCAGGAGCCTGGAACTCCACCCAGGTCTCCCATGTGGGTGCAGGGGACCAAACACTTGGGGCATCTTCTGCTTCTTTCCCAGGCACATTAGCAGGGAGCTGGATGAGAAGTGGAGCATCGGGGACTCAAACCAGCACCCATATGGGGATATGGGATGCTGCTGCTGCAGGCGGAGGATTAGGTCTTCTTTCTGTAGGCTAACCCCCCAAATGGCCGCTACGCTGTGCCAATCCAAAGCCAGGAGCCAGGAGCCAGGAGCCAGGTGCTTCCTCCTGGTCTCCCATGCAGGTGCAGGGCCCAAGCACTTGGGCCATCCTCCACTGCCTTCCCGGGCCACAGCAGAGAGCTGGCCTGGAAGAGGAGCAACCGGGACAGAACCAGGGCCCCAACCGGGACTAGAACCCCGGGGTGCCAGCGCTGCAGGTGGAGGATTAGCCTAGTGAGCCGTGGTGCCAGCCCTCCATGGGCTTCTTACAACCACCTTGGAAGGACGTTGCAGAGGTGGACTCCTCTCAGAGATGTGGGCGCCTTGCCCAAGGACACCCCATGGGACCAGGGGCTGCAGTCCCCGACCTCTCCAGCCCCCCACTCCTCATCTCCACCCTCCCCACTTGAGCGAGCCGCCCTTGCCCTCTGGGTTCTGCATTCCACCCTGTGCGCACACCCTCGCCTCTGCCCAGGCTGGGCCCTGGGGAGGGAGCAGAAGCCTCAGGCGAAGCTTGCGCAGGAGACTCCCCCAGGCCCCGGGCAGTGGCTGGGCCCCACCCCACTGCCGGACTGCAGGAACGGCTCTCTGTGCCTTGCCCGCTTCCCGCTGTCCCCAGGCTGTTCTGTAATCAGTGCCTGCCCTGTTGGCTTCCTGTCTCGGAGGTGAGGGTGCTCACAAGCCGGGGACCTGGCTGCACAGCGACAGGAGAGGCACTGCCAGGGGACGAGTCAGGCCACGCCACAGAGTGCACAGCCGGACTCTGGAACAGGACGGTGCCTTTGGCGTGTGGTTTGCACACTGCGCAACTTACCCGCTCGCCGAGTGCAGCCCGGTGGTGCCCGCTGTTTTCTCAGGGTTGGGCGACCTCATCACAATTAACTTGAGGATCCTGTCATCGCCCAGGAAAGAAGCCCCTTAAAAAAAGATTTATCTATTTATTTGAAAGTCAGAGTTACCAGAGAGAGAAGGAGAGGCACAGAGAGAGAGAGGGAGAGAGGGAGAGAGAGAGAGAGGTCTTTTATCCACTGGCTCACCCCCCAGTTGGCCGCAATGGCTGGAGCTGCGCCAATCCAAAGCCAGGAGCCAGGAGCTTCCTCCAGGTCTCCCACACAGGTGCAGAGGCCCAAGGACTTGGTCCATCTTCTGCTGCTTTCCCAGGCCACAGCAGAAAGCTGGATTGGAAGTGGAACAGCCAAGACTCGAACTGGCGCCCATATGGGATGCTGGCTCTGTAGGCGGCAGCTTTACCCCCTTTGCCACAGCACCAGCCCCCAGCTAATTTTTGTATTTAGTGTGAGGTAGGGGTTTAGTGTCATTCTTTTCCTCTGGTTATCCAGTTGTCTCGGTATCATAGTTGAAGAGACTGTTCTCTCCCTTCTAACTGTCTTGATACCCATATTAAAGATTAGTTGATGAGGCAGGTGTTGCGGCAAGCTCCTGCTTGCTATGCCCACATCCCATATCAGAGTACTTGGTTCGAATCCTGGCTATTCGGCATTTTTGTCAGCTCCCTGCTAATGCACCTGGGAGGCAGCAGAAAATGGCCCACATGCTCGGGTTCCTGCTGCTCACGTGGGAGGCTTAGACGGAGCTCCTGGCTCCTAGCTGTGGCCTGGGCCAGCTCTGGCTGTTGTCGGGAGTGAACTAGTAGATTCCCACCTGCTTCTGTCTTTATCAGTCTATCTTTCAAACACATAGATAAATCTTTTTTTATTCAATTGACCATAAATGTGAAGTTTATTTATTTTCATTTTCTTTGAGAGAGAGAAAGAGGAAGACTGTGAGATCTTCGCTTTGCTGGTTCATCCCCCCATGTGATGGCAGCAGCCAGGGCTGAGCGAGGCTAAAGCCCGGAGCTAGAACTCAGCCCGCGTCTTCCACGTGGGTGCAGGGACGCAAGTTCTTGGGCCATCCCCTGTCTCCCAGGGTGAGCGTTAGCAGGAAGCTGAATGGGAAATGCAGGTGGGCCCCCAAGCTCAGGCGTGCCAACGTGGAGTGGGGGCACCCCGAGTGGCAGCTTGGCCACTGCACTAAATGCCGCTCGAGGTGTGAATCTTGGATTCTATTCTGTTGATTTCTGTGCCTCTCCTTATGCCATTATCACGCTGTCTCAATTACCGTAGCGCTGAAGTAAGTTTTGAAATCAGGAAGTGTTTTTCAAGATTGTTTTAGCTGTTCTGGGTCCCTTAATTTCTGCATGAATTTTATGATCAGATGGTCGATTCCTGCGGTGCACCCAGCTGGGATTTTGGGAGGGGCTGGGTGGCACGCCTAGTTCAAGCTGGGACTGTTGCTGCTTTAAACGTGTTAAATTAAATCTGGCGAATGCACACGGCTGTCTTTCTCTTCACTTAGGTTGTGCATTTCTTCCAACACTGTGACTTTCAGAATAAAATTCAAGCACTTTTGTTAAATTTGCTACTAAGTATTGTATCCTTTAGATGCTGTTATAAGTGGAGTTTTTTCTTCATTTCATTTTTGGGTTGTTCACGGCAGGTGTATGGAAAGGGGATTGGTTGCTATGTGTTGCTCTGGTGGCTGCCACCTCACAGAGCTTGCTTCTTAGCTCCGTCGGTGGGGTTTTGCTGTTAGAGACTCCTGAGGATTGTCTGCATACGAGAACACGTCATCTACAAGCAGCGAGGGTTTTACTTCTTTTGCGGCCTTGATGCCTTTGATCTCATTTCCTTGCCTAACTGCCTTGAACGTCCAGTACAGCCTCGTGTAGAAGTGTGAGGAGAAGACGTCCTGGTGCTCCCTGATCATGGGGGAGAGCCCCTGCTCCCTCATCAGTAAGCCTGACGCCAGCTGTGGGTGGTCTTCCTCGGGGTGAACCAGTTCTCTCTCTCTGTTTGTTGAGTGCTTTTTTTAACCATGCAAGAGTGCTGGGTTTTGTCACGTGCTTTTTGTGTCTGTTGAGATGGTCATGTGGTTTTTGTTCTTTATTCTGTGGCTTTGGTGTTTGTTTCACATTAATAGATTTTTGGATGTTGAACCAATTCTGCATTCTTGGGATCGAAACTATTAAATCATGGAGTATATTCCTTTTTACAAGTTGCTAGATTGTTGGTATTTTGTTGATTTATTAAAAAGATTTATATATTTATTTGAAAGAGAGAGAGAGAAACAGAGAGAGAGAGAGAGAGAGAGGACTTCCATTTGCTGATTCAATCCCAAAATGGCTGCAACGGCTGGAGCTGAGCTGATCCGAAACCAGGAGCCAGGAGCTTCTTACGAGTCTCCCATGTGGATGCAGGGGCTCAAGCACTTGGGCCACCTTCCACTGCTTTCCCAGGCCATAGCAGAGAGCTGGATCGAAAGTGGAGCAGCTGAGACTCGAACTGATGCCCTTAAAGGGCGCTGGCACTGCAGGTGGCGGCTTTACCCGCCACGCCACAGCGCTGGCCTCTATTTTGTTGAAAAAAAAATTTTTTTTTGACAGGCAGAGTGGACAGTGAGAGAGAGAGACAGAGAGAAAGGTCTTCCTTTTGCCGTTGGTTCACCCTCCAATGGCCACTGCGGCCGGCGTACCGTGCTGATCCGATGGCAGGAGCCAGGTACTTATCCTGGTCTCCCATGGGGTACAGGGCCCAAGCACTTGGGCCATCCTCCACTGCACTCCCGGGCCACAGCAGAGAGCTGGCCTGGAAGAAGGGCAACCAGGACAGAATCCGGCGCCCCGACTGGGACTAGAACCCGGTGTGCTGGCGCCGCAAGGCGGAGGATTAGCCTAGTGAGCCACGGCACCAGCCTATTTTGTTGAATTTTAAAAAATGTTTTATTTATTATCATCTACTTGAAAAACAGACTGGGAGACAGAGGGAAAGAGAGAGAGTCCTGTGGTTCACTCTCCAGACGACAGCCAGGACTGAACTAAGCCAAAGCCGGGAGCCTGGAACTCCATGTGGATTTCCCGCGTGGCTGGCAGGGCCTGAGCACTTGACCCATCAGCTGCTGGCCCCCAGGATGCTTTGGCAGCAGGCTGGATTGGAAGCAGAGAAGCTGGGATTCCAACCAGGAGCTACGATGTGGGGTGTGGGTGTCCCGAGCAGCGGCTGGCCACTCTGCCACACGCTCACCCCGTTTAGTTGATGCTGGAGTCTCTGTCATAGGGGCAGTGGTCTGTAGCTTTCCTGCGATGTCGTTGTGTCGCAGGGCAGCATCAGGTGTGTAGGCTGAGTTGGGAAGGGCTCCCTGCTCGTCTGTATTTTCGGGAGAGTCTGAAACCTCGCTATTAGGCTCTGGAGACTCGTAGAGTCGAGCAGCGAAGCGCTCTGCACCTGGACTTTTCGTGGTGGGAAATCTTTTACCACGAACCCAAGCCGATTGCTTGCTGCAGATGTATTCCGATGTCCTCCGTCCTGAAGCAGTTTCAGGGATTTCTTTCTTCCTAGGAATCTGTCCATTTTGTGGAAGTTCTCTAATTTGTGGGTGTGCAGATGGTTAAAGAATTCCTTTATGATCCTTTTTATTTGTGTGTCTTTTTAAAAAAGATTTATTATTTATCTATTTGAAAGGCAGAGTTACAGAGAGGCAGAGGCAGAGAGAGAGAGAGAGAGAGGAAGAGAGAGAGGTCTTCCATTTGCTGGTTCACTCCCCAGATGGCTGCAACAGCCAGAACTGCGCCGATCCTAAGCCAGGAGCCAGGAGCTTCCTCCGGGTCTCCCATGCGCATGCAGGGGCCCAAGGACCTGGGCCATCCTCCACTGTTCTCCCAGGCCACAGCAGAGAGCCAGACTGGGAGTGGAGCAGCTGGGACTTGAACTGGCACCCATATGGGATGCTGGCACTGCAGGCAGCAGCTTCACTCGCTATGCCACAGTGCCGGCCCCTAGCACAATTTGTTGAAGAGACTGCCCCCCCCTTTTTAAAAGATTTTATTTATTTATTTGTGAAGCAGAGTTACAGAGAAAGGGAGGGACAGAGAGAAAGGTCTTCCATCTGCTGGTTCAGTCCCCAAATGGCCATAACAGGCTGGCCAGATCCAAAGCCAGGATCCAGGAACTTCTTCCGAGTCTCCCATGTGGGTGCAGGGGTCCAAGGACTTGGGCCATCCTCCACTGCTTTCCCAGGCCATAGAGAGAGCTGGATCGGAAGAGGAGCAGCCAGGACTAGAACCAGCACCCATATGGGATGCCGGCACTGAAGGCAGCATCTTTACCCACCATGCTACAGTGCCGGCCCACCGGTTTCTGTGTCTTAATGTGGAAAGTTAGGATACTTATTTGTGATTTTTAAAAATTAATTAATGTGGGCTTGACCCAGGAGGCCGGCACACTGTCCGCATAGTGGGGCGGCGGCGTTCTTCACAAGAAGCCCTGCGGACGAGCTTCCGTGAATGTGTCCTCTTTATTAACCACCGAGCACACCTTTAAAGGGCAGGCAGAGGGGCGTAACTAATTCATGGCAACACTAATCTACAGGATAGAGCAGACACTGGCCCCGCTATGCTTCTCCAATCAGCTTGAAGGTCACGTAGCTAGCATAGGCTTTCCAGGTGGGCCTGGGCCACACCCAGAAGCCGTTGACCTGATAGGCAGAAGGAAGGGCTGGGCGGAATGTGCCCGGGACTCCTGCTGCCTGTCTCATGGGCAGTCTCCCAGCCAGGTGCAGAGCACCCACAAATTAACTTTTAAAAGATATTTGTTTGAAAGACAGAGAGAGACAGGGGTGGGGGGAGAATCTTTTATCCAGGGCTAGGCCAGGCTGAAGCCAGGAGCCAGGAGCTTCATCCGGGTCTCCCACGTGGGCGGTTGGTACATGGATCAACTCCCACTGCTTTCCCAGGTGCATTAGCAGGGAGCTGGATTGGAAGCAGAGCAGCGCTTCGACGCGGGATGCCAGTGTCCCAAGGGCAGCTTAACCCACTGCACCACAACGCTGGCCTCTTTTTCTTTCTAAACGTGGGTGTTGACAGCTCTCAGCTCCCCGGCCCCCGCTCCAGGCGCACCCTGCATCTTGGAAGGTGTCTTCAATTGCCTTCATTTCCGCTCATTTCAAAACGTCGTCTCATCTCCCAGTGACATCTCGGCGCTGTTCAGGAGTGGTTTACTCTCTGCGCATTTGTCGTCTTCACATACTTCTTCCTGCTATTGGCTAGCGATGTCACTCGAGCTGGTGACAGACCTGGCGTGAGCTGGATTCTTTCACACGCGTGGGGGCTTGCCTTACAGTCTGGCCTGGGCAATGGCCCGTGTGCCGCTGGGAACGACACGTGTTCCTTTCCTCCATGGGGCGGTGTCTACGCAGGCTGGCCGGGCTCCACGGTCGATGGCAATGACCCGCCGGGAGGTCCCCTGGTGGTGTGGAGTGGGGGGGTGGACGCCGCCCACTGCCCACCCCTCCCCGCCCCAGTGCTCAGTTCCTGCTTCGTGGCTGCAGACTCTGTGGCCATCAGCATTTGCTTGTGCCAGAGGTTTCACCCTTTGCTGTTGCTACGAATCCTCCCTGTTTATCTCTGGTACTGGTTTGTTTTGGAATCTGGTGGGAACTCATTTTCCATCGAGATGGGACGCTCTGCCCTGCAGTCCCCTGGTCGGCCACTTCTGCTTCTCCTGCTGCCCCAACAGCAGTCCTAGGCCTCAGTTTCCCTCCTGTAGGATGAGCGGATTGGGGTCTGTCGCTGCCAGGGTGCTCGGGGGCCCTTCTCTGTGTCCCAGCCTTCATTCTTGTTAACGATCGGTGCCATTCATTCAATGCGTTCTGTCCCGCAGGTGCCTTCAGACGTCTCATGCCATTTGCATAGCTCCTAGCAAGGCATAGGGTTTTTGTCCCATTTTACAGATTAGGAAACTGAGGCAGGAGGAGGCTGGAGCCCCTGTGGAAGTGAGCGTGCTCAGTAACCAGCACCTCCACGCTCGCTCGTCCCCCGCGGACAAACCCCTGAGACTTGGCCGCACAGCCGCCTCGATGTTCTTTCAGATACAAATAGTTTTGTTTTCACACCACACATGCTGCTCTATTTCACTACAGGAAGAGGGCAGACTATCGAGGGAAGTCTTTTCTTTGGTTTGTAAGAGTTTTACTGCAGGGGAAAGCATCGTGGTGCAGTGGGTTAAGCCTCTGCCCGGGACACTGCCTCCCACATTGGAGAAGCAGTTTGAATCCTGGCTGCTCTGCTTCCGATCCAGTTCCCCATTAATGCACCTGGGAGAGCAGCGGAGAATGGCCCAGTGTGGGAGGCCCGGATGTTCCGGGATGCTGGTTTCAGCCTGGCCCAGACCTGGCCGTTGCAGCCATTTGGTACCAGAGTAAACCAGCAAATGGAAGAGCCCTCGCTCTCTGTCACTGTGCTCAACAAGGCTGAGAGAGGCTGCGGGGTGGTAGTGAGTGCCCAGGCAGGGGCACGTGTGAGCTCGTAACGTGGTGGGGCCTCCATGGGGGCTGCACAGGAGCCAGGCTCTGTCCTGGACTGGGACTGGGAGGCTCCCCACGGCTGGGACCCGCCCGGGTCACCTTGCTTTCCCACGTCCAGCTCTGAGACTTGGAGACAGTTTGATGCATGGGGTGCCGTGAGCCAGGAAAGCCGAAAGGGAGATGAGACACAGCTGAATCCAGGTATCTTCTGGCGGGGTCCCTGGGTATAGGCACTGCCACAGCAGTGTCCTGGTCCGGGTCCCGCGCTCAGTGGGCAAGTCCTGTCTTCCCCTCCCCCTGGCCCTACATCCCCAACCCTGCAAGGGGGCGTTCAACTGATTTCCCTCGCAGGCCCTGCTGGGTGCGACGCTGAGCCTTGATCACAGCCGCTGGATGCAGGAGGTGGAGCCTTCTCCCAGCCGCGTCGGGGTGAACCAGCCAGCCTGTGGGGATCCAGGCCGTGTGGCACCGAGTGTGCAGCTGCGTGGAAGGAGGGCTCGGTGACCTGGCCTTGAACGAGGAGGAGGCCCGAGAGAAAGGGCACGGACCACTGGCCAGCTCGGGGGCCATGGGGTCGCCCGGGGAGGCAGCCTCCACGCCGAGTGGCCTGAAACGCAGCTCCTCTCATCTCTGTCTCTCTCGGGTCTGAGCCTGGGAGCCTGAGAACTGCTCCAGAGTCCTTGTGAACTCCCAAGGGGCACCGGTGAGCGGGCGCTGCTGTCGGGCGCTGGAAGCTGCGGAACGGAGGCCGGCGGAGAGGCCGCAGAGCGGTGAGCCCTGGGGAGGCAGCTTGCTCTGCGAGAAAGAACAGCCTTCTCCAGGCCCTCTGAGCCCAGACTTCCCGCTCTCTCTCTCCCTTGCTCTATTCTTTTTTTTTTTTTTTTTTTTTTTTTTTTTTTTTTTTTGACAGGCAGAGTGGACAGTGAGAGAGAGAGACAGAGAGAAAGGTCTTCCTTTGCCGTTGGTTCACCCTCCAATGGCTGCCGCGGCCAGCGCGCTGCGGCCGGCGCACCGCGCTGATCCGATGGCAGGAGCCAGGAGCCAGGAGCCAGGTGCTTTTCCTGGTCTCCCATGGGGTGCAGGGCCCAAGCACCTGGGCCATCCTCCACTGCACTCCCTGGCCACAGCAGAGGGCTGGCCTGGAAGAGGGGCAACCGGGACAGAATCCGGAGCCCCAACCGGGACTAGAACCCGGTGTGCCGGCGCCGCAAGGTGGAGGATTAGCCTAGTGAGCCGCGGCACCGGCCCCTTGCTCTATTCTTGATGAGAGAATGAGTCCCCCTGGGTCAGGTGGGTGGCACACAGAGGGGCTCAAGGCACTCCCGGTGTCAGGAGCATAGCAGGTGGCGAGAGCAGGTGGCAGCCCGCAGAAGGAAGTGGACCGCGTGCATCGCCGCAGACATGTTGACCCTGGAGCCCTGGCTCTGTCTACCCCTGTGCCTTTTGGGGCTGCGCTCGGCCTCCGTGTCTGCCCACAGTGGCCACTGCCCTCCCTGCTTAGCAAGCCCCTCGGGGAGACACTGCAAGTAGTGCCACTTCCCAGGCACCTGGCCAGGGGCTGTGAGAGAGCCTCAGGGAGGGAGATCAGTGCCAAGGGCGCACTGAATACAGAGAGAAGTCCTAGACAGGACACATCCGCAGCTATGCAAGGGAGGCCAGGGTGGGTGCCAAGCTCTGAGCCCCATTGGCAGGGGCTGACCCTGCTGGTTAGGGCCACAGTGCCCGGCAGCCCCACCCTCTTTTTAGAGCCACCTGGGGTGTAATTAATGGCTTCAGTGCTGCGTCCGCAGACAGGGGCTGGCCCCTGTTCCACTCTGTCCCTGAGTTCATGGTCACCAAATGCTGCCACACATGTTGTTGTTTTTAAATAACATTGTTTATTTGTTTTTTAAAAATATCTATTTATTTGAAAGGTAGAGTTACAGAGAGGCAGAGAGTCTTTCATCGCTGGTTCACTCCCCAAATGGCCTCACCAGCGAGCTGAGCCAATCCAAAGCCAGGAGCCAGGAGCTTCTTCCAGGTCTACCATGTGGGTGCAGGGGCCACATGCTTCTGCTGCTTTCCCAGGCCACAGCAGAGGGCTGGATCAGAAGTGGAGCAGCCGCAATTCGAACCGGTGCCTATACGGGATGTTGGCACTACAGGTGGCGGTTCTGCCCGCTACACCACAGCGCCGGCCCTGACACGTGGTTTCCTGAACATCCTCCTCAACACCTCCTTATGTAGGACTGTGATCTTCCACTTTTCTCAGGCGAAGCCCAGAGAGAGCACATGACTTGTCTAAGGCTGCACAGCCTGAACTGGAATCAAGGTCCTGGACCCTGGGTGGACAGGCTGGGCTGTGCTGACCGGGCAGGCCTCTGTTCAGGACAGCATGGGAATGACAAGTGCAGTGCCCTGGCAGTCTGGAGGCCACAGACCTGCCACCAAATGACCACACAGCCCTAGGCAAGTCAGACCATCTCCTGGCTGCCTCCCCACGGAGCCTGGACCTCCGTGCAGTTACAGGGGGCCATGGGATATTTGCTGGGCAGTCCTAGGATGGCCGTTCTAGGAGGTCCATTTGTTGAGCACCTGCTACGTAAGAGGATCTCACTCTTAGAGGCCCCATCTCAGTGGCCTCTAAGGGAGGAGCCACCAGCTCATCTTACCAAGTGGAACCCTGGATTTAGGAGGTGACCCTTTGCAGTGCCCAGACCGGACAAGCCGAGCTGAGCCCCTCGCACCTGGCCAGGCTGCCGGGCAAGCGAGAAGACGCCCGCCTGGCCACACTGCTTACATTCCTTTCTGGAATATCTGAGGCGTGCACAACAGTATAGAGAACGGGGCAGGACCCCCAGGGACTCTTTGGATGGACCCTGGGGGAAGGTCCATTTTCATTCCCTGCCTGCGCTCAGCCCCTCCAAATCACGCTGGAGCCCGGCTTGCTGGGGTTCCCTGTTCTGCCCACCCCTGAGCTTGTGTGAGCACGGGTGATCCTGCCCTTGGAGCAGACAGGTCTGGCTCCCGGTGGCGAGGCTGGCCCAGCACGGCTGGAGGCCCCAGACCAGGCACTGGCAGTGCCGGCGCTGTGGTGCAGGGCTGCCAGGGCTGGCGGTTCCTCCCCAGCTGACGCTCCATTTGCATTTTCCCTAGAGACAAGACCACTTAGGAACCTATAAATCCCTGGCAGGGCTGGCGGCCCAGGCGAGTACATAAACCGGGACTTGTAAACGTGTAATGGTCCCTTCTGGCCAGAGCACAGGGGCATGTGCCAGGAATCCTTGGGCGGCTCCTTGGGCCCCGCGTCTCAGTGTGGGACGCACATCAGCAGGATAGGGGGGCTGGCACTGGTGCCCGACCTGCCCTGGGGCCCCACTCTGCCTGGCCTCCACTGTGGTCTTGGGTGAGCTGCCTCTGTGAGCCTCAGTTCTGCATTCCGTAAAATGGGGTGATGACGCAGCAGGATGTGACAAAGTGCACCGGCTCCTTAGGAGGCAGCAGGCGTGGGCTGTATTGGTTTTTCTGGTAGATGCAAAGGATGAGGTGGACAGAACAGGGCTGGGGCTGGAGGCCTGGGTCCTCCACCGCCTGTCACCGCCTGCTGCCTGCTCTGCGCCTTGGCACAAGACGTGTCCTCGTTTGGATGGGTCATCTGAGTTCACAGGCACATGTTGCAGCCCTACTGTGCACAGGTGTTCTGCGGATTAGGCCCTTGTTTGCCTTTCTCTCCAGCTCCACAATGTGTTTAACAAGCAGGCATTGGGCACCTGCTGCGGGCCAGGCGCTGGTGTGGAAGCTGGGCGGTGAGCAGTGATGAGGACCCCTCCGGGCTGCTCTCATGGACAAAGCCTGCCAGCTTTCCCAGCCTGGCCCCTTTGCAGCCGAGGGTGTCCTGAGGAGCAAACCTGATCCAGCACCCCCTGGTGACCCCTTGAGTCCCTGTTCTCCACTCTGGACCAGGATGCCAGGATGCCAGGATGCCAGGATGGGGTGGCCTGAGTTTCCTGCTCTGTGCAGTGGCAGCAGGTGGGGCTCCGCCTTGAGGGTCTGGGCCCACCACCCTCCAGGACCTGCAGGAACAGGAGTCATCCCTTGGGGCCGGTGTTGTGGCACTGTGGGTTAAGCCACTGCTTGTGATGCCAGCAACCTCTATTGCAGCATTGGTTCAAGTGCCGGCTGCTCTGCTTCTGATCCAGCGGCCTGCTAATGGCCTTGGAAAGCAGCAGAAGATGGCTCAGGGGCTTGGGCCCCTGACATGCATGTGGCTGACCGGGATGGAGTTCTGGGCTCCTGGCTTTGGCCTGGCCCATCCCTGACTGTTGTGGACATCTGGGGAGTGAACCAGCTGATGGGAGGATATCTCACTCTTTAACTTTCAAATAAATAAAATCTTTGTTTTTAAAAGAAGTGGTCTCTGGAGAGCAGGACTAGGAGTGGGAGGGGACCCTGGGCCTGTGCCCTGGTGGAGGAAGAGGAAGCCCTAGTGCCGCCATGACAGTCTCCTCCCTGCCAGTTGGGGGGTGACCGATGTCCCCCGGAATGCTGGTGGCTCCCTTGCGCTGATGGCCCACGGCCCCCACAGGACAGAGTGAGCTCTGAAGGGGCTGTGGCTCTTGGTGATTTCTAAATAAGAGGAGGAGCAGGAGGCCTGGCTGTGGGGGAGGGGCCCCGTGGCTTGTGCATTTGAAATGAGGTGCAAGACGCCACGGTCCCGAGTGTGTCAAGAGGAGTGGGGGCTCGGAGGGGCGACAGTGAAGTTGCCACAGCAGCCGCACTGCGTGCTGCATGGGCCCCGGGCAGCACCCTCCTCCTTCTGCAGCCCCCACCGCCCTGTCTTGTGGGGCGCCTCTTTGTTCTTCTCCGAGCCTTCCCTCCCTTCCCTCCCTCTCCTGCTCCTGCAATTAACTAGGATCCAACCGCCAGCTCCTGTGTGTGCTCGCAGCTCAGTCCTTGCATTATTAACAGACAAGAGTCCTCCCTGCGTGGGGCTGAGCGGCTTCTGTGGAGCAGAAGACAGGCGGGATCTGCACTGGAGCAGCCCTGCGGTGTGGGCGGGGGCGCAGCAGGCTGAGCGACGGCGCTCTAGGCCCACTGGGGCAGGGGTAGGCGGGACCTGCAGGGTCAGGCAGGTGCAGAGGACGGGTGTGGGCTCTGGTGCCTGAGAACACCGGCGTTGAGCCTCGGCTCCCAGGAGCAAGCCCTTAAATCACCACCTATAACGGGGTAAGCATCACTGTAGGAAGGGAGGTAGCGAGCGCAGGGGAGCTGAGGGCGGCCCCCATGCACGGCCCGAACCCCACCCTCTTCCATGTACTGGCAAGAAACAGTCAATACCGCAGTAGGCTGGGCTCCCATGGTGACCTTTAGGTCATTATAATAAAATTACCATGACTGGCACAGAAATGCCCATCATGCACCTGACTCCAGATTTCCACACAAGGGGCATGGAAAGGGTGGTACTCAAGCCACTCCATAAACTCCACCCCCTATCCTGTGAAAGCAGCACCCAGGCTTCCTGAACTGCTTGTCTCCACAGCTCCTGGTGTGGCCTCTCCCTGGGCCTTCAAACCCTCCCTGCTCTCCCGTGTCTATGGGGCTTCCTTGAATTTTTTCTTGCAGGGAGGTCAGCACCTGGGCCAAGCCCAGCCAAGGGCTGCACCGCAACAGCAGCAGCCAGGCCAGAAGCACGAGGGATGGCGCAGAGCCCCGCCTTCCCTAACACAGGGAGCCAGTCCCCTGCCCCACCTGGGAGAGGCGGCTGTGTGGATGGCGGCCGACCAGAGCCAAAACCTTCAGCAGAGGACACAGCCGCCCAGGGCACCTTCTCTACCATCTTCCTTCCCAAGGTGGGCTCCTCATTGGCCGCGGCCAGCCAGGAACCTGGGTGCCAGGCAGCCACGTCAGCCCTGGACACAGCAGGTGGAGCACACCCCGGGGTGCCACCTCCTCAGCTGGGTCTTGGGAGGAGCCAGGAGCACCGAGCGGCACCCACGTGGGCAGGTGACGGAGGAGATGGGGATGGAGGAGACGGGGAGGGCCCAGGCACGCATCACAGGTCTGTGTGCTTGGCCGAGTGACTTCTGTGACCCCAGTGTCCCCTCTACAAAGAAGGGGATTGGCTGGATCTCTTGCTTTGCCCACTGAAGCCAACTGTGCGGTCCAGGGGTGACCGCTGCCGGGTGTGAATCCTGGCTGCTCCTCCCCACCTACAGAGGGGAACAAGGAGGCCCTCTCTGGGGATGTTTCCAGAAAGGCAGGGGAGCGCCTGGCGTGCAGTAAGCCCGGCCTCCCTTCACTGCACCCGTTTCGGCCGTGGCGAGGCAGGAATTTCCCTTGTGGGTGACACAAGGGAGCGGCAGGACACTGTCTGTGTCCCCTGCCCAGGTGGTCACGGGAGAGAGGGGGGCAGGCGGGGTGGGGCGGCCCCAGAGAGCCTCGGTACTCCCAGAGTCGACTGCTCGCCTCCTCCTGGCCCTCAGCCCGCAGGGTGGGCAGGGTCCTGGCTGGATGCAGGATGCTCTCTCGCCCCTGCCTTGAGGCCTGTGTTGCCTGGAGCTGGGCTCCCATTCCTGTCTGACTGTGGACCCCGGGGCCGGCCAAGGAGTGCCTCCCGCGCTGCCATCGCTCACCTGTGTGCAGGGGGCCCATCTCGCAGTGATGCCCTGCGCCCAGCAAGCATGGTGGGTGCCTTGTGACCCTGGCCCCTCCCCCTGGCTCCCATGCTGCCCCGAGCCCCGGGTGCCGGCTCCTGTTGGCGCACTCCTCGGAGCCTCTCTCGGCTGAATCACAAGGCAGGGCCGGGCCCCTCGTTTCCAGTTTTTAATGTTTTTCTTGTAAAACCAAAAATATAAAACTGGCAGGAGAATGGAAAACACATCCTGTACATTTTATATACACGAGGTCTGTCATCTCAAAACCGAGGGAGAGAAACTGGGAGACACGATCCAGGGACTGTCGCAGGGTCACAGACCCTGAGCGCCTGGCTTGGGCACCACAACTGCTGCCTGGGCAGCGCCGGCGGCCACCGCGGCACCCAGCACCCCGGCGTCTGCGGCCCGGGGTGCAGAGGGAGGGGCGGGCGGCAAGGGGATGAGCAGCGTCTGCGGAGACGGCAGGCAGGTGCGGTGTGGACTTGCTTCAGGTGTCTGTGTAGATGGAGGGGATGTGACTGAGGCAGTGGTCAAAGGCCCCGTTGGGGAAGAAGCCGCAGTCCTCGGGGCCGCCGGACACCACCTCTTCAGTCGGCTGCGGTGGCAGCACCGTGGGACACGGCGCCTCAGCCAGGGCCTCATAGCCTGTGGGCGGCAGGAGAGGCTCAGGGCGGGGACTGCGGGGCTGAGCTTGCCCAGCTGTCGGTCCTAACCCTGCCTGCCCAGGGTCCCTTCTCATGGCGTCCCCTTGGGGGCTGAGCCTGCTCTGAGCCCTCTGCTCTTGCAAGTGGGGGGCTGGAGGTTCGGGTAGGCAGGGGGCCATGGGAGGAGGCCCAGGGCCAGGGCAGCTGAGGGGGCAGGTGGGCTGGCTGGAGGCGGGCTGTCACCCAGGGCTGGACTGTGGGGCAGAAGGCAGGTGAGGGGCTCCCCCTCTGCAGGAGGGCCTGGCTCACCCCCTCTCGGCGGCCTCCTCCCCACGAGCCTAAGCGCACCGAGGCCCTGCTCTGCTTGCACAGCACAGCCATCCCACTTTATGGAAGTAGGGCTCAGGGAGGGTCAGACACCTGCCTAAGGATGCAGTGCCAGGGAGCGGGGCAAGGGGACGTGCTGTCTCCAGGTGGGGTCACTGCTCAGAGGCCTTCAGGCTCCTGTCCTTGAGCTGCTGTCAGGAATCTGTGTGGCTTAGACAGTGGGCCTGTACCCCCCTCCCCACCATGCAGTGCGGTTGCACCGAAGCGTCCCGAGGCCCTGCCAGCCTCTCAGTGTAGGTTCAGTCCTGCATCAACATGCAACCTCCGTCGTGACAGATGGCAGTTAGGCCACGGGGGGTGCCGGTGGTGGTGGTGGAGGTGGCTTGAAGTGGGCGTTAGGGAGGGGGCAGGCCAGAAGGCCTCCTGTCTGTGTGGAGCAGGGTGTGGACACCTCCTTTTGCTGGGAGCTGTTTGATTCAGACCCTTCGGCCAAGCTGAGAAACCTCGGCTGCGCCGGGTGGGAGCTGGGGAGCTTGGATGGCCAGGCCGGCAGTCAGGCGTCACTTGCGTGTGCACAAGCACGGAGCACTCGCTGTGCAGGCGGCCCACGTGCACACATCAGGCGTGCATGCATGTGGCGAGTGTCCACTGCACTCCCGCAGGCACACATGTGCACACACACACTCAGGTGCAACAGCCCAAACATGCTAACGCACACATCTGTGGACACTGACATGTGTCACGGGGTCAGTAATGTAACGTGCAGTGATGGGGCGTGTGAATGTCGGCACATGCACGATGCCAGCACATGTGTGCAGAGCTGACGGCACATGCCCTGTGAGCTGCTGACACATTCAAGGGGGCTCCCCCACCCTACTTCACACACACACACACACACACACCTGCTGCCCAAGCGTGCAAAGAAAGAACATGGCAGGCACATCCAGACATGCAGGGCCCTATACACAGAGGGACCCACACGGTTTGTGTGTGCTCGTCTGGCCTGAGACCATATCCTGGTCCTTCTACCCCTGGCTGCACAGGGACGGATCTTGGGGTTCCCTGTGTGGGAGTCCTTGGGTCCCCAGCTAGACCCTGAGGCTGAAATGTGGTGGGGGTCTGGTTAGGGAATTCAGGGCCCCCAGTCTGATATCCCTGCGCTGCCCGGGCTGGGCCCTGATGGCTGAGCGTCCATCCACCATGGCCACGCAAGGCTTCCCTTCTCCCTCCTCCCTGGGCTTTGCCGCTCCAGCTGGGGGCAGTACGTGGGCAGGGCTCCGGGCCCTGTAGGGAGGTGCCGAGTGCACAGGCAGCCTGGGAGCAGGCACCGCCTCCACTGCTCAGTGCAGGCCGGTGTTCGTCTCACTGCCCGTCACTCAGTAGGTGCTCAGTCTATCAAGTGAGCCCACGAGCTCCCAGCTGACTTTCCTGTGTTTCCAGAAACCTGTCAGTGGCCAGATTCATGCAAGCCACAGGGCGCTGTGGAAAGAACACTGACTCCAGCAAATCCCAGTGCTGTGGAATCCAGGGGCCTCTCTGAGCCTCTGTAGAGTGGGGAGGATCCTACCACACAGGGCGGTCCACAGAATGTGCGACAAGGTGCATAAATAGCACCCAGCACAGCGCAGGGCCTTGCCAGGGGTTTGGGGAATGGAGGGTTGCAGGCGGGGCTCACCTGTGGCAGGTAAAGGTGCAGTGAGGCTGTGGTAGCCATTGGGTCGCAGAGCTGTGAAACCATGGGCCTCCCCGGTGAGTGCATCCCCACTGGTGGCCAGCTCGGTTGTCCGGTAGCAGTCGCCATAGGGGAAGCAATTCTGGATGGAGTGGAAACTGCCCTGGTAGCCTGCAGAGGAGGAGGGAGGGCTGTCAGCCAAGCAGAAGTACCTGGCGGGGTGGGGGTGGGGGCATCCACAAGGCACCACTCAGCTCCCATGTCATCTGGTCCAGGCATTGTGGGCGGGAACGAGAAGACTGTGCCAGGGCACAGAAGGTGCTAGAAGCCAGTTCCCCTCAGGAGTGCCCCTCCCAGAGTCACCCACACCCCCTCGGTTCCTGGCTTGACATCCCCTGGTGCCTGCCTACCCCTGTGGGTGGCTATAGTGTTCCCAGCGGCTGCTAGAGCGGAAGGCGGCGGGTGCAGACAGAGGCGGAGGGCCTCCAGCTAGGGCTTACCTTGCGGGCTGGGCAGAGGTGCGGGCGCAGGGCTCTGGAAGGGTGGGTAGGACGGCTTGCTGGGCAGCGTAGAGAAGGACTGGCCCCCTGGAGAACGGCTCTGGGAGGCCACGGGCCCGAGTCCCTTCAGTGGGCTCACCATGGGCGAAAGCAGGCTGGGCCCCAACCTGGACAGAGCAAACGTGACCGTGAGCAGCTGGACCTCAGTGGCCGGGGCCCTGGGCCTGGCTGCTGCACCCGCTCCCCCCTGCTGGCCCTGGTCTGACCCACAAGGGTGCGGACAGGAGAGGAAGCTTTTACTGCAGAGTGGGTTCAAGTCAGAAGGACAGTTTGAAACCCATTAGAATCCAATGGGATCCACAGAGGGACACTTAAACAGGCAGCAGGGAGCAGAGGTTATGAGAGGGCAGGGCAGGGCAGACAGGACCACATTAGAAGCCCACACTGCTTCCCTGGGGCTGTGACGTCTCTGCACCTGGGCTTCCCTGCGGGGTGCCGTGTTCACTCCACACCGAGCGCTGAATACCAGCCAGCCCTGCCAGGTGTCCAGGGCACTTGGGCCACCTGGAGGAGGGGTCCTATGACAGCCTCTCCGCCCCCCAGAGCTGTGGCAGCTCCTGAGCAGGACAGCCCATGGCAGTAACAATCCCCATACACTGACCCCCACCTTCCCCCAGCCCCGTGAGGCCAGAGTCCTTGTCCCTTCTTATAAATCAGGAAACCGAGGTCAGAGAAGTTGCCAAGGTGCCCCTGGCCACAGAGCGCTGAGCTCACAGGTCACGGTGAGGCAACAACCTGAGAGCAGTGCAAAGCGCTGGGAACAGCAACGTGTTCTCAGCCCCTTCGCCACCCATCATCGCGGCCAGCAAGATGAAGGGATGGGCTTGCGTTCAAGCTGGCTTTTCTCCTGCACAGTGTGCTTGAGGGCCCCTCTCCCATCTCCATCTCTCCTCCACTTGCACACCCCCTGAGATGGGAGGCTCACTACCTACCTTCACATACACCCTGCAGGATACAGGCCCAAGACTACTCTCTGGAAGATCAGGGCAGAGCAAAAGCTGCGGTGGCTGAGAGCTGCACAGGCACCCAGGGCCCGGCTGAGCCGAGTGGCCCTGTGCAGCCCCCTTCCCAAACCTCTGGGTCCTGTTCCCAGGGACCACTGCACCTCTGGTGTCAGTTGGCTTGAGGGCAGCTCTGTGGACCAGGCAGACGGCTTACAGCCTAGGAAGCATTTACATCCTTCACAGAAAGAGTGGGAGCTCAGTCTCCATTTCCTCGTTGGGATTGACAGAATTGTTGGCCCATCCACATTAGAAGATGCTGCAAGTTCAATGTCATAGCCCCAGGGAACCCTGGGAAGCAAGGCCTGCTACCCATGCCCGCTTCCAACTGGGCAGATCAGTGCCTCTCTCAGAGGGACGGAGAGCAGAGAGAGTCAGAGCGAGGCCGGGGGCTCCCGTCTGCTGCTGCCCTGAGCACCCTCTGTGCCTTCCAGCCTGAGCATCACGCTGCCGCTGCCCCTCCACTGTGCTGTCACTACTCACGGCTGGGACCCTGTCACCGTGAGCTCGCTGAGAGCAGGGGCCCAGGCTCAGCAACCATGCTCCCTAGGTCCCCGTCTCCTTTGTAAGTTCGGGAGCTGGTCTCGGTGGGTTAATTACTGCTATTAGTACCTGTAGGCCTGTCTCCCAGGGCCACCTTGACCCCTGTGTACTGGAAGTGGTGGAGGCCCTTGCACAGCCAGGCGTCCGCAGCATGGGTTCTGCAGGCCACAGCTGGGCCAGGGCACGGCCAGCAGCATGGAGCTTCCCTCCGGCAGGCTGGCCGCCCGGTGCTTACCTTCTCCCCTCCCCATTTCCAGGTAGCTCCTGCGGGGAGGGCCAGCTCGCAGCCCCCTGGGTCACCTGGTGCCAGCACTGGGCATGGCACATGGAGGACAACTGACAACGCTAACCAACAGGCTTCGGAACGGTTCTGCTCCGAAGCCCGCAGAATTAAAGGAGAACCAGATCTGGCAGGGGGAAGCATGCATTTTCAGAGTTTGCTTTTCCTTTCTCAATCCTGCCAGAAATTCCCACTTGCCACCTTCACAGCTGGCGTGACGCCACAGACACCATCACGTCGCTGCGGCTGCGAGGCCAGGCTGCTCTACCTGAACGCTTTAAAAGGCAAAATGACAGCCTGTGTGCAGGGCCTCTTCTGAGTCATGCAAATGATCCCTAAATCAAATATTTTTGCTCCAATTGGAACCTATAAAAATTGGGATAAAACCTCACTGGCCTGGCAGGCAGCGGGTTTCAGACCTTGCACAGGGCTGGGGGAAAAAAAACCCACTCTCTCCTGCATCTTCTCTGAGCCAGGGTAAATACATTTGGTCATGAAGTCAGGCCCTCTTAGAATATTTCTGAGTGAATCAGATAATTCTGTCAAGCTATTTAAACGCCCCAGCAAACCACTGGGGAGCCCCGAGTGGCCGCTCCCTGTTGACTTTGGCAGGCAAGGGAGGCTGCAGGCCTGGCCCCCCACTCTCTTCTCAAGGGATGAAAAAAGAAACTCTTGCAAGCCGGGCCCGGGCCTGGTGTCCGGCACGAGGGCCCTCCTCTGTGCGGCCGAAGGAGCGGGCACCCGGGTGCTGCTCCGGCAGGTGGGGGTGGCGGGTGGGCCGGGGTCCTGTCTTGTCATCACTCTGCCTCTCACTGGCGGCAGCAGGTGATGAATGAGGCGGAGCAGGGCGTGCGGGCCCAGCGGTGAAGGGCTCTGTGTTTATTTTCCTTTGGTGGGAGGTGTTTGGGAGCTGGCTGGTGGCTGAGCAGGTGGCCTGAGGGGGGCGGGGCCTCAGGTCCACAGAGCCCGTCCCAGGTGGTGGTGCCCTGGCCCTGTGAAGCTGCTCCTCAGCCCCCCTCAGGGGAGCCTGTTTTCATGCATTTTGTAGAGGAAGAAATAAGCTCAGGAGGGCCCTGTTGTCAGGGTGTCTCTTGGCCCCGTTTTGTGACTTGCCTTGCGCTGTAAACAGCCCCTCAGCACACCCCAGGCTCACCCCGATGCCCAGCCAGGGTTCCGACTCCTGTTCTTCCCGTCCTGTCCCCTGCAGCCCAGCCCTACGCAGCGGGCTGACCACACTACTGTTCAGCACCCCTCGGACACGGCCCCCTCTCAGGTTTGGGGATCTGGCCCTGGTGGCCTCTCACCCAAGTGCACTGCCCCACATGATGGCTCATGTTCCCCAGAACACACCCAATCTCTCCACTCACCTTCTCCAGGAAGCCTTCCCTGGAAACCCCCTCCCATCCCCTCTACTGGGCTCTCCTCTGGGCTTCCACAGCCCTGTCTGCTTCCTCTCTCAGGTGCCTGCGCAGGTCTGTCCGTCTCCTTGTCCTTACACTAACCCTCTTCAGGATGGAAGTCCTAAGTAACCCCAACACCGGCTCCAGGGCCTGCCCACAGGGGCTCCCTGACCACACACAGAATGAATGGCAGGAGAAGCCCAGTTAGGAGCAACCACAATGGTGATGAGGCCAGGCTGGCCCAAGGTGCAGGCGAGCCAAGGCCAATGCCGTATGTAGCCTTGCAGAGGAGAGGCAGGGGAGGGGGAAGGCGTGGGGACAGATCTGGTTAAGTCACTGCTGGCGATAAGCAAAGACGGCAGGGAGGGCAGAGGGTAGGGCTGAGTCCTCCCCCGCTCTTCTGCAGGCAAAACAACTTTCAGCCGCACACACGAGGGCCAGCAATTAACACATTCGCCATTTCCAGCCAATTAAGCGGCCACAATGAGAACCACATTGCACAAGAAGCTGCCCCTCTCTGCAGAGCTCAAACAGTAAGGGCTCCCAGACAGCCCCAGCAGCCCGGCCATGGTCACAGTCACAGGCCCAGGCCGGCACTGCTGGTGTGTGCAGGTGGCAGGCTGCTTACCTAATGCAAGGATGTGCTGTGGAGAAGCTGGAGTGGGTCTCCAGAGGTGGTCAGGGGAGGTAGCTCAGAATGAGGGTCAGGTGGGGAGCATACAACCTCCCCAGGGGGAACGGGTGGATGAGGAGAGGCAGTCCAAAGCGTGAGCACCTAGACCACCCGGCTCAGGGGGCTGCTGGGAGACCCCAGTGACATGGCACAGAGAGCCGGTGACAGCCACATAGTTTGCAGGACCCCTGCCTTTGTGCCCCTGGAGGAGGACTGGCTGGAGGTACCTACCCATCCCTGGTGCCCTCAGCTGCAGGCAGAGGCGAAAGATGGTGGTGGGAACCGGCAGTGGCATCCAGCGGGTGATGCCTGGGAGGGCCCTCGTGCGTGGGGGACAGGATGCCTGGAGCGAGCCCATTATGAGGAGTGATGGTGCCAGGATACACACCTGCAGGAAACCAAGCACACAGCGCTGGGCCTTGGCCACTCCCTAGGGATGCCCGTGGCTGGCCCAGGAGCTGTGTGTGCCTGCTTAGGGAGAGAAAGACAACAAGGAAAACAAGCCAGGTTGCATTAACAGAAGTTTAGGGGCCCAAACAAGGGAGGCGATGGCCCCATTCTGCTTGGTGCAGGCCTGGGTAAAGGGCGATGACTGTGGCTGGGACCAACCCTGATAGCAGACGTGGACTGGCACGGGGTGGCCAGGCTCCTTATGTGTGTAGTGAGTGGGAGAACTGTATGGAGTAGCTGCCTCAATCTCTATGGAGATGTTCCAGGTGAAAACAAGGCTTGCTCTGGATAGCACCAGAAGCAGATGGGGACCCTGAAATGGAGACATGCAAAAACCAGCCTAGGGCTCGGTGGCAGTGCTGTTGCCTTTACACAGAATGAACTCCCCATCCTCAGAGGTATGCAAACAGAGCCTGGGGAGCCCCTGTGAAGTTCCCATAGAGAGGAGCACTGCAGAGCTGGGGGCAGAGCGGCCTGGCACATCTCCGAGAAGGGCTGCCGCGGATGGTTGCACAGGCTCAGGTTGTACACGTACAAGGTTCCAACTGAGGAGAGGAACCAGCCACACACATCCCGGCCTCAGACTGCCAACGTACAGAAGACACCTGCAGAGCGACATCCCCTTGCATCAGCTTTGCCCCGTTCAGGCAGGTAGGTTAACCAGACAG
Organism: Oryctolagus cuniculus; assembly: GCF_051225735.1. Lineage (NCBI taxonomy): Eukaryota > Metazoa > Chordata > Mammalia > Lagomorpha > Leporidae > Oryctolagus > Oryctolagus cuniculus. Next base: position 120,194,011 of record NC_142873.1, on the reverse strand, counting down.
GGGAGGACACGTGGTCAGAGGCAGATGGTGGTCCAGGGGCCCAGCAGAGGCTCTGAGAGTTTCTGAGGCTGATGATCCCCAGATGTCTCCACCAAGGAACTCCAATCGGGGAAAATGACCCCCGATTCTTAGAGGGACACAGCAAGGCTGCAAGTCTTGAAGCTCGTAATTTTATCTGAACATAGGGGGCCCGTTAGTAGGAACTGACATCATTTCCCCTAAGGTCAATGCATCAGGTTGGTGCCCAGGGTGACTGTGCACCAGGGGCTGTGCCCAGAGTGTGACCAGCCAGTGCGTCCCTGCGCCGGCAGTTACACTCTGAGTATCACTCTGGTCATTGTGGGTCCAGATCCAAGGCTTTTCATCATCCAACAAGCGGCAACATGCGAACACACCAGACTCCGCTCATGGATGGGGAGAAGAGAGAGACAGGAACAAGGACTTCAGATGATCAGAAGTCCCATGGTGGGCAGCTCCCTGTCTCCCAAGTGGTAGGGACAAAAAGCCCTGGGACTGCGGCGTGGAGCGTGGTCTGGGCATCCAGCTCAGGGCCTCAGCTCTGGTCGGGGCTTTGCAGCTGGCTGGCACACGCTCTCCCGCTCCCCATTTCAGTCCTGGGCCTACAGCCTCGGGCATCTCTGCTCCCAGGGGTAGTGCCACTCATCCCTCCATCTCTCGGTCACACTGTATGCTGGGGTGGGGCAGATCAGGGGGCAGGGAGGCACCTGGAGGGGTGTGTGTGAGGGAGCCTGGCTCAGTACCACTCACCACTCTCCTCAGCACCTCCTCGTCTGCCATCTTGAACCAATTTGGAGGCGTGACAGCTGGGAAGGCCTGGAATCCCGATAAATCCTGCCCTTCTCCCTCTGCTCACATCCTCACGGCTCGTCAGTCACGCTGGCCTGGGTCTGCTACACACAGGCCTGTGGGTAAACGCCTGAGGTGTCTCAGGAAGGCGGCAGCCAGCCCCTCCTGCGAGACCAGCATACAGGAGCTCCCTACAGCCAGCCAGTGGCCATCTCTCCTCACTCTGCCCTCTCTGTTCCTGATTCTCCCATCCTGTCTCCTGCTTCTCTCGTGCCTGTGCAGCCCTGGGTGAATGGGCACATGGAGGGCGACTGTGTGTGTGTGTGCACGAGAGACTCTGAGCCCACGAATGGCACTGAGTGGCAATGATGGACTCACTGACATGAGCTACAGCTTGGCCGGCCTCTCCCCGGGATGCCCCTCTTGGGGCTGTGAAGCAATGTCATCAATCATTGGCCACGAGTGCTTAACCTCCGGCCCTAACATCTGTTCCCAACCAGGCCGCAGGCGTCTGCTGCGTGGTCTGCAGAAGAGCCTGGCCGGCCCGGACCCCTGGTGACTGCTCGGTTCTTCCCTCTCTGCTGCGCTGGAAGCCCCTCAAGGATAGGGGCCAGCACAGGGCCTGGCATACAGCAGGTGCTCAGTGTGGCACAGGAGCAAGCCGCTAGAGGGCAGCAGACTGGCTAAGAGCACAGTCAGCAGTCAAATGGCTTGGGTTCAAATCCTGCTTGGGCTGCTTGTTGGCATGGGGGAGCATGAACCTCAGGAGGCTGGTGTGAGGGTCATGGGAGTTACTACACATGGCAACAGTCCCGAGAACAGCTGCTGGGACATGCTCTTGCATTTGTACTCCCAGGGAAACTGAGTCAAAGCTTGGAAGACACTGCTTCCTGGCTGACACGGAGCAGGAGCAGCAGGTGCTGGCAGTCACAGTGCCAGCCCCGAGGCCCCGCAGACCTGTGGTGTTGCCTCAACGGACTTTTCCCATCTGTAGCATGGACATAATAGCTGGGGACTAGACAAGATGCTGCTTTTGAAGTGACTGGCCAGGCATGTGTTCACAACATGGTTGCTGCTGGCCTTGTCCCTTCCCCCAGGACAAACCCGGGGCGGGCATCTGGGGGAACAGGCTTCTAACTGGCTCTGCTGGTGACCTCTCTGGATGACCCTGCACTAAGCCCTGCTCCATCCCAGGCCTGAGTCCTCCCAAGGTATGGAGGCTCACAGAATCTCTGCACTGGGGGCAGTCACTGCTCAGCAGCTGCAGCCCTCTTCCCTGCGGAGTCAGAAAGTGGCCTCAGGGTCCTCCTCAACACTGGTCCCCATGCAGTCACTGCCGGACACTGAGACGGCACTGGGGATACCCTCACTCGGGCTGGGGCATCCCTACCGTGCCTTCCCAGCCCTGCTGCTTTAGAATTCTGACCCTGGGAGAGGCAGCCTGCAGCAGGGGGACCCCGTCCCTCCTCCAGGGCAGCCACCCTGAGGTGTCCCCGCCCTTGTCTGAGCACAGACCCCTGCAAAGAGGAACCCATAAGAAGGGGTTCAAAGCCTCTTCCCAGGGTTGTGTGGTGAGTGCTCTGACTTAGTTTAAATCTGCTGCTGCTTCAACATTGACAGGAAAGAATAAAACACTAGAAAACTTTTTTTTAAAAAAAAATGCTTAAAATTGTTGGAGTAATTCAAGAAATCCCAGAGGGTGGGCAGCGCTTTCTGCTGGGATGCTGTGGTTTCTTTAGGGACAGTGGGGGGTGGAGCACAGGCACTGTTCGCTGGAATCCAAGGGCCAGGCTGCTCGGGTCTGGGTTGGAATGCCTGCCCCGTGGCCACAGCTGCAGGAGGGTCAGGCAGAATGAGCCTGCAGGGTCGTGTCTTGGGCCACTTGGGCTTCGTGATGAACTGGAAGGAGCCTGCTTTCTCCCAAGGCAGAAGTCGTGCTGGGGATTAAGTGAGTTTCATGTGGAGGCCATGGCTACATGGGCACATGCAGGTGCCCAGGGCAGCTTGGGCCACGAGGAAGGGCCCAGAGTAAACCCTGGGAGTGGCACCTCTCTACCAGGTGTCAATGTCTCCCCTGACCAGCTCTGCACGTGAGCCACGCTGGCCATGCCCTGCAAGAGCTCACAGTGTGGTGGGCGAGACAGACAGGAAACAGGGAGACTGCCTGCAGGAGGGGTCTAGGAGGCAGGGTCAGAAGGAAGGGCAGGAGCCCCCTTAGGGAAGAGAGAGAAAGGTGGGGGCAGGGTCCTGAGAACCAAAGGGAGCAGAGTGTTTGGGGGACCCAAACAGTGAGGCCCCAGGAAGCCCATGGGGCCCTGGAGACCAGACTGAGAGGGGTAGGGCAGTGAGGAGCGTGAAGGAGTGGCTGACTCACGACAAGAACCGCAGGGAGATGATGGAGAAGCAGGGAGCTGGCAGCAGAGAGGCAGCCACATCCAGAGGAGTGCCCATGGTGCATCACTGCTGTCCCAGGGGGAAGGCTGGCAGAGAAGGGGCCCTCCCAGGCTGTGCCCCGGCCCTGCCTCCCCACACACATACCTGGAAGCAGTTCCTGGCCCAGGGCACGGCCGCCCTTCCCATCACCGGTGGTCAGCTGTGTGGACGCCTGGAGCTGCTGCAGGGCCAGGCACTCAGCCAGGACATCGGCCTCGGTATCAGGGCCCGCGTGCAGCTGGGGAGTAAGCAGAGGAAGAGGGGTGCTGGCGTGAGACCACCTGTCTGTCAGTGTAGGGGACGGGACAGGTCAGGAAGGGACGGTGATTCCGGGGCAGGACGCTTCTCCTCACCATGCCTGCATGTCCTCCTCTGTGGAATGGGGCTGCTGATTACGCTGTGAAGATCATGTTAGCCTGGATCATCTGAGAGGCAGACGGATGCCAGGATGAGAGCCAACGTGCAAGGATTTTCACAGAGGAAGTGCTGTGTGTGACGACAGGGGCACAGCCAGGAAGGGACCCAGGATAGGAGGGAGGGAGGAGAGGCAGATGGAATCTTCCTGGATGGGAGCCAGAGATATGGGGGGGGGGGGGGAGTGTGACTCTCAGGAGCTTGCACACTCAGGCACTGGCTGGGAGCAGCACAAATGCCAAGACCCAGAAGAAAGTGCATGACTGGGACCCCCAGGAGGAAGCTGGGGGCCCACGAGGTGCACTCCATGGCTGCACCAGGGAGAGCTGATATGAGACACAGCAGGCAGGCAGCAAGTGTCTGTCTCTCCCCTCTACTCCCCCTCTGCTCCATCCTCCTTCCTTTGTGGTGCGAAGAGCAGTGGAAACTGTCCAGGAAGAACTGGGTCCAAACCTCACTCCACCTGTTACTCCCTGTGTGACACTGAACAAGTGACTAAACCTCTCTGGGTCTCACCATCCTGCCCCAGGCTGCTGGGAAGTAACAAGATCAGGATGCAAAGTCACTTTGTGCAGTGCTGTGGGCGGGGCTGGCTGGATGCCAGCTGGCTGAGCCACACGTGGTGGCACGTGGACTCGAGGTCATTTGGCTCATTGCAAGCCTGGGCTGGGATGTGCTCAGGAACCTGAATGGTTGTCTGGCCAACAACTCTGGGCCATTCCCAATGACAGTCACCGTAGACGGTCACCCCAGAAGGAGGGATGGCACCCTCAGGGTGCTTGGCGGTTGAGGGTGCAGGCGCCAGATGGGAAAGGCCCTTTCTCCCAGGGATATCCTGCTGCTCGACAACCCCAGCCAGAAGCCCCGGAGCCTGGATGCCCCAGATGCTCATGGTACCCAGGACAGGAGAGACTCAGGGACGTGAGGGCCCCATCCCCCGCCACCAGCAGCTGAGAGTGAGCCTTGAGGGTTACTCCACTCTGCTTGCGAAGGGCCAGGCCCTGGGTGCGGGGAAGGCATGGCCAGCCTTGCTGAGGCGCTCAGCTCCCTGACCCAGCAGCTGTTTTCCATGTAAATTAAGTTTCTGGCAAGAGAGGGCCGAGGCATGTTCTTGCAGACCGCGATGTCGATCGGATTAGGAGCAGCAGGAGAGGAGAATTAAGGAAGAAAAGCATTTCTAATTCTCTCTGAAACGCAGCGGGGCTGCCAAGGACTTGTCATAATATAGGGTCGCTTTACCCAGAGAGACACATCAGCCCGCCGGCTCCTAATGGACGCTTAGTGTTGGGAAGTTTGCAGATCCGCGGCCTCCAGTCCCCAGGGGCTCTGTGTGCGCCAAGCACAGGGCCTGGGAAAACCAGGGCAGGATTCTGGTCCTCAGGCACAGGTTTGCTGGCTCAGGACACAAGCCTTCCTGGCGTGGAGCCCCAGCCTACCGAAGCTGGGCCACTCCTTGTCCCCACTCCGGCCCCTCAACCTGACAGCGGTGGGAAAAGCTCAGGCCCTGGAGACAGCTGGGCCTGGGATGGATCCCTGGCTCTGTCACCCTGGGCTGCGTGACTCTCTGAGCCTGTTTCCAGATATCTAAAATGGGAGAAAAAATCGTGCCCGCTTCTTGGGTTACAGTGCGTGAAGCACCAGGCACAGCATCTGAGCCGAGGAGGCACTGGGACCAGCGCTCAGCCTCCCTTCTCAGGGTGGCGTGGAGGTGGCACTGCCACAGGGAGCTCACTGTGCAGGCTTAGACCACGTCCCTCCTATGCTCCGTGGCATCCAGTGGCACTCCACTCCGTGGAGAGAAAGTCTCAAGCCGCTGCCCTCGCCCCATCACCTTTGCCACCCATGTCTGCTCACTCCCAGCACCCATCTCTGCCTGCCCCAGCTCACGGACTAAAGCAGCCTGCAGGCCTTGCTGTTTCACCCTCGCGGGACCACAGTGCAGGGAAGGTGGCTGCTACACAAGGTGTTCCACAAATCTTGCTGAGCAATGACTGCGCTCCTGCCCTCTGTCGCTCCTGTGTGCTGCTCGTGTCCCCCCAGTCCCTGGTGCTTCTCTTCACCCCTCGCCCTCCCTGGCATCCAGGCACCCCCACTCCCATGGCCCTCTGGAGCCTGCATCAACCCTGTGCAGCAGGCTCTGCCCCAAGTTGTGATCCGCCTGAGGCCTGGGTCCCTGAGCAGCTCACCCAGTCCTCATCTCAAACGGAAGCCGCTGCTCTCCCCTGCAGACCTGCTTCCCTGTCAGGTTCTCTGTCCTGAGAGGACGGAAAGGCACCACCGTCCTTCCTGTCCCCTGAAGCCTGGCCCTGGGGCTCCCGCTGCTCCCCCTCCCAGCCCAGCCCAGCCCAGCCCCTCCTGTCGGCTCCTACTCTGCCCCAAGCTAGTCTCCACCATCTCTCTGGGTCTGCAGAAGCAGCTTCCCTGCCTGATTTCCAGCCACTGCCCCAGGCCTTTCTCCCCAAGGCCTCAGAGCCGGGTCTCGAGGTGCCATGACCGTCCTCTGCTCCTAACTCCTTGAGGGCACCCGCTGTCCATCAGACATACTCAACCTCTGTGGCAGCTACCCCTCTTCCTCCCTGTGCTGCCTAGCTGGAGACAGGCGAGTGTCCGCTGGTCCTGCACACACCCTGGGCCTCAGGCTCCAGTCCTCACTCAATGCCGCTCTCTCTCTGGGGCGCACAGTTTACCTGCCCTGCCCTGCCCAGTGCTATGAAGACACACACCCTTCCTGTTCTGAGTTTTTGAGTCTCTGGTCAGCATGGCTGTAAACCCTTCACAGCAAGTCTACTCTCCAACCTGATGGTGAGGAACAAGAAGCAGGGAGGTGCCAGCCAGGGTTGGTTCCAGTGCGCACACCCCTCACGCCTGGGGCCATTTCTCCCATAGACCCTCCTGCTCCTACCTAGATGGGCTCCAGCCCCCTCAGGCGTGCCCCTGACGACTCCTGCACCCCACTATCACCATCGAGGTTGTAACACAGAATCACCACTTCCTGTCCGCCTCACCCACCAGGCACTGAAAGCGGGACTCACCAGGACTGGACATCAAATGTTTATGACGGAAGTTGTGGTAAGCAGGCAGGCGGACGGAGAGGGGAGCTGCTTAGGGCCAGGGGGTAAGGAAGGAAGGGCTGTGGGTCAGACACACTTGGGGCCTGGTGGGAGGCAGATGCATGGGCGGACGGACTGGTGGATGGCGGTATTCCCAGTGTGTGGACAGGGAGCAAGGGTTCCTGATGTGACAGGACAGGCGGCCGGGAGGCACGGGGTCATCTGTGGAGAGGGCCTGGCACAGAGGCTGTCTTACCTTCTCACGCACCTGTTGTTCTTTGGCCGAGTGTGCCTTCACGTGCTTGCGGAGGGAGCTGGGGTCTGTGTAGCGCTTGGAGCAGCCAGGGATCTGGCAGGCATACGGCTTCTGTAACATCAGAGGGCACAGGGACGTGAGGGGCCCCTCTCAGGGCCAAGGTCCCCTGTGTCACCTGACACGGGTAGGATGATAGGTGAGGGTAAGCTGCAGGCCACAGGGGTAGGCAAGGGGCGGTGGGGCAAGGCCTGTGTCTCCACTCCACCAGCATGCTAGGACTTTTGAGTTTTACTTCTGTCCTCTGCAAACCGGGGCTGACTGAGTTCTAAGGGTTCTTGCAGCTCCGGCACTGATCTGAGGAAAGTGTCCCCATTGTATCCCATAGCTGCGAAGTGGCAGCAAGAGCACAAGGAGTAAAGTGAGCCGGGCACCTTGCAGAGAGGTGGAGGAGGAAGTGGGGGAGGAGGGAAGAGAGGGGTAAGAGGGTACAACCCAGGGCAGGGAGTGCGATCAGCAGGGCAAGCCTTGGGGGATGGGTTGCACCTGGTGCTAGCCTCAGAGTCCCCAAACTGCTCTCTGGGTCACAAGAAACACAGCTCCTCCTCCCAACAACTGAGGGAGGCCACAAGGGAGCTGGCTCTCAGCACAGGCCTGGGGTACTGGGGGTAACATTCCTGTGTGATGAGTGGGTGGTCTCTTCCCATGGGCTCCCAGTACCCACCCACAGCATACAAGGAAGACCCCCAAATCCACCCCCTGCCTCTGCTGGGTTCCTGCCCCCAGGCCTCTGTGCCCCCCGCCCTTGCAGGCAGATGGCCTTTGGAGCAGGCCATGCTCTGGCCTCCTACTTCCCTCAGGGGCTCCATGCTGCTCTCAGAACACCGGCCACCTCTCGGCACTGGAGGCCTTTGACATGAGCCTGCAAGCCTTCGCTCCTCTGCCTGCCCCTGCACCCAACCAGCCCCCCACCGGACTGTCTCCCCTCCCCCTCAGCCTGCACTGGCCACCCCATGCAGCTGCTGCATGTGTGCAGTATCCCTCCGCTGTCGGGCCTCGCAGGGGACTCGTGGCTCCCACTGCTCCCAGTCTCTCTCAAGGGGCTTCCACAAGGCCCTGCCTGGGGCCTCCAGCTGCTTCAGGTGCTTGCAGTGGCTCTGCCCCCACAGAACCCTCTGTCCTCCTGGGGCAGCGGGGGATGGCAGAATGTTTGGAGGAAATGCCACCTGTCAGAATAAGCACCAGGGACTCCTGGGCCGGCATGCACCTGCCCTTAATCCTGCAGGTAACATTGCCCTAGAGGCCGCTCTGATCTTGGGCCCAGGGACCTTGTGGGAAGGGGAAGCCGAGGAGACGACCATACCTGGGTGCTGCCGCAGAGGGTTTCCGGGTAAAGAAATGGAGGAGAGCAAAAAGAAAGAGACAGAGCAGTGAGAAGCCCCAAGGCTGACGGGAGGGGTGGACGGCCGCAGTGGACTGCCCGCCCTCCGCCCCCAACCCGCCCTGAAACACACACACACACACACAGCCTCTCTCTCCGAGGGCCCTGCCCTGGGGCCCGCTGAGCTCTGTCCCCCTGGGAAGGCTGATACCCATCGACAAGGATCTGTCAAAAAGCAAACAAACAGCTTGGTAGATGCAGGCGCACTGGGGGAACAGGGCAGCAAGGCCCATCTCTGTGTTTATCTTTCCAGGGCCTGACGCGTGCAGAACATTCCTTGGGCCCAGCTCCCCCGTGCGCCCTCAGGAAACCCTGTGGCTGTCCCAAGCCAGCAGCCAAACCTCAGGCACGAGTCCCCTCGAGGCTCCAAGCCCTCTTGTCAGTGACAAGGCTGCTCTGCTGGGTGCTGGGCGGAGGGTCCACTGCACCCCACGGAGCCACCTGGGTCTCTGTGGCTCATTCACCTGGTGGTCCCTGGGCACGGGCACTTTGCCAGCACTGGCCGTCCACAACCACACTGATGCCCGCTCTTACCCCACAAGGATCAGCCTTGCAGATCCCCGCAAATGAAAAATCAAGGCTCATCTTTTGCCCAAGATGTCATAGTGAATATACCTGCAGGACACCCCATCTCCTCTGTGACCGGTATCGGTCCAGGGAGCAGGCAAAGGCGAGATGGCTACTTCCCCAACCTGCCGGTGGGGAGACAGCGCCAGAGCATGACAACAGCCTAACTTGGGCCCCCATGGGAGTCTGTGTCCCCAGGCCTGGGGCAGAGCAGGACTCAGGTGTGCCCGGGCAGCAAGGGGCAAGGACGGGCAAAGCAAGGCCGAGCAGACGGTGACTATGCGGCCCCCAACCTGGTACCTTGGTGGTGCTGGCTTTCCTGAAGGAACCGAGTCTTGCAGAGGGAGGCAGCTTTCCTCAGACCTCCAGGAGCAGAGCAGGGCCAGGGTCAGAACTCAGCTCATTCCTCTCTACTTTTCTTGCTCTCATTCCCTGATGCCAGCAGGAAGCTGGAGACAGAGCTAGGTCCTCTCTGGAAAACTAGGCCCCCATGGGGCCCTGGGGAGTCTGTGCAGGGAGTGTGGGTACCAGTGGGTACAGGCTTGGCTGTTGCACCTCCCAGGCTTCCCAGGCCCTCTTGGGGAGACGAAGGCCTGGGATCAGCCTGCAGGCTCATTCTGTGCCTGCCTTGACCGTCACACACCAGGGGAGGGCCAGAGGCCTGTTGCTTTGGGGCTGGGTCCAGGAAATAGTGGGGAGGCAAGAAGGAGGGGGTGAGTCAGGGTAGATGACCTGAGAGCCCAGGGAGACGTCTCCCAGGTCCCCAGCGGGGAGAAGGCGGGGGTGGGGGGGGTGGGGAGACTGGTGCTGGCAGTGCTGCCCTGGGGCCTGTGAGAGACACAGCCAAGGGTGCTGGGGCCTGAAGCATGGCTCGCAGGGCCCTGGCCAAGGGCCATAAGGGCTGAGAAAGCAACGGAGAGGTAGCCCACGGCCTGTTAGAACCCACTCCTCACCTCACGCCCCCAGCGTGACCTGGGACGGCGAAGCCTGGTGTGGGCAGGAGTCTGATTCAGGCTGGGAGAACTCTGCCTTGTCCCCTGTGTTCAGCTTCACCACCCCAGGGTGGCAGCTGAGTCAGCATTTCCAGCAAAGATCGCTGGACTTGGGGTCACACAAAGCTGGGTTTGCATCTCAACTCAGCCACATGCCTCACAGGCAGAGTGATCTAGTTTCTCTGTTTTTTAGTTTATAAAATGGGAACAAGGGTCCCTACACCTTGGGCTGTCGCCAGGTGTAAACTGGGGGTGGGGGTTCGTGGGTGACTCTGTGGGCACCTGCTCCAACCCCAGGAACACCAGTACCCTGTTATTTCCTGTGCGTCCCTCCTGCCCCCAACCTTGCCCTTTTTCTGGGTCTCAGTTTTCCCAGCTGTAAGATAAGCGTCGGAGGCCCGCAGCTGAGACCTCTGCTCTTTCCCAGCCTCCACTTACCCTGTACGTCTGCACACTAGACAGGCTGGGCTGCTGACCACTCGGGTCTCCCAGCCTCCACTTACCCTGTACGTCGGCACACTGGACAGGCTGGGCTGCTGACCACTCGGGTCTCCCAGCCTCCCACCCCCAGAGTTCCCCAAACATCCGCAGGAGGAGCAGAGAGCAGGCCTGGGGCCCTGATGCGGACTCTGGCTGCAGACCCCAGTGTCCTGTTGTCCCTTCACCCAGGACTCTGCCATCATCCAGTGGTACACTTGTGAGCACGCACTGGCCTCCTGGAGCCCCTGACAGCAGGGTTGGCATGGGGCATATTGTTTTAGGGAGTGCTCTGTCAAGCGCTGTGATCTTATGCACATGGGGAGGCTTGGCTATACCTGGGCCTACCGCTGCAGGCTACCCAGATCTGGCACAAATGAGGGGAGGGAATAGAGAGACACGGGTGTCTGGAGGTCACTGTGGCAGCAACCCAAAGTCTTAGGGGCTGCCCACCTCGACTCCTCACCAACAGTTCTCAACGGACAGAGGACTTGGGCCTGTCTCTGGAGGGGGTGAGGACAGAGGTCTGCACTGAGTGGGAGGGTGTAGGAGAGTAGGCACACTCTCCCTATGGCGATACACAGGATGCTGGTGCCCAGGCTGGTACCATGGGCCAAAACAGTGGTTCTCAACTGGAGGCGAGTGTGCTGCTACCCCACCCCTAGGACAACTGACGATGTCTGGAGACACTGTAGGCAGTCACCATTGTGAGATGGGAAGTAGCCTCCCCTCTGTCTAGTGGATGGCGGCCACAGGTAACTGCTAACATCCAGCAGCGTACAGGACCCTCCCTGTCAAAGACGTTTCCTGCCCTAGATGTCAGCGTGGCTACAGGGCAAAGGCAGGGTCTGCACACGGACACGGTTCTCACTGGAGACGGGGGGGGGGGGGCCTACCGTGTCGAGGTGAGTGCGCTGGTGCTTGGCGCGGTCGCTGGAGTTGCTGAAGGCTTTCTGGCAGCCCGGGTGCTGGCACAGGTACGGCTTCTCGCCCGTGTGGCTCCGCAGGTGGATCTTGAGGTTTTCCAGCCGTGAAAAGGCTTTGCTGCAGCCTTCAAACTGGAGGAGTGGCCAGTGAGGAGCGCTCTTGGCCTACAGGCATGCTCCCAGGCCACCTCCCTGCCCACCCACCCTCTCCCCTCCTGCCCGAGCCCCGAAGAGCTCTGGTTCAGCTCCCCAGGAAGTGCCCAGGACTCTGAGAAAGTGCATGCCTAAATTAGAAACAGGCCACCAGGGCCAGGGAAGTACGTGGTCTTGCCACTCGTGGGTCTGAGAGGACCCCTCACCAGGGCCATCTGAAATACTGAGGCCACAGCAAGCCTGAATCAGGACTCTGAGAGCAGGTGCTCACTGCAGCCCAGACAGCCTGAGACAGAGGTGTGTCAGGCTCTGTCTCAGTGAGGCTTTGACCCCTCTTGACTCAATTCCCTGTCTTCACACTTGGGGCTGTGAGGCTACTGCTCAGTGCTAATATGAGGGACCCAGGGGTAGGGGACACTGTATGATAAGGGGGTCCGTCCACCTGCAGGGCATGATCAGCATCCACTGACTGCTCTCAGAACTACCACCACTCCCATACCTAAGGTATCTGATTTATCATCTGGCTATCTGACTGCTCAGTGCCCACCATATACCAAGCCTGAGCTGGGCAGTGGGGCATGGTGCAGCTGTGTCACTGCCTGCCTGCAGTCAGAGGGTGGGTAGTGGGCAGGCAGAGCAGCAATGAATCACAGAGAAGAGGAAACAGCAGTGGGCTGGGGGGCTCTGCCCACCCAGACCTTCCTCCCCAGGCACCAGGCCGCCTGTTCCCTCAGCCTCCACCCAGCTCTGTCCTCTCCCAGGAGTCCCCTACCTTCTAACTCCTCCCTGCCTCCTGCTGCCCCATTCTAACACAAGAGCTCGGAAGAAGTTGCTGATGTAGCAATAGGACCCTGAAGCTCTTTCTCTGAAGTGCCTCTGGCCTGGCACTCAAACCCCTGCACACCTTCCTGCCTCTCTCCTCACTCACCCATATTTGAGAATAACATCAGGACTCAGCCAATTTTGAGTGTTTGTTCATGGAAGTTGCTTAGCAAAAAATGTCCTCTCTCATAACCACTCACCCCATTCCCCCTCGGCCGTCAATGTCCAGCTCCAGTGCTGGCCAGGGCAGGCTGCCTCTTCTTGCCACCCCTCCCCAACCCCCACCATCTGACTTGATGGACGGTTCCTGAGTTAGTGTTCTGGCTGCGTGCAGGCACCTGCAGCCTCTGGGCATGGTGCTGGGTGTTTAACCACACAACAAAAACCATGAAGGATGTGCCTCAGGCACAGTGACCTGCCCAAGGTCACAGGGCTGCGACAGGACGCAGACAGACAGGACTTGGACCGAGCCTCAAGTCTCACGCTAAAGCCCAGGTGGCTCTGCTCTCCCACTGCCTTCCCAGGGGCAGGTGGCCCTTTGAAGAGAAAGAGACAGCAGTGGCAGGTCCCTCCCCAAGCAAAGTGTTCAATCCCTGGGCCCAGGGTGGAGTTGCCATTCCTGATTAGGAATGGCAACTGCAGCCTTCCAACTGGAGGAGTGGCTGGGAGGAGAGCTCTTGGCCTACAGGCAGGGCCCCAGGTCCCCTCCCCATCCACCCGGCCCTTCCCCTCCTGCCGAGCCCCCAGCCTCTGAACCAGGGCCAGTCTGGGCTTCCAATAGCAGATGGCCTGGCACAAAGTGGACATAGTCTCATTTCCCAGGGCCTAATGCTCCCAAAGGCCTGCTCATCCACGCCTTTTCTCTGGGGGCTCATCTGCAGGGGGAAGAAGGAGGGACTGGCTTCTGTTCACATCTACATTTGGAACCTGACACCTCCCTCTTCGGAGATGGGCACCCTAGCTTTTGCCCTCCCCAGCTTCAAAGGAACCTTATCTGTTAACAAGGCGGGTAGGGGTAATGGCTGGAGAGGACCAGTGGCAGTGTTCACACCCTGTAGTCCACCCTGGGAGGTCAGTGTCCCCAGGCTGGGGCAGTTCAACACATGTGGTGATTTTCCGTGCAGGCCCATTCATTTGGACAGAATGTCTCCAGCCTGCTGGGTAAACTGAGATACAGCAGGAACACAGACACAGATCCTCCCCTCCAGCTGCTCAGAGCCCATGTGAGACACACACACAACTGCCCCTCTCCCCCTCCATAAAGCATCACAATTGAGCTGTCATGGAGTGACACACAGGGGCTGTAGCAGTCCAGAGGAGATACCATAGCCAGCCCGGGGGCCATGAGGCTTCTTGGGGGGACAGATGGCTGCACTAAGTGGGGTGCTGGGTGGGAGGCGTGGAAGACACAGGTAGGAAGTTATTCAACACCCATGCATTTAGCTTATTCAACCACTGGCTCACCTGAGCCTGGAACCATGAACCCTGTGGTTTACCAAAGACAGTGGGGCACATGGGCCTTGAAGGCCAAGGTAAGGCAGGCTCAGGGGCACCTGAATCCCTGTGGAGGCCTCTGAGGCTGATGTGGGCTCCAGCAGGTAAAGAGCCTGGGGAGGTCACAGGCCTGACAGTGGGGCTCAGCCTCCAGGCTGACGCATCTGGACACCACCTTAGGGATGGCGGGGACCGTGAATGGGCCTAAGAAGAGAGGGAACAGGGACAGATATGTGTTCTAGGAAGTCCTCTCTGGCTGCTGGCAGGAGGTGTGGGCTGGGAGAAGGCAGTTGCAGCAGAGATGAGGGTCACCAAGGCCCAGTCCAGGGCAGAGGCACTGGGTAGAGCAGAGGCCAGAGTAGACGGCCTGAACGTAAGGATAAGGGCTCGGGGACGGCAAGTGGGTCCCAGGTGAGCTCCATGCTCGCCTCTCTGTGGAGGCCCCACTACACTGCAGGCTGTGTGTGCTGGGGCTGCTCCAAGGCCACCTACCCACAGCTGGGTCATGGAAGCTGTTCCACTTCCCACTTCCAGATCGTTGGGCCTTTCCCATGCGCACAAACCCAAAGGAAATCCCATTTGGGGAGCAAAGAGGCCACAAACCTACTTGCTCAGCTGCCATGCCCTGTGCGATGGAGGGAACCGGGCAGGAGAGGGGGCTTCCTTTTGGCATTTGGCTTGCCCCACTGCTCCACTCCGGCTGCACAGTGAGGAGACTGCAGCAGAGAGCATAACTCGTGAGCTGCGTCTTCTTCCTGATTTCTGAGAGTGTGCTGGTCCCTGGAGACCGGTATATCATCTGCTTCCCCGGGCTCCCTGAGTCCCTGCTGGGGCCAACCCTCCCACCTCAGCACCACTGCTCCCGTCCCTGCCTTTGTTCACCCTGTGCCCCTCCTGGGACACCTTCCCTTCGGACTCTCCTACAGCCGAATTTATACCTTTTTCAAAAGTTCGGGATCCACGGTTCAGTGTTCATGGTCTTCCAACCCGGCCAGTCTCTCCCACCCGTGTGCCCCCACATCACGCCACAGCTGCAGCCGTCTCTGAACCTGCCATGGATTTCCATGCCCTCCGGGCTTGTCCAGGGCTGTTTCCTAGCCTGGAATGCCTTTTCTTCATTCTCATTCAGCCAGCACCGCGTGAGCACCACCCGCTCCGACACGCCATCTCCTCCCCTCCTCTGAACACCCGAGTTTGCAGGAAGGTTTTCACTGCAGTCACCCCTCATCTCCACACTCCATGCTGAATTTGAGAGCTCCCTGAATGCAGGGCCGGCGTCTCAATCACGGGGCACAGGGGGGTTCAGACGTACAATCCAGGGAGCAGGCATGTCACCCAGCCGGTAGATACCTGTGTCCCACCCTGGTGCCCACGTTTGATTCCCATCCCTGGCTCCTGACTCTAGCTTCACACTAATGTGCACCCTGGGAGGCAGCTGGTGATGGCTCAGGTAGCTGAGTTTCTGCCACCCAGGTGGGGCATCTGGAATGAGCTGCTGGCTTGGACCTAGTCCAGTCCTGGCCACTCTAGGCATCTTTCTCTCTCTCTCTAATTAAAAGCAGTAATAGAGAGGTGTGAATAAGAGTAGGGATCTATGCATACCAGTGAGTACAGCTCCGCACTCCAGTGTTCCTTAAAGTACCACAATGCATGTGTGTGCACACGGATGCCCATACCGTGCCCATGGACCTCAGCCCACCTGCGTCCCGCTCCCCACCCCCAAACTTCCCTGAGCTGGGACACAGGCTGGACTATAACATGCAGCTGGTCGGGTCTGGATGAGCACACTGAGGGTGCTCCAGGCGGAGCCACACCCCCACCAGGACCAGCACTGAGACACCCAGGAGTTCATCCCTACTCAACAGCCTCATGGAGCAGAGGATGGGAGCTCTCACTGGGTCAACACCTGCTGTGCTCGGCTGAGCTGGGCGCAGTGCTGTCACAGATGTGACCGCCCCTCTTCGGCCCTCTGGGTAAGTATGACTGCCCCCACTGTCAGAGGCAGCTCGGTGGTGACAGACATGGGGTCCGGGGTGGGCTGACCCAGGCCTGTGTCTTGGCTGCTCCACTTACCAAGTGGCTCACACTGTCAGTTCTCTGAGTCTTGGTTTCATCATCAGCCCCACCCGCCATGGAGAACGGTTGTGAGGAACAAATGGCATAATGCATAGCAAGTGCTGATCCTGGCACCAAGTTCCCTCCACGGTAGGGATCCCTTGGTGTGGCACTCCACCCAGGGTGGCTACCCTGGCCACTGTCCCTCTGCAGGGCTGGGGGCTGTATGGATACATGTGTGACCTCCCATTCCCTAACCCCTGCCCTCACTCCCCTCCACCTCTGTCTGCATGCTGCCTGGACCAACCTCCTCTCTACACCCTGGCCTACAAGGTGGTAGGAGGGTATCAGGCTCTGCCCAGACTAGGGCTGTGGAGCAGGCTGGGGATGGAAGTGGGGCAGCTGGAGCCCCTGCCCTTCTGCCCCAGTTCACTGGCTGTGATCTTCCCAATATTCTACCCCCCAACCCCAAAAAAGTCCTTCATGCTCTAGGGCAGGTTGTGCCCTGGACAGACACCTGCCTCTGTGTATCCCACCTGCAGAGCAGACCTTGGGCAAGGGCTGGGTACATATACGTGGGAGGCAGGGAGGGTGACTGCTCCCATGCACTAAGGGCACTGAGTCTGGGCTAAGCCGCAATTGGAGCTTCCATCTCTTCTGAGAGGGGAGTGGAGCACCCACCTGCAGCATAGCTGCCCCTTCCCTCCAACCAGTCTCTTCCATCGGGTGTCTGCCCACTCTTGCCCCCACACCCCTCGAGGGCCCCCACCGCCTCTCCTCTCTTGGCACATCGATTCCCATCTTACCTCCCTCTGCTGCACTCTTGTATACCTGACAGCCAGCAGGAGTGGGGACGCAGAACGCCCATGACTCCAAAGCAGAGAGCGCTCAGAGTGCTGGGAAGGGGTTGCTCTGGGGCAGGCAGGAGCTGCATGCCTGGGCAGCACGTGGACAGTGGGTGCTGGGGAAAGCACCTCGTGCAGAGGACGAGGCTTGACATGGGCAGCGAGGCTGCTGGGGGTCACTGTACTCGAAGCAGCGGAGGAGCTGCTGAGCCAGAGCAAAGACAAGCAGGGAGGGGACAAAGGAGGAGGACTGGGAGCCTGGGGCTCCTGCACTCATAGACACACATGGGTTAGGGACTGATTCCGGAGCAGGTGAGTTGGGGGAGCAGTGTCCCACAGGACATCTCAGATACCACTCTGTGCAGTGACTGGTGTGGCCAGTGACTAGGGTGGCATGAGGCTGTCCACACGGGGACTCTGGAGCCATGTCCATGGCTAGACCACCCAGCCTCTGCCTCACTCTGCACCTGAATGCCCGTTCCCTCGTCCCTGTCCCTGTCCCAGGGGAATGCCTCCTGCTGAACATCTTTCAGGTCTGCCTGCTTCATGCCTCTCCGCCTGCTGCCCTGCTCCAGGCTGCCAGCATTGCTGCCCTTCTCTGCCCCTCCTGACTATTCCCATGGGCACCCAGGACAAAGACCTGAGCCTAGGGGCCTGGCCCTGTCTCTCCCTACTCGAACTCTGCGTGGCTCCCCAGTGCCTCGGCGTGTACAAATCCTGACCTGGTGGTCTGGCGGGCACCACTGCCTTGCAGCACCACAGTGGGCCAGAGGCCAGTCTGGCTGCCACACTTTCCACCTGTACGACTTTGAGTGAGTTCACTTCAGTCATCAGGGCCCAGATACCTCATACATATGAAGGGGCACACAGTGGGTGCTTTCCACCAACCACAGCATGCAGGCAGCATCCTATGGGCACCTGTGCCCTCCCACAGCCCGATGTGGGCACCTTTCGCTCGGTGAGTCTGCAACACACAGGCTCACGTAACCAAGCACCCACCGGCACTCTCATCTGGCCAGAAGGAAAGGCCGCACCACAGGGAGGGGCGGACACACAGAGGGACAAGGACAGTCTTGAAAGCTGTAAGAAGGGTGATCAAGTTTTCCTTATTAACCTTAAAATACACCTTAAGATGAAACTGGGGTGAATTCAGAACTGTTCTCAATGGCAGGGGACACCCTCTCAGACACCTGTCACTGGCGGGGTGCCAGGGGTGTGTCACTGAGTCAAGACAATGTGCCCTGCCATGAAGCTGCTTCCCAGACCCATTCTGCAGATGAAGAAACTGAGGCTCATAAAGGTGACATCGCTGGCCCAGGTCACACAGCTGGCAAGTGACAAAGCTGGGATGTGTCCTTGCTGATGTGGCTGTGTGACCGTAAGCACTACATAAAGCGCCCACCACAAGTTGTCCCTGAGGAGCAATTACTGTGACCTGAGCTTCAAACTGGGCCATCGTGGGTTCTGTTCCTGGGCCGGGGCCGGGGCCAGGCCCTGCACACACACGGAGCTGAAGCAGGGGAGGTGGGCGCTCTCTGTGACGTGCCACACAGAGAGGAAAAGCAGGCAGCACAGAGCAGAAGAAAGCCTGGCGGATCCACAGAGCGCGGCCCTCACATGTGGGGTGTGTTAGGAGAAAAGATGAAAATAATGGGGGAAAACACCCCAGGAACCGTGAAGGCCCGGACCATCTGGAGTTTTATAGTAACAGGCAGGGGAAAATCAGAGCCTAATTGAAAAAAGTCCACTGCAATCCATTACTGCTGCGTGCAGCTCCACAACGGGGGCAGGAGATGAAAGACAGGGGAGCCATCGTGGGAGCTGGGAAGGGGGTGGCATCTCCCCCCAAGACCCAGCCCAGGAACCCTGCACATTCTGCCTGGGCTGGGGTGGGCTGAAACTCTAGATGAACTGTACACGGGACGGGACACCAGCGTCTGCAGGCCTGGGTTCACCCCACACCCCACCCAGCAAGCGGCCTTCTCAGCTCAGATCCTGCAAATGAGCCCTGCACGGTGCCTGGCACACAGCTGCGCCAGGAAACAACCACTCTCCCCCGGCCCCTGGGGAAGAATCCAGGGTTCTGGTTCCCACGTGAGGAAGGCGAGCCAGCATCACAAACCGGAAGCCAGGACGTCACACACCAAGAGGCTGGCACTGGGGCCCCACTGCCTGGAGGGAGCCTCGAACATGGGCAGGTCACATCCCGCCTGGGTCCTCATTTTTCTCCTCTCTAAAATGGGTCCACCACAAACAGCTGTTAAAAGTAAACAAAAGGAAATGCCCAGCGCAACAACTGGCAAACAGTTGGTGCCTAATGAATGTCAAGTTTCATCCCCTTGGCAGGCACAACCCCAAGAGGAGGGCAGGCCTGGTTTCTCATGCTCTCACTAACAATCTGGATGCAGGGGGTAAGCAATGAGTTTGGGGGAACGGGGCACGAGGCGGGCCAGGGAGGAAATGCCTCCAGTTCTGGCATTTGTCAGTGACTTGCTTCTAAACAAACACATTTCTGGTTTAAGGGTAAAATATATTGGGTTACAGCAGTCTGGCAGGCCATTCAGGGATCGACTTCTCGTTTTTGTACAAACTTTTTAAGTTACTTACAACAATGATTTGGATGGGAGAAACGTGCGGGGCCAGATCCTTCTCCAAGATGTCACATAATTCTGTATTTGGCCAGCTTTAAAGGCCAGCCAGCCGGGCGCTGAGGCCCATTCCTCGGGCCTGCACCCTGGGAGGGGCACGCTGGCCGGCCTGAGGTTGCTGCACTCAGATTCCCTTGGGGTTCCTGTGGGGTCACCTCAGGCCTCACCACTCCTTGGGAGGGGGGGGGACACATCGAGGCAAGAAAGGAAGGGACAGATTGGATGAGAGCCCGGGGATGGTGTGGGAAGGTCTGGGCCAGACTCTGTGCTCAGCACTGTTAGACCGCTGAGGGTAGGGTCTAAGCTGTGGGCTCATGCTGCTATCACACAGATGCAGGACTGGACAGATGTTTGCAGGAGGGTAGCTGGGACCTTGGACTGGGCCGAGCTCTCCCTCAAAACCATCTCCTTGGTCTCGCCAGACGGGTACAGCAACCCTGTGGTTACAGAGGTGGGAGCCAAGGCCAGAGAATCCAGGTTACGGTTGAGGGTCCCTGAGTCCCTGAGGAAGGGTGCTGGGCTTGCCCTGGCAATGCATCCAGGAACCTGGGGCCAGTGCTGTCCTAGGCAGCCATGACTAAGGCCACCATGGGCATCTCCCAATGCCTGCTCTGCTCACTGGCTGGCAGACAAGCTGGCAGGTGGAGGAAGGCTGGGGTACAGAGCAAATCAAGGGAGGTCAGGACAGAGGGGCTGCATGCTCCCCACCCCGAGCTGGCTAGGGGTTCCCGGTTCCTGTGGAGAAGGTTCCAAGGCTGGTGGGGCAGGAGCTGCAGATGCTTTGACCCTTCCTCACCAGGATCCCACTCACAGCTCTGGCCTAGGCCCTTCTCTGGCAGAAGTCTCTGGGCAAGCAGTGGGTTCCTGTTCCCAGAAGTTGAGGGAGGCCTGCAACAGTGGCTGGCCAGTGAGGGCCAACAGGGCCAGGCCACCTCTCCAGGGGTATATGGAGCTTCCAAAAGTAGGAAGTGCACTGAGGGGGCTGAGTCGACTCCCACCAAGGCCCAACTGTACAGGTGAGGGTCCAGGGTGCCCGTGCACTCATCTGTAGCTAGACATCCATCAGGATGTAGAGAGAGGCTGGGCTAGGGGCAGATGGCGCAGAAATGACCAAAGCATCAAGCCCCAGCTGCACCTCTCTTCCCAACCAGCCCCACGTCAGAGACACAGACCCAGGACACCCACACACAAACCCTGATCACACACACCCCACACACTTCCCAGAGCCACACCCGTGACTCATGTCACAGAGACATACATGCTCACACAAAAATCCAAACATACCCCACTCCCCACAGCCTAGGACATGCACATTGGCCCATGCCTGGGATCAAGGAGGCCTCACGGGGGTTGATGTGTGCCAGGGAGACACTGCAAACAGAGTCAACACTCAGACAAGGTTTCCAGGTCAGTGGACATCCTGCACCCCTAACACAGCCAAATCCCCAGATAGCCACACCACCACAAGCTGCTCTCTGTGGCTCCACACAGCTGCAGGTGGGAGGGGAGGAGCTCCTGGAGTCTCCTGACTTCCCTGGACTGTCCTGGCTCTGGGGAAGGAAACATGGCCAAAGAGAATGCTGAAAAAGGCCTCAGGCCACCCTCTGGCCCTGCTGTCCTCTCTAGCTCAATACCCCCGCCCTGTGTCCAGCCCTTTATCCACACTATGTCCTCTCTTCACAATGCCTCTCCCTCTGTTGTCCACTCCTCTCTGTCCTTCCAGGCGTGGATCAAGACTCAGGCCCCAGCCCGAGGCCTCCCCAATCCTCCCGCTCACCCTTCTCTGGATGCCCATGGAGCTCGTCCAGCACTGCCATCACCAAATCCACTGCCTGTCTCTCCCTGCTCACCCTCCCTTCATGCACTACACGATCCCGGGGGCCTTGCTCTGTACCCAGTGGCCTGTGGGGGCCCATCATGGGAGGCAGGCACACCGCAGCCCATCCCACCTGTACAGCCAAGCCACGCGGCAGGAGCCTGCTCCTGCTTGCTGAGGAGACGTCTTTGCAGGTGGGTGCCAGCACTCCACCAGAAGCCCTTCCTGGAGGAAGAAGAGAAGGAACTTCTGGCCTCCACCCTCCCTGTAAACACACTCACCCCCATGGCCTGGACAGGATGTCCTGCTCCTGGCAGAACGGTCTGGGGTTCAGGTCCCATTCCCTCTCTTCTCTGCTCCTGTGAACCCCAGTGTTCTCACCACAAAATGGGGTGACACTCCCAGCCCCAAGCCTGTTACGGGCATGGCCTTGGTACTGGGCCCAGAGCAGGTGCTTGGTAAACATCTGTGTCCTTTCAGGCCCCCTCCCTCCCCTCCACCAAATTCCATGAAGAAACAGCAGGGGAGCAGTAGTGAGAACATCAAGGTCAGATGACCTCTGCCACGGCTGCGATGACCTTGGCCTAGTTACCTGTCTTCCCTGGCTGTGCCCCAGGGAGCTCTGCCCACTGGGGCCTGCCTGCCCGGGGGAGGGGGGTGGGCGCCAGTGTGGTGAATGCACTAGAGGAGCTGCATTCATGCCCAGCCCTGTATGACAGACACCTGGGGGCTGTGTGAGGGAGGAAGAGGCTACAGACACTGCAGAGTCCCCAGAGAGCCACCTACACTGCAGATCCCACCAGAAAGGTCCTTTGGAGCTCCACCATGCAGGGGGCAGCTGGGGGCAGGGGAGGCAGCAAGGGCAGTGGTCAGAACCAGGCCAAGGAAGTTGTGGGCAGAGGAGTCACAGAGCAGACTGCTCAGCGGCATGAGGGATGATGCACCATGCACTCTGGGTGCTCAGGAACAGGGCTGGGCAACTGTGTACACATGAGGGCTCTTGGGAGGGTACAGCAAGGTTCCTAAAGTTACCTCTAGGGGCCGTCCAATGGTTTTAAATGGGGTTGCAACTGCCACCTGGGGCCAGTCTGACCTGTCTCAGCCTTATCACCACATACCCACCTAGACCATCATAGATCAACTGAGAGGCCCCAAGGTGGGCCAGTCCTGTGCCAGCAACTCAGGGCCACACCTTGCACAGGGACAACTGGCCCTTGTGTCACCTGCCTGCCTCCATTGGAACCCGAGGCCTGGGCTTGTGGTGGGTGCCTGGTAAAGGCAATGGAAATGGTGATAACCTAGACCCAGAGACTCAGCCCTGTGTGCCCACCTGAGCTAGTGAGGGAAGGTGTGTGACAATCAGGAGCCAGTAACACACAAACCAGCTGAAGGACACCAACCACAGAGAGAAGAGAAGCTGAGAAAGGCAGGGGTCAGCCCTTCCAGCTGCTAAGGGCCTCAATCTGCAGGGCATGGCTCCTCCCGGTCTCACCAGCATCACAACTACCCCTGGAGAGGCAGGACTGGGCCTCTGCCTTTCAGATGGGTAAGCCGAGGCAACCAAGTGGTGAAGGGGACATCTGAGGGGTCCAAGTGTGGGTCTGTGGCCGTGAGAGATGGGAAAGTGCCCAACATACAGTAGGTCTGCGTGCAGCTCCTCCCATGGCCAGAGCTGGCAGTGGCCTGGTGAGTCACCACAAAGGCCAAGGAAGGTAGGAAGGCCCACAAGGAGAGGCCTGTGATGACGGCTGCTGCTGACTCTGCCTCCACACCCTCGCTGTCCGCAGTGACATCTGCTGAGAAGCCAGGCTGCTGCCGCAGGCCAGGCACCCTGCGAAGTCGGGCCTCAGTTGTCCTCTGTCGAATGGGTATGGAACAGCACTGAGCCTCGACGCCAGTGCCTGAGGGAGGAGATGACTTAGCAGAATGCAGAGTGGACAAGGGCGACTTCCTGCCTTGTGGGTTTCAAAATCCCAGGCCTCAGGGCTGCATGGAAAGAACGCTGCAGACAGGGTGAGTCACGCGCACTTAATATTTCCAACCAGGCGTCTGCCATGGGCCCATCTGCCAACTTAGCACAGAGCCTGGCATAGGGCGAGTGTCCCTGAGGATCTGTCCGTGAACAAGCCTTGCAGGAGTGGGGAGCAGGACAGTGAGGAGCTCCTAGACGAGCGGGTGGGAAAGACCCTGTGGGAAAGAGAGTGAAGCTTCCTATGCTCCCAGCCTCAAAACCATGCTTGGCCTGGGACAGGGGCATTGGAGGGCAAGGAAATGCATGGAGATGGCAGGGGACCCTACACTGGGGTGGCACTGAGCTCAGCCTTGTCAGCCCCAGGGCCAAGCCTGGGGAAGGGATGGGCTGTCAGTGACCCCCATCCAGGTGTGTAGGACTTGCAGCAGGGCTCTCCAAAGCCAGGGCCCAGGCAACCTGGCACACCCCATGTGTAGGGCAGAGGTCTCCCCTCAGGGAGGGCCCACCCCACCCCTGAGCCTCGCTGGCCCCACGCAGCCCTTCAGTCAGACCAGAGGCAGGACTCTGGCTGGGTGGGATGGCTGAGCAGGTGACAGTGTGGGAAACCACTCCAAGGACCCCTTGGTTCTGCATAAGCCCCTATGCCCCAGAACTTACATGCAACCAAGGAAAAAGGCAGCGGTGTGTGAACTCCCTGAGACTTAGACCCAGCACGTGGGAGCTCAGTGCATGAAGGGAGTTCAAGAAAAAGTCAAAGGTACATTTTTCCCCCCCTCACACTCACATTCAAGTGAAGTCAGATCTGACACAAGTGAAACAGAGACCACTGATGGGGTGTGGACAAGAGAGAGGGGAGGACAGCCTGAACGGGCACAGCCGGGTGGGGCTGGGCAGCCCTCTCCGTGCATGGCCCTGGTGGGCCTTCAGAGCACCCCCACGGAAGGTGCCACCCCAGCCCCCTCTCCCAGACGAGGAAGCCAGGCTCCCAAAGTGGGGCTCGGGTTACCCAGGGATATGTGCAGCAACAGAAAGGACCTTGCCCCTGTTCCTACATTGAACCGGATCCAACAGAGCGGTGTGGACTTAAGAAGCACTGGGCTATGGGCAGAATGGCGCCAGAGAGGTGAAAGTGTCTGCATCAGCAGAAACCTCGCAAGCGGTAGCAGCCATCACGGTGATGGTGCCCCAACCTCCAGCTTTCAGCCCAGCATGGGTTGGAAGGGCCTGGGGGAGGCTTCCTACTCATTTGTACCCGGGACATGCCACGGCTCTGCTGGATGTCTCTCACCCGAGCCTTCCCTTCCCCACCCTGGGACAGGGAGAAGCACCCTGAGACTACCTCCCAAAACACAAGCCCATGTTCACTGCAAAACAAACAAAAACCAGTTACATCCGTGGACACAGTGGGCAGGGGTCCTGAGGGAGAAGTGCACAGAGGCCCTCTGCTGAGAACTGAGGTGCGTTCTGTGTAGCCCGGCACAGATACCCGGCTCGGCAGAGCTGTACCGCTGGGCCCAGGGCGACACCTGGAACTTGTTAGCATGATGTCAGGAATAACGTAAAATTAAAACATTTAGCTCTGGCTTCTAAAATTAAGGAGGACAAAAAGAGAAGGATGCCATTGTGCTGAGCCACTGGGCATGACTCGGGTACCACCAATAATTTACAGAAAATAAACTGCTGCTTTGCACTTGGGCCCAGCTGGGACCTGGCATTGGCAGTGGGGGCTGAGGACCAGAGGGGAGACTGCAGCTCCACTCAGGGGGAAGCAGGTTGGGTGAGGCCTTATCCAGGCCAGGGCAGTGCCAGGTACATGTCCATCCTGCCACTTTTCTCACTGCCTGTCTCTACCCTGGGCATTGCTGCTCAAATCCATCATCCATCCTTCAATCATAGAGATTCCTACATAGCAAGCCTGCCCTAGTCACTGCTCCAAATCTATCGATGGCTCCCTGCTACCTTCAGACACAACCTGCACCCCTTAGCACGGCACTTCCAGTCTGGAACTCCCTCAAGCATCAGGGTTCAGCTCCTCTGAGGGACCTGAGCTTTGAGGCAAGTCCTGAGCCGGGCCCCTCTCTGGGTCCACCCAGGGAGGCTGGGCTGGGCTGGGCTGGGCTGCGTGGGAACATGAGACTCACACAATGCCAAGATGGGGGTCGGGGGAGCCTGCAAGGCCCTGTGTTATTAGAGAGAGCAGCAAGGCAGCCCCAAGAGGGCAAAGCTTCCCAAGGCTCCTCCCACACCCACCCCAGCTTTGGCAGCGTGCGGGCCTCTAGAGGCTTACAGCAAGCCCTTCGTGCCCTTGGGCAACGCTGGCTCAGATCCTGACTCTCCTCCACGTCTGTGCTGGGCACCGTCACCTGGCCTCTCTAGGAGTCACGGTCCTTGTTGTATTACGAGGGTGTTAACAACAGCATTAGAGCTGTGGACAGTGAGCACCACACCTGCAGGAGCACAGTTCACCACCACCTGCCTGCCCTGTGCACACAGACACAACGAGGTCCTAGACTCCAGAGGACAGGGGGTGTGACAGCACAGGGACACTGGCTCTGGGCTTGCAGATCTCACAAGACCTGGCATGTCCCACTGCAGAGCAGAGCAGGCTACAGTACATCCAGGGGTTCACCAGCCATTCATTCCTCTCCTCAAGCACTCGCTCACCCAGCCAATTGCACATGGCTAGAACTCCAAAATATACTGTTAGGGAAAAAAGCAAGTTCCCAATCAGCCAGTCTAATATGATTCTATGATTCCAGAGTGACAGGAAAAGCCTGGAAAACCTACTCCAAACTGTGAACAGTGGTTGTTTTGGAGTGATGCAGTTAGGGGTGACTTTCCTGTTTTCTTTCTTTTTTTCTTCTTCTTCTTCTTTTTTTTTTTTTTTTTTTTTTTTGGACAGGCAGAGTTAGACAGTGCGAGAGAGAGAGAGAGAGAGAGAGAGACAGAGAGAAAGGTCTTCCTTCCGTTGGTTCACTCCTCAAATGGCCAACACGGCCGGCACTGCGCGGATCTGAAGTCAGGAGCCAGGTGCTTCCTCTTGGTCTCCCATGTGGGTACAGGGACCCAAGCACTTGGGCCATCCTCCACTGCCCTCCCGGGCCACAGCAGAGAGCTGGACTGGAAGAAGAGCAACTGGGACTAGTACCCGGTGCCCCAACCGGGACTAGAACCCGGAGTGCTGGCGCCGCAGGCGTAGGATTAGCCAAGTGAGCCACGGCGCTGGCCTCCTGTTTTCTTTCTACTTCATTCACCACTTCCTATTTCTGCATACCTACTGCTTTGCAGTTTAAATGATGTTACTGTGTTGGAGTTAAAGAAAAATGACAGTGGGCAGTGTGACCCAGCCCACCCCCTGCACCCCGAGTTCTGCGCCTTCAGACTTCACCAGCCATGGGTGGGAGGTAGCTCTTGAGAAGCTGCATCTGCAGAGGGGAACACGGTACTGACTCACTTATTCCCCAACCGTACAGGATAAGAACTGCACCTGGTACTGTGAATCCTTCAGAGGGGATTTAAGGCACACGGGGCCGGTGGGTAGGGCAGAGAAGGAACATGTATGGGTTCCCGGCAAATACCACACCATTTTATATAAGGAGCTGCAGCCTGATTTTGGTCACTGCAGGGGTGGGGGCACGAGGGAGAGCATGTGAGACACTGCAGAGGACAGGACCCTCCACATCTTCACCCTCCAGGTGGAGCCAGAAAGTTCAGAGTCAGGTCTCCAGGTGGAGCCAGAAAGTTCAGAGTCAGGTCTGAACAGGTCCTGGCTCCTGTCTTGTGTGACGTGGGCAGAGGGCTCCCCTCTGAACTCAGGTTCCTCACAAAACATGGGGATGGCACGATGACTTCCAGAGGGGATCTGAGGATTAAGGAAGACATGGACGGTGACCAATGGTCCACATGGCTGGAGATGCAGCCCCTGGTGGCGACAGCTGTGTGACTGCACCACTGCAAGCACCGAGAGGCATGGATGGCTCCTTGTGGGGCTACCATGGAGCTCTGACTTCTCACACAGCCACCAGTGACTATTGGGGAGTCTCCAGCAGACAGAGGGGCTGGTTGATTAAACTGCAAGGGACAGTCTCACTCCTTAGGCAGGGGAGCCAGAGAAGCTGAAGTCACAAACCTCGTTGGTGAGAGCCAGGGTTCCTGTCCCTCCCCGACAGCAGCCACCAGCCACAGACCTGCGGGTGCTGCTGCAACACCCATCTCCCACAGACCCAGCTATCTGGGGACACATCCCTGGGCCACCTGCGAGGGGTATGGCCTTTGGACCAGGTAGACCAGGTTCAAGTCCCAGCTCTGTTGCTCACTGGCTTGGGTCCTCAGCCTGTTACTTAGCCCCTCTGGTCCCAGAGCTATCTTCTAGCAAGCAGTTGACTGTGAAGACTAAATGGGGATAGAGAAGTAGCACTGTGACACAGTGTGTTGAGCCACCACTTACAATGCTGGAGTTCCATATCTGAGTGCCTGTTGAGTCCCAGCTACTCTGTTTCTGATCCAGCTCCCTGCTGTGGCCTGGGAAAGCAGCAGAAGATGACCCAAGTACTTGGGCCCTTGTACCCAAGTGAGAGACCTAGAAGAAGCTCCTGGCTCCTGGCTTCAGATCAGCCCAGCCATTGCAGCCATTTGGGGGAGTGAACCAGCAGATAAATGTCTGTCTGTCGCTCCCTTTTTCTCTTTCATTGTTTCAAATAAATAAATTAATATTTAAAAAAAGCCTAAATGAGGGAAGATATGGTGGGGCCTACCATTTCTGGGCTTGGGACAGGGTTCACCCAGCAAAACCCAGTATGCCAGTGGAGGGTGCACACGCCATGCAGACTACACCACTGTGCCTCTGCCTCTGTCATTCTCCACACAGGACGCCCTTCTCCTGCTAGCTCTCATAGCCAAGTATTGCTCATCGTTTAAGTGGCAGCAAATAAGCCACCTTTCCCAGGCAGCCTTCCTCAAGTCCCCTGGGGTCTCCCAGCTGTGCCCCTCCCTCCATCACAGCCCCTGGACTGGGTCCTGAAACTGCCAGGTTCTGTGTCCCTTTTCTCCCACTGGCTGGGGGTGGGAGCCAAATGGGGGACGGTCCTGGTGCCAAGCCACCTTTTTCTCCAGGCCCAAGGTGCTCTGAGCAGGCCTGCTGGCTGCCACAACCTGCTCAGTCAGGGTAGCAGTCCTTGACACATGCCACTTCTGGGAAAGGAAGGTTCTTCAAAAGTCACAGAAGTCTGAGTTAAAAGGGATGCCAGGGGAAGTCCACCCATTTTACAGATGGGGCGTCTGAGACTGAGGAAGGGGAGCTTCCGTGAGCAGGATGCTGACGTCACCTGTGTTCGCTGACCTTTGGCTTCAGGGCACTCTTCCACACCCAGAGACAGGGCTGCAGTGGTAGCAGCCTCCCCACGTCCTCGTTAGCCCGACTGCTGCATGCTCTCTGCTGGCTCCTGCTTTGGTAGGATGGGAGGTGTTTCTCATTCCTGGGTTCTATTCCTTGGCCCTCACCCCGGCGAAGTCCCCACAGTGTATCTAGCCCCCACCTAAACTTCTGCAGCCACAGCTCTCCCATGCACCCTGCAGGCCCATTTGAGCCTGGAACCCTAAATGTCCCTGCTTTGAAACATATTTGCTAACTGTCATATGGTGGGTTGTCATCATCGGTGGAATGACTGCACGTTCTGGAACACACACTTGATGACGCTGGCTTAGACTGGGTCTCATAGATCCTATTTCCTAGCCTGTCTCTTCCTGCCCAGTCAAGCCTGGCTCTCAGGGATCACCCGAACACATGGTTATAGTTTCTTACGAGAAACATGGTTCACAAAGTCTATTGCTAGCTTATTCCAGCAGCCAGGAACAGGCTGAGAGGGCCAACTGAGGCTGTGGGTGGGCAGCAGCGAAGACTCTGGTCTCTTACCGATGCTTTACTGTATTTTCTGTTTCCTGCAACACGCACATCAAACTTTCACACCTGTTCATTTTCAAAGGTCAAGGCCTGCCTTCCCCTGCCCACCCCTTCCTGCCCGCTGGCCTGCCTCCTCGTGGCTACTTCGACACAGGGGCCGTTTCTGCTGAACACGGGCTCAGTCTCTCGGTTCTGGCTGCCAAGCTCTATCGGGTCAGAGTCTGCTTGCTTTACCTGCTCAGCAACTCTACATTGGAAAGCTGACTTGGCCAGCTCCACCCCAGGAGTCCCTGGAGGACTGGAACCCAAATCCAAGTCTGATTGAACTGTCTGTATGTCCTCTTTCCCACCATACCAAACCTCTCTCCTGGCCTCAGTGTCCCCACTTATCAAATAAGGATGGCTCACCAGGGCCATCTCACAGATCCCTTCTGGCTCTGGCTTGTCCCAGGGCACCAGAAATCGGGGCTCAGGTGGGTGAGTTGTGGCCTCCTCGTCACATCAATACTGTCCTGTGACCTTTCCAACATAAGGCCCATCTGTGTGCATCTCTCACGAGAGCACTGGGGTCTGCATACAGCCTGTGTGTTTCTTTGTCCAGGCTTTCAGCAGGCTGTCACCCGCACTGCCATGCTGTCATGGGTGAGGACCGAGACATTGCATGGCAGGAAGGGAAGTGGACACCTTCCTGGCGGATGCTTCCACCACAACCTTGGTCTATCCTGTGATACGTCAGTGACATCCCAGCCTAAGCTTTTATCACTTTGTCGTGCTACCTTCTGCTATGATCAGAGCCCTGGGCCTGGCTTCTGGGGACAGGTCTTACAGGAGCTCAGAAGCTGCCCAGGCACTCGGTTAGGTAAGGGCTGCATGGAGGTAGCTTCTTTTCTGTGAAGGGGAGGAAGGTCAAGGGTGGGGCCAGATTTTCTCAGCTGATTTTTACAATGAGTCTTTCCCTGTGGTCACGCATGTGCCTTCAGTATAAAGTCAATTTTTCTTTCACAGCTCTGTTGAGATGCAATTTGCATAACCATAAAATGCAACCATTTAAAGTACACAGCCCAGTGGTTCTGAGGATACTCAGCCTCTTGCAGCCATCACCACAATCGATTTATAACATCTTCATCACCCCCAAAAGAAACCCTATACCTACTGCCAGCCAGTCGCTCCCTCACCCCCGTGCCCGGAAACCACTAATCTACTTTCCATTTCTATAGATTTTCTATTCTTGAGACCTCATGCATGAAGGTTTGGCTTGCCTCACTCAGGAGCATACAGTTAGAGCTTCTGTGGCTGCGAGTCAGTACTTTGCTCTTTCTCCCTGCTAAGTCACACTCCATTGTATGGATGTCGTACCCTTCCTCTGTCAGGGACAGCAGGTGTATCCACCTGCTGGCTGCGAGGACCAGTGCTGCCAGGAACATTCCCATGCAGCTTTTGGTGTGGAGGTTTACTCCCATCTCTCTGGGTAGACACCTAGGGGTAGAGCCGAGAGATCATACGGCAACTCTGTGTTCAATCACTGGATACACCTAGTGTAGAATGGACAGATCACATGGAAACCCCGTATTTAATCACTCGGGGACCGGCCTGTTTTCCTAAGATGCTACACTATTCACAGCCCCCCCCCCCCCATCAGCATGTGCAGGTGCCCGTTTCTCCATGTGTTTCACCATCGCTGGGACTCCAGTCATGCTGGTGGGTGTGCAGTGGGACCTCACTGTTCTGCCTGCGTTTCTCTGGTGGTACATCCGTTCCCATGCTCTTGGCCACTTGTCTTTGGAGAAATGGCTATCCCAGTCCTTTGCCTATTTTTTAACTGGTTTATGTAGCTGGCTTATTATTATTAAGTTGTATGGTACTTAAAATAGTCTAGGGATAAGTGCCTTCCTGATAGACAACTGCAAAAGCAAACATTTTTTAGCTAAAACAGCAAACATTGGCAGACTACTTACTAATGTGCTGAGCCCGGTGTCAGCTGCTTTACACAAATTGGGTGTTTTTGGTTCTCTCTGAAAGATAGGTATTATTGCTATTGTTGTTGTTGTTATTATTAGCATCCCCATTTTACAGATGATCAAACAGAGTCACAGATCAGCACCCTGTCACATCACCCGTCTAGGAAGTGCCAGAGTGGAATCTTGGGGCATTAGGGAAGGTTGTGGCCCACCCCTGAGTCCATGCACCAC
Organism: Oryctolagus cuniculus; assembly: GCF_051225735.1. Classification (NCBI taxonomy): domain Eukaryota; kingdom Metazoa; phylum Chordata; class Mammalia; order Lagomorpha; family Leporidae; genus Oryctolagus; species Oryctolagus cuniculus. The sequence continues at coordinate 120,162,758 of NC_142873.1, read as the reverse complement.
CCGGGAAGTGGTGCCACCAGGGGCTGGCATGAGGCAGTAGCAAGAGACCCTTGAGAGGGGCAGGGCCACCAGGTTTAGCCTGCTTCACCAAGCTTCCTCTCTCCTTTGCCAACCTCAGGGGATCTGGATTCGATTTTATTCAGAAAAGAGCTGGTTTCCTCATAGGCGTGCATGCTCAAATTGGGTGGAAAAGGAATTTTCTCCCACAAGAGATTCCAGACTCTGGCTCAGGAACCGACCCACTGCAAATCATGGATGATGATGTTTCAGGATGATGATGTCAGCACCAGAGGGGCTCAGCCCATTAACACATTAGCAAGTGTGCCTGCCTGGCCTTTCTGTGCAGGAGGCCTGGGCTGGAATGAAGCAGCACTGGTGGGAACAGGGCCCTAGGAGAATCCTATCCTTGGGAGCCAGGAGGTTAGGAGTGAACACAGACTCACACAGCCAGGCCCAAACCGCCTTTGCCACTGCGGTTCTGGGCACCTGCCCAAGGCTAGGGCTGGAGATCAGATATGCTTTGTGCAGGAAGATAGCTAATGAAATCTTCTCATTATAAAGAGTGGATCAGTCAAAAGACTTTAAAAAGAAAGTGGAGGAAACTGCAGGACAATCCACGCGATGGCCCACGATTCTGCTGTGATATCCATAGTGTGACAGAACGCGTCTTAACCCTCATTCCCAATCCTCCCACCAACCCCACTGGGAACACGGGGCACAGAGACGGGGAGCACCTCATCCAACAAGGGGGTGGCTGGGGTTCCTTCTCACTCTAGAAGCTGGGCAGCGGTCACCTGGGAGCTGCCCCTTGTATAGCACTCACTCTGCCCCGTACCAGCTCATACAGGGTTGACAGCAGGTGCAGTAGAGACTGTCCTCCCTCAGCCATTTGCAGTCACCTGCTCTCTTTCTCTGCTTTGTAACACATCTTAACGCATGACTATGCCACGTTCACACAAAGAAATCTCAAACACTGCCTCTCGGGGCTGTTCAGAAGCCTGGGGGGAATCAGGCAGCAGTGCTCTGGGAACCGAGTCGGCCCATCCAAGCCCAGCACCCTGTGCCCAGCGAGGAGAAACACAGGCTGAGAAACTGCCCCGGCCGCCACTGAACCATGGGCCTCGGGATCTCCCTGCCTCCTTGCCCCACGTCCTCATCTGTCAAACAGGGTAACAAACCACGCCCTGATGTCTCCTGGGCTGCTGGGAGGATGCCAAATCAGACTCTCTACTGCTCAGAGCCCTGGGGGACCTGTGTGAAGCCTCACAAAGCGGGGACCCTGCGAGTGCGACTCACAGAGCGTCCTTGGCAGTTCTGCCCCTGCCTGGGCCTCTTGGTGACATCTGTCGCACAGCCTGCTCCCATGGTTCCCTCCCTGCCTGGCATTCCAAGTCCCACCCAATGTGACCCCTTCTCCATGCCTGCTGCTCTTCCGGATGTGCATGGTCGCCTGCACAGTACCCCCCAGATACTCTCAGTCACACCCCCAGGGCCCCCCAAATACCCCCTCCAATGTCCCCAGTGAGCCTCAATTTGAGGAGGAAGGAGTGGGAACTAGAGCTTCCTGGGTTCAAGTTAACAGCCTGGGCCTGCCAGAGGATTACCTTCTCTCTGCTGGCATGAGCCCTATACCCACTACACACACTTGGTGTATGCACACACGTCCCACCACATGCCTGAACACACACACACACACACACACAACACAGACTCTCAAGTACAGGCATCTCTGGACCACACATGCACACCCAATGCTCACACACAAACTACCCTCCCCCAACATAAGCATACGCCACAGCCACACCCCCATCATCACCCACACCAACATATACCTAGATACACTCACCCAGATGTACTTACACTGGAGTGTGTGTGCTGTGGGAATGTGTGTTGTTGTTGGGGGTACACACTGGGTGCTGGGGTGTCTGGGCGTGCCCTTGGTGCTGATGTGTAGGACTGCAGTGGGTGTACACATGTATTTGTCTCCATCAAACACTCCCTCAGTTGCACCCCTGACAGATACTTATCTAACTGTACCAACATGGGTCCCACACCAAAACCCATGCCTACCCATCCACATTTTTTTTTTTTTTTTTGACAGGCAGAGTGGACAGTGAGAGAGAGAGACAGAGAGAAAGGTCTTCCTTTGCCGTTGGTTCACCCTCCAATGGCCGCCGCGGCTGGCGCGCTGCGGCCGGCGCACCGCGCTGATCCGATGGCAGGAGCCAGGAGCCAGGTGCTTTTCCTGGTCTCCCATGGGGTGCAGGGCCCAAGCACTTGGGCCATCCTCCACTGCACTCCCTGGCCACAGCAGAGGGCTGGCCTGGAAGAGGGGCAACCGGGACAGAATCCGGCGCCCCGACCGGGACTAGAACCCGGTGTGCCGGCGCCGCTAGGCGGAGGATTAGCCTAGTGAGCCGCGGCGCCGGCCCATCCACATTTTTTAATACAATTAACCACTCCCAGCCCAATCACAAGCCCAAATGTATACTCTGCAACCACACACATCACAACATACTACAACCCCCCTCCATGCTCTCAGTGACCCAGTCACCCCCACATACCCCAGCCACACTCAACCATAAACACAGCTCCGGGACTCTCCCTACTAGCTCCGGTCCTCACCACACCCCAACCTGGGAATTCTATGGGTGGAGAGCACGTCCCCTAGGGAGAGGGCCCAGACAGGTGCCCCTGCCCCTGCTGCTTCCATGCATGGGCTCACTCTGCACAGAGCCCAGCGGCAGGAGCAGCCCCACTCACTCCGGCCCTCCTCCTCGGGTCCCCTGCCTGCCTGCCGCTCCCTTGCATGGGCCCACCCTGCACAGAGCCAAGCAGCAGGAGCAACCCCACCCACCACGGCCCTCCTCCTCAGGTCCCCTGCCTGCCTGCCTGCTGCTCCGGGGGTTTATCCTTCCCTTGTTCATTGATGACTAAAATACTTTTAAGCTGACCACAAAGATTGTTGTCTTTGTCTTTTTCTTTTTTTTTAAAGCAAACCCAACAGATGTGTTTGGCGACCCTCTGGTTTTCCTCCGGGTGATTTGCAGACCACAATCAGTTCCCAGAGAAGAAACGCCAGCATTCCTTCCCATGGCCTCACAGAAACAGCGCTGGGTGTCCATCCCCTGCTGGTCGCCCCCTGCTCCCCAGCCCCCTCGGCCCCACTGCGTGGCCTGGGCCAGCAGCCCACGAGGCCTCAGGAGGCCTCTCTAAACGCTTTCCTATATGAATTTTGTCATCATCCCAAGACAAGACAAGCCAAGATACCATGTGACAGGGCACTCCCCAACATGTATCAACCCCAGGAGGGAGACACCCGTGGGTGCTGTGCTCCCTCCATTCTGCATCCAAGAGACTGAGCTTCTGGGCTATCACCGACAGGCTTACTCAGCCAAGGAACAGGCAAAGCACTTTTCCAGCTCAGGCTGTGGGGCCTCCACCTTCCCCAAGACCCCTTCTCCCCAGGCAGCCAGCCCAGAAGGCTAATCAGGAAGCTGTAGGATGACGCCACCCTGGGAGCCCTAGGTGTTCACAAGCTCAGCTTCAGAACTAATGTAGGTACAACCTCAGGGCTGTAGGGATTCATGGGGTTACCTAACTTAACCCCACGGAAGGAGTGGTGGATGCCCCGGGCCAGGCATCCACCACACGTCCCCCTGCCCTGATTCTCACACAGGCTGCGACAGCCTTTCCCATCCATCCGTACACCCAGCCAGCCAGCACCCCTAAGAGTTTCTTGTCAAGTGCCCACAAGATGACAGTGTCACTGCAGCTACTGGTGACGTGGTAGTGAACAGGACACACTGTCTATCCTTGTGCAGCTCACAGCCCAGTGACAGCAAAACAAGTAAGGTAATGCCACACCACAGAAGTGACGGAGAGTACTGCAGGGAAGAGGCTGAGCTGAGAACTCAACGCAGAGGAGGAGCCACGCATGCTAAGATCTGGGGACAGGGAGTTGCAGAAGAAGGGACTAGCCAGTGCTAAGGCCCTGCGGCAGGAGAAGAGGTGGACTCCAGAGGACAGTGTGGCTGGGGCAGGTGGGTAAGGGGAGGATGGCCAGGAGGGTCTGGAGCAGCGGGCAGGTGCTGCAGCTCAGAGGGAGGGTCTGGCCAGCTGTTCTGGACACAGGGCTTCCTACAGTGTGGCAGCAGCAGTGCCCTGACACCCTCCTAGGTGTCCCTAAACAGAAGAGAGGACACATGGCTCCCCAGAATCTGGCTCCAGGACTCTGGGTGGGGCTGAATGCCACGCTGCAGCAGGAGGCCGTGGCTCGTCTGTTGCCTTCCCTTCCCTGGCCCTTGTGGGACGTCCCCATTTGCCATCCCATCTGAGTGCCCCCCAAACAAGGAAGGAATGATGGGAATAACAGCAGCCTCTTCCTGGCAGGTGAGAACACTGACACACAAAGAGGCAGGACAACCCACTGAGGCCCCAGGATGAGTCACGAGCGCAGCAGGACTTGGGCACGTGTTCTGGCTTCAGGGTCCAAGGGGGACCATTCTGATAACCGAGGTAGTAGCAGGCAGTCGGGCCAGGTACAGCACCAAGGTACTTGCACAAGGTAGCTTAGAATGTTAGAGAACAAACACTCAGCAAGGGGAAGTGACTTGCCCCAAGTCTGAGGCGGAGCCAGGATGTGACCTAAGCCTGGCACCACAGGACTCGTCAGGCGACTCGTGATAACAACAGGTTTGAGCCTGTGAGCACCAGGACACTGGGGAAGGGTGTGTGTGGGGACGGGAGCAGGTCCCACAGGGGAGGCAGTAACAGAGGCCTCCCCACCTGACCATCACGAGCCTGCCTTCAGGCTCCACCTGGGGCTCTGCAGAGCCGCCCTGCCCCCGACGCACCCTGCTGAGGCCGCTGCTGAAGGACACGTCATCCTCCCAAGCTCTGGTCAGGGCCTTTGAGGCCTGCAGCCCAGAATGGGAAGGACCTCACAAGCTGGGCAGGGTTCACTTGCACCTAGGAGGGACTGGCAGCTCCCTGGGCACCTGAAACTCTCTCTGGCACCCGTGGGGCTGGCATGTTCTGGAAAGACCCACATGGACTCTCAGCTGTAAATCTGGGCCACCCCAGCTCCCCACTCAGGTGAGTAAGCCTCTCCCTTTCCTACAAAGATGCTGGGATATAGGTCTCTGGCCACCTGGTTCTGCAAATCCCTTTAGACCTTGCCTGTGGCTCCAAGGGCTGCTGAAGATGTTGGCACCCCAAAACCATGGTTTTGTGATTTAAAAAGACCACCCTAGACACAGCACATATGGAGTAAAGGGGCCTAGCCCAAAGGCCATGCAGGTGAGCAGGTGCATATGTGCCAGTACGACACAGACACGTGTGTACACACGGGTATGGCCCCGCCTCATCCACCACGGGGCTGTGATTGTGCTGCTGAGTTTCAGGCAAGGTCAGAGGAACAAAAGCCCCTTTCTCTGGTGGTTGGTTTGCCCCCACCGATTCAGATACCAGGCACATCAGTCAAATCAAAGGGAGCCGACTCCCAGTTTGGGAGGAGGGTGCTAAATGGTAGGCTGCATTTACCTTCCATTCACAGCCAGGGTCCACCTTCTGGGATAGTGGCCCAGAGCTTGGGCAGGTGCACAGTGCACACAGGTCACACAAGTGGCACCAGGCTGGCATCCACAGACCCCCCTGCCTCCCTAACCTCAGGGTGAGTCCTCAGGCCAGGGCTGGGACTGGAAACAAAGTGCCCATTTGGCCACACTCCTGCCCTATGTGCTGAATATCCTGGATACCTTGTGCATTCTATCATCGGGTCCCAGGATGGCTCTGGGGGCAAGCATTAGCATCTTGATGGCCATGAACAGATGATGACCACTCTGCAGAAAGTTGTAGCAAAGGGGATTTGACTCAAGCATTTAGTCATACCAGAGAGTTGCCAGAGCCTGGGCACCAGCACCTGGCAACTGGAAAGGTGCAAAGAAGCAAAAAAGAGTCCTGGAAACCTCTAGGGTTCTGGAGGAATGGAGAGAAGGACGGCAGCAGGTGCCCAGAGGCAGAGCAGCCGCACAAGGCTGGCCGAGAGAGGGCCAGGCACTCTGACCCCATCAGGTGAGCCTTGGAACACACACAGGGCAGACAGGTCATGTGGGCACACGGTGCTGATCTCGTTGCCCCAGTTACATTTCTGAATACCTCTCCTAATCCACTTCCTGCAAAGTCAAACAGACTAGGTAAACATATCTTTTTTTTAAATGAAGCATGTTATAGTACCTAAATGGTTTTTATCAAGTTGTTTCCAGTCTCTCGAAAATTTCTGATTTCTAAATAATCCTTTATCCACTCCATGTGTGCCTCTGAAATCACTGTGAACAGAACAGGAGAAAACACAAATAATCTTCCCTTTTGCATGAGCTTGTGGTTGGCTCCAGTTACTGCCAATCAAATGTCATTAGGAGAGCCCCAAATCAAAGCAGGATGGGCCGGTACTCAAGTTTCTAGTCCTGGTTGGGGTGCCGGTTCTGTCACGGTTGCTCCTCTTCCAGTCCAGCTCTCTGCTGTGGCCCGGGAAGGCAGTGGAGGATGGCCCAAGTCCTTGGGCCCTGCACCCGCATGGGAGACCTGGAGGAGGCACCTGGCTCCTGGCTTCGAATCGGCGCAGCATGCCTGCCATAGCGGCCATATGGGGGGGGGGGTGAACCAATGGAAGGAAGACCTTTCTCTCTGACTCTCCCTCACTGTCTAACTCTGCCTGTCAAAAAAAATAATAATAATAAATAAAAAGCAGGATGGAGTGCTAATTAGATAAGGAACCAGGCTCTGGATGATGAAGCATGGGGTCTAGCACAGCTGGCAGCAGCAGCCCTGAGGTGGACACTGCTTGTCAGGCTGGAAGGGCCACCGTCAAATGCATACCACGTGCAAGCCACACACCTGAGAGCCTGAGCTCGGGAGGTGGGGACGGCAGTGGGCAGGGAGGCAGGGGCCATGGTCAAAGGACCTGGATGCAGAGGGGTAGCCTGGTGACTCCTCACAGCAGCCCGGGGTCATGCTGAGTGTCGGCCCCTGGGGTCAGTGCCCATCAGTCACTTATTCTAGGCAAGGTCTTTTGGAGGCAGTACTGGTGGAGGCAGACAGAGGCCAGCAGTCATCACCCCTTCAGGGGTCTCTAAGACAACACTCCGATTTCCCTGTGTGCCTCCGCCTCTGCCTGGTCTCTGAGGCCACGGCTCCAGCCAGGCCACACCCAGCAGCTCCCAGCAGTCCCACCACTATCGACACTGTTCCTGTGTCTCTTCCTAACAAACTCAGGCTCGGTCTCTGAGGTCCACTCCCTTGCTCCAGTGTCTGCCTTCCCCACTGTCCTTGGGGCAGGGTCAGAACAGGTGTCTCCTTTGTGCTGTGGAGCCCAGCACCACACCAGACCCTGGCCCAGAGAGGCTGTCAGCAAAGCCTGCATGAGTGAGTGAATGAGAGTGAGTGAATGAATGAATGAGTGCAAACCTTCCCCTGGTGCTGATCCTGTTATCTCACTCTATGAAGGACCAAGTGCCCATAGGACACCCCCAGTCTGTCCTTTACTCATCTATCCCAGGATTGCTGGAGCCTGCCCAGACAAGGCAGAAACTGGGCCAGAGCTTAGCAAGCGGCCACCTGCCTCCCGGCCCCCATTGGACCTGGGGGTTGCGGTGTCCTTCGGCTTGGAAGTTAAAACATCTGGAAGGCAGACAGCCATCCTGGACTTGTCCCAGAAACCAAAAACAAGGAAAGCTACAAATCTCAAACCGACAAGAGCCTACAGTGGCAGAGGAAGAAACCAAACCGGAGCTTGAAGGCCCAGAACATTGTGAAGGCCCGAAAGATGGCAGGCTTCTCAATACGGTAACAATGGCCTCCATCATGCGGCATCCACCCTGCCTTTGTGGACTTTGGCTTCTCTGGGGGCGGCAACTGTGTCAGTCTTGGCTGTGTCCACACTCTCTCAGAGTCCAGCCTGGCACCGAGTGGACAGGACAGAGGCCCTCAGGCCCACAGTCACAGGCTTTCATCCTCCCTGTCATTCATCCCCATTGCTGAGTTAGAAGGCTCTGGGCCCCTGCTTTTACCTGCTCCTTCCCTCTCGTGAGTGCCATCCACCCAACAGTCCTGTGACTGTCCTGTGGGGCACCCCGTACTTGCTCGGCCCCTGCCCCGACCTTGCAGGCCACATCGAGCTGGGAGAAGCTTGGCAGGCTCCTTGGGGTCCTGCTGTTGGCCGGCCCTTGCCACCCATCCTGTACTGCTGCACTCCCTGTCCTCAGGATCACATCTGATGACTGTCAGTCACATAGAGCCTGCTTCTCAACACTGGTGCCTCTCCTCCTAATCACATCTAGCGCCAGCTCCTTCCACTCCTGATGCTGGCCACCTGCCAAGCATGTGACAGCTCTGTGTCTCTGCTCTTCCCCGACACACACATGCACACACTCCTCCACACACACTCTCATCCATGCACACACACTCTGGCATTCGCCCACACACTCATCCGTACTCACACTCCTCTGCACACCCATACTCACTTATCCACGTTCACACATTCATCCACAGTTGTCCACACACACTCATCCACACACCTGCCCATACACACACTCATCTACACACATTCACACTAATCCACACTCAAATATTCCTCCACACACCCATACTCACTTATCCACGTCACACATTCATCCACAGTTGTCCACACACACTCATATATACTCACACTTGTCTCCCTGTACACACACACTCATCTACACATTTATACTAATTCACACCCATAATCACACTCATCCACACTTACATATTCATCCACACACTTTTCCGCTTTCACAGTTACACACACACACACACACATTCTCATCCATACACTTATCCATACTCATATTCATCCATACACACTCATCACACGCTTACACTCACCTTCATTCATACATACACACTCATCCATACACACCCACACCCATATCTTTGCCCACACATCCCCTTTCATCCTTTAGCTAAAGTATCCTCAACTTTCAAGGTCTGGTACAAGTGCCTCATCCTCCAGGAAGCCCTCCCTGACTTCCCAGGCAGGGCCAGGGGCACTTTAGACTCTCACTGCTGTATTCCCAGCAGGCACACACACAGCAATGCCATGAATGTATAACTGGGACCTTCCAGCGCGCAGGGAGCACCTCCTTGATGGGGCCACAGAAAAGAACCCCGCATGAAGCCGGGGGCTCACGGTTCACCAGAGAAGGCACACAAAGGAAAGTTCGCTCTGTGCATTCCCGGGGCAGCAGCCACGTGTGCACCGAGGAGGACACCCAGCGGCTGTCAGACCTGTCCCCACCCCCTCGTTTCAGGGCAGGAGCTTCCTCCATGCTTACAGAGGAAGTTCTGATTGGAGACACCTGAACCACACCAGTCTGGCACCCGTCTTCCTGCAGCACCCACCAGCTAGCCTGTTCTGCCTTCCAGTGCGAGTGGGAGCTGCAGTGAGGTCTGGGTGGGGCACGGTACGGCCGCAGACAGCGCCCACACTGTCTGCTTGGCCGAAGGGCACACCGGCCTAGCAAGCCTTCAGGAAACATTCGTTGAGGGCCGTGTGTCCAGCACTGTGCTAGGATCTGGGGCAGCTGTGCACACAGTAGGTGCTTTAGGAAGGCTGCAATCACAGTCCACTCTGAACTCCCTAGAAGCAGCCCATGCTGGTGGTGGTGAGCCCAGGGTAGGAGACTCCCAGGCCCTGATGCCTGATGGACCACAGGCAGAATACCACACTCCACCCCCTGACCCATCCCACCATGTCCCCCACTCACATCTTCCCCTCGCCCCATCCAGGTGGGGCAATAGAGAGGGATGTCAGGCCCATGCTGGGTTTTTGCTCCTTTGAGGATTATTACTGAGCACCTACTATGTGCTCGGCCCTGTGATGGGCTCTCTGCAGTCACTACCTGGCTCATCTGGTTCCCGCAAGGCAATGTCTACTACCCTTCCCAAGTCCCATTCAATGGCCAAGTCACAGATAAAGGACCAGGCTCAGAGACGCTAAACCACTTGCACGAGGTCACACAGTAAGTACGGGAGAGCCAGGACTGCAACCAGGTCCTTCTTTGTAATAATCTCCTGGAGATGCTTCAACAAGCAGGAGGCCCCGGGGCCTTGGGCCTAGCAGGTACGCAGAGCAGCGGGGCGGTTAATAATATGCCGCATTTATAAATGGTGCGAGACGTTACAAGCCTGCAGCTATAATCTCATCATAGCCCAGGACCTGGAAAGTCTGCATAATCCTGGAAGGCACAGGGCTTTAGCTAAAAGACTGCTCTGACTGCTAATTGGATCCTCAGCCTCTGCTGTAAATCAGACCGCAGTGTGGGCACCTGAATGCAATCTTTTTTCAAACAGGCACTGTATGTCTTTACATTATCGTTGGCCAACCAGGCCTTAAATAATTTCTGTGTAACCCAGTTCATAAATCTGCCCTCGCTCCTGGCTGGCAAACACTGCGGGAGAGGAGACCACGCTCCCAAGGTAAACAGTGGGGCTGGCAGCTGCCTCCTGGCCACGCAAGCGCCAGAGCCGTGAGCCTGTGGTGGGGGCGGCACATCAGGGAGCCTCGGAACATGCCAGGCTTGGCAGAGCTGACAGAGGTTGGTAGGCCTGGCAACTCAGGGAGAGTCATCCGAAGGTGTGACGCCAGGGAAGCTTTGGCCTGTGGAAGCTGGGGTGTTCTGGTTTGGGGGGAACCTGCTGGCAGTCAGGGCAGGTCCAGAGGCTGGCCAGAGAAAGTGTGAACCTCTGACACGCACATCTCGCCACACCCCTGGGTGGCAGCCCCGTTATTCCCATTGTAGAGGTAGGCAGACAGAGGCTTGCACAGGTTATACCATTTGTCTCCTCTGAATCAGCAAGTGGTGACTTCACAGTTTGAACCCAGGGCTGCCTGGTTTCAAAGGCTTTTCCCATGTCACACACGAAGGGAGGACCTGGGACAGACAGGATCTCAGAGATCATCTTCACTAGACCCACACTCTGCCCACCAGAAACGGCTACGCCCGAGTGTGATTGCGAGGGTGGCCCGACGGAGCATCTGAACTTGGGCAGATGCCAGAGGAGTGAGCGTCCAGGGATGGGTGAGCAGAGGTTGGGGGACTTCAGCCCACAATGTTGCCACACGGGGTCCCCGGAGGACGTGGCAGGGAAGATCCACCAGGTATTCTTTCAGTCAGGCCCTCGCCAAGGGACAAAGGTAAGAATCGCTGCCTACCTTTAAGGAGCTGAGTGGTAAATGGGATACTCTTACAATTGGAGGCACAGGGACAAGACACAGAACAAACCAGGGACCCCAGAGAACAGCAACCCTACCATGAAACCACTGGAGCCGTATCTCCATGGTGACTCAGGTGTAGGGACACTCTCCTGCCCCTATAGCCCACTCATCTGCTCCTAAGAGGCCAACAGGTAGGGCTACGTGCAGCCAGCACTCCAGACAATAAACTGAGCTTGCTAACGAGCCTGGGCAAGAACCTTCTACACCACACTGCCCCTCAACCAACAGGCAGGCACCCTGCCCCCTTATACCCTTCACAGCAGCACTCACAGATCTCTCCTCCTGCCCACAACATCAACAACATAATAGCAAGAGTGATAAACATGAGCGCTAACCACTTGAACCTTCCACCACCTCATCTGTAAAATGGAGGTGGTGACAGAACCAGACCTGCTGAGGGCTGCATGAAATAATCCATGTACGGCCCTCAGCGCCATAAAGGATCCACAGATGGTAATTATCATGGTGTCTGCCATCTATGATTTCCTGCGATCCTTATTATTCCTGGGGACCGTTTTACAGATGTGGATGCTCGAGTATTTCCTCTGGGCTGATCTGCTGCCTTAACACCCAGGTCACCCATCACACACACTTTCCGTTGCGTGGCTTGGGTCACATGAGGTGGGAAAGTGGCAGGGACGAGGGGAGAAACACAAGCAGAAAGCCAGGAGCTAGAATGCAGTAGGGGAGAGGTGGTGTTCCCCGAGGGCTGGTGCTGACAGCAGGATGCAGCCTGGGGGGTTGGACCTTCAGCTCCTATACTGAGTCTGGGGTGGCATGGCCCTGAGTTCTCCCTGGCTTCTGGCAAAAGCAAACCCTAATACAGTGGACCCTCTGTAGTCATAGGTTCCACATCCATGGATTTAACCAAACAAGGATTGAAAGTATTTGGAAAAAACATTGTGTCTGTATAAATGTGTACAGGCTCTCACCCTTGTCATCATTCCCCAAAGCAACACTGAGTACAACCGCTTGCATAGCATTTACGCTGCACTAGGCATTACAAGTTATCGAGAGATATTTAAAGTACATAGGAAGATACGAGTAGGTTACATGCAACCACGTCATTTCCTATAAGGAGCTTCTGCTGCTTTGAGTATCTGTGGGAGGCCCTGGTCTAATCCCCCACAGATACAGAGTGATGGCTGGGCTCTTCTACCACGAAGGCACACTCAGCTTGGCCGCTGGCATGTCCAGGAGCAAAGACCAGCCCCATGTTTGCATGCTCAGAGATTGCAAACACATGAGCGCACAAACAGAGGGCCTCTGGAGAAACGAGTATGGAGTCAGACACCCAAGGGTTTCAACTTTAAAATGATCAGACTGAGCATACAAATTCATCCATTTAAACAGAGAAAGCATACATAATGCGCAAGTGACAGATGACTATCAAAAACAGCCAGGCAGATTTGAAAGGGACCAAACAGGGTTTCTGAAAATGAAAACTATAATTGTTGAAATACATTTTTAAAAGGTTAATAATTTTAAAAACTTCTGACCAAAATGAGTCCCAGAGTAGCTGAGACAGGGCAGAAGTGGAAGAAAGAGCAGGACGACCTCCAGGGGCTCCAGACAGGGGGGGAAAAGAGGCAGATGGCGGGCAGAGCAGCACACTTGGACTGCAGTCCTACCTAGGAGGAGCGAAGAGGGTGCAGGAAGAAGCAAGAGGTGAAGAGGTAAGAGCTGAGAGCTTTCCAGAGGAGGAGAGAAAAGAAAAGGAAGCGACATCAACTCACAGAGTGGTGCACAGTCAGAACACCAGGAGCTCTTAAAAGCCATCGGTGTGCCGGCGCTGCGGCTCACTAGGCTAATCCTCCGCCTTGCGGCACCGGCACGCCGGGTTCTAGTCCCGGTCGGGGTGCCGGATTCTGTCCCGGTTGCCCCTCTTCCAGGCCAGCTCTCTGCTGTGGCCAGGGAAGGCAGTGGAGGATGGCCCAAGTGCTTGGGCCCTGCACCCGCATGGGAGACCAGGAGAAGCACCTGGCTCCTGCCATCAAATCAGTGCAGTGCGCCGGCCGCAGCGCGCCGGCTGCGGCAGCCATTGGAGGGTGAACCAACGGCAAAGGAAGACCTTTCTCTCTGTCTCTCTCTCTCACTGTCCACTCTGCCTGTCAAAAAAAAAAAAAAAAAAAAGCCATCGGCGTGACAGGCAGATGGCCAGGCTTCTCCACCACGCTGGGGCCAGGGGCCGGGGTAACATTTTCAGTGTGCTGAAAGTCAGGGTCCAAATGGAAGTCGGTACCCTGAAAACCATTCTTCAAGATGAGGGTGACTTTTCAAGGATGAATGCCAGGAACCAGAAGGCAGCATAAACTATCAATGATGAGCAACCAGATTTGTACATGTGGAAGAAGAGCTAAAGGAATATCGTTTTATAAAGTTATGGTGTGCTCTTACATGTGGAGCTGAAAAGAGACTGGAACCAGCGAACTGGACAACCAAACACTGACAGACAGGTCCTCAGGCTCTTGGACAAGGAGTTAGGATACCAATTGTAGGCTCTTTTAGGTTAAGAACACTTAATAGGGGGTGGTGTAGTGGCACAGGTTAAGCCAATTCAAGTCCTAGCTGCTCTGTCCAGCTCCCTGCTAATGTGCTTGGGAAAGCAGTGGAAGATGGCCCAACTGCTTGGGCCCCTGCACCCATGTAGGAGACTAGGATGGAGTTCCTGGCTGCTGCCTTTGGGCTGGCCCAATCCTGGCTGTTGTGGTCATTTCAGGAGTAAACCAGCAGAAGGGAGGTCTCTCTCTCTCTCTCTCTCTCTCTCTGCCTTTCAAGTAAAATAAAGAAATCTTAAAAAAAAAAAACAAAAAACAAACTTAATAACAATCTAGAGGTAATCACTAAGAAAATGGAGATAGGTGTACAACTTCCAATCCAGCAAAGGAGAAAAATCAGTGAGGTGGGATAAGGAGGAGGGAACCTCTTCATCAAAAAAGCAGAACAAACCAACCAAAAAGTAAGCACAGAAAGAGCAGACGTAGGCAGTAAGTTGTAGGGGTCAGCAGTGTGGCACAGTAGGTTAAGCCATTGCCTGTGATGCCAGTATCCCATATCAGAACACCAGCTGGAGTCCTGTCTGCTCCACTTCCCATCCTGTTCCCTGTCAACTGCACCTGCGAAAGCAATGGAAGATGGCTCAAGTACTTGGGCCCCTGACAACCACACGGGAGACCCAGATGCAGTTCCAGGATCCTGGTTTCAGCGTGGTTCAGCTCTGGCTGTTGTGCCCATTTGGATAGTGAATCAGTGTGAATGGAAAGTCTTTGTCTGTCTATCTCTGTTTCTGTCACTCCGCCTTTCAAATAAATAAATAAACAAATAAATCTTTTAAACAAGAAAATATGTGGGGCTGTTGTTGTGGCATAGCCATACAGGCGCTGGTTCACATCCCGACTGCTCCACTTGCAATCCAGCTCCCTGCTAATGGCCTGGTAAAGCAGTGGATGATGGCGCAAGGGCTTGGACCCTTGCACCCACATGGGAGACTCAGAGGAAGATTCTGGCTCCTGGCTTTGGCCTGGCCCAGCTCCAGCTTTTGTGGCTATCTGGGGAGTGAACCAGTAGATAGAAGACCTCTCTCTGTCTCTCCCTCTCTCTCTGTAACTCTATCAAAATATATAAATCTTTTTTATTATTATTTTTATTTGACAGAGTTAGACAGTGAGAGAGAGAGAGACAGAAAGAAAGGTCCTCCCTCCATTGGTTCACCCCCCAAATGGCTGCTATGGCCAGAGCTATGCCAATCCAAAGCCAGGAGCCAGGTGATTCCTCCTGGTCTTCCATGCAGGTGCAAGGGCCCAAGCACTTGGGCCTTCCTCCATTGCCACAGCAGAGAGCTGGACTGGAAGAGGAGCAACTGGGACTAGAACCTGGCGCCCATATAGGATGGCAGCGCCGCAGGCAGAGGATTAACCAAGTGAGCCACGGCGCCGGCCCCAATAAATCTTTAAAAATAAATAAATATCCTTTAAAAGAAAGATGTAAATCATCAGAAACATGTCCAAATACATCAGTAACCACAGTAATTGAAAATTCACTAAATTCCAAATAAAAGAGGGCATGCGGGAATGAACTAAAGAAACAAAACAAAACAAATCACCCTGTTTGCCAATCACAACAAACATACCTGCAACATGAGGCCATGAACAAGTGGACATTTAAAAGATAGGGAAAGCTATGCATGTAAACACTATACCAAATTAGCTGGTGCAGCCATGAAATACTAGATGAAGCAGAGTTTAGGCCAAAAAGGATTAGGAATAGAGTTGATATTAGTGAGAAAAGTTTAAGTTTCTAGAAACTTTATGATGCTGCAAAGAAACCTAATGATGTTGATGGAGACGCACAGGCAACCACCTTGCTAGGGGAGTTCAACACCTTTCTCTCAACTGTGATCAGGGTTAAACACAGAAGAAATTAGCAATGCTACAGAAAATGTGAACACAAGACTTCTGGACTACAGAAGAAAAATAGTACATACACACTCTCCTCAAGCACACGTGGAATCCTGACCAAAAACTGTCACATACCAGTTCAAAAGGCTTATATCACATAAATCAAGTTCTCCAAACACAGTGAAATTAAATTAGAAGTCATGACACAAAGGGGAAGAACACTCCTGTGTTTGCAAAGCGAAATACTCACTGCATCAATCAAAGCATCATAATGGTTATTTATGAAGTTCAGAGCTGAACAATATACCACATACCAAAATTCTGAAATACAGTAAAGCAGCACTAAAAGAGAAATGTATTCTGGTAATGACTGTACTAGAAAAAAGGGACAGAAAAATAAATCAGCAATGTAAAAGGAAGGAGATAATAAAGATAAAGCCAGAATTTAATGTAATAGAAACAAAGATACAAAAGCAGGACCCAACCAAGCCAGGAATTAGTTCTTAGAAAAACTCATAAAACAGACAAATTTCTGGTAAATGAATTAAGAAAAAATGAGAGAAGACATTTAAAAGAGAATAATATTAGGAATAAAAAGGGAAGCACAACTATAGATCCAACAAAGATTTTAAAAATAGTAAGAGAACACTATGATTTCATGCCAATAAATTTGAAAACATATACAAATGGACAAACAGAAAGCCTTAACAGTTCTTTACCAATTAAAGTAATTGGAACAGAAGCTTAAAATCTTCCCACAAAGATAATATCAGACTCAAGACAGCTTTACAGGGAAGCTTTACCAAATGGTCAAAGTATACATCATCCAAATCTTATACAAATTCTCCAAGGAACAGGAAAGGAAAAAAAAAAAAAAAAAAAAAGAGGAATACTCCTCAACTCATTATATGAGACCAATAAATTCCTGACATTAAAATCAGAAAAGTATGTGAAATGACAGCTATAGGCAAACATCACTCAGAAAAAAAAACATGTAAACATCTTCCATTGAGTTATATGCAAAAGAAAAACCACATTATCATCAAGTTGGTTGTGTCCTAAGAATGATTTAACATTGGAAAAATCTGTAAATTGAACTCACCACATTTAACTACACATTTACAACTGAAATACTTAAACTATATACATGATGACCACAATAGATTTAGAAAGAATGCTGGAAAAAAGTTGATGCTCAGGGGCCAGCGCTGTGGCGCAGCGGGTTAAAGCCCCCGTCTGCAGTGCTGGCATCCCATATGGGAGTGGGTTCAAGTTCTAGATGTTCCATTTCCAATCCAGCTCCCTGCTGATGTACCTGGGAAAGCAGCAAAGGATGGGCCAAGTCCTTGTGCCCCTGCACCCACGTGGGGGACCCAGAGGAAGATCCTGGCTCCTGGCTTCGGTCTGGCCCAGTTCCAATCCTTGCGGCCATTTGGGGAGTGAACAGGCAGATGGAAGACCTCTCTCTCTCTCTCTCTCTGTAATTCTACCTTTCAAATAAATAAATCTTTTTTTAAAAGAAAAAAGAATTCGATGCTCATAAATCGAACAGTTAGGTATATATCTAGCAAAATACAGACAGTTCTCCAAGTTAAAATGCAGTAAAACTGCTGCCTGTGACACTGGCCTCCCATATGGGTGCTAGTGGGAGTCCCAGCTGTTCTACTTCTGATCCAGCTCCCTGCTAATGAACCTGGGAAAGCAGCAGAAGATAACACAAGTGTTTGGACCCCTGTCACCCATGTGGGAGACCCAGAAGTGGCTCCTGGCTCCAACCTGACCCAGCCCTGGCTGTTGTGGCCATTTGGGGAGTGAACCAGCGTATGGAAGATCTCTCTGTCTCTCCCTCTATCTGTAACTCTGCCTTTCAAATAAATAAAAATAAGTCTTCTTTTTAACAAAGAAGAGTTAAATAGATGAGATATTTCATGTTCATCAATAGGAAGACTCGATATTTGTCAAGATGTCAGATCTTCCCAACTTGTTCTGCAGATTCAATTCAATCCTAATCAAAACCCCAGCAAGGGGGCCAGTGCTGTGGGGCAGCAGGGTCTGCAGCACCAGCATTCCATTTGGGTGCTGGTTTGAGTCCTGGCTGCTCCACATCCAATCCAACTCCCTGCTACTGTGCCTAGGAAAGCTGCAGAGGATGTCCTACGTGCTTGGCCCCCTGCACCTCTATTGGAGACCTGGAAGAATTCCTGGCTCCTGATTTTTGCCTGACCCAGCCATGGCCATTGCTGCCATTTGGAGAGTGAACCAGCAGATGAAAGATTCCTTCTGTAATTCATAAAAGTAAATAACATAAATCTTAAATCTTTTCAAAACACCCAGCAAGTTATTTTGTGGACATCAACTGGTTCTAAAGTTTACATAGAGAGGCAAAGACCCATGATGACCAGCACAATACTGAAGGAGAACAACATCCTAGGGGCTGATACAACTCATCTTCAGGACTTTCTAGAAAGCCACAGCAATCAAGAAGGTACAGGATTCCATGGAACAGAATGGAGACCCCCAAAATAAACTTACACAATTGTAGTCAACTGGTCTTTGGCAAAGGAACAAAGACAGTACAACGGAGACAAGACAGCCTTCTCAACAAATGGCACAGAAACAACTGGATGACTACATGCCAAAAATAAAAAAAAAGATTCTAGACAAGGATTTTACACCTTTCACAAATGTTAGTTCAAAATGGATCACAGACCTAAAACACCAAACTGTAAAACTCCTAGAAGGCGAAGAGGAGAAAATCTTGGTAACTCTGGGTTTGGGGTGTGTGTGTGTGTGTGTGTGTGTGTTCACTGCCATCCCCAGCCTGGAGGGTGGCAAATATTTTTTTCTTTTCATTTTATTTATTTGAAAGGCAGAGTTACAGAGAGAGGGAAAGACAAATCTTCCATCTACTGGTTCACTCCCCAATTACCACAACAGCTGGGGCTGGGCCAGGCCAAAGCCAGGAGCCAGGAGCTTCTGCTGAGTCTCCCACACAGGTGCAGGGACTCAAGGACTTGGGCAATCCTCTGCTGCTTTCCCAGGGACATTAGCAGGAAGCAGGATTGGAAGGGGAGCAACCGGGACTCAAACCACCACCCACATGGGAAGCCAGCGTTGCAGGCAGAGGTTTTATCTGCTACACCACAGCACAGTGACTATGAGTTTGATGATGACTTTTTATAGATAACAGAAACTGCATGATCCATGAAAGAAATATTTCATAAGCTACATTTCATTGAAATTAAAAAATATTTCTGTAAAAGACACTGTTAAAAGAATAAGACAGGCCAGAGAAGACATAGATGATATAGATATAGCAAAAAAAAAAAAAAAAAAAAAAACACTACAAGACTATGGTAGTTAAGGTGGTATGGTATCAGCACAGGGACAGAAAACCAACTAATCGAACAGAAGCACCTTAAAATGGACTCACAGACATAGAGATAGGGTGGCAATGCAGATTGTTGTACAAAGAATGAGAAATTCAATGAATGGTACCCAGGATAACTGGACATCCAAATGGAAAAAAGAATAAACTGGCTCCCTACCTCCCACCACACACTCCACTACCAATGGATTCAAATTCTAAGTATGAGAGTAAAATCTAAATATATTCTCTACTTTGATACAAGAGGATTTATTTATGACAGCAATGTAGAGAATGATTTCTTAAATACAAAAATGTAAATCTCCTACCCAGGAAAGTGAAAATTTTAAGTCACAAACCAGCAGGTGTCAAATATTCCTATAAAGCAGTAAGAGAAAGACAAACAACTTACAGAAAAGTGAGCAAAGGCTATGAAAGACTGTTTGCAGAAGAGTAAATATGAAAACATGAATGGTCTATAAACTCTCTCTCTCCATAGACATATATATGTATGTACCTATCATTAGTAACATATATATTGTATATATAACAATACTGCATATTGTAGGTGGGAGAATAAATTGGAACCACCACTTTGGGAAACAATCTGGTACTAGTTTGCATTCCCTAGCCCAGCAAATTTCATTCCTGGGCCCGCATCCTAGGAAAACTGTTCCAGAGGTCCAGAAAGAGACATGAACAAGAGTATTCACAGCAGCAGAGCTTACTGTTCAGAGAACTGAGACACCCACAAGTCCATCAACAAGAGAATGATCACAGTTTGGATTATTCACACAATGTAATACTACATAGCAATGAAAATGAATGAATTATAGCTACAAACAATCATATGGGTAAAATCTTAAAAAACATAATATTACACGAAAAAAATGGCAGAGCCCGCATCCAGTATACTATTTTTATGAAGCTTTAAATGAAGCAAAACTAAACAATATGTTGTTGAAGGATGTGTTTGTGACGGAACCACGTTAGGAAGAGCAGAGAATGCTAAACGGAAAATGGATAGTGGTGCCAGGAACTCACGCATGTTCACTTTGTCATGCTTTGTTACTTACACATATTTCCCTGTATTTTTCTGAATGTATCAAACACGACATAATGAAACAAGTTCAACAAGAGCAAGGGCTCTGAAGCTAAAGAGTACACGTCAAAGCCGGGGTCTCCACTTCCTAGGGTGTGACCTTGGCAGTTGCTCCCTTGCCTAGGATGCTACCTCTTCAGCTACAACATGAGGACAGTGACACATGGCTCACGGGTATAGGGAGCTTATCTGAACTTAGCACAGCATCTGGCCTGTATTACAAATTAAGTAAATGGTTCTTCCTATATTATCATGTATTAAAAGTAAAGTAGGTGGCTGGTGCTGCGGCTCACGAGGGTAATCTTCCACCTGCGGTGCGGGCACCCCCGGTTCTAGTCCTGGTCAGGGCGCCGGATTCTGTCCCGGTTGCTTCTCTTCCAGTCCAACTCTCTGCTGTGGCCCGGGAGTGCTGTGGAGGATGGCCCAGGTGCTTGGGCCCTGCACCCGCATGGGAGACCAGGAGAAGTACCTGGCTCCTGGCTTCGGATCAGTGCAGCGCACCGGCCGCAAAGCGCCAGCCGTAGTGGCCACCTAGGGGGTGAACCAATGGAAAAGGAAGAACTTTCTCTCTGTCTCTCTCTCTCCCTCACTGTCTAACTCTGCCTGTCAAAAAAGAAAAAAAAAAAAAAAAAGAAAAGAAAAAGAAAAAAAGAAAAGAAAAGTAAAGTAGGGCCGGCACCATGGCTCACTAGGCTAATCTTCCATCTGTGGCGCTGGCACCCCGGGTTCTAGTCGCAGCTGGGGTGCCGGATTCAGTCCCAATTGCTCCTCTTCCAGTCCAGCTCTCTGCTGTGGCTCAGGAAGGCAGTGGAGGATGGCCCAAGTGCTTGGGCCCTGCACCCGCATGGGAGACCAGGAGGAAGCACCTGGCTCCTGGCTTTGGATCGGTGCAGCGCGCCGGCTATGGCAGCCATTTGGGGAGTGAACCAATGGAAGGGAAGACCTTTCTCTCTGTCTCTCTCTCACACTGTCTAATTTTTCCTGTCAGAAAAAAAAAAGTAAAGTAAGTGTCTGCTACTTTATTATCATATGACCAACAATCAGCATCATCAGTAGCAGGGCAGGGACCCAGGTCACCCCTGCCACCAGACCCTGTGTTCCTGCTATGACACCAGCCTCCCTCTACCTCGGGCTCCCAGGTGCCTGTGGGCTGCAGTGGGTGACGCTGGCCCTGCCGCAGAAGGCACTGTGGCCAGCAACCCCATGCAGCAGCCCCTGCCCAATGCTCGGCTCCTTCAGGAGCATTCAACATCAACAGTCACTCCCTGGGCACAGCGGGCAGCCCCATCTGGATGTGACTTCTCAGCTGGGCCCTCACGGGACACCTTGGCCCCACACAGAGGATTCTGGAGCCAGGCTGGAAACCCACTTTTGCACACAGTGCTTCCCAGCAGCCTATATGAGTCTGGAGAATGGGGTGTGAAGCCCTGGGAAATGGCGACGAGAGACACTAACCATACTCTTGGAAAAGCCACTGCAATAAAGCTAGCTCCTGATGTCACCAAATGTCATAGCACACACGTGAGCATCTGTGTTCTCACACACTTCATACCCTCCTGCTTCGACCCACCCAAAGGTGCCTGTGGCCCTGCGCCCCTGCACCCCACAGTCTGACCTCTGAGGGGTCTGCTCCCGGGCCCCTGCCTGCCTCTTCAGCCTCCTCCAACACTCAGTTTCTGGCCGCTCGCAGCTCACACTGCCAGGCCTTCCCTGGTCTGCTCCCTCCCCTGGGGCATCCTTCCATCCTTGTGCATCTGAGCAACTCTACCTAGCTTCCTTCAGGGCCCCCCCACGTTAGCTAGGGTTCCTTCAGTGGGCTCTGGTTTGTTTCCCACCAGGTGTGTGGGGTGTGGTCAGTCATACACGCGCCTATCTGGGTTCTGAGTGTCTCCAGGACAGGACCCCTTGCTGGGGGGCCGACACTCAGCACAGGGCAGGACACAGTGCAAGTGTCATGATGAATGGATGCATGCGTGTTTGAGTGAATGAACACACGCACAGGGATACATGCAGAAGCTGCTCACAGCTGGGGATGGCAGCTGGAGGGGCCACTCACATGCCCCCCCCACACACACACTAAGGAGGCACCCTACCTGCCCGTTGCTGTCTCTTCTTGGTGCCACAGGCAAGACGTGGTCAGTAGGAGATGAGGGAGAGCTCCCCAAGAGCCCAACAGGCATGGACAACTAATGCCACCCCCAGTGCCAGCACAGGAGGGAGCCCGGCTTCCTCTGTGTCCTCACACAGATGGCCCTGCTCCCACCAATTCACACATCCTATGGGAAGCCAGGCTGAACGCGTCTATCCTGGCTCCTACATGAGCTGTGTGACCGTGGGAAAATTACTTAATTTCTCTGTGCCTCGGTTTTCTCTTTCACAAAAGAGAGAACACCACCTAACTCAGTCTGAGATGACTCGTTCAAAGTGCTCCAGCAGCTCCGGGCATATGGCTAGCACTTCCCTCTGACCAGTGAGCTCTTCTCCAGCTGGCTACCCACACCCTCCGATCTCCCACCTGCCGGGCCTCTCTGCCTTCGCCAACCTCCCTGCCCAGTGCAGAGGCCTCTCACTGTCCTCCTGGCACTCCTCACTCTTTGCCCACTACAGTCCCACTCTCTGAGCTCACCCACGGATCAGCTTCACCTGAGTGGATCCCATCTGCTGAGAGGGCAAAGGACCACCACACACACACACACACACACACACACACAAACACACGCTTATACATGTGCACATATGTTCATGTGCGCAAACTCGTATGTACACGTGTATCCACACACCTACATACACACATGCACCTATACGCCCCCTTACTTAACACACACAAGCACGCACACAGGCACACAATGAGGGCCAGGGCAGGCTCAAGGGCTCTACCAGGAAGCCCACCCTCCCCCAGGCAAGCCACCCTGGTCCACTGGTGTGGTCACGTCCCCTCGGCAGCCCCTCAGCCACGTCAGAGCTCTACTGCTCTCCTCCAGCCCTTCTCATCCGGAGTCCCACGAGTCCAAGGCCCTCTCTGCTCAGAAACACCCTCCCTGACCCCAAATACTCTCACCCATCACCCACCCACTAGGCACTCACCTGGTGCCCACGTGGCTCTCCCATGGCTCACTTCCCTGTCTCCCTCCCTTGCTCCCAACCCCCAATTAATGCTGATGTCCCTGTGGGCTCTTTCCAGCACACCTCCCCCCTTCATCTCACAGAGCAGCTCCTTCTGCCCTGGGCTTTGAAGTCTACCTCAAGGCTGACGACACCCCTCTTCTGCCTTATGAACCCCAAACTTGCACATCCCCAGTCCCCTGGGCCCCTCTGGCTGGCACCTCCTTATCCAGCATGCTAAACCAACTCCCACTTTCCTGCCCTAAGCCACGAGTTCTGCACGTACATCCACTCCAGGAAGACAGGCCACACATGAGATCACTGGCCTGGGGTCCCCCTGCCCTTGCACTGCACAGGTCCAACTGCACCTGCTGCTTCTCTTTGTCACTTCTGTAACTGACAAACATGCCCATTTTACAGGCAGTCCAGTATCCTCATAGCAAAGCATCAGTACCTCCAGGCGGGAACAAGGAAGACCCCCTAAGCCTCCCACAAAGGGAGGACCAAGCCCCATCCACTTGGGGGCTGGCCACAGGCCTAGCCAATGGGATGCCCTGCCACAGCCCTAGCCCTGGAAGGAAGGCACAGGGATGGGGGGTGGAGGGTGGGAGATGCCCCCATGTGTTTGGGTATGTCGCTCCCCCTCTTTGTGGAGGAACGACACAGGACCCTGCACTGTTCTTTTGTCTGCTCGGCCCTTCCCGGGTTTGCTGCTGGTTCTTCCCGGGTTGGCTACCGTCCTTCCACCTCTGTGGAAGGGCGGTTCCCCCTGCCACTTTCCCCACTTCCGCGGGGGAGCGGCACACTGCCGGCCGGCTCTCTTGGGGGCTGCTCAGATGTTCCTCAGGTGTTCCTGGTGCATGTTGTCTCTCTCCTCCTTTATAGTCCTCTTCCACCAATCCCAACTCTGCTACCCACACGCTGAGCACGCTGCTCTCCTCCAATCAGGAGCAGGATCAGCTCCTGCAGGTCATCACTCAAGTTGGCGAGAGGCAGCTGCGTAGAAGTTGTTTACTCCCTTCTCAGCGCCATATTGTGGGAGAGCAGATGCATAGAATAAGTCTTAATTCCAGTAACTTAGTCTAGTCCAAGTTGCTCCCCACAGGGTAGACTGCGGGCTCTGCTAGAAGCAGGAGCAAACTCCCTGCCAGTCAGCCCCTGAAGGACCCGGGATCCTGCCCACCTTGAGTCCTGTCCTCTTTCCTTGGACAGAGACCCGAGGGCCTCCCAAGTGGGGACGCAGGGCTTGTTGCGGCCACAGTTGGCTTCTCTGTTGCTCCTAAGAACCTGGCAGGCAGCAGCCTCTTCCTCCTCTGCCACACCATGATCTCACCCCTTGGCCTTTGCCCATGCCACTGCCTCTCCCAGGATGCCCACGCCACCCCCTCCAGGATGCTGCTCGGACTCTGCTCGCCCCAGGTCCCCTCCCCTCCTGAGCACCCTCTGATAGCAGGGGTCACAAAGCTGCCCGCTCCATTCTAAGACCCATAGGGCCCACCAGGCTCTTTGAGGAAGGGACTGCGTCAGCCCCAGTGAGAGACTGAACCTTGTCTGCAAAGAGAGGCCACTCGCTCCAGGAACCTGAAGTCAGTCCACGGTGTGACTGGGGTTAAGCTACTTCTCTGGGCCTCCCTTCATCTATGAAGGGGAGACGGTGACAGCTACCGCTGAGGACTGACAGATGGATGGCTAAGAGCTCTGCATAGTCAAGGACGCAAGTATCTTCATTGCCCTTGGCTTTTCTCCAGGAATGTTAGCAAAGTACTTTGTGACAAGGAAGCTTGTTTCGTTTGTGACTCTGTATTATCTGGTCCTCCTCTCACCTGCGCGGCCTTCCTCCAGACATCAGCTCAGGTGACTCTCACCAGGCCCCGAGTGGATTCAGTGTCCAGACAAAACCAACCCCAACACACAAGCCGGCCTGTTTCCTTTCCCAGACAAAATGAATTCAGCAATTCAAGTTTCCCTCTTTGCCTTGGCTACAGGAAGCTCCGGGAAAATACTAGGTTCAACCATGATAACCAAGTGAGCTTCAGTTTCCTGAGTATTGATGTCTTTTTCTCTAATCTATGTCAAATATAACAGCACAGAGATCTGTCATTAGAAGTACTCAGGAATTCTTAATGGCAGACAAGAACTCGGGGATAAGGAACAAAGTGGCCTGGGACAGAAGGGAGCCGACCAGAACATCACAGTGGTTTCTGTTGACTTTCCTGCACCTACCCCTTTCCACAGAGGGTGGAACTGAATCGCCAGAGGAGGGAAGGGGCACAACAAGGCAGGGGCTGCACTACAAGCTCTCCTGGCCCCTGCGGGGGCAGGGGCCCAAGCACCTGGGCCATTCTCCACTGCCTTCCTGGGCCACAGCAGAGATGGACTGGAAGAGGAGCAGCCGGGACTAGAACCTAGCACCCATATGGGATGCCAGTGCCGCAGGCAGAGGATTAGCCAAGTGAGCCACGGCGCTGACCCTTTTACTGCTTTTCAAAAGGATCCGAAGGCCTAAGTGCCAGGGCCCAAGAATATCACGGAGAAGCCCTGCTCAATTGGCCCCTCTGGCCAATGGGGACCACACACTCCTCCCTCCCACCTGCCCCACACTTCTCTCTCCACCAGGAGCCGAGGCAAGCAGAGCTCAGCATTTTCAGAACCTGCCAGGGGAGGTGGAACTTGGCCAGGTGAATCTCATTTCTCCCCCGTGTAACCACCTCAGACAGCCCTTGAAAGGCTGAGCCCACCATCCCGCGGTGGGAGGGGCACCCCTGGCTGACCTCGCCAACCAGTTGTCAGGACAAACCTTCCTGGGCTTGCAATGTGGAGACGATTACCGGCTGGTGCTTTGAAGGCACGAGCCGCCAGCTTCCCAACAGAGGTGTTGACTGCAGGCGGCAGACGCCCTGTTCCTACCAATTGGAGCCGGAGCAGCCCTCAGTCCCAGGACCACACTTCATCTTCCCCAGCACATGAGCCTGGCTCGCTGTGGGTGCAGCAGTGAGAGCAGAGAAACCTAGGGCCACACCAGGGCACCAGCAGCAATGGAAGCTGCCTGCCCTAGGTTTCCCCTCCTGACTCACTGTGTGACCCCCACCCCAACACACCGGCTGCCCCCCAGAAGGTGAGGCAATGACATGAGGTTGTCAGGAGGACAAGATGGGGTGAAGGGTGATGGGACAGGTTTATCATTCCCACTGAACGAGAGGTAAACTGAGACTTAAAGAAGCAGCACGCTTCACTGAGGTCACCATGAGCAAAGGGATCAGGCACCACTGTGGAGGCAGAACCCGGATTCTGGGAGCCTGAGGGCAGAGCCCGGAGTCCCCAGGGAGTGACCCCGTCTGCAGGCTCGCCTGGAGTCAGTTCCCGACTCCAGCTCCTGCCCACACCTGACTCCTGTGCCAGCCAATGCAGCCATGAGCTGCAGCTGACCCCATCCTCCCCTGCTTCCCTCGCCCAATCTCAGGGCTGCAGCCCCAGGCAACTGGCCCCAAGCCCCTCCCTTCTTCCGACCCCTGCAAGCTCCCTCTGGGCCGTGAGGTCAGCTATCTTCCTGTGTGGACAAAGGCAGGGAGTGGGGCGTGAGGATGTCAGGGGCTCTCGGTGCTGCCTCTTGATGCAGCAAAAGTTCCCTGGCACAAGCTAAGTGGATGGATCGACTCCAAGTCTGTGAAAAGCCAAAATTACAGGTGACTGCTTTTGAGGAGTCACAGCAACTGATTAGGATGCTTGCCAGGGGTCCTCTGGTGTGAGCTCACTGAGAAAGTCAGAGTAAGAAGCTCGTGTCTGCGTTCAGAAAAACACGGTGACCCAGTGGAGCAGGGCAAGGCTAGAGATTGCTCTGTGAGCCTCAGTGTCCTCATCCACAAAATGGAACATCAATGTGAACTTCACAAGATTCCCCGTGAAAACATGGACCAAGGGCTTGGCCCAGAACCTGGAAGCCAGCACTTGACTAACGGCACCACTTTCCTTCACCCTGACACTTCGCAGCAGCTGCTCTTGGGTAGGTTCATCGTTTCCCCTGGCGCGTTCTTGGCTGTGTCAGTCCTTTCGTCTCCAATTAACGTACAGTGGTGCTCCTGCCCCACCTCCGCGCCCAGGGCCATAAAAGCAAATCTGTGGAGAGGAGGTAATGATGACCAGCTGCACGGGCAGCAGCCGGTTACCGAGCTTCCACCCTGCAGAGGGGTCCCTGGGACCTCTCCTTCCAACCGCAGGAGGACAGGAGCACCACTTCTCCGGGTCCAGAAATGGCATTGTGCTGGATCGTGTCCATGCTCTTGCCCGGGTCTGCCTTTGCACGACAAGGGGGAGGGGAACAGGGGCCAGAGATGGTGGGGAATGCAGAGCACCTGCTGAGTACCGTGTGCCGGGCTGGGTCCACTAACCCAGGAACCGTGCAGTCCAGCACAACCCTGAGTTACTGCAAACCCTCCGTCTCACAGGATGAGACCCCCGCCTCTGCCTGGGCCCTCCCAGCACCTTCCACCCCTTCTGCCCCACTGAGCTACTCCGTCTTTTCATCAGTAACCTGCAATTAGGAAAACATCCTGTACCAGGGACTAGCGGCACTGGACATGCAGCAGGGACCAAACAGAAAAGATTGAGACCTTACAGAGCTTACTCTCCAGCAAACAGATTACAGACACAACACGTAACATGGTGCTGGGCAGACAAGGGGCAGAGTGGTAGAAGATGCTCCTTTAGACAGGTGGGCAGGGAAGGCTTCCCAGAGGAGGTGACATGGAAACAGGCACCTCAGAGAACAGAGGTTGGCTGGGATAAGAGCATTTGGGCAGAGGGAACAGCCACACAGATCCTGAGTTGGGAACCAACTTGGCATGTCTGAGGGAAGCCAGGAGGCCAGCGTGGCTGGAGCAGGGCAGGCGGGAGGAGAGTGGGAGGAGCTGGTCAGAGGGCTGAGCAGGGGCCCCACACTGGCCCTTTCCCTGTCTTTCTTCTCCTCGCTCCTCCCCTGGGGCCAGGCCAGGAAGGCAGAAAGAACATGATGGGCATCTGAACATCTGAGTTCAAAGGATCTTAGGGACACCCAGGTTCACGCTTCGGTTTACAGATGAGAAAACCGAGGCCCAGAGCCACAGGCAGTTTGAATGCGTAGCTTGGGAGTAACAGTGCTTTCTCCCTAGAAACCAGGCCCATGAGCCCTAAGTGGGTGTGAACTTTAATCAAAGTCCTCATCAGCTGAGGAGAACATGAGGCCCTGAGGGGCAAGGTTCTGTGTGCACAAAGAGAGGGAGTGGGGGCAGACAGGTAGGCAGAGAGCTTGTGTGGGTGCACCCTTGGCTTCCTCTGGCCCCACACTCATGGCAATCAGTCACCGCACTCTTCCA
Source organism: Oryctolagus cuniculus (assembly GCF_051225735.1). Classification (NCBI taxonomy): domain Eukaryota; kingdom Metazoa; phylum Chordata; class Mammalia; order Lagomorpha; family Leporidae; genus Oryctolagus; species Oryctolagus cuniculus. The sequence continues at coordinate 120,134,146 of NC_142873.1, read as the reverse complement.
GCACCTGGAATGAGGCGTGATCTCTGAAACCCACTGCTAGGTATAGTTTCCTTGGAGCCTGCCAGGCAGTGCTTCATGAACCAGCCCCTGCCACAAGGGAAGGTGGTCCTGACACCACCTCTCCAAGGTGCGGCAGGGGCTGGGAGGGGCACCAGATGAGATGCTTCCCCAGTACCCAGCCCCTGACCTGAGCGTGTACTCTCTGGCATCTGGGAGGCAAGGCGTGGCGAGAAGGCACATAGTGGACACTCAACACACAGCACTTCCTAGCAGTGGGCAGGACACTGGCTGGGAAGCAAGGGTGCAGAACCTTAGTTTTCAGCTCTGCCATCTTCTATGAGCTGTATCCTCTCTGCAGGCCTCAGTTTCCATATCTGCAAACAGCAGAAGTGCATATGCAGGCAGGGAGACGTGTGGCCTGGAAGGGCCGCCTTCTCTCACCCTGGATGCCTGGGAATAGGTAGTGTCTGAAGCACAGTAGACTAGTGTTTTCTGCCTGAGGCCAAACTCTTGAGTTTCAATCATGACCACATTCATTCGTCACTGACCCTGGTCAGAAGTGGTCCATGAGCTCCCAAGACATGGGGAGCTGTAAAGCATAGACTCACAGTTAAATGGGGGTACAGAAAAACAACTGATAGCCAAGGACGTGGAGTCCCAGATGTGACACCTGGGCAGGCAGCTTCACCTCCGTGGATTTCAGTGATGCCAACGTAGTTCCCAAGCACAGGAACTGTTGCTCTAAACCTCACATCCCAGGGTACTTCCCAGGCCCCTGGCCATGCCCCAGGAAAGTGCAAAGGGGCTGGCAGGTGGCTCACCCACCGAACAGACGCTCACTGGGTGCACCCCTGCTCCCTGCCCAGCAGAGACCTCTGGTTCCATGGTCCCACCCAAGAACTGCAAAGCCCAGCACCACAGTGCCCTCTGTGCTGAGGCTGCGCCCCCACGGGTTCACTGAGGGGTGCTGGGGTGAGTATGTAGCGGGAAGGAGCAGGCGGCCACCTCCCAGCCAGAGGAAATTGCCACTCCAAGGCAGCCGAGCCTCAGGACAGCCTCTCATTTTATCACTGCCCTCGATGTCAGAGTGCTCAGTGAGGAGGCGGAGCTGCGTCCGTCAGCACCCTAATCACTTACAGACCCCGCAGTCCTGGCAGCGGAGGGAGATTTATTGTGGGGACTGACAGTAAACAAAGAACAGTTGTGCAAACTTTACGGAGCTACGTCACAGGAAAGGCCGTTTCCATCTCCCACTGGTCAATGTGCCAGACATCAGTTCCAAAGAGGGACTGGGCTCCATTTCCCTACTGGCCTCACGGGGCCCGGCTTGAAGACACCCAGGTGCTGGCTGGCCACCAAGATGTGCTGACCAGGACCCTGTGACCAGGCTGCTCTGGGGGCTCTGGCTGAGAACAGCTCCAGAGGTGATGGATCTCCCTTCCTGGGCCCAGAGAACTCCTCTGGGTATGTTGCTCCCCTCCCGTGACCAAAACCCCAAATGTCACTGACCATGTCACTCTTCTGCATAGGATCCTGCTGGGACTCTCTGCTGCCTTGGGATGGAGCCCACACTCTTTACACTGGACTGTGAGGCCTTTCAAGGCCCAATTCCAGCCCCCATTTCCACCTCCAGCCCCCATGCCTGCAACACAATCCAGGTCAAAGAGGACACCCAGGCATCCCCAGGGGTCAGTACTGCCACATCTCAAAGCGTTTGCATGTGCTTGTTCCTTCCCCTGAAATGCCTTTCCTGGCAGCCTGCCCCTGGAAAGCCTCTGTCCGCATGTCAAAACCCAGCTCTCCTGACATCCCCGGGGGAGCCTCTGCCTGCTGTGTGTCCAGGAGGCACTTGGATCATTCCCTTGCCACCATAGCTTTCCTCCTTTCTCCCGGCACCCCCTGCTTCTAGCACAGAGACTGGCACAGTATGGGTGGAAGCAATGCTGAGATGCAAGTTTGGAGAGGGAGGGCCAGAGGCTGGATGAGTGCAAGGCTCTCCTGAGTGAGGGGTCCAGGTGAGGAATCGACCCCTCCTCCTCAGCATCCTGGTGTGGCCAAGACCACAAGCTGGTCCACCATTCATTGAAGAGATGAAGGCAGGGTGCCGGGGTTTGTCACCACTCTGTCCACGCCAGGCACACGCATCAGATCTGGCTAACCCACCTCAGGGAGGCAGAGCCATCCATGCTCAAGCACCAAGCTGGCCATTTCCAGGATGTCCTGCTTGACACGCGGTCTGGACCCTTTCTTAGCATCACTGTTGATTTGTATCTGACTCTCTCATTCCAATAAGAAACTTGTTTCAATTCCATTGACACTGAATTCAAAGGTTTTTTTTTTCTTTTTTAAATTCAATTCAGAGAGAAGTGATTTTTTATCCTTAATTTTTTTCATATGCCATAAAACTGTGCTAAGTTCACAAAACTTGCCCAGTATTTTTGTTCCCTCAAGCTTGGTGCTCCTAGGAATCTACTTCTTGGTGAGAGCTTGAAGATTTTTTTTTTTTAAAGAAGGGGGTGGGGCCAGCGCTGTGGTGCAGCGGGTTAACACCCTGGCCTGAAGCACCGGCATCCTATATGGGCACTGGTTCGAGACCCAGCTGCTCCACTTCCAATCCAGCTCTCTGTTATGGCCTGGGATAGCAGTAGAAGATGGCCCAAGGCCTTGGGCCCCTGCACCTGTGTGGGAGACCCAGAGGAAGCTCCTGGCTCCTGGCTTTGGATCGGCGCAGCACTGGCCATTGTGGCCAATTGGGGAGTGAACCAACGGATGGAAGACCTCTCTCTCTCTCTCCATCTCCTCTCTCTGTGTAACTCTGACTTTCAAATAAATAAATAAATCTTAAAAAAAAAAAAAAAGAAGAAGAAGAAGGGCTCCTGTCTCCACTACCTTCCACGGAAGTCAAGCTGCACATAGGCTGACTGGTAGCACAGCTGGGTTCCTTTTGGCCTTTCTTGTAGAAAAACTTCAAGCACCAGATTAGGAGATGGATCCAGCAATCCAAGGTGCAATCCTAGTGCAACTTCATGGGAAACTACTCTGGACAACAGTGTCCCTGGATCTTGCACAGGCTGGAGTAGGGGGGCCAGGTGGCTACAGGCAGAGCCTCTCTCCTGTGGGACGGGTGCAGCCCCTCTACCACCCAGGCAAGGCTGGGCACCAAAGAGCAAGTGGCCCCCAAGACACAGCATCATGAGGAAGTACTGCATATAGGGCAAGGTGTGCTGGGAGAGCAGGAGGCAGAGACGAGGGGAGCTGAGGAGGCAGCGCTGGCCTGGGCTATGAAGCATGGGTAGGAGCTTGCCAGGCAGGAAAGGGCATCCCAGATAGAGGAACCAGGAAAAGCCAAGGCCCAAAGGATTCAAAGAACTGGAGGCTGAAAACAAGCCCTGTGGGAAGCTGAGGGGGAGGAAGCCTCAGTGCAGGGAGAGGCAAGGTAGGCCTCTCGGCCACTGCCAGTCTGCTGGGTGACGCAGGGCTACAATGCCCCCTGGGGATTTGGCTTCCCCAGCAATGAGGGCACACCTGAGAAGCTGACAGGATCCCAGGAGGGGTCACTTCGGAGCGCAACTGTGGATGCCAACACACAGGCCACCTCTGAACAGAGACATTTTCCTCCCGAGACCCTCACCCTGGAATGAGGCCAGGGGGCCATTTCCAGGAGGTCTACAAGGGGCTTCAGCTGGCTGCTCCAGTGAGGCCTCTCTGGGTTCATTTACAGAAGGGTTCTCTGGAGGCAGGTGTACAGCACCTCACCCCAACCTGCCCCCAGTGGACAGCACCACCTCACCCCAGCCCGCCCCTCAGTGGACAGCACCACCTCACCCCAGCCTGCACCTGAGGGGACAGTACCACCTCACCCCAGCCTGCACCTGAGGGGACAGCACCACCTCACCCCAGCCTGCCCCTCAGAGGACAGCACCACCTCACCCCAGCCTGCATCTGAGGGGACAGCACCACATCACCCCAGCCTGCACCTGAGGGGATAGCACCACCTCACCCCAGCCTGCCCCTGAGGGGACAGCACCACCTCACCCCAGCCCGCCCCTCAGAGGACAGCACCACCTCACCCCAGCCCGCCCCTCAGTGGACAGCACCACCTCACCCCAGCCTGCACCTGAGGGGACAGCACCACCTCACCCCAGCCCGCCCCTCAGAGGACAGCACCACCTCACCCCAGCCCGCCCCTCAGAGGACAGCACCACCTCACCCCAGCCCGCCCCTCAGTGGACAGCACCACCTCACCCCAGCCTGCCCCTGAGGGGACAGCACCACCTCACCCCAGCCTGCCCCTCAGAGGACAGCACCACCTCACCCCAGCCTGCATCTGAGGGGACAGCACCACATCACCCCAGCCTGCACCTGAGGGGATAGCACCACCTCACCCCAGCCTGCCCCTCAGAGGACAGCACCACCTCACCCCAGCCCGCCCCTCAGTGGACAGCACCACCTCACCCCAGCCTGCCCCTGAGGGGACAGCACCACCTCACCCCAGCCTGCATCTGAGGGGACAGCACCACATCACCCCAGCCTGCACCTGAGGGGATAGCACCACCTCACCCCAGCCTGCACCTGAGGGGACAGCACCACCTCACCCCAGCCCGCCCCTCAGAGGACAGCACCACCTCACCCCAGCCCGCCCCTCAGTGGACAGCACCACCTCACCCCAGCCTGCCCCTGAGGGGATAGCACCACCTCACCCCAGCCCACCCCTCAGAGGACAGCACCACCTCACCCCAGCCTGCCCCTGAGGGGACAGCACCACCTCACCCCAGCCCACCCCTCAGAGGACAGCACCACCTCACCCCAGCCCGCCCCTCAGTGGACAGCACCACCTCACCCCAGCCTGCCCCTCAGTGGACAGCACCACCTCACCCCAGCCCGCCCCTCAGTGGACAGCACCACCTCACCCCAGCCTGCACCTGAGGGGACAGCACCACCTCACCCCAGCCTGCACCTGAGGGGACAGCACCACCTCACCCCAGCCCACCCCTCAGAGGACAGCACCACCTCACCCCAGCCCGCCCCTCAGTGGACAGCACCACCTCACCTCAGCCTACATCTGAGGGGAGAGCACCACCTCACCCCAGCCTGCACCTGAGGGGACAGCACCACCTCACCCCAGCCTGCCCCTCAGGGGACAGCACCACCTCACCCCAGCCTGCATCTGAGGGGACAGCACCACCTCACCCCAGCCTGCATCTGAGGGGACAGCACCACCTCACCCCAGCCTGCATCTGAGGGGACAGCACCACCTCACCCCAGCCTGCACCTGAGGGGACAGCACCACCTCACCCCAGCCTGCCCCTGAGGGGACAGCACCACCTCACCCCAGCCTGCCCCTCAGAGGACAGCACCACCTCACCCCAGCCCGCCCCTCAGTGGACAGCACCACCTCACCCCAGCCCGCCCCTCAGTGGACAGCACCACCTCACCCCAGCCCGCCCCTCAGTGGACAGCACCACCTCACCCCAGCCTGCATCTGAAGTGACAGCACCACCTCACCCCAGCCTGCACCTGAGGGGACAGCACTACCTCACCCCAGCCCGCCCCTCAGTGGACAGCACCACCTCACCCCAGCCCGCCCCTCAGTGGACAGCACCACCTCTATTCTACCCACCCCTCCCTGCACCCAAGGTATCACTTTTAAGGGAGTACAAGGGCCACAGCAAGATGAAGAAAGGAAGCAGGAGCCCGAGGATTATGGGGGATGTCATAGTTTGGATTGAGGCTTGCCCCTATGTCTTCTGTTGATGGCACTGATCCAACCACAGGGCTTAGAGGCAGGGCCTTTGGGGAGTGACTGGATTGGATTAGGTTGCTAAGGTGGAGCTCCCGTGTTGGATTCAATCCGCTGCAGAAGGAGAGAGGAGAGGCACAGACTGATGTGTGCACTCCCCCTCGCTGTGTGATGTCCTGGGCTGCCCCCAGATGCTGCCTGCAGGAACGCCTCCATCTGGGGCTGAATCAATGGGACCTGTGGAATCTTGGACAGTGAACCCCCCACCACAAGCATGATAGGTAGCTTCTCGCAGGTATCTGTTGCAGTAATGAAAAGCTAACACGGGTGGTGAGAGTCAGTTTGGCTCAGGCTAGGAGGTGGGCGAGGACCTCCCAGAAGGTGCAGCCAGGTGGCTGCTGTTCTGAGTTCCTCAGCCAGCAAAGGCCATTTACACTCACCCTTCAACCAGATGCATTTCCCTGGTCCCTGGCTCAAAGCAACCAGAGGCATATCAGGAAGTAAAGCAGAGAGACACAAGGGATGGAGCCCAGTGGCCAGGGCAGCTGCAGCTGCCAGAGGACCCGCATAGGATGGACACCCAGCCCTGAGACTTCAGCTGCCCAGAGGAACATGGACTAAGGCCTCCCCCGCTACCTCTGTTCCAATGACCCAGCTGCTCCCATTCTGGCTCCAGGCATCTGTACAGACACTGACTTGTGGCAGGCTGTCTCCAAGAGATTATGAGTGAACAAGATGCAAAGAATCAAGGGCCCACGGCTGGTGAACTGGCCCATGGAGCACCCACATAGGAGCCTGCCACCTACCTCACTGGCAGCAAGACCAGGCTCCCCCTCTGACTGGCTCTTTTGAGCCTCAGTTTGTCTATCTGTAAAATAGCTACAAGTAACTCCATCTCATCTCTTGGGGCTCCTGGACAAATCTCCCGGGCCAATTGACTGCAGAAGCGCGAGATGGGGGTATGCCATCTCTTCTCACTCCAGTTACGAAAACCCACCGAGACAAGCACAACTGTTGCCCCATTTTACAACTGAGCATGCTAAATTTCAGAAGGGGAGAGTCATCTGCATGAGGTCACCCAGCCAGCGAGGGGCAGGGCCAGGCTGGGCCCCAAGTCCGTGGGGACTCTGGGCCTGGGCTTTTCACTCGGGGCTACACAGCTCTGGTGGAACTCTTAACCACCCTGGGGTTCTGCCCAAGCAGGAACAGGCATCGTCGGGCAGAGTCGCCCCTTTCACTCTACCTCTCTCGACACGCGGGACAGCAAGCTACATGGTCTGCTCCCTTCTGCAGACCCAGACAATCAGAATTCCACTCGTCTGGGAGAACCAACCTAAGAAAGCATGAAATTAATCTTCCCAGAGTTAACGTCTTGGAGGCGTCGCGGCAGTATTTGGGTTGGACGTAACCTTGTTATCGTAACGCAGATGAAGCCCCAAATTTAATAAGGCTAAGACAACTCGGCCACGTAAGGAACATAACAGGATATTGCACAGAGATTAGGCCGCTTCCTCTGGACAGCAGGGCCAGGACGTGCAGGGTGCAGGCTGCGGGATGGGGCAGAGGGTGCAGTCTCGCCCGAAGCCAGCGCAGGCCAGGCCTGAGGATGACCGTGCGGGCCAGGGCGAGCTGCTCCTGCGGGCACAGCGAGGCCGGCCCGTGCCGCAGCGAGGCTCCGCTGGCTAAATGCAAACCAGCTGCGGGGACAAGAGTGTTCCAGTTGGATGGGCTGGGGGAGGCTTACCTCATGAAAGAACTGTGGAAACGACTGCTGGAAAGATAATAAAAGGATTAACTGCTATTTTAGTGGGCCATTTACTCTTCCATCAAAATGTCTCATCTATTTCCTGCTCTCCAGAGGCCCTGGGTCCAAAATTCCTTTGTCTATTACAGCGCATGGTAGCACAGGGCTGTCATGAGAAATTAATAATTCTAGAGGGAAGGGAGATTTTATTTATCTGGGTGCAGGCTAGGGCCGCCCTTTCCCCGGGTTACTGGCTGCACCAGCAATAGGGAGGGGGAGCACCCCAGGTGTTGGTGGGCAAGAAGCAGCCACAGGAGGCGCTAAGAAAGCCAAGGATATAGAGGAGCACCCAGCAGGGCAGGGCTGGCCCTGCTGACCCCAGAGGGTAATCAGCTTAACCAAAGGTCTACCCAAACCTAAGCATTACAGCTTAGTAAGATGTAGGTTCAAATTCTACTCCACTGGTTACTAGCTGTATAACTTTGGGCAAGTTGGTTTTATTACCATTATTACCATTACAATTCTTGGCCTCCTTTATTCTTATTGACATTGTTATTATCTCTAACTAGCTGTGTGACCTGGGCAAATGATGCAACGTCTGAGCCTCGGCTTCCTCATCTGTAAAATGGGAGTAACAACCTCTACCCCGTAGAGCTTTGCTGAGGACCACACGGACTTGCCACTAGAATAGCACCTGTGTACAGTCAGCACTCAGAAGAATGCTTGATGGTGTTACCATTGCCATCACCCTAAAACCCTGAAGAAACAAGACCAGGTTTTCTCCTAGGAGCAAGTGCAAGGCCAAGTGGACTCTGCTGAATCTTTGTTTATTCATCTATAAGATGAAGGTTTCACAGAACTCTTGCAGGATGACTGTAAATGTGGTTCAGATATCACTGCCTCCAGGAAGCCCCTCTGGGCCTCCTTTCCCACCCAGGGCCTATGCAAACTCCATCCCACACCTGTCACTGATCCTGATGGCTCAAGGACCCACCCCTGAGTGCAAATGTCCCCAGAACAAGGTTGTGGGCAAACCCACAACTAGGTCCCCAGGTCCAGGATGAGCCAGGCATGAGCCTAAATCCCGTGGAGCCTGCAGGAAAGAATCAAACAAGTTCCTGGAGGATGGCCCAAGACAGGCATCAAGAGATGATACCCAGTAACCCAGACCCCCTTGAGCCTTCAATGGGCCTGTGCTTCCCGAGCTGAAATCATGCTAGAAGGCCAAGATCATTTCCAAGGTCCTAACATCCAGCATGGATACTGTGGGGTGCTGTGATTCCACCTGAGAGGTCCCACTGTGAGAGGGCCACTGACAACAGGTTTGTTATGGCCACTAAGACTCCACCTAGGCCCAGGTGTGGCCACTCACAGGAGACAGGCCATGAAGGAGGACTGCAACTCCAGGGTCTTGGGCAGAGACAGGAGATCATCTGTCTTCCAGTGGCCTTGGCCTGCCTGTGAGTCATCACTGTCCAGCCACACCTTCCAGCAAGCCACACGTTACAAGACCCAAAGTAAACTGGGCCATCCCAGGGACTGGGCCAGCTACCAGCCCTTCCTGCAGCATACTCAACACAAAGGCACATGACAAAGTCAAATTCTTGGCCTGTCCCATTCAGCCTTTCTGTACCACCCCTTCATACCCCAGGACGCCAACCAGACTCCCTTCTCCTTCCTGTCCCTGCTGCCCACTCATCTACCAAGTGCACTCTTCACCCTCCAAGACCCAGTCTCCTCTGAGTTGAAGACACCGGTCCAGTTGGATGCCCAGTTCACAGCTTCTCAGGCGAAAGGGACCCCAGGGCCAGTCCCTGACCCAGGAGAGTGGAATCTCTACAGCTGCTCCTTGCCAGTGCTTCCTGCCTGGCCCCTGCAAATGCCCCCTGTGCTTTGAGCAGGGATGCTAAGCCCCTCCCCAGACTGAAGGCTCCATGACAAGGGGCTCAGTGACAGCGACAGCGGCCAAGTGTGGAAGGACTGGACCTTGGCTACAACACTAGCTCCTGCACCCCAAATGTGCTGCTGTCCCTGCAGCTGGGGAGACTGAGCTGAGGTCTTGGTGGCTCTTATTTCTTGTTATCAGGGTTAAGATGGAGCACCTAGCCTCTGACAAAGACTTCCACCAATGAGGGCTGAACAGAGAAAGGACCAGTCAGAAGGCCAGAGGCACAGGTGCCTACAGTTACTGTGTGTGCACATGTGTTTTTGTACATGTGTACACACAGGCATGTGTGTGCCCACACCTGTCTTTTTTTCCCCCAAACACCTTAGTCTCAACCCAGACAGAATGTTCCTGGTGCTGTGCAGGGCTTTAGCTACTAGCCCTGATCTTAACCCAAAGACTGCCCTGGAGACAGCTCTCAAGCCAGCTGCAGGTGAGCATCCAGCCCTTGCTATGGAAGCCCGACTGCAGGCAGCTTCTGGACGAGGCCCAGGGAGTCCTCCGGGAAGGATGCCGGGTACAGGCACGGCACTCGGGGACAGCACACATCCAGCTGCAGGGGGGCAGGGAGCAAGTGTGCATCAGCAGGAAGGTCGGCCAAGCCTGCTGGGACCTCCGAGCCTGTGTGTGCATGGCACAGTGCTGTGCGGCATGCTGAGCCTCCAAGGTCCAAGGCCCATCCAATGTCTCGGGGTGGGGGGGCAGGCACCTGGTGAGGGTGAAGCAGCACAACCAAAGGTTCCAGGGACGGAGCACTGCCCATGTTGCCCAGTGGCCATGTGCAGAGCTTCGGGCTTGCCCTCCTCGTTCCAGAGGATCCCAAGCCAGCTCCCGGGGAGCTTCCCTGCCGTGCGGGGCCAGGCAGCCTGTGGGGACTCACCATGCACTTGTTGGGCTTCTCGCCTGAGTGCACCCTCATGTGGATGAGCAGCTTGTAGCGGGCATTGAAGGGCTTGTAGCGACGCACGCAGCCGGCCCAGAAGCAGGTGAAGTCTTCGCCCTTGCGCTGGTCTATATGGCTCTTCTCGATGTGCCGCACCAGCTCCTCCTGCTGTTCGTAGGCCGCACAGCAGTCCACCCAACGGCATGCCTGTCGCCCCGCCACCACTCTGCCTGCCAGGCCCAGCCCCAGGCCCCCAAGGCCTGGGCCGGGTGGCAACTGAGGCAGAGGGTATGGGGGTGGCAGGCCCTGCTGGTGAGGTCTGAAGAGCTCTGAGAACTCGTCCGTGGGCTCCTGCTTCAGGAAGCCTTGCTTTCGGCAGCGTTCGAGTTGCAAGCTGCCCTCGTGGCTCTCAGTGGACACAGGGCCTGGCCGGGCCCGCTTGGGAGGGCCCCCCAGGTCTCCTGGCAGTGGGGGGCTTCGAAGTCCATTTACACAGGTGACCAGAGCCGTCTGGGAGGAGTGGATGATGGGGCTGACCTCGGGGGAGGCACAGGAGGAGGAGGAGGCCAACGAGGTGGAGGGCAGGCCCAAGAGGCAGCAGCGCTTCAGGCTGCCCTCAGGAAGGTGGGCCTCAGGCTGGGGGCCCAGGCCAGAGCTGGGCTCGTTGCCCAGAAGGTAGCAGGAAGGTGCAGGATTGGCGAGGCCTTGGCCCTGGAGGTCCAGGTCTGTGTGCAAGCCGGTGGCTGGTGGGGCCCGGCAGTGGGTGGACAGGGGCATGCGGGCCTCTGCCATGGCCTGGAAGTCAGGCAGGGACTCTTGCTTGATGTGTTGTGTGGTCGGGAGACCGCCGTTCACATACGCAGCCTGGGGTCTGGGTGACCTGCAAGACAGTGGCCAGAGGGGTCATGAGCAGGTGGGCACTCCATGACCAGGAGGCCCAGGCAGGGCTGGCAGGACAGTGAGGCCCAGAACAGGGGCTGGAGGCTAGCCACTGGAAGCAGAGCACAAGAAAGACAGAGACAGGCTGTGTGGAGAGCAGGGAGGCATGTGCAGAAAGTGGAAGCAAAGCAGGGCTGGGGAAAGACTCAAGAGTGACAGGTGGTTGTGACGAGGGGCAGGAAGGAGGACTGGCTCACTCTCACCAAAACCCAGCCCACCTCCTTGCCTCTCAGAGCCCCCTAGGGTCTTCCCTTACTTCTCCAGTGACCTTCGTGAGAGTTCTACGGGAGGAAGGCTGAGGCTGGCTGGCATTTGGGAGAACACCCATGTCCAGTGTGTTGCAAATTCCGGTTACCGGTCCCTTTGATCTTCCTTTGCTTCCAAAAACTGCATAAAGCTTTGCCCCAGGCAGCCTGTCTCTTCCGTGGTTACCATGGTCATGGCAGCCCAGAATTTCGGGCTTTCCAGAGAGCTGCTCCCTTGGTTTACACCAATGAGAACTGAAGCAGCATGCCCACACCCACACAGGCAGTCAGTGACAGAGCAGGAAGTGGGACCTGGATCTGTCAGGGTCAGAAGCCAAGGATTCCCCTCAGGACTCCAGTCTCCTATCTGGGAAACAATCTGATGGGATGGCCACCCACTTCCTTATAGTGTCAAGATTCTCAGAATCAAGTACTCAGGGTTCTTGTCTCTGTCATCTTGGCCCCCAGAAGGGGGCTGCTCCAATAGGGATGATGGCTGTTCTTCCAGCACTCAGACCTCATGGGGCCACGCACCTGCAGGGTCATAGGCTGCCCTCTGGGCTGATGGTCAGGCTTTTCACTCAGTGCCGGGAGATGCTGGGAAAGGGATAGCTTGAAAACCAGGTCCTTGGCCATTTCAGGCCACCTCTCCAGTAGATTCTAATGGGGGAGACTGGACCAGTGCTCAGAGAGAACATGGAAACTCTGATGAGCGGTGGGCAGGCTTCTGACAAAGAGGAGAGCAAGGGGGCTCCAAAGGCTGAGAGGTAAGGATGTGAACATGTGGGACCCAAACAGAAAGAGGCCAGCAGGCTGGTGTGGCCGGTGCAGGAGGCCACATCATAGGACCCCCATCACTGCTGGGGGGCCTGCCCACTCTGCACCCCATCATCATTTTACAGGGAGAGAAATGAGGCCTGGGGAGGTTCAGCATCTGGCCCACAGCCACCCAGCAGGCCAGCAACAGAGCTAGGACTTGAACTGCACTTAATACTTTCTAACCACAGTGGTGGTGGACAGCCATTGTGAGCACAGAAAGGACAAGATCAGGCTGTTGCTGGAGTTACTCACACCTCCTCGCCACTCGATGGACATCCCTGGGCTGGCTACACAGCCCTTCTGGCCCCAGCTCACCTGCCTGCGGGTTAAGAGCTTGGTCAAGTGTGTGGCCCACTGCAAGCACTCCACACCATGGCTCACTGGCAGGAGGACCAGGGCCTCCTGGGACTGCGAGGAGCTAGTCCTTGGACGTGGCAGCTGGCTTTATTACAAGTGTTAGTGTCGCGTTGGAGGCAGCTGCCGCAGGACCCAGAGTGTAGATCAAGGGACCAGAGATCAGGAGTGGACTGCAGAACAGAGGAGGAACCCCAAACACAAGGTGGTCCTGGGATTGGGGGCCAGGATTTAGACTGGATGTGGGCTAGGGTTCATGATCTTCTCTTTTAGAAAACAAAAGTTGTGAAAGTTTAGCCACTTGGTTCCAGGGGCACCAGCAACTTAGACTGACGCTTCCATAGGATTCAGGATAGACTCTCCTGTGCCCCGAACTGTCAGGCACATGACTTCTCTGACTCTCTAGCAAAAACAGACAAAGCTAAGAACTCTGATTCTCTCAGGTTCCCACAGCTTCTGCCTGACACAGACTGGACTTCCCTGGGGAACCTGGAGACTGCTGGGCCCTCAGTGACTGGCCAAGCCCCCTAGTGCATCTGCTGCCAGTACTCAACGCCCAGGATGCGTTCTAAAGATGCTGTTCCTTCTCAAGGGCCAAACCGTGCACAGCAAGGTTCAGACGTGGAAGTCCTACCCCAAGGTGACTGTGTTTGGAGACAGGGCCTTGAAGGAAGAAAGGTGAAATGAGGTCATGAGTGGGCCCTGATCCAATCCATCTGACAATTCCTTGTAAGAGGAGCTTGCCTATCAAAACCTATGGGATACAGCGAAAGCAGTGTTAAGAGGAAAGCTTACAGCAATTGGTGCCTACATCAAGAAATTAGAAAGGACCAAATAGATGAGCTATTAATGCATCTTAAAGACCTAAAAAAAATAACAGCAAACCAAACCCAAAACTAGCAAGATAAAAGAAAAAATTAGAGAAGAAATCAACAAAATTGAAACCAAAATAAAAGAACAGTACAAAACATCACTAAAAAGAGTTGGTTTTTTGAAAAGATAAACAAAATTGACACACCATTGGCTCAACTAACCGAGAGAGAGAGAGAGAGAGAGAGAGAGAGAGAAGTAGAGTGAAGACCTAAATCAATAAAACTAGAGATGAAAAAGTAAGTGTAACAACAGACACCACAGAAATAAAAAAAAATCATCAGAAATCACTACAAAGAGCTGTATGCCAACAAATCAGGAAACCTAGAAGAAATTATATTCCTGGACACATACAACCTACCTAAATTGAGCCATGAAGACATAGAAAACTTAAACAGACCAATAACTAAGACAGAAATTGAATCAGTAATAAAGACCCTCCCAACAAAGAAATGCCAGGACCAGATGGCTTCACTGCTGAATTATATGAGATACTTAAAGAAGAAATAATTCCAATTCTTCTCAAGCTATTCAAAATAAATAAAAGGGAGAGAATCCTTTCAAACTCCATCTATGAAGCCAGCATCAGATTAATTCCTAAACCTGAAAAAGATACAAGAGAAAAAGAGAACTACAGACCAATTTCCCTGATGAACATAGATGCAAAAATCTTCAACAAAGCCAATCAAATCCAAAAACATCAGAAATATCATTCATCTGGATCAAGCAGGATTTATCCCTGGTATGCAGTGATGGTTCAACATTCTCAAATCAATCAATGTGATATATTGCATTAACAAACTGAAGAACAAAAATCATATGATTACTTCAATAGATGCAGAGAAAGCATTTGATAAAATACAACACTTCTTCATGATGAAAACTTTAAGCAGATTGGGTATAGAAGGAACATTCCTAAATATAATCAAGGAAATTTATGAAAAGCCCACAGCCAGCATCCTATTGAATGGGGGAAAGTTGGAAGCAATCTGACTAAGATCCAGAACCAGACAGGGATGCCTTCTCACAACTGCTATTCAATACAGTACTGGAAGTTTTAGCCAGAGCCATTATGGAAAAAGAAATCAAAGGGATACAAATTGGAAAGGAGGAAATCATACTATCCCTATTTGCAGATGATATGATTCTATATATAGGGGATCCAAAAGACTCCACCAAGAGAACTCCTGGAACTCATGAAAGAGTTTGGTGAAGTGGCAGGATATAATATCAACACACAAAAATCAATAGCCTTTATATACACAGAAAACGCCACAGCTGAAACAGAATTTCTAAAGATCAATACCATTCACAATAGCTACAAAAAAATCAAATACCTTGGAATAAACTTAACCAAAGTCATCAAAGATAATTCTATGAGAATTACAAAATATTAATGAAATAGAAGAAGACACTAATAAATGGAAAAATCTTCCATGTTCATGGATTGGAAAAATCAATATCATCAAAATATCCATACCACCAAAAGCAATTTACAGGTTCATGGCAATACCAATCAAAATATCAAAGATATTCTTCTCAGACATTGAAAAATGATGCTAAAATTCATAGGGAAACACAGGAAACCCCAAACAGCTAAATCAAACTTAGACAACAAAAGCAAAGCCAGAAGCATCACAATACAAGATTTCAAGATATACTACAGGGCAGTTGTAATCAAAACAGCTTTGTATTGGTACAAAAACAGATGGATAGAACAATGGAACATAAAAGCAATGTCAGAAATCAACTCACACATCTACAACCAACTTAACTTTGGCAAAGGAGCTGAAATCAATCCCTGGAGCAAGGACAGTCTCTTCAACAAATGGTGCTGGGAAAACTGGTTCTCCACATGCAGAAGTATGAAGCAAGACCCCTACCTTACACCTTACACAAAAATCCATTCAAAATGGATCAAAGACCTAAATCTATGACCCAATACCATCAATTTATTAGAGAACATTGGGGAAACCCTGCAAGACATTGGCATAGGCAAAGACTTCATGAAAAAGACCCCAGGAGTACAGGCAATCAAAGCCAAAACTGACAGATGGGAATTACATCAAGCTGAGGAGCTTCTGCACTGAAAAAGAAACACTCAGCAAAGTGAAAAGGCAACCAACAGAATGGGAGAAAATATCTGCAAATTATGCAAAAGATAAAGGATTAACATTCGGAATCTATAAAGAGCTCAAGAAATTCAAAAACAACAAAGTAAACAATCCAGTTAAGAAATGGGCAAAGGACTTGAACAGGCATTTTTCAAGAGAGGAAATTCCAATGGCCAATACACTCTTGAAAAAAAAAAAAAACACTCAGGATCACCAGCCATCAGGGAAATGCAAATCAAAACCACAATGGGGTTTTACCTCACTCCTGTTAGAATGGCTTTCATACAGAAATCAATAAACAACTAATGCTGGCAAGGATGTGGGGAAAAGGTACCCTCATCCACTGTTGGTGGGAATATAAACTGGTATAGCTACTGTGGAAGACAGTATAGAGATACCTCTGAAATCTGAATATAGACCTACCATATGACCCAGCCATTTCAGCCCTGGGAATTTATCCAAGGAAATTGGAATCACCATACAAAAGATTGATCTGTGTCCCCATGTTTACTGCAGCTCAATTCATAATATCTAAGGTATAGAATCAACCCAAAAGTCTATCAACTGAAGACTGGATAAAGAAATTATGGGATATGTATACCGTGGAATATTATACAGTGGTAAAAATGAAATCCTGTTGTTTGCAACAAAATGGATGAAACTGGGAAACATCATACTTAGTGAAATAAGCCAGTCCCAAAAGCACAAATACAATATGTTATCCCTGATCTGTGGTAACTAATAGAGCACCTTAAAGGTAATCTACATGAGTGAAATCAACATTTTGAGATGTGATGACTTTGAACAGCCCTTGTCTCAACTGCTGAGAACAGTTTTTTTATACTATTTGTTGAACTCTTTACTTAATATAGTTAATCTTATGTGTATAAAGTTAATTGAAACAAGATCTTAGTAAAAAAAATAAGAATGGGAATAGGAGAGGGGGGAGGAGGAAGAAGGGTGGGAGTACAGGTGGGAAGGCAGGCACTGTGGGAAGAACCACTATGTTCTTAAAGTTGTATTTATGAAATGCAATGACGTTTGTATGTCTTAAATAAAAGGTTTCTGGGGAAAAAATAGAGGTTGGGACACAGATGATGGACCAAGGAATGACCACATAAGGACACAGCAAGCCAAGGAAAGAGGCTGCAGGAGAAACCAAATCTTCTGGCCCCTTGATCTTGTATTTTTAGCAACCAATTTTTGGCTGTTGAAGCCTCCAGTGGGTGGGTTTGTGAGGGCACTAATGCACGTGCTGAAGGCTGGGTGCCCAGGGTGGTAGCGCTGGGAGACTGTGCAAGGCCTCTGGGAGGTCATTAGCTCACCGGCAGAGCTGCCCTCAGAAGGAACAAGGCAGATCCCTTCGGCTAGTTCTTGAGAGAGGGCATTGTCCTAAGGGTGATCCGAGCCCTTGAATTGCTTTCTGGCTTCCTGTTTTGAGATGTGATCTCTTCCATGTGCACTTCTGCTGCTGTAACACCATCAGATGCCAGGCCCTCCCCAGAGGCTGCCCCAAGGGGACCCTGGGCTTTGAGCCTCCAGAAATGTGAGTTTACTCAACCTCTTTTCTTTATGAAGTGAACCTGCCTCAGGTATTTTACTTTAGTGATGAAAAACATACTTGTAAGAGTACAACTTTAAATCAGAAGTCTTACTATTATGAAAGGAGGCCATTTCTCTATTAGATGTTACTAATTATCTAACAAATATTAGATAGTAGTAATATCTTCTGTGGCAGAGTCCCAACCAGAGGATAAGCCTTACCCAGGGAGATCTTGGTTGCCTTTCCCCTGGTCTCCCAGCCCTGATCACACTGCTCAGCACACAGCAGGCCCTGACACATAGCTGGTGAAGGGCTGGGTTTTGAACCAGTAAAATGGGCCAGTTTTTAAACTCTCTGGTCTGTGAAGCAGCCCCATCCCAGAAACCCCAGACAGGGGAGGGGTGAGGGCCCTGGGCCAAGCGAGTGTGCCCAAAGGCCTCTGAGAGAGCTCACTGTCAGCAAACCAGAGAACACCAAAGAGCAGATGGGGATTTGAAAGAAGTGGCAGGAGGCAGGTTTCCACCAATATGAAACCTGCTGGCCCCTCTGCACGGAGCAGACAGCTGTGAGAGTGAGCCAGCCCTGAGTGGACAGCTCCCTGGTGGGGTCCTACAGCAGGGGACTGCACTGGAGGAGGGGTCCCTCTCTGCCCAGGGGTTTTCTTTTTTTTTTTTTTTTTTTTTTTTGACAGGCAGAGTGGACAGTGAGAGAGAGAGAGACAGAGAGAAAGGTCTTCCTTTGCCGTTGGTTCACCCTCCAATGGCCGCCGCGGCCGGCGCGCTGCGGCCGGCGCACCGCGCTGATCCGTTGGCAGGAGCCAGGAGCCAGGTGCTTTTCCTGGTCTCCCATGGGGTGCAGGGCCCAAGCACCTGGGCCATCCTCCACTGCACTCCCTGGCCACAGCAGAGGGCTGGCCTGGAAGAGGGGCAACCGGGACAGAATCCGGCGCCCCGACCGGGACTAGAACCCGGTGTGCCGGCGCCGCTAGGCGGAGGATTAGCCTAGTGAGCCGCGGCGCCGACCCTCCAGGGGTTTTCCTTTCCCGACCTTTCCTGAACCTTCCTCTTCTGAAGCCATAGGTCTGGTATCCTCAACCAAAACCCTTGGAACAGAAGCATTCTGGATTTCAGATGTTTTTGAATTTTGGAATACTTGCATTAATGCACAAGGAGATATCTTGGGGTAAGGGACCCAAGCCTAAACATCAAATTAATTTATATTTCATATCTTCCTTGTATACACAGCCTGAGGGTAATTCATACCATATTTTCAGTGTGCTGTGTTCTGACTGCACCATGTTGCAGGAGGTCTGGTGCAGAAGTTTCCAAGAATTTGAGGCCATGGAACATTTCAGATTTCTAGTTTTCAGATTAGGGATGCTCAACTCGTACTGACTCTGTGCTAAAAGGCTCCTCAGCTGCACAGCAGGGAAATGCACCTCCTTTAGAATCCCCTTTGCATCCCTCAGAAAGTGCCAGCAAGGCTGGAGGAGCAGGTCTAGACCTGGCAGCCATCATTGCACCACACAGCTGTGACCATGTCCTGGTCCTCCTCTGCCTCAGTTTCCCTGTGTGTCCACAAGCCAGGCAGACTCGGTGCAGTCCTGAGGCCCTTCACCCTTGGCCTCTGGGATATGTGCACAGGAAAGAGTTGGGGTTGGGGTGGGCACATACCTGTTGGGGTGGGGGAAATGCAGCAGCCTCTCACAGGCAGGGGGGTGGCCCCGGGGTGGGGGCGAACCCACAGGGAGAAAGAGGCCCTGGCGGCAGGTGGGGCCAGGGCCCTCAGCAAGGTCCAGGTCCAGCAGGCTCTTCTCTGAGGCTGGGGCACAGTGGCTGAAGCTCCCATTCACTAGGCAAAGAGAGAGGGGGACAGAGGACATAAAGTGAGTGGGACAGCCTGCAGAGGGGTACAGGGGCAGCGCACCCTGGGCCAGCACTAACAGGACCCCTGATACACAGGAGACCTCACTGGCTTCCCATAACCACCCAGCAGGATCAGTATTAAAACCCTCAACTCTCAGAGGCCGAAGCTGAGGCTCGCTGGGTTGGAAGACAATCTCACTGGTGCTGGATGTTCACTGTGTGCTGTGCAGGAAACCCTGGTGAAGAGCTCGGCGTATCGTCCTCACGCCACTCGCAGCTCAATTACTGGACAGCAGGCTCAATGCGAGCTGGGGTGCGTGGACATGGAGCTGTGGCTTCCACGTACACCGAGGCATGTTAGGAGCTGGGACTCACCAACCAGCACCTGCTAGGACCCAGGCTCACCAAATGTTGTTTTCTGAATTGCATTATACTACCTAAATGGAGGGCATGGTTGTCTATGCCCCCGTACCCTCCATGGTTCTTCAGCCACTCAACAATCAGAGGCTTTGCCTTGCCCAACTATGGGTTATTTGATGAAGAGTAGCCAAGACAGTAGATGTGAACGGCCTTAGAAAACCGTGCAAAGTGTAACAGAAACGCTAGGTACAGCCTCCTCCGCAGTCTGGGCCCCAGTTTTCTCATCTACAGATGAGGATGATTAAGCCGGAAACTCTTCTGGAGCTTTCTGCCCTGCCAGCTCACAGGGTGATGCTAAGAAAGGATATGGGCTTCAGGACCTCGCTGTGGGACCCTATTCGCCCTGAGCCGACTCCGTCACACAGATGAATCCCCGTGCGTGACTGACCCTCGGCCCCTGTGTGAATGGGCCAGTCATATTGATTCTCCAGAGATGCCTAACATGAGGCTCTGAGAGCAGCAGCACACAGCCCCCACAGGGTACTGGCAATTGGCAGGTGCACCAGGAATGGGAGTTGTTTTCACTGTCAAACAGCACTTCAGAACATACACGATGCCCGAAAGATGTAATCAAGTGTTATTAACAAGCCCAAGTTCTGTCTAAAGGCTGTCAACCTGGAGCAGGAGAAGCCACGAAGATGAGAGCAAGGCTGACACTAGGACATGACCAACCCGGTCAACAGCAATAGCAGAAGCAGCCTGGGCTGAGCAGGACGTGCAGGCCACTGGTCCACCCGGGCTTCCCCACTGCCCTCAGAGGGAGGGGTGAGTATGATTACCCCCATTTTGCAGACAAGAAAACAAAGGCTGGGGAAGTTACATGACTCACCCAAGAAAACACAGCTAGTTAACCCCTGAACTAGATTTCTGACCCAGGTCTGACAACCCAAACCTCACGTCTTAATTGCTGTGTAATCAGAAGTGGCCTTGGAGAGAGCCCACCTGCAAGGGCCCACCTCCTTTAACCCTAATTCTAGCCTACATCCTTGCTAGATTATCCCATTATCCCATGCTGAGGCCAGACACTCAGCTTGCTAAGCAGCCACGTGGCACTGCCTGGACAGGTGCCAGGCATTCACCTGCCGAGTACGCGACAGTTTGCAGGTGAGAACGCAATGCTCTCGAGGGCCTGGAGCAGGTGAGGGGCTCAGCCGAGTCTCCAGGTTCCCAGGCCCAGGTGAGAGCCCTCAGACACACATCTGCTCCCCGCCACCTTCCCACCCCAAGCCCCTAGACCGGCCTGCTGTGAGAAGCGCTTTGCCTCGGCACTGCCCGGCCAACCCCTCACAGGCTTATTTTTTAATAACTTGGTTGTTTTTTAATTAAAAAGAAATCCCTGGTAACAAATGTGAATGGCCCGAGTTAATGAGAGCAGGCTGCAGCTCGTTTGACTCCGTCTCCGCTTGGCCGGCCTCGCCTTCTTCAAATCGTTTCTGCATGCGCTTTTATTGTCCCACTGAGGCAAGCCCTGGGACTGGGCCTCAGAAAACTGTGGATAATTTTATGACCATTAATAGCATTTGGCGCAGAGAGCGCTTAATCATCGCCAGGGTCTTTCTCCCAGAGTCTGCGGGGTGGACGGTGCAGTTCTGAGCTTCCTTCAAGGACCCACCAGTCCTGCTGGGAAGGAGAGGGGAGCCTAGCAGTCACCAGGCCCTGGTGTGTCTGTGCCGCGGCAGGCTCAGTAAAACCATCTCCCAGATGAAAACTGTCCAGGTTTGCAGAGATCAGGTACCTATGATCAGGCTTGGGGGTCACCATCCAGCTCCCTCCGACTTCAAAGTGCCAAGCTCTGTCCTGCTGCATTTCAACCAACAGGTGGACTGGAGACACACAAACAAGTGCCTCCCACTCGGATGTCAAGGAAGATCAGAGAGCTGAAGCTGTTCTCCAAGATCACACAGGGAGTGACGGGCTGAGCTAAGGTCAAGCCCATCACCTCTGTGAGAACAGTCACTGCTCAAGCAGCAACGGGAGCCTGTCAGTTTCCTCCCTCTGGACACAGCAGAGGTCTTCCCACAATAAACACACACGCTGGTGTGGGAAGGAGGGTGGAGGGACCCCCTCAGGTCACCATCGCCAAGTCTTGTGCTCAAGCCCATTCGTGCCTCTCTCTGCTGACCCTCACGGCACCCTGTGGAAGCTTTGGCCTCAAGCCTCACAAAGGGACACCGACCATCAGAGCTGGCAAGGAGCTACTCCAGGTCACACGCAGTTGCTGATATAGCTGCAGCCCTGACTGAGGTCTCCGACGCCCATGCCGGACTCTGCCCCACAAAGGCTGGAGTTTGACCAGAGGCTGTATGTGTCTCAGTGATGCTGCTGCCATTGCCACTGCCAGGAAAGACAGGGTACAGCTCCCGCCTGTTACAGTCTGGCTTCTCTGTCCCCAAGAGCAAGACCCAGGGGAGGCCCACTCCTGCTCACTATCCGCCTTCAGCGAGGGAGGTCGGATCTTTCTCAAGGAGGCCAGGAATGAGAGGCACACATCACCCTGCTGCTCTGAGGCCAGTGTGCAGGTTCCAGGGAGGAGCTGCAGCCACAGCCATGTCTCTCTCTGTGCCACAAGGGCCAGGAGCAGACCTTGGACCTGGTTTCCCCCACACAAAGGAAGTTCCTTTGGAGGTATGGAGAGTGGCAGGTCCTTGTGTGCAGGAAGTGGGTAAGAAGCCCTGGAGTGTCATAGCTGGGACTGATAGACCATCTGCTTCATTAATAGGTAAAACTGAGGCTTGCCAAGGGCCTGCCCCAGTCACACAGCAAATCCACAGCAGAGCTCAGACTGGCACTTCCAAAGCCAAGTAAAAATGTAGTTTGGTTTCCTCACCAGTTTCCTCACCTATAAAACGATGCTGGGGCCGCCTGCATTGCCGGCATCCCATTAGGTGCCAGTTCAAGTCCCAGCTGCTCCACTTCTGATCTAGCTGTCTGCTATGGCCTGGGAAAGCAGAAGATGGCTCAAATCCTTGGGCCCCTGCACCTATGTGGGAGGCCTGGAAGAAGCTCCTGGCTCCTGGCTTCAGATCGGCCCAGCTCCAGCCGTTGCAGCCATCTGGGGAGTGAACCAGTGGACAGAAGGCCTCTCTCTCTACCTCTGCCTCTCTGCCTTTCAAATAAAATAAATCAATATATTAAAAAAAAAAATGCTAACACTGACCGCCCAAGGCTAGGATCATAGTGCATTTGGCACAGTGAGCACTCAGTCATGACGGGGGTGGGCACTGATGCAGTGGCTGAGACTCCACTGGGACATCTGCATCCTGTATCAGAGCACCTGGGTTCGAGCCTCAAATCTACTTCCAGTTTTAGCTTCCTACTAATGCGTACACTGGGAGGCAAGAAGTGATGGCCCAAGTCCCTGCCACCCACACTGGAGATCTGGACTGAGTTCCAGGCTCCTGGCTTCAGCCTGGTCCAACTCCAGCTCTTCCATCTGGGGAGTCAACTGGCAGATGAAACATCTGTCTTTCTCTGCCTTCTCTCTCTATCCCTCTGCCTTTCAAACAAAGATAAATTTAAAAAATTTTAAATTCTCATCTTAGAAAAAGCAAAGCAATGTGATGATCATTATTTCTTCTCAAGCTCATGGCAGAGAGGCCATGACTCAGGAGGGCAAAGCCCCATGCATTAGGGTTCACTACACGCAGGATGGGGCAGCCTGAGTGAGGTCACAGCCGGCAAGCCCAAAGCGAATGGCTCTAGTTACACACCAGAGAGCTTTGCAAATTACCGTAATGACTTGGCCATAAAGCGGCACCACATATAAGGTGACTCCCCACAAGAATTTTAATTTATGCTGAAACCTGCCAAGTCTGCATGAGAGTGGACAATGATGCATTCAGCATCTCGGGCCCAGATGCACCTCCTTCAGCCTCGGGAGCAGCCAGCAGCTGGATGCAGGGCGGCCTACAGCATGACTGCCTTCTTGTTTCCAAGCAAGCAGACTCTCAGTGCCCACCAGGTACCAGGCTGGTGAGACGGAACCGCACTTTGCAGTTTAATCACCCGTGGGCTTCGGTGGAACCCTTGGGAGTTGCTGGGCAGACTCAGAGGCGGCAAGTGATTGGCCCAAGCTCACACAGCAAGAGTGGGGCTCAGACTTGCCTAGCTCGGCCATGTTACTCAGCAAATGTTTCTATAAAAGGCAAGACCCAGTAGTTTAGCCTTGGTGGGTCACACAGTCTCTGCCACCACTGCTCAATTCAGCACCCAGCTACAATGCAAAAAGCAGCCACAAGCAATATGTGACCTGGGGTGGTACCTAGTGTGCGGTTAAAACATCATTTGGGGGGCCGGTGCTGAGGCACAGTAGGTTAAAGCCCTGGCCTGAAGAGCCAGCATCCCATATGGGTGCCAATTCTAGTCCCGGCTGCTCCTCTTCCAATCCAGCTCTCTGCTATGGCCTGAGAAAGCAGTAGAAGATGGTCCAAGTCCTTGGGCCCCTGCACTCATATGGGAGACCTAGAAGAAGCTCCTGGCTCCTGGCTTCAGATCGGCCCAGCTCCAGCCGCTGCAGCCATCTGGGGAGTGAACCAACGGTGGGAAAACCTCTCTGTCTCTATCTCTCTCTGCAACTCTGTCTTTCAAATAAATACAAAATAAATCTTAAAAAAAAAAATCATTTGGGGGTCAGGCTCTGTGCCATAGCAGTTAAAGCTGCCGCCTATAGCGCCAGCATCCCAGATGAGTGTCAGTTCAAGTCCCGGCTGCTCCACTTCTGATCCAGCTCCCTGCTAATGCGCCTGGGAAAGAAGTGGAAGATGGTCCAAGTCCTGGGGCCCCTATACCCACATGGATGACCTAGATGAAGTTTCTGGATCCTGGCTTCTGCCTGGCCCAACCCTGACCACTGCAGCCATTTAGGCAGTAAACCAGTGGATGGAAGATCTCTCTCTCTCTCTCTCTCTCTCTCTCTCTCTCTCTCTCTCTCTCTCTCCTTCTTTGTTGCTCTGAAGCCAGAAGCCAGGAGCTTCCTCTGGGTCTTCTCACACAGGTGCAGGGACCCAAAGACTTGCACCATCTTCTACTGCTTTCCCAGGCCATAGCAGAGAGCTAGATCGGAAGTGGAGCAGCCAGGACTTGAACCGGCGCCCATATGGGATGCCAGCACTGCAGGCAGCAGCTTTACCTGCTATGCCACAGCGCCTGCCCCATAAATAAATCTTTAAATGAAAAAAACTACCACTTGGAATGCCTGCATCCCGTATCAGAGTGCCTCCGCTCTTCACCCCAGCTTCTCAATGTGCACCCTGGGAGGGAGCGGCAGGGGATAGCTCACGTACTTACGTCCCTGGGAGACCCAGACTGAGCTCTGTATCCTGGTGTCTGCCTGGTCCAGCCCTGGCTGACTGTGAATGACCAGATAGGAGATCTCTGTTTGTATCTCTCACTCTCCCTCCCTCCATCTATTCTTTTAAAATAAATAAATAAAAATGCATAAAAATAATATTGAAACAAATGAGTGGGGCTGTGTTCCAACAAAATCTTGTTTAAAAGAACAGGTCACTGGCTCTTGGGCTATTAATTTACCAATCCCTGATCTCATGCAGCAGAGACAGGGACTCAAAATGGGAAGCGATCATAATCGCCGGCACCTGTAAAATGGGAAGACTTACAGGTGGTGGGAAAATCACTGCCAAACCTTGAATGCAGGGCTGGCCTCTGGTAGGCACTCAGTAAATGGAAGTGCCCTCTGCTGGCTCGGGGAGCTCCACAGCCTGGGTGGCCCCTCGCACTCCCATGATGCTTTGGCAGCTGCCTGTCTCTGCCATCTAATCAGGGTGCCTGACCCTCCTATGTTCCCCTGAGCCCTCAGGGCTCATTAGAAGTGCATTTCTGGAAGCTTCCTTGCTCTCCCCCACTCACAGCTCATAGGAGTCCCTGCAAACAGTTGCTGTTTAGAGTGCACCTTTTGCACACCCACATGTGCCAGTTACGCGACGCTTTATCTCCAGATCCTCACAACACCACTGTGGAGTCAGGTTCTAACACTCTACTCTGCCATGACAATGCCCCCTGCACCTATGCAAAAGCCAAGCCCCAGAGCTGCGGATGTCGGCACACTCCTAGACGTGGTCCCGTCCAAATTCCTTCACACACAGACGGGGACACAGGAACCCAGCTGGAGGAAGAGATGCACACACCCCAGCTGAGTGGGTTTTCCAGGCGGCAGGACCCACTGGAGCTGTCCCCTTCCCACCCAGCACCCAGTTAGGTTTACACAAGTGTTTTCAAGCTCTGGAAGGGACCGTGGCTAGGACTGTCCTGAGTTCATTTTCTCACCTACATAAGCGCTCGCAGTCACAGAGTGGCTATCTCTGGCCACCAAGGCTTGGTTAGGGCAAGGCAGAGCTGAGCAGAGGTGGGACCCCCTCACTGAGGCTGCTTTCCCTTCTGAGCAGTGGGCGTGCAGGTGCCGGGCTTGCCATATGCCAGGCCCTGGCAGCAGGAGCACCATGGAGGTCCCAGGGCATGGCAGACACGGGGCTTCCTGTTGCCCAGGCCCAGGGGTGTGAGGGGCTGATCTAAGCACACGCAGCAGAGGCAGAGCCAGGCCCTACTGCCACACCAGGCTGTCATGTCATCCCTCTTCCCTCCTCACAAAACCCAACAGCCTGCAGAGCAGCCAGGGCTCCTGACAGATGAGAGGCAGGAAGGTGGGCGGCTGCGCCTCTTCTGTGCTCTCCACAGCCTGGCGCGCAGGGTCGGCCACGGCCCACTCGCCTGCTGGAGCCACCCTGGGCACTCATGGCCATCAGGGGGCCTATAACCCCCACAGGGCCTCCAAAGCGGCAGTGCCTGACGCTTGAGGCCTCATGCCGGGCTTAGGGCTGCCCACCTTCTCTTATCCCAGACCGCAAGAACCCCATAAATCCGCCTTTAAAGCTAAGCTAGATTTACAGGGACTCGGGCCAGTAAAACTTGAGCAGGCTCACCTCAGGACGGCGCCGCAAAGGAAACCCGAGCAGCTCTGTCCCCGTCCAGGCCAGGAAGCGGGCAGCCCAGGGCCAGCACGCGTGTGTATGAAGGTATTTACGGATGTGCACACACATGTGAAAGGTCACCTCTCTTCCCTTGGACTCTCTTCTGCTACCAGATTAGTACCCATTTGTTATAAAAACTTGAAAGTGAATCTGGGCCCTAAACAATAGGAAAATCCTAATTATTTTATTTTTGCTATTTATTATTTATAACTAGACAACCCAATCACATGTTGGTCCAGTTCTCTTTGCTACAAGCTTTTCTTCCCTGTCTGTTTCTTCAACATAGCAAACACACACACTTGAATAGCCCTCCAGAGCTCTGCCAAGAAATGTTCATTCAATGGTCATCCAATGGGCCCACAAAAGAAGTCCTCTACATGTCCCATAAACTGTGCGTCTCCTCTGAAACTTTAGACCCCCAGTGATTTCCAAACATAATAGCTTTGTTTTCTTTAGTTTCTGTAATGGAAAGTGTTTTTTTTTTTTAAAGATTTATTCATTGAAAGGCAGAGTTACAGTGTAGGGGAAGGAGGGAGAGAGAGATCCTCTAGTCACTGGCCTATTCCTCAAATGGGCACGATGGCCAGGGCTGGGCTAGGTTGAAGCCACAAGCAGGGAGCTTCATCTGGGTCTACCACATGGGTGGCAGGGGCCCAAATCCCTGGGCCATTCTCCACTGCTCTCCCAGGTGCACTAGCAGGGAAGTAAACTGGAGGTAGAGCAGCCAGGACAGGAACCAGTGGTCATACGGATGCCAGCATTTCAGGTGGTGGCCCAACCTGCTGTGCCACAATGCTAGTACAACAGAAAATGTTTCAAAGGAAGATTTTATACCAGGCTTCTAGTTATAGTAGAAGTTAAA
Organism: Oryctolagus cuniculus; assembly: GCF_051225735.1. Classification (NCBI taxonomy): domain Eukaryota; kingdom Metazoa; phylum Chordata; class Mammalia; order Lagomorpha; family Leporidae; genus Oryctolagus; species Oryctolagus cuniculus. The sequence continues at coordinate 120,106,820 of NC_142873.1, read as the reverse complement.
TCAAGTAAGGATTCTCTTAGTTTCAAGTGGCCATTGAGAAGGGTCAAAAACCATTTTTCAAGCTGTGGTCTTTTCAAACACATCTTTCTTGCACATAAGCATAGCAGGTAAGGCCAATGCCTTCCGTATAAGTGCTGGTTCATGTCCTGGCTGCTCCATTTCCAATCCAGCTCCCTGCTAATGGCTTGGAAAAAGCAGCAAAAGATAGCCCAAGTGATTATGCCACTGCCACCCACGTGGGAGACCCAGATGAAGTTCCTGGCTTTGGCCTGGCCCACTGCTGGCCATTGAGGCTATCCGGGTAGTGAACCAGCAGGTGGAAAGTCTCTCCCTCTCTGTAACTCTGATTTTAAAAATAAACAAATAAATCTTTAAAAAAAATTAAAGCATTTTCAAGGCTGCTGACTATTTGAATTTCTTTGATGTTGGTAAATTAACCTAAACAATAATTAGAGATCTCCCATTTCTCTAATCTATAATTTTCTTTTTATGTTAAACACGAAGATCCTGATTTTGTGCAATACATTACATTGGACATGAAAAAGAGTAATTGCCAATGATGTGCTTTTCCTTTTCTGCACAAATTCTGGGAAAACATAAGCTCTTCCTTGTTCCACTGTGGCTTTAGGGTAACAGCTGTAAGTCCATTCAGGGCAGGTAATTCATGACCAATTTAACACTTGGAATACCTAAGACCTGTAAGATTTGGGCTCACATTGAATAGTAATATAATAATATAGTAATTACTTTTACCAGGTCATGCTGAACAGATACCTCACCTCATCCTAAATGTCATCAATAATCACATTATTTTAAGATAGAAAAACAGAGTAGAAATATAAAAATATATTTAAGCCCCTCAAAAAAAAAAAAAAAAAAAAAAAAAAAAAAAAAACACCACCAAGTATCCATTCCCTCTAGCCACCCCCAAAAGGATCCACAGTTCCCATACCCATCTACAGAGCTCGAAAAGAGAGTAAGACACGGGGGTAAGAGTACAGATTCTGGGGTTAGACCGGCCTTTAGTCCTGGTGCTGCCACTGATGAGCTGTGTGACTTTGTCCAAGTCAAGTGTCTTAGCTTCTCTGCAACAAGGTTCACAAAGTGAAATGGGCTACTATGTCACATACAGGGACTGGCACTATGGCTTGGCAGGTTAAGCCGCTGCTGCAATGCTGGCATCCCATATGGGTGCTGGTTCAAGTCCCGGCTGCTCCACTTCCAATCCCGCTCCTTGCTAATGCACATGGGGAAAGCGTCACAGGATGGCCCACGAATTTGGGTTCCTGCACCCATGTGGGAGAACCAGATGGAGTTCCTGGCTCCTGGCTTTTGCCTGGCCCAGCCCCAGCCATTGCAGCCATTTAGAAAGTAAACTAGCGGGTGGAAGATCCTTTTCCTTTCTTTCTTGTGGTAACTCTGCCTTTCAAATAAATAAATAAACCTTAGGAAGAGTCTTTTTTTTTTTTTAAACAATATGCCACATATAAAGGATCTAGGACAGTATTTAGTACCCTGTAGGCTGTATGTATTTGCTATAATTGTTGTTCCTATGAACTCCTGGGGGTTCCTGTGAACTTCCACAGTGGGTTGTGGAAGGCCTGAACCCAGCAGCACGACCTCATCTCCTGGGAAGAGGCCTCAGTGATTGGCTCAGAGGCATGCACGTGACACAGGCTGCTTTTTAGAAACCTGGAGCTCCTGCTTGCAGATTGGGGAAAGAGCAGCCTGGACCCTCCTGCAGGTGAATGGGGACCAGGGCGGCCCTGGGAGCTGATGGAGGCCACTTTGTTATCCCAAGAGAAGCCAGTGGGGGGTACAATATCCACACGCCAGGGCACCTCAAGTAGAACAGCAGAGAAACTAAGTCCCGTGCTGATGACATCGGGTACCTTTTGTGGGAACAAATTCCTTTCTAGTACTTAATAGGCTTTCTTTACTAACAACCAAAAGAATCCTCATTAATACAATATTCTTCAACAAAATAATTTTTATTTTTCTTGCATTATTTTTAATTTGAGTAAAATCCATTTGCCTCATTTACATTTAACGTAATTGCCATGTATTTGGGTTTAAGTCTACAACCTTACTCTTTGCTTCTTTGTCCCACCTAGTCCATGTTCTTTTCCACAAACTCTTTGAAAACTCCTCACAGATTTATTCTACTGTCTACAGGATTTCATCATTTCTTGAGCAGTCATCTCTAAGTCTTCCAAGGCTGTTGCATCTTCCTCCTTACTCCTGGCTATTTTATGTTTGGTTTCTTTAAAAAATTTTCAAATTTTAAATGTTTATTTAGTGTTAAGGCAGGGAGAGAGGCAGACAGAGATCTTCCACCCAAAGGTTCACAGCCCAAATGCTTACAAAGACTGGGGCTGGACCAGGCTGAAGCCAGGAGCTTGGAACTCAATTCAGGACTCCCACATGGGTAACAGGGACCCAAGTCTCCCAGGATATGCATCAGCAGGAAGCTGAAATCGGCAAACCCAAGGCCCTCCAACAGGGGATATGAGTGTCCTACATGGGGCCATAACTGCTGTGCCAAATAGCTGCCTCTGAGTTTAGTTTTCAGAAGTTTTCTTTTTTAAACTTTTATTTTATCCACTTGATAGGCACAGTGAGAGAGTAAGAGAGAAAGAAAGAGTGAGTGAGTGAGTGAGTGAGTCCATTAGCTGGTTCACTCACTGAATGGCCACAACAGCCAGGGGTGGGCCAGGCCAAAGCCAGGAGCCAGGAACTCTATCCAGTTCTCCCACACGGGCGTCAGGGGCCCAAGTACTGGACCACCTTCTGCTGCTCTCCTAAGCACATTAGCAGGTGCTGGATTTGAAGCAGAATAGCTTGGACTGGAGCTAGCACTCTGACATGGGATACCGGCATCATTAAGTGGTGGCTTACCCAGCTGTGCCACAAAGATGGCCCCACAGTTATCCTAAATCCTGTATCTGATGACTTCAACATCTGCACTACCTGTGAGTCTGTTTTCACCCTCTTGGACTGCCTCCTGGAATCCCTGGTAATTTGTGACTGGACGTCCAATATCGTGTGAGAAATTTGCACAGGCTCTGGGTGATGTCTTCCTCCACAGAGAATTTTCTTACGCTGCTTAAGGGTGGTTTAGGGGAAAATCTTAATCCAACCTGGAATTAAGTTGTTTTGAAGCTGGGCTTCAATCTTTGCAAAAGCTCCTTTATTTCTGACTCACCCTTCTTCTTAGGATGCTTCCCTTCAGGGTCCCCAACTTGAAATTTGGGAAGCCAGGCTCCTCCTTGGCTAACCCTGAACTTCAGCATTCGTCTTCTCAGAACCTGAAGCTGTCGAAAGCTCTGCCTAGCACCTTAGCCTCTTAGCTGCCCCCATGCTCTGAGGATTTCTCTACCCCTCAGCTTGGGCCACTTAGAATCTGCAAATATCATGGAAGCAAGAGCAACCGGAGTGCGAGGCTCACATTTCAGCACTTTCCATCCTGGTCTCTGGAGCTCTGCCTGTTTGGTGGCCCCATTCCTGCCTCCCCAGTGCCGGAAGGCTCAGCAGGGCACTCTGACTCTCAGCCCTACAGCACTGTAAACTGTCCCTTCCTTCAAATCATGGCTGTCCTGGCCGTTCTTTAACGTCTTCAAACAGACAGATGCTGTATTTTATACAGAGGGAAGGTGTGACGGTTTAAATGTCCTCTCCACAACGCCCTCGGGAAGTTAATTCTTACCATCGTGGTACTGAGAGGTGGGACCATCTGGAGGTGCGGAGGCTGTCTGATGCTGTTACTGCAGGAGCGGGTTTGCTCCTTTTGCTCTCCCTCTCACCCTCTCTCTGTCCTCCTGACACATGACACCTTCTGCCGTAGGATGCTGCTGCAGGAAGGTCCTCGCAGGTGCTGGCCCCTGACCCTCCAGAACTGAGAGCTCGTGAATTCTGTTCATTACAGCAACACGAAGTGGCCTTAGATAGACGGCTAGTCTGACACAAGCTGATTTGCTAGAGCCAGACTGCAAAAAGTCCTTTCCAGTAATTTTTATGACTGCACAGTACTCCATTTAATGGTTGTACATCCTTTAGTTTACCTGTCCTTCAAAGCTGGGGCTAAGCTTGTTTAGAAAAGAGAAGAACTGGAAATAATCATGTAATGAAAGTTCCTATAGCCATATCTTCATGTCTGTCTATACCTAGAGCCTTAGGATAAATTCCTAAATGTGGGTTTATGGAGTCAAAGGCTGTGCAAAACTTGGAGCTGGCATTGTATTGCAGTGGGTTAAGCTGTTACCTGCAGCACCTGCAGCCCATGTCAGAGCACCCATTTGAGTCCTAGCTTCTCCATTTCCAATCCAGCTTCCGACTAATGCACCCAGGAAAGCCACAGAAGGAGGCCCAAGCACTTGGGACCCTGCCACTCATGTGGGAGACTAGAATGGAGTTCCTGGCTTCTGGCTTTCAAAAAAATCTTTTCTTAAAAAAAAAAAAAAGATACAATTAAACCTCATCATTAAGCACTAAATGTGATTCAACAACTTCAGTTACTTAAAAATGCACTCAAGTTGTATTATTATGCAGTTAATTAAAATCACACTTTTGGTGGATTCTCTAGTTAGTAAGTGAGAAAAACATTTTCATTTATTAGAAAAATAGGAAATAGCCCACTTACCACAAATTACACACCATACACGAAATGAGAAATCTCAAATGATTATAAGGCAATCCCTTCCTACACCTACCATTTCTCCCCACCAACCTCCATGAAGAAGAGGATGCTCACTGCCTCACTTGTAAAAAGGCTGTGTGGAAAACAGGAGCAACTGCCAATGGTCAACCATGCTTTATGTGAATCTGCCACATCACAAGGATTAATATTAAATAAATTATATGAAATGAAAAGAGTAGAACCCAAAATTCTCTGTACATTAGAAAATGCTCAAAAAAATCAAAGTGTTAATAACTCATTTATTCAACAGACATATCCTGAATGCTGACCACATGCCACGAAATGTGGTGCTTAGGCACCAAGTACCAGGAATGCAATGATGAACTTCAAAGGGAACAGAGCAGACACAGGGAGAGTAGCGGCTTTTGGATCAGGAGTGTTTTCAAAGTCCCTGTTCTCTTTCCTCCCTGTAACAGCAGTAACACGATGTGATATATCTGTCAGTTCTCAGAGCTGCTCACACACGGTGACTCAAAGCACATGTAAGTTTAAAGTTCACTTCTAATAATTACTACTTTATATATTTCTTTTTTTTTTTTTTTTTTTTTTTTTTTTTGACAGGCAGAGTGGACAGTGAGAGAGAGAGACAGAGAGAGAAAGGTCTTCCTTTTGCCGTTGGATCACCCTCCAATGGCCGCCGCTGCAGCCGGCGCACCGCGCTGATCCGATGGCAGGAGCCAGGATCCAGGTGCTTTTCCTGGTCTCCCATGGGGTGCAGGGCCCAAGCACCTGGGCCATCCTCCACTGCACTCCCTGGCCATAGCAGAGAGCTGGCCTGGAAGAGGGGCAACCGGGACAGAATCCGGCGCCCCAACCGGGACTAGAACCCGGTGTGCCGGCGCCGCAAGGTGGAGGATTAGCCTATTGAGCCACGGCGCCGGCTCACTACTTTATATATTTCTAAGTATTTCATATTATTTGTCATGAAAAGCTACTAAAAAGGATCCTTGAGGAAAACCTAAGGTATAGCTGGACTACACTACTGCCCCTATTGGGGCACTGACCACCCCCCAGGATCCTGTGTGTGTCCTTTCCACCCGGGGTGTGAGGCACCACCAGACACCACCACAGGGGACTGTGGGGACCCTTCCCCCTCGATGGCTCACAGGAAGGCCTTGAAAGGGACAGGAATGTTCCTGTGAGATAGGCGGCTGGCTGGAGGGAAGGGCTTCCCAGGGCCTCCTCTTCCTTAGGGTGGTTTGCAGGGTGGCGGGCTCTCCCTCCCTCTCCTCAGCCTATCTCACTGCCGCCCGTGCCTGCAGCATCTGCACTGTGAAAGGCTGCACTCTCCCCAGTTGTAGAAGGCCAAGATGGAGTAGGCTGGGGAGGGGTCAGAGCAGAGGCCGCAGCAAAAGGAGGAAAGACTGAGGGCACTGGGCACCCTGAAGTGTCCCCTGGGGTAGGGCAGTAACCGGACACTGACCCCACAGAACTCTCAGATTCTGTCTCACGGAGCCCTCAGGACTCCAGAATTCAAGACTTGGAATTTCTGTGCCTCTGCGATCCTGGGACTCCCATTCTAAGATGATGTAATTTTATAGAGCTAATAAGCACCTCAATTACCGCAGGTCTTGGAGTCTGCGACCACAACCACGTGAATCAGACAAGAGGAGATTCTCGGGTTCCAAGGCTGGGAAGGCCCCTAGCCCATCAATTCCAGAGTCGTCCCAGTGCTGCACAGGAGCCCCTGCCTGGCCCGAATCATCCCCAAAACCCCTCCTCTCAACCCAATATCAAAAGTAACCACGACAGTAACGAGGGGACAAGGAATCCACAGGAACTGGCTGCTGAAATCCATAAAAACTTCTCAAAGACAAACATATTCCATCTGTGTTTTTTCAGGAAATACAGGGCCATAAATACTATGTCAGGTCTGTAGTTACGATTTCGTGTTTGCCATTTTTTTTTTACCCTTGCCCCTTAAATCAAGCTAATTAGTTAACGCCTACGGCTCGCGTGGATTTTTTTTACCCTCGCTGATGAAATGTTCCCGCAAATGGCTCAAAAGTATATAATGCCCAGAAAAGGAAGACCTGACAGCATGAGGGATGTGGGGGCAGTGATGCCAGCCCCTGGAAAGCCCCCCCCCCACTCCTGATGGCGGTGGGAAGGATGAGTGAGCACGGAGGGCCCCTGACTGGCGAGGGCTCAGCCGAGGCTTTTCCTCTTGGCAGCTGCGCAAAGGGGAAACACACTGGGAGGAGGCTGCCTGTGGAGCGCTGGTCTTTCTGGGTTAGCCACACACAGCCTGCTGCACCCTGCCTTGCGGGCCGAGGCAGGGAGCTGCAGCTCTACAGTCGTGTGTTGCCAAGGTGGGATGTTTTCTGGTAGGTCAGGGGTGGTAAATGGGTTTTCGACTCACGCTGGGTTTGTGGGAGAGTTCAACCCAGTAGTATGTCAGAGAGCTTCCTGTGGGAAGATTCAGACATCTCCAGGATCCAGGAAATGGTACCACCCGAGGGGCAGCCCAGAGCAGGCCCTGGAAAGAGTTTCTGGGCGTCACAGAGACTTAAACTTTCCCAGGCATTTGTTCCAGAGTGGCCATAAAGACAGGCAAAGCCCTCCTGGGGAAAAATCCCCTCCATTTCTACCTCAAATCTGAAACCAGCCAGTGACAAAGGGCCCCTCATCCAGGAAGCCTTCCCTGATTGGTGGCCCTAACCTCAGAGGGCTTCTACTATCTTCCTCTGACCTCCCGAAGCCTGCCAGGCACCAGGGCCCTTGGACATCACCATGGCAGTTCTTAGTATCCCACTGGGAATCACTGGAGGGATTTCTGGTGGTCACAATGACTGGGAGCCACTGTTGCCGCCTCACTGCCAGCAGCGGGCAGCCCTACACTAACTTTCTAGCATCTTGCCAGATACTCGAAATAACTAAACAAGCAGCCCCGGTCATCTAGGCCTAGAACATAGCTCCACTTCATGCATAAACACAAAGCACTTTTTTCACAGTTTTAAACACACACTGAATTTTCCACAAATGGAACTACCCTGTAAATTGAGGAAAGACTGGACTGTGTTTTGTTTGGAGCTGGACCAGTTTTTTAACCATTTCAAAAAAATCACGTCACCCTCGGCCACTCTGCTGTGACATCTGCGTGCTTGACGGTGCTGTGCACAGGTGCGAGTCCCAACAACCTCACTCTGTCTCTGTATCACTGCAAGCACCCATCACTTAGAAGGTACTTCCCTCTCATTTTCCTTTATGTTACCATTAAAAATTACATGGGATTTTTTTAAAAGATGCAAGCAGCTTACACTATGGGTGAATTTCATCTCAGGAGGTTAAAGGCATGCAGGGAGAGCCCCTGGCCTAGGCCAGCCCCTCACTCCTCAGACGGGAAAGCCAGGTTCCCCCAGACTCACAGCAACAGGATTGGGTTGTGCTGCACAGAGACATGCTGAAGGCAGGCCTGTGTCTTGATTGCTCTGTTGCTGGATTCAGTGACAGGATCCTGACCCCAGAGACACCCACAAGAAGCAGGCACATGGTTCCATGCAGGCTCCCCTGGGAGGTGCGTGTGCAGCCCGGGTCCTGTGCTGAGGGCATGAGGCAGGAAAATGTCCTGCTGTGTGTACAGGCAGCCTCCTGGCATTGGCCAATCAGCACCTCTCCCACCACAAACCTCCCCCGTCTCGTGCTGTGTTCCCTGCTCAGCTCTCTCCTCCCCCTGCCTCCATCCTTGCCTCACTTCAAACCATCACTTTTCACCCAGGCAACCCTCCCCTGCCTGAATGTAACCCACTACCCCGTCAGAGCCAAGGTGATCTTTCTAAAGGACAGAAATCTGACCGTGTCCCCCTCGATCCCACTCCCCATGAGACTACCTCTAAATGTCCAGGCCAGGCCACAAGACCCGGAGCCTTCTGTTTGTCCCCACTGTCCAGCCCATCTCCTGTCAATTCCCACTGATTCCCCACCCTGAGCTGTGCTCAACACTCACAGCTCCCCAGACCTGCCCTCTCCTTCCTCTGTGCCATAAAGCCCTGCATGCATTCCTTCCACATGCTCTTCTTGCACCAGCTCACAGGTAAGTGCACCAAAGGCCAGTTTGAAGGACAAATGCAAAAATCAGAGATGTGCTGGGCCTCCAGTGACATCTGAGCCTCTCCTGCTAGTAAAGACCAAGCTAGAAAGACAGCAGAGACAAGAAGCCCTTTCTCTACGATGCAGGCCTCGCCTCTGGAGTGGGCTGGCCCGGCCGCAGACCCCACTCCAGCTGTTACAGCTTTATTGGTTGAACCCCACTAATTTCCCTTGAGAGATGGTGGATAGAGACACATTGAACATTTTCAAAAATGCATTTCTGGAAACACGCCCCACACCCGGCAATGTCTCCACTCCAAATAGGAGAGGGCCCCTATGATGGCCAGAGCCTGGCCCAGCCTGCAGCTCTGTGCCAGGGCACACCAGCCCACGAAGGGTCACACTGCCCTGACTTCTGAGGCTGCACAGGGAGTTCTGAACGAGTGCAGCTGCTGAGAGGTGCTGCATCCAGGGGCACCACTGCCGGCGCCACCGAGAAGCCTGCACACGAGGCCACACTTGGCCTCCACGGGGAGGGAGCCAGCTGCTCAGGCAAAACGAATGTTCTGTGAGTTTCATTCCAACAGCACCCACGTTCAGTCCTGGCCCCATTCTTCACGCTTAAGGTCAAGAGTCCAGGGAAAGGACCCACGGCAGGGAGCAGAGATCAGGGTTCCGGCTCCTGGGCCTCAGTTTCCTTCTCTGTAAAACAAAGGATGTGCACTAGAGAAGCCTCTAAATGTGCAAGTTCTCTTCTAATCCCAGACAGCATGGAGAAGCCCCTGTCAAAAGGCTCCATGATCCTGAGGAGGGGCCGGCCTTGGGCAAAACCTCAACCTCCCGCTGCTCCAGGACCTGACCCTTGGGACTCCTCACCAGTGATGGGCAGGCCTTCCTGGTCTGGCCTCAATACTTCTTCCCACTGCTTTCTCTGGAATGGGCCAAAGAATGTACCATGTCCCACCCCACCCCACCCCACCCCCAGCTCCTCCTGTGGGGCTGGCACTGTGGCACAGCAGGTTAAAGCCCCAGCCTGCAGTGCTGGCATTCATATAGGCACCAGTTCAAGTCCCAGCTGCTCCTTTTCCCATCTAGCTCCCTGCTAATGTACCTGGAAAAGCAGCAGAGGACAGTCCAAGTCCTTGGGACCCTGCACCTACGTGGAAGACCCAGAAGAAGCTCCTGGCTTTGGATCGGCTCAGCTCAGCCATAGCAGCCATTTGGAGAGTGAACCAGTGGATGGAAGACCTTTCTCTGTCTCTCCCTCTCTCTGTAACTCTTTCAAGTAAATAAATCTTTAAACAACAACAACAACAAACCTGAGCTCCTCCTGTGTGCCAGGCCCTGGGTTGGGCACCAGGACACAGAGGTAAGTCAGACGCTGCACTGCTATCCTCAGAGCCACCCTGTCTGGTGAGCAACACAGACCTTGAGACAACGTAAAGCGACCCTGTGATGTGTCAGAACCTAAATTCCTCCGAGGATGAGGGACAACCTGCCCTCCCTTATGCTCCCTCCAGTGTGGTCACTGCTGCCGTGAGACTTCCCTGACCCTGCTGTCTTCTCCCATGTGGCTGGCAGCTTCTGGAATGCCGAGAATCCCTCCGCGGTGCAGGTGTTGTGTCTGCACCCGTGAGGCCAGGACGCTATGCTAAATGTTTCATCCAAGCCCCTCAACAATCTTGCTCGGCAGGTCTCCATCAGCCCGTTTTATACATGGGAAAAGCAAAATCCAGGAAGCTGAAGTGACACCTCCTGAAGAACATACACAGAAGGATGCAGACCTGGGACTGTAACCCCGGAGGTGGCGAATCCAGGTCACAGACCCGAGCCGAGGCTACAGGGACCGTCCTGCAGGCAGCCACAGGCAGAGGGAGCCCTCACAGGGGACCGGCACTCAGCCTGAGGAGCCTCAGCCATCAGGACTGTAACAATCAAAAGATAATCTTGTCTCAGCTCTTTGTTTACATACAAGAGAGAGGCCCAGGCAGAACACACGTGCAGGGCTACCAGTCAAGCCAGGCCCAGAACCCCTTTTCCAGAGTCCCAACAGGCACTTATCCATGGCGCCTCACTGCTGCCTCCTAGAGGCAGACAGGGAGCACACAGTGCTTTTCTCCTGTCACCTTGGAAGAGGTGGACATTTGCAGAGACAACTAGGGTGCCGGGCGTGTCTCAACGGTTCTCCCATTAGTTCTGCTGGGCAGAGGTCAGTATTAACTCTTCTGGACAGGGCCGGGGGGGAGGAGTTGGGGGTTGAGGGCCACGCCAGCATCTGAGCCAGGCCTGTCTGGGGAAACGCTCTCTCAGGCTGCTGGGTCGCCATCCTCCCTGATGTGGTGGCATTCACCTGAACACGAATAACCTCACCTGGTCCCCGCTGAGACCCGTGGCCAGGGCTGCCCTGTGCTTCAGAGGCACCGTTTCTGCAGACAAGCCGGCCTCCACCCCTCCACGATGCACTGGCCAGAGAACAGCGTCAACAGAAAAGGCGGGCCGCTGGAGCTCAGGGCGCGGCTCCTCCCAGGTCCGCCCGCTCTCCTCTGCCCGTCTCGCTGCCAGCGTGCTTGCTAAGCTGCGGCAGCTCCCTGCCAAGCACGGGGACCCCATCAGCAGCCTGGCCGTGAATGAGTGCAGTGTTTGGGACCAGTCAACAAGATGGATGTTGTTTCGTTTCGGCTTCGCGCGCCGTAAACATTCTGCAGCAGACGCAGCTCCAGGTGGCTCGCTGGCTCTCACTCCGCAGCTGGGCCAGCCTGCAAAGGCCCATTAACGTGGACATAAACAACGAGGGCTGGGGGATGGGCGGCGGGAGGCGGCAGGCGCTGTCCCACTTACAGAGACAAGAACGCAAAGGAACAGAAATCCCAGAGCCAGAATGGAGGTGGAGGCAGACAACAGAGGGGAATGGACACAGCCTGGTTTCTACTCCAGCTGATGCTGATCCACTGAGCAACCTTCAGGAACTCTGTTTCCTCATCTGGACAAGCAGGGACGGGCACCACAGGCAGGCTGCACGGAGGCTCGCAGAAATGATTGAGGAACAACAGACAGGGCCAGCAGCTGCTGGGGCACAGGGACCACCTCTGATCTCTTTGGCCCTGGGACAAAGGGCACAGACTTCAAGAGAGACGATCAAGTGTGGAATCTGAACTTTGCTGCTCACCTGCTGGTATGGTCTTAGCCAGGTAACCTAACCTCTCGGGCCCGCCGTTCCCCTATTTGTTGCACAGCTCATTGTGAAGATCAAATGAGATAATGCCCGCTTAATGCGCTTGGCTCGGGGCCTGGCGCACAGCCAATAAAGGATCACTCTCATTTCTATTATTATGTGTGTCCCCTCGTCTTCCACGGCCTCACTGAGAGCAGGCTTTCAAGAGAAGCAGGTTGGCCAAGGACGATGGCCAGCTCTTCTGGGATCTCCCTCTTGTCTAAGGCGATCTTTGGATGCCAGGCCAAGCACTCAGCCTGCCTGGCGCCCGGGTGAGCCTCACAGCCCGGCCCAGACATCAAGCCCCAGTCCCGTGTGGGAGGCAGTCCAACTTGACGAACATGGATTCTCCGAGAGCCAGTTGGCCAAAACTCAATGTGTCAAATGACCAATTCATCAAAAGCCAATTAGCCACAAACTGCTGTGCCAAATGGTCGCATTCCCAAATTTTCCAAATAAACAGTTACCCAAAACTTGTTTATTTTAACCATTTATTAAGATGACAACAATTTATGTTGGAGGAGATGGTTTTAGTTTTAGTTAATAAGTTTTTCATTTTGTGTTCATGGCAGCATTTTAAGAAATATTAAATTGGTCAAAATCAAGGATCATGGCTGGCTTAGTCTTCCTATTTAGTATTTACTATTCGGTTTATTTCATTCGATTCGGTAATCAAATGTTGATGTTTCTTATAGGAAATCTTGAAGTTGCATGGAGTGGCAGGTTGAACAGTGGCCCCAAAAAAGCTATGTCCATGTCCAATCTCCAGAGGCCAAGAAGGCGACGTTATTTGGAAAAAGTGTCTTTGCAGGTGTGATGAAGGTAAGGATTCTGAGAAGAGAGCATCCAGGGCCCTACACCCAGTAAGAAGCACCTTAGACAGGACCGGGAGTGGGGGGCAGCAGTGGGCCCGGAGGCGGAGCCCACAAGCTCAGGAACGCCCGCCCGCAGCCACCAGAGGCTGGAAGAGGCCAAGAGCGGATTCTCCCCCAGAGCTCCACAGGGAACACGGCCCTGCACGGCCCTGCCAACACCTTGATTCTAGGCTCCTGGCCTCCAGAACTGTGAGAGAATAAGTATCTGTTGTTTTAAAATTTCCGTGTTGTAAATTGCCAAGTTTGTGGTAATCTGTTACAGCAGCCTTGGGAAACTAATATGCACTTTAAAAACCATTATTTTATGCCATTTTCTGTTTTGCCAACTCTTGTCTTTTTTTTTTAAAAGGACTCTTTTGCTAATTTCTCAAGAAACTTACTAACCTGAGTTTATTTCTAGCCATTAGCATGCAGCTTATGCTGCTTCTTAGTTTATTTCTCATTTTACCCATCTTTTGGGACTTTCTATGATTGACAGCTGGCTTTTTAAAATTCTTTCTTATCTCTCTGAGTGAGATCCCAGGAGAAAGAATGGGCCATCAAAGAAGGAGGTACCTTTCTCTGAAGGGAGGAGAGAATTTCCACTTTGATTTTAGCCCTGTCTAAATAATGTTGGAGTTTGTGGACTCAAGAGGTTTCCATAGCCTTGGCAGCTCATGACAAGAGCCTTGGGTGATCACTGACATCATAAATAAGAATGCCAATTGTTAAATCAACAACAGGAGTCACTGTGCACTTGCTCTCCATGCAGAACCTCTGTCCTTAATGTGTTGTACTATGCGAATTAACGGTAAAACTAGTCTTCAAACAGTACTTTATGTGTCTGTGTGGGTGCAAACTGTTGAAATCTTTACTTAGTATAGAGTGGATCTTCTGTATTTAAAGATAACTAAAGGCCGGCGCCACGGCTCACTAGGCTAATCCTCCACCTTGCGGCGCCGGCACACCGGGTTCTAGTCCTGGTCGGGGCACCGGATTCTGTCCTGGTTGCCCCTCTTCCAGGCCAGCTCTCTGCTGTGGCCAGGGAGTGCAGTGGAGGATGGCCCAAGTGCTTGGGCCCTGCACCCCATGGGAGACCAGGAGAAGCACCTGGCTCCTGCCATCGGATCAGCGCGGTGCACCAGCCGCAGCGTGCTGACCGCGGCAGCCATTGGAGGGTGAACCAATGGCAAAGGAAGACCTTTCTCTCTGTCTCTCTCACTATCCACTCTGTCTGTCAAAAATAAAAAAAAAAAACTAAAAATGAATCTTAATGAAGAATGAGATGGGAGAGGGAGTAGGAGGTGGGATAGGCTGGGGGTGGGAATGCAGGTTTGGGGGGTAAGAACTGCTATAATCCAAAAGTTGTACTTATGAAAGTTATATTTATTAAATAAAAGCTTCCTATAAAAAAGCAGCCAAAGAAAGAATTATTTATTTACAATTTCACATTGAGGGATAATGTGTATCCAACTTGATATCTGCCCTTTAAAAATACTTACTAATCTAATCCCGCAATATATAAAAAGGCTAATACATCATGGCTTGATAAGGTTTACTCTGAGTGCTTACATAATCACAAAATTCACTCACAAAATCAAAATAAGTTAGAGCCTTAGCAGCTCCAAGGATGCAAAGCATTCCCCACTGTTGCTAAAAATTCTCAGCATATGAAAAACCAAAGATTTCCTCAGTGTATAAAGTATATTAGTAACTACAGCTAACATTGTGCTTAACAGCAAAGAGCTACATGCTCTTCCCTAAGATTTAGAACAAAGCAAGGAAGTCACACACATACCGCTTCTGTTCACTATTATATAAGAAGTCCTAGCTAGTGCAACTGGGTAAGAAAGGGAAAGGCAGGAGGGTAAGAAAAGCAGCAGCGTAACTGTGGGCTCAGATGATGGGGCTGCTACCCAGAAAGTCCTAAGGAATCTCCAAAGACAAAACAGAGCAAATAACTTATCAAAGGCACAGGACACAAGATCAACCTATAAAATTCACTGCAGTTCTATATAGTAGAGGAAATGATGAGAAATGGAATTTTAAAGCAATACCAAACACAACTTCATTTAAAAACATTAAATGCTTAGGAATAAAGTTAACAAAAAAATGTGTTAAGACATTTAAACCAAAAAATATTAAATACTACTGAGAGAAAAGATGATCTGCATAAATAGGGAGAGATATGACATCAATGGACAGAAGATTCCATCTTGTTAAGAAGTCAAATCTAGGGGCCAGCACTGTGGCATAGCAGGTTAAACGTCTGCCTGCAGCAACGGCCTCCTGCCCATATGGGCGCTGGATTGAGTCTCAGCTGCTCTACTTCCGATCCAGTTTCCTGCTAATGCACTTGGAAAAGCAGAAGAAGATGGCCCAAGATGGCCCAAGTACTTGGGCCCCTGCCACCCACCTGGGAGACCCAGGAAAAGCTCCTGGCTCCTGGCTTCAGCCTGGCCCAGTGCTGGTCATTGAAGCCATTTGGGGAGTGAACCAACAGATGGAAAATCAATCTCTCTCTCTCTCTCTCCCCTCTTCTCTCTGTATCTCTGTCTTTCAAATAAATAAATAAATCTTTTTTTTAATAGGCTTTAAAAAAAGTCAAATCTACCCAAATTGATCTATAAAGTTAACAACATCTCGATCAAAAAACTGATAGGTTTATTTTAAATTATGTATAAAAATATTCAGGACCTACAAAAGCCAAAATATTGAAAATGAGAAAGTAGAAGGACTTACAACATCTGATTTCAAGAACTTTCTAGAGAGCTACAGTAATTAAGAGTTTGATGTTGGTAGAAGCATAGACATATAAATCAGTGGGACAAATAACAATTCTACAAGTAAATCCACCCTTACATGGTGCCAAGACAAATTAATGAAGGAAAGAAATCTTTTCAACAAAAGATTCTAGAAAAACTGAATAACTGTATGCAAAAGTTGAACTAGAACCCTATCCTACACGATACACAAAAAAATTAATTCACAGTGCATCATGGATCTAGACTTAAAACCAAAAACCAGAGCAGGCGCTGTGGCATATCAGGTAAAGCCTCCACCTGAGATGCCAGCATCTTATATGGGTGCTGGTTCGAATCCTGGCTGCTCCACTTCTGATCCAGCTCCTTGCTAATGTGCTTAGGAAAGCAGCAGAGGATGACTTAAGTCCTTGGGCCTCTGTACCCATGTGGGAGACCTGGAAGAAGCTCCTGGCTTCAGATCAGCCTAGCTCTGGCCTATGAGGCCATTTAGGGAGTGAACCAGCAGATGGAAGAGCAATCTCTCTGTCTCTAACTCTGCCTTTCAAATAAATAATTAAATCTTTTTAGAAAGTTTTTAAAATAAACTTAAAACCAAAAAACATAAAACTTCTAGAAGAGAGAACACCCTGAGACTGGGAAAGGTTTTTCAGACAGAAAACAAAAGCAGAAACATAAAAAAAAAAAAAAAAAAAAAAAAAAAAAAAAAAAAACAACCTGATAAATTGGACTGAATCAAAATTAAAGACCTTTATTCTCTGAAAGACACTATTTAGAAAATGAAAGGGCAAGGCAGAGAATGAAATACTCCCAATGCATATCTAACAAGACTTGTATCCAGAATTTACAAAACTGAACAGACTCATCTCCAAAAAAGGTATGGACGTGCCGACACAGGCATGAGAAGGGGCAAAGACGCTCCATGTCTCATTCATCGGGAACACTGGAGTAAAACCACAGGGCAACAGCGACCGCATGCTGTCCAAAGCTGCACTCCCACTGGAGGGCTAACTGCCCTGCCATGAAGGGCTCTATTCTTGGCAGCCAGATTCAAAGGTAAAACAAAATGCAAGGCCAGCTTCTGGCAGCTCCAGGCCTGGACGCAAGCCTGGCTAGTGTTGGCCCCCTTTTCTTGCTTCTAGGCAGGTAAGAGTCAGAAAAACAAGCCCTGACCAGGTTACCTTTAAAAAAAAAAAAGACATATTTATTATTTATTTGTTTGTTGAAAGGCAGAGTGACAGAGAGGGAGTGACAGAGAGACCTTCCATCCACTGGTTCACTCTCCCCTAATCCCCAGTGCTGGCAAAGCCAGGGCTGGGCCAGACTGAAGTCAGGAGCCCAGAACTCAATCCAGGTCTCCCACATGGGTGGCAGGGACCCAAGCACCTGAGCCATCATCTACTGCTTTCTATGCGCAATAGCAAGAAGCTGGATGGGAAGTGGAGCAACTGGGACTCGAACTGGTGTTCCAATATGGGATGCAAGCCTCCTAAGCAGAGACTTAACCTGCTATACTACGATGGCTGCCCTAGCAGATGACTCCTGAGCTAAATCCTGAAAGATTATTTGCCAAGAACACAGGGCAAGAAGAACACCCAAAGTGCAAGGCCAGCATCCAGGCAGAGACATGCAACAGCAGGAGGCACTGGGGTCTGAGCATTTCAGAGCCAAGGCAGTAAGAGAAGCAGGGGCTGCTGGTGCGTCTGGGGCCTGCAGGCTACAGCAGTAACTGTGGATTTCACTCCCTGTCATGATGAAGTCATAGACTGCATGACCTGGCCTCAAACGGACCAAATCCCAGTGAGCAAACCACATTCATTCATTCATTCTTCATTTGCTCACAGACTCATTCAACAAACACTGGATGCACACCGACTGCTGACATTCTTGTCTTCCCATCCAAGAAGGCACCCCCACCCCCGTTCCTGGCTCTTTCTTCTGGAATTTGCAGCCTCCATGGAGTGAGTGAGCTCTGATTGTGTGCCAGGAGCTGGGCCTGATGCTAGAGTCATAATCTCATTAAATCCTGTTTTCTCCAATTTGCAGAAAAGAAAATGAGAGGCTCAGAGAAAAAATGAATTCAAACCCAAGCCTAACTCCCAAACCCCCATTCAGACTGATCCATCCATCTGTGCAGCTTGAAGGCTGGGCCAGTGACCAGCACAGGACACCAGTGACCACACTGCTGCATGGAGAAACATACTCTGGCCTGCCTCTCCATCAAAGGTGGGACAGCTCCTGATGCCCTGGCTGAGCAGCCTTGGACTCGGGGGAGCACCGACTTGGTCTCGCTGCCTGAGCTCTCCACCCTCTCACAACAATGGCTGCACTATCCCCTGTTCTCCTGGCAGAACCACCAGGCCTGGAATGGGGGCTGTTCTTGGGAATGGAGGGGGCAGGGCTTGATGCCAAGGTTCCAACCTCTTCCACTCCAAGCCCACACCTCTCTTAGGCGTGACCAGGACACTGGCCAAATACTGAAGTTCCCATTATTGCAGCTAGTGGGGTCGATAATCCAGTTAGAGGCAAGTCAAATAAACAAACAGCAGGCACAAGCCATGGCTCCCCCAGGAGGCAGCCTCCCCCTTGCCCTGGACTGGAGCTCCTGCCAGGCCTGTCCTCGACAGTCACAACCTGGGCTCTGCACTCTGCCCCTCAACCCCGGGAACTCCAGCTCTGCCACAAACCCCCTGCTGTGGCCCTCACTCCCAGGGCTGGTGCTCCTTTCCCGACTGAGTCCCCTGGACCCTGAGCAGCCACAGAGACCTCTCCTGAGGGTTCCGGAAGCCTCACAACCACGTCATCCTGTCCTACTGTCTTTACCACACCGTCGTTATCTAAAAGCCTCCTGTTCCTGTTGACAGCTTTGTTTCCTGTTCTCTTAGGGCAGGGACTTGCTCTGTTTTGGTCACCTCCCAGACACAGGCACACAGACCAGCTCATGGCTCCTAATGGGAACACAAGTCTGTCACTGTGTGGGCCCTGTGAGGCTCAGCTTCAAGTGCACCTTCAGTGCCACCTTCCTGAGCAACCAAGCTGTGTTCCCCCAGAGGTGCAGACCCCACTGCCAATCCAGGCACATCTACCCCCGACGTCCAGAGGCAGGGCCCCATGAACACACTCCAGCATGCGGCACCTCACAGTGGCCAGTGCACACGCAGGCTAGGTGCATTTTCCCTGAATAAATAAATGGTGCACGGGGCCAGTGCACTGGCGCAGTATGCTAAGCCTCCACCTGTGGTGCACATCCCATACGGGTGCCGGTTTTGTCCCAGCTGCTACTTTTCCAATCCAGCTCTCTGCTATGGCCTGGGAAAGCAGCAGAAGATGTCCCAAGTGCTTAGATCCTTGAACCCATGTGGGAGACCTGGAGGAACCTCCTGGCTCCTGGCTATGGATCCAGCCAGCTCCTCCTTTGCAGTCTTGTGGGGAGTGAACCAGTGGATGGAAGACCTTCCTCTCCATCTCTCCCTCTCTCTAACTTTACTTCTCAAATAAATAAGTCTTAAAAAAAAAAAAAGAAGAAAAAGAAATGGTGCCCTCCACTTCCCCACCTGTGACAACAATGGAAGGCTTTGCAAATGCCAGAGTCATGTGTTCATTCTCTCTCTATCTCTCTTTGCAGGGTCTGATGGTCAGAGGCCCTTACCACGTGGTCTGCTGAACCGAATCGTACGCAGTTTGTGCCTGGGCCCTAATTCCAGGACCCACAACCACAGCCACACGCAGCTTGGGAGGCAGAGGTTAAGAAAACCCCAGAGCTGAGCGCTCCGCCTGGAAGGGGGAGGTGCCGAGCAGTGTGCACATGTGAGCAGCAGATGGCCAGCCGGCCATCGGGAGGTTTCTATTTCAGTGACAATTCATTTTCGGTAATTATCCTTCTCTCCTTTAAAGTCACCTAAGGCAGGCCTCGTGGGCACGGCAAACCTGTTCCCTGGGCGAACTTTCAAGTTATTTGCACTTGTGGAGATGCGTAGAATTCAAAGCAGATGTGCCAAATTGAGCCTCCCGCTTGCCTCCGTCTCCAAGCTTTCTTCCTTGGGCCCACTGTAAATGTTTTTAAAATGGGACCCCGGTACTAGACATGTCAAGCAGCTGAATTCAAGGTAGAGGGGCTGCCAGCGGGGAAGACGGATGAAATTTAAAATCCCTTTCGACAGATTAACTAGAGACACTTTGAAGCCATAAATCATGCAGACAGTCTAGAAGAAGCTAGTAATGGATTTCGGTTCTGTTCGTATTTATTATCTCGAAGAGATAGCAGAATGCAGGGCCGGTACGCCTGACTGGGAAATCCATTGGGGACTTCCTGAAGCTGAATATCAGCCAGAAAAGAGGAGGGACTGGAGGGGGGAGGGACCTAAGAACAAGCACTGAGTATGTACCTGCTGTGTGCCAGGCACTGGACTCGGCCGGACTTGGCCCACGTTAAGTCTTAATGCCACAGAGGAGGATGACAACAACCGTGTGCCCATGTAACGGATGAGGACTCCAACACACTCACAGCCTGGGCTCGCCGATGCTAAAGCTCTTTGTCTTTCCACCAACAGAACTAGGAAAAGAGAACCTCTGAGCTGAGAGCACCGAGCACCTGAAAGGGAGAGCAAGCAAGGACAGGAGCGCCCCACCCCTGCAGGGCCACCCCCAGGGGACCTGTGCACTTGCCCACTGCCAGGCCTCCAGCCTTGCCGGGCCCCTTCCCTGGGGTGTCCTCAGTGGTTCACTCTCATGCCAGGACTTGACCTTGACCTGCCCCTAACAGCATTCCTGAGAGGACAGCACCAAGTTTACTTTATACACGAATTTAACTCTATCAGCCCCATGGGGGAGGGATCATCACCCCCACGTAACAGTCAAGGAATCTGAGGCTCTAAAGGTGGATGGAGCAACTTGGGCAGGAAAAGGTGAGCTGTGCACCCAGCCAGCCCACTACCACCAGCCCCTCCACCGTCACGGGACAGGTCTTGCCTACTATGTGCTGAGCATCAGGCTTGAAAGATGGTACAAAAGGCATTAAGGCTCCACTTGGGATGCCTGCATCCCATATCAGAGTGCCTGCATTTGAGTCTGGCTCTGCTTCCAATTCAGACTTCCTGCTAATGTGCACCTACCTACCTACAGGAGATCTGATCAGTTCCTGGCTTCTGGCTGTGGGGAGTGAACCAGCAGATGGGAAATGTCTCTCACTCTTTCAACAACAACAAAAATGCTCTCCCATTTACGATCCTCAATGGCCTATCGGACTCACCTGGGCAACATTTAGAATAATCAGATCAGAGCCTAAAGGGACCTGTGGAGCTGCGCGTCTGCGATTGCTTCAGAGAACCCTGCTGCCGCCAGCCTGGTGCCAGCCCCACCTAGTGTTTGGCCAGCACCACTCTTCAAAATGAAGTCTCACTGCCTCAGCCTGGCACAATCAAGGTCCTACACAGCTTAACTCCAAATCACCTCTCTGGTCTGATCTCTCAGACTGCATAGACGTACACACACACACACACACACACACATCACACACATGCTCATCAGTCCGGGTCTAACTGCTATCTACCATTCCCCTAATGACACCTGATCATGCAGCCACTCCCCTTCACCCCTCCCCCCATGCTTTGTGGTGTTCCCTCTCCTGAAATGCCTTTCTACCCACATAAATCTGATGAACTCACTCCACCTCATCCTTCAAGGCCCAGTTTCAATGCTTCCTCCATGAAGCCCTCCCAGATCTCTGCGCTTCCCAGCCCCACAGCAAGCTGCCATGGGAGCAGTGGTCGCCCTGCAGGTTGGATGGCCCCAGTTGTCCCTGCTGCTGAGCCTTTGGCTCCTGAGGCATTTCTCCAGTTATCCATGTAGCTGGCTGCCTGACTCAGAATGGCGTCCTAGGAATGAATGAGGCATGAGGTGAGTTTGGAGAATAGGCCCTGGTTCAAAGACAGAGAGGGGGAAGGCGAGAGCATTGCTGGTCACCTTGCTCTGCTTTTCCCCGCCACGCTAAGTCACACCAGCCTCTTCTCACATCCTCAACCCGGTGCCTGTCTCCTCCCTCTGGGCTGTGGCACCAGCTGCTTCCTCTGCCCAGTGCCTGGACAGTCCACAGAGGGCTACTTTTGTCCCAGACCCTGTCATTCTCTCCACCACCTGCCTTGTTCCCCTGTCAGCCCAGACACTGACCACACACCACCTCCATCTTCTCACCGTCTGTCTGCCCCACTCCAAGGCAAGCTCCACGAGGGCAGAGACATGCTGCAGACTCCGCCAGTATGTGCAGAATCAGTGCGTTCTAGGAAGCCTGAAGAACCTTCTGGATCATTCCTGCAACACACATTCGCCTTGAGAAAGCCACGCGAGAGTTTTGGTAGGTGTACCTTGGCTTCCCCTTTCTGGCTGACTGTGCAAGTTCACTTGTGGAGAACCAGGCATGGGAGGGGGAGGAATGGAACAAAGATCCTTAAAAAGGGGAGGGAGGAAATTCCAGAACCCCATCTTCCACACTGCTCAGATTTTGCTATTTTACTACACCTGTGCATGTGATCCAGTCTGTATGCACACACACACAAATATTCAGCACCTTGCTAGACATTTGTTTCCTATTTGTTATACTAAATATCAAATCATAAGCATTTTCCCTGTCACTGGGAGTCTTTAAAAACACTCTTTTGAGTGGCTGTGTAGTATTCCCTCTTGGGATTACACCATAATTTACTTAGCTATTCCCTGTTGTTTGACACTTTATTGTCTCCAGTTTTTTGCTGTTCTAAACGATGCTGGGATGAGCAGCCTTGCACATAAATCAATGTCTGCATCTCCAAATGCTTCCCTAGGACAACTTCCAAGAAGAGGAATTCTTGGGCCAATGGGGTGAATATGTTCCAGGCTCATGGAACACACTGTCAAACTGCCCGCCAGAAAGACCGGCGGGACGGCACGCCCACCACGGATGGTGACGGCCAATTTCACCACACGGGGCCACAATGAGCAACAGGATTTCCTTTATCTTAGCTCGTTTGCGAGATGGCAATGATTCTTCGTTCTTATTTGGAGTTCATTACTAGTGGAGGCAAATACTTGAAAATACTTCTTGGCTATCTGCAGTCCTTCTTCTGCCATCTGCCTGTTTCTGTCCTTTACTCATTTTCCTTGTTTTGTGGGAGGTTTTTAAAAATGTATTAAGGATATCAGATTTGCTCTTTATAGCAAATACTCTTCCCAATCTTTTATTGACTTTTTTGTTATTTACAAATTTTTATACATAAAAATGCTTTAAATTCTCAAGTAGTCTAACAGCCCTTTAGTTGCACTCACTCCCACGGCCATTTTTATGTAAGCTAGTCCTCTTCTAACCAGCAGATAAACAGCTCCCTATAATAACTTCTAATTTTTTGTATGGCTTCATTTTTCACACTTAACTTCTTAATCCATCTGGAATGTATTTTACAAGATAATGTAGGTGAGGCCTTAGCTTTATTTTTTTTTCTCCCTGAACAGTTAACCAATTATCCCCATCTGGGTTACTTTTTCCAAGACTCTTACGGCAGGGCTTCTACCACCTCCCTGAGTAGCAGCACAGGGTAATAATGAGCATACATATCGCATGTATGCACTTAACACTTTATAACACAGTATTCATTCCTCACGCCTTTGGTGAGCACCTGCTACGTGCCAGGGACTATTCTAGGTGCTGGAAATAGAGCAGTGACTAGGAAAGACAATAGTCTCCACTCTGATGGGGTTCACCTTCTAGTGGGGGGACATAAAATGATACAGAATGTTAGTGATGAGGAGACAAAGTGAATCAGGAAGGAGGCACTTTTATATAGGCTGTTCTTGGAAGGCCCCACAGAGAACTGTCATTTGGGCGAGGACCTGAGCAGGTGTGGGACTGCTCATGTACACATCTGGGGAGTAGAGGCATCCCAGGAGGAGAGCACAGCCAGTCGCCCAGGGCCTGAGGCAGCAGGAGACCTAACTCACGCTCCAGATCAGCAAGAAGCCAGTGTGGCTGGAGCAGAGTGAGCCAGAGGGCAGGAAAGAGCTAAGAACAGAGGAATTAGAGGGCTGGGCATGTATCATGCAGGGTGTCATGTCTGAAAGAGTAAGGAGCTCGGGTGAGTTTTAGGAAAAAGAGCAACATTTCTTGTTTCCTTACAGGGTTTGCCACCTTTAGCACTACTGACATTTGGGGGGCACAGTTCTTTGGCTGCTGGTTTGTACGCTGCAGGATGGTCAGTGGCATATCCAACAGCACTGCACGCATGCACCTCAGGCACTGCCATCAAAACTGCCTCCAGACATGGCCCAGGGTCCCCTAGGTGGCAAAATTCCCCCAACTGAGAACTGAAGCTTCAACAGGACCACTCTGGCTGCTGAGCTGGCGGCAGCAGGGCAAGGGCAGAGAGACGGATGGGTTAACAGGTCACCATGAAGCACCAGGGAGAGGTAATGGCAGCCTCACCCAGAGTGGAGAAACGGCTGGTTTCTGGAGGGACTGTGAGTACAGAGGCATCAGGATTTACCCACAAATAAGTGATAGCAAGAGAAAGGTCAAGGATGTGGAATGGCGTCTGATTTGCAGATGTAGAGTTCAGGGGCTGCACAAGGAACTGTGGGCCAACAGCAAGTGGGTGGCATTGGAAATGCAGTGATTCAGGGTGAGGAGTGAAGAGTCAACAGGAGAACATGGTCCAAGGACTGAACCCTGGGTTCACCAACGTTTAAAGGCCAGGGAGCAGAGGAGCAGATGGAAAGCCGGGCATGGAAAGCACCCTGGAGCTGCCAGAGGAGGGGTTTCGGGGAGCAATGATTACCTGTGCCCAAGGCTGCTGACGGGGCACCTCCAGCAAGGGCTGACAGCTGTCCTCTGTGAGGGAAGGGGGAGAGCCTAGTTGCAGCTCATCCATGAGGAAACGGAAGGAAGGAAACTTGAGACCCTGAGCATGGACTACTCTCTCACCTGGCAACAGTGAAAGTGACTCCTCTTGTGGCCGTTTTACACCCCCTGTGGCCCCAGCAGCAGGTGGCTCCCACGGGCTTCACTTCCGGCAGTGGCAAACTAAAGGTACCTTCTGCAACAATGGGTGCAACCACCCAACTCATGCGGCCGACCCCAAACTTAATGGGGCTTAATGCTTCTCTTGGAGCCACCTGTGACCCACGGGGAAGGGGTCCCCCTTGACTATGCTCTGAGATGGCCCTTCTGACGGCACAGCAGCCACCTGAGGCACTGGCCACCCCTGCCCTGTTTTACTCCCCCGTCTCTTTCCTGCTCCCAGGATCACCTTCCAAGGAAACCACCTGCACTGGACCATGAAAATCTCTGCTTTCAGTGGAAGCTGGGCTTTGACAAATGGGAAGGAAAGCGTGGGGAGGAGGCTGGAGGTGTGTGTCGAGTACACAGAGATGGTCTTGTGTGCTGATGGCAACAATCCAGGGGTCTGCAAAAATGGAAGCAAGAAAGAGCAGGGGAAGTCACCAGAGTAGGTGCGTCCAGGGCAAGCAAGGAGGGTGTACAGCAAGGTTTACAAAACTGCCCACGTGCTGGGCTGCACCACAAATCTCAATAACTTTCAAAGAATGGAAATGCACAGAACATGTCCTCTGATCATGACATAAAAAAGAGCATTAGAAGCCTCATGTACTTGTAAATCAAGAAACAAGCCACTTAATCACATTCTATGATGTGGGTATCATGGGTCCCCCAGAGGCCCGTGGCTAAAGGGCTTGGTCCCCAAAGTCTTATGTATATTAATAGTTAATGGATTAGGATGCAGACATAATCTAACTGTGGTATCTGAAGGTGAAGCCTCAGGGAAGTGATCGGACTGGGGGCTTTGTAGAGAGACACACACATGGACATGAAGGAAAAAGGCTGCCTGTGCCCCTGTGTCCTGCGGCCCATGACGGGCCGCCTGCTCACACACTGTACCACTCACTGCTCACATCGGACACCAGACCAGCAGAGCTATCTGATCCTGGACTTAGAGCCTCTAAAACCACAAGCTGAAACAAACCTTCTTCCTTTGTGAGTAGCTTCTCTCAGATATTTGCTAAATGACAAAAAGTTAACCCACCATGGATTGGAAACATAATGGAAATTAGAAATAACTTTGAACTGACTGATATCAAGACTCATGGGGTACCACTAAAGTAGTATTTAGAGAAAGATTTATAGACCTTAATGTCTTAAATGTGTTTGTTAGAAAAGAAGGATTGAAACTTAAGAGTTAGATATCCATTTCAAGATGTTAAAAACTAAGAAGAAAATAGAAACTACAAAGATACAGATGCAAATCAGTAATATAGCAAATGTACACACATGTGCACACAACAAAATAGAGGCTTAATAAATCAGTCTCAAGTTGTTTTTCTGAGAAGATTAATAAAATTAACAAACTGATGAGAAAGATCACAAGAAAGAGGGAAGAGGCATGAGTAACTAGCATCAGGAATGAAAAATGAAATGTTTAGAGAATGTTATCAGAATCTCTTGTCAATAATTTTGGGACAGTAGAAATAAATGACTACCTAGGAAAAATAAACTTTATCAAAACAGATTAAAGAAGAAATAGAAAGTCTGCATAGTTCCATAGGCATGAATTAATGAATTAACAGCTTAAAATTTTCCCACAAAGAAAACTCCAGGTCCAAAAGACTTTTCTATTGATTTCTACCCAATGTTCAAGGAAGAAATAATTCTAATCTTCAAAATTCATTCTTCCAGATGCTAGGAGAAGAGGGATACTCCCTAATTCATCATGTAATATTAGGAAAATCCTGATATTAAACCTTACAAAGGACAATATGAGGAAAGAAGACTATGTCATTCATGAACATGGATGCAAAAGTTCTAAAGAAAATACTAACAAACTGAACCTTGTGCTATGTAAACAGGAAAATTACATCATAATCAGGGTGGGAATATCCAAGGAATCAAAGTCGGTTTAACATCAGAAAACCATTTAATGCTATTCACCAAACAAAAATAAACAAAATAATATGATCATCTCAACAACTGTAGAAAAAGCATCTGATAAAAATTCAACACCTACATCTTTATTTAAAAAGAAAACTGGGGCCGGCGCCGCGGCTTACTAGGCTAATCCTCCGCCTTGCGGCGCCGGCACACCGGGTTCTAGTCCCGGTCGGGGCGCCGGTTCTGTCCCGGTTGCCCCTCTTCCAGGCCAGCTCTCTGCTGTGGCCCGGGAGTGCAGTGGAGGATGGCCCAAGTGCTTGGGCCCTGCACCCCATGGGAGACCAGGAGAAGTACCTGGCTCCTGCCATCGGATCAGCGCGGTGCGCCGGCCGCAGCGCGCCGGCCGTGGCGGCCATTGGAAGGTGAACCAGCGGCAAAGGAAGACCTTTCTCTCTGTCTCTCTCTCTCACTGTCCACTCTGCCTGTCAAAAAAAAAAAAAAAAAGAAAGAAAAGAAAAAGGAAAAAAGAAAGAAAACTGCTAGCCAACTGAAAAAGAAAGGAACTTCCTTAACGTGACAGAGTATTCACAAAGAGCTGAGAGCAAACATCTCGGTGGATGGTAAGATGCTCAAAGCTTCCCCTCTGACCCCGGAAGTGAGACAAGGAGGTCTGCCATGACCACTCAGACTGGGCACTCTCCTGGAGGTACTGGCCAGCATGGCAAGGCAAGGAAATCAGAAGATTAAGGGCTCACAAATAGGGCTGTTCCCTGAGGTTCAGGTACTAAAAGCCAACACCTTGCTGTGATAGTGTGGGGAGGTGGGACCCACGGGAGGTACCTGAGCCATTACGAATGCAGGGAACGGGTTTGGGGGGAGCTCTCATGAGTTCACCCAGTTCTCTCTTCTGCACACGCCCACTCACCCTTTCACTTTCTGCCATGAGCTGAAGCTGCACAAGAACATCGAGAGATGTGGCCACCCAAACTTAGGCTTCCCAGATCCCAAAACCAGGAGCCAAAATAAATCTTTGTATTTTTTTTTTTTTACAAATCACCCAGACTTGGGTGTTCTGCTACAGCAACAAAAAATGAGCTAAGACAAGCTGATTGCCACACCTAGGTTTCTGTGATTCCTGCCCTCTGAGACACTCCCACATCTGACCCCAACCCAAGTGTCCTTAGTCCAGCACCCACCCCACCTGCTCCCTCACTCCATCCATCAACAGACACTTGCGGGGCCTCCTGGGAGCCACTCACTGCCCTGCTGTTTTTCGCCCCACACTTCTCTGCACCTGCAGTGTTTTTGACACCCTTCCTAACAGGCCACATTCCTGGTACAGGGATCACTCCTGTAGTGCTCTGCTAGTTGCCCTGTCCCTGCTTTAGGCTCTCATGTCCACTTCACCTCCAGGCCCAGTGGGCATTGCTAGGCAATGAGAGTGACTGGAGTGGGAGTGCAGCAGTGACATGCTGTCTCTTGGGCAGGGCCTCCAATACCTCTAGGTAGCTCAGTAGCTTCTCTGTGCTGGCCCCATGGTGGGCACTGAGACCCAGCCCCTCCATGATGGCCTGATACAGCGAGAAGCCCAAGGGAGCCTGGGAGCAAGCAGGTACCTAGCCCAGCCTGCAAGGCGAGGAGAGGTGCAGGGGAGGAATGGGCCTCTAAATGGAGGCATCAACCAGTGGGTGGTGTGTTAGGGTCTGAAGGAGGGTAGAGGTGGGAGGATGTGGGGTACAGAATTGTGGGCGTCAACAGAGAACAGTAAGCCCAGAGAAGCTGCTCCTACAGCCCTGAGAACCACGGACCCTTCACCTGGGACAAAGCACCTGCCTTAGAGCCCATCTTTAGACCCCTAAGTTCAAGAACCAGAACTGTATCTTGAGGATGGCAAGACAAAACCACTCTGGACTTAGGGAGAACAAAGTAAAACTAAGGTTCATTTGCTGCCTACTTTCACCCATGACCTTGGCCAAGACTCAAAATAATAGCCCCAGGCTCACGGCTGACTTCCTGTCAGCTAAGACCAACACTCCGCATCCAGTGTGCAAGTGTCCTATAGACCTGTGCTAGAGGCAGTGGGCACAGCATGTCTGGCAGAGGCCTTGGAGTGACCCGTCATTGGGGGGATACATCACCATCCCCTCATAAGCACCCCCATGGTTATCACTCCATGGCTACCAACTGCTGAGCTCTCCCACCCCTCTGCAAGCACTGATGGACAGACATGGGCCTGCCAGGCCGGGGAGAGAAGGGTGCTCCTGAAAGAGTATGTGTGTTCAGAGGACAAGGCAGGAAAGAAGCTGGCATGCTCAGGGCCTGGCAGGAGGAGCCACTGCAAGGGGACTGACTGGGCATGCACAGGCGACTCTGGTCTCGTGGACCACCACCCAGAATCTGGACGTTATCCTGAGGGAGACAGCCAGGACCGGTGGGGTTAAAATGGATTCAAAGCCTGGTGGTGGCCGCCTTGCAGCAGAAGCTCAGGGGCCGTGCTACATCTGGGGTTTGGGGTTGGGGTCCCACCTGAGGGGCCATGTATGCCAGGGGAGTGGTGGGGGTAGAAGGGTAGGGAAGACATCTCTTGGGAAAGGGAGGGCTCCCTGGTTATTCTTTTTTTTTTTAAGATTTACTTATTTATTTAGGACGCAGAGTTAGAAACAAAGAGGGAGACACAGAGAGAGAGGTTTTCCATCCACTGTTTCACTCCCCAAATGGCCACAACAGCCGGAACTGGGGCGGTCCAAAGCCAGGAACTTCTCCCACATGGGTGCAGGGGCCCAAGCACTTGGGCCATGGGCCATGTTCCACAGCTTTCCCAGGCTATAAGCAAACAGCTAGATTGGAAGAGAAGCAGTCGAGACACAAACCTGCAGCCACATGGTATGCTGGAAACGCAGGCAGGGGCTTAACCTACTATGCCACAGCACCGGCCCCTCCCTGGTTCTTTTCAACCTAACAGATAGCGGCCAGACTGAGACACCATGGAGAAACAGCAAGGGCCCCAGAGTCTGGAAGTAGGGGCCTGTGTCCATGTTCCGTCTGCCAGCTCCCCTGTCAACATACCCCTTCCCAGCCCTACAACCCCACACATCAAGAGGTCAGAGGAGCCAGCAAGCATGACACTGGGAGTGAGCCCTAGTGGGAGTGGCCAGGGACTCAGGGACTGTAGTAAGAGGTGGGGCCCGACCAGAAGGCCAGTAAAACACAGTGGGAAGAGGGCTGCTGAGGTCCCAGTCTGCCGTGACTCCCCCGAAGGTCAGGCAGGTCAGTGCCCCTCTCAGGGCATGGATTTCCTCATCCATGTCTGGGGGCCAGGGGCAGGACGGGACCAGGTGACTCCCAGGGCCTTTCAGCTTCACAGAGTCACTGGCGGCACAGGCCTCAGGACCCAAGGCTCCAGGATCTGCCGCTGGGTAACTGTGTGATGCTGAGTGAGTCCTCGGTCTCTCTGAGCCTGTTCCTCTTCTGTAAGATGGGGATGACGGGGGTCATATCTCCCCCGACAGGACCGTTCTAGAGATTAACCACACCAGATGGCACACAGGAAGTGCATGCCAATGGCCATGCTCTCCGGCATCAGGCTGAAGGAGCCCCGGGGACGGTGCGCCCAGAATGGGCTGGCAGACAGCGGGCACAGCAGGCCGGCAGCAGCTGCCTCTCTCAACCGCACCAAGTCTGACGCCATCGGGCCTGGCTGTTGGGGAAATAATCCAGCCCACAGCGTCCCACCCTCGTGGGAGGAGCTCTCCTAGGTCCCCCAGCCTCATCCCAAGGGCCACTCCCCCTCCTACCTCCCACCGGCCAGCAGCGTGGCAGCAGCCATCTCGGAGGCCTGTCCATCTCCCCAGGCTGGCACGGAGCACCCCATAAATCAGCCAGTGAATTCCAAGCAGATGCGCAGCAGTTGTTTTGGTTGGAAGCCTGGCCCTCCCCTGCGACTGCGGTGAAACCCTACTCTCAGGTGATTCACAATTTGACGGACGGAGGCCTGGAGCTGGATCCACCAGAGGGTGACCATAATATTTTCTTTCCTGTCTTACCTCCGAGACAGGGTGGGGCTCTTTTTCCAGCCCTCTACCCCGGGCTGCCAGCGACTCTAGGTTTACTCAGTGAATATTTATAGACCCCCGGCCTCGGGGACGCCAGCGACATGGACTGCAGGCACCATGTCCTCGCAGCTGCCTTTCGCCCCAGGGCCCCGCTGTCCTCACAGCTACCCCACCGAGGATGCCAGGGGAGTGTGGATGTGGTCAGAGCCCCAGGCTTTGCAGCCAATGGCCCTGGGTTCAAATCCCAAGTCTGGTCTTCCCTGAGCCTCACTTTGAACTTGGACAGAAACAGGGACAATGCACTGAGCAAACACCAACATGGTGAGGTTTAAATGGAAATAATACACAAGGGGCTGCAAGATGTTTGTGGAAAATGTTATCAAAAGACAATGTGAAAGGCTGGCATTTGACTCGGCGGCTAAGAGCACTGTTTGGAACACTGCATCCCATGTTGAAATGCCTGGTTCAAGCTCTGCTTCTGCTTCCAGTCCAGCTTCCTGCTGATGTGCACCCTGGGAGGCAGCAATGACAGCTCAAGAACTTTTTTTTTATTATTTGACAGGTAGAGTTATAGACAGTGAGAGAGAGACAGACAGAGAGAAAGGTCTTCCTTCCATTGGTTCACTCCCCAAATGGCCACTACGGCCAGAGCTGTGCCGAGCCAGCCCGAAGCCAGGAGCCAGGTGCTTCTTCCTGGTCTCCCACATGGGTGCAGGGCCCAAGCACTTGGGTCATCCTCCACTGCACTCACAGGCCACAGCAGAGAGCTGGACTGGAAGAGGAGCAACCGGGACCAGAACCTCGTGCCTATATGTGATGCCGGTGCCACAGGCGGAGGATTAACCAAGTGAGCCACGGCGCCGGCCCAGCTCGAGAACTTGAGTCCTTGCTACCCCTGTGGGAGATCTGGACTGAGCTGAGCTCCTGGCTCCTAGCTTCAGCCTGGCCCAGACCTGGCTTGTTTCAGGCATTTAAGGATTGAGCCAGTGGACAGATCTCTCTCTTTCCCTACCCTCTGTCATGCTGCCTTTCAAATAAAATGAAAATAAACATTGCTTTTTAAACTAAAACAAGACCACATGGTTTCCCAGGAACTCTCTGAAGCCCCCCTGCCCATGAGGGTCTTACACAGCACATTTTAGTGACTCCATAAATTGTCACTGTTAACGCTGTGATGGCTCAGAGCGGGGACATGTGTGGCCCCCAGTCACAGATCAATATGAGGAGCCTGGATGCCCTGGGAAGCAGGAGGTGACACCCCAAAGCAGAGCAAGGCCCCACTCCCAGCCCCTCTCAGCCACTTCCCACACAGCCACACCTTTCCAGTCTCCACAAAACCCCTTCAAGAAGAACGTCCAGTCAGACATCAGTGATCCGACTCCTTTTTCTCCTTTTTTTTTTTTTTGTAACCAAACAGGAATTATACAAAAATAGGAAAGACATAAAAAGGCCACAAGCCCGGCTTTAAAGGAGGTCAGTTCATCCACATTTTTTATGGCTGGTGTCCTGACCTGCCCCCTCCCTGGGGGCACCTGACAGCTGGCGGTTGGATAGCAGGATTTCTGGAATCCCCATCCCTCTGCTCTGCTACGGAGCCCAGACTGAGCCTGCCTGTCACATGGGTGTCTACAATCCAACAACCAAATAGCCAGTTAGTGAGCAACCGGGACAGTCTCACTGCTCAGCACAACCCAGCAAGGCAGGGCATGCCCTCACAGGACCCATTCTACAGATGGGGAAAGTTAAGTAACATGCCCAAAGGAATCAAAGAAGCAAGGCCAGATCTGGAACCCAGACTAGGCCCTGAGGCACTCTGCTGCTCCTAATCTGACCGTATCACACACACACACACACAACACACACCTACACATGCACTCACCACATATACATACTATACATTCACACACACTTAGTCACACAAACATGTTCTCACACATGCAATATGCACTCACCACACATTTACACTCACAAACATGCTCTAACACTCTCACCACACACACACTACAAACTCACACACACTCAGCACACACACAAAGTCACACAAACGTGCTCTCACACTCACACATATGTACTCACCACACATACCACACTCACAAACATGCTCACACATGCTACAAACTCACACTCACCACATACACACACACACTCGGCTCACACTCTTACACATATGCACTCAACACACATACCATACTCCCACAAACATGTCTTCCACATACGCAGACCACACACTCACACATTCACCACACTCAAAAATGCTCTCACACACACTTTCAGCAGTCTCACATGCACACACACTCACACACACACTGACCACACACACATGCTCACACATTATCCACATTCACACACACTCTCGTACCACACATACACACGCACCCCCACAGCATTCTCACACTCACGTTCTCACACACACCATTTATGCCCATGCAGAGGCAGCTCCGGGTCTAAGCTGGCCTGGGCAGCAGGACAAGCCCTCTGTACTACAAAGGAGAAGAGCGGCTGAGGAGGCAGAGCTGAGGCCCTGGTGGTCAGCACGGGGACTTCAAAGGCACAGGGAGACCCACCGGGTGACAAGGGTGCTTCAGACCTGACCCTGCGGAGAAAGCACAGCGAAGGCTACGTAACTGCCTGCAGCACAGAAACCTCCATGCGAGGGTCCCAGATGCTGGGGGCGCCCGTGGACAGGGCTCCTGCTGCTGACTCTTCTTGGAGCCACCAGGGTCCCCAGCCCAGGCTGTGCACACAGAAGGTGCTCATGTCCCCAGAGACACGTGGGCTGGGCTTTGAGCAAGTCGTTATTCCTGCTGAACCTGTTTCCTCACCCGTACAACGGGGATGAGAACACCCAGCAACAGGGTTGTCTTAGAGACCAAACTACACAGGTGGCACAGCCACCCTCCCCTTAGCAGCCACGACAGAGCCACCGCTGTCAGCCTGGCATCTGCCCTCAGGGCTTGGTCACAGCCAATCACTGCCAGGGCAGTCTGTCTTGGCTGCCGTGGGTCTCTGCTCTCTGAACCCCTTCTGCACAAAATGTGCTTCCTCTTGCCTGTCCCTTCCCACTCCCCAGCATGCAGTTCAACTGCTACCTCCTCCAGGAAGCCTGTCTGAAGGCTGGACTGAGGCCCCTTCCCACTCCTACTGCTACTGGCTTCTCTGCCCCAGCCACTCTCCTGGGTTGGCACAGCTGTGACATACTCTCTCCTACCAACCTCAGTTCTCCGAGGGCTGATGCTACATGTGCTCACCTTGGGGTCCCCTGCACAGGATCTGGCCCCAGCGTGTTGGTGGCATGAAGGACGTTGCAAACAGGGGTGACCAGGGAGGCTGCGGGAGACACAGCTCTGTGCCTGACAGTGTGTCCCCATCCATCCCCTTTGATGCCTCCCCTGCAGGGCACCTGCACTGACATCTGCTCTGGGCTGGGCCCAGAGGACATGGAATGAACCAAAGGGGCTCCCAACAGGCACAGGATATCTTCCAGGGTGAAGTGTCCCACTGCGCTCCCCACCAGCCACCAGGATGGCCCAGGCTCAGGAATGTGCTTGAAGGGAGGGCCTGTGACATCCCCACAGGCACCTGCTCCGTCACCACGAGACCGGGCTGCAGAGCTGACTCTGCAGAGATAAAAGCCTAGGAAACAAGAGCATGAGAGGGAGGGAAGGGAGAAGGGAGAAGGAAGAAATAATAAAAAAGGGTTCTGTTGGTATTTGTTTTCAAAGCCACTGACGAAAACCAGATTTGAAGTTTGGGGGAAAAAAGGGATTTAGGCCTTTCGAGTTCCACTCTGCGCTAATTGACTGCAGCTTCCTTTGAAGGAGCCCCCAGCTCCTCTGAACAATCAGCGGCCCAGCTGGGACTCAACAACACAGCATCCAGGCCTCCTGGCTCCACACAGTCCTGGGCCGTGCAGGCTCCGGTGACAGATGGACCGCCCAGCAGACGGGTAGATGGGCGGGGCCCTGGGACTCTCGGAACGCACACCTGGAGCCGGCTCCTGGGGTCCTGTGCTTGCATCCCATAGAAAGGGCCAGGGCAGCACTCACACCCAGAACCGTCTGACCCCAGCGCTGTGCTTTGCCATTTGGCTGCCTGCCATTCAAGGTGCTGGGGGGGGGGGGGGAGCAGCAGGGAGCCACAGCAGGTGTAGGTACAGACCAGCTGGGGAGTAGGTTTTCTAAGAAAAGCAAACTGCCTGGCCCAGCGTCCTTGGGCTCTGAGAGTGAGCATCCATACAGAGCTAAGTGCGCTCTCTGCCAGGCACACTGCCACGGGCACCCCATTGCTTCCTCCTGAGAGTTAGAGACGCCTCCCAACTCAAGCCCTGCTCCTCCGCTTGCCTCCTCCCTCCCCTGGCCTCGGAGCATGTGGTCAGCAGCTTCTCTTCAGGACAGCTCAGAAACCAGCATCCCTGCTCCTGCTCTGCACTGGGAGAAGCCTAACCCAAAGGCCCAAGAATCCCTGGTGAGGAAAGCCAGGGCTCTCACCAGACCCGAGTCCCACTGGGGCTGGACTCTCCTCTCACTCCTCACCTGGAGGACATCACAAGGTAGTTCAGTGGCCTCCACCCAGGCCAGACTGCGAGCCCCAGGCCTTGTCCCTGGTCCAGCCCACTGGACAAAGAGCAAGACTTGCTCTCCCAAGTCCTTGCCCAAAACAGATCTATGACTAGCAAAACAAGTGTCCTGGGAACCTTTTTTACTTTTCATGAATGATAGTGCCACTGTCCTTCAGCAAATACTGGTCCCTCTGCCTGGAATGCCATCTCCTTGGAAAATTCAAACCAGGAAGCTTGCTCCAGTGGTCACCTCCTCCAGGAGGCCCTCCCTGATCCCTCTTCCGTCTTCCGTCCACTCACATTGTTCTTACTCTCCCGCTTGGCAAGTGTGGACGACTGCACCCGTGTTGACTCCCACAGACAGCAAGCTCTCTGGGGGGAGCAGCAGCCTTTGTAGGGAACACCCTAGGGGGCTGGGGTCCTGTGATGCCTGAGGAGGGGGGAGGCAGGGAGGACTGGAGGCGCCGACAGTGTGAAGGTACTTGGTGAGGCCGGCGCCGTGGCTCACTAGGCTAATCCTCTGCCTTGCGGCGCCAGCACACCGGGTTCTAGTCCTGGTTGGGGCGCCGGATTCTGTCCCGGTTGCCCCTCTTCCAGGCCAGCTCTCTGCTGTGGCCAGGGAGTGCAGTGGAGGATGGCCCAAGTGCTTGGGCCCTGCACCCCATGGGAGACCAGGAGAAGCTCCTGGCTCCTGGCTTCGGATCATTGCGGTGCACCGGCCACAGCAGCCATTGAAGGGTGAACCAACGGCAAAAGGAAGACCTTTCTCTCTGTACACTCTTCCTGTCAAAAAAAAAAAAAAAGGGGCCGGCGCCGTGGCTCAATAGGCTAATCCTCCGCCTTGCGGCGCCGGCACACCGGGTTCTAGTCCCGGTCGGGGTGCTGGATTCTGTCCCGGTTGCCCCTCTTCCAGGCCAGCTCTCTGCTGTGGCCAGGGAGTGCAGTGGAGGATGGCCCAAAGTCCTTGGGCCCTGTACCCCATGGGAGACCAGGATAAGTACCTGGCTCCTGCCTTCGGATCAGCGTGGTGCGCCGGCCGCAGCGGCCATTGGAGGGTGAACCAACAGCAAAGGAAGACCTTTCTCTCTGTCTCTCTCACTGTCCACTCTGCCTGTCAAAAAATAAATTAAAAAAAAAAAAAAAAAGGTGCTTGGTGAAGCATGGGTAGCCACACTGGCAAGGGGGCAGGGGTGGGACCACAGAGCGCCGGCCGGGCCAGTCTGGTTGTGGAGCAAGGGTGATGCCTTCAGACACACCTTCCGGAGCTGTGCCCACCTCTGCTCGAGCTTCCCGGGAAGGAGCAGTTGGTCTGTCCAGCTGAGCGGGACAGAGCAAGGCCATGAGGGAGCGCGAGCGCTCTGAGCTGGGGGGGCCTGGGAGCCGTAAGCGGTGTGTGAGCTCATCTCTCCAGGGGCCATGGAGGCCCGGGGCCAGGGCTCAGCCTGGGTCTGGTACTGAGGGCGGTCCCCTCTCAGGGCCAGGCCACACCAGCTCGGGGACTCCCCGGGCGACCTGCTGCCCTGCCTCTGTTCCCCATCACGGGACTGGTGCCTGTCAAAGGAATCAGGTGAATGCAGTCTGTTGACAAGACTATGACAAGGGGACCCTGTAATTATACGCACCAGCAGCTTGGCAACCTGGGAGGTGAGGGTGGGGGGCTGCCTGGCTCTCAGGGAGGCTGAGTGGCATCGAGACTGCTATGGGCACCCCAGGCAGAAGCAGGGGGTTCCCCTGCAAGACTCTACCAGCACTGCTGTCAGCTAGCTTCAGGTGGCCACATGGCACATGAGGCCTTCCACCTCGGGCGCCAACCTCACCTGTCCACCTCGGGTGTCGACCTCACCTGTCCCACCTCCTAACTCCCTGCTGGGACGACTCCTTCACATCCACACTCACCAGGCCAGCCCACGTTCCCAGGTCTTTGCAAAGGTCATTCTACTGGTGCTGATGAACTCCTATGTACCCTGTAACACCCAGTTCAAATGCCACCTCCTCCAGGAAGCCTTCCAAGCATGCCCTGTGGTAAAGCCCTCCCCTCCTCCACTCCAGCCTCACATGAGCTAAGCTCTCCCTTTCTCATGTCTGTATATACCATTCCCTCTGCCTGGAACACCCTTCCCCCTGCAGCTCCACCCCAACTCACTTTTCGTGTCTCACATTTCGTGTCACCTCTTCTGGGAAACCCTCTCTGATCGCCCCCCTGAACAGGCTTCTGCAGTGGAACTGTGGTTCACACACCTGTGGCCTGTCCTAATCTGGAAGCTCTCTGTCCCCACTGTCCAGGCACAGGCCTGGCAGCAGAGAGGGGCCTGGGAACGCGTGCTGAAGAAGTATGCGTCCTCACTACCAGTGTGAAAACAGGCCCTGTGCCATGGTGCCACCAAGGTCTGCCACAACCCCAAAGCAAGGGTTTCACACGGAAGGGATCCAGAGGACGGAGCAGTCCAGCGCTGGCCGCAGCAGACGTTTATCGCCCAGCCGTAAACCTGATTTACGCTCAGGTCTCTTCTTTCCTACAAGCTTCCATCGTCGGCCCAGACGGCCTTGGGAACAAACCCTCAGAGCAACAGGAAGTCGTCCATTATACTGGGGCTGGGTCCACATGCTCTTGACCTCCAGGTAACCCTGTGGCCATGTCCCCTGAATGTGACCTGAGAGTGGGGCCTGGAGACATGGGTTAGAGTCCATGGGTTAGACTCCATGACGCACAGGCAGCGCGGCCTGGACAAGCTACTCCCCGTCTGGGCATCCCGGGGACGGAGGGGTGAGGTGGGTCCTGTGCCAATGTTCTAGGGCATGGCATACATAACGCAGCGGCCATGGGTTCGAATCTCCCTAACTACAGGATGTGGGTGAGTTACTGACACTCTCCATGAATGTGAGTGGACAGCCAGGGACATTCAGGGCTTCGCTGAGACAGCTGTGGGTCAGGGCTTGGCACCAGTGAGACCCCCCAAACACAAACACACACTGCTCCCACGGTCTCCCACCCGCCTCAGCCATCAGATGCTGCTGCTATGTGGCACAAGGCCCTTCCAAACTCAGTGCCCAGGCAGTGCAGCAGCTAAGACACTGCTTCGGAGGCCCACATCCCACACCAGAGTGCCTGGGCTCCAGTCCCAGCTCCTTTCTGGGTTCAGCTTCCTGCTAACCTGCACCCTAGGGGGCAGCAGGTGATGGCTCAAGTACCTGGGTCCCTGACACCCATGTGAGAGACTGAGACTGAGTCCTGAGCTTCTGGCTTCAGCCTGGCCCAGCCCTGGCTGTTTGGGGGTATCTGGGAAGTGAACCAGCAGATGGAAGATCTCTCTGTGTCTGCCTCTTTCAAAGAAAAAAATATATAATAAAAACCTTCTCATTTTAAAAAGAAGTCCCCCTCAGACAAGTCAGGACAGACAAGATGCTGTCCCCACATCACGGATGATGATGAAGATGGAAAGGGGCTTCCTTGCCTGGGATGCAGTGGCCGGGTTCCAGCACGAGCCCCATGCTCCTCCCTGTTGGAGAACGTTCCAGGCAGACGTGCTCTGAACAGAAGGGGCAATGAGGGCGTGAGGATCATTCTTGGGGTCATCTCATACGCACTGGAAGGTATCTCTACGAGACCCCACAGAGGGCCAGCTGATTTGTCCATTTCTCTCTGTCCCCCACCACCCTGCTCCCCAGCTGCCCCGACAGTGCTGTCCCTGCACAGCCTCTGCTCCCATGTCGCCACCCCAGCGTCGTTGAGCTCCCAAGCTGAGACAGCACCGCCCGCGTCCAGTCTCTCTCCGGCCTCTCGCTCTGCTTTGTGCTAAACCACCACGCATCTCCCCGAGACACAACTGCGATGAGGGTCACACAGAGCATCTGTTATGGTCCACAGCTTGCTGCAGAAGTCTGCAAGAGGACAGTGAAGACACAAAATCCCGCCCTCCTGGAGCACTCGTGGCAGCAGAGAGACAAATTGCAAACCGTAAACACAACCAGCCGGTAAAACGCGCTACCCTAGAATGTGGAAAGTCCCGTGGAAACACTCGAGCACAGCACGAAGAGCAGAGGTGCCAGGCGGGGCAGGGAGTCACCGCAAGACGTGGTGTCAGAGGTGGGCACCACGGGGCCTGCGGGAACAGCATTCCAGGAAGCCCCGGGCCCCAGGAAGCGGTGAACTGGGCTGCAGTGGAGGGAGTAAGGAGGAGAAGAGGGGCCTGGGCTCACAGCGCCGGCCACCGTGAGGGCGCACTCCCACTCCGAGGGAAAAGGGGTCATTTCACAGCAGCAACATTAACAGCAGAACAGGGGCAGCCCTGACGCAGGGCTCGGAGCTGAGCCCCGACTGCCTTACTCGTGGTTTGTCTCTTCCACAAAAACCCAAGCCCCACGAGGGCAGCCCGGGCCTGAGTCGGCCACCAGGATCTCCTCTGTGCTGGCGGCCACCGGGTTCAGCAAATGCCCAGGAAACAACTGACCTCACAAGCAGAAGCACCGCTGTCACGCCGGCCTCTCGGCTCTCCCTGACCCGGGCCACGCACAATCTGGCCCCAGGTGGCAGCTACTGTCCCCTCTGCCGGGAACGCCCCTCCCCCAGGCATCTCCCCGGGTCCTTCCCACACTTCGGGTCTGTACTCGCATATCAAACATGAAGGCCCTTCCTGGACATGGTATATCAAACCCCATTCCCATCTCCCTTCCCTGCCCAGCTTTGCATCACCAAGGGGCAGACTGAATTTCCTGCCTCCCTACCCAGCTCTGCTCACTTCTGGGAAGACAGGTATTTGGGTTTAGCTCACCACGATCCACCTGCAGTTCTGGGACAGACATTCTGCTTGCAGGGGCCCAGCAAAGGCTGGTTGCATGCCTGAGCGACGTCTCCCCCTGCTCAAGCCTCTGCCCAGACTCAGTGAGCAGGAGGCAGGCTAGGGGACAGGGCTGCGGCCTGCCCGACAACAAGCCCACCTGCAAACCACCCAGCTGGGGGTGGAGGCCGGGGCAGGCGGAAGGGCTGCACCGGCCGTGCAGAGTTGTCTCCCTGTAAGTCATGGGGACAGGCCAAGGATGTGGCTCATTCCCACTGCACTCAAGAGGAAAAACTGAGGCCCGCAGCAACCACGTACTTTTCCCAGATCACAGAATCCAGGAGGCGGCAGAGCTGGGATCTGAAGCTGGGTCTATCTGACATCGTCCAGGTCTCACTCAATCAAAGGTTGACTGACCCGCTAACCCCGGTGCTGAGGCATGCAGCAGCAAACGAGGGGGCTGGGGGTGAGGCTGTGGAGGGGGATCTCAGAACTGCAGGTGTGAAGGCTGGCGTGAGAGCCTCCACCTGGGGCAGACTTGGAAGATGAGGTGAGGCAGAGGGCACACCGTGCAAAGCCTTCCTTGTGAGTCACTTCAGGGAGCCAGGGCCACAGAGAGGAACCAATTCACATCCACATGAAAGGCAAAAACAAGCGAGTCTGGGACCAGCATTGTGGCCCAGTGGGTTAATAAGCCTTTGCCTGCAACACGGTTCAGGCCCTGGCTACTCTGCTTCTGATCCAGCTCCCTGCTATGCACCTAGAAAGGCAGCCAGAGGAAGGAGCAAGTACTTGAACCCTGACGCCCACGAGGGAGACCCAGATGGAGTTCCTGGCCCCTGGTTTTGGCCTGCGGAATGAACCAGCGATGGAAGATCTCTCTCTCCCCACCCCCTTTCTCCGTCACTCTGCCTTTCAAATAAATAAAGTAAATATTTTTTGAAAAAATGAATGAGTCTGACAGTGCCAGGCCAGGAGAGCTAGAGGCGACCAAGTGCTGCCCAGCCTGTGGGGGGTGCACCGTCCACCCCTCTCACGCCCTGCAGCCCATGGCTCCACACTCTCACAACACCAACAGCAGTGGTTGTGCAAGAAGGGGCCAAAGACCACAGCAATCAGCTAGCACCAGGATCTGGCCTTTTCTCCCACAGTCACCAGCTCAGCGCTGGACACACCACATGAGCAAATGCCTCTCTCTGGCAGACCTCCACGTTTTTTGGAGTGTACAGGATCCTCAGTACAGTGTGAGGACCACATCCTAGGGGAAGCCTTGCACCTGTACACAAGCGTCGACGCGGCAGCACTGGGGAACCCTGAAAACGAGAGTCACACAATGCACTCTGACACTGCAGTGAAAATGCTTGAACTGGAGACAACTCAGTGTATCCAAGTCCATAATCAACTAAAACCAAACATGCATTGCTTAGGCACACGTACACAGGATAAGAACTATATTTATTTATTTTGTGGAAACTATTTTAAACCAAGGGATGGACACTTAGCATTGTAGCTAAGATGCCAGTGAAGATGACCACCGCCCACATCACAGTACCTGTGTTCAAGTCCCAGCTCTGCTCCCAATTTCAGCTCACTGCTAATGTATATCCCAGGAAGTAGCAGCTGATGGCTCAAGTGGCTGAGTTTCTCCATCCACCTGGGATACCTGGATCGAGTTTCCAGCTCCTGGCATTGGCTTGGCCTAGACATAGCCATTGCAAGCATTTGAAGAGTGAAACAGAAGATGGGAGCTCTGGTCTGTCTCTGTCTCGCAGACTCTTAAATAAATAAATAAATAAATAAAAATTGTTTTTAAAAATATATAAGGCATGGGCCAGCACTGTAGCGTAGTGGGTTAAGCCTCTGCCTGTGGTGCTGACATCCCGTACAGGCACCGGTTCGAGTCCTGGCTGTTCCACTTCTGATCTAGCTCCCTGATGATAGCCTGAGAAAGCAGCAGAAGATGGCCAAGTGCTTGGGGCCCTGGAACCATGATGGGAGACCCAGAAGAAGCTCCTGGCTCCTGGCCTCGGATCAGCCCAGCTCCAGATGTTGTGGCCATTTGGGAAGTGAACCAACAGACAGATAGAAGACATCTCTCTCTCTCTTTCTCTCTCTCTCTTCTCCCCCCAGTCTGTAACTCTGCCTCTCAAATTAAAAAAAAAAAATGACAAAATTATCTCTAGTAGATAAATAAGGATTAAAGAAAAAAAATGTAAGAATTAAAAGAAAGAAAAAAGCCTGATTCACAAATATAATAAGAAATCAAAAAGAATGCTGAAACAAATGATTATCATTAATAACAGAATACTAAAAAATCAATTGCATATCTATCTTCAATAAACAGAAAAGGAGATTTGTAAGATATCATTTGTATAACAGAATAACATCAAATACCTAGGGACAAGCTAACCTAAGATGTGGGAGACCCGCACCCAGGAAATGACAGACCACCGCTGAGAGGAATTTAAGGAAACCTGAGAGGACTGAGGGATAAGTCACAGGTCAAAAGATACCAAGGATGAATTCAAAAATTCCAAATTTATCAGGAATTTGGAAGTTCCACGTGTCTCCTTCCAAATCTAACGAGACATTTAATGTATTCCAAACCAAAATCCCAGCAGGTTCCTTTTGTGTATGGAAATTATCAGGCTGATTCTAAAATCTACATTAAACTCAAACAGCCAAGAACAGCCAGGGCAATCCTGAGAAAGAACGGGATGGAACTGTCGGTACAAGACATCAAGCCCTATTATTAAACCTCAGAATTAAGACTGTGACGCTGGCACAAAGATAAACAAATAGCAGTGGAACAGGAAAAAAAAATTCAAAAATGGATCTACTCATTTAATTGATTTATGGCAAAGAAGAACAGAGAAGAGACAAAGCATTCAATGGAAGTTGCTGGTTCAATCCAACTTCTATATTGCAAG
The DNA here is from genome assembly GCF_051225735.1 of Oryctolagus cuniculus. Lineage (NCBI taxonomy): Eukaryota > Metazoa > Chordata > Mammalia > Lagomorpha > Leporidae > Oryctolagus > Oryctolagus cuniculus. Next base: position 120,064,050 of record NC_142873.1, on the reverse strand, counting down.
AAAGAAACCTGACCCCTACTGCACACCATAAAGTCAAATCCAGATGAACTGACTAAAAGTCAATTCAGATGAATTATAGATTCAAATATGAAATACAAAACCGAGCTTCAAGAAACAAGAGGCTGCTTTTACAATTTGAGGTAGGAAAAGATTTCTTAAATAGGACACAAAGCACTAACCATAAAACTAAAGACTTAAAATTAAGAGTTTCTACTCAGAAGACACCACCAAGCAAGGAACAGGGCAGCCTTGGGGCGGAAGATACCTGTAGCCTGCCTAAAAAAGAGCATCGAGTTAGGACACGGGAAGCTCTTCTCATAAAAGACAAGCATTACAACTTAAAAAAAAAAAAAAGGCCTTGATTAAGCACTTCACAAAAGAAAATATTGAAATAGTCCCAAAACAACATCGAAAACAGTGTTCCACATCACCAGTCATCAAAAAAGAGCAAAGTGAAGCCACAGGAAGACACCATCAGAATGGCTCAGGTCTGAGACAAGCAGCAAGGACGCAGAGCAGGGGGAGCTCTGCTGCTCTGCTGGTGGGAGTCACAGTGATGGGACACTCTGGAAAACTGTTGGTCACCACACACTGAAAGGGAACACCTCCTCATTCTCAGCTCAGTAATGCGATTGCTATATACACACCTAGTATGTGTGTATCTCACAGTCATGATGCCCAGAACCACCAAAAACTGCAAACAACCCAACGTCTACCAGCATGGAAAAGACAAGCTCTGAGGGTGTGCATCAATGGAAATGGATGAACCACAGCTCCGTTACAACATGGACAGACTGAGCACAGAGTTGAGTGACAGACACGAGAGAGTACAGACTATACAATCCCAGCCATAAAACTTCACATCTAAACCAAATCCATGGTGCTAGGAGACAGGCCTTGGTTACCCCAGAGAAGGAGACAGTGAGTGGAGACTGGAGGGGGCATAAGTGGGGCTCTCCGGGGAGACGGTAAGATTCTGCTTTTTTAAAAAAGATTTATTGGTGCTAACCACAGCACCAGCCCTGCCAGGGAATATTTTTATCTTAAAAAAATCAACACAGGGAAAGAAATAAAGGATTTAAAAAACAAACAAACAGAGGGGCCAGCGCTGTGGCATGGCGGGTAAAGCCGCCTTCTGCAGTGCCGGCATCCCATATGGGTGCTGGTTCGAATCCCGGCTGCTCCACTTGTGATCCAGCTCTCTGCTATGGCCTGGGAAAGCAAAAGAAGATGGCCCATGTGCTTGGGCCCCTGCACCTGCGTGAGAGACTCAGAAGAAACTCCAGGATTCTGGCTTCGGATCAGCCCAGCTCTGGCCACTGTGGCCATTTGGAGAGTAAACCAGTGGATCAAAGTCCTCTCTCTCTCTCTCTCTCTCTCTCTCTCTCTCTGCCTTTGCCTCTCTGTAACTTTGCCTTTGAAAGGCAGTGCTATACAGAGAGAGGTCTTCCACCTACTGGTTTACTCCCCAAATGGCTGCAACAACATGAGCTGGGCCAATCCGAAGCCAGGAGCCAGGAGCTTCCTCCAGATCTCCTATGAGGTTGCAGGCGCCCAAGCACTTGGGCCATCTTCACTGTTTTCCCGGGTATATTAGCAGGGAACTGGATAAAAAGTGGAGCAGCTGGGACTTGAATCAGTGCTCAGATGGGATGCCAGCATTGCAGGCAGCGGCTTTACCTGCTACACCACAGGGGGGGCCCCAGTATTCTACTTCTTGACCTAGGTACTGGTTTCATAGTTATATTCATACTGTGATAGTCATCAAACTGTACACTTACAATTCATGCATTTTTCTACATATAAGATGTACTTTAGTAGAGACTGTAATTGAAAACAGAGTGACAGGGCAGGCGTTGTGGCACAGTGGATTAAGCTGTTGCTTGTGATGCTTACATCCCATAACAGAGTGCTGGTTCAGGTCCTAGCTGCTCTGCTTCCGCTTGGGTTTCCTGCTATTGCATTCTGGGAGGCAACAGGTAACGGCCCAAGTGCGTGGGTCCCTGTCTCCCACAAATGAGACCCAAAGGAGTTCTGATCTTCTGGTTTTGGTCTGGCCCACCCCTGGCTGTTGTGGGCATTTGAGGAGTGAGCCAGCAGATGAAAGGTCAGTCTGTCTGTCTCTCTCTCTCTCTGCCTTTTAAGTATTTATATTCAAGATGAAAATAAATAAACACTGGAAAAAAAGCAGAACACAAGAACAAAATTCAGACTGAGGCCAGGAGATAATACAGGGGATAGCACATGGGTAAACGCATTTTGCCAGTGTTCCAAGTCATGGTTCATGGTTTGGGGGGTTCACAACACTAAGACAGGAGAAGGGGCAGTGGTTGGAAATGACAGACAGGGAAAGACAGGCACATTAGTGAACCAAAGACAGTGACACAAAACAATAACTGTGCTCAATCCAATTCTGTGCATTCAAGTTAAAAAACGCAAGTACATAAAAAGGCCCACCCTCCAGAAAGAGATCACTGGATTCAGGACATCACGGACCGCCTCACAGGGCCAGGAGACAGCTAGGTGCTGCAGTGTTCATGCAAAGCTAGGATAAAATAAAGACTGCTTTCTTGATTCTTTGTAGCATCTGGAACAAGGTGCCATCATCTCTGATGGCTGATTGCTGAATGATGAAGGGGGTGGATGAGTGAATAGAAGACGTGGGAGGGACTCCGATGCCGGAGTCCTGCCCTGTCCATCCCCTGGCATCCCTTCCCAAGGCTTATCTTTGACTGCCATCTGCCAAGTTAGCACAGCCTCCACCAAAATTACCACACCACCCTCTCCGGTCACTGGCTCAGGCAGCCAGGGATGTTGGGCCAAATGAGTTAACAATTTCCTTCCAGCCCTATGGCATTTCTGAAACCTTAGTCCTTTTTTTCACAGCCTGAAAAAGCCAGAGTCTGAGCCATTTAACAGTCCAGTTCTGGGCTGGATCTGTCACCACGACAGTAAAAAATAAAAATTAAAAAAAAAAAAAGTTTAAGTGCATCGTGTGCTTATAATAAATAGTTTGCACAAAATTATTCATTCCACATATGGGCAGAGCGTTGCCTTTAATGTGCGCATTGTTTGTGCCGGGCCCATAACCAAGGCTGTTACTGGGCAGAATGTGGAAGTCGTTTTCTACTATTAAATAAGGGAAACAAGGTTCTCATTTTAAAATTAATTCAATGAAAACTATTAAGCAGTTGGCCGTGAATGCCTCTGTATTTTTTCCAAACTGATACTAATAAGGGTTCCCACTCTCAGCCCTGCCTAAACAAAAACACAAAGTTAACCACGTCATTTCCAAGAACATTCTTCCAGTGCTGTTCTTCTGCAACACATAATCAGGAGGCACATGCCCATCCAGCGAGACGGGAGACTTGAGGCCCTGTGATGGTGTCATCGGTGGGCTGCAGAGTGGGGTGTGGTCCTCTCTCGGTTCAGCAGTCAGTTGACAAGTGGGGCACGCCAGTCCTGGGCTCCACCTGAGGACTGAGGGCTGGGAGGATACTGCGTGAACAAGACAGTGGCAAGACCCAAGGCTCCCAGAGAAACTTGGTCAGCAACAATTGATGGTGCCCCCACTAGGGGGCCGCTGGTCCAGGGGAAAGACGGCAGGGGTCAGAGTCGGGCAGAGCTGGTTTAAATCTCAGGCCCCTTCCTAGTGGGTGATCTCAATGTCTCATCTATAGAATGGTTCTGTGAATTCACTGTGTCCCTGCAGGAACAAACTGCTCATCGATGCTGGGCCACTGTTCCCTTCAGCGTCTGCTCTGCACTGGGGCAGAACCTATCCTCAGTGGAAAACCAGTTCATTAGGGCAGGAGGTGCCTATGTTGTGGGAGCCCAGGAGAAAGAGGTTTGGATTTGAGGCCTGGGGTAAATGCCCCACGCATCATGCTTGAAGGGGTACCCTTGGTTGGTTAATGGCTGCTTATCAGGAAAAGGAGTGACAGGATGAGCCGAGCAGGCCAGGCTGTGCTGACACAGCCAGGGGCTCTGTGAAAGCCCCCAAAGCATCCTGAGATAGTCACTTTATCTGTGCACATCCCCAGGCCCTAGGGCCAAGAGCCCCCAGAGGGCAGGGATGGTGTCTGACTCATCAGAGTCCTAGCCCTCAGTGCTCAGCCAGGCTGGGCAGAGATCAGAACTCATCCATCTCTTCCATCTGTCCCCTGCAGCTTCTAGCTCCTACGCAACACAAGCCTCCGGGGTCACCCCCTCGAACACTAAGGTCCACGGTGGCAAAGAGGGACCCAAACTCTGGGGCCAGTCTTAGGATGACAAGAGGAAAGCTAAGGCCACCAAAGAGGAGCGGGGGCACAAAAAACCCACCATCTCCTGGCCAGGTGACTCTGAGCAAACCACTGACCATCACGGTGCTCCCACTTCCTCCTCTGCAGGTGGACATGTGGAAACAGCAACTTTTGTCTCCCTGGCTACCAACAGGATCTAGTGACAGAAGAGAAGGAGAAGTGGCCGGTGCCGTGGCTCAATAGGCTAATCCTCCACCTGTGGCGCCAGCACACAGGGTTCTAGTCCCGGTCAGGGCGCTGGTTCTGTCCGGGTTGCTCCTCTTCCAGGCCAGCTCTCTGCTGTCGCCTGGGAGTGCAGTGGAGGATGGCCCAGGTGCTTGGGCCCTGCACCCGCATGGGAGACCAGGAAAAGCACCTGGCTCCTGGCTTCGGATCAGTGCAGTGCACTGGCCACAGGGCACCAGCTGCAGCGGCCACTGGGGGATGAACCAATGGAAAAGGAAGACTTTTCTGTCTGTCTCTCTCACTGTCCACTCTGCCTGTCAAAAAAAAAAAAAAAGAAGAAGAAGAAGGCGGCGAAGTGCCAGACATCAAAAGGGTCCTCACTTCCTTCTCAATTCCCGTCTCTCTCTCAACTCCTTGTGATACCACTCCTACCCGGGGCAGGCCCCCTGGGCCTGCAGTGATGAATCAGGTGAGAGGTAGGAGTGGAAGTGAACTTGGGTCCTGGGCATCACCAAGGTTGGACAGAGCAGAGGGGAAAGGAAAGGTGGTGGGGGACACAAGACCTAGCATGAATGGGAGCCCAGCAAATGGCCTTCCAGAGACAGGGACAGACGGATGGACAGACGGATAATGACAAACAAAGACTCAGATCTGGAGGTTCTGGTCCCTCCTTGTCCCAAGGATGTGGTTTGCTGGACATGGTCACTCTTCTCGTGACCCCTGGATGGCAGTGTCTGTAAATAAGGCTGCAGCCCAGCTTGGAGACCCCTGCCCAAGTCTCTGTCCTCCCTGCTCTGTCTCCATTCTTCTCTCCCGGGCCTCTCTCTTCTTTGTCATTTGCTCTTTCTGCAGCCTTGTCTTTCTCAGCAGGTGGGTATCTTTCTTCCCCTGTCCTTCCCCTCACTGCCTCACTGCCTGTCTGTCTTCTCAGTCCCTGTGTGCATGCCTCACTTCCCACAGGCACAGGTGTGCCTGCAGATGTTCTATCCAGGGAGACGCATTTGTAACCAGCAAGAGATCAGGGTGAAAAAGACATCCCTGTTGAAAGGAGGTGTGGCCTAAAGCCAGCTGTGACCCGGTCACAGGTGGGCAGGGGGGAGCTGGCCTTCTACCATGCTTCACCCTCCAAGTGTACCTCCCCCTTTCTCCAGCCCTGGCTCTCCCCTGGCCCCAGCCTTCCTACCTACCAGTAGCAGCCTGGCAGGTAGGTTCCCCGGGGCGAGGTCTCCACCTGGACCAGACCCTATGAAGCAGGGAACCCTGGAATCACTGAGTTTAGAATTCACCAAGGAGCTCCCAGCCAGGGCACTGCTGCCCCGTCATGAGGCAGACACTGTCTATGAAGGAGAGTGCCAAACCCACCTGGCTTGGGCCTGATATCAACACACACAAGACTCCTCAGCACAAGAGTAATGCCAGTCCCATGCATAGGTAGGCCTGGCACCTGAATTTCCAAGATCCTGACATGCCCATCCATCCATCCATCCCACTCACCATCATCCATTCCACTTTCTCCTCTGGGGTAAGTTCTAGGTACTGGGGATGAAGCAGTGAACAATACAAAGTACAAGTGCTTGCTTGTCAAGGGGCTCCAGCTTCCAGGGGAGACAGGAGCGATCTATGCAGTTAGAGCCCAGAGAACAGCAAGGATGGAGATGCCAGTTAAGAGTGAGAGGAGGGGCCGGTGCTGTGGCATAGCAGGTAAAGCCACTGCCTTCAGTGCCAGCATCCCATATGGGCACCAGTTCATGCCCTGGCTACTCCACTTCCAATCCAGCTCTCTGCTATGGCCTGGGAAAGTGGTGGAAGATGGCCCAAGTCCTTGGGCCCCTGTACCCACGTAGGAAGACCCAGAGGAAGCACCTGGCTCCTGGCTTCAGATTGGCACAGCTCTGGCCACTGCAGCCAAATGGGGAGTAAATCAGTGGACAGAGGACTTCTCTCTCTCTCTCTCTCTCTCTCTCTCTCTCTCTCTCTCTCCACCTCTCCTCTCTCTGTGTAACCCTGACTTTCAAATAAATAAATAAATCTAAAAAAAAAAAAACAGTGAGAGGAGCAGGTCTGGGGTGGGAATATTCCAACGCAGTTCTGAACACCTGACATCTGGGGGTGCTACCTGGACATTTGCACAGAGACAGAAAAGGCTCCTGGGAAGGACCTGGCTGGGCATCTGGAGCTGAGAGCTAGCAGTAAATGGGTGTTCTTCAAAGCACAGGCTGGATGGCTTCATCAGGCATGTGAGAAAGGTCAGCGAGGTGAGGCAGAAACAGGAAGGGGCCAGAGGAAGCAGACAGGTGTGATGTCGGGAGAATGAAACGATAAGGCTGCATCCACAAGGAGTGGACTGAGCCCGGAGCAAAGGCACTGGTGGTCAGAGAGGCTGAGATGGCTCTGACCTTGGTGACCTTCCCAGGGGCAGTGTCCACCCAGCTGTGGGTGTGAGAGCTGAGCACACTCACAAGAGAACAGCAGAAAGAAGTGGGACAAAGAGCCAAGCTGACTCTCTCAAGGAGTACGCTCTCAAGGAAGGGACAGAGGCCATCTCCATAGGGGGATGTGGGTGTGAGGTTTGTTTTGGCTTTTAGTCTGGCAGAAATCGCAGCTTGCTTACATGGGAGTGGGAATGACTCAGCAGAAAGGGAGCACGGATGAGGCAGGAGCAGGTGGACAGCAGGTGCTGAGCCCATGAGCAGAAAGAGGCACAGCCCAGTCACACACCCCAGAGGCTGGCCGGGCAAGGGACCTGTCCTCATTTTTCAGATGCAGAACTCGAGGCCAAAAGCGGTACTCCCCAGTTTCCTCCTCACCAGTCACCTGCTTAAAAACGTCCTAACGTCCTGTAGCCCCACCTGGGAAGGGGGCAGGAATCTGTATCTTAACCCTTTGCACACTGAAGTCTGACCATTACAGCTCTAGACCCACAGTATCCAATTCATTTTTTATCTCCTATCCTCACTGGGAAAAAACCGTATTTACTCACAAATGTAAGCGTCCTTATAGATGTTACTGAATGTTCACACCACATGCTAGCCTGCAGCTGCCTGAGAAACCTCACTGTGCCTCACTTTCCCCATCCATATGGTGACGGACAGCAGGAGCACCTATCTCAAATGGTCTCGTGAGGACTAAATGAGCTAAAAACAAGCGCAAGGGCCAGCGGGTGACACAGTGTGTTAATAAGCCTGCGCTTGCAACAGTGTCCCACATAACAAATGCCAGTTCAAGTCCCAGTTGATCCACTTTCAATACAGCTCCCTGTACATCTGCCTAGAAAAGCAGAGGAAGATGGCCCAAGTACCTGGGCCCCTGTCACCCACATGCAGACCCAGATGAAGTTGCTAGCTCCTGGCTTTGGCCTGGTCCAGCCCTGGCTGTTGCATGCATTTGGAGAGTGAAGCAGCAGTTGGAAGACCCCTGTTTCTCCCTCTCTGTCGCTCTGCCTTTCAAATAAGTAAAATAAATCTTTAAAAAATAGAAATTAAAACAAGTGCAGTGCTCAGAACAGTGCCTGCCGTGCAGGATCCTCATCCTCCTCATTCCAGAGAGGAGACTTATTGTCAGGAGAACTCGTGTCCTAGTGTCTGTTCCCCAACCCCTCAGGTGGCCATGGATGACCCTTAGTAACCACTGGTCCACAGCTCTGAGGTCCTCAAGGACTAGGGTCTCATCCTGTCAGTCCCCATGCCTAGCAGAGGGTCTGACACAGCAAACAAGCAATTAATGTCCCCAGACTCAGGAACCTCACGGTTGAGGTTATCCAGCTATTAGCCGCCTAGCATGGTCCTCACGGCGCCACTGAGGGGGAGACTAGGATTCCCTTTCACAGGGGCAGACATGGAGACCCTGGAGTAAGAGGCTTTGTCTGAGACTACTGAGTAAGTTACAGTGAATGGAGCCTAAGCCCAGGCCAGTGCGTGCCTCGTTCCAGGGCTCCAGGGGGTCAAGCCCAGAATATGGTCCTGGGACCCGGCCATGCAGAGGGCAGGGGTTGGCTCTCAGCCTGATTGTCCTGCTCCCAGCAGCAAAGGAAGGGAGGCAGAGCTGGGCAAATGCACACACGCCCCGTGGGAGACAGAGGGAAGCAAGGCCACGCCATCTCTGCAGGTGAGCACAGCATCCTAAGGCAGGGAAGCCTCGGGAAGCTGCACCTCCTCTTCAGCCAGGCCTGCCGGTGAGGCTGCAGCAGGGCTTTCTGAGATGTCACCAGGAACAAAGCTCCCCTTTCTGCCAGCCCCTAGTATTTACAAGCAAGCACAAATCTGTGAGAAAATTCAATTGAACGCAGATGGCAGGAAATTCCTCTAAAATGACAGTGGCCAAATTCAAACCACAAGACATGAAAATAACCCAACATACTAGACATGAAGAACATATCTTACAGACTTCTCCTCGTGCGATTTGCAATCTGTGATGGATTACCAGGAAGACAGACTGCAGATTTATTGGACTTCTGTAGAACACGGATTCCATTTGCAACAATTAAACCTTCCGTGGTTGAGAACGGGGTCGGAGGGGGCTAACAGGAGATGGTGAAGGCGAGGAATGTGGTGTGAGGCTGATAACGGCTGGTGTTGGCGCTCGGAGAGCGGGCATGGGCCAGCTGCCTGAGGGTCGGGGAACAGGTCCACCTGAAACCCAAATGCCATGGGGCTGCAGGTCTAGCCGTGTGGCACTAGGGTAGGGGGCCGAGGCAGACAGGCAGGCTTCTGGAAGGACAGGTGCATGCACATCTACCCATGCTCGGGTATGTGACTCACTGCAGCTGAGGGTGGATCCCAAGAACAGCAGGGGTCTAAGAGGTGCTGAAAGAGGGCGACAGAGTCAGCTGAGGGACGGCATTGCTGCCATTCCACGCCTACGACACAGCAGACATGGCTCCTGGATCACACTTCCCTGCCGAGCTCAAGTTCCCTCCCCTCCCAGCACCATTCTGCAGCCAGCACAAGCAAGTGTGGCCAACGCTGGGTTAAAAGCAGAAACCTGGGCAAACACGCTGGGATGAGCCAGTGGCTGGACCCCAGCATGTGTACAAGCCTTGAACACCCAGTGCCTACACTCCTGAGGGCCTTGGTGTACACTAACAACCTAGAGTCTCAGGGGTGTGTGATGGGCCAGTAGTTGAGGTGCATGCTAGTAGGTTAGAAAATCAAAGCTGTGCTATATAGCTATGGTTCTTTACCAAGCAGCTGACACCCAGCCCCTGTACAATTCTACTCCCAGTCCTCAGAGGGGCTCGGATCCCTTGAAGCAAAAGTGGGGGATGGGGATGCAAAGAGGTAGATTAAAGATGGCTACCACTTTGACAATCCTCCCATTAAGAGGTGGGTCTGTCTCCCCTCCCCTTGAATCTGGACTGGCAGTGACTGCTCCAACAGCAGTGCCTGGCCTTGTCCTGAGGCCTGGCAGCTTTCCTCTCTGTCTTCTGGAGCCCTAAGTCCCTCATAAGAAGTCTGTCTGCCCTGCTGGAGATGCCCCTGGAGTCTGTCGCCCACATGGAGTACGGGGGTTACCTGCAAGAGCCTGGCCCCAAATTCCTGATGCAGTGAAGCGTCCACTGATTCAAGAGGCCCCTTCTTTTTGTAGACCCTCCATCTGCACCTCTTCTCTCCGGCCCTCCTCTCCTGGGCCCTCCCTTGCAGCCTCATCCCCCAGCATGGAGGCCCACGCTGGCCTGGGAATTCACTTTCCAGTCTGGGTCCCTAGGAGCCACGTTCCCTCCAGCCTCCTGGGGCACTGCTGAGCTGAGGCTTTGGCCATGCCCAGACCTCCCCACTCACTTGTTCCAAACCCCGCTTCCCTGCCGGGCCCTGTGCTCTGTTTCCCCGTGGAGCACAGTGTCAGAAAGCCCACCTCCAAGGGCTTCCGTGTGGATTCCCAAGAACAAGCACCAAGCAGGGGCCCATGGAGGAGTCAGAGCTGAGGACAGGTCGACTGTTGACCTTTAACCACGGATGCACCTGAAACAGGAAGGCCCCAGCTCTGCGCCCTTCTGGCCCCACGGCTGCAGGGACACCTCCCTCCCTCTCTGACCCCTCTCGTCCCATCTAAAGTGAGGGCATTGGTGACATGACCACAAAGGTCCAGGCCAGCTCAAAAGCTCTCCACAGCGGCAAGACCTTCCCAGATGTTCTCCAAGCTGAGGAGCCATCTCACTGGCACACAAGAAATGTCACCCCTCTTCCAGAATCTCAATTCAAGGAACATCTGGAAGGCCAGGGTCAGCCTGCCTTGTTCACATCTTGTAGCCTCTGGCAAGACCATTGGGATCACTTCACCCCAAAGCCCAGCTGTCCACCCTTCTCGGCAAGGCAGCAACTCGTGTCTCTCAAGTGCAGTAAGGAGCAGTCCTTCATTCAGCACTGACCGTGTACTAGGCAGGACGCCAGGCCTTCACCTACTTAAGCTCCCCTGACTGTCCCAGCGACTGTCCAGGAATACCCAAGTAGGTATCAGAAAAGAGACCCCAGCCCCAGGTCCACGCCCAGCTATCAAGCACATCTGCAGAGACCCCAGGCTGAGCGGGGGTGGGGAAAGGCCTGAGTAGGCCTGGTGTGGGACAGGGAGCAAGGCCGCATGCAGCCTGGGACCCCTGAGCTGGAGCCTGGCTGGGTCACTCTTCCCTCTCCTCTTCCTGGCTGGACTGGAGAGGCGCTCAGGTTCATAGGAATGTGTCCCTCAGGGTTCTGTAGAGAAGAGACCTTAAAACAAGAGCAGTGCACAGCTACAGTCTGCAAGAGAGGCAGCCGTGTAGGGCAGGATGTACATGGGCACACTCAGGTTTGAACTGCCCACTACCCAACACCTGAGTGGCCCAGGTCAATGCCCCCCAACGGGGCCTCCGGATTAAGCAAGACGAATACAGAGGTGCACATGTATGTGTGTTCCAGCAGTTCCTGGCTCACAGGACACAATAGGAGAAGGAACAAAGTGAGACATGCCCTCAGCTCCTGGGGGGGTCTCGAGGTGGGCAGCACATGCAGGCTACAGTGACAAACAGAGCAATAAGCATGCAGGCCAGGCTCACTGCTGGTGGTTTGTCTGCCCTGCTATGCATTTGGAACAAAATTCTCCAAAGGACCTAATGGGCTCTCATTAGAAACACTCACCCAACACAGAGCCTGCCCCCCAACCCTAAATGCCTGGTCTCCCAGGCTCCTCTAGATCATTCCATGCATGCCCATGTAGCTGAAGTACCTTACAGGGTATGGCTGGGAAGGACAGGATTGAGTTACCACATTCCCAGGGACTTTTTAACCTGTGATTCAAGGGGACCTGGGAAAGGTGCTACTTGCTATGGTCAAGTGGAGCCCAGGCCTCCAGACACCCACCAAGGCTCCTTCTCCCCAGGACTCCCCATCATCTCTGGGCTGCCTCCTCAGTGGGGCAGCCTCAGGGATGTGCCTGAATGTGGGGTAAGAGAGCAGGCACAGTGAAACAGACACACGCTGAAGATCAGGACCAAGCTGGGTACCATCACCTGCGCACACAGCAGAGATGACATCTGGTCCCGATGTCTCAGCGGGACTGTGTAACTCCGGTCACGGAGCTAAGACCCATGTGGGGAAGACACAAGGAGCCACAGATGGGGGGTTGGCGCTGTTCCTCTTCTGATCCAGCTCTCTGCTGATAGCCTGGGAAAGCAGTAGAGGATGGCCCAAGTGTTTGGGCCGTGGGAGACTCAGAAGAAGCTCCTGGCTTTGGATCAGCCCAGCTCTGGCCAAAGCAGCCATTTGGGGAGTGAACCAGTGGATAGAAGACCTCTCTTTCTGTCTCCCTCTCTGTCTGTAACTCTGACTCTCAAAAAAAAAAAAAAAAAAAAAAAGCCATGGAAGGGGATGACAGGCCTCTGCTCAACATAGGTAGTGAGCTTCCTGTCCCTATATAATCAAGAGGCTGAGCTGCTAGCACAGGCAAAGCTTAACTGAACTTGAGGGTACCTCAACTTCAGCCTCAGGGGCTGGGAGATGGCAGCCAAGTTGCTGGACTTGTCATTGGTCAAAGGGGACGCTCCTTCCCGGCTGCTGTGCTGCATGAGGCGTCCTGGTGAGGGCCAAACGAGAGCACGGCCGGGCGGGCACGCTGCAGAGCACAAAGCACTATAAAAAGGCGCAGCGTCACTGTTATTTGAAACAGACTTCCAAAGACGGGCCCCAGAGGACCCCAGAGAGATGCATCCTTCGCCGCCTATTGGAACCATGTGTTCCCAATGAGGTAATGGCTGGGGACGCACTCTGCAGCATGTAAACCCCGGCACAAATGGTAGTCGTTATCATTGCCATTATCGTGATGATGATGAGCACTGTTCGCCCATCTCCTGCCGAGGGACCCCAAGCGGCCAGAAGTAATCAACCCGTGGATTCTGAGGGCAGACTCGTCACGTGTGGGGCCATCAGCCTCTGGTGTGGAGGCAGCTGGGGGGCCTGGCCAACCCCGAAGGGCCTCCATGGCTCCAGCGGACTCCTCACGGGTACCCCACACTCGGCCAAGCTGAGCTGATCATCCTCCCACTCCCACCCCGCAGCTCCCTCCTCCCCACCCTCAGAGCACCCCCCTCTCAGCCCCACCCCCCATCCATCAGTCACCAATCCTAACAGAGACAGCTAAGGTTCCTTTGGAACCATGGAGAGGGAACTTCAGTTTGTGGAAAACAGAAGTTATATTTACTCTGGTGCAAAATGATTTTGAAATCCATGCATATGCAAAGAGGTCTTCAAACAGTTCCTGGGAAACGCCTATGATGAAAACACCAAGCATGGATTTTAAGGGGAAAAAATGTTTTTATTTGAGATAGAGAAAGAGAGAGCTCCCTTCTGCTGGTTCACTCCATAAATGCTCACAACAGCTGGGGTCAACTGAAAACTCAATCCAGGTCCCCACATGGGTGGCGAGGACCCAAGTACTTGAACCATCACCTGCTGCCTCCCAGGGTTTGCATTAGCAGAGCGCTGGAGTTAAAACCAGAGCCAGGAATCCGACCCAGACACTTCACCATGGGACAGCAGAGTCTTTTTTTTTTTTTTTTTTTTTTTTTTTTTTTTTGACAGGCAGAGTGGACAGAGAGAGAGAGAGACAGAGAGAAAGGTCTTCCTTTGCCGTTGGATCACCCTCCAATGGCCGCCGTGGCCGGCGCGCTGTGGCCGGCGTATGGCGCTGATCCGATGGCAGGAGCCAGGTGCTTCTCCTGGTCTCCCATGGGGTGCAGGGCCCAAGCACTTGGGCCATCTTCCACTGCACTCCCTGGCCACAGCAGAGAGCTGGCCTGGAAGAGGGGCAACCGGGACAGAATCTGGCGCCCCGACCGGGACTAGAACCTGGTGTGCCGGCGCCGCAAGGTGGAGGATTAGCCTATTGAGCTGCGGCGCCGGCTAGACAGCAGAGTCTTAACTTCTAGGTGAAACTCCACTCCAGACTTACAAATGTTTTTGTACCAGAATAAATTTATCTTTTAATCCCATTTTCCCACAAACTTTGAAATACCCCTGTATGTGCCGAGACTGGGCTAATGCCTTTACAGAGGCTATCCCTACTTGCCCTATAAAGCAAACGCTGTATCAGGCCCTACCATGTGACAGATGAGGAAAACTGAGGAACAGAAAGGGTAAGTAACCCGCCCAAGGTCACACAGCTGTAAATACTGGAGCCAGGGTTTGAACTTTGGCAATCCAGAGCCAATGACTGCCAGCTTGGCCACCTGCTTGGCCACCAGCCCCCACCTGCTCCCTTGGCCTGCCTCTCACTGTGGACCCTGCCTCTCAAGGCTTGGACCTATCTTGTTCTTTTCTAGGTCTCTAACAGGCAGACTCCAGTAAGTGACAGTTACACTAAACCAAATCAAACCCACTCAGAATGGGGGGGGGGGGTTGCTGAGGGGCCGCAGAGCAGGCACAGGTGGCAAGTGATGGTTCCTGAGTGCAGGGCACAGAGCTGAGCACCTCCACCTTCAACGCATTATCTCATTTCATTCCCACACGGATCCAGGGACAACTGTGTGCTGCTGGACAGCTTGGGCTCTGCCTGCTCCAGCAGCTGGGGACTTCTCCTTTCGACTGCAGAGGTGATCCATGGGTGTGATTCCACACGGCCTCTGTGCCCCCCGCCCCACTCCCCACTGCCCCTCACTGCTCTAAGCCTCCCTTTTCTCATCTGCCCTGGGGGCTAAGCCATTGCTTCCTGGTCTGGTGGCAGGGCAGCTGGAGGCGTGAGCGTCAGTGAGTCACTGGCCCAATTCTAGCACAGAGCTGGCTCAAGAAGCACCACTGCCCCAGGTCCACAGAGGACCCTCAGGGTCAGGGGGACACAACACTGAGCGGCTGAGCTGCAGCCCACTCTGGGCTAGGCAGCCCTAGGCACCACCTTTCCAAAGAGCCATGATTTGTGGCTCACATGTTGGGAAAGGCTCCTCTGATGTGGCTCCAGACATCTCTTGAAGGAGCCAGGGAGCAGCACAAGAGGAGCAGGACAGCCCACCTCAGGCCGCCTTTCTCCAGCCGGTCCCTGGTCCAGCTGATCAGGAAGGCAGCAGGGAACCCAACCCAGAAAAAGAAGGCAACTCAGAAGCTGCTCGCCACTGAGTCTTGCCAGACAGGAGTCTGAGCTCCGCCGGTCTATACAGCACCCATTCCCAGGGAGAACCCAGCAGTGACACGTGTATGGCCCCACCCTAACCCCTGCACCAACAGAGGCCCAGTCACACCCTCCTGCATGGTGACTATTCACATCCCACTGCTCCTGTTGGCACCCAGCCTCTAGCAAACCCCACACGCCTCCTCGAGGGAGCGCCAGGGAGCTCTCCTGACGCTTGCTCTCCCAAGGACAGTATCACAGCATGGTGTTTCAACCTTTGGCCAGTACCTGGCACATGCCAGTGCGCATGAAACACTTCACTGAAAGGACAAACAGATTCTCCAAACTTGAAAAGTGCACCTGCTTCAATGTCATATATCATGCAAATAACAACAGCAATGACTGAGTATTCTCTACATGCAGACAAATTTCTAAGTAGTTTACACAGATCAGCTTCCATTCATTTAACACATAAGCATCTACCAGGTGCCAGAAACCATCCTAGGTCCTGGGAACAGGAAACCTCTGCCCTCCTGGAGCAGAGAAGGTGACACGGGCAGCAAACAAATCGGTCAAACAGGACATCAGTTAGTGACAAGCGCTGTGGAAAAAACAAAGCAGGAGTGGCTGGAGCCACCATTTGCAATGTTGGCATCCCATATGGGTGCCAGTTTGTGTCCTGGCTGTTCCATTTCTGATCCAGCTCCCTCTCAATGGCCTGGGAAAAGCAGCGGAGGATGGCCTGGGTGCTTGGGCCCCTGCTACCCACGTGGGAGTCCTGGAAGAAGCTCCTGGCTGCTGGCTCAGCCCAGCCCAGCCCAGCCCCAGCCACTGTGGTCATCTGGGGACAGATGGAAGATCTCCTCTCTCTGTAACTCTGCCTTTAAAATAAATAAATCTTTGAGAGGGAAAGAAGGAATGAAGGAAAGAAGGAAGGAAACAAAGCAGGGGGCTGAGGAGCTCAGGGGCGTCATCTAAAGCAAAGCAGTCAGGGCTGGTGCTGTGGCGTAGCGAGTAAAGCTGCTGCCTGCAGTGCCGGCATCCCATACTGGCATAGGTTCTAGTCCCAGCTGCTCCACTTCTGATCCAGCTCTCTGCTCTGGCCTGGGAAAGCAGCAGAAGATGACCCAAGTGCTTTGGCCCCTGCACCCACATGGGAGACCTGGAAGAGGCTCCTGGCTTTGAATCAGCCTAGCTACGATTGTCGCAGCCATTTGGGTAATGAACCAGCAAGTGGAAGACCTCTCCCTCTCCTCTCCCTCTCCCTGCTTCTGCCCCTGCCTCTAGATAACTCTTTCAAATAAATAAATTAATAAAGCAAGTGGCCAGGGAGGACTCCAGTGGCTGGACAAAGACCTGGAAGAGGGAGAGGCAAGCCAGGAGGTTACCAGGGGGAAGAGCATTTGGGACAGAGGAACTACAAGTGCAAGGGCTCTGAGGCAAATGCTCAAGTATGAGTTGGTGACAAGATGGCCAGAGAAGGGGGGAGGGTAGAACTCAATGAGGTCAGAGTGAGTAATGGGGGAGGGTGGTTGCTGCTGCCACTGTGAGGACTGTGGCTCTTAACCTCCACCACAGCAGCCAGTGAAGCATTCTGAGAGAGCTGACATCTGAGCAGGATCCTGGCTGCAGAGGAGGGAGCCAGATAGGTGGCAATGCTGCAACCATCCAAGTGAGAATGATGCTGGCCTGGGCCAGGGGGACAGCAAGGAAATGACAAAAGGCGTCAGACCCTGCCTGTGTTGTCCAGGAACAACCAACAAAGTCTGGAGATGGATCAGACAAATGGTGCAGGAGAGAGAAGAGACAGGAGGACTCAAGTCTTCTGGGCTAGGTCCAGGCACCTTCAGGAACACGGGAGGAGCAAGTCTGGGGTGGCCAGGGTTTCAGTTTGGGATTTGAGTATGAGAATCTTGTAGACATCCAGGTGAAAAGCAGAGCAGGCTGGAGTCCGGAGGTGTGGTCCAAGCTGGAGGTACAAATCTGAGGTTCATCAAGCGCTAGGTAAAGCCGTGAATGAAAATGAGATCACCAAGAGGGTGAGTGTAGGCAAAGATGAGAAGCCTGGGGCACACACCTATGCAGACATCAGAGAAAAGGAGCAGGCAGAGGTGAGTGAGGAAGTAACCCAAGAGCTGTCCTCAAAGCAAAGAAAAGTGTTTCAGGAAGGAGGGACCGAGCATCAGTGTCAGTGCTGCTGAAAGGTCGGTCACAATGAGGCCTGAGAAGTGACCTGGCATCCAGCAATCCTAAGTGCCCGGAGACCTTCTACCTGGTGGCAGGATGCAGATGAGAGCCCAGGTGGAGTCATTTAAGGGAGAAAAGGAAAACAGGGTGTGGGTATTAACTAGTTAATCCTCACTACAATCCTGGGGGTCTTTGCTCATGGAGGGAGAGAGAGTCCCAAGGTGGCACAGCGAGAAAATAAAGAAGGCAGCCTTTGAACCCAGGCAAGGTGGCCCCAGGGCCCTCACTCTGAAGAACACACTCACATCCCCATCTGACTGCACACCTGCTCTGTGCCAGGGTTAGCCTGTCACAGACGCCACCTGGACAGCTGCTCATCTTCTGTCAACCAGCTACGGGTTGGTTGTTCCTCCCCGACTTTGCAGAGAACACCTGGGCTTAGAGTTAGGAAGCGGTGAGGCCAGTGCTGGAGAGCAGAGCAGGGTGCAGCCTGGCCGGGCCAGCAGTCCTGCCTTGTCAGACTAGCAGTGGATGCAGCTGTATAGACTCTGTGGCAACACACGGGCATTACTGGTCTGGTTTTTTAATCAGCCTTTATCTAAATGACTCAAAGCATAAAATAAAAGTAGCTCTGCAGCCTCAGCCCAAGCAGGAGCCCCATTTCAGAACGGAACAATCCTCTGCATCGGAACCCAGGTCTGGCTGACCTCGATGCCTGTGCCTACAACCGATGGCCCGCAGGATGGGATCCTGAGTCTCACTGGACTGGACACTTGCTATGTCAGGGAGTTGAGCAACAGCTCTGATTGGAGCCCCCAAAACCCACTGGGTGACAAAGAACACAGGTCCCTTCTGGGTCTGGCCTGCCTCCTCGCCAACCCCATCTTCTACCCGTCCCTCTTTACCCTGGTCCAAACCCAGGTCTGGCAGACTTAAAAACCCAGCCTCGTTTCCCCCAAAAGGCCAGACTCACAGCACAGAGAGGCACTGAGCCCAGACGGGACCTGGACTGAGGAAATCATTACGTACACCCAACCCTCCACGGCAACCCACAGGGGCCCTTAATGGTTACGAACCCCTCCCCACCAGCTGGTTTCCGGGCCAGGCTGGGGACCCCACAGGGCAGAAGAGATGAAGTCAGACCCTGACACTCGCCCAACGCCTCCATTCTCAGTGACCTCACCCAGCGCCGGCCAGGACCCATCCTTCTCCCTAGACGGTAGTCCTGCCTCTGTCCACAGAAAGACCACCCATCCCCTCTCACTGTGCCACTCACCTTACACGAGTGTGGAAAATGGAATTAAAAGACATGCTGATTTGGGGGCAGACACCGTGAAAGCCATACACAGCTCTTTTCATCCACTCATTTTCCATGAGCGCTCCCTGGACCCCTGGTCTGTCCAACCAGGATCAGGCTGGGTTCCCCTGGCTTTTGAAAGGCACACTGCACTTATTTTCTTTTTTCTTTTTAAAATATTTATCTTATTTACTTGAAAGGTTACAGAGAGAAGTAGAGACAGAGAGAGAGGTCTTCCATCTGCCGGTTCACTCCCTAGAGAAAGAGCTGCGCCAATCTGAAGCCAGGAGCCAGGAGCCTCCTCCGGGTCTCCCACGTGGGTGCAGGGGACCTAGGACTTGGGCCATCTTCCACTGCTTTCCCAGGCCATAGCAGAGAGTTGGATCACAAGAGGAGCAGCCGGGACTAGAACCAGCTCCCACATAGGATGCTGGCGCTTCAGGCCAGGGCTTTAACCCACTGTGCCACAGCGCTGGCCCCACACTGCACTTATTTTCCAAGGTGCTCTCATACCCATTATCTCCTCTGACCCTTCCAACACCTTCTAATACAACCCTCATTAAAGATGAGAAAACTGAGGTACACATCAGAGGAGGTCAGGGAGCAAATTTTAAAGATGTATTTATTTATTTATTTTAAAGTCAGAGTTGCAGAGAGAGGCAAGAGAAAAAGAGAGGGAGAGACAGATCTTCAATGTACTGATTTAATCCCCAGATGTCCCCAACGACTGGCGCTGGGCCAGGCCAAAGCCAAGAGCCAATAGCTTCATCCAGGTCGTCCACGTGGGTGGCAGTGCCTGAACACCCAGGCCATCTTCCATTGCTTTTCCCAGGCCATTAACAGGGGCCTGGATCAGAAGTAGAGCAGCTGGGGCATAAACTGGTGCTTTTACGAGATGCCAGCATTATGGGCAGCAGCTTTACCCACTATGCTACAATGCCAGCCCCCTAGGCCTCCTCTCATGCCACTGCCAGCAACCTGAGTATGTCCTCCTGGTCTGGCCCTGGCCTGGAGGAGCTCACAGGTGATCAGCACGGACACAGAGGTGCAGGGGAGGTGTGCTCTCCCTGTGGGCCAGGAGCCACCCTATGCAGAGCCAGTCACCAGCACAGGACCTGGAACCCAGCAGGTGCCATGATGGGACAGATGAGGGAGAGGGAAGAAAGAGTTCTTCCCCCAAGGCAAGGTAGAAGGAGGACCTGAACCCCTCCACCTGCACACCCAGGTTGGGTTAGGCATTTCCTAGTCCTTCATTTCACAAAAGCTGCTTTAGTTTGAACAGGGGTTGGCTCTAACACATGCACTTAAGTCCCAAAGTCACAGACTGATGGTGGAGCTTGATCCAATTATGGTCTGGGCAGGTGGGGCCTTTGAGGACTGAGCTAGGGCAGAGCTAGGACTGTGCTAGGGCAGAACCCCATGATGGAATCAGGTGGCTTTCTAAGGCAAGACCACATGGACACAGGCGAGTGTGTTCCCTGGCTCTCTCTGTTTCCAGGCTGGCCTGGTGATGTCCCCTCTGCACCTGTTCTCCCACCTACCACCCACATGTGGTGCAGAACAACAGGGCCACCTGATCTCAGACTAGCAACCTCAAAGCCCAAGAGCCAAAATAAACCTTCCTTCATAAGTAGCCTCTCTGTTACAGTGATGCAAAGCTGACTGACACAAACACTGCACTTGGGTCCGGGGCACTGCAGGGAATAAGCCAGACCCACTCAGCCCCTGGGGGCCTCACAAGCTGGCAGGATGGCTGGCCACACAGCCCCACCCCACTTCCCTCAGGACCAGCCCTCCCACCCCAGGGTCACTGCCTGGTATGCATCCACCCACTCACACACACACACCGGGAGCTCCCTACAAGCAGGGGCTGGCTTGGACTCCTCGCTATGTCCTCCCAGCAGGAGGCTGGCCCTGGAGTGGACCATTTGCTGGGTGAATTGAACAGATCATGATTCCAAAGATGACACCTTCAGAGCAGTCTTCCAGAGTAGGCCGGGGTGCAGCCTGGCCGGGCCAACCAGCCCTGCCCTAACAGACTAGCAGTGGATACAGCTGTACACAGACTCCGTGGCAACTTGCGGAGATTCAATCAGCCTTTATCTAAATAACCCGAAACATAAAACAAAAGTGGCTCTGCAGCCTGAGCCCAGGCAGAAATCCCATTTCAGAACGGAACAATCCTCTGGATTCAATATTAAACCAGCTCGGCCAAGAGCAGCTCAGCCAGCAGGAACTAGAGTGCTCTCCCAGCCCGAGCCCATGCCTCCAGCATAGTTAGGCGGCTTCCCCAGCTCACACAGCACTGGCCACAGACACATGGACTGACTCAGGCTGAGTGAGGCTTTTAGACAAGATAGCAACATTTGGACGATGAATCCCCTGAAACTGAAGCTGTTCCCACAAACCCCGTTAACATGTCATCTCAGATATCCTCACGGCTTTACCCATGGGACTACGATGGAAGCAGAGAGGAATGGGTCCCACATTTCTTCCTGCTTCAGATCCTAGGATACAGCAAGTGGTTAGTTAAAATGTATGGATTCCATATCTTAGCTATTCTCTAATAGGACTATGCCTTCCCTAGCCCTGCAGACAGCAGCCAGAGGTCCCCAGGGGGTAAATGTCAAGCTCCATGACAAGGCTCAGACTGCTCTGGGCTGGGCCTCTATTTTCTCCCAGCAGAGCTCCAGCAGGTGTGCAAACTCCCCACACAGGGGGAACCTTCGCACTTGTCCACATGTCTGTCTCCCAGCTGTGCTCCTCCAAGGGGCCCTGGTCACCTGTGTTCTACAGCACCGGCCTGCAGGAGGTGCTTACTGGTTCTTTGTTAAATGAAGATCCTCGTGGCCAGCATTGTGGTATAGTGGATAAAGCCACCACCTGCAATGCCATCAACCCATATGGGTGCCAGTTCAAGTCCCAGTGGCTCCACTCCTGAAAGTGATCCAAATGCTTGGACTCCTGCATCCACATGGGAGAGCTGGATGAAGGCCCTGGCTCCTGGCCTCAGCCTGGATCAGCCCTGGCCATTGCAGCTATCTGGGGGAGTGAACCAGCAGATGGAAGATCTCTCTTTCTCTCCCCCTCTAACTTTGACTTTCAAATAAATAAATAAATATTTTTAAAGTACCAATAAGTGAAGATGGCTCATTATGTTACTATTACATGCACGAAAAGCAGGAAACAACCTCTATGTACAGCAGTAGAAAAAGAATTCTGTATTTCAGGATGTGTGCAGGTAACTGAACACACGGTGTGGCCATTATTCTGAGAAGATGAAGCTTTTAACGAAAATTCTTAAGATTTACTCATTTAGTTATTTTAAAGGCAGAGTAGGAGAGAATCTTCTACCCACTGGTTCCTCCCCAAATGGCTCTAACAGCTGGGGCTGGGTCAGGCCAATATCAGAAGCCAGAAACTCTATCCAGGCCTCCTAAGTGGTGGCAGGAACTCAAGTACTTGAGCCATTGTCTATTGCTTCCTAGACACATTAGCAGGGAGCTTCATCAGAAGCTGAGTGGCCAGTATCTCCAATATGGGATGCGGGTGTCTCAAGTGGTAGATTAACCCACTTCATGACAACACCTGCCTCTTGAAAAAAATTTCTTTTTTTTTTTTTTTGACAGGCAGAGTGGACAGTGAGAGAGAGAGACAGAGAGAAAGGTCTTCCTTTTGCCATTGGTTCACCCTCCAATGGCCGCCACGGCCGGCGCGCTGCGGCCGGCGCACCGCACTGATCCGATGGCAGGAGCCAGGTACTTATCCTGGTCTCCCATGGGGTGCAGGGCCCAAGTACTTGGGCCATCCTCCACTGCACTCCCGGGCCACAGCAGAGCTGGCCTGGAAGAGGGGCAACCGGGACAGAATCCGGTGCCCCGACCGGGACTAGAACCTGATGTGCCGGCGCCGCAAGGTGGAGGATTAGCCTAGTGAGCCACGGCGCCAGCCGAAAAAAATTTCTTAAGGAGGCCATAAAAGTATCATTTATGCCATGATTCAAGCTATTTTAAAACCATGCAGGGGCCAGAGCTGTGGCACAGTGGGTTAAAGCCCTGGCCTGAAGTGCTGGCATCCCATATGGGTGCGGGTTCAAGACCCGGCTGCTCCACTCCAATCCAGCTCTCTGCTATGGCCTGGGAAAGCAGTAAAAGATGGCCCAAGTCTTTGGGCCCCTGCACCTGTGTGGGAGACCCAGAGAAAGCTCCAAGCTCCTGGCTTCAGATCGGCACAGCTCTGGCCGTTGAGGCCAATTGGGGAGTGAACCATCGGATGGAAGACCTCTCTTTCTCTCTCTCTCTGCCTCTCCTTCTCTCTCTGTGTAACTTTGACTTTCAAATAAATAAATAAATCTATAAAAAAAAAACATGCATGCACTGTTGCTATAATGCTATCAGTGAAGAACTGTTCAAAATAACTCACAGAGGAACAGAAGGTGAAAAACTGCCTCACTGGCAGAGGATGTTGTTAAAAGGATAGAGTCTGAAGGACAGAGATGCTTGGCACACACTGGGCCAGCTGGCTGGAGAGGAAATGTTCAGCTGCAGACACTGTCCCCCTGGGCCAGGTGGCTCCTGGCCCCACACTCTAGACCAGGCGCCCCACACCCTGAGAGGAGCCAAGGCTGATGGCTCCTGGGTGACGGAGGCTCCTGGCTTCCAGTGCCAGAGGCCTTGTGAGTTGAACCGGGGTCAATGGGGAAGCTACAGGGCAACAGATCTCACCCAACGTAAGAACTCTCTCTGAAAAATATCGCATGTTCTCCCTCACAGGTCGAAGCTAAAAAAAATGGATTTCACAGAAGTAGGAAGTAGAGGGATGGGTGTTGTGGTGCAGTGGGTTAAATTCAGTTTGTGATACTGACATCCCATATCAGAGTGCAGGTCTGAGGCCCAGCAACTCTGTTTCCAATCCAGCTCCCTGCTAATGCACCTGGAAAACAGCAGGTGGTGGCTCAAGTACTTGGGTCCCTGCCACCCATGTGGGAGACCTGGATGGAGCTCTTGACTCCTGGTTTAAGCTGGGCCCTGCCCTGGCTGCTACAGCCATTTGGGGCATCAATGAGCAGATGGAAGAGCTCTCTGGCACATGTGTGCGCTCCCCCCCCCTCCCTCCCTCCCTCCCTCTCTCTTTCCCTTCTTCCTGCTCTCTGATGCTTGCCTTTCAAATAAATAAATTATAAAAAGTATAATAGCACCACTAGAAGGAAAAGTAGAAAGGGGGATACAAGAAAGTTGAGTAACAGGCACTGAAACAGTGACCTCAGCACACACAGTTTACAACAGCTTATTATTAATGTTATAAAGAACCGGAAGAGTTCAAAGGCCCCCAACAGAAAGGAATGATAAATGTTTGAGACCAATGGATATGCTAACATATTTGATCACTACACAATGTATAGATGAATCAAATTATCACAATGTACCCTAAAATAAGTACAGTTATATGCCAATTAAATGTTTTTGAAATATTTATTTATTTATTTGCAAGGCAGAGAGAGAGAGAAGGAAAGACAGAGATCGTCTACCTGCTGGTTCACTCTCCAAATGGCTGCAACAGCCAGGGCCGCTCTGGCAGCAGAGCGGCTGCAACTGAGACTGGCACTCCACTATGGAATGTCAGCAGCCGGCACTGTGGCGTAGCAGGTTAAGCCACCACCTGTGACACCAGCATCCCATACAGGCACCAGTTCACATCTCGGCTGTTCTGCTTCCAATCCAGCTCCCTGCTAGTGGCCTGGGAAAAGCAGTGGAAGATGGCCTAAGTGCTTGGGCTCCTGCCACACACATGGGAGACCTGGAAGAAACTCCTGGCTTTGGCCTGGCCGAGCACTGGCCACTGCTGCCATCTGGAGAGTGAACCAACAGACAGATGATCTTTGTCTCTCCCTCTCTCTCTGTAACTCTTTCAAAATAAGTAAGTCTTTAAAATCTACATATATATTATATAGTGGAGTGCCAGTTGAAGCTGCAGCTGCTCTGCATTTATATGCAGAGCATGTATATATGGGATGCTGGTGTCACAGGCTGTGTTGAACCCATTGTACCACAATGCTGGCCCCCTTAAATTTTTAAAAGTGAATGGTCTTTGGAAGTAGTGAGTGCCATATTACTACAGGTATTCAGAGACAGACTGGAGACCTTCCCTGGGGAATATTTAGGGGGACAGGCAAATGAATTTTATGTGTGTTATAAGAAATGGAACATACATTTATTCCTTAACTATATAAACTGCAATGCATTTTAAGTATTAACATAATAAATGCACTTTAAGTATATATTGAATCTTCATAAAATTTTACAGATGAGGAAATTGAGGTTTAGGAAGGTGAAATAGTTTGCTTCAGTTTGCAAAGCCAGCTGAGGCAAAGCAGAGATCTGAACCTAGATCTGCCCAGCTCCCAAGCTCCTTCCCCTCACTCTCAGCTTCCAACTCTAAATACCTCACTCCTTAGCAAGATCAGCGTGAGGATCTTTATTCAGACCATCACCTACTGTAGCAGGAGGAAATTCTCAATGTCTCTATCAGATGAGGCCTGATCAAGCTAGGGGTGGCCCACGTGCAAGGTACAGCAGGGCTACGGCCAACTCCAGGCAGCCCTGAGGCCACCCTGGCCAGCCATTCCCACCATTCCATGTGTTCAAATGGGACAGAAGCCCAGGGCACATCCTAAGCCTTCGCAGGGGCCCTGTGGTGCCTGAGAATGGAGTTAGGAAGTAGTAGGGGGCAGTGGGCAAAACACAGATGAGAAAGTAGGCAGAGGGCTGGCCTCTACTGCCTTGGGCAAATCAACTCCACCTGCCTAAACCCTGCCACCCCTCCTCACATCAGAACCTTTTCCTTCCACCTCGTCCAACTCAAAGCTTCATGGGGTTCTGCCTGCATCGCCCTCTCACCTTCCTGTCTGTAAACTCCTACACATCCTCTGAAGCCCAGTCCTGCTGGCACCTACTCTGTGAAGCCTTCCCTGATCGCTTCCTATCCCTGGACCCAGAGAGGTTACTCTGCGCTTCTCAAGCACTCACAATAGCCCCTTTCTTGAACTATTAGACTGTGGGCCTTGGAGCAGACTCAGTGTGTGTCCAGCTGCAGAGTGGTGAGCTGGATAGACATGAAGGCCTCTCTGCCCAGCCAAACCCAACCTGGCCTCTGAGGCCTTGCACTGGCAGATCCCTGGGAAGTCTGTCTACAGCCTCTGGTGCTCGTCTGGCATACCGTTTGGGGTGTCCCACCTGTCTCCTCTATCCACCTCGCCAGACAAACCGTGGTTTTCTCTCTCATAGTTCTAGGCTAGCCACACAACAGGATAATAACTGCCCTGGAACGCCGCACCAGCCCTCTGCTGGGCCTGCTCTCAGCACTCCCTATCCCATCGCAGACTGAGGCAGGGCAAGGCTTTCCCCAGGCCCCCGCGCAGGCAGGTCACAGCAGCGTCGGGTGCACGATTCCCTGAGCTGGCAAGCACTCCCTGTTCCCCACAATCTCCTGCCTATAAAGGCCGACGTGGCGCCAGTGGTCGTGGAAGTCTCGTTCCAGTCTGGGTTCTCAGGCGCCCCCTGTCTCCCTGGGCCCACACTCAGGGTAGGCCCATAAGTGCTATATGTCTTTAGTCCCCTGTCCACACCATCCCCACAGCATTTTGTTGTTGTTAGAGGAACACTGGCATGCTTTAGAGATAGTGATGATAAAACGGCTCTGAAAGGGCCTGGATTAACATTGGAGCCACTGCCCAGGGAAAACTCAGTCCGAGAGAGAGGAAAAACAAATAAATCCATGTTTCTAGTTATAGTGTGTTGAAAGAACGAGCCAAAGGGGCCTTATGGAGAGGCACCACACTGCAGGGGAGACCTGGCTTCAAGCCCCAACTGTTTTTTCAGCCATGTAGTCTCGGGCAAGTCACCTTCTTCGGGGAGCCTTCCTTGATTTTCCTCCCAATGGTTCCTGACTCTGGGCTCCTACACTGGGGTTTCCTTCCAGTCAAGGACAGACCTGTTCTTAGCCACCCAGCTCAGGGCCCAGGACTGAGCAGCACTGGTGAGCATTTGTTGGATGGACAGAGGGATGGATAAGTTGAACCACATGGGCCTATTTTTTCCCTAGAACAAGAATGAAGCTGCCCTCCACTCCACCTGCCCCTCGTGCCCAGCACACGCCTGACGTGTGGCAGAGGCTGGTGTGAGAGGGCACGAGTGACTGGAAGCCGGCATGGCCCTGCTCCTCCACAGGAGGCCGTGGCTAAGAGCAGCTGAGATGCGGGTGGGAACAGCACAGACCCTGTGCATGGGTGGGTGGGTGGGTCAGTGCTGCCCAAATGTGGTGCACAGTCCAGCAGCAGCAGAACCAGGAAACAGGTCTCAAGCCAGTCCTATTGAAAGAGAATCTGGAGGCCGGCGCCGTGGCTCACTAGGCTAATCCTCCACCTTGCGGTGCTGGCACACCGGGTTCTAGTCCCGGTCGGGGCACCAGATTCTGTCCCAGTTGCCCCTCTTCCAGGCCAGCTCTCTGCTGTGGCCCGGGAGTACAGTGGAGGATGGCCCAAGTGCTTGGGCCCTGCACCCCATGGAAGACCAGGAGAAGCACCTGGCTCCTGCCGTCAGATCAGCGTGGTGCGCCAGCCGCAGCGCGCCAGCTGTGGCGGCCAGTGGAGGATGAACCAACGGCAAAAGGAAGACCTTTCTCTCTGTCTCTCTCTCTCTCACTATCCACTCTGCCTGTCAAAAAAAAAAAAAAAAAAAAAAAAAAAAAAGAGAGAGAGAGAGAGAAAGAGAATCTGGGGACAGAGCCCAGGAGAATTTCAGAAGCACTGGCTTCCAGGACTCATCCAAGCTACCTAGGTCTTCTTCCCTGACCCTGAAGCTTGGGTGTGTACCTGACCCAGCCCCAAATCAAGGCCCAACCTGGGCAAGTCACAGCCCCACTTGGGAGTGAACCCGGATTCCCCAGAGCCAGCAGGGAAATGCTGTCTCTGTCCCAGGCCTGCCTGGTAGGACAGCTGAGAAGATGAAAACCAGGGGCTGCGCAGAGGGGCGGGGTCATCTGGCCTCGAGGCACAGGGAGACACTTCGAGGGAATTTCTCATCTCCCAAGGCAGGAGACCACAGTCCTCATTTTAATAAAGTTTAAAGCAGCACAGCTTTTCCACACAGGTGCGGAACCGCAATGTCCACGCTCCCGCCCAGGTCTCCCAGCTGCTTCTGATCAGGGCTCTCAGCGCCCTGCTGCCTCTGCTCCGAAACCTCCTCCCACAGCCACTGCACGCAGCAGCAGCGCCCACACCATGCCACCACCTCTCTTTACCTGGCCCAGAGAGTTGCGTCTGGAGCCAGCAGCCACCAGGACCTTGTCCAAGAATCCCCAGGCAAAAGCAAAAGGAGGGGGTAGAGGCACAGTTGGGATTTGAAATTTCTTAAACAGAACTTTCCTTTATTTTTAAGACAAGAATCACAGACTTGGTTCAGGAAAAAAAAAAATTAATCCCTGAATTCAGTTTGGGATTCAGCAAATTAACACCATTTGCTCTGGTTTGGGGTTTGAGGTTTCGGTCAAGTCTCAGGGAAGCAAGCACTGGGGACACCCCATTTCGCAAGCCAAGGCATCAGTCTCAGTGGCTCCATCCGAGGGATGGAGAGTAGGGAAAACCCTGAATGGAGGCCTAGGAAGGACCAGACTTACGCTGAGGGTGACCAGCCCAGGCCTGCTCCAAGAGCACCCTCCGTCCCCTGCCCAGCCTCCTCCACTGGGCTGAGCCCGCCTGCAGCCCTGCCCCTCCTCCTGGGCACAGCAACCCAAGTGGGAACCTCCAACCACATCCCCACCAGCCCTGCCCTGGTTTTTCCGATGATCTCTTCCCTCGCCCAAGCCTTGGGCAGAGGGCACAGTGGGTCCCTGTGCCTGGCACAGGTCTGGCCACACAAGGACTCAATGGGAAGCCACCACAGACCCTCCAGCAGGCGCGTTCCTCAAGGAAAGTCCATCTGAACTAAGCCTCCCAGTTTTCCAATTTCCAGTGTCTGTGTCCTATCCCTTGGAAGTGTCATCCATCCTAACATCCCAGAATATCCTGTATCCCTCCTCCTCCTCAGTCTCCATTCAGGGCTAGGAGCTCAGATAAGCCCTCAAGTTAATTTCTTTCTTTTTCTTTTCTTTTTTTTTTTTTATAGGCTTGGTAAAAGACAAGCTGAAAAGATTAATACTGAATTTATCCAGAGAAGTCCACTGCATAATGCTGGTAATGTCCTTTTTTTTTTTTAAAGGATTTTATTTATTTAAGAGGTAGAGCTGCAGATAGAGAGAGGGAGAGACAGAAAGGTCTTCCATCTGGTTAATCCCCAAATGACCACAGTGGTCGAAGTTGAACCCATCCAAAGCCAGGAGCCAGGAGTTTCCTCCAGGTCTCCCATGCAGGTACAGGGGCCCCAAGCAATTGGGCCATCTTCCACTGCTTTCCCAGGCCACAGCAGAGAGACAGGTCAGAAGAAGAGCAGCCGAGGCTAGAACCAATGCCTATATGGATGCCAGCACTGCAGGTGGAGGCTTAGCCTGCTACACCAACAGCACTGGCCCCAAGGGCAATGTATCTCTCCCTCTTACCCCATACCAGAAGGAGCAGGGCTTTGGACAGACATGCCTTCCAATCCCACTTCCTAGACACACAGGCCCTCTAGCCTCTCCAGGCCTTATCTGTAGAATAGGATTATCAGTCAAACCCATTCAGCAGGGCCCCATGGACTAAGTGATGTGCCATTCGGGAGGCACTTAGCAGAGAAACTGCCACGTGTCTTCATGCTCCTCCCACCTGGCCCAGCTCCACCCCACAGATGCCTGCTGAGCTGACCCCCACACTGCACACTACAGCGAGGGAGATCATTGACAGTGGGAGCTGGGGTTGCTGGGGTCCTGCAGCCCCAGCAAAGCTGCCCAAGCCAGGTGGGCTCCCTCCCTGAAGCAGGGGCAGTTGTCTGTCCCCCTCTCCCAGGTGAGGAAAAGGAGGCACCCACAAGGCGGCAGTGGCGGCGAGGGCTGCCTGGCCTCAGACACCTAAGCCTGTTCCCAAAAGCACCGCTGTTCCCCATCTGGCCATCGCCTCAAGATACACAGCTAGAGGAAAAACAGCTCTCCTTTGAGGGCAATAAAAACGCAACTTTTTTGCTAAACAAATTAGTTTACATCCAGTGATGTGCAAATAAATACAGAGGCCCAGACAAGACGTCTCCCAGGGTCTGAGCTCTGCTCCAACTGGACCAGGTGTGGGCACCCGTGAGGGACACCCTCATTTCTCACTGGCTCTCATACCGTTTCAGGGGTCTGCTGCACCTCTTCCCTCCTCTCCCCACATCTCTGTACTTATCACCCCCTCAAGAAGCACCTGCCCACGGGGTTTTCCCGCTCCTTCTCCCTCCGCTGCCCTACTGTCCCCTCTCTGAGCCTCAGACTCACATACAAAATGGGAATGACAGCCCTGCCAGCAGTGTGGTGAGAATAAAGATCCCCAAGGCTGTGCCACTTAGAAAGCAGTCCTGAAACACGGGGCTCTTCCACACTTTCCTGGCACTGCTGGCTCCTTGGGAAACACGTTGGCAGGTGAGCCTGCTCTTGCCCACGCTCCCCAGGTAGTAAGAGCCCCCATCAAACCCCCACTGTGCCAGCCCTGCTGCAGCCCTTGTGCTGTGTACCAGGGGAGGGACGGGGGCACAAACCCTGACAGAGTCCAGCATCACAACTGCAAAGACAAAGACAGGGTTTCTGTTCTCAAGCAGGCGCGGGGCACTGCATCCCACCATCAAGGAAAATCCAAGGCCCAGCAAGGTTACAGCACTCGCCCGGCACCACACAGGAAGCCAGGCCTACAGGCTCTGAGCCCTAGCATTCTCTCACTCACTCATACCAGCAAAGGCTGGAACTGGTGCTATAAGACACCCCTGGGGAGGGGACTGCAGAGATGTACTGGGGACATGGCCATCTCAGCCTGAGGCCAAAGTACAAGCACGCGCAAACCTTCTTGGAGCCCAAAGATTGCTGAGCTGCAGAGCCATGGAAACCCCACTGGCGGGAAGGCACAGGGCACTGTTACCCAAGACACAGCCAGGGCCAGCAGGGAGCAGGGCAGGGAGCGAGGCCTCTCAGGGTGGCGGAGGTAAGAGAGGAGGAAAGCCTCCTCACTCTAGGGACCTGCATCTCCTTTTAACTGTAAAAGGAAAGAGCGGGACAAAGTGGCTCCACAGTCCCTTTCCAGACAGATAATCCTGCTTCTTTGGATCCGATTTTCTGGCCCATCTCTGCCATCAAGTGGGTTGAGTCCACAGTCCTGGTCCCCAGGTGCAAACCTAAAAACAGGCCCTGGCTGCAAAAACTGTGCCCCGACCCCTCCACGGCTTGGGAAGTCACCCCGCACCTCCTACGTCTTCTTCCCTCTGGGCCCGAGTCCCACACTCAGCTCTCGCCACTGTAGCCACAGGGCTCACAGATGCAGCAGAAGACACGGGGAAGCGGCTTCGTACCTCCTACCCTCTCCCTCTTCTACCCCCCAGGCCACCCTGGGCCCCTTGGGGGAAGGTGAAGGGGTCCACAAGGAGGGGAGGGAGGAGACGGCAGCCACGGATGCCCCCAGCAGCTGCCGGATGGCTGTGGGAGCTAGGCCTGCAATTAAAATAAACCCCTCAACAGCCTTAAAATAACTACAAGGCATTTCAAGAAGATTGTATTGTTGAATTTACTGTTTGTTTACCGAGACAATCCAAGTTGGGTTTCAGATGAAAGCAGAAGCGAGACCAGATGTGAGGCTGAACACGGCTGACCTGCAGCCCCTTGCTGCACCGGCAGGAGCCCTGGCACGCTCCGGGAAGGGGCAGCCCAGAACGCAGTGGTGACAACCTGGAGACCCAGACCCCTACCCCCAAACCCACACTGCCCAGCCCCGCCCCTGTTCAAACCCCAGAAAGCCACTTTCTCCATTGACAGGGAGCCCAGGGGCAGCTACTGAGAGGCAATGTGGGATTCAGCATCAAATAGACGAGAGCCCAAACCCCAGCCAGGCCTCCTGGACAAGCCCCTGCCCCACTCTGACGCTACGTCCTTGGTCAACAGTCACACACTCTGGACACAGGGTGGGCTCGGTGAACACCATGCCAGCCTCCTGCAATACTTCCCCCTCTGGTTCCTCTGCCTTTTCTTATCAAAAGGGCTCCAAGAGCAGCCCAACCTGGGCAGCCCAACCTGGGGAAGAGTCACTCCCAGCATCCAGGGTGTATGAACACGACTGGTTCCTTGCCTGCCTCTGCCCAGCACTAGGTGGGATTCTCCAGGCCCCAGTGGCCAGCCCCCTGGACACAGAGCCTCATGGAGCCTCTGCTGCCTGAAGATCCATGCACAGCTCATCTGTCCTGCCTCCGCTACTAAGAGCTGAGAACCCTTTTCACATAAATATAGCATCTGCCCTTCATGAGCCTCTTAAGGCAAGGAGAGAGAGTCCCACCCCCACCCTCCAGTTTCACAGAAGAGAACACAGAGGCCCAAAAAGATGAAGAAACTATAACCCACCCTTCAAATAAATACTTCTTATTTTTAAGACGGCGGTGTTGAGCCTAGCAGCTGAGAAGCTTGTGTCCCACATCGGAGTTCCTGGGTCTGATTTCCAGCTCTAACTCTTGACTCCAGCTTCCCGCTTATGTGGACCCTGGAAGGTACCAGTGGCGGCTCAAGTAACTGGGTCTCTGCTGCTCACGTGGGAGGCCTGCACCGAGTTCCAAGTTCCTGGCTTCAGCTCCTGCCATCCAGCCATCGTGGGCACTTGGAGAGTGAACCAGTGGATGGAAGAGTTCTCTTTCTAATACATTCTTTAAATGTAAAGAAAGAAAGCAAGCTTATTTACCTCTCCAAAAAGCTCTCTCTTTGGCAGGAAGTGGACATGTGCATGTTATGGGCATGGGACCTGCCACCCAAACTGCACCAGTATCAGACTGGGGCACGGAGGTAAGAGGGATCAGTCACAGGCCCCTGTTACTGCCAAAGCTGTGTCACCTTGGGTAAAACAATTTTGCTGAGCTTCCTCATTGTCTTGCAAAATAGAGATAATAAACTCCCCTTAAGAATACTCAATGAGGCCGGCGCCACGGCTCACTAGGCTAATCCTCCGCCTGCGGCACCGGCACCCGGGGTTCTAGTCCCGGTCGGGGCGCTGGATTCTGTCCCAGTTGCTCCTCTTCCAGTCCAGTTCTCTGCTGTGGCCCGGGAGTGCAGTGGAGGATGGCCCAAGTGCTTGGGCCCTGCATCCACATGGGAGACCAGGAGAAGCACCTGCCTCCTGATTGGTGCAGCGCGCCGGCAGCAACATACCAGCCGTAGTGGCCACTTGGGGGGGTGAACCAATGGAAAAGGAAGACCTTTCTCTCTCTCTCTCTCTCTCTCTCTCACTAACTCTGCCTGTCGAAAGAAAGAAAGAAAGAAAGAAAGAAAGAAAGAAAGAAAGAAAGAAAGAAAGAAAGAAAGAAATACTCAATGAAATAATGGCAGAGAAAGTATTCCATGAACTGTGACAACATGGACATGTGAAATGGGAAGGGTTAACATCCTGTAATAGCGGGAAAGATTTTAAAGCTTGGGGCCTGCATTATGGCGTAGTGGGTTAAGCGGCTGCCACCTGTACCAACATCCCATTTGGGCACCAGTTCAAGTCCCAGCGGCTCCACTTCCAATCCAGCTCCTTGCTGATGCTCCTGGGAAAGCATGTAAGAGACCTGGATGAAGCTC
Source organism: Oryctolagus cuniculus (assembly GCF_051225735.1). Taxonomy (NCBI): domain Eukaryota; kingdom Metazoa; phylum Chordata; class Mammalia; order Lagomorpha; family Leporidae; genus Oryctolagus; species Oryctolagus cuniculus. The sequence continues at coordinate 120,030,789 of NC_142873.1, read as the reverse complement.
CTGGCTCCTGACTTCGGCCTGGCCCAACCTTGGCTGCTGCAGCCACTGGGGAGTGAACCAGTAGACAGAAGATATCTCTGTTTTTCCCTCTATTTAACTGTGCCTTTAAAATAAATAAATCTTAAAAAAAATATTTTGAAGCTCACATCAGAAAACCAATGCGGTGGGGGCAGGAGCAGGCACCCGTGTATCTGTCGCTCCCAATATACCTGCAGTGAATGAACGTGTAATATCCCAAAACCAAAGCCGTCAGCTCCTCGGGTGTTACTGTGCTCCCTAATACCTGAGCAGTGGGCGTAAAGCATCAGATCCAACTCCCTACCATCTGCATTAGCAGGTGGGATGCATCTGAAGACGCGGACTGCATCGCGGGCCACAGCTTTGCCCTTCTCAGCAGCCCAGGTGAGTACTCCCAGTGATGGCACACACATCTGCCTGCACAGGCCACACGTCCAGCCTGTGGCGCATGCTGCCCAGGTGCTCTCCACCCTGGACATGGCTGGTTCAATGCTTCTCAGGCCTCAGGTCCAACTGCCGACACATGTCAAGTGTCTCTAACCTAAAATCCTGAAATCTAAAACTCCCTGAAACCCAAATCACCTTTCATGGCTGACACGATACCACATGGGAGAAACCACACACCATGAAGGTTTGTTTCCTGCATAAAATTATTTCAAGTATTAAATTAAGTTACCTTGGCCGGCGCCGCGGCTCACTAGGCTAATCCTCCACCTAGCGGCGCCGGCACACCGGGTTCTAGTCCCGGTTGGGGCGCCGGATTCTGTCCCAGTTGCCCCTCTTCCAGGCCAGCTCTCTGCTGTGGCCAGGGAGTACAGTGGAGGATGGCCCAGGTGCTTGGGCCCTGCACCCCATGGGAGACCAGGAAAAGCACCTGGCTCCTGGCTCCTGCCATCGGATCAGCGCGGTGCGCCGGCCGCAGCGCGCCGGCCGCAGCGCGCCGGCCGCGGCGGCCATTGGAGGGTGAACCAACGGCAAAAGGAAGACCTTTCTCTCTGTCTCTCTCTCTCACTGTCCACTCTGCCTGTCAAAAAAAAATAAATTAAATTACCTTTAGGCTATGTGCATAAGGTTTAAGTGATACCTGAATGAACTGCATGCTTAGACTTGGGCACACTCCCCCAAAACACCTCATTATGTACGCATATGTATTCTAAAGTCCCAAGGCTGAAACACTTCTGATGAGAGATTCTCAACCGGTACTACCTGCCAGGGTCAGAGGCCAGTGCCCAGGCTCCCCTCCCGGCCTTGCACCCACACAAACCTCCACGTCTCCAAGACTAAGTTAGAGAGGAGGACAGTACCCACCCGCTGTCCTGGGATCTACATGTGCCTGGGGCCGGGGGGCCTCTCTCCTGCCTGTGCAGCCACATGAAAATGTGGCCCAGCTTCGAGTAACTGCACTGGGCGAAGACTGGGCACACGGCAAGACCCTCCCCAGCACTGCTCAGCAGACCCAGGCCTGCAACCCACAGTGGGTAAGACCGGCAGGCACAACTGGCTTGAGGCAGAGTCTCAGGACATCACTGTCTCCTACCCGGGCTGTTGCAACAGCCCCTGCTGGCCTCACAGCTCGAGGGATGAAGCCAAGTAGGGTGGAATACAGTGGCCAGAGCCAGGAGAGGGGCCTAAACCTGGGACAGAGACTTGGGGGAATTCATGTAAAACTGAGTGAAATGAACACAGCCAGCCTGAGTGTGTGCAGTCACAGGCAGCCAGGAAACAACTGTCACATTCTCTGTGCTGACAAAGCAAGTGTGGACTCTCAGAACCTTGCCTGGCTCCAGGATGCGGCTTCCCTTTAAAGACTATCAAGGAGGGGGCAGTAGCAGGGGCCAAAGCCCCGCACAGGTCACCCATCCCACAAACACTTGTTATATGTCCTCGGCTGCTCCAGGGACCTGGGGTACAGAGAATGCCCCCAGAGAGCTTACCTCCCTCTCACCTCTCCCAAACAGGCACAGGGGTGTGGAACCAAGAGCTGGGACTCAAACCCCGTGTTCTGATCCCCCCACCATCCCTTCCTGCATAAGCCAAAGCACACAGGCAGCCACTGGTCCCTTCTCTCAAACCCATCTCTGACTGCTCACTGCACACACTTCACTTTGTAGGTTACTCTGCAAGTGTTCTTAATCTTTCAAAGAACTCATCGGCTCTTGGAGAATAAAAGAAATTTGAAATTACTGGGCTGCACGCAATGAGCTCCCAGCGTGTGGCCATCAGGGGCCATTCCTGACAGGGCAGAGGCAGCACCAGCCCTGCACAGATGCTCCCTGTAGTGGAGGTGAGGCGCCCCTTCAGCATCAAGACTCCAGGATCCACCTGCAGCCAATCAGCAAACAGTGACAGCCTACATCTGGCGCCAGGCCCTGGGCTGGGCTGCAGGCTGAAGGGTGGCTCAGGCCCTGTGTCCCCTTCAAGGGGCTCACAGTCTAGTGGAGAAACGACCCACACCAAATCAGGGCCTTCCTCCCTCGGTTACTTCCATCGGGGGTCCCCAAAAAGGATGCTGGGACACGAGCAGAATGCAAGTGACCCCTGGCGCTGGGGCTTCAGTTGGGAACTCTTCCCCAGAGTTGCCGGCGTCACTTATCAGCCTCCTGCCTGACCCCATCCTTCACCAGCCGTCACTGTGGGGGCAGGGGTAAGGAGACAAAGGATTAGGAGAGGCCCTTTGACCATCTGTTAATCCAGGAAGATCTATCTTTGAACAACAACAAGTGCAAAAGCTCCTTAAATCAGACCAGAGAGTAGGAAGGAAATTCAAAAGGTCATCTCAGACCACCCTGCCACTTTACAGGTGGGAAGACTGAGGCCCAGAAAAGAGAAAGGGCTGTTCCTAACACGAAGAGCAAGACAGCAGTCCCTGCCTGGAGCTTAGCACTTAGTGAGGAGTGTGCGTGGGGAGCTGCGAGAGCACGGGAGAGAAGCCAGGGAACATTTCCCTGCCCAAGAGGCATGGACTGAGGTATGAAGAGCAGGCAAATGCTAGGCGAGCGTGGAGGGAGGGAGAGCATCCCAGACCCAGGGACAGCCTGTTCAAAGGCACTGGGCAAGGAAAGACGGTGCTTCAAGTGGGATGGGAAAGGGAGTGGGAGATGGGATGGCTGTGGGTGAGAGGGAGGTTATGGGGGAAAAAGCCACAACAATGCAAAAGTTGCACTCTGTAAATTTACATTTATTAAATAAAAAAATAAAGAAAGTGCTTCAGAGGCAAAAGAAAGGTGGGAAGTGCAGTCCTGGCATATGGAGTCTGGGGTCTCACTTCTGGGGGATGCTCTCCCCCACTTCCCCACCTGCACTGCTGGTGAACATCGCTAACACTTACCCACAGCCAGGCACTCACCTGAGCACTAAGACCATGAGAGCCCTCACATCAGGTGGGTGTCATTATACACCAGGCAGGCAGACTCACCAGAGCCCAAAGCCTCACCAAATGCCTCTCGACTTCTCATGGACCACAGCAGTGACCAAGGGCAGAGACTGAAGCACTGAAGGGTCTCAGGTGCAAGCCCAGCTCCACTTCTTTCCTAGGGGACCCTGGGTGCCACACCTCCATGGATCTCATCTGCGGAACGTGGATCAGGATGGTGACACCAACCACATGGGTCCAATGAGATGATCCCTCTGACTCAGCTGGCACTGTGCCCAGCACACTGCTCACCAGGACCATCTTAGCGCCCCGTGCTTCCAACACTAGCAGAAGGGCAGGCACAGAGCAGGAGCATGGGATAAAGGGATGTTTTCCCTGGCAGCAAGCGTTGCAGTCCTGAGGCAGGCACCTGGGCAGGCAGTAAGCACCTGTGCCTGAGATACTGCACCAGGCACTGGGTGGTCACTGGCTGGGGGTGCTGCAGAAGGGACTTGGCAGGGGGAGGACCTGAACTAGAAGGACAGGAGCTCTGCACACAGTCCCCTTGGGCCTGAGAGTCAGGGATGCCCTGACCTGCGAGCCTGCCACAGCATGGACAGTTTTCTGAAATTCGGTTTCTTAATCTTACTCTGCTGGGATTTAGAGCAGAACCCTCTCCCCAGATTGGACATTTACAGTCTGGAGGAGAGGGAAGAGCAGGGTGAATGAAGGGACCACACTCCGGCAGGAGGTTAAGGACTTTTGTGTTCCTTCCTTCTGAACTCCAGAAGTGGACAGGCACTGCAACGTAGCAGGTAAAGCCACCGCTTGCAAAGTCGTCATCCCACATGGATGCTGGTTCGAGTTTGCATACACATGGAAATCCCGGAAGAATCTCATGGCTCCTGGCTTCGGCCTGGCCTAGCCCTGGCTGTTGTGGCCTTTTGGGGAGTGAATTAGTGGATGGAAGACCTTTCTCTCTCTGCCTCTGTCTCACCCTCTCTGTAACTCTTTTTAAAATAAATAAATAAATAAATAAATAAACTCTAAAAGTTCCCATGTATGTCCATGCCTCCCCTGGATGGAAGGGCCTTGCTGGGTTGGCATGGCCCCTCCTGGACCTCTGGAGTCCAGCTCTTACACCCTTCCCCAGAAGGAGCCAGGCAGCTAGAGCCTCAGAGCATCCCAGGATCCACACAGGGCAGGCAGGCAGCAGGGGTGCGTGTGTCTGTGTCGTGCACTAGCCAAATTCAGATGGCAGCGGGCCCAGCCCTAGGAAAGCCCAAAGGCCTCTAGTGGTCTCTGTGTTTCTTCTGATGCCTCGGCTGCTGTGGCCTCTCTAGCCAGGGCCCAGGATACAGATGCCTCATTTTACACTGCAGGGGAAGCGATGAACAGGTGCTCAGAGCTGGTGCTCAGGGACCTCTTGCCCTCACAGAAAACCGAGGCCCCTCTGATGCCTCCAGAAACACTGCCCAGTGTGTGTTGCTCCCCCAAATCTAGAACCTTCAGGGGCTCCCTAGTGCCCGTAGGTCATCACTCCCATGAATCTCCTTCATGCAGCTCCCACATCAGCCTGGTGGGGTCACCTGCCTCTGCTCAGCCCTGTAGCAGGTGTGTGAGATACCAGAGGACTCCTTACCCTAGCCTGCAGGTTCCTGGCACCCCAGCCCCTACCCCCACCACAGGATCACCTCCCAGCAGAAGTCTGGGGGCTGTAATCAGGGCAAGCAAGGAGAGCCTGGACCCACCCCGCCTCACTTTTCACTGCTCTGTGGTTCCAGGGACCTGGCTCAGCCCGGGTAAGTGAGCACAGCTTTGCCTGTGCTCTGTGCCTGGCCCTGAGCTGGACACAGAGGACATGAAGAGGCTCACTGCCTCACAGGACTCGCAGCTGGGAGGGGGACAAGCTGGGGTGATGGGGCTGTGGCCACCCAGAGGAGACACCTGACCTAGGCTGGAGGACAGGGAAGCCTTCCTGGAGAAGGTGTGAGCGGCGTCCTGGGAGGGACGCCCAAGAGGGGAGAGGAGGGGAGGCACTGCACAGCAGAAAGGGCTTGAGCCACAGGCAAGGGCAGGAAGAGGCAAGGAGTGCGCTCTGCAGCACCCAGCAGCACCCAGCACACCACACAGGAGCAGCGCTGTCCACCGGGGAGGCTGCAGGCAACCAAGGGGCTGCGGAGCGCCGGCGAGAGGGCTCCGCTGACCCCGCGTGTGCCGCCCCGCCCCCGCACCTCCTTTCCCATCGCAGCCCGCGGACATGCCATTCCTTGTGGCCGCCCGCCGCCGTGGAGCACTGGGTCCCCAGAGCGCCGTGGAGTCTGCGCGGCCGGCGCGGTCTGTTATTACCCCCGTCAGCGCTGCCGGCCTGTGTACATTCCTCGGTAATGAGTCTGACCCTTCTCGGCAATGTTTAATCAGGGCCTAATCCACCCTGGCTTTGATCTGCTTCATTTTCTGCAAAAACCCCGGTACCTGATTTTTACAATCTGATTAGCAGGATGGCTCTCCGAAGCCAAAATTACCGGCGCTGCAGAGATCCTGCAGAGGCCTGGGTGCTTGTCCCCCCTCTTCCAACAAGTTATTTCCTGAGACAACTGTCACTTCCCTCCTCACTTGTCCTTCTCCTTCACGTCCAGTCAATCAACCACGCTCAAACGACAGGTCCTAACCCATCCCCTCCCCCCAGGGGCTGGACCTCCACAGCCACAGCAGCCAGATCTGATCAGGGCCTCAGGAACTGTCCCCTGCTGACCTCTGCAGACAGACCCACGGCCCCGCCCACCCTGGACTCTCCTGCCCAAACCTGCCCAGGGCCCAGCCCCGCCCTGCCCCCCCCCCACCTACTTCCTCATCTGTCCCTCACTCCCACCTTGCCTGCTCTCACACCTCCCACAGTCCTGGGGGCGTCCTGCCATTATCACGGCTGCCCTCTGCGGTCACTGATTCTTCCATCCTGCACTACACCGGGAGCCCCTTCCACCAGGGTCTCCTGTGCTCCTCTTGCACTCCCCGCTGAGTTGCCGGGGACTCCAGGGAGGGAATGCTCGCTGAGGGGCTCAGGGAAGCAGGGAAGCTGTGCAGGCAGGTTTGCTTGCAGCCCATTCTGCAGGCAGCCCTACTGCCAGGCAGAGCACTGCCCTTTCTCCACGTCCAGCTCTGCCTTCCCCAGCTCAGCCCCAGGCCCCTTTCCAGGGCCCCAGGTCCCCAGTGGAGGACCTTGCTTTGCTGTCTCTTGCCTCCACAGAAGAGCAGGTGGGAAAGAGCGCACGACTGCTGGGGAGCACAGGAAACCAGTCCTTGCTGGGTCTGTGGCAGACCCTGGGCTGAGCACCTGAGGCACAGATGGATCTGCTGCACTCTGGCAGACACCCTACAGGGGGCGTCAGCGGGGCACACAGAGAGCCCAGTGCACAGGTCAACAGTGCATGAGAACACGTGGTGAGTCCAGAGGGTGTAGAAGCTCATGGTGGCCTAGATGGAGGCAGGGCTGGGTGGTGAGCTTACCATGGCCAGGATGGGAAAGGCCCTGTCCACCACACTAGCTAGGGAGGTCGGGATGACTGGCTGCTTGACAGAGATGGGGGGGGGGGGTGCCCAGTACTGTGGCATAGCAGGCAAAGCCACTGCCTGCAACGCTGATATCCCATATGGGCCCCAGTTCTGATCCAGTTTCCTGCCAATGTGCCTGGGAAAGCAGCAAAGGATGGTGGTCTAAGTCCTTGGGCCCCTGCACCCGCGTGGGAGACCCGGAAGAAGCTCCTGGGTCCTGGCTCCTGCCTTCAGATTGGCCTAGTTCTGGCTGTTGTGGCCATTTGGGAAGTGAACCAATGAATGGAAGATTCTCATTCTCTCTCTCTCTCTCTCTCTCTGCCTTTCCCTATCCCTCTGTCTCTCTCTGTGAAAGAAAGAAAGAGAAAGAGAGAGATGGAAGGGGCCAGCATCATGGGACAACAGGTTAAGCCACCACCTGTGATGCCGGCATCCAGCACATAAGAGTGCCAGTCTGAGTTCCTGCTGTTCCACTTCCAATCCAGCTCCCTGTCAATGTGCCTGGGAAAGCAGCAGAAAAACGGCTCAAGTGCTTGGACCCCTGCCACCCACATGGGAGACCCAGAAGAAGCCCCTGGCTGGCTTCACAGCCACATGGAGAATGAACCAGCAGATGGAAAATCTGTTTCTTCCTCTCTCTGTAACTCTGTCTTTCAAATAAATAATCTTTTTTAAGAGAGAGAGGAGGGAGAATTCAATGAAGGAACTCCCGAGCCAGGTTCTGAGTGCTGCATAGGAGCTCTGTAGCCAAGACAAGCATAAAAGGGTACAGAGACAGGAGAACACGAGGGTTCCGAGGCTGGGAAAAGCTTTGCAGTGGTCAGGATGCAGGCAGGGCTGGGCGGTGAGTTTACCAGGACTTCCACCGTGCTAGGGAGCTCCGACCACATCCTGCAGATCTCCATGACCAAACTCTCTGAGAGTGGGAAGATTTCCTGGCATTGACACACAAAGGATCCCAAAGCTTTGGGCAGGAGGCTCCCGAGAGCTATTCCATGCCTGTGAGGATGCTGAGGCTCAGAGAGGCCAAGGGAGATGGTCATGGTCACACAGCCTGTGAGGAACAGAGCCCGGGCTGGAATCCAGCACTTCCTAGAGTTAAGGGAAGGTTACCCTAGGACGGATGCACATTAGAGAGGCAAAGGTGGAGCCGGAACCAGAGCCAGGCAAGAGAGCCAGGCTAGCAAAGGGGAGGGAAGTGGATCCCAGTCAGAAGGCCTCACACAGCCTGCAAGGGGCTGCCCACCCAACTTGGTCTTCCAGACATTCCCTGCAGGCTGGTGGAGTTTGGGGTGGTCCCCTTGGGGCTTCCCACAAGATTCTTTTATGAAAGACTTACTCCCAGCCATTCCAAGGAGAGTCTGAGACACCAGCACCTGGCCCAGCCATCCAACCCTGCTTTCACCGAACTCAGAAACTCTAAAGCCCCCGTGTCTGTCCTTGTGGAGCTGGGTCCCCACGTAACTCCTCAGGAGGTGTAGGAACTTCCCCAAGCATGCCCTGCTGATAAGTGGCCTTGTGCTTTCCTCCCGTCCCAGGACCGGCTCAGCACAGCTAAGAAGCCAGGGCACTGGCCCGGAGCCTCTACCACCTGCCACGCCCCGCCTGGGGCCTTCCCACCACGTCCTCTCCTCGAAGGAAGGACCTGAGGCAGGAGTTGTGGGTCCTGAGGCAGTGGGGTCCCAGGTAACTGGAGCAGTCACAGGTGTCCTCAGCACAGCCCCAGGTCACCAAGGGATGGGGTAAGTGCTCCCATCTGTAGAGGCCTCAGGTGCAATGCTTTACCTTTCAGGATCTGTCACCCCAACTGGGCAGGGGTGGGGGCATCCATCTCATAGCGGAGAAAAGAGCTCCGGGGGAGCCAGTCTAGCAGTGGTCACAAGCCCCACCTCAGGCCTTGGAGGTCGCCAGCCTCCCCGCCTCCCTCCAGCCGCCAGGAGCAGCTGTGTCTGTACCTATGATTCAGGCAAGCTCTCATCAGACTCCCTTTAGGGTCTGCTTTCTCTCCAAACACCTCCCGACGGCTGCTCCCGCCTACGCCCAGGAACGCGAGTGCTGCTTCAATTCAGTCCTGACAAAGTGAGCTGTCAGCCCTTCACGGGAAAAGTGGGGAGAGGGAGGAGGGAACAGGCAGGCTCACTGTCCCCAGGCACCTGTGCAGAAGCTGGGGAGCCCACACTAGGGGCTGCTGTGCGTGCCCAGTGCCACACTTTTTTTTTTTTTTAAGATTTGCTCACTTATTTGAAAGAGTTACACATACACACACACACACACACACACACACACGAGAGATAAATCTTCCATCTGCTGGTTCCCTTCCCAAATGGCCACAATGGCTGGTGGTTGGGCCAGGCCAAAGCCAAGGAGGAGCCACGAATGCCATCCAGGTCTCCAATGTGGGTGGCAGGCACCAAAGCACCTGGTCTATCTTCCGCTGCTTTCCCAGGCACAGTAGTAGGAAGCCTGATGGGAAGCAGAGCAGCCACGATTCGATCCATCTGATATGGGATGCCAGCGTCCTAGGCAGCAGTTTAACTGGCCACAGAACAACACCAGCCTTTATGTGCTCCACATTTCTGTGCTTGCCTCTCCCATCCCCGTCTCTGCTCTTCCTGCCTGTCACCACATGCTGAGCCCTCCCCATTCTTTAATGTCCAGGTTAAGTGTCCGAGGCCTCCTCCATGAAGCCGTCCCAGGTTTCCCCTAACTGGGACAATGACTTCCTTGTCTGAGCTGCACAATACTCTCCTCTGCCCTGGTCCTACACTTGCATGTGACTATGCCTTGCTTTCCCCACCAGACCATAAGGTTCCTCACGAGGCAGGCTCACAGCACTCAGAGAGTCAAGGAAATGCCATTTTCAATTTTCTACTGAGTGCCAAACAGCAGAGAATTCACTTAGCGAGCACTTTGAGGCCTATAAGGGCACCTGCTGGCAGGTGTGGGGCAGAGGCAGCAGCCATATCCCCCAGGTGAGACTCCATGCCAGGCATCCACAGGGGGAACAAACAACCACAGTAGTTTTCAAGGTGGCAGGGCCCCCTTCACCTTTGGTGCACTCAGGGGTTACTGAGAACTTTCGGGCGGTCCCCTGGAGACCGCCTGCACGGGGCAGGCAGGAGGCAGGCAGGAGCCCAAGGTCAGCGTTGGTCCATTCATGTAAACACTCATCAGACAGACACGAGGAAGGCATTTCCATTCCTGGTAAGCGCCGTGATACAGAGGACACAGGCCCAGCCTGAGGGAAGGAGGCCTCCGGGCAGGCTTTGCAGAGGTAACATCTGAGCTGAATTTTGAAAACCTGGTAGGAAGTACTCAGGCAAAATATAAAGAGAGGCAACCAAGGCAGAGGCAACAGCACGGGCAAAGGCTCAGTAGAGCCACAGGAAAGGCAGCGTGGCAGGCGTGGCAGAGCACAGTGGCTGGTGCCCAGCCAAGAAGACCCACAGCAGTCCATCGCCGTGGACTCCATGGAGAGGGGACTAAAAGAAGGAGAGCTCCTGGCTGTCCATGAAGAAGCATGATGCTGGTGTGCACTGCCCATAAATGCAGCACCAGGGGCCCCCACCCCCAGGGCAGCAGTGAAGGGCCTCTGTGGAGCGGGAGGGAGCTGAGTGAGCAGGCGGCAGCTTGCTTGCTGCCTGATGGATGCTTTCGGGTGGCTGACTCTCTTCCAGGGAAGGTGGTACCAGGCCCTGGCACCCACAGTTCTACCATCCAGGGATCCTCACAGCCCCCAATTCAGGGGGTTCAGGGGGACCCCATCACTGTGTATCATGGACCCTACTGGGCCTCTAAGTGGGCTGTCACACTCACAGCATGCTCCCCTACCCCCACAACCAAAATTCCCCAGAGGCCATGAGGGGCCTGGGACATTCCTTTAGGATATGGAATGGCAGAGCCCCAAGAGCAAGAAAACGGGGGTTCCTACACCCAGAGAACAGTCTCTTGTCTCCAAAGTGTGTTCACTCCTAGTAACAGCCAAGATCTGCTGATCACAAACGGGAACTAAACATTGTTCTGAGGTGGTCCCTGTACAGATCCTGATCTCATCCTACCAGGGGCACCAAGCCATCTCTGTAAGCGACTGGTGACCCAAGAAGTGCACAAGAAACGGGACTAAAGGAGGCAGACCAAGGAAGGTGTGGACATGAAGGAAAGTGAAAGAGGGGCATTCCAGCAAAGGCACAGCAACCTGTCGGAGTCAGGGGGACGTGGGAATCAGAGAGAACTGGAGGAGGGGCCTCCTGCCTGGAGAGGAGAGCAGCTGCTGGAGTCTGGCCCCTCTGGGCTCACCCTTAACAACCCTGCAGTCAGACCTCAGACTGGGGCTGTAGGGGTGAAGGCTCGTGCAGCAGCCTGAACTGAGAGTCAGACCAGAGCCAGTGATCACAGAAGCAGCATGGCTGCCCCTGTGACGCTACTACACGGTCACTTTCCTGCCTGAGAACACTACATGTGCTCCCGAAATCTTCAACCTCAGTGTTAAGCCCAGAGGAAGACTCACTGAGCCACCCAGCTAACGGCAGCACCGAGGCCCGTGGAGCAGAGGACAAACCCACCCTGTTCTGTGGCCCCAGAAAAGGCGACTGGACCAGGAAGGTGGCGTCTGCAATGAGCTGCCACCCAGGCCAGTCTGGGAGGCTCTCAGAGCCCACGCCTGACCCTTGCAGATGAACTCTGAGGGGCTCAGCCCGGCATTCAGAGCTCTGCCCTGCAACAGCCTTCACCTGCCTGCCTGTCCCCCTGCCACACATGCCCTTCAGCCTTGCCAAGGAGCCATCATTTGCCCGGCTGCTTTGCACCCCTGGGCAGCACCTGCTGGATGGAACACCTGTCCCCTTCCTGCCAGGACAAAAGTCATCTGCAGTTTCCTAACAGCCTGCACTGGGTTTCTCTCCCTGAGTGGCTCCGTGGTCATTATCTGATACCCGAGCCCTGGCCCCTCAGCTGAGCACTCCTTGAGACCTGTCTGAACTGCTGTATCACAGGGTCCCCAGCATCCAGTATCAGCCAGAACCACAGGACTCTCAGCACAGCCCCGCCAAGTCCCGAGCGGCGAGGAAAGCACCAGGAGGGAAGCCTTACCCACAGCGCCCCACTGCACACCAGACTGGAACCCTCAAGACCACAGCAGGAACACTCACCTTCCTGGGATCCAGCGCTCCCCATGGCACCGAGGAGGGGCAGAGGGTCATCTCCAAAGCCCCTCCCTCCCTGAAGACCCAAGCTGCAGGACATAGCTTCAGCCAGTCCTGTGGGAGACACGGCAATCTCCTCACAGACACAAACCTCAAATGGCCTCCGCCTGTACGGACCACCAAGCGCCTGATGGAGGAAGGACACGAACACAATAAGCATTTCCCAACCTTGACTTCTCCATCGTGAGATGGACAAGACAGGACAGGCGGGAGCCGGCAGAGCAGCTTACGAGTCCTGCTCTGTTCAGGGTCTCTTTCCCTTAGTCACAAAGCGAGGCGGGCGGGGCCAGGACCATTAAGCCCTTAAAAAAAAAAAAAAGTTTATTTATTTCAAAGGCAGAGTGACAAAGGGAAAGACACACACACACACACACAGAGAGAGACAGAGACAGAGACAGAGAGAGAGAGAGAGATCGATCTTCCATCCTCTGGTTCACTCCCCAAATGGCCACAATGGCTGGGGCTAGACCAGGCTGAAGCAAGGAGCAGGAACTCCACCTGGATCTCCTATGTGGGTGGCAGAGGCCCAGACACTTAGGCCATTCTCTGCTGCTTTCCAGGCACGTTAGCAGGGACCTGGACAGGAAGCAGAGCAGCCAGAGCTTGAACCAGCACTCGACATGGGCCACTGGTGTCATTGACCAGGGCTTCACCTGCTGTACCGTAAGGCCAGCCCCAGGCTCTTTTTACAGCTAAGCAAATGGGAGTTAGAAGGTGGCCCATCTGAGCTGGCCTTGAAAGACAGGGGTGAGGGGGCACCAACAGAGGGACAGCATTGGCAGGAGCAGGGGCTGTGCAAGGGTATGGCTGGAACAGGAATAATAACACCCAGGTGCCACTCTATATATTTAGATGCTCAATCCTCATGACAACCCCTTAAAGTGGGTATAGTTAATTTCACCCCTTTGACAGTTGGGGAAACTGAAGCACAAAGATCAAGAAATGTTCCCAAGGTTTCCAGCTAAGCCCACTGTCCACCAAGGCAGGGAGCTGTGGCAGTGCCCTGCATCTCCCCATCTGTAACACTGGCTCCACCCAGGCTCTGACCCAGACCTGTGAGGTTTCCAAGGAGCTCAGAGGAAGGCGGCAAGGCAGTGCCTGGTCCTGCTCTGACCTCAGCCCCAGGCCAAGCTCCCACAGTGCCCTCACCATCCACCATGGTTCACTCTGGCCTCCACTGTGTCCCTAGCTGCACACTTCTGCTCCAACTTGCTCAGTCTGGCTCCTGGACTGACTCCCTCTCCTGACCCTGCCAGCCAGAGGATTCCCACACACCCTAGATTTTTTCATCACTCATAACCAGCTTATAGCCAAAGTCCTCCAAAAACTGTCCTCTACCCAGGCCAGAGTTCCCCATGTCCACCCAGATTAGGACCCCATCTACTAACTGCACCCACCACGGGGGTTCCCAGGGCCCATGCCCAGCCCCTCCCACCACCGACTGCCCACAGACCCCTGTTTCGGCCCATCATCATCCCTTCCACCACCATCGCAGTTAGGCCCAAATCAGTGCTTCTCCGAGCCCAGTCCTTTGCCAGTCGTCCACAGAGTCAGATTCCCAGTGGGTGAAGCTTGGGAAGCCACTGGGCCCCGGATCCCAGATGCAAACACACAGGAGGAGCCGAGCTCCCTTTTGAGGACCCTGAACTTCCTGCAGCACCCTACTCCTCTTCCATCCCCCCACTCCTGCCCCCCCACTCCTGGGCCTCCAGCCTCCCTGCAGCTTCCAGGTCTTTTCCTGGTGGAAAAGGCCACTCCCTGCAGTCGTGCATCCAGCATCGAATCACACAGGCCGGGCTCCACAGGTGCTACACAAGGGTCCTTCACCTCTGCACAGCTCTGCCTCACCCAATCTCAATTTCTCTAAATGGCCTCTAGTTTCCTTTCACGGTCAACCAGCAGCCCTTCTCCCGCCACCACAATCCCCAATCACGCCCGCCGGCATTCATGATGGCCCAGATGCCTCCATCTCCAAAGGCACAGAAATGACTTCTATCGTGGCTGCCCAATCCCAACACAGCAGCAGCTCTCGTGGCCCGTGCTGGGGTGGGAGTGGGATGCAGAGAAGGGGGTGTCCACACCCATAGCCTGACCTGGGGACGATGTCTGGCAACCCCAGGCCCCATCAGCAGCCCACTCTGCAGGTCCCCCCATCACGGTTAAATACCTGGCACCCCAAACTGCCTCCTTCCTTCTTAACACAGCTTTCTTTCCCTTCTTGTCCAACCTCTCTTTTCCCCCAATTAAAGAGGAAACGGTTTGAAAAGCTATTTTAAAAAATACCATAAAACAATAAACTCTTTTTTGAGCTAACCACACCACATAATGAGGCTTTAAACCCACTGCCAGTTTAATCATCCTGGAGCCCAGTCCTATGTCACACTTGTGCTCAAAAACCCTCCATGGCTCCCCATGGCCTGAAGGATAAAAGTACTCGGCACAACCATAAAACAGTAAGTGGGATCCAGCGTGCTGGAGATGTGTGTGGAAAGAATGCAATAATCATGTAAAGAGCTCACAACAACAATAAAAGCAATGGAACCATTACTGAGCACTTACTATGGGCCCTACAGACAGTAACACTTACGTCACCCCCACAAGGTGATGGTAACCCCCAAACAACCCTGCCGGGGACTGTCCCTGATTTAGGGCTCAGGGCTGACGAGGGAAGTTGGGGAGACCTAGATCGTGCCAGCCTGAGCCTCCTTTCTCCCCGCCTGAGGCCCCTGTAATAGGCACTGCCACCCGGGGAACCCCCAGGACTCTGCTCACCTTGGACTCAGCCTGGAGGTGCTTGGGCCTCACTGGCTGGACTGGTCCTGGGTTGGCTGCCAGAGGGCCTCTCCTGTCCCAGGAAATAGTACAAACATCATCGCTGTCCCTCACCATCTACCTCCCTCTTTTCTGAGACAAGCCCCTCACAGGTACACAGCGTGTTACAGCATCTGGAGTAAAGCGCCTCATCTGGGCCTCCCATCAGCCCCTGGAGCCAGGCGGGGTGGGACACGGCGCCATCTGCAGAGCAAGGACCAGCGTGGCATGCCATGTGCTCCAGGAAATGTTCAACAACTGAATCCCCGACCCCACTCTTCTCAGACTCCTGCCGTCCCCTCTTCACAGATGAGCAAAATCGAACAAGGAAGTGGCATTTCTAGCCAGGCAGGACCTGCACCCAGGCCTTTTTGGGGACAGTCTGTCTTCAGAAATCACCACTGCAGACAACTTAACCTCTGCAGGCCAGGCCAGTCTAACCCCTCTTCCCTTCCACCGTGAAACATCCAAAACCTCTGGACACCCAGACATGGGGGCAGGCGTCTGCCAACCACTCAGGGTGGTATTCAGCAGCCCCTAGGGCCAGAGGCCAGAATGGCTGTCTGGTTCTGGCGTGTTCCTCCAGCCTCCCCCACCCAATGCTGGTCCCACGGTGCCGCATCAGAGTCGCCCCCCACCCCACCCCCCCGCCAACCCAGCCTGTCACCCCCGCCCATGGATCCAAATTTCCATTCCCTCAGCAGCATGAGCTCAGTGGCGAGGAAGGCAATCTGATCACAAGCAGTCCAGGCTGGGGGTCGCCAAGGGTGTGGGCGCCATAAAGCAGGCGCCATCTGCAGCACGGGCAGGGGAGGGCTGCGAGTGGAGAAGCCGGGCTCCGCCACCGTCACACTGGGCAGCTTCCCGAGCCTCCGTTTCCTCACCTAGAAAACACATCGGTGGGGCCGGCGCCATGGCTCACTTGGCTAATCCTCTGCCTGCGGCGCCAGCATCCCATATGGGCACTGGGTTCTAGTCCCAGCTGCTCCTCTTCCAGTCCAGCTCTCTGCTGTGGCCCGGGAAGGCAGTGGAGGATGGCCCAAGTGCTTGGGTGCCTGCACCCATGCGGGAGACCAGGAAGAAGCACCTGGTTCCTGGCTTCGGATCGGTGCAGCACCAGCCGTAGCAGCCATTTGGGGGGTGACCCTACTAAAGGAAGACCTTTCTCTCTGTCTCTCTCACTGTTTAACTCCACCTACCAAATAATTAAAAAAAAAAAAATCGGCACCTTAACTAAGGCCCCAGGCGACTGGGCAGCTGAAAGCAGCGATGGGTCTGCAGACGCCCCGTGATGCAGAATCCATGATTCGATCTGAAGAGGTTCTATCATTACTAACCAAGCAGAGCAAGCCTTCCCGAGCACCTGCCCATGCCAGGCCTGATGACAAAGGAACAAGCATGCTCCCAGCCCCCAGGAGCTACTGCCCAGTGAGAAAGGCAGACGCTGAATAGGCAACCACCACAGCGCCGTGTGGCAGGACCCTGAGAAGGGGCTCTGAGCCAGGCTAGGGCTCAGTGCAAGCAGGGGTTAGCCCGAGGAAGGGGAGCGAGCACTCTGGGCAGAGGGGGGCATGGGTAGCAGCACTGAGACAGTGTGTGGCGCCTGCAGGGTACATGTGGCTGGAGCTCTGGGAGGAGGGGGTGACACAGAGAGAGGACAGAGCAAAGTATGCCATACACAATAGGCACCAATACATGCTCATTCTCTCCTCCCCACACGCCCCTCTAGACTCAGGGCCCCACTTAGATCTACATACTCCCTTTCTACAAGCAGCTGACCCTGGCCTGGACCCATTCTGCCTCCTGGGTGGCCTGGGACCCAGTGTTCCTATTAGCGACAGCTGGACCAGGAAAGCCCAGGGATCTGACATCCTGGGCACCAACAGGGACAAGCCCAACAACAAATTCATGCTGAGGGGACACTGGTGAGGCAGCAGCACACCCAGGAAGAAAGCCAAGCTGCACAGGAGCTGACGGCTCTGAGCTCCACCTCTCACAGGCTGCAGGACCTTGGGCAAGTCACTCACCAGCTCAGACCCTGGGCTTGGGGGTTGAAGGAGTTACTCTGAGCGCCAGGCAGAGTCCCGCACACACCACGAACTGTTGACCAGCAGGAGTCAAATTCTCACAATCACAGTAAACTGAGGCTGTAGGGTCACTCAGAAAGCATGGGATGCTGCACAGGAGCCCAGTCCCCATGCAGAGGGGCAGCCAAGGGCACCTGGCAGGGAGCAGGAGATGGTCAGTCTGGGGCCACTGCCAAACAGCAGTGGCTCATTGCCAGGATGCCAGGCCGGGGAAGGTAAGTCAATAAAAACACTGCAGTCTGCAGTGGGCCCACACCTGCCCTCCAGGGTGACATTTGCAACAGCAGTTAAGTCACCAGTGGAGGTACACATCCCATCGTGGAGTGTGTGTGTCTGAGTCCCAGCTCAATGCCTGGTTCCAATTCCCACCCTGTGCACGTGGCTCTCTGCAACCCATGAGGGAAACTTAGATGGAATTCTGGGTTCCACGGCACTTGGGGAGTGAACCAGTGGATGGTAGTGCTCTCTCGCTCTCTCTGCCTCTCAGATGAATAAAAATAATAATAAATAAGTAAAAAGCCCTCCCTGTGTGAGGGAGTGATGCAAGCCAGCAGTCCACCAGGGCAGAGGAGGGGAGCAGCCAGGAAGGCCTCCAGGCTCCACTGTTCTCAGCAGACCTCCTGGCCCAACTCCCCAGCTATGGGAAGGAGAAGGTTGTGGTCATCTCGCCTCTGTGGGCTTCAGCTGGCTCCTGTAAAAGGGAGAGGCCTCCAAGGTGGTGACGCGAGTCCAGTGAGAGTATATATATGAAACACCAACTGCGAGAGGCCAGGGAAGGAGCGGGTGCAGCAGGGGCAGAGGGCAAGGAGCCTCACTTCAGGGCTGGGCCTGAGGGAAGTGGCTGGTCGATCACCACAGCAAAGAATGAAGCCAGCTTCCCCACAGACTCACTCCTCCCCCAGTCCTCTCAGAACCCCACTCTGAAGCCTCCTACATGCCCTGCCCACAAGTGTCTATCCAGCTAGGAACTCCCTGGGGGCAGGGGCCTGCACTGATGCCAGGCATAAAACACCCAGCAGTGAAGGCCCAGCCCAGCAGACCGGTCAGGAACCCTGGGCCTCTTGCCTCAGCCCAGGTCCCAAGAGAGGCAAGACATGAGTGAGTTGGAGTACAGCTCTGGTGGGTACCAAGAGCTGGGAGTCTGGAGCCAGAATGATGGAGAGGAGATGGCCCCTGGAGAAGTGTACAGCACTGGGATCCACAAACTGGCTTTTATCGAGCACCTACTGGATACCAGGATACTCAGTTTACATACATACATACATAACACTAGTAACTGCCCCTGGAAGCAAAAGCTCTTCATGTATAAACAGGAGCCTGAGCAAAGCAGCCAAGTTCACTCATCTCAAGGGAGGCTCAGGTCTGTCCACCCCAGGGGCCTTCCTGTGCCCTCCTAAGAATGAGGAGAACCCACGGTCTGGAGGCTGTGCTCTGAGCACAGAGGCCCGGAATGCAAGAATCTGGGGTTGCGGGGCTTCCAGCAGTACCTCTGGATTTACAAGGTGGGACAGCCCGGCAGGCTTTCCTCCCCTCAGGGAGCCAGCCAGCTCCTAGTGGCTAATGCAAGGCTGGGCACAGGCTTGAGTTTAATAAAACTAGAAGCAGCTAATGGTTAACAATAAAAAATAATATTTTTCCTTCAAGCAATTAAATTGTAATATAGAGCTCACTAATTCCTTCCTGCTCCTTCCCCTGAGAGCACAGATCAAGCGGCAGGAGAAATAAATTATGCACTGCTATTCCCGCTTGAAACCTAAGTTTTAAAGAAACCATGGGAGAAATATGGCCTCTTTCATTATGGCAGAAATCTCAGGAGTTTTACAATGGTTAGAGCTAGAGCAAGTTACCTTTCTGCAAAGGTGGGACCCACGACCCACCCCCACCTTCAAGATGATAAATCTACTTTCTGCCCTCTTCTCCAAAGAACCACAGGTGTAAAAATTAACCTCACCAAAGCAGAACCACGAACTGTCCACGGCCCCCTGTGTCTACAGCGAAACAGGATCCCCATGCCCCACCTCCCAGCCCTTCTTCCCCTGACGTCTGGCCTTGGGCTGGCACTCAAGCCCTCCAACCTCCCTCCTCTCGCCTCGCTGCAGGGGCCCAGCAGTCCAGCCAGCAGCTCTACTGCTGCCCGTCACACAGGCTGTGTGTCTTCCCACTTCTGTGCCTTTGCTGGAGCAGACCACACTGCCTGGAACCAACGCCCTTCCCAACCCCGCCCCAGCCCCCAGCTCGTCCTTGCCTGATTCTCCCAGCTGGAACAAGCCATCACTCTAAACTCCCACAGCCCCCCACCTCTTACAGTTTCCCCATTTGACCTTGGGAGACCCCTCTTGGGACAGCGACATGAGTCTAGGAGCAGAACACCCATGACAGGCTACCCCCACAGATGCTCCTCCCACTGGGCCTGTACCTACAGGAGGTGAACCTGCACTCACTGCAGGTGTCACTGCGTGAATTACTACCTGACTGCGACAGCTCCTCTTTTTTTTCTTTTTTTGACAGGCAGAGTGGACAGTGAGAGAGAGACACAGAGAGAAAGGTCTTCCTTTTGCCGTTGGTTCACCCTCCAATGGCCACCGCGGCCAGCGCACCGCGCTGATCCAATGGCAGGAACCAGGTACTTCTCCTGGTCTCCCATGGGGTGCAGGGCCCAAGGACTTGGGCCATCCTCCACTGCACTCCCTGGCCACAGCAGAGAGCTGGCCTGGAAGAGGGGCAACCGGGACAGAATCCGGCGCCCCGACCGGGACTAGAACCTGGTGTGCCGGCGCTACAAGGCGGAGGATTAGCCTAGTGAGCCGCGGCGCCGGCTCCTCTTAAGACCGGGGCAGGGAGCTGGGAAGAAGGAGACATCACCCAGGTGGTGAGAAGGCAGTTCCACGGCAGACAGCTTCAGAGTGACACCACGAGGGGCTTGCTGAGGAAAGCCAAGGAAAGACAGCAACGCAGACCTGAGCAGGCCACACACCCAAAATCCTTCCAAGGCTCCCCAGCCCCCTGCGGAAAGCTGGGACTGCCTGAGCTCGGCACTAAAGGCTTTTGGGAGCCTCTTACCCCGTTCCCCACTTTAACTTCTTGTGCACTGTGTCACCTCCTGAGTCACTCTGCCTAAGGGACCGCCCTTCATCCCTCAAAGCACAGTCCAGTGTCACCACCACCATACCACCCTCTTCTGCCCAGAACCCCCTTTACTGAGGCTGGGAACACTCCTGGGTCAAGCTCAGGATCAGATCCACCCCCAGCAGGGGGCTTGGCCCGGCTCAGGATGCACTGATGGAGCTGAACTGCAGAGGAGTGCACAGGAGGGAGAAACAGCTGTGGAGAGGCCCTACCCACCCTGCACGCCTCAGCACGTCCAGCTAACGCTGACTTAGACTCTGCTGGCTGCTGCTCTCAATGCTTCTGCATTAGGCCTCACCACCATGTACAAGGTAGGTGCCACTACTACTTATTACTTAACAGGCAAGGCCACAGAGGCACAGAGAGGTAAAGCAATGGGCTGAGGTCACAGAGCCCACAAGCAGTGGGACTGGGCCCACAGCCAGTATTCCAATCACTGTAACCAACACCTGTCTGCAAAATAGAAGCACCTATCGGGGTGGAAGCAGAACCACCAGACCCCTTATGGTTGAAAACCTCCCCAACTCCACATCAGCTTCCCAACATCCGCCCTCCTCTGCCCGAGGAGCCTTCCACGCCGCCCAGGCCGACATTCCGAGGACTCCCCACCCCACCCACCCCACTGGCCCAGACCAGACAGCAAACAAACAGGACACGATTAAAGAACCGACCAGAAAATCCCATAAACTCATCCGGGAACACATCCCTCCCCGCTGCGGCAGTGAGAGATGTCTGCACGGGGCTGACCTCAGCCCGCAGCTCCAGGGACAGGGTGATGGGCAGCGTCTGCCAGGAACAACTCCAGAGCATGACGCAGGAGCTCCAGGCAGGGATCTTCCACGGGGCAGGGGGAGCCTCCGAGTCCCCAGTGTCCAGGAGCAGGAGCGGGAGCCAATTCAGACTTTTACATCACTGTCCCGACGTAGCTTTTGGCTTCTCTGTAACCCAGGCCCCCTCGCTCAGGATCTGATAAGGTGAGAGGCCAGGCCAGGCGCCATCCCCAATAGCAGGTCGTGAGCTACCTTGCAGATCATCCTTCTCTTCCTCCTTCTGCATGGACCACTGCTGGGGACCCTGGCCCACCGCCATGCTCAGTGACGACACAGCTGGGAGCTCAGATCGCCAGCCCGGGGGGCCTCCATTCAGGTGCTGCCATCTGGGAACAGGTAGACAGACAGAAGCTGCCAGAACAGAGCCACTTCTTGAGAAAACCAGGCAGAGCTTCCTAGCAAGGGTGCCCTCTGGACTGTGGCCACCACAGAGCTGCTCACGCTGTCTCTCATTTCCTTCTGCCATCGCTTCTAGCCCCTTCCACAGCCATGCCACTTCACAGTTTACAAGCCCCTCCACCTGCATGACCTAACGGTGAGAGCATCGTGACAATGAGAGGAGTCACCACTAGCAACAACAGGTGTGCTGACCACAGGCCATGCCCTGTGCCACACCCACCATCGTGCTCCTGCCTTATCTCAGTCTACTCATCGGCCACAACAGAACACCACTGACCGGTTGGCTTCAACAGCAGAAAGTTTTCTCTCCAGGAAATCCAAGATCAAAGTGCCAGCAGGGCAGGATTCTGGGGAGGGCACCTTCCGACTGTGTCCTCAGAGGGTGGGGTCAGAGCAGGCCAGCTGTCCAGTCTCTCTTCTTAGTAGGGCACTAATCCCATCAGCCTCATGACCTCATTAGCCCCCAAAGAACCCATCTCCAAACACCATCACACTGGGGTTAGGAATTCAACAGATGAAGCGGGGGAGGGACACAATTCTGTCCAGAGGACGCCTCCTACAACCATCTCCTAAACAAGACACTGAACACAGAGAGACTGAGTGATCTGCAAAGGTTGTTCAGCCAGAAGGAGAGCTGCGACTCAAACCCAGCCGTCCCTGACCCAGAGCCTAGACTCTGACCTGATCTGCCTCTATCAGGGGATGACAGAGCCCAGTCACCTGCTCAGCCAGGGGGCCTCAGCCCTTCCACTGTCCCACGTCTGTCCCAACATTCTGGAACACCTGCCATGCACAAGGCACCCGGCCTGGAAGACCAGCAGTCAGATGCTCCTGCTCCTCCCCAAGGACTGCTGCCTGCCCTCCATGCCCCCACCACAGTCGTGCACCACAGTCTACACCCCTCACATGCTCCCACATTCCAAGAAAGGACGTGGAGACCCAGGGGAAGGGGAAGGAATGGAAGGGCAAGGCTCTGTGGCTCCAAAGCTTCTGGGTTTCTGTGAGTGCTGGCTGTCAGGAAGGGAGAGGGTGGAGCCGGCATGAGCATGCCCCCCGTACCTCCTAAAAGGGCTCAAAGCCCGGAGTGAGGCGCATGTCCCTGCGGGGCAGGGGGCAGATTGGGCAGGGGTTTTGGGGTGTTCTGTTTTTCTTATTTGTGATTTTTTGAGATATCCATGTGCCTCAAGATGCACCCCTTAGAGTCCTCTCTTTATCATGGTTTTCCTGTGTTCACGACTTGTACACCTGTCCCTGTGGGGATGGGGAACATCCAGCCCACAGGCCATGTAAGATCCACAAAATCATTTGGTCTGGTCCTGCCAAGGCAACTGCAGGTGTGATCTGAAACTCAATAAATCTAGAGCAGGATTATTTTTAAGTTGATAACAAAATGATGTTACAAATATTCAAAAGGCCCTTGACAAAAAAAGAGAGAGAGAGAGAGAGAGAGAGAGAGAGAGAGAGAGAGAGAGAGATTCTGCACTCCTGGAATTGCAGGATGTTTTCATCAGTGAAACCCCATACTTGGGAGCAGTCATTCCACAGGTCCCCCCCTTCCAGCCCCTGGCAACTGCCAATACACTTTAGATATCTACAGATGTGCCTACTCAGGACATTGCATATAAATGGAACCACAGAACAGGTGACCCATCTGTGACTGGCTTCTTCCACACAGCACAGTGTTCCCAAGGCTCATCCACACTGCACCATGTGTAAGTACTTTATGACTTTTGATGGCTGCATTATATTCCATTGTGTGGCTATGCCACATTTTGTCTACCTGTTCATCAGCTGGTGGACATTTGGGGTGGCTTTCAGGTTGGGGCGATGATGAGGAATACTGCTATTAACATGTGTGTGCACAGATTTTGTGTAGATGCATTTTCAGTTCTGGACATAAACCTAGCAGCGCAGGTGCGGGGTCAAAGGGTAACTCAATGCTTACCTGCTGAGAGGAACCCCAGAGTGCTCTCCTCAGCTACTGGGACTCTACTTCCCGTTCCTAGCAGCAGCGTGACCGTCTGCCTTCTGTATCACAGCCTCTGCAGTGGGTAGGACGTGGGGGACAGGCACTCTCACTGCGGGACATGCACAGTCAGAACTCCTGATTCAAGGAGTTTCCTTTTCCTTTGCAAAGGAACTCTGGGATTCAGAGCCCCCAGGCCAGTTCCATCTCAGCTCCCTCCTGCCCTACACCGACCCTCCCTCCTGCCTCATGGAGAGTACGTGTTCTGTGTTCCAAGCTGTACTCCTGTCCATTTTATGGATGCAAACATAAAGTACAGAGAGAAGTAACCACTGCAATCAGGGTTCGACCCTAAGCCACAGGCTGGCTCCAGAGACCTGGCGCTCAACCATCAGAATGTCCTGCTTCCTGCATCAGAAGAGAGACTGCTGGGAATGTGCTGTTTGGAAAAAAAATGAAGAACCACACCAACATCAGCTAGTACTGCTCTGAGAGGCCCGCTCCCTTGGCACTGAATAAGCGCTTACGGAAGGCAGGCAAGCTGCCAAGGTTCCTCCCTTCCCACATCTGCCCACGCAAGTGACTTCCACCCACATCACACACACACACACACACACACACACACACTCCCTTCCATCAAGGGCAGCAGGTGATGCAGGGTGGGGATGGGCTAAGGCTGGGACTCCAGGGCCTTGTCTGCAGAATGGGATAACACTTGACAGGGTGGTGGTGAGAAGTAGATGAGTTAACACACAGCAAGGGCTTAGCACAGGGCAGATGTGCGGCCTCCACGAAGGAGGCTTCCCCTGCCATTTGCCGATGGCCAAGGCAAGGCAGGGCATGGCGGGGCTTCCTGGCTGGGGAAGAACAGCAAGGAGAGAAATGGCAGAGCCCAAGTCTCCCTCTCTGTTGGGCCAGTGCTTTCTTCTCACCGCATGAGTCACACTCACAGCCTGGGTCCCAGGCATCCCCACCGGCCACTCCACTGGGCAGCGCGTGAGTATAGGGGGCTGCTCTCTGGAGCAGAGTTGCCACCACCTGGCAGTCTGCCCTGAAACTCACGCCAGCCCAATTAATGTTGACTGTGTCAGCAAGGAACCATCTGCCCAGGGACCTGAGCCATAGAGGACCCTGGCCAATGTTGTCTGCATGACCCTGAGATTCTAAGAAAAGAGCTGGCCTGGGCAAGTCTGCAACACCCTCCTTAGGCCTTGGATCCTGTCCTCACACACTCAGCCACAGGCCTACAAGGACATGGCACTGGAGCCATCACTGCTCTGCCCCTCTCCGGGGTGCTCCGGCTGCACAGGTTGCCTCGGGGCTCTGTTCAGCCGACCCTCCATGGCTTCAAAGTCAGCCAGACCTGTGGCCGACCCCGCTCTGCCCCTCACCTGCACAGGCAGGCAAGTTCCCCTCTCTAAGCTGCGTCTGCGTCAGATGTGAAGTAACCCATCCCTTCCCAGCAGGACCCTCGTGGCAGCCAGTGCTGTGCCCCGTGCCTGGCACTACCCCGGGCACTTTCTGCTGTATTATTTCACTTTTTCTTCACCACCCTACGAAGCAGCGACTGCTCTTACCCCTTTTCACAGAGGAGGACATGGAAGTAGAGATATGTGAAGTGGCACACACCTGGCACCCAGAGCTGTTTCAAACCCTAAGTGCTCCCTCCCGAGCAGAGAGGGGCAGGACTCGGGATCCCGAGTGACACGACAGTCCCCCAGCAATCCGAGCCCCGAGGAAGGAGCCTGGAATTCTGCCTGCCCTGGGTTCCGGACGCTTTTCCCACTGATCACATGGGGTGCCAGAGAGGCCCATCACTGCCTCCGACCCTCAGTGGCCTCATGACTCTGAGCACGGCCAGCGAGATGCAGGGCAGGGCAAAGCACTCCTGATCCCTCCACAACCAAAACCGCACACATTTAAGCCTCTTAGATTTTCCGATTTTAATCAAGCCTAGCCCCAAGCAACATTCTTCAATAAGGGGGGATTTGTTTAGCTTGTTCTGAGAATCAGCCTTACCTACTAAGGAAACAACCCGTCTACAGCACCGCTTGTGCGTTTACAACAGCAAGAGGCCTTCAGAAAACGCACACGGCCTCCTGGGAAGAAATGACTGCTCACTGCTGAGGCTGCAGAGCCCGGCCTTGCCACAGCCCCCACAGTCTGCGCTCAGAACAGTGCCTTGAAGAAGAGCGCATGTAACTGGCTCCTGTCCTCTTTCCATCAGCACCGTTTTCTTTAAAGATTTATTTATTTATTTGAAAGAAAGCGACACACAGAGAGAGGTGCGGGGAGAGAGAGATCTCATCTGCTGGTTCACTCCCTGGATGGCTGCAGCAGTCAGGGCTGGGCCAGGCCAAAGCCAGGAGCCAAAAACTCCATCCAGGTCTCCCACATGGGTGCAGGGCCCCAAGCACTTAGGCCATCTTCTACTGCTCTTCCTAGGCCATTAGCAGGGAGCTGGATCAGAAGTGGAGCATCTGGGACACAAAATGGCACCCACTTGGGACAACACCATCTCCTGTCAGCACTATTTTTAACCCCTCATAACAAATTTACAGTAGGAATAAAGCAAGTATTATCAATCCCATCTTACAGATGGAGAAATCAAGGCACACAGAGACAATAACTCACCCAGGGACACACAAAGTGTAATCATCTGCATTGTTCACACATGGCTTTTTTTTTTTTTTTTTTTTTTTTGAAAGAGTTACAGAGAAGGAGAAACAGAGGCAGAGAGAAAGAGGTTTTCTCTCTTTTTTTTTTTATTTTTCTGACAGGCAGAGTGGACAGTGAGAGAGACAGAGAGAGAGAGACAGGGAGAAAGGTCTTCCTTTACCATTGGTTCACCCTCCAATGGCTGCCACGGCCGGCGCACTGCAGCCGGCGCATCGCGCTGATCCAAAGCCAGGAGCCAGGTGCTTCTCCTGGTCTCCCATGCAGGTGCAGGGCCCAAGCACTTGGGCCATCCTCCACTGCACTCCCTGGCCACAGCAGAGAGCTGGCCTGGAAGAGGGGCAACCAGGACAGAATCCGGTGCCCCGACCGGGACTAGAACCTGGTGTGCCAGCGCTGCTAGGCGGAGGATTAGCCTGTTGAGCCGCGGTGCCAGCCAAGAGGTTTTCTATCTGCTACTTCACTCCCCAAATAGCCACAACAACCAGGATGAGGCCAGGCCAAATCCAGGAACTTCAACCAGGTCTCCCACATGGGTGCCAGGGCCTAAGGACTTGGGCCATCCCCCACTGCTCTCCCAAGCCCATTAGCAGAGAGCTGGATGGGAAGTGGAGCCCATATGGGATTCTGGCACTGCAGTGGACTCCCACCTCACAGGACAAGCCACGCCATGCCACCCTAAAGCCCGATGTACATCTGCAGTCAAGTGTGGGGGGGGGGGGGTCGAATGGAAGGTTGGGGGGAAGAAGGAGCTCAACGTGGGAAAGAGACAGCTTGAAGTCTCGCCTTGTCAGTCATTCTGCCTCCAGTGGTCCAGGGGCTCTCTGACCTCGGAGCAGGCCTGACCTGCAGCAGGACTAACCTCAGCTTAGCCCGTAGTTCTGCAGACCCAGTAGCTCCAAACCTTGAGCAAGTCACCTCCCCTCAGAACACTGCCTCATGGCGGGAGAACACCCAGCCCAGAGGAGTGTCGTGAGGTCATGGGGGCGCCTGCCCTGCAAACTTTCCCCTGAAGGTTGATCACTGTTGCCACTGCAGTTACCTTATGATCTGTGCTTTCAACGGTTTCCCCATGCACCACCTCAAGGGAGAAGCAGAGGCATCTTCCTCCCCACCTTGTAGCTGGGGAAAGGGAGGCTGGGGGAGCCGATCGCACACTCCTCCCAGCGCGGGTCATCGGCTTTCCAGCACCCTGCTGGTAAAATGGGGGCGAGGGGTGGTTCTGAATGGACCCATTGCTGCCTCGGACTCAGCGGTGAGCACAGTCAGCAAGATGCCAGGCAGAGCAAAGCCTGCAGCATAGTTTCAGCCCCAGTCTGGAACTTCCTCTGTACCCACCTGAAACCCACAGCAACTGTGTACCATGTGAGAGTCCTGCGGAAGTCTGCTCCAGGGTGAATCCCAGCTGGCTCTGTCTCCACCACCTCACAGGCTCCTCCCTCAAAGCAGATGTCAGGAACTGGCGCTGTGGCGTAGCAGGTAAAGCCACTGCCTACAATGCCAGCATCCCATATGAGCACTGATGCAAGTGCCGGCGGCTCCATTTCTGACCAAGCTCCCTACTATGCCCTGGGATAGCAGTAGAGGATGGTCCAAGTCCTGGGGGCCCTGTACCTGCATGGGAGACCCGGAGGAAGCTCCTGACTCCTGGCTTTGGATTAGCCCAGCTGCAGCTGCTGCGGCCATTTGGGGGGTGGACTAGAGGATGAAAGATCTCTCTCTCTCTCTCTCTCTCTCTCTCTCTCTCTCTCCCCACACACACACACACACACACTTCTCTGTAACTCTGCCTTTCAAATAAATAAATAAATCTTTTTAAAAAATGGAGAAAGGAAGAAAGGAAGGAAGGAAGGAAGGAAGGTGTCTAGTCTCCAGGGAAACAGCAGGTGATGCTCAACCCAGCTTCTCCCAGAGAAAGTCGATGTTTCCAAAAGTAAGCTTTTCCATCTGGGAGGTGCAGCCAGGAGCAATCTTTTCTTCTCTCTCCCATGTCCACCTCTGCGTCTACGAACCAGCTAACAAGCCACTTAGTGGTCCTAAAGAGAGATTTTAAATATGAAAAAGCCCACCCTTGCTTTCATTAGTTCTCAGGTCACCTGCCACCAGGTGTCCAGAAAAGGCAGCACTCCAGACTCCTTCTACAGCAAAAGGAGGTAGAAGTAGGGAGGAAGGCGGTGGGCTGGAGGGAGTGGTAGGCAGGCGGGGGTGGGGAGCCGCCCATCCCAAGCTGTTTCCACTTTTTATATTTTCCCAAATCCTTTAATTGACCTCCACGGAAAGACCCCCGATTAGGCTAATCCTGCCCACTGAGCTTTCCCATTTCTGCTCCTGGGAAGTCTGAGGAAGGCCAAAGGACAGCCCAGGGCCTGGCACAGCAGTCAGCCAGGTAACCTTGCTGGCCATCAGCTGCCCCGCTTCATCCTACCGGGACAGTCTGAGCAGCATCAGGAGAGGCTTGGGAGTCTGCAGACCTGGGTTTGGCTACAAGCCTCTCCTGGCAGTGAAAAGCATCTCTGCTCCTCTTTAATAACGACAGTAACTCATGCTAAGGTACCAAGGAGCACACCTATGGCACAGATACCATGTTTGCGCCCACTTTGCAGGAGAAGGAACAAAGGCCCTCAGCGAGGCTCAGCGGCTTGGCCAGGGTCAACACAGTGAGAGTCAGAGCAAGGAAGGATGCAAGCAGTGTCCTGTGGGCCATGGTCACTTCCCCCCCGCCATACCAGTCAGACTCCCCTTCAAAGAGGAGTGGCCCCCAGGGCTGCAGGAGGTCCAGGTAGGAAAACACTCACATAAAAGAGCCTGGACACAAGTAGGTGCTCCAAAAAGGCAGTGTCTTTCCCTTCCTCCTCCCCTAAAAGGGCTGAGAGCAAGAGGGGCTCTTGGTGCCCACTTGGGCTGGGAAGGAGTAACAAATGGTCGCATCCCAGCCCAGGGACCGCCCATCACCTTCAGCCTTCTCTGTAGCCAGCTGAGGAGGCGACTCCACTGCCAAGGCCCCACCGGGGACTGCCTCCTTCTCTCTGAACCTGGCCTTTCAAAGGGGCTTTCATTTTCAGGCTTTAATGTCTCCCGTGATTTAATCGGAAACACGTGCCTTGTAAATATCATCTGTCATGTTCCATCAGGTTCACAGGGAAAAGTACAAGTCAATAAACAAAGGTTGTAGCATGAATCTACCTTGAACACATAATACCTCAAATAAGAAAACCAAAACACGTGTGGCCTCTGACCTGGGGACTCTCACGAGCGGGAACATTTCTAAATGTCCGTAATTAGCAGAGAGGCTAGGCCCGGCTGCTGCGTAAGTGCGAGTGTGCGCACAGAGCCCTGCAACCAACATCCGCTCGCAGCACCTGCTAAATCACAGCGCACTCCCGGATGGACCACAGCCGGCCAGCCCCAGAGAGCCCACGCAGCTTCTCTTGCAAAAAAAGAGGCTCCTTCCCACACCTCTGTCCTCATAGGGGAAACACTGGGGAGGATGGAACGGTAGACTTCCTCCCCAACCCTCTCCCCTTCCCTGGCTCGCTCCCACACTGCTTTGAGGGCCCTGAAACATAAACAGAGGAAAGAAGATGAGGTGGAGCCTGGCAAAGTCCAACAGCCCGGAGTCCCAGCCTGACCACCGGGGGCCACTGCCAGCACCTGGGTTGATCCTGCAGGCAGGAAGGCAGTGTGTTCTCACGATGAGAGACATGAAAACATGTACTGATTGATTTTTCTTCCACAAAAGAAGCAGTGATTGGGGGTGCATGGAGCTTGGGGAGGGGGCGGGAGCAGCATCATGGCATAGCAGGTAAACTTGCCGACTACAACACTGGCATCCATGTTGACACCAGTTGTGTCCAACTTTCTATCCACCTCCCTGCTGATGCACCTGGGAAAGCAGCAGAAGATGGTCCAAGTGCTTGAGCCCCTGAATCCACATGGAAGAGCCAGGAGAAGCTCCTGGCTCCTGACCTTGGCCTGGCCCAGCCCTGGCAATTGCAGCCATCTGGAGAATGAACCAGAAGATGGAAAATTTCTTTCTCTCTGTCACTCCTTCAAATAAGTCAAAATGCATTTACCATCTTAAATGAGGTACTGGACAAATATGGTGGCACATATCCCTAGCATGTGCACCCCTCCAGCTGGTGGTGCTAGAGAAGCAAATTCATCACCTGGAGCGTTGAAGAAACAGCAAAGCAGGCAGGCAGCCTGACAAAGAAGGAAGACTGCACCTCCTCCCTCACAGGCTTGTGACAAGGAGCTGCACTCACAACGGAACTCCCTGAAACACGTAACGTTCGCCAGGGGATTTTACAGCTCACTGGGTCCAACCCCTTCGTTCTGTGGTTCTGGGGATGGGACTCAGAGAAACAAGTTGGTAGGAGGTCAACACTCAGTCCTCACAGCTGACACAGCAGCTCAGGCACAGACGACACCGCGGCCCCACAGTCCCACAGCTCCCCAGTTCCGTGACCAGCTTTCTTCCAGACCCACCCTCCGAGACTGAGCTCTGGCTTCCCTCCCCCGAGAAGCCCCCCAAGGCTGGCCCTCTGATCACCAAAGTTCCAGTCTGGAACACAGCACACACGCAGAGCCTGGGAGTGTTATCTTTGCCAGCATCTGTCTCACTTCCACCTAGACCGGAAGCTCCTGAGGGAGCCCAGCCCCCATCCGGAATACAGAGACACCCACCATGGTCTTGTCGACTTGCTTGCTGTCTGTCTCTCCCACTAGAACGTAAACTCTACGAGGTCAAAGACTCTTGTTCACCATAGCATCCCACATCTAGAAAGGTGTCAGGTACCCAGCAGGCACTTAGTAACTATTTGTTGAGTATATGGGTTTGTTGAATAAATCAGATTAGGATCCCTGTATCATGCTAGCTGGAAGGGATTTCAAAATCAAGTCCAGGGGCCGGCGCTGTGGCATAGCCAGTAAAGCTTCATCCTGCAACACTGGCATCCCATATGAGCAATAGTTCATGTCCTAGTTGCTCCATTTCTGATCCAGCTCTCTGCTAATGACCTAGGAAAAGCATTCATGTGGGAGGCCTGGAGGAAGCTCCTGACTTCAGGCTTCAACCTGGTCCAGTGCTGGCTGTTGCAGCCATCTGGGGAATTAACCGCAGATGGAAGATTTCTCCCCCCACCCCGAACTCTGACTTTCAAATAAATAAATGGGGGCCTGTGCTGTGGCGTAGCAGGTAAAGCCGCCACCTGCACTGCCGGCATCCCATATAGGCACTGGTTTGAGTCCCGGCTGCTTCCACTTCTGATCCAGCTCTCTGCTATGGCCTTGGAAAGCAGTAGAAGATGGACCAATTCCCTGGGTGCACCATGTGAGGAAGACCCAGAGGAAGCTCGTGGCTCCTGGCTTCGGACCAGCCCAGCTCCAGCCATTGTGGCCAACTGGGGAGTGAACCAGAGGTTAGAAGACTCTCTCTCTCTCTGCCTCTCCTCTTTCTGTGTAACTCTGACTTTCAAGTAAATAAATAAATCTCTAATAAATAAATAAACATACAAACCTTTTAAAAAATCAAATCCAAGTAACTCAACTGATCCAGGTCACCTATAAGACTAGGTTGTAAGCCAGAACTTACAGAATTCACAAATTGGGATCTTAAAAATACATTCATTGATGGTGTGAAAGTGAATGAGGGCTAGCACTGTGGTATAGTGGGAAAAGACACCACTTGCAGTGCTGGCATCCCATATGGACGCCAGTTTGAGTCCCAGCTGCTCCACTTCCAATCCAGCTCCCTGCTAATGAGCCTGGGAAAGCAGCAGATGATGGCCCAAGTCCTTGGCCCCTGCAACCCATGTGGGAGACCCAGAGGAAACTCCTGGCTCCTGGCTTGGGATCAGCACAGCCATTTGGGGAGTGAACCAGCAGATGGAAGACCTCTCTCTCTCTGCCTCTGCCTCTCTGTAACTCTGCCTTTCAAATAAAATAAATAAATCTGAAAAAAAAGAAAGAAGAAAGTGAATGAGCTGGGGGAGCTGGGGGGAGCTGGGTAGCTGAATGGGTCTTAGGGCAGTTGCGTGGTTCCTGGAAGTTAGACAACACGTAACTGGTTATAACTGTATAGATGAGTGGTGAGTTAGACAAGGGGCTGCATGGACAAATGGGTAAATGGACAAGCACATGGACAGATGGCAAGGACAGACTCCTTCAGATCCACTCTCTGGTCTGACTCAACTTTCCAGGAAGGTCAAGGCATCGAGGGGCCTTCCTGGATGTCGAAACAGAAAGCCACCCTCCCCCAACGATCGTGCACACAGAGGCAGTTCCAAGGCATCTCTGCACGATCCACGGCAGCGCCAGAGCAGGGCCTGAGGTGCCGCTCTGACTGCCAGCTGACGAGTGCCTGTGTGGCTGGAAACACAGGTGGGCACTCACACAAACAGGCAGGAAGACGGAATGGGGCTGAAAGGGGAACAGTCTTACAGCTGGGGAGGCTGGGCCAGGGGACAAGGAGGTCCCCGGGTGTGCCCTCAGATGTACACAGCATGGCAGGGGAGTGCCTGAACAGAGAGCAGGTGGGCAGAGTACAAGGCACTAGAGACCCCTGCCTATGTCCTTACTTCCTGAGAACAGCATGCTGCCCGCACATCAACAGTCCACCAGCTGCACACTCCCACTGGGCCTGCCCACTCAGCTGGAATGAGAGGCTCCAAAGAGCATTAAGGGCTGCCCTAGGGTCTCCCAAGCCCCCAAACACCACCCTTCTCCACCTTGGGGCAGGGTCCTCTGAATCCTGCCCATCCCACGGACCGGTGTCTTCCCCACTGATTGTAAATGAAACAAGCAATCCCCATGGCCTTTGACATATGCAGAGGCTGACCCTGACACTGCCAGTGGAGCTCCGCGTGGCTGAGCAACACAGTAGCCTGGTCACACCTTTCACGTCTTCTCGCCTGTTATCTAATTTTGTCTTCACCACAAGCCGAGGCTCAGGTAAGGGAAGTGGCTTGCCCAAGGTCACACGGTGAGAGAACCAGTCTTGCTGACGCCAAACTGCACACTCTGTTACTGATTAACTCCTCTGGGGCTGTGTCACTCCTCACGGGACAATCACACCTACTGCTAGCAAAAGATGAGCTATTTCCAGCTCACTCTCTGCCACAAACAGGTGTGGAGCACAGCCGGTCCCTCCCCACTCTGCCAGGCCTGAGAACCCCTACCCTGGGATGGCTGAAGCCCCCAAACAGTGCCTGTCCTGCTCACACAAATGCGTGCCTCCCGCAGACCCCCAGCACATGTGGGAAGCCAGTGCCAGGCACCCTCCCACGCATGTGAATGTTCCTAAACAGAGTAATTAGAGTGGTGTTTAGGTAACTTTTACACTGGCCCCCTAATCAGAATCACATGTGGGGTGGAGCCAGCCCTGGTGGCCAAGCTGGAGGGGCTGGTCAGTGCCCTCCCCCTAACACACTGCCACCTCTTCTGACTTCCTATAAGCTGCGTTTCTCTGACTGCACACACCTCCTAACCCCCAGCCTGGGATCGAAAACTATCCACATCTGATTAACAGGACAAGAGGAAAAGGCTTGTGGTTCCAGGGCCAAGCCACCCACTGCACCTCCTACACAAAGTCAGACCTGGAACGCACCTTCAAGACCCTTTGCCGGAACCCCCAACAGGTGGGGAAACCAAGGGAGAGCAAATGGCGCCTCTAAGGCCACACTGACAGGAGAGTGATCGCTAAAGGAGTGTGACCTCCCCAGCATGTCCCCGCCTCCAGGTCAAAGATCACCTTAGTCTGCCTGTCCTCCAGGTGGGCTGAGCACCTGGAGTCAGCCACACAGGGCTCAGAGCCCAGCTTTGTCTCTCACTGGTCCTTGGGCAGGAGACTTCACTGTAGGAAGTCCTGTCTATTGAAATGAAGACCACCATAGTGAAAAAAGCTATCTCATTAGCCCAACAGGAATCGCTTGTCACGTTAGTAAGCACCATTCTTTTCCCCTTTTTTGAGAGGCAGAGAGTTCCCATTCGCTGGTTCACTCTCCAAAGGTCTGCAACGGCCAGGGCTAGGTCAGACTGAAGCTAGGAGCCAGGAGCTCAATCCTAGTCTCTGTATGGATGGCAGAGACCCAACTACTTGAGGCATCACCTGCGGCTGCCTCCTAGGGTATGCAAAAGCAGGAAGCAGGCACTCTGATATAGGATGTAGGCATCTTTTTTATTATTATTTGAAAGATAGAGTTACAGAGAGAGAGAGGTAGAGACAGAGGCCCTCCACCTGCTGGCTCACTCCCTAGATGGCCACTACGGCTGGAGCTGCGCTGATTCAAAGCCAGGAGCCTCCTCCAGGCCTCCCACGTGGGTGCAGGGGCCCAAAGACATGGGCCATCTTCTACTGCTTTCCCAGGCCACAGTAGAGAGCTGGATCGGAAGAAGGAGCAGCTGGGACTCGAACCAGCACCCATATGGGATGTCAGTGCCACAGGCAGAGGCTTAGCCCACTACACCACAGCGCAGGCCCCAAGGACGTAGGCCTCTTAACCAGGCTCTTAAAGGCTAGGCTAAATGCTTTCCCCATTAGTAGCAATCATTCTTATCACAAAAGAGCACCAGTCCCAAAAGAGCACCAGCTGTGGAATCAGAGAGCTATAACTTTAAGCTCCGTTCCTCATTTGATATGCTATGTGGCCTTTAGCAAGTAACTCAGAGTCTCTGGGCTTCAGGTTCCCCCTTCATCTACTGAGAAGGGAGGTCCTGATGACCCCTAAGGGCCTTAGCAGACCTGGCAGCCTGTGAGGCTGTGGGTCTGGCAGGTACTGGAAAGCAGCCCCGTTCTCATCCTCTGCAGATCCTTCAAGGCCCAGCACACCCAGTTTCAATCCAATCTTCCCTCAGAACCTCATTCCAACCACATCTCTGCTCCTGCAACACCAAATTCCTGCTGGTTACCCAACACAGCAGCTCGCCTGCCTCACCAGCCTTGGGATAAACAGTCTTTGCCTAGAGCAATGCTGCTCAAGCTTTGATGTGCACACCAATCACCTGGGGGTCTTGTTAAACAGCAGACTCTGATGCCGCTGGTCTGGGGTGAGGCTGAGATTGGGCAATTCCAACAAGCTCCCAGGTGACGAAGCTGCTGGTCTGCGGACCACGCCCTGGAAGGCATTTCTTCCCCGTTCACCATCTACTTGAGGGCCTCCCCATTCTTCAGAGTCTGGCTCAAGCAACCCCATGGCTAAACAGCCTGAGCTCACAGCAGGATTCCCAGAGCATCCTGGGGTCTCCGTGTACAACAGAAGATCACCCAGCGCAGCACTGGTCACAGGGAGCAGGTTGAGTCCATGTCCTTACCAAAAGCCACTGGAAGGCAGGGTATAACAGAGGAGGGGGCAGTGACAACCCCCTAACTGTAGAAAGTCGCGGGCAGTGGGACCATTCTCAGGCCTGCCCATGCGGCCTGGCAGCCCGAGTGGGCCACACAGCCTGCCCTCCTCCCTTCTTGCCTTCTGGACAGGACCACGTGAGGTCTGGGCCCACCAGGGTTTTCTGATTCCCAGGCAGGCCAGGTGTGGAAAGGGCCTCCACGAGGAAGGGCCATGGCATAAATTCTCCAACACAACCACAAACAGCGCACCTGCCAGAAACAGCACGCAGCATAGGCCTCGTGTGGATCCAGGAGGGCAAAACGGAGAAACGAGGCAGTCAGAAGCCGAGCCTGAAACATAAGGAAAGATGCAGAGGAGAAAGTGGGAAAGCAAGACAGCATAAGGAGGCCCCCACGAAGAGGCGAAACGGATGACAAGAGAAGAAGCAGTGACCAAGTACAAAGAGAGAGCACATGCTGGAGAGCAGGAGACAAGCAAAGAGGTAGGGGAGAAAATATTCTTTAAAAGGCAGGGGAGGATATAGAACCTAAGACTGAGGCCTACTCATCCAGAAAGATTTTAGTGAATTCAGGCAGAATATGACCGTCACTCACAAAAGGACACCCTGAGAGCTCAGCCTAACGGTCAAGATGCCGACGTCCCACACTAGAGGACCTGGGTTTGATTCTTGATTCTGGCTCCTGACTCCAGCTAAAGCAGATCCTGGGAGACCGTGGTAAGGTACCAACTGGGTTCCTGCCACCCATGTGGAAGACCTGAATTAAGTTCCTGCCTCCCCACTTCTGCTGTAGGGCAGTTTGGCCACCATGGGCATTTGAGGAAAAAAAAAAAAAGGCTCTTTAAGAAAGAAGACACCCTATCCCCTGATGTCCTGCAGCCTCTTCACGCCCTGCCTGTGACCTGCAGCCCAGGCTCAGGGCTGTGGTGAACAGGGCAATCCTTAAGTCCTGTTCTCATTCCCTTCCCTTCGCTTCCCTTCCCAACCCTCCCCTCCCCCATAAAGCTACTAAATGAAAAAACCAGGAACAGCAACTTAGACTTTGTCGTCGTTGCTCTACAGACAAACCCGGCCCAGAGCTCGCAGGAGACTGAGCTGAGCCTGAGAAAGCGGAGGCTGCAGGGGCTCCGAGCACGGCAGCAGGCACTTCCTCTTCTCCAGGCAGGGCTTGGCTTCCTCAGCCGCACACAGGGGCTTGCAGGAGTGCTGGAAAGAAGACTAAGCGAGCTGCGTGCTCGTGCGAACAGCGCTGAGTGCTGCACACCGCGGCTTCACCGTCTGGATGGCAGGAGCGGTGCACAGACACCCTCTGAATTCAAGTCGGTTCAGCTCCTTACCTATCGCACCTGGGCCCACTGGAGGATGGGTCATCATCCCTATTTCACATACAAGAAACGCGACTTTAGGGAGCATCCTCCTGCCGCCAAGACTGTGAGAATTCAGGTCCACAATGGTCTGGCTTCCCCCCGCCCCACCACCACCACCATTTCTACTATACTCACTACAGGCAGCAGCAAAACTAAGGCCCACACAAAATTAACAAGAAATGAGATCTTCAGAGGACGTCTGCTGGGACGGTAGGGACAGACGGGGGTGACTCGGCCACAAGCACTGTCCTGCTTCTCAGGGAGTTTTTATCCTTCAGAGTGAAGGATGAATCTTAAGGAGATATTGAGTACTGACAATCGCGATGGTAAAAACCCCGGAGTAAAACAACACAGGGGGTCAGCGTGGTCGGGAAAGGCGTCCTGGGGAGGTGACACTGAAATAGACACTGGGGTCCACTGTGGAAGGGGAGCTGGAAAAGCGCACCAGGCAGAGGGAAGAGGCCATGCAAGGGGACGAACCTACCATGCTCACAGAGGGTCAGCTTTGACCCACGAGCACTGGAGGAAGCAGAGGGATGCAGCGGACAAGAATGGACATTCCAGCTGCCCCACAGACCAGGCCAGGGGACAAGAAAAAGGATAGAGGGCTTAGATGGAGATGGACTATGGCCTGATTTTCACTGTTTAAATGTATTTATTTATTTGCTTACTTACTTACTTGCTTGAAAGGCAGAAAAGCATAGACAGATCTTCCACCTGCTGGTTCACTCCCCAAGTCCTTGCCAATTTCTGGGGCTGGGCCAGTCCAAATCTAAATGCCCAGGCCTCAGTTTGGGTCTTCCACATGGGTGCCAAGGACCTAACTACTTGAGTCATCACTTGCTGCCTCCTAGGGTGCACACTAGCAGGAGCAGAGCTGGGACTTGAACCTAGGAATTTCAATATGGGATGCAGACATCCTAAACAGCATCTTAATCACTGTACCACACGCCCACCCCTGATTGATGGGTACAGAACAGAGTACAGAGACGCAAGGGAGGCAGCGGGGAGGCCAATGAGGAGGCTCCTGCAAGGACCAGGAGTCAGGTGCAGCGGCAGTGGAGACACAGAACCATGGCCAGGGTCAGGACTGTGGCCAGAGGTCGTTTGGAGGCAGAGATGCCAACAAAGGGCAGCAAGAGGCTGGGAGAGCAGGGAGGCAGCAGGGGCAAACCAGGCATGGATGCCATGCCAAATGCTGCTCTGACAACAGGTGAGGTGGCTAGGAGGCCACAGGCAACCTTGACAAGACCATCTGAGGACAGGTGAGGGCACAGAACAGGGAGTGAGGGGAGAAAGACTGCAAACAGAAGCAGAGACACAGAGCAGTAGTGGGGCGGGGGACTGAGGGAGGAAGGCTGGCTTTGCTGGCAGGCTCTGCAACGAGAATGGCCCCTAGAGAGGGCAAAACACACCCTACAGGAGAAGTCATTGCAGAAGCCAAGTGTGTGAGGACAAGGAGAGAGGGCAGAGGCAAAGGGTCAGCAGCCTGGCCTTGCTGACACCCGGAAGAGGAGTAGGAGGCCAGACCTGGTGTGCACCCACTGAGCTCCCAGGTCCAGACCAGGCCATTCAGGGCACTGTGTGTTTCATCCAGCTCTGTTCCATGAGCAAGTGCAGGCAGTTTGGTTTTAACCAGGGTAGGGCCTGACAGAGCAGCAGAGGGAGGGGGCCAGGGGCCAAGGGTGCAGCGGAAGGAAGTGATTCTAATGATGGACTTTGGGCTGCACAAGGGGAAACAGGGACACCAGTCCTCATAAGGTCAGATTTGTTGTCAGCACACGAGTGAAACCCTCAGCCTGGACGGGTAACAAAAACAGTCAGCAAACAGAAATCAAACAAGTAGAAATCACAAAGGGAAGAGAGGAAAAGGTGACTTAAAATCCTAATGATCAGCCGGCGCCGTGGCTCACTTGGCTAATCCTCCGCCTGTGGTGCTGGCACCCCGGGTTCTAGTCCCAGTCGGGGCACCGGGTACTAGTCCCGGTTGCTCCTCTTCCAGTCCAGCTCTCTGCTGTGGCCCGGGAGTGC
This sequence comes from Oryctolagus cuniculus, assembly GCF_051225735.1. Classification (NCBI taxonomy): domain Eukaryota; kingdom Metazoa; phylum Chordata; class Mammalia; order Lagomorpha; family Leporidae; genus Oryctolagus; species Oryctolagus cuniculus. Next base: position 119,992,031 of record NC_142873.1, on the reverse strand, counting down.
AGTGGAGAATGGTCCAAGTCCTTGGGCCCTGCACCTGCATGGGAGACCAGGAAGAGGCACCTGGCTCCTGGCTTCGGATCAGCGCAGCACACCGGCCATAGCGGCAATTAGGGGAGTGAACCAATGGAAGGAAGACCGTTCTCTCTGTCTCTCTCTCACTGTCTATAACTCTACCTGTCAAATAAAAAAAAAAAAAAATCCTAATGATCTCCTCAGAAAGGTATGTTACAGCATCCACAACAGGTCACAAGAAAAGAGGGCAGATACTGGGCACACTGATTAAGCTGCCACTTGGGATGCCCACATCCCATATCAGAATGCCTAGGTTCAAGTTCTGTACTTGAAGTTCAAGGCTGTACTTCCAATTCCAGCTTCCTGCTAATGCACACCCTGGGAAGTGGCAGATGATGGCTCAAATATTTGGGTCCCTGGCACCTACCAGGGAGACTTGTGTTGAGTTCCTGGCTGCTGGCTTTGGCCTGGCCCAACCCTAGCTGTGGAGGATATTTGGGGAGTCAACCAGCATATGGGTGATTTCTATTCTCTCTCTGTCACTCTGCTTTTCAAATAAATAAAAAGTAAACTCCCAAAACAAGTTTTGTTAAGAAGAATGCTAGAAAAGGGAATGATTAGAGACCAACAAAGTATTTTTACCAACTAAAAATAACTAAAGTAAAAAATAAAATGTGAGATAAGGCCAAGAAAATTTTTAGATAACAGGACAAAAAGACAAAAGAGATTTTTTTCAGAAAAAAAGATAAGAACACTAGAGAGTCAGCCTGCACTGTGGTGCAGTGGGTCAGGCCACAGCTTGCAATGCCAGCAGCCCCATAGGAGCACTGGTTTGCATCCAGGCTGCTCTGCCTCTGATCCAGCTTCCTACTAATGTACCTGGGAGAAGCAGCAGAAGATGCCCCAAGTGCTTGGATGCCTGACACCATGTAGGAAACCAGGATGGAGTTCCTGGATCCTGGCTTTAGCCTGGCCCATTTGGGGAGTGAAACAGAGTTTCTCTCTCTCTCTCTCTCTCTCTTCTCTCTCTTCTCTCTCTCTTTCTCTCATCTCTCTCCCCCTCCTCACTCTGACTTTCAAACACATAAATAAGAAAAGAAAATTACTGGGGCTGGTGCTTTGCATATGGGCTAAGCCTCCGCCTGCAGCACCAGCATCCCATAGTGGTACAAGTTTGTGTCCCAGCTGCTCCTCTTCCAACCCACCTCTCTTCTTAGGGCCTGAGAAGGCAGTGGAAGATGGCCCAAGTGCTTGGGCTCCTGCACCCGCATGGGAGACCCAGAAGACAATCATGGCTCCTGGCTTCAGATCGGGGAAGCTCCGGCCATTGTGGCCATTTGGGAAGTGAACCAGTGGATGGAAGACCTTTCTCTCCGTCTTTCCCTGTCTATAACTCTACCTCTCAAATAAATAAATAAAATATTTTTTTTTAAAAAAGCACATTTCTCTTTCTTTTTGAGTGCCCAGCATTTGAATACCTTTTCAACTAGGAAAATAACTCAACTTATATGGCAAAAACTCACCCTCCACCCCAATACAGATGTGTGCACACACTAATACACACATAATAACAAGCTGAAAGTACACACAGAGAAGCTGAAAATATCAGAGTCCTCAGCAACTTGAGCTCTGCTCAAACGTCAACTCTATCTTGACCATGCTGTAAAATGCACACTACTGGGCACGGAGCTGTGATGCCGCAGGTTAAGCCATCATCTGCAGCGCCGGCATCCCATATGGGTGCCAGTTCAAGCCTCAGCTGCTCTACTTCTGATCCAGCTCCCTATTAATGTGTCTGGGGAAGCAGTGGAAAATGCCCAAGTCCTTGGGTCCCTGCACCCACATGAGAGATCAGAAGAAGCTCCTGGCTACTGACTTTGGTCTGGCCCAGCCCTGGCCATCGTGGCCATTTGGGGAGTGAATCAGCAGACAGAAGATCTCTCCCTCTCTCTGAAACAGTGCCTTTCAAATAAATAAAATAAATCTTTAAAGAAAAGTTCACCATCATTTGGTAAACTTTCATTTAGCTTATTTATTTCATTACTGTGTCTTCCCCCACTAGCATGTTAAGTTTCATGCCTGTTTGCTCATTTCCACATCTAGAAGAGTGCCTAGCTCGTAGCAGCTGCCTGATAAAAATGTACTTGTTTTCCCAGCCTCCCTTGCAACTAAGGAATGGGCAGGCACATGACCTAGGTTCTGCCAATTAGAAGCATCCACTCTAAGGGGGGTGGTTCAGATTCACTCTGGCACGGGTCAATTCAGAGAAGTCAGCTGCAGCCCCCACAACAGCAGCTGTGCAAGCCCTGCGGCTGGGCCTGGCAGTGTTTTCACCGGACAGCCCTGCGGTGAGTGCTGGGGTGAGGTTCTTGGTTACAGAGCTGCTGGTTCTCTAGACTTAGAAGAAAATTCTGAGAGCCACCCAGCATGCTTTTCTGCTTGAATCCATCAGAGTTTGTGAAATATGGTGAATCAGGGTACAGGGGTCCCACACAGGACGGCTTAGAAGATTGGTCCCGGAGGGCAGCTGTGCAGAGAAGCAGCCCTGATGCACGTGAACATTTAGCAAAGTGTGACTGACAGGCATTCAATGCACTGGTGGCATAATTAGAAAACATGGCGACAGCCACATCTGTAAAAGCAAGCAATGAAAACAGCAGTCATTTAACCTCAGGAAAACAGAAAGTTGTTTCAAAAAAAGAGAAACTGCCATGCCGCATGACTTGATCCAACACCGAATTCCAGTGCAACCACTATGCTGGAAAAGTGGACCCCCAGACAACTCTATCATCATCCTCCCACCCCCACTGTCCCTCAGAAAACCCATCTGCAGACTTGTTCTCCATCCCCACCGCCCACCCGGGCAGTCTCCTGAAGCCTGGAAGTTCTCTTAACTCTGGATCATTCGTAGATCATAAAACATCTTTTGGTCCCAAGAACTCAGAGTCCCAAGAACAGTCTCAGTTTAGTAATTAAGATGTCCCGTCCAGATTAATAATCTCGACTCCAAGCTTCATTTACAGTCAGTCTGGCTCCTCCTCTCCCCACAGCTGGAGCCTGCCTGGGCTGGGGACCCTGGAGTAGGGTAAAGACAGGGTCCCTGTCCCCTTCTCTGTCCTCTGGCACGGCAGGCACAGCAGGAGTTCCCTTGGTTTGGATGCTCAGTGCCCACTCTGCTCTCCAGGGCCCCTTCTGTGGATTCCTGGGGGGAAGAGATCATGGAGGGTCCCCTGTGCACCTCCCACTCCCCACTGCATCCCATGCAGGTAGTAAGCCCTACCAGGTGGGCTGGGTGTGCAACCCACTGCCCTGCAGATCCCTTGGAAGACAGACTCTGTCCAGCAGCTAGTAGGAAGTTCACTATGTCTCCAGCAAGGGCTCCAACCCAGTCTTTTGACTTCTGTATGTTGGCATACAGCTCAGCCGCTCACTCCTCCAGCTTCAGGGGCTGTGCCTGCTCTCAGTGGTCCTCTCAGAGCCTCTCTCCCTTGAGCTATGTGAGCAGAAAGCATCTCCTCCCACCCATCTGGCACGAGCAGATCATGTCAACAACCTGCTCCAAAGGCGGCTCCTCTGGGCTCCTGCACCCCAGCCCTTCCACACCTCCCACGTGCAGATGAGTTTCAGCTCCTGAAGTTCTGCTGTGCAGCAAGGCGGTCAGCAAACACTGTCAATACCTACTGTCCTGGGGCTCAGCCAGACCAGGAGAACGGTTTCCACACTGCCACCTTGTACACACAGTCCCAGCTGGGCACTGGTTTAACCCAGGAAGCGAGATGCAACCAGGGCAGGAGGGCAGCAGGTGTAGTGCAGGTGGGTAAGACTAGGGGCGAGGAGTTCAGGAGCCTGAATCCTCATGTATCATGAGTCAGCAGGCAGAAGACATGAGGATGAAGTGTCATCCAGAGAGGCCTGAACCTGGCTCTGCCACTCCCCAGCAGCGTCAGCCGGGACACGCAGCTTTCCTCCTATAGGTCTGCTGCTTCTTCAGGGATGGTAACTCCTTCCTTGGGTTGTTGGGAGAATTAAAGGAACTGAGATGCACTGAGAGAAGGACGGGGCTATGGCAGGAAGCACTGTGGAAAGCCTACCTATCACTGCTTTCATTTTTTTCAAAACAAAAAAAAATTATTTATTTTGAGATATATGAAAGGAAATGCTAGGAAAAAGAAAAAAAAAAAAAAAGCTAGGAAGGCAGCAACTCCACAGATGTGGTGCCCCCTAGAGGTGGGCGTCTCGGCAGCTGCCCGGCGGGAGTATACAGGAATGGGAAAGGGGCTGTCTTTAAAACTCATCCTATTAGACTTTTAAATCTGCGTTTGGCGTTGTGCTAAAAATAAAATTTCAGAATGTTGATAAAACAGGCCACCAGAAACACTAACGGCAAACAATGGGGCATAGAGGATGAAGGAAATGACAAAGGACAACCTGGGAAACAACCATACAAAAAATTGCCTAATTTTTGTTTTGAAACCAGTGTTCAAACCTTATTAAAATAGCATATTCATAAAAAATTAGCAAGCATATGACATTAAAGCATTAACTCTCTAAACACACATTCAAAGATGTCAATTTTTTAATTTTACAAATAAAACATTCAGACCTCAACATAAACACCAATTTATAGAAGAGATGAGAACTGAGAATCCACCACATTCATCTTCAAATAAATGTAAAATAAAATGCTAGCCATGTCATTTCCACCTTCAGAGCAGGGAAGTAATTCTGAAACGCTGGCAATTGTGAAAATTAACACAACCCCAAAAGAGCCATGTGTAATGTGTGTTGAGTGTGACTGCCCTTCAGCCTAATAATTTTCACTTCTGGCAATCTCCTGGAGGATCACCAGAGATGTAATGCAGAGTGCTGCAGAAAGCCATTCACTGCAGAGTCAGCCTCATCAGGGACAGGCAAAAAGCCTCGGCACAAGACATGCCTGTGTCTGTAGCACATGAGGCCACAGCAGCCACCGGGCCACACGCGTCGCCCCTGGCAGTGGGAACAGGGGCAGGGAAAGAGCAGAGCCAGACTTTCCCCAAAGGACCTTCAGGTGTCTTCCAAACTTTGAACCATTTGAATGGATCACCTATTCAAAATAATTTCATAAATTTGATAAAATTTAAGATATTTTAAGTATTTTCAAAGAATTTTAGTCACATGGAGACAGTTTATTATGTTAGAATGTCAAGTTTAAAATATATACAAAAAGGGCAGACATTGTGGCATAGAGTGCAAAGCCACTGCCTGCAATGCCGGCATCCCATATAGGGGCCAGTTTGTGTCCCAGATGCTTCACTTCCGATCCAGCCCTCTGCTAATGTGCCTGGGAAAGCAACAGAAGATAGCCCAAGTGCTTGGTCCCCTACACCCATGTGGGAGACCCGGATGAAGCTCCGGCTCCTGGCATCAGCTTGGCTCAGCCCTGGCTGTTGTAGCCATTTGCGGAGTGAACCAGCAGAAGGAAGATCTCTCTTTCTCTCTCTCTTTCTCTCTCTCTCTCTCCCTCCCCTCCTCCTTCTCTCTCCCTCTCTCTGTAACTCTTTCAAACAAATAAATAAATCTATTAAAAACTACAAAAGCTTTGTATTCCAAACCAGCCCAATGGTACAGAAATAAATTAATATACAGGTTAAGCACAGAAAAAAAGGCTGAATGTAACCAAAATGGAAACAATGGTGACCACTGGGTGTTACTTCCATCTCTATAATTTCCAAATGCTCTACAGGAAGTATGTAGTACTTATATAAATGGGAAAAGTTGATGAATGAATTAAATTGTCTTTAAAGAATTAAGCTCCTCCCAAACAAGGTAGGACCAGGTATTTGTCGGAAGTCCGGAATCTTCAGGAACAAACGACTGTTCAGCCATTCCTGTCTAAGCAGTGGCACAGGCACCGTCGGGAAGCCCCACCTGTGTTCCCAGTCCCAGGGATGGACTTGCAGGAACCACCATAGGCTGCTTCCCTGCAGAGCCAGCAGAACGCACTCACCAGAGCCCCACCACTCAAATGCCAACTCCAGGAAGCCTGCTCTGACCTCTCTTGTCAGTGCGGTCCTGCAAACCCTTTGAGAGCAGGGAGGCCCTAGGACTCATATCTGCATTCCCAAAGGAACCCTGGCACGCTGGCCCCACCTCAAAGCCTGCCCTCTCAGCTGCATGATCCCAGGGCAGAGGCCCAGGACACTGAGCACCCCGGACTGGGTGAACAAATGACTACATTAAAGGACATTCCAGACTAGCACTGTGCAGCACAGCTTCCTGCAAAGACTGGACCAGCTCCCCCTGGGCACTTTCCAACAGGGTAGCACTAGCCCTAGGTTTCTACAGAGCATTTGAAATGCAGCTGGTATGGCTAAGAGTCCGGATTTTCAAACTTTATCTAATTATAACTAAATTTCAGCTTAAATAGCCCTAAGTGTACTTCTGGAAGAACACTTACACATCACAGGGTAGTTTGAAGTTGAACAAGATGATCCTTCAAAACAAAAACAAGGGCATCAGTTCCTGGCAACGCTTAATGAGAGATGGCTGTACGATGCCGAAAATGGCGAGACAGAAGAGGAGAGGACGAGGGTCCCCAACAGCCTCAGGACTCCCAGCTGCTGGGCCAAAATTAAACAATGGGAATTGACTGGTCTCACATCTCCCTAACAATCAGTGTTTCTACGTTCCGGGTGCACAGCAGCCAGAGCCAAAGACAGAATGGGAATGGGTAGCGCAAGCAGAGGCAGGAGGGATCCTGAAGACTTGCGCTTGGCTTATACTGCCCAAGACAGCACACAGCAGCTCCAAGAAGAAGGCTTAAGCAAGTGGGAACTGGCGACAAGTGTAAGAGGAGGCTGGCCCAGACAGTCCCCAGCCCCAGGCTCGCCTGTGCAGTCTCCGCCACCAGCATCCTGCAGAGAGCTGCTCTATAAACCCCAAGTTCCCATCTGGCCTCAGAGCCCCAGCAGCTGGCCACCATCAGAGCCCTCTCCCACCTCACATCTATGATTTTCCCCCAGCCTTGTGAGGGAGCTCGCAAACCAAAGTTCAGGGAGATTGTCTGAGGTCACTGGGCCGAGTCCAGTTGGAGTCAGGAGCCAAGGATAAGGTGGTGACACTGTAGGGATGGGACCCCAGTGAGCCTGGGAGGGAACCTGCAAAACCTACTCACCAGCTAATTTGTGAAGGCAAGAACTCAGTCCATGAGCCAAAACCAGTACCTGGAACACAGCAGGTATTCAATAAGTAGTGATAAGCCAACCAACCACCAACCAACACAGGTACAGCCTTCCAGTTTTCAGTACTGTCACACCCTCCTTCCCATGCCACATGCTCCTAGCAATTGCTCGGGAAGGGTTCATTCCTCCATTTTACAGGTGGGGAACTGGCTCAGAAATGGAGAGTCACTCTGGACTGCCATACTGAAAGTATGCAGCAGGGGAACATCCCAAGAAGCCGTGAATCCTGCTGCGGTCCTGAGTTCCTTCCACTGGCTGCACCATACTCCATCAGCTAGTCAGAGACACGTTCATCACAGACCCTGCCTCCAAGGAGCCACAGTCCTGGGGGCAAAAGCGGTGGCAAAGGGCAGCCAAAACACGAGTGGGGCAAGGCTAATTGTGGCCAGATACAGGTTCTTAGCTGAGACAAAGTGGTCAGACTGACCTCAGGCAGCCTAAGTCCACCAGCTCTGATGGGAGGCCCAGGAGGCGGTAAGATGTGAAGAAAGAGCAGGTAGACCTGCAGCTCCGACCTACCAGCTCCAGCACTTTGGCTGGGTCCCTGAGCCTCTCAGAACTCAGTGTTTCTCATCAATAAAAATGAGGATGATGATGACCATCTCACAAGAAGAAAAGAATTAGGGGTCAGCCTTGCGGCATAGCAAGTTAGGCTGCCTCCTGCAGCACCAGCATCCCATATGGACTCCGGTTCGAGTCCTGGCTGCTCCACTTCCCATCCAGCTCCTTGCTAATGTGCCTGAGAAAGCAGCAGAAGATGGCCCAAGTCCTTAGACCCCTGCACCCAACAGGGAGACCCAGAAGAATCTCCTGGATCCTCGCTTCGGCTTGGCCTAGCCCTGGCAGTTGCAGCCATTTGGGGAAGCAGATGGAAGATCTCTGTCTCTCTGTCTCTCTCTCTGTCACCCTGCCTTTCAAATGAATAAAAATAAATCTTAAAAAAAAAGTGAATAGGGGCCGGTGCTGTGGCTCAGTGGGTTAATGCCCTGGCCTGAAGTGCCGGCATCCCATATGGGTGCCGGTTCTAGTCCTGGCTGCTCCTCTTCCAATCCAGCTCTCTGCTACAGCCTGGGAAAGCAGTACAAGATGGCTCAAGTCCTTGGACCCCTGCCCCGTGTGGGAGACCCAGAAGAAGCTCCTGGCTTCTGGCTTCAGATCGGCGCAGCTCTGGTCATTGCAGCCAATTGGGGAGTAAACCATCGATGGAGGACCTCTTTCTCTGCTTTCTCTCTCTGATATTTAAAAAAAAAAAGTGAATAATTAAACGGCCTCATGTGACATCTACTCATAGGCTATTCCCCAAGCAGAAGCCACCGCTGCCCTACAGACGCAAGCCCCTTGGGAACTGCACCCTAGCCGAGGCAGGAAGAGTCCAGTGATCCATCAGGATGCCAGAATCCAAAGGCAACTCCCAACCCAATATACCAGGGTGATGGGAGGGGTCTGTGCCTCCCAATCCACCCCTCAGGCAAGTCCCCTCCCCATCCAGCTGGACTCAGAAACACAACCAGCTAAGGCGAGCATCTTGGGCTGTCTCAGGCCCAGGACCCATCCGAGTCGTGTTGAGGGGTAACCATGGTTCACTCTCCCCCAGCCCCCGGTGAGGACAAGATGCCAGTCAGTCAGATCTCACATCCACCACTGGGATGTGAACCTCCCGACTCCAAAGTTCTCAGTCCTCTAATTACAACAAGGGTAAGAAAACTGGGTACTGCAGTGTAGGCGACACACAGCAGCAGGCAGGACGAGAACCTAGCCCCAGCTCTGCCACCCCAATCAACCAACAGCAACACTCACCTCTATTACATACAGGCTGTGTGCTAGCCCCAAGCTACATGCTCTACAGGCTTCTCGCCACAATCCCTGTATCAATCCTCTGAGACAGGGATGATCACTTTACAGATGAGGAGACGGAGGCTCAGAGATCAACGAACCTGCCCAAGGTCCAATCAGCACTGTAATCAGAATCTGAGCCTAGTTCTCACTCCAAATGCCATGTGGTCCCCTTTACACCAGTGACATGGCCTCAGACTCTCAGGCCTCTCTTCTGCCCAATCGCATGATTTGGGCACAGCTCCACAGTTTACAGAGCCCTCAACGGTGCCCAGAGAGGCCAGGAAGCCGGAGTGGTCCCCTAGGTACTCGCCTACACTGCAGTGGGGATCTGGGACGTGGACACCAACCTCTACCCCAGCACCCGATCATCCAGCCCCCAGCTCAGCCCAGCTCAGCCTGAGCATCTTCATCCTAGAGAGATCTGCGTCACATGTGTAGTGACCACCAGTATCTGCTCTTGAAACCACACATGAGGCAGACATCACAGTGCCTGGGGCTATGCCTCCATGGAGGTCAAGCAGAAAATGCCCACAATCACAGCCAAGAGGCCACCTGCCAACCACACCAGCACGGTCATCGGGCCCCAGCTCCTCCGGCTGGCCTACAGCCTGGCAGCTCTAAAGGCCTGCAGCCAGCAGAGTGTGATCCCTAATGCCAGCTCTTCCCAGAAAGAAGGGCGGAGGGAAGCCCAGACAGGTGAGAAGACCTCATTATGATGAGCCCCCACGACAGTGCTAGCAACAGAATGTGACCGTATCGGGATGCGAGAACCTGTAAGCATTGACTGGAGTCCCCGCACACCGAGAGAGCTCACCATATGCTCAACCTTGTGGGAGAAACAGGAATCTCCTTCATAGTCTCCAGACTGTGAGTGCAGGGGCTGGGTGAGGCTCCATTCCAACCCTGCTGGACAACCACAAAGAGCCAGGCCTGTGCTGGGTATACGGGGTGCAGGGACTGGGCCCCCGCCCCTCGATATGACCAATGCTGTGGCAGAAAGCAGGATGGGGAGAGAGAGAGGCTTCTAGGAGGAGGCGGCAATTCAGTGCAGTCTAAAAGAATAAGTAGAATCAGAAAGGTGGAAAGGAAGGGAGGAGGAAAAACCCTCCAAGAGTTTCTGTTTCCCATTTACATGGTAACAAAAGAATAATAATCATTAGTACAACCCCAGCACTGAGCATTTATCATCCCTTTTTATGTCCCTTTGTAGGCACTTCTTGTTTTAATTCATTCCATCCTCGAAGCAGCCTTTCGAGATCACTATTATGATTATCCCCCATTCTATAGATAAGCACGCTGAGATGGAGGGGCAGGCACAAACTGGTGATTGGGAGTGAACTGGTTCATGAGTGAACCAGAGAATGGGAGATTTCTCTTTCTCTGTGTGTGTCTCTCTGCATCTAAATAAATAATTAAATAAATAGAATAAAAATTAAAAGAAATAAAAAGCATGTTGAGATCTAGAAATCTCAACAACTCACCTAAGGTCCCTACGTCAGCACATGCAGCCAGAACTCAAACCTGACAGCCTGGGTCCATGCCCATGGCCTCAGTCAGCAGCCTAAGGTGCCTCTCTGACACACTTCACGTCAGTCCACCTTGCACTGGACACCAGGGTACAAAGGTGAATTATTTGAGTATCGTTGTTCCAGAAGTGACTTAAGGAGGCACAACAAACAAAAAGCTCACAACTTGTAAGAAAAGGACACGCAAAGAGAAAATTCCAGGTCTAGGGCTGCACGCAGCAAGGAAAAGTCTACTGCTGCTAGGAATGAAGCAAAGCAGACACCAGCAAGAGGCACAGTGCACCTGCAGGCAAAGCCTTGATGCCAGCCCAGGCACTCAGCCTTCTCCCGTTGGCCAACTGAGTGCTCATCTACAAACCAAGCTGCAACTTCAGGAAAGTTTTGTGGCTTGTTTTGTTTTTTGTTTTTAGATTTATTTATTTACTTGAAAGGCAGAGTTAGAGAGAGGGAGACAGAGAGAGACAGATCTTCCATCTACTGGTTCACTTCCCAAATGGCTATAGGTGGCCGGGACTGGGCCAGAGCAAAGCCAGGAGCCAGGAGCTTAATCCAGGTCTCCCATGTGGGTGCAGAGGCTAAGCACTTAGGCCATCTTCTGCTGCTTTCCTATGCCATTAGCAGGGAGCTGGATCAGAAGTGGAGCAGCCAGGACTTGAACCAGAATCCACATGGGATGCCGCATCTCAGGTTGCAGTTTAACCCACAATGCCACAATGCCAGTCCCTCAGGAAAGATTTTCAAAGCATGTACCCAGGGCTAACTGTAAAACAAATCAATGTTTCTACCAAACAGTATATGCTGCTGTTGCTGATAAAATACAGATCTACTTAAAAATTTTTCTTTAAAATTTTATTTATTTGAAAAGCAGAGAGACAGACACAGATATCTTCCATGCCCTAGTTCATTCCCCAAATGCCTGTAAGAGCTGGGGTGGGGCCGGCACTGTGGTGTAGTGAGTAAAGCCATTGTCTGCAGTGCCGGCATCCCATATGGACTCTGTTTCGTGTCCTGGCTGCTTCACTTAGGATCCAGCTCTCTGCTATGACCTTGGAAAGCAGTAGAAGATGACCCAAGTCCTGGGGCCTCTGCACCCATGTGGGAGACCTGGAAGAAGCTCCAGGCTCCTGGCTTTGGATTGTTGTGGCCATTTGAGGAGTAAATGAGCAGATGGAAGACCTCTCTGTCTCTCCCTCTCTCTCTCTGTAACTCTGCCTCTCAAATAAATAAGTAAAATTTTTTTTATTATTTGACAGGCAGAATTAGTCAGAGAGAGACAGAGAGAGAGAGAGGTCTTCCTTCAGTTGGTTCACTCCCCAAATGGCTGCTACCACCGACCCGAAGCCAGGAGCCAGGTGCCTCCTCCTGGTCTCCAATGCAGGTGCAGGGCCCAAGCACTTGGGCCATCCTCCACTGCCTTCCTGGGCCACAGCAGAAAACTGGACTGGAAGAGGAGCAACCGGGATAGAATCCGGCGCCCCAACCGGGACTAGAACCCAGGGTGCCGGCACCACAGGTGGAGGATTAGCCTAGTGAACTGTGGCGCCGGCCCTCAAGTGGTGTCTTAACCACCACACCAAAGGCCCTCCTCTGGAAGAGCTCTCAGTTAGCAGATACCTAAACACAATAAAGTGTCTTCTCCATGGGCAGATACTGAAAGTATTAACTTCGGCCGCGGACCGTGCGTTTGTCCTATTCAGAAAATCTGGATCCCCCTGCTGTTGGGGGCGGGAGGTAGCAATCGTTTTAAAGCAAGAAGCCCTGAGCATTCGAGGCCTGGGGATTTTGTTCTCCATCCACCCCACACCCCCACCTCTCCAGGCCCCTCGATCTGTTTGAAATCCAGCATCTGAAGGCCCAAAGAGGAACGAGAAGCTCCAATGCCGAGATAGTCCCACAAAGCGTGCTACGTAAGTACAAATGACTGTTTGATCAATCATTGGCCTCAGCGTGGGATTTGGTTAGAATTAAAGCCATCTGGCCCGGGGTGGGGGGGTGGGGGGGGAGGAGACAAGCAGGCGGGAAAATGACCCACCCCCCTCCCCCAAAAAGCATTGTTAAAATATAACGGGGGCGAAAACTGAAGTCTCTGCTGTTATTTCAGCCTCAGCCACTTAATCCTTCAGCACATAAACCAACTTATTTTATGACCTTTTCCCATTAAAAAGTGAATCAGAAGACGCTGCCTTGAATTCAGACATCCCTGAAATACACTACTCATCCCTCCCCGCGAAATATCCTGTTTCATAAACCTTCTTCCAGATACTTGAAACTGCAGATCACTAAATGCCTAGCTTTAGGCATCTGACATTCCAGAGAATTAATATTTAAACTTATTATAGGAAAAAAGAATTGAGTTTGGTTGAAGCATGAAATATTTAATAGCGTCTCCAAATTAGAAACCCTATTTTGTTTCACACTGGAAATGCCAGCGTTATTACCTGGGCTTTGCACTCAAATAAGATAAAATGCACGGGCGGTCTCACGATTAAACAAGCAATTACAGCCGTCTTCTCCAGCGAGGGGGGCCAGGGAGACAGGTTTGGGGGAGTGGAAGCAATTGAGTTTCATTTTTACAATACACTTAAAATTATATTATCATTTGCTGCCTTTCTGCCTGCACTTGAGAGGGCTGAAGCTACCAAAAACCACCAAAAACTGTGTCAAAATCGGTGAATCCGTGAAGGCATGGTCACGGGCTCTTTCAGCCGACTCTACCACCAGCCGCTGGGCGAAACCTGGTAACTTTCTCTGCTCGCTGGGACAAAAGTATTAAGTGGTTTGGGATAAAAATTAAGCTTCAATTGACACAGTGGATCCTGGCAGCCTCTGCCGGCACGTGTAATTTATTTACAGGGTTGGAAAGTCGGCAAAATACATCATCAACTCTTATACAAACTTCTACTAGGTATTAAATACCCCACGCTCAGAGAAGGAATTCATACAGTCCAGCCGCGTTCCAAAATAAACCCAATCTCCGGCCCTCTGGAGAGCTTACAACAGCAAACGGGATCTGTATTTTTAAAGTCAGGTTTATAGTACTCCCCAGTTTCTTGCTAAAACCTATTTTCCAGCAAACCTGTTATTTAAAAACAAAAGCAACAATATCCAAAAGAGTAATCTGGTTACTGAGAAGACACAAATAGGAAGAAGCTGGGCTGTATCGCAGCCGGGCCCATCCCCGATGCTTCGCCACGTGCTCCTTCCAAGCACCGCGTCTGCACGTGAAGGGAAAAGCCTTGGACAGGACACACCCCTGCGGCCCGGTGGTTAGGAGGAAGAGGGTCCGTGAGCACTCACACACCCTCCTGAATGCGTGAGCAAGGCTCAGTCACAACCTGGTAGTGGGACCACTGCCTTCCTTAGGGGATCATCTGGCCCGCTCATCATCACTTAACACAAAAGTCCCACTTCACACAAACCCTCAGATTCAAACTGGATGCTGGCCTATCCCCTCTCCTGAGCCCTAGTCCATCACACCAAGAGCTTGACATGAAATAACTGTTTCATAGATGGCGGAGCCACCACGCTCAGGGAAGCACGTATTGTACAACCGGGTGTGGTGGGGATCAGCAGGCATTCGCACACTACAGGCATCTTCAGAAACAAAAGTAGGGACACTGCCACCTGGGCCTTGCCAAGTAACTTCCCCAAACTTGAAAGAAGGCTCAAATGGGGACTACACCCTGCAACACCCAGTGAGGAGGGGGAGCTGTGCTTCTCAGAAGGAGCTCCTCCTGGGGGGCGGTGTCCCTCCACAACCTGAGAGAGTCCAGCCTGAACCCCAGCTCCCTGAACACCCCGACTCAAAACGGAACCATTCTCCTCCCCTCATTCAGCAGCAGGGTAAGGACAGGGCCCTGATCCAGACAGTCTCCCCATACGATCCCTTCCACTCCAAGAGCTGGCCATCGGGGTCACCTGTCACCCCACTGCCTACCCCCGAGCTTGGGGCTCACTCAGCACCCTGCAGCTGCAGCCATAACCTCCCGGCTGGCTCTCGAGAGAAGTGTGCAGACCTGGGTGCAAATGGCAGGCTCCACTGCTTACCACCTGCTCCACCTCAGACAAGTCACCTAGCCTTCCCAAGTCTCAGTTCCCCGATGTGTACAGCTAGAACACCTCCTTTCTTCCCACGGCAGCATTCAAGCGTCTGGCTCCGCACAGGGCAGGTGGTCTGAAAGGTCAGGGGAGCTGCCTCTTCCCGTTCCTTCTGCTCGCCTTCCGCACTTCCGAGGGAAGGTCAAGTCCATAACCTGGCCCGAGACAAAGGCGGCCTCTCTCTACACCCTGGCTCCTTCCCAGCTTGGTCAGTGTAAGATCCCGGAGTCTCAGAGCACAAAGGGGCTGGGGGTCATCCCATCCAGCTGCTCCCCCTTTAAAGATGGAAAACCAAGGCTCAATGCAAAGGGCACGGTCCACATGCATCGGAGCTGTGTGGTGGTACATGTGCTTGCTCCAGGCAGGCCCGACTGTAACCACCAAATAAATTCAGGCCGCACAGGAAATGCGTTACTCAGTTAACAGACTGAAGCTCTCCTCTCTCTCGGTGCATCTGACTCAAACGCTGCCTTGAAAAACACAGCTCGTAATGCTAACACGATCCTCCTCGATCCGCCGGAAACCTTCTGAAGGAGTAACCCTTTGGAGTTGAAGGGGAAGACGGGAAAGAAGAAAGCAGATGCTCTGAGTGACTTTCAGCTGTTATGACCACTGGGCGAAGCTGTGCTCTCTCCTCCCCCAGCCCAGCCCAGCCCAGCCCTCTGTTTTCTTTCAGTTTCTTATAAATAAGACTTTGGGAGACCAAAGCAGCCACAAAGCGTCTCCCCCTTTTCTGTTTTCCTTACTCAGTAACTCAGCTGTCAGTCCTGCAACTTTGCGTCCCATGCCGAAAGCCGGTTTTTTTTTCATTGTGAACTATTAATTTGGGCAGCACTGTTGATAAACAAGAAGTCTGTTTTTAAACCGCTGGGATCATTAGCACAGGGTAGGCGACCAGCACAACTATTTCAGGACAGGAGGCCGTCTTCTCCCCTGCCCTGGATCACAGCTGTGCGCTGTGCACAGTGCAGGAGGATTTTCCAAAGCCCACTGCTGAGTTTGTTTCATTTCTTCTCCCCTTGCACTGAATGTCTTTGTTTCTTAAACACACCCTACTAAAAGAAACAACACAACTCTCCAGGTCCAAACTAATTGTAACTCAAATCTATATTAGGAAAAAAAAAAAAGAGTCACTATTATTTAACTTTGAAAATCACAGACATAAGGTGAGGTTGTTGACATACGGCAGTATCGGCTTCAAAACGGGAATTCTCTTCCAAGAACATGGAGAGATGGAAGGGAAATTATCCTCTTTATCCAAAAGTCACAGCTAGCCACAGTTGCTGGTCAGCTTCCAAATAAAGTCTGTTTATTTGTTTGTTGTTTGTTTTTTTTTAAACCCCTCCTCCAAACTTTGGTTTTTCCCCTCTTCTAGGATGCTGGCCAAACTTGACGAAATAAAACCGAGGAAAATGATGATAATTATGCAACATTCAGAACAAAGAATATATTTTTTAAATGATTCATTGTGCACTTACGCCTGTAATGGGATTTTAATGCACTATAAAAATAAGTGTGCTGGCCCCCTTAGCTTCTCACGCAAATGAGACGCAGGGAGATGAATAACTCGAGATGGAGTAGATTCTATTTCATCCAGAAGGAAAGTGTGAGAAAACCACGACATATAAAGAAATCTGCATTTTTAAAGTCACAGATGAAGCAACACAGCCCATCAATACTGTTCCACGGCTAAGAGACTCTGCCCGGTACAGGTACAAGACTGAGAAACAGGGAGCTCCAAATTAGGTGACGATCTCGTGTGATGTCCCCTTTCCATTCTGCCCGCCAAGCCTCAGCAGCTTCCAGAGGGCTTGGGAGGCAGGAAGGGAAGAGAAATTCTAGCCGCACAAGATTCTTAGGGAATCTTTGGGAATTATATTTCCGCTACATGTCTATAAAAGAAGTGTTGGATCCATAACTCTCGCGAGTGTAGACGCAGCATGTTCCTGTCTCGTCTGGATCCCCACACACATACTTGTGTCTCTCTTTGTCTCACCGAGCCCGGCATTTGGCCTGCAGGTTTTTCTCCCCCCTATTTGAAACCTCAAGCACCAAAAAAATTTGGATCTGATTATTTCCGGATCACAGGACCAGCACTTTAAAATGGATGAAATGCAAGCAAATTGCCCACCAGAGCCGGAGGGGGGAAATGCTTTAAAAATAACTCATACCTTTCTATTACAGATGCGCTGGGCTCGCAGAGGCCTTCTCCAGAACATCACAGTGGCTTCTGACTGAGGCGAAGAAGGACCAGGCAACACCACCAGGCCATCACACCTCACCCTCCACACCGGCCAGACACCCATGCACACAGTCTACAATTGCTTTCTTTCTTTTCTCTCTCTCTCTCTCTCTTTTTTTAAGGACCAGCTTTCTTCACAGTTACAAGTTTACTCTTTGGCATTTACAGTCACGTCATAGCCACTGATTTTATGAATGGCAGAGTTCCTATTTGTCCTGATGATCAACCTTTTTTGCCAGGAAAAGTGGTAAAAAGGGTCCAGTGAGCCTCTCTGATTTCAATAGTGACCTCATTATCTGGTGTGGTCTGGGAACAGCAGTTCTGGATGAACAGAAATCACTGGGTAAACTGCAGAGATTTCAAACTCCAGCAAAGATACTACTTACCAATTTCCACAGGTTCAAGACAGGAAAAATACCAACAGCAAAAATATTTTTAAATTCTCTGGGAACATTCAGAAGGTCTTCTTTGTGAATACCAGCTCTCAGCCAAGGTACAAGTTGTGGAACCAGAATCAAATATTTGGAGCTGGAGCCTTGGAAACTGCCACTTACTCTCCATGGCTGTGAGCAAATCCCCAACTCTCAACGTCTTCATCTGTATCACGGGAGCCACATTCATCACGGCAGTTTCTGCCCAGCTCCTCAGGGAAGGCAGAGCACTTCTCCGCGTGTCCCCTCAGAGGAGCCCACGAGGGGCAGCTGAGGAGGCGGACGTGTGCGGTCACACACTCTGCATACCGTAAAGCCCTGTGCGCAGAGAGCAGGCGTCGCGGGGCCATCGCCGCAAGGCTGTCAGCCCACACCAAGCCCAGATGTTTACCTTCTTTCCTTGTCAGGACTTATAAAAGCAGAGTGTCGGGTGTTTAATAATAAGGAAAAAAACTGCAGCATCTGGCAATTCGGCCTTTCCAGCTGTTTGGAATCTGGATAAATGGGCCCCTGCCATAAACAGATCGTGATTCTTATTGTAAATGATGACGATGCTCATCCCCGGTGCCTCCCGACTCTAGATCTGGAAACACACAGGACCCAAACATTAACAGGTAAGCCGCTGGAGCCGAGAACTCACTCGCTTCCTCGGCACAGGGTCTGTCTGCGGCAGAAGGCAGAGGCAGATCACCTGCAACCTGACTCCAGATCAGGCAGCACTCCGGACCTCTCCCTGGTCACAGAGACCTGAAGCGCCACACCTCTCAGTGTGCCCTGGCTAGTGCACCAGTGACGGAGCCCTTCACCTTCAACACCACAACAATCAAACCTTTCTCCCTCCTCCACCTCCTCACCTCAGGCATCACTGACCCTGGCATGGCGCCTTCCACAAATTAATAAAAGTGACCCCTTCCATCTTTTTAGTTTATAAAGCATTCTGACAACCCCCATTCTAGTCACCTGCCATACCTGTTGTGCAAATGCAAAACCAGAGGTTGACAGTGTTAGACACTCACAAGCATCATCTAAGACTATCCAGGCACTGAGGGCACACTTCTATCCTCTTATTTTTCACTGATGCTCTCACGGCTCATGATAAATTGGCAAATGAGGGAACAAGGGCTCAGAGGAATGAAATAACTTCCCCCAAGGTCCTACAGATCATCGGGGTAGGGTCTTAGCATGTCCAGAACAGTCAATAAATATTTTTCAATTGGTATTTCTGTTTGCCTGTTTCAAATAAGCGTGGAGTTAGACACCAAACATTCAAAGGGCTGCATAGTTTGGGGAACACTTTGGTGGGGGCGGGAGCAGCAAGAAGGTGCCATTTCCTTTGAGCATTTTTCAGAGGGCTGCTGGGAAAAGCTGGTTTCGTCTCCGTGTGCGTGGTGGTTGACCTCGAGGAGCCCGCTGCAGTGACTTCAAGGCAGGGTCAGAGACGTCTCCAAGCCAGGTCCCTAAGCCACCTTTTCCTCCCCAAACCAGGTTACGCCAGAACTCTGGCCTGCACCACCCATGACCGGCTAAGTGACCTGTGACACATCCCACACTCCCCCACTCTCCGGCCTCGGCTTCCCCACCCCTCACTTTTCCCTCCCACCTCCTCCCCAGCCTCACCTGGAGACCCTGAAGAAAACTGTTTTGATGTCTCCTGGCAAAAGCTTAACCAGAGAGACCAGCTAGGGTACAGAAAAAGCAGCTCTTTCTGTAACCGCTTTTTTCTCCTCTCCTCTCCAAAAGCAAGCCTGACTTGAAGATCTATCCTGGACGTGGGCTGGGGGGAGGTGTGGCTAAAAATAACCGGGACTTGGGGGAACGGAAGTGGAAGAGGGTCCACAGAGCACGCAGAGGAAAGGTCTCTGGGCACAGCGTGGAGCAGGGGTCCGCAGAGACCTCGTCTCCAGACGGCAGCCGTGGTTCTCTCGCAGCCGGAGTGTGGCAGGGGTCTGGTTGAGAGCACGTGCAGAGCGGGCAGCATGCAGGCCTCACGCCCAGCCCAGCCCGGCCGGCTGCAGCTCCTCTCCCGCCTGTATTCCGGCAGCAGCATTCTGCAGGAGTCTGCCCTATCTATCCTTCTTAAAAAGATCTCTATCTCTTGGAGAAGGGGCTGACATTTAAAACAAGGAAACAAGAAATAACTCTGTGGTACAAAGGCAGGTGTTTTCTTAAAAACATGAAACAGTCAGTGTTTACTGCATTTCACCAACCCTGGAATGGGGGAGTTGGGAGCTGCTAACCCACGAGGTGCTGTCTTTCTAAGAGCAAGCCCTCCTACCTTCCAAAGTGGCTGGGCAGATGCTAGGGGGATGATAACTGTAACCATAAAACAAAAGCTGTTGCTTTTCCTTGAGAACCGGCTGGAGAAGAACCAAAAGGTCCCAAAGGTGGACTGAATCAACCCCCACAGCCTTGCTTTCTCCCAAAGGAAAAACAGGAGGAGGGGGAAGCATAGCACCTTAACAATTTCTCCAATTTCTGGTTAATTATCTGTCAGCGTGAAACTTATAAATGATGGTTCAATAATTATTAACTGCAATGGGATGAGCACTTGCTCACGAGAACCCCAGCAGCAAGGCTGACTTTGAGCCCGCTGGCCGTGCTGGGGCCTGAGGCTTACCAAGCCCGAGCCCGAGCCCGAGCCCGAGCCGGAGCCCCAGCCTCACTGGAGAGGAGAAGAAGGTTCCACAACACCACTTCCAGCCAGCGCCTGTGATTCCGCAGCACCCGGAGCTGAAAAGCCGCTTCCAAGTCAGGGCTGGGTCAAGGTAGATTCGGAAAATGTTCCAACAGGAGTCCCGAAACCGTGGGTATAATTAACTCCTCCCTTGACAGAATGGGAAACAGGTCCTCAGAGGGGAGGGCGCTTGCTAAAGAGCCTCTGGTTTTGGTTATTTAAGGAGACTGGACTCCTTCAAAGCAGGCCCTCAGCCGCTCAGGAGGAGCCATCTGACACAGGAGTTGTTACTCACTGGAATATGTAATAAAATTTTGACACAACTTTCATCAAAAACATACAGAAGCCAAACTGTGTAATCCGAGCTTTCCATACGCACACTTCCCCCAGAACAGGCTTATTGAGTTTAAATTAGATGCTTCCTAGCGCAGGCATAGTTTCGGACCGGCAGGCGAGTCCCAAACAACCAGAGAGAAATGGAACACAGCGAACGAAGCTCCCCCACGCCCGCGGCCAGGCGCATCGGCGGGGCTGGACTCACCCTTCCCGGCGGCGGCGGCCTTGGACGGGCCGTAGTCTCTGGGGCTCCGCGCCCGGAGGAGGTCGTGGGCACGCGGCGGTGGCGCAGGCGGCCGGGGCATCAGGTCCCGCGGGCCCCCATCGCCGCAGCCGCCGCTGCTGCCGCCGCCGCTCGCGGGGACCCTGAAGGCCATGTGCGCGCCGAGGCCGGCGGGCCCGCGGCCGGGCGCACCGGGGGCCTCCTTGGGCCTCTTGTCCGAGAGTGCCTCGGCCACCTCGCAATGCATGGCGCGGGAGCGGGCAGCGCCGCCGAGGGTCGCGCGGGGCTCCTGGGGAGGGGAGACAGCAACAGGCGCGTCAGAACGCGGGAAGCGGACTCTCCGTCCCGCGCCGGGCCGGGGAGGTCACCGCCCTCGGTTACTCCTCGCCTCTGGACTAGGCTAACGCCACCAAGCCTACCTCGACCGCAGCTCGAACCCACCTGACCCCAGGGACAAGTCCCTTGGTCGTCGCAGAAGCGGTTTTCGCTGCCTTCCCAGGCGCGCTGGGGACCCTGTCACCCGCCGCTACCGCGCATCCCCGCGGAGCCGCTACGCTCTCCCGCGCAAATCCAGCCCTCTTTGGACGAATGGCGAAACTGAGGCCTGCGGCGTGGAGCGCGCTTGTCCAGCGTCGTCCGGAGGGACAAGGAGCTGGCGGCAAGGAGGAGTCCCCGAGCAAGGCTCCGGCGACGCCGCGGAGGTGGCTCCGCAGGGGTCAGCGGCTGCGCGCCTCCAGAGGCCGCGGACCGAGTACACGGGGACCCCGGGCGAGATTCACCCGCGACTCCGCGAGCCCGGAAAACGGGACCCCGAGGAGGAGTGCTCACTCCCGGACGCGAACGCAGCACGCGCACCCCGAGACACATGCCCAGCGCATCTGAGCAAAGGAGCCCGCCGGCGCGCGCAACTCGCATGAGGCCCGGGAGGCGCAAAAGCCCGCTCCCACGCACAGCACACGCCGCGCCGATGCTCGGCGGGACGCGCCACGCCACTCACCCGCTCGGACGCTCTGCCCCGCGCCGTCTCGTGCGCTGGGCACCAGCGCGCCTCAGCGTCGGCGCTCGCTTTCATCACCCCTGAGGGGGCGGGAGCTGGGGGCCAGGGGGCCCCTAAACTCCCCTTGCTCCTCAGCGCTTCCCGCGCCGTCCAAACCCGACGCGAGCGTCGCTCGGACGCCAGCCCCGCGTCTCGGCCGCGGCGCACCGCCCCCCTCCCAGACGTGGGCCGCGCCCCTTCTCACCTCGCCGCGGCCTCTTCAACTCGCGGGGCGCACGGCTCCGCGCGCCTCCACTGGCGCCGCAACCCCCGCCGCCGCCGAGTACCGCGGGCAGCACCCCGGGCGGCAAAGGCGGGCCCAAGGCTGCCCGACAGCGTCTCTGGCCACTGGCTTGCAGCGGCCGCCCCGCCGAAGCCAATCGCGGCGCGAGGGCGGGGCCTCCTCGCCAGGGGGCCTGGGCGGGGCCGGCGCGGGGCCGAGCGGAGGATTTGACAGGCGGCGGCCGGCAAGAGCCCTGCGCTGCCCGCCACCTTCGGGCCACCGAACCGGGCCGGACCGTAGGGAGGCGTCGCGGGCGGGAAAAGCCAGACACCATCGGGTGAGGTGAGCTGGCCGGGCGTCCTGACCGCGGGGCTCAACTCGACTGGGCCCCCGCCTCTCCGGGCGGCCCGGGCTGAACCAGTCCCCTGGTGCCGACTCGAAGTTTCTCCGCGGTCAGACCAGAGCGGCGATCCTGGCGACGCGGAGCGAGCAGGCCGGGCGGCACTGGACGCGCGTGCCGGCGGGTGCAACCCGCTCCCAGAGAGCCGCACCGGCCCCCTAGCAAGTCGGCGGGAAGGCTAGCCCTGGCCCCGGGGCCTCCCAGCCCGGCTCTTACGTTCTTGCTCTTGGGGTAAGTGTCTTCCATCGGCAGTCCGGAGCTAGCGGGTCTCGGACTCCTAAACTGAAATACAGAGAAGTTTCCAGTTGCCCCCGTCTAGGGAGTAGGGCCCAACTCTTGGGTTTTTATCAAGCTCCAGGGAGACCTTTACGGCCCTGGGGCGGGAAACTCACTCGTGTACCCGGTGAGCCTGCGTTCTGGGCCCTCCCTACGAACTGCAGGTTCTCAGGGGGGCCTGCCCGACGTGTTGGGAGAGCACTGGGCACAGAGCAAGTGGGCTGCACAGCAGTACGTGGCTGGAAGCGGCGGCTCGGTTTCCCTCTCTAAGCCAGTTTCCGCCTGTCTCTGGGGATGGGGTCCCAGGGCTCCGGAAGAACCATCTCTGAATGTCTGTGTGCCTCCCGCTGTGCGCCGCTTGCTGGTGTGCTGAGCTGCAAGGGGCCTGCTGGCTTCTTGTTGTGGGGTCTGGGCTCTTAGGCCTTGGTTTCAGGTTTAAAAATGTACATGGAGCCCATTCTTAGCACGGGGTTGTACACAAACAAGAGACCTGAGCAGCCTCCCTGGAATCTTGCAGGAAAAACCAGCATTTTAGAAGCACAAAAATTATAAAACTTTATTTTCTATAACTTGTTAAACCCAGTATCTTATAGTTAGAGAGGATTAATGGTAGGAAGCACCTTGGCGTTCTGGGAGACCCAAGCTTGCTTTCAGAGGAGAGAGGATGTGCTGGGCCTGCAGCCATGGAGTGGGGCAATGCAGGGCTGGCACCAGAACCTGGTTTCCTGGCTCCTCGTCCAGGGCTCTTCCTGCTATACCACCCCGGCTGTCAACCGACCATCCCCTTAACACACAAGCCAGGAACCATGTCGGGCATCTCAAAGGTCTCGTGTTTGGACTGGAGACTGGTGCCACTCTTTGGGCAGTAGGGGAGAGGCAAAGAGCAAGAGTAGCTCACCAATGCCTCTAACACACCGCTAGGTGCCTGCACATCCCTGCCCCACCACCCCCAACACACACACACACACACACACACACACAGCACTGAGAGTGTGGTGCAGACCCTGAAAACAGTTGCCGACTAAGTCATGTGGGTGCGCAGCAAAGGCTCTGCAAATGTCCACATGCAACCACAACTCATTCAGTGATTCTTTCCTGAGCACCTGCCTGGGCCAGCCCCAGCCCTGACCTAGACACACACAGCCCCTGCTTTGCCTGGGTCAGCTCGCGGGGTTGCCCCACCATGATAATAGGTCTATGAAGCCTGGCTCAGCAGTTGGTTGTTCTGCTCAATACAGTCGACCTGCTAAACGCTGCAGATGGAGGCACTCTTGGGGGAATAAACTGAATCCAGTGGGCATACGCATTTTGTCCCTGGAAGGAAGCACAAAAACTGTTAACAGTGGTTAAGGGAACACAGGGCCCTTAAGTGTTTACACTTTTCTGAACTGTTTGTATTTTCTGACAATATATATTATCCTCTCTCCCTTTCAACAGGGTAAAAGTTATTGGAGCAGTGGGATTATGGGCTGTAATTTTCTTTATATTTGTTCGTCTTGAAATAAAAGTTATTAATAATTTAATTGTTAAGAACGACACAAAACCAAACCAAAAGTGCTTCTCCTTTTATCAGACCAGACAATCCTGTGTGCTCTCTTAGTAACCCGCATTCCAACTTCAACTCTGTTGCACAGCGGTCCCACATACAGTCTGTCTACTGCATAGCTTCATCTGGACCCAACAGCAAAAGCAGACCCTGTTTTTTTCTTCTCTAACTTTGCTCCTGAATCCTGTGTTCCTGCCTGAGTGAATGGTCCCATTTACTCACTTGGCCAAGTCCCCCAGCTCAAAAATCTACAAGTCATCCTAGGCCCCTCACCTCCCACACTCCAGTATATGATTTTTTGTAAAGATTTTATTTATTTGAGAGATAGAGTTATAGACAGTGAGAGGGAGAGACAGAGAGAAAGGCCTTCCATCTGCTGGTTCACTCCCCAGATGTCTGCAATGGCCGGAGCTGAGCTGATCTGAAGCCAGGAGCCAGGAGCTTCCTCTGGGTCTCCCACGCGGGTGCAGGGGCTCAATCGCTTGAGCCATCTTCCACTGCCTTCCAGACCATAGGAGAGAGCTGGATCAGAAAGGGGCAGCCAAGGCCAGAACCCACGCCCATATGGGATGCCGGCACTGCAGGTGGAGGATTAACCTACTGCGCCAGAGCACTGGCCCCCAGTATATGATCTGCCATAAATCCAGTTAGCAGCCCCCTTCTGTTCATCATCACATTTCTTCTCAGGCCTCCTCCATGCCTCCATCCTCCTCCTCTTCCTAGTTACTCATTTTTTCCACACCAGTCTCCCTGTCAGTCTCTAAAATTCAGACCTGACCATGGCACTTCCCTCTTTAACAGCTCCCAGTGGCCGTCTAGATAAAGTGGAACCATTGTCTCATCCTACCCTCAGCCCTCCTCTGTAGTCTTCATCTGCAGCCCAGAACACGCCTCTCTGCATTCACAGCTTCGTATGTGCTGTTTCCTCTGCTAACCTGTCCCCCTCTTCTCCCCTCCGCATTCTCCTTCCTCGGAATCATTTATTTATTTATTTATTTGACAGGCAGAGTAGACAATGAGAGAGAGAGACAGAGAGAAAGGTCTTCCTTTGCCGTTGGTTCAACCTCCAATGGCCGCGCGGCCGGCGCGCTGTGGCCAGCGCACCGCACTGATCCAATGGCAGGAGCCAGGTACTTATCCTGGTCTTCCATGGGGTACAGGGCCCAAGTACTTGGGCCATCCTCCACTGCCTTCCCGGGCCACAGCAGAGAGCTGGCCTGGAAGAGGGGCAACCGGGACAGAATCTGGCGCCCCGACCGGGACTAGAACCTGGTGTGCCGGCGCCGCTAGGCGGAGGATTAGCCTAGTGAGCTGCGGTGCCGGCCCCTCGGAATCATTTAACACCCAGCTCGAGTGTTACGTTTTCTGGAAGCCTCCCCTGAACCCTCTTCCTGCACACTCTCACAGCCCTCTCCTCTTCATTCTATCTCCGGATTACTTTGCTGGTCTGAAACGCCTGTTTAACCACCTCAGTCCACCTCTGGACAGAGCTCTGTGAAGGCACTGCCAGCCCTTTGCCTTTGTATCTCCCAGAGCTGGAAGAGACTCTGGCACAAAGTCAGCGTTGGTAAATGTTTGCTGAGTGTTGATTGAATTATTAAAGATTGACCACGTCTTCATTTGCTTACCTGCATTTCCAGCTAAGTTCTTCACTACACTATGGAGACCTCTCTCCTCACCATCTTTGTCCAGGAGTGTAAGCGTGCACCCAGCAGATGGATGAGGCAAAAATGCACATCTCTGTACCTGAGATCTCCTTGTCCTAGAGATGGGAGGACGAAGGAACAGAGGTGGCGGATGTTACACTGCCCCTGTTCCTTGCGTCAGAGGAAGAGGTAACGTTCACCGGGAAACCCGGTACCATGGCTGACACTCTCCAGGCGATCTCATTTGATCCTGCCAACAGCTTTGTGAAAAAAAGTTGTCATCCTCATTTTATAGGTTGAAAAAAAAAGTTCCAGATTAAATGATTCTCACAGTTTTCACAGTCAAGAGTGTCTGCCTTCCATACACCTATGGTCAGCTTTTAGCAAGAATGTTATTTCCACTTATTGAATAAAGATAGTCTCTTCAAAATAATGGTACTGGGGCCAGTGCTGTGGCGCAGTAGGTTAATCCTCTGCCTACAGTGCCAGCATCCCATATGGACACTGGTTCGAGTCCCAGCTGCTCCACTTCCGATCCAGCTCTCTGCTATGGCCTGGGATAGCAGTAGAAGATGGCCCAGGTGCTTGGGCCCCCACTTCTGCATGGGAGACCCAGAAGGAACGCCTGGCTCCTGGCTTCGGATAGGCACAGCTCCGGCCGTTGCGGCCAATTGGGGAGTGAACCAGTGGACGAAAGACCTTTCCCTCTGTCTCTCCCTCTCACTGTCTGTAACTCTACCTCAAAAAAATAAATAAAATCATTTTTAAAACTTAATGGTACTGAGACACCTGGATATCCATATGAAAAAGAATGAAGTCAGGCTCCTGTCTCGCATCATATATAAAAAGTAACTGAAAAATAGAGCAACAACCTACATATAAAAGCTAAAACCATGACACACTTAACAAGAACACACTTAACAAGGGAAAATCTTTTCGACCTTGGATTTGGCAGATCTTTAAAACAACACCAACAACATGAGCAACCAAAAACTAGTTAAATTGGACTGCACCAAAATTCACAGCTTTTCTGCATTTATGAAGAGAGTAAAGCAAGAGCATGCAGAACTGGGGGGAATGCATGTGAAGATAACATCTGATACGAGTCTAGTATGTGAGATATAAAAAGAACTCTCATGACTCAACAACAAAAAAAACAATTTTTACAAATGGGAGAGGGGGTGCCACTGTGGCACAATGGGTCAGGCTGCCGCTTGGGATGCCCACGTCCCATCTCAGAGTGCCAGTTCAAATCCAGGCCACTCTGCTTCTAACCCAGCTTCCTGCTAATGCACCCTAGGAGGCAGCAGACGGTGGCTCAAGTGCCCCTGCCACCCACATGGGAAACCCAAGTCGAATTCTGGACCCTTGATTTTGGCCTGATCAAGCCCTGGCTGTTGTAGGCATTTGGGGAATGAACCAGCTAATACAAGATTTCTTTTCTTTTTTAAAAAAGATTTTGTTTAGTTATTTGAGAGGTAGAGTTACAGACAGTGAGAGGGAGAGACAGAGAGAAAGGTCTTCCTTCCGTTGGTTCACTCCCCAGATGTCTGCAGTGGCCGGAGCTGAGCTGATCTGAAGCCAGAAGCCAGGAGCTTCTTCCTGATCTCTTATGCAGGTGCAGAGACCCAAGGATGTGGACCATCTTCTACTGCTTTCTCAGGCCACAGCAGAGAGCTGGATTGGAAGAGGAGCAGCTGGGACTAGAACCAGCGCCCATATGGGATGCCGGCACCGCAGGTGGAGGATTAACCTACTGTGCCACCATGCCGGCCTCACAAGATATCTTTCTGTCACTCTGCCTTACAAATATATGAAAATAAATAAACTTTTTTTTAAATAATGGTGTTTCATATAAAAGAAAAAGACAAAGGATTTGAATAGTCATTTCTTTTTTTTCTTTTCTTTTTTTTTTTTTTTTTACAGGCAGAGTGGACAGTGAGAGAGAGAGAGACAGAGAGAAAGGTCTTCCTTTTTGCCATTGGTTCACCCTCCAATGGCCTCTGCGGCCGGCGCGCTACGGCAAGTGCACCGCGCTGATCCAATGGCAGGAGCCAGGTACTTCTCCTGGTCTTCCATAGGGTGCAGAGCCCAAGTACTTGGGCCATCCTTCACTGCACTCCCTGGTCATAGCAGAGAGCTGGCCTGGAAGAGGGGCAACTGGGACAGAATCCGGTGCTCCGACCGGGACTAGAACCCGGTGTGCTGGCGCCGTAAGACGGAGGATTAGCCTAGTGAGCCGCGGCGTGGGCCCTGAATAGTCATTTCTTCAAAAAAGATACACAAATGGCTGATAAACTTGAAAAGATATTCAACATTATTAGTCATTAGGGAAATGCAAATCAAAACCACAAGGAGATTTTACTTCATACCCAATAGGATAGCTATAATTAGAAAAAAAATGAGTGTTGGAGAGGATGTGGAGAAATTGGAATCTCTCATACATTGCTGGTGGGAATGTAACATGACTCAGCTGCTATGGAAAACAGTTTGATTTCTCAAAAAGTTAAGAACTGGGGCAGCCATCGTGACACAGTGGGATAAGCAAAGATGGAAAAGACCAAATCAACCAGAAAATGAGATGTGATGAGGATTACTAATGAAATACCCAGCTTTTCCCATCATTTCTACTCTTCATCTTACAACTCAAAGACACTCCTGTAAAAACAAAACCCTGAAGACTCCCAGTTTGGAACACAGACTGAATGCTTTCCCCCTAAGAATAAGAATATCTGCTTCCACTATTCCTGTTCAACAGCATACCGAAGTCCTAGCAAGAAAAAGAATAAAATGATTGCAAAAGAAGAAATAAAACTGCCCACTGGTTTATGATACGATTGTCTATGTAAAAAAACTCATGGAGGAATCTACCAAAACAAATCTACTAGAACTAATAAATGAGTTTATTAAGCTTACAGGATACAAATTTAATATTTAAAGACCCATTGTATTTACATGTACTAACAAAAACGAATAAGAAATTAAAACTTTGGGGCTAACGCCAGTGCCATGGCACACTAGGTTAATCCTCTGCCTGCGACGCTGGCATTCCTTATGGGCGCTGGTTCGAGTCCCAGTTGCTCCTCTTCCAGTCCAGCTCTCTGCTGTGGCCTGGGAGGGCAGTGGAGGATGGCCCAAGTGCTTGCTTGGGCCCTGCACCCTCATGGGAGACCAGGAAGAAGCACCTGGCTCCTGGCTTCGGATCGGCGCAGCTCTGGCCATTGCAGCCATTTGGAGAGTGAACTAATGGAAGGAAGACCTTTCTCTCTCTCTCTCTCTCTCTCTCTCTCTCTCTCTGTCTCTCTCTCTCTCACTGTCTGTAACTCTGTCAAATAAATAAAATAACACTGTCAAATAAATAAAAAAAAATTTAAAACAAAAACTTTGGGGTTGGTGCTGTGGCGTAGCTGGTAAAGATACTGCTGCAGTGCCAACATCCCATATGGGTGCCAGTTCAAGTTCTGGCTGCTCCACTCAGATCCATCTCCCTTCTAATGCACCTGGGAAAGCAGAGGAAGATGGCCCAAGTGCTTGGGCCTCTCCACTCATGTGAGAGACCCAGATGAAGCTCCTGGCTCCTGGCTTTTGTCTGCCCTGGTCATTTCGGGCATTTGGGGAGTAAACCAGCGAATGGAAGATTTGTCTCTCTGCCACTGCCTCTGCCTCTCCCTCTCTGTCACTCTACCTTTCAAATAAATAAATAAATAAATCTGAAGAAGAAAAGGAGAAGGAGAAGACCTAAATATATAAAAAGGTATGCCATGTTCAGAGTTTGGAAGACTCAGTATTCTTAGGATGTCGGTTTGCCCCAAATTAATCTATAGATTAATATACAGTTCCCTTTTTTTTTTTTAAGATTCAATTTGTTTACTTGAAAGGCACAGTTAGAAAGAGATCGTCCATCTGCTGGTTCAGTCCCCAAATAGCTGCAACAGCCAGGGCTGGGCCAGGCCGAAGCCAGGAGCCCGGAGCTTCTTCCTGGTCTCCCACATGAGGGTAGGAGCCCAGGCACTTGGACCATCTTCCACTGCTTTCTCAGGCGCGTTAGCAGGGAACTGGATCAGAAGTGGAGCAGCCAGGAATTGTACCAACATCCATATGGGATGCTGGCATCCCAGGCAGCAGCTTTACCTGCTACGCCACAACATCGGCCATCAGCCTCTCCACAGTTTCAATCAAAATCCCAGAAGAAGTTTTGGTAGAATTCAACAGGTCAGTTCTGCCAATTATTTTGAAAGGCAAAGGTACTAGAAGGGCAAAAACAATTTTAAGAAAACAAAGTTGGGGAACTTTCCACCTGATTTAATTTAAAACTTACTATAAACCTGTAGCCATCAAAGGGCCGGTGTTCTGAAGCAGCAGTTTAAGCCACTGCTTATGGATTGGCATCTTAAATCAGAGTGCTGGCTGCAGTCTAGGCCACTCTGATTCTGCTCATGCTCCTGGGAAGGCAGTGGATGATGGCCCAAATACTTACGCCCCTGCCACCCTTGTGGGAAACAATGATGGAATTCCTGGCTCAGGCCTGGCTCTTGTGACCACTTGAAGAGTGGAAAATCAATTTATCCCTCTCCCACTCCCTCCCACTTTCAAATAAATAAATCATTTTTTAAAAAGTTTTTTAGGCCAGTGCTGTGGCTCACTTGGCTAATCCTCCGCCTGCAGCGCCGGCACCCCGGGTTCTAGTCCCGATTGGGGTGCCGGATTCTGTCCTGGGGTGCTCCTCTTCCAGTTCAGCTCTCTGCGGTGGCCCAGGAAGGCAATGGAGAATAGCCTAAGTGCTTGGGCCCTGCATCCACATGGGAGACCAGGAGGAAGCACCTGGCTCCGGATTGGCACAGTGCACCAGCCTCAACACAATGGCCATAGCAGCCATTTTGGGGGTGAACCAATGGAAAAAGGAAGACCTTTCTCTCTGTCTCTCTCTCTCTCTCTCTCTCTCTCACTGTCTAACTCTGCCTGTCAAAAAAGAAAAGAAAAGAAAAGTTGCAGCAATCATGGGGCCAGCCTTATGGCACAGCAGGTCAAGTCACCACCTATAATGCTGGCAAACCACATAATCACCAGTTGGAGTCCAGCTGCCCCACTTATGATCCAGCTCCCTACTAATTTGCCTGGAAAAGCAGTGGAAGATGGCCCAAGTACTTGGGCCCCTGAACCCATGTGAGAGAACTGGATGGAGTTCTGGGCTCCTGGCTTTGGCCTGACCCAGCCCTAGCCATTGTGGCCATTTAGGGAGTGAATCAGCAAATGGAAGATCTCTCTGTTGCTCCCTCTCTCTGTAACTCTGCCTTTCAAATTAATAAAATCAATCTTAAAAAATATAGCAATCAAGATAGAGTGGTATTGGCAAAAGGAAATACACTCGTATCAATGGAACAGAATAGAGTCCATAAATAAACCCACATGTTGTCCAATTGATTTTGTCAAAGCCACAAAAGCAACTCAATGAAGAAAGGGTAGTCTCTTAACAATGCCAAACAGCTACAGATACATATACAAAAACATGAACTCAGCCCACATCTCATATGCCACCCCAAAATGAATTCAAATGAATCTCAATAAAAAGGCATAACTTCTAGAAGCAAATCTTTGTGACCTAAGATTAGGCAAAGAACAATTATGTTGCCAAAAGCACAATTTATAAAATAAAAAATTGTTAAACTGGACTTTATCAAACTTTTTTTTTTAAGATTTATTTGAAAGGCAGAGTTGCACAGAGAGGAGAGGCAGAGAGAGAGGTCTTCCATCTGATGGTTCACTCCCCACATGGCTGCAATAGCTGGAGCTGTGCTGATCCGAAGCCAGAAGCCAGGAGCTTCTTCCCTGTCTCCCATGTGGGTGCAGGGGCCCAAGGACTTGGGCCATCTTCTACTGCTTTCCCAGACCATAGCAGAGAGCTAGATCGGAAGAGGAGTAGCCGGGACTAGAACCGGCGCCCATATGAGATGCTGGCACTTCAGGCCAGGGCGTTAACCCACTGCAGCACAGCGCTGGCCCCCATCAAACATTTTTAATTTTTGCTCTGCAAAAGACACTGACCGTTAAGGAATGAAAAGCCACAAACTGGGAGGAAAAGATTTTCAGATTATACAAGGGTGCTGTAAAATTTTCATGGAAAAACAGAACTTAAAGTTAAGTTTATTTCAGTGCAAAAATGTTTGAAATCTATGTATGTTTCCATAATACCCATTTTCTATAAAAATTTTGAAGACCCCTAATATAGTCAATGAATGATGTATTCAGAATACGCAGAGCTCTTATAGCTTAGTAAAAAGATAATAAGCACAATTTTAATGGGCAAAAAATTAGTTCCTGGTTCAATTCCCAGCTTCGGCATCTGATTCCAGCCTCCTGCCAAGCAGACCCCAGAGGCAGCAGTGATGATTCAAGTACCCACGTGGGAGAGCTGGACGCCGTTCCCCCTCCCAGCCCCAGCCACAGTTGTAGAAATTGGAAGAGTGAACCAGTAAAATGGAGTCTTTCTCTCCCTCCTCTCCCCCTCCTTGTCTTCCTCCCTTCCTCTCAAATAAAAAAAAACAAATTTTAAATAAAGAAGACCTTTTTAAAGATTTATTTATTTATTTGAAAGAGTTGCAGAGAGAGAAAGAGATTTTCCATCCACTGATTCACTCCTCCAAACAACCACAATGGCCAGGACTGTGCAAGGCAGAAGCCAGGAGCCAGGAGCCTCTTCTAGGTCTCCCACGTGGGCAGCAGGGGCCCTAAGCACTTGGGCCGTCTTCCACTGCTTTTCCCAGGGCAATTAGCAGGGAGCTGGATGGGAAGTAGAACAGCTGGAACCCAAACTGGCATGCATATGGGATGCTGGCATTGCAGGTAGTGGGTTTGCCAGCAATACCACAATGCCAGCCCCTAAAATAAAGAAGAAGTTTTAAAAAGAAAAGGCTCATATGGAAAATAAGCACATGGAAAGATGCTTAATATCATTAGTCATTAGCGAGTACAAATTACAAGCACATTGAAATGCCACCACACTCCTAAGAAAATGGCTTAAAGTAATAAAGTTACAATACCAAATGTTGGCAAGGAGGCGGAGCAAATAGAACTCTCAAAGACATCTGGTAGGAATGCAAAAAGTTACAACCACTTTGGAAAACAGTTTGAGGTTTTCTTATGAAGTCGAACACAGTACCATACGACCCGGAAAGATCACTCCCATTATTTACCCAGGGGAAATGAACACCCATCCGCGTTCACGTGAAAACCTGCTCATGAAAGCTGTTTACAGCTTTATCTGTAATCCCCCCAAATGGGAAATCCAAATGTCTCTCTTGCAAATGTATGTTTAGTTTATATAATTCATAAACTAAATCCCCAACACCAATAGGGTGGTGTTAAGAGGCGGGGTCTTTGGAAGGTCTTTAGAGGAGGGCCTGACGGTGGAGGCTGCCCCCACCCTCACCACCACAGAATCAGTGTCCTGAGGCGGGCAGAGAAGAGGCTCACATGCTTGCCCTCTCTCTGCCATGAAAGGCTGCAGAAGCCGGCCACCTGCGAAGCAGGACCCCGATCCTTACCAGACGCCACACCTGCTGGCCCCTTGAGCTTGGGTTTCCCAGCTCCAGAGCTGCGGGACATAAATGCTGCTTGTTTAAGCCACTCAATCGATGGTATTTTGTCACAGCAGCTTGAGCAAACTACAACAGTCTCAAAGGAATATCACTCAAGAATAAAATGGAACTAACTACCGCTATACATTAACAATACGGACAAATCTCAAATTGTGCTAAGGAAAACAGACCAGACTACACACAGCAGGATTCCACTTAGGGCATTCTAGAACAGGCAAAACTGTAGAGAGCCCACAGTGACTGCCAGGAGTCAAGGGTCGGGAAGGCAGGGTTTCAGCACCAGGCTTGAGGGACTTGCTGCCATCGCGGTGCGTGTGTTCCGATCTGTACACCGTGAGCCTCACTGCATGTAAATTTAACACAAACAGAAGAGTCCACTCGACCATGCCTAAAGTAGATTGTGTTCTGAATGAAAGGTCAGAAATGGGAGGTTCAATGGCTCGGGCAGCCAAGTCCTGCCAGGCTTGTCTCTGCCTCCCCCCCCCCCTTTCTCCCGTGCTCATCCTGGGCTTTCTGACGTGAATGATGGCACCGCCCCGCCTGGATCCTAGGGGGTGATCCCAGGCTCCCTGCTCCCTGCCTCATCAGATACCAAGGCCTTTGATTCCCACCACCTAAGTAGCTGCCTCACTGCTCCTCTCCACGGGCACAGCTGCGGCCTTCTTGTCTAGGCTGACCACTGGGCCAGCTGCCCATCTGGAGCCCCACGTCCAGCATGGCCACTTCCAATCCATCCTCCTCAGTGCACCCCCCGTGGGCTTCCTGCATCACTGCTCCAACCACGTTGCTCTTCTAGTTTACAGCTGTCTGAGTCCCCGGGAGCAGGGTGGGGCAGGGCAGGAACTGAGCATTTCCCCCCTGGAGCCCTGGCACGGAGCTCAGTGCCTGGTGTCTGTGGGTACTCAGCGAACGACAGATGAGTAAATGCACACGTTAATCCAGTGAACGAAGGAATTACTGAAAGAGGGACAAGGCCCTCCCCCAAAATCTCATCCACAGAGGTCAGCAGACAGTAGCTAAGATGCAAAGAGCGGTCACCAAGGTCTGTATTCCAGAGCAGGTGACTGAATCCTTACCACGTGGTGGGCAATGTCCTAGGTGCCAGACTCGTGGAGCGTCCCACTGGTGGGAAGAGTATTCCATGGTCGTGCAAGTGAGGGCGTAATCGCAGACAGTGGTAAGACATGGGGAGATGTGCTGTGTGCTTTGAGAGGACGTGAAGTGGAGACAGGGGCCAGAGGCCTGACCCCATCTTACAGGGGTCCAAGAAGGCTTTCTTGTGGACGTAATGATGACACTGGGATCTAAGAGGATGGGCGGTATCTGCAGAGCTGAGGGAACCCTTTCCAGCAGGACAGAGGAGACTGTCTAAGAGCTCCGAAACCAGAGGAACCAAGCCAGGGGCCGTGCACATGGAGCTGGAGTGAGGGCCAGGAGGGCACCGGAGGAGATGGGGAGGGGAAGGGCTGAATCCTCACAGCAATGGAGGAGCTTGGGCTCAAGACTGCCATGACCAGGTCTGCTCTGAAAACAGCAGATCACGTGGGAAATGGACCAGGAAAGAGGCAAGAGTGCTGCTAGAGGAGCAGGCGCAAGTCCCAGGGAGGTGCCCAGGGGCCTGGACTGGCAGCCAGGGGTGGTGCAGGTGAGGCGGAGGGACCAGAAGGCCCCCGGGCGATGACGATACTGGGAAGCAAGAGCGGGTGTCTAAAAGGATAGCAGCTTTCGCGTCTGACACTTCCTCCGCTTCCTCGTCCTCAACGGTGGCTTCCGGACGCAAAGAAGGTGCCACACTCACCAGGCCCCTGAGTTCCACGCCTTCCCTGTGCTCATCACTAGGCACCTGCTCTTCCACAGAAACGTGCTTCTTCGGACACTGCTGTTCTCGGCGGGGAAACAGCATCTAACTTAATACAAAATGCACCTTGAACGCTGCTAGGGAGGACAGGAAGGCACTGTGAGGGACAGTACTGGTTATGCAAGGAGAAGGGGCCCGTGGCTCCCGGAGGCACGTGGTAGCACACCTGCGGCAGGTGCTCTTCCACCCACGCTGCAGGTGACCCTACATCTTCACGTTCACTGTGGACAGCAAGCCTGTGAAGATGGTACTGCTGTCTCCTAGAGATGCAGAAAAGGAGGCCGAGGCCACTGGCAGCCGCGGGGTGCAGCTGGGTCTGCCTGACGCCGACCAGCAGGATCTTCCCACCAGGTCACCTCCTCTCATCTCCAGCTGAATGGGCCAGTCCCTGTCGCTGCCCCTTCTCCTCCTCTCACCCGGAACTGCCTTTCTGGCTGGCCACTCCCCTCCGCCAGGATTCCCAGGTCTCCAGCTGGCCCCTACTCCATGCCGTCTGCTTTTCCTCCCAACCACACACCGACCCAGCCCCTGCCATTCCTCCTCCCTGCGACCGTCCCCAGGCATGGCCCCTCTCAGAACGCTTCTTCCCTGCCGTGTTGCATGTCCGTGGGTGCACTTTCTGACTGCCATTTATATGGGAGATGCTCAGAAAGCAGTCTGTGGACTTGAACTTGTGTACTGAATGGATCGAACAGGTCAAAAACAAAACAAGTAAACAAGGCTGAAACGACGAGATATGTGGAATAAGGAGTAGAGTCATTGATTAGTCCATTTTTATTAAAATTTTTCTTATAACATAAACAAGCTCACACAGTACAACCCAACACTCTCTTTCATGTGCTTCTCCTCAGACACACACTGTGGGTGGCATACCCCTACGCACAAAGCATTCTGAAACATGGAAGACACAACCATACTCATGAATATGTTGGAAATGAATCTTTCGGTTTCCAAAATCCGTTTTTGCGATATCTGCTTGACATCTTCTTGCATAATCTTGTGTGCAGAGACGTTTTCCATCCGCTTGCCCTCACCGCCACCACTGTGGTCTCAGTTCCCAACATCTCACCTGGTAGACACCAGCAGCCCCCTACCAGTCTCCCTGATTTCACTCTGCCTGCCACCCCCTCTCCCCGGTCCATTTCCCACGGAACAGCCAGAATTAATTTAAACAGCAGTCGGCCCATGTTGCTCAGGACTTTCCAATGGCTGCTGCTGACTCAGAGCGCGAGCAAAGTCCCTCCCACCGTCTGTCTGGCTGATGGACCAGGCGCCTGCCCATGTCTTTGGCCCCACGACCGCTCTCCGCTCTCACCCTGTGCACCTGCCATCCTGTGCTTCGCTACCCTTGAACTTACCACGCAGGCTTCTTCCCTGAGCCCTTCTGCTTTGTGGATCTCTCCCCCGCCAGGGAGCCGCACAGGCCTCTGACCTAACGTCATTCAATCGGGGCACTTCCCTGACCAACCCTAACATAGAAACCCTTCCAAGGAATGGCGCTGTTGGGCAGCTGGTTAAGCCCCAGCCTGCAGTGCTGGCATGGCATCTCATATGGACGCTGGTTCGAGTCCTGCCTGGCTGCTCCACTTCTGATCCAGCTCCCTGCTAATATGTCTGGGATGGCCCAAGTCCCCATGGCTCTGCACCCATGTAGGAGACCCAGAAGAAGCTCCTTGTTCCTGGCTTTGGCCTGGCCCAGCTCTGGCTGTTGCAGCCATCTGGGGAGTGAACCAGCAGATGGAAGATCTGTCTCTCCTTCTCTCCCTCTCTAACTCAACCTTTCAAATAAATAAATATTTATTTATTTTTTAAAAAGAACCCCATTCTACTCTCCCCACCCCAGCTGTCCTTTGGAGCACTTATCACCACAGGGCATCTGTTTACGTCAAGGGACTTCAAAATTTCATGGAAAACACGCCTTATCTTTTAATTCCGATAGCCTCAGAGTCACAGTCCAGCGCCACCTGCTGGAATGGGAAACTTATTTGGGTTGTTGACTTGTGCTCCTGGGGTCCACAACAGCGTCTGGTGGT
This sequence comes from Oryctolagus cuniculus, assembly GCF_051225735.1. Classification (NCBI taxonomy): domain Eukaryota; kingdom Metazoa; phylum Chordata; class Mammalia; order Lagomorpha; family Leporidae; genus Oryctolagus; species Oryctolagus cuniculus. The sequence continues at coordinate 119,954,817 of NC_142873.1, read as the reverse complement.
CACTGATGGACTGACTGAGCACATGACCGCTGAACCTTTACCCATAGCACACTGCCTCTCTGAAAACTCAGGCCCAAGGGTATTTTTTTAAAGATTTATTTTATTTGAAAGGCAGAGTTACAGAGAGGGTGGGGAGAGACAGAAAGAGATCTTCCATCTGCTGGTGCACTCCCCAAATGGCCTTAATGGCTGGAGCTGGGCCAGGCCAAAGCCAGGAACCAGGAGTTTCTTCTGCATCTCCCACGTGAGTGCAGGGACTCAAGGACTTGGGCCATCCTCTACTGCTTTCCCAGGCACATTAATTAGCAAATTAATAGGGAGCTGGATCAGAAGTGGAGCAACCAGGACTTGAACTGGCGCCCATATAGGACGCTGGCATCACAGGTGGTGGCTTAACTATGCCACCGTGCCAGCCCCAAGGGTATGGCTTAAGAAGCTATTTGCTTCACACACAGCACCCCTACTGCTAAGGGAGCTACTGCCTCCCGGGGGAAACTGGCTGAATTTGCTGACAACAAAAATTAGCCATCTTCATTTCCTAATCTGCTAATTATTATTGTGGTTAATATTAAGCACAGAACAGCAACATTTTTTAAAATAACAATGGACAGAAGTACACGACTCCTGAACCCAATGTCATCCTTAGGCAGCCTTTTCTTCCTGCTCTAGCGTCAGCACAACCTCTCGAAGCCCAGGGACGAACACAGGCAGGACTCCCCAGCTCAGTGGACATCTGGGGATTCAGAGAGTCTTCCATCCACTGGTTCACTCCCCAAATGCCCACAACAGCCAGGCCTGGGCCAGACCGAAGCCAAGAGCCAGGAGCTCCACCGGGGTCTCCCACGTGGGTGGCAGGGACCCAAGCACTTGAGCCGTCCTTCCACTGCCTTCTGAGATGCACACGAGCAGGGGGCTGGCTGGGGAGCAGAGGAGCCAGGACACGAACAGGCGCCCCGATGGGGGGCGTGCCAACATCCATGCCAGCATTAAAGTCGACTAAGACTTGTTTACCTCGTCATTCACAGCCTGTTTCCTTTCACGGTTAGCGGGTCTTCGGCCAGCCCTGCGAGCTCTATTGGCTAGCCCAGGCCTGTTTGGAGACACTGTGTTGCCGCCGTTTGTCTCCACCTGAGGCCGGGGCGAAGCTGACAAGGACACCACAGTTCCCATTCCCGCAGACGACCCAGAGGCAAAGTCGCACTTCTTCAAGCACGCAGCAGATTTTGCAGAGGAATGAACATCAACCTGTTTGTAAGGTTTTGCTTCAAAAGCACACACTACTCCGACAACATGCCTTCATTGGGAAAAAGACGCAGCTCCCAGGAAATCTAAGAGCGTGGTTTTTTTGTTTTGTTTTGTTTTAATTTGACAGGTAGCGTTATAGACAGTGAGAGAGAGACAGAGAGAAAGGTCTTCCTTCCGTTGGTTCACTCCCCAAATGGCTGCTACGGCCGGCGTTGTGCCGTTCTGAAGCCAGGAGCCAGGTGCTTCTTCCTGGTCTCCCATGCGGGTGCAGGGCCCAAGCACCTGGGCCATCCTCCACTGCCCTCCCGGGCCACAGCAGAGAGCTGGACTGGAAGAGGAGCAACTGGGACTCAAACCGGCGCCCATATGGAATGCCAGCGCCGCAGGCAGAGGATTAACCTAGTGCGCCACAGTGCTGGCCCCTAAGAGCGTGGTTTTGAAGACTGACCTGCCTGTATGTGAATTCCAGTCCGCCAACTTGTAACCATGGGCAGACCATTTCCTTCCTTGAGGCTCCTCTGGTTACCTTTGCAACAACCCTGAACAGTAGATGGCTTCGAGGGATAATACATGTGGAGTATGGAGCACAGGGCCCAGCACATAACAGGTGCTCATTAAATGATGCCTCTCAACATTGCAGCAGTGACTACCTACTGAAGTCTGCTCAAGCCATCAGCACCTTATAACACATAAAAATAACTCATTTTGTAGCAAATCTTGAAAGTACAGAAAAGTATGAATTAAAAAAACCTCCCTGGGCCGGCACAGTGGCATAGTAGGTTAAGCCTTCACCTGCAGTGCCAGCATCCCCTATGGGTGCCAGTTTGAGTCCCGGCTGCTCCACTTCTGATCCAGCTGCCTGCTAATGCACCTGAGAAAGCAGTGGAAGATGGCCCAAGTGCCTGGGCCTCTGCACCCATGTGGGAGACCTGGAAGAAGCTCCTGGCTTTGGATTGTCCCAGCTCCGGCCGTTGCCCCCATCTGCGGAGTGAATCAGTGGATGGAAGACCTCTCTCTGTCTCCCCTCTCTCTATCAGTAACTCTGCCTCTCAAATAAAATTTTTAATAATCTAAAAAAAAAAAAAACCTAAAACTTCCCATCAGTACTGTGAACCCTCTCCACTCCCCCAACAAAAAAAGAGATGTTATGGACTGTAGACAGTTTTCCCTCTAACAACTTCGAAATAGTGACCTCTGCTGGCCAGCAGAAAACATGAGCGATCCAATCAACTCCCGGGATTGAGCAAGAGCTGGGTGCGCCAGGCTTGGTCGCTGTCCCTGGAACAGGAACCAGGTGTTGCATTACAAGGGACAGAAACCTTCACAAGGGTTCCCACGATGTAATTGGGATGTTAACAAAATTAAAGGCCGGCCTTTCCATTTGCTCATCCGCCCAGAAGATTCCTTTTGCAAACCCCCTGGTCTCCTATTTTTGAAATGTCATAATTGCATGCAAATGTTATAGCAGAAAAACAACGCAAGGGGCATTAAAAATCAATCTTCCATGTAAGCCTCAGATTTTCCAGCATGAAGATCCAAAGGCAGAAGTGGTGACAAATGTGTAGAAAACAGAGTGAAAAAGTCAGAATGCATCATTAAGAATGTTACAACAAAAGGAGGGAAAAAACCCTCCGGGAGCACATGTCTGATTCAGCTGGAGTAAACAGCCGACTACAAAGCAAGCTCTAAAAAGCCCCGCAAACTCCGTGCTGATAGGACCCAGAGATCCAGCTAGGAAGCCGCGAGGACCCTTTCCTGCAGGCGGAAACATGCTGCGGTCGACGGGACGCCGAGATACAAAGTGTTCTCGCCCCTCTCACCGTGTGAAATGACACAGGTTGCACCCAACGGTCGGGGCCCTGTGAGGTTTTGCTTGGCTCTCGCTCTAAATTAATTAGTTGCCAGTACTTGGAAAACGGAGCGTTCACATCAAAATCCGAATTTCTGCCTTCTTGTAAACAAGCGGGGACATCTAACCCTACAGGGCCAGTGTCCTGCCCCACAGCACCCCCCTGGAGCCCAGCAGCCACGCCTGCCCGGTCCTGGCTCTGCCAGCCACGCTCTTCTCTTCACCTGCCTGGCTTTGGTGAACTTGAGGCTGAGGCCCTGGGTCTGTAACAACCCTAAGTCACGGATGATGAGCTCGGTGCAGCCGTGTGCTGCGCGTGTCCAGAGGATCAAATGCAAGCCCTGAACCTGAGTTCACAGGTCCCTGGAAAGAGAGCAAATAAGCTGACGAGGGTCATACCCTGTGACACGGGCCTGGAAAAGTACGGAAGTGGCGAGGGCCACAGTGATGACATCCCGTTTCTGGACTTTTGAGATGGCACTTAGCTCACTGCTGTCTGCTCTCTCTCATGCCTCCTGATCTTTGAGAATACATCCCACGATCCTCAATGGATGCCTGAAACCTGAGTGTCCACCCCTATATATATACACACACATATACACTATGTTTTTTTCCTATACATACATGAAAATTTCTCATTCACAAATCAGGCAGAGTAAGATTAACAAAAACTTACAAATTAGACTGGTGTTGTGGTGCAGTGGGTTAAGCCACACTGCCTGTGGTGCTGGCATCACATATGGGTGCTGGTTCGAGTCCCAGCTGGACCGGCCAAAGCCAGGAGCCTGGAACTCCATCCAGGTCTCTCACATTGTTGGGGGTAGAGAGGAGAAGGGCCGTGGCGTGGCATAACGGGTTGAGCTGCTGCCTATAATGCCAGCATCCCATATGGGAGCCAGTTCATGTCTCGGCTGCTCCACTTCTGATCCAGCTCCCTGCTAATGGCCTGGGGAAAGCAGCAAAACATGGCCCAAGAACTTGGGCCCCCGCCACCCTGTGGGAGACACTGAAGTAGCTCCTGGCTTCCTGGCTTCGGCCTTTGTGGCCAACTGGGAGTAAATCAGTGGATGGAAGACTTGTCCTGGGCAGGCGCCACGGCTCACTAGGCTAATCCTCCGCCTTGCGGCACCGGCACACCAGGTTCTAGTCCTGGTCGGGGCGCCGGATTCTGTCCCAGTTGCCCCTCTTCCAGGCCAGCTCTCTGCTGTGGCCAGGGAGTGCAGTGGAGGATGGCCCAAGTCCTTGGGCCCTGCACCCCATGGGAGACCAGGAGAAGTACCTGGCTCCTGCCATTGGATCAGTGCGGTGCGCCGGCCCCAGTGCACCGGCCGCGGCGGCCACTGGAGGGTGAACCAACGGCAAAGGAAGACCTTTCTCTCTCTCTTTCTCACTGTCCACTCTGCCTGTCAAAAAAAAAAAAAAAAAGAAGACTTGTCCCGCTGTTTCTCTCTGTGTGTAACTGCCTTTCAAATAAACAAATCTTTTTCAAAAAGTAAATAAATTTTACAAATTATTTGTGCAGTTTTCCATTTCATATTTGTGGGCCTCGGTTGACAGCAGCTGGCTGAAGCCACAGACACGTAGGCGACTACTGTACAGATTCCCCCTCTACACTCCAGCATGGCTGTGGGTTCAACATGCATTTTTATCACTCGTTGAGAAATATTTTTCTAATTTCTACCCATGTGATTCCTTCTTGAACCAGTAGGTGATTTAAAAGTGCATTTCTTGGGGCTGGCGCCGTGGCTCACTTGGTTAATCCTCTGCCTGCAACACCGGCATCCCATATGGGTGCCAAGTTCCAGTCCCGGTTGCTCCTCTTCCAGGCCAGCTCTCTGCTGTGGCCTGGGAAGGCAGTGGAGGATGGCCCAAGTGCTTGGACCCTGCACCCACATGGGAGACCAGGAGGAAGCAAGTGGCTCCTGGCTTCGGATCGGCACAGCACTGGCCGTAGCAGCCATTTGGGGAGTGAACCAACAGAAGGAAGACCTTTCTCTCTCTCTCTCACTAATTCTGTCAAATAAATTAAAAAAAAAAAAAAGTGCATTTCTTTCAGAACACTTGCAATGCTCTAATGATCATTTTCAATTGAGCCCTACCTTCACAGCCATACCTGAAATGATTTAATCTTTGGACTCCGTGGCAGCTCGCTCCACAGACCCCCATCGGGCAGGTCTGTGAGCGCGAGCCTGAGCCTCAGGAACAAGCGCTCTGCGGCGACCAGGGGCGGTGCTGCTGGGGGTCCATGGATCACCGATATGTCACCCAAATCACCTCCGCCCTTGCCGATTCCTGATCCACCTGTTCCACCAGTTACTGAGAGAGGGGTGAGAAGCATCTTGCTAGAATGAGGGATTTGTCTGCTTTTCCTTGCGGTTCTGTCCATTGCAGTGTATTTTTCTTTACGGCATACCATACATAAAGCCTATAAATCTCACATAGACAGCCCATGGCTTGATGTATGTAGATGCCCACGTGACCCAAGCCAAAACACAGACATCTGCAGCCCCCAGAGGCTGGCCTCGTGCCCACCAACTCAATATGCTACCTTCTTTCCCATGACCACTGTTGTTTCATTAAGTTTTACCGATCTTGAAACACATATAATGAACGCAATCGCACACCACATTCCTTAGTGTCTGGCTTCTTTTGCTTAGAAGGTCTGTGAGCTTCACTCGTGTGGTTACGTACAGCAGTGGTCACTCTAACCGCTGGGCAGCATTGCCTTGTGACAGCACAGCGCCGCTTATCCATTCTACTGGCAGACACTTGAACTGTCCTTGAAAAATGCGGCTTCCTAAAGGTGACCTTGCTGGGCGTATGCACCCATTTCTCCTAAGAATACAGCAATCAGTGGAATGGTCAGGTCCCAGGGTGGCCACAGGCTTAGCTTTACATGTTGCCAATTTTTTCTCTCCTTTCAATGATTCTGAGTTCTGGTTTCTCCACATCCTTATAAACACCTGTTGCCTATTTTTAGCCTTTCTGATGGATCTGCAGGTGGTACATCATATGTTAAGTTTGTGTTTCCCCAAGATAAGAGTCGGAGAACTCAGAGGGCTTCCATAGCCTTGGAAACTCATGACTGGTGCATAGGGAGATTACTGATGCCATAGACAGGAGTGTCAATTGGTAAAGTCAACAACAGGAGTCACTGTGCACTTACTCCTCATGTAGAATCTCTGTCCTTAATGTGCTGTACATTGAGATTTAATGCTATAACGAGTACTCAAACAGTGTATTTCACTTTGTGTTTCTATGGGGGTGCAAACTATTGAAATCTTTACTTAATGCATACTAAACTGATCTTCTGTACAAAAAAAAAAAAAAGAAAGAAAGAAATTATCAATTCCCAACTTGACTCTCACTGGGATTAAACATGACAATAGGTCTGATCTGATTTCATCATCATTTAAAAAAAATCATCTATTATTTTTCACTTTATGTTTCTGTGTGGGAGCAAACTGTTGAAATCCTTACTTAATGTATACTAAGCTGATCTTCTGTATATTAAGATAATTGAAAATGAATCTTGATGTGAATGGAAGGGGAGAGGGAGTGGGAAAGGGGAGGGTTGTGGGTGGGAGGGACGGTATGGGGGGGAAGCCATTGTAATCCATAAGTCGTACTTTGGAAATTCATATTCATTAAATAAAAGTTAAAAAAAAAAAAAAAGTTTGTGTTTCCCTAATGACTAATGGTGCTGCACACCTTCCTTCTCTTATAGGCTATCTGGATGAACTCCTTTGCAAAGTGCCTGTGCACCTTTTGCCCAAATTGCTTTACATACTTCGCAGCTGTGTCACTGGGTGCATTCACATTTAGAAATGTATCTTTCTCGGGAATTGAAGCTTGCGTCATCTTTGTTATTTTGTAAATTTTTTAAGGATTTATTTATTCAAAAGTCAGAGTCACCGGGTGGTGGGGGGAGAAGGTCTTCCATCTGCTGACTCACTCACTCCCTAAACGGCCACAACAGCCAGGGCTCCGCCAGGTCAAAGCCAGGAATTGGGAGTTTCATCAGGGTCTCTCATGGACCTGGGCCATCCTCCGCTGCTTTCCCAGGCACATTAGCAGGGAGCTGGATTGGAAGTGGAGCAGCTGGGACTTGAACCAGCGCTCATATGGGATGCCAGAGTTGCAGGCAGCAGCTTTACCCGTTACTCCACAGCTCTGGCCCCGAGCCGTTGGTTATTTTGAAGTGGCCCTCTTTATCTCTAGTAAGGCTTTTTGCCTTCAAGTATGCATATACTTTATCAAAACCTTGCATAATTCATGAGCTTTTCTTCACTGCGTGTATGCCTCATCTTTTCCTGCTTTTATTTACTTGAGAGTGTGACAGAGAGACACAGAGACACAGGGAGGATCTTCCATCTGCTGGTTCACTCCCCCAAATGGCCACAACAGCCAGGGCTGGGCCAGGGATGAAACTGGGAGCCAGGAACTCCATCTAGGTTTCCCACATTGGTGACAGGAGTCCAAGTACATTAGCAGGAAGGCAGATCAGAAGTGGGACTTGGACTGGCACCACCACCATGTGGGATGCTGGTATTTTAAGTAGCGGCTCAACCCACTGCACCACATCAGCCCGTTTCTTACTTTCAGTATATCTCTCCTTACATATTAGATATATTTCTTCTTAATAGCAAATGGGGGGGGGGGGGCTGGCAATGTGATATAGCAGGTAAAGTCGCCTCCTGCAGTGCCAGCATTCCATATGGATACAGGTTCGAGTCCTGGTTGCTCCACTTTCAATCTGGCTCCCTGCTAATGCTCTTGGGAAAGCAGTGGAAGATGGCCCAAGTCCTTGGGCCCCTGCACCCACATGGGAGACCCGGAAGAAGCTCCTGGCTCCTGGCTTTGAATCGACATGGCTCTGGCTGTTGTGGCCATCTGGGGAGTGAAACAGTGGATGGAAGCTCTCTCTGCCTCTGCCTCCCTGTAACTTTGCCTTTCAAATAAATAAATCCTTTAAAAAATAGCAAATAGTTGTTGGATTTTATTTTCTATTTGCTTTTTAATTGGAATATTTCATGTATCTGCTTAATGTAATTAGCAATATGTTTGGGTTTAAATCTACATTTTTACTATGTGCATTCTATTGGTCCTGTTTTATATTTCTTTTTCCTTTTTAGTAATAACCTGACTTATCTGCCATTGTGCTGTGTAATAAAATTCTTTCTATATTTAAAACTCTAAGTTTCATAAATCAACATTCATACTTCCCTTTTTGTTTTCAATTTCTTCCTGCTTCTCTGACCATTCTCCTCCTCCTTCTCCCTGAGAAAGCTACTGTGATAACCTAAGTTCCTTTTAGGATGGCTGCTGCTGAAACTCCCCACTTCTGTGTGAAATGTCTGTATTTCCCTGCCACTTGGAAGATCCATGAGGAAGTCCAAGAGAGCAGATTGCTTTGAAAACTTCAGGACTTTATACCTTCCATTCCACTGTGTTCGACTGTGTTTGCTGAGAAGTTGGCTAATTATTGTTTTGGTCTTTTTTTTTTTTTTTAAAGATTTATTTATTTATTTCAGAGGAAGAGTTATAGGCAGAGGAGAAGCAGAGAGAAAGGTTTTCCATCCGCTGGTTCACTTCCCAAATGGGCACAATGGCCGGAGCTGAGCTGATCTGAAGCCAGGAGCCAGGAGCTTCTTTTGGGTCTCCCACACAGGTGCAGAGGCCCAAGCACTAGGGCCATCTTCTACTGTGTTCCCAGGCCATAGCAGAGAGCTGGATTGGAAGAGGGGCAGCCAGGATAGGAACCGGTGCCCATACGGATGCCTGTGCTACGGGCAGAGGCTTCGCCCACTACACCACAGGGCCGACCCTTGTTTTGGCCTTCTATAAATCAACCTCTTTGTTTTTTTTTTTTTTTTTTTTTTAGCAATTTCACTATGATGTATGCCAGTGCAGCTTCCTTGTACTTATTTAACATTCACAGAACTTTTGCAATCTGTGGCTTTATGTCATCAATTTTTCTAAGTTCTCTATTAAATCACCAAAATTACTTCTCCATTAGATCCCCCTCTCCTTCCAGGATTCCAATTATGCTCATAAATTTTCTCATTTTGCCATCTTTTTTTTTCTTTTTGAGAGACAGTTCCCAAACGTCTACCAGAGAAGAGTCAGAATGCTCTCCAGCTCTCCCGAGTCCTTGAGGCATCACCACTGCCTGCAGGGGCTGCATTGGCAGGAAGCTGCAATCGGCACTGGATATGGGACCTGAGCCTAGGTTCTCCAAAGTGGGACATGGGCATCTTAACCTCTGGCTAAACACCCTCCCGTATCATGTGTATCTTGTCCTCAATATCTCTGTTCATGCTTCATTCTGGAGTTTTCTTCTAACCTAGCTTCCAAGGCACTCTACCTTTGTCTTATCTGCAGTTAAACCTATCCAGACTGCTTAATTTTGGTTAACCTATTTCTCTATCTAGAATATTTTTGTGTTAAAATTTTATATAAATTTTTAAAACTATAGAACCATAAAGTATATATGCATGTATATACCTTCCAATCCCCTAATGAATCAGAATTTTATGCTTTAATCTCATTGAAAAAAATAACCGTGGCCAGAGCTGTGGTGTAGTGGGTTAGGCCACCACTGTGGTGCCGGCATCCCATGTGGGCGCCAGTTCAGGACCTGGCTCTCCACTCCCCGTCCAACTCTCTGCTGTGGCCTGGGAAAGCAGGAAGATGGCCCAAGTCCTTGGGCCCCAACACCCACGTAGGAGACCTGGAAGAGGCTCCTGGCTCCTGGCTTCAGATTGGCGCAGCTCTGGCCATTGCAGCCGGCTGGGGAGTGAACCAGCAGATGGGAGACCTCTCTCTCTCTCTGCCTCTCCTTCTGTGTGTAATTCTGACTTTCAAATAAAATAAATAAATCTTTAAAAAACAATAACTAGGCCGGCGCCGCGGCTCACTAGGCTAATCCTCCGCCTTGCGGCGCCAGCACACCGGGTTCTAGTCCCGGTCAGGGCACCGGATTCTGTCCCGGTTGCCCCTCTTCCAGGCCAGCTCTCTGCTATGGCCCGGGAAGGCAGTGGAGGATGGCCCAAGTGCTTGGGCCCTACACCCCATGGGAGACCAGGAGAAGCACCTGGCTCCTGCCATCGGATCAGCACAGTGCGCCGACTGCAGCGCACCAGCCGCGGCGGCCATTGGAGGGTGAACCAACGGCAAAGGAAGACCTTTCTCTCTGTCTCTCTCTCTGTTCCTTTTCTTGGTTCTCATCCCTGCTGTTTTCTTCTTGTTCCCAGTTAGTTTCAGTTGTGTGGAGACACTGTATTTGAGAACTTGCCTGTAGAGTACTTTTACAATTGAGGCCTAGGGTGTTTTCCTCAGGAGGATTTATGATTTGGGGTTCCAACCCAAGCAATGAGATTTCCAGCTCCTCTTTGCAGGCCCTCAACTCCAAATTTTGTCCTTTATCCTGGGAGACTCACAATGGCCCCCCGCCCTCCACCTCATCCTGATCAACAGACGGGCTCTCAGCAGCCAGGCTGGCACTGCAGGATCTTGTCCCGCGAGCCTCATTCAACCCTCGGAGAGACTGATGCACTGGGGCCTCTCTGAGTCTAGACTCTGACTGGCATTCACAGACAGCGGGTCAACTCCTACTACATGGGAACCCCGGAGGCGGAGGGACGCTGCAGGGAGTAGAATGCCAGCTGCAGAGAGAACAGAACACCGATGCACAAAGAGGCGGAGAACCATTTAGAGGTCCTGAAAGTCCCCTAGGCATGGGGTCTAGAAGAAAATCCATGCTTGTTACCACCAAGACTTCCCTTGGCCCTCAGGATCAACCCTCCTTCCTATGCTAACTGCAGGTGGAGACTGTGTGCTTGTAGCTGCGAGCTAGCTAGGAAGAGCGCTGTCAGGCACTCTGCAATACTGCAGAGCACTCTCGCTCGCTCGCTCGCTCGCTCTCTGTAACTCTGCCTTTCAAATACATAAATCTTAAAAATAAATAAATGGGAAGTTTGCAAAAAGGCAGGAACTCAGGCAATGGGACAAGCGCCGTGCGTAAAAGCGCACCACAGCAACTCCAACCCGAGTCTACGAGCCCCTGAGTGGCTGTCAGCACCACCTGTGGGTGTTTTCCAACCAATGAGCTGGCTGAAGAATAGCAGTCACGGTTCATATACCTCAGACACTTGCCCGAGAGGGCAGCACGGGGCAAACCCAAATCCCGACGTGCAGCCTCCTGGTGGGCGGCAGGAGCACCACCTGGACGCTTGTTGGTCCAGACTCTGCACACCTTACAGGCCCGGCCGGTGAATCGTACGCCCACCAAGCCCCCAACCCACTGCGCTAGACTGTCAAGCCCTCGAGGGCCATCCTGTCCAGCCGGCCAGCTGTGCCACAACAGACACGCAGTGAACGCTGCCGAGCCATCGGCCAGCTCCGCATCGCCCGCCACATCACGGCCCCAAGTGCCAAGGCCGCTCAGGAGCCGACTGAGAAGAGCGAGGCAATGTGCTTTGCCGTCCCCTTTCTTGCCCTCCACACCATGAAAATTCTGCTTATTTAAAAGTGGCCGTCAGCAGCTTGCTACGAACAGTCCGACTGGTAACTGCTGAATGAGGCCATCTGTGTGTGAAGCTGTCTGGTTCTAAGGAGAGGGGACTACGGATCTAAGGAGAGCGAGTGGAGGACCCTTGTACTTCAACTACCTACTAGAGGTGAAGTTCAGGCCAATTCATGTAACGATGCCAGAATGTTAGCCTGGGAGATAGGCTCCTTTGAGAAGCACTATCTTGGCAAGGAAAGAAACCTCTGTGAAGACAAGGCTTTCAGCACCTCATGCTTTGTTTAGTTCTGGAAGAAAGACAACCAAGACAGACTTGGAGAATTCAGGCTCCTCGGAGCTACCACGAAACGCGGACTGCTCACCAAGTCAGTCTACTTAAGGGCAAAAGCTGATCTCAGGAGGTTAAACCTTGGGGCCAGTGCTGTGGCACAGTAGGTTAAGCCTCTGCCTGTGATGCTGGCATCCCATATGGGCACCAGCTCAAGACCCAGCTGCTCCACTTCCGATCGAGCCCCCTGCTAAAGGCCTGGGAAAGGCAGCAGAAGATGGCTTAAGTGCATGGGTCCCTGCCACTCACGTGGGAGACCTGAAGAAGCTCCAGGCTCCTAGCTTCGGCCTGGCACAGCCCCAGCCTTTGCAGCCTTCTGGGGGAGTGAACCAATGGATGGAAGATCTCCCTCCCTCTGTAACTCTGCCTTTCAAATGAAGTTAAACCTTTTCAAGTTTTATAAGCAACTAAACTGCAACAGTTAAACACACAAACACACACACCCACACACCCACCCCAGAAATTCATTAACTGACCTTGTAAACACACATAGTTCACTAAATAGTCCCGGTTTTAAAAACTGGCCATTTATTTTTCCACCCAATTCAGTATCAATGATATACAAAGTATATAAACAGAGCATCATAAATATTTACGGGAGGACACAAAAGCCAGTGACCAAGGGAGAAATCCGGCAAAGTACCGAGTTGCTGCTTAGCCAAGTCCACCCATCTGCACAACGTGCATTCGAGAACAGCTTCCCACTTCCCTGGGAAGAAGCTGTGTGGATTCACACCTCTCATAAGGATCACGCAAACATTACAAGAGCTGATACACTCATGTTTTTGACTGACAGCCAGAAAGAGGCTTTGAAAGAACATTCTCTTAATTTTCATGCCAATGTTACAGCATCAGTGGGCAACTGGACAGGAGGTGACTTCAAGGAAATGCTTCTCTCTTCTTGGCTCCCCCAAGGTCCTCCTTATATGTAGAAGCCCTCTGTAGTAAGACCCCAGCCCCAACAGATGGAGAGATTATCAATACACAGTGGCCGGGTCTTATCTACTAAACACACAGATCTAGGGAGGCAGTTTCCACATTGCCAACAGGCAGACACGACGTGGCCTGTAGTTCGTGCACAGCACATTGTCTTGAGAGAAGGCAGGCACAAACATCTCAGAAGCATTCACGTTAGCATCCCATATAACCTTCCCTGAAGTATACGGCAAAAACCTAAACTCAGACATTTTCATTTTACACAAGTCAAGAGTTGGAAGGAATCATCCCATCTTTAGCCTCAGGAAAACATAATGGGTCAAATACCCAATTCTTTAAAGGAAGCAGGTTAGGAATCCTTGTCTCCCCAGATGCCTCAGCCAGGGGCAGCACAGCACATGCCTCTAAAACATGGAACACACAGTTCTCAGTCGACCCGGCCACAATCTCTGGTCATCTCTAAGAGGCCACCTCATCAAAATTCGACTTTTAACATTCAACAACGGAGGTCAACGCAACTTCAGACACAATGCAAAAAAAAAAAGAAAAAAAGAAAGAAAAAAAAGAAAAGCTAAAGCCAAGGGCAATAGCCTAAACACCCAAATGCTTGACAAATGGGGAACTGTCTGTCCCATAAAGACACTTTAAAGGCCAGCAGGATTCATTTATAATTTGGCATGTGCTGGTGGAAGGGGCAACAGGGCCCGGAGCTAAAATATTCTGTTGTAAAGATATAATACATCAATGAATCAGACAAATGGTAGACATATATGCCACATTAAAGACTCCCATACACAATGCTGTGCTGACTTGAAAGAAAAAAATCGGGGGACTCTAGAGGGAAAAGATAATAAGCAAAGAATCACAAGGGAGCATTTCAGTCCAAAGCTGGTCCTACGAATATCTACCACCAGGACTTCCAATCTTTCATCTCCAGAGAAGTTGATCTAATAAATTATAAAATTACCTCACTCACACTCGGGACTTACAACACGCACCAAGTACAGTAATCTCTCTGACGCTGGCTTTCGCTCACTCTTTCATGACTAAGTTGTATCTGGCTTTAAAGATTTTCCTATTATATTTTAATTAGCCAGTTACCACAGCAGAGGCCCCTCCCTCTGTGAGGCCAGACAAGCAAGACGAAATAACCCGACCTAATGAAGATGAAACATGGGGTTAAAAAAGGAACATTCCCTGGGTTTTCTTGAAAATTTTTTTCTCTTGCTTGAAAAACTCTGCCAAAAACGAAAAAAGAAAAACTCTGCAATTACTTAATGTTTTGTTCCAGAAAAAGAAAGCAAAACTAGTTGGGAAAATACTCATATACTTATTGTTTACTAGCATGATACAAAATAAATTCATATTGTCTATTGTTTTTCAAAAACCAAATGTGAACGTTTAATCTTGTAACTTAAGAACTGAATTTTTCCACATTCCTTTATATAGAGTTAGCATCTGTAAATTGAGACTTTTTTTTGGACAATCATGCAAATTTAATTTGTCCCTGGAAACAAAAACACAACCTAACAGATTAACAAAATATGTCTTTCAGACAATATTTTTCTGTGAATTTCTCTCCACTGTTACTGTTTTGGTCCTTCAGTAAACAGAAACTACTCTAGAAAGGTTTATGTCACCTGACGTTTATAGAGAGCTAAACTCTTAGAATGATTAGGGAGACTGTATCTAGTCGACACATATGTAACTTCTGAACTGGCTCCATTCTTTTCAAAAGCAAATTCTAAAAAATTTTGAGTGATTATTATTAAGTTATATGAGCTTGAGACATTTCTACTGCCATAGATGCTTCTGTAAAATTGAATAAAGATTTTATTATACCACACACACAAAAAACAATCGGTACAGAAAAGGCAGTTTTCAGTTATTCTGTTGAGAATTTCTTTCCATGATTTCTCCCATTAAAGTATAGTTTTCAAAGCAACCACCACGACAAAGGAAGCATCTAATTAGTCCATTTTCTTCTGATCCAAGAATGCCGAACATTTACTGTCCCATCTGTAGCTGTATCAGCAGTGTAATGAACACAGTTTATATTACTTAACTAGTCTTTGAACTCCAAGAACTGCTGAAGTCTTCTCTGATGTTCTGCAGATGCCTGCACAGCACTAAATGAAACATAAATTCAAAGCATAAGCTTTATTTTACATTAAGCATATTAAGTGAACCACAGAGCACAGAGTCAATATTTTTCAAAACAATTAAAAATGAATAGAAATCTTCACTTATTTAGTACTTCTGAAAAACATCGGATAAAAACCCTTTTTAATCTACTGAAGAGGAGGGCTTGCACTCAGTAACAGCATGCTTCTACCTTCTAAAGGACCAGAGCAAATTGAGACTGACAAGTGAAGGCATCGATGTTAACCTGCTCTGCTGTGGAACCTGCTGTGCAGAGCTGCAGGCCTTGCAGTCCATTTTCTGGATTTTATTATTTTATTTAAACCAGATTCCAACATTATCTTTGAGCTGCGGAGTATTTGAATTGCCTTTAATAGAAAATCCTTTAAACTAAAATGTTTGGTTAAAACACAATAGACTACATTAATCGTTTTCAAAGGTAACAGCTTGGTGGTTTCGATTTCCGTCTCCCTTTGAACCCAACATGTTCTGGAGGGGGCGCTCAGTGTGCTGCACCCTCAGCACCGCAGAAATGCGGCACCTGGACAAAACCAGCACAGAGCGCGGAAACGCATCCAAAACTGCCTGTCAAATTTAGGCAAAGCTGGAATACAGCGAAAGATTCACTGTATTCACTGTAACGTGTCATTACTGAATAAAATTCCAGGTAACCAAAGGTCACCACCTTAAAGTATAAAGACGGCCTTATTTTAATCAGCTTGCTACAAATCGTCCTAAAACGCCTTATACACAACACCTCTGCTTTCTGAAGCCACACGGAAAGCACGCCGAGCACTGCCCTGTGCAAAGGTGCCCTCCGGAGGTTGAGGCTGGCGTCTCTAACTGCCCGCTCCGAGCGCTCTCCAGCACCACAGCTGTGGCGCTCCCTGGACTCCCAGCAGTGAAGTAGCCCGTACCATCTATCGTTAGTGCGCCCACCACTAGGAACGACCTCTGCCCCTCAAATCCATCTTGCTATGTTACATACTAGAAAAGCAGCAAATACAATGGGCCTAAATCGAGGAGTAGACGTTTGGCTCAGCAGTTAAATCCCACGTGGGCTACCGGCATCCCACAGGAAGGTCTGGTTTGAGGGCAGGTTTCTCCACTTGGTACTGTGGACGGAGAACCAGAGCAGGTGATGACTCAAGTGCTCAGGGCCTTGCTGTCCACACGGGAGACCTGGAGTGAGTTCCAAGCTCTTGGCTTCAGCTTGGCCCAGCCCTGGCTGTTGCGGGCATTTGGGGCGTGAATTAACAGATAGAAGATCTGTGTCTGTGTGCCTGTTTCTCTGTCTTTCAAATAAAATGAAAATCAATAACTTTTAATCACCTAAATTAAAAGGGGGGGAGGAAATAGAGGGATGTAGGTCAAGGGATACAAAGTAGCAGAGATGTAGAATGAGCAACTCTGTAGGATCTAATGTACAATGTGAAGACTTCAATCCATAAAACTGCATTAGAAGTTCTGGTCAAAGAAGAATTTCAGGTCCTCCTGCCACCAGCCAAAACTTGTGTGAGATGACAGATATGTTAACCTGCTTCACTGCAGGCATCATTTTGCTAACTATATGCATCCCACAGTCATGTTGTAAACCTCAAATATACACTGTAAAATTTACTTTTGAAAAAGCACACCATCAGCTCAAGGGTTTACTGCATTTACTCCTGGTTCTCAGAAGTGGGGCTCTGAGCAGGGAACAGTTGGGTGACAGCCACTGTCACAATAAATTAGTGCAGTGACATTGTAAGTGGATGAGCCCAGTGTACCTCTCTCAACAGCAACTGAAGCACAGCAGGTTGGACGGCACTCCCTTCTCTTGGCAGCATTAACAGTGTCAGAGAGAGCTGATCTCCCAGACATGGACAGGACTGACAGATTGATGGCTCTTTCTCAGTTACGTGGGTGGTGCTGCACGGCCGTTCTTAGTTGGTGGAGCGATTTGTCTGCTTAATTCTGATAACGAATGAGGCTCTGGCATGCACACTAGTTACACAATCCCTGAGCGGTCGGTGTCCCCCAACTTCTTAGAAGGACAAATGGCGTTCAGCCACCCAAGACTGAGCAATAACAGGTCTGTGATGCCCTTAGATGTTCAGGGCTACAGGTGCGCTACCCTGACTGGCTCAGCGTGTACCTACCCTACACCGGTAGGCACGGGTAACCCGTTGAACCCCATTCAACAGGGATTGGAGATTGCAATTATTCCCCATGAACGACAAATTCTCAATAAGTGTGGGTCATAAGCTTGTGTTGATTAAGTCCCTGCCCTTTGTACAAAATAAATAAATAAATTTTAAAAATTTAAAAACAGAAACAAAAAAAGAGCTGATTAGAGGTTGGGGAGACAACAGTTCGCTAGTTAGCAATACAGACATCACAGATAGAACAAGGGCTGGAAAGATTTAAGTCTGAATTCTGGTTTTTGCAACTTACTACCTGTATAACCGTAGCCAAGTCATTAGGGCAAATTATTTTGGGGCTGGTGTGTGGCACAGAAGGTTAAAGTACTGCCTGTAATCCTTGCATCATAAATAAGAGTACCGTTTATCATTCACCTCTCTGCTAATGCACCTGGAAAAGCTGCAGAGGACGGCCCAAGTCCTCGGGCCCCTGCTACCCATGTGGGAGACTAGGATGGAGTGTTTCTATCATATAAATTTAAAAAAAAATAATAGAAATGTTTTATATGTATGTTGTCCAGTCTGGTAACCACAGGCCATATGTAGTTACTGAGTACTTGAAATGTGGCTAGTGTGGCTGACAAAATGAATTTTAAATTTTATTTAACTTGAATTAACAGAAATTTTGGACAGCACATCTCTAGAAGACACTGAATAAATAATTTTTTTGGTTTTGGTTTTTAAAGATGTATTTATTCTTGTATGTGACATGCAGAGGGACAGAGAAAGGAAGAGATAGACAGAGAGGAAAAGACAGGTATCTTTCATCTGCTGATTCACTCCCCAAATGGCACAAAGGCAGGGGCTGATCCAGGCCAAACCAAAAGCCCACAAGTCCATCTGGGTCTCGCACTTGAGTGGCAGAGGCTGAAGCACTTGGGCGATCCTCCAGTGTTTCACAAGCACATAAGTAGGGAGTTGGATTAGAAGAGAACAACTTGGGACAGTGTTGTGGCACAGTGGGTTAAGCCACCATCTGCAACCCCAGGTCAAGTCCTACTGCTCCACTTCCAATCCAGCTCTCTGCTAATGTGCCTGGGAAAGCAGCAGGTGATGGCCCAAATCCTTGGCCCCTGTACCTACGTGGAAGACCTGGATGAAACTCCTGGTTCCTGGCTTCGGGCTGTCCCAGCCTCAGCTGTTGTGGGCCTTTGTGGGGTGAACCAAAGGATGGAAAATCTTTCTCTCTATATATAAAATATATATTTTTTCCCTCTGCAACTATTTCAAATACATAAAATAAATCTTAAAAAAAAAAATTCTTCCCTGACCACCTTTAACTGACTACATTTCCATGACAAACCCCACCCTTAAGAAGGGGGGTGGAGAAGCAGCCAAGACTTGAACTGGCACTCCGATATGGGATGCCAACACCACAATCGGCTGCTTAACTCACTCCACACAAAGCCAGCCCCTTTTCGGTTGGTTTTTCAGCAAGTTAATGAACCTCTTAAGAGGATTCTTCAGCTCTTTTTATTCCCACTCAGAACCAAAGTGCTCCGCAAATACTGGATCCTGCTGCTGCCTCGTATTACAGAAGTAAAAGCAGCAGCATACGTAACCAGATTCTGAAAGCAGGCATCCTGAGGAAGTCGTCAGCTCCGTATGACTGCAGAGAGAAGACGCAGAGCAACCTGCCATGCCTCCTACAGTGCATTTATAATTATGATAAACATAGTTCAATTAATAAACTACTGTCCCTCGTCCTGCCTCGCTGGAGCATTTCACGAGAGAAAAGCGGTAAACATCAATGACTGTAAATATAAACAGGCTAGGCTCGGAAGGGGCCGGCACCTGTCAGTGCCTTCCCAGTGTGATTCAGAAAGGGCAGGTCTCATCCGCGGCTTATGCTGCTCACCCCAGTCTTGTCTGCTGACTAAAGTAACACCAGAACTAGCCTTCATTCTTTTCTGGAGAGGGACTCAGTGTGTTGTCTTTTTTCTCCTCGAAAGGTCTTTAGTAATTAGAATATATACACACATATGTAAACAATTACACTTGCTGCTTTTATAACTTTCTATTCTTTCATTCATTTGAGAGAAATCTCCAAAGTTTGTAAGAGGCCAGGTTTTAAAACATAAGGGTTATGCCTACATCCAAGCTGTTCATTTATGTGGGCATCATCACCAAAGAACGCACTTCACCACGTGAGCCTTTACAATCAATGAACTCATCTGCATCCCAGAGACCCCTGCGAGTAGACTATTAGCCTGGATCAAAACAGGTATGCTTACTTCAGATTGTCTCCAAACGTAGTGGTTATTCGATAGATGGCAGTTTTCAGGGATGCTCTGAATGCGAACCTTAATGTCTTATAAGAAGTGTCCACAAGGCTTCCCGGAATCCGGGGTGGTTTGCTGGAGGCATGAGGAAGCTTGAAGTACTTGTCGACTGCCTAGACAAGAAACGAAGAAAACACATTCGTTCACATTATCAAGAAAAGGAACTCTGAGGTAGGCATTTGACACAGCAGTTGAGTTGCAGCTTGGGACACTGACATCCCATACAGGAGTCCTAGATTGGAGTCCCGGATCCACGTACCATCCAGCTTCTGGTTAACGCATACCCAGGGAGACGGCAGACGACGGCTCAAGTACTCGAGTCCTCGTCACCCCCGAGAGACCAGGATGGAGTTCCTGGCTCCCAGCTTCAGCCTGGCCCAGCCCCACAATTACTGCAGTCATTTGTGAAGTGACCCAGAGAATAGAAGATTTCTCTCTCTGCCTTTTAAATAATTAAACATAAATAATTTTTTAAAAATTTTCTTAAGGCAACTCTGTGCAACTAGTAAGATTTTACTTTAGAGAGAGGCAGATAGAATTATAAATACGCACAGACATACTGTAAAATATATTCCTTATTTTGGATCATTATCAAAATAGCTTGAAAAACCATGCAAGAGAGGCTCAGTGACGCCAGCAGTTAGCAGGCTGCAGCAAAGTCCAGACCTGCGCCCTGCTGAGCAGCTGCAACTCCGCAGCCTTGAGAATGTGGAACCGGGACAGGCGACGCTGCCAGCCTCCTCAGCGTGGGGTGCAGGACTTCCAGCAACACCTTTACTGTGGGTCTCAGCCACAACACCAAAGCAAGTGAAACCGGCTGTAATCATTGAAAAAATAAGAAACAGAATTTGGGGCCAGCATTGTGGCATAATAGTTTAGGCCACCACCTACAATGCTGGCATCCCATATGGATACTAGTTCAAGTCCCAGCTGCTCCACTTGCAATCCAGCTCCCTGCTAATGCATCTGGGAAAGCAGCAGAAGATGGTCCAAGTACTTGGGCCCTTGCACCCACATGGGAGACGCGGTTGAAGCTCCTGGCTCCTGGCTCCTGGCTTCAGCCTGGCCCAGGCCTGCTGTTGCAGCCATTTGGGGAGAGAACCAGTGAATCTGTGTCTCTCCCTTTAATTCTGCCTTTCAAATAAATCTTTTTTAAAAAATAGATTTTAAAATATCTTTCAAAGTCCAAAGGCAAATTATAAAGCTACATTAAGAGAAGGCAGATGTGAAGATGAAAAGTGTGTTAACCTATTATGGCAAGGTAAGTCTAGCAAAACAAGAAATAACAGTACAAGCATATTAGTTATAGTTATGGATATAACCACTGAAAGAACTGAAACAAAAATAATTAAAATCATGTTTTTAATTTCAAGGCTCTTTCATGTCATCTGAGTGTTCTTCTCCCTTTAGCATTCTATTTTTGTTTCAAGGATACAGTATCCTCTTATCCTGAGGATTTAAATGATAGCTTTTTTAGGCTTTTCATAATTTCTTACGAGCTGCCACTTTGCTTCTTTTGGTCTCTACCTTCTGCACTAGACCTTCCTGAGAGACCTGGGAGTCTTGGCTCCTGCCCCCGAGTGGGACGTCCTACAGAACTGACCAGCAGCTCTGCACGCACAGCTGGAGGCTTCGCTGCGCGATCTACGTGGACTTCTCCGGAGCGAGCCCCCAGGACTCACTGCAGGTCTTCTTCACGCATTTCCTCGAGCTCCTGCTCTGAGCACCCAGGGGAAGAAC
The DNA here is from genome assembly GCF_051225735.1 of Oryctolagus cuniculus. Classification (NCBI taxonomy): domain Eukaryota; kingdom Metazoa; phylum Chordata; class Mammalia; order Lagomorpha; family Leporidae; genus Oryctolagus; species Oryctolagus cuniculus. The sequence continues at coordinate 119,933,582 of NC_142873.1, read as the reverse complement.
TGCGGCCTTCATCCCCACTTTCAGGGCATGCTCACAACTGCGCCTGACGCCCAGTCCTTCTCTCTGCGTGGAGGATAAACTTGGGACTGGAGGGAAGGAACAATCACCCAGCAAGACAGAATCTTCGGATCTACTTGACGTACTTTTTTTTTTTTAAAAAAGATTTATTTACTTGATAGGCAGAGCCAGAGAAAGAGAGAGAGAAAGAGAGGAAGTCCTCCATCCACTGGTTCATTCCCCAAATGGCTACAATGGCCAGAGCTGTGCCAACTGAAGCCAGGAGCCAGGAGCTTCTTCTGGGTCCCCCACTTAGGTGCAGGCGCCTAAGGACTTGGGCCATCTTCCACTGCTTTCCCAACCATAGCAGAGAGCTGGATCAGAAGTGGAACAGTCTTGAACCGGTGCCCATATGGGATGCCGGCACCGCAGGCAGCAGCTTTACCCACTACGCCACAGCGCTGGCTCCAGATCTCTCTGTAACTTGGCCATAGATAGATAGATAGATAGATCTTCTTGCAGAACATTCTGGTTAACCCTCAGCACACCAAGAAAAATAGTCATCAGAAACCACTTGCGTCCAACAAAATCTATTTATTTAAAGATTGATTGATTGATTTGAAAGTCAGAGTTACAGAGAGGGAGGGAGAGACACAGAAGAGAGATCTTCCATCCACTGGTTGACTGCCCAGATGGCTGCAACAGCCAGCACAAAGCCAGGCAGAACCCAAGAGCCAGAAGCTTCTTCCAGGTCTCCCACGTGGGCGCAGTGGCCCATATACCTGAGCCATCTTCTGCCACTTTTACCAGGCCATTAGCAGGCGGAAAAATTGGAAGTGGAGCAGTCAGGACTTGAACTGGTACCCACAGGGAAGCCACCATTGCAGGCGGCAGCTTTATCCACTACATAAACACCGGCCCCTATTTTACTTTTATTGTCTAAACTTTTGTCCCATATTTTCCCAGTTTTTAGATCTACACATCTGAAATGGGCAATGTCCTGTGAATGCAGCCAGCTGCTCCTCAGTGTCACGCATAAAGCTGGGACACATCCACCTGGAAAACCTTGATCTCAAATTGAAGACACTGCTCTAACAGGTTCCCACTCATCAATGCTTCCGGTTCTGGTTCTTGCATTTGTACCACCAAAATGCGGTATTTTTGAAAATGTTGTAGCTCATAATTTTGTTGAAGAGAGTACAGTCATTTTCTTTATACTGTAATAGCAAAACATACTCATTTTTAGGTTTAAAAATATAAACTCATAATCAAACCCATGACTTCAATCTCACCTGTTTCCTTTTCATAATCTATAGCACTCAGCCCCTTACCAACTAGGTCAAGTAAGTGCTGGTGCACAAGTGAAGGAGCCATCTCATGAACTCTCAGCAAAATAGGAGGACTCAAAAGACTGCAAGTTGAACACAATGGCTCACTAGATGAGACTATCACAAATAGTTCCTTTTTCTCCTTAAGAACTTATCATTCTATCATCAATTCTCAAGTTGGAGAAAATACACCTAGAATATTATTATCTGAAGATTATAGACTACAACTGCAGGAGAGACACTGGCACAGCAGTTGAGACGCCAATCCCCCAAATGAGAGTACTTGGGTTCGAGTTCCCACTCTATTTCTGATGGTTACCCTGAGAAGTGATGGCTCAAGTACTTGGGTCCCTGCCACAACATGGGAGACACTGGTGGAGTCTGGCCTGGTCCAGTCCCCAGGTATTGTGGCATTTAGGGAGTGAACAAGTAGATGAAACACTACAATATGGATAATTATAAGAGAATGAACTTCTTATAAGTAATTTTTCTCTTCGTTCTTTGAAATAATTCTTTTTATTTATTTTATTTATTTTTTATTTTTTTATTTTTATTTTTTGACAGGCAGAGTGGACAGTGAGAGAGAGAGACAGAGAGAAAGGTCTTCCTTTGCCATTGGTTCACCCTCCAATGGCCGCCGCAGCCGGTGCGCTGCAGCCAGTGCACCGCGCTGATCCAATGGCAGGAGCCAGGAGCCAGGTACTTTTCCTGGTCTTCCATGGGGTGCAGGGCCCAAGCACTTGGGCCATCCTCCACTGCACTCCCTGGCCACAGCAGAGGGCTGGCCTGGAAGAGGGGTAACTGGGACAGAATCCGGCACCCCGACCGGGACTAGAACCCGGTGTGCCAGCGCCGCAAGGCGGAGGATTAGCCTAGTGAGCCGCAGCGCTGGCCCCGTTCTTTGAAATAATTCTAAGAAAGAATAAAAGTAACAATGCATCAATCTTTACAGAGTTTGAACTATTAAAAAAAAAAAAACTGTTTGGGCCAGCACTGTGGTATAGCAGGAAAGCCTGCAGTGCCAGCATTCTATATGGGTGCTGGTTCAAATCCTGGCTGCTCCACTTCAGATCCAGCTCTCTGCTATGGCCTGGGAAAGCAGTAGAAGATGGCCTGAGTCCTAGGGCCCCTGCACCTACATGGGAGACCCAGAGGAAGCTCCTGGCTCCTGGCTTTGGATCAGCGCAGCTCCGGCATTGTGGCCAATTGGGGAGTGAACCAGCGGATGGAAGATCTCTCTCTCTCTCTCTGCCTCTCCTTCTCTCTCTGTGTAACTTTGATTTTCAAATAAATAAATAAATCTTTAAAAAAAAAAAAAAACAAAAACTGCAAGAAATAAATAAGGCGCAACAGACCCTAATGGTATAAGGAGGAAAGCCTCGGCTTGGAGCTGATTTGTCCTTGGCATCCCTCCAATCTCACCGAGCTCCTTCAGAACAGATGAGCTTCAGGTTCAGCGATTCCAAACCAGATTTGCTTTATTATTTTTTTGAAGACTTCTTTATTTATTTATTTGAAAGTCAGAGTTAGAGAAAAGAAGAGGAAGAGAGGAAGTCTTCCATCTGCTGGTTCACTTCCCATTGGCTACAACAGCCAGAGCTGCACCAATCAGAAGCTAGGAGCCAGGAGCTTCTTCTGGGTCTCCCATGTGGGTGCAGGGGCCCAAGGACTTGGGCCATCTTCCACTGCTTTCCCAGGCCATAGCAGAGAGCTGGATCGGAAGTGGAGCAGCCGGACTCGAACTGGTGCCCTATGGGATGCCGGCACTGCAGGCAGCAGCTTTTACCTGCTATGCCACAGCACCAACTCCTAGATTTGCTTTTATAATAGTGATATAAAATTTCCTTTTAAATAAATTTATGTTAAAAATGAATCACTTAAAAAACTAAGTAAATAAATGTTCAGATAAATATGACTAAAATTAAGACAACACTAGGCGCTAATAAACAGGTAAAACCACAATCATGAAAGCAGTGTATGAAAAACTCCAATCTAGGAAACACTGTTTTATATATCCGATGATGTGTTCCGTGGTTAGGAGAACTGAAATACTAGCAATCAGCAGTGAGATTAAATAATTACTACTAACACTCATTTTATGCACCAATATAGTTCCGATGCTGATGGCTTAGATTACTTATCCATGGCCGGCATTGCGGCTCACTGGGCTAATCCTCCACCTGTGGCACCGGCACCCTGGGATTCTAGTCCTGGTCGGGGCGCCAGATTCTGTCCTGGTTGCTCCTCTTCCAGTCCAGCTCTCTGCTGTGGCCGGGAGGGCAGTGGAGGATGGCCCAAGTGCTTGGGCCCTGCACCCACATGGGAGACCAGGAGGAGGCACCTGGCTCCTGGCTTTGGCTCGGCGCAGCGCGCCGGCCATAGCAACCATTTGGGGGGTGAACCAACGGAAGGAAGACCTTTCTCTCTGTCTCTCTCTCTCACTGTCCACGCTGCCTGTCAAAAAAAAAAAAAAAAAAAAAAAACCTTAAAAAAAAAATTGTATACCTAACACCTACCAGGTATAGTTCTAGACTTTTGTAGACATTTTCTCTAACTCTCATAATAACTTAGTAAGATACTATAGATTGAGCATCTCAAATCCAAAAATCTGAAATCCTGGGGCTGGCACTGTGGCATAGCAGGTAAAGCTACCACCTACAGTGCTGGCATCCTATATGGGTACTGGTTCAAGTTCCAGATGTTCCTCTTCCAATCCAGCTCCCTGCTAATGTGCCTGGGAAAGCAGAAGAAAACAGCCCAAATGCTTGGGCTCATGCATCCTTGTGAGAGACCCAGAAGAAATTCCTGGCTCTTGGCTTCTGATCAGCCCAGCTCTAGCCATTGCAGCCATCTGGGGACTGAACCAATGGATGGAAGATCTCTCCCTCTCTCTCTTTCCTTCTCCTTGTAACTGTCTTTCAAATAAAAAATGGGTATAAGGCTTTTAGAAGTCATGTCCTTAGGAGCTAACCGTAGACTCCCACAGGATACGAACTGTTCTGCATCTACTGAGGAAGAAATGAGTACTGCTATGAACGCAAGAATGCTTTCAAATGAGTTGATATTTTAATTAACCACAACACACAGAAACCTCTCAAAAACACCTCTGTAGTAAACTCATTAGACACACATTCATTGCTCAGATTACAGAAACACGTGAGGACTCATGAGCTCCTACAGTAACTGTGCCCTCCCAGGACAGCCTGGCACTGGTGGAAGCCGCTGTTCTAGCAGACCCATCTCTCCACTCCGTGCCCCCTGCACGGTTTGAGAGCAAAAGGCTCCCCTCCCCTTTCACATTTTGCTTCTAATGATTCACAGTGAAATGGCTGATGTTATTGAGCCTGGAAAGTAAAACCAAAGAACTGAACAATTCCACACAATTGTTCCTTAGTAACACCCAGAAGCCAGTTGCACAACTTGCTTTAAATTATGGTAGATACTCAGACCTCATTCTCTCCACTAAGAGCAAATACCCAAAAACATCTAACAGGGCTCATATGAGTAATGTAACACCCCTGCCTCTCAAAATGAAAGGGTGATTTGGGGTCCTTATAATCATCCACCACAGCAGAACTGTCACTCCAAATCCCATAACAGAGGCTTCTGTCCAATGCCCCAGCAATGGTGCAATCCAGGAACCATTCAACAAGAATTCAGTAAGTTCCATCATTTGCCAGGTACCATATCCGATGCTGGGAATACAGAGACAAGGTTCCTGCTTCTGTTCCAACCCATAGAGAAACAAGAGAAGTCTATAAAGGCAAACCATTGACATGAGGGTTACAAGGCAGAGCCAGAGACAAAAAAAAAAAAAAAAAAAAAAAAAAACTCTAGGCAAACAAGGGAAAAAATAGGCATCAGATACAGTTAGAGTTCAGAAAATAAGATAGGGCAGGCATCTGGCACAGCAGTTGACACTGGCATCCCAGGCAGTGGATTCAAGGCTCAGCTCCTGGGACCAGCACTGTGGTGTAGCAGGTAGAGCCACCACCTGCAGTGCCAGCATCCTATATGGGTGCCAGTTCATGTCCTGGCAGATCCACTTCCAATCCAGCTCCCCGCTAATGGTCTGGGAAAAGCAGTGGAAGATGGCCCAAGTGCTTGGGCCCTTAACACCCATGTGAGAAAACTCCTAGCTCCAGATTCAGCTTTGGCCTGGTTCTGTCCTGGCCACTGTGGCCATCTGGGGAATGAACCAGCAAATGGAAGATTTCTGTCCCTCTCTTTCTCTGTAACCCTTAGTTCCCAATAAATAAATAAATCTTTTCAAAAAATTTTAAAATAAAATAGCACATACTACTTTATCACAAATTTAGTATCTTGGAGTTAATATTTCAATACAATTCATTTCCTTTCTAATCACAAGTACTTTATGGTATGCATTTAAGAACATTACTCTAAGAAAAAGTCAATAGGCTTCACCAGACTGCCAAAGGGAGCTCTGGCGCATGAACATTTAAGGATTCTGACTTACAAAGGGGGAGGCAGGGGGGCCTGCACTACGGTGTAGGTTCAACCTTTACCTGCAGTGCTGGCATCCCATTCAGGTGCCAGTTCAAGTCCCAGCTGCTCAACTTCCGATCTGGCCCCCTGATAATGCACCTGTGAAAAGCTCTGGAAGATGGCCCAAGTACTTGAGTCCTTGCACCCACATGGAAGAAGCTCCTGGCTCCTGGCTTTGGTCTGGCCTAGTCCAGGCCCAGCCTAAGAGGATGGAATCTCTCTCTTTCTATCTTTAAAAAAACAGGGTGGGGGGGGGGGGTGGAGGGAAGAAGGAAATACCATTATGTTCTTAGACTTGTATCTATATATCACATTGAATCTATCACGGCTCAATAGTCTAGTCCTCAGCCTGCGGTGCCGGCACACCGGGTTCTAGTCCCGGTAGTGGCACCGGATTCTGTCCTGGTTGCCCCTCTTCCAGGCCAGCTCTCTGCTGTGGCCCGAGAGTGCAGTGGAGGATGGCCCAAGTCCTTGGGCCCTGCACCCCATGGGAGACCAGGATAAGCACCTGGCTCCTGCCTTTGGATTAGCGTGGTGCGCCGGCCGCAGCGGCCATTGGGGGATGAACCAACAGGAAAGGAAGACCTTTCTCCCTCCCTCTCTCTCACTGTCCACTCTGTCAAAAAAAAAAAAAAAAAAAAAAACTAATTAAAATTTTTAAAAAAAGGGTCTGGCTTAGAGGGTAGACTAAAATTTAGAGTTAAATCAGAGGATTATGAGGCCCACATCATAGTCACAGATTGACAGGGTACACAAATGGGTAGTGAACAGAGAAGTCAAAGGACTGTGCAGCCAGGGCTGGGCAGATTAGCCATGTGGACCATCAATTGCTTATTACAATCAACCTCAGGATGTGGGGAGGGAAAACAAAGATTGTGAGGGAGTTTGCAAAATCTGATGACTGCAGACCAGGACCAGAGGCTGACTGCTATGTGGCTTAGGGAAACAGAGGGCTCCATCCTCAGGAGCCTAGCAGCAGTTCACTGGCCCAGTTCTTTGTTCTTTTAACCTCTTCCCAACGCTACAAAATCGGCTCATCTCTTTCTATTCTCCATTCCAACTCCTCTGCAAAGTACATAGAGCCCAACCTCTTGACAAATCCCTAATTCTCACCTTGCTCCCTGAGGGAAGGGATGACTATAATCAAACAAGCAGACTGCTTTACCGCTAATCAACTGGGATGAAGAACTAACAATGTGACAGCAGCAGAAATGAGAACAAAGTTCCTCTAAGCCAGTGTGAAATCAACTCAGTGAGTTTTAACCAGCTTGCTTTAAAAATAAATAATAAATAATTTTATTCAAAAGGTAGAGTGACACACACAGACAGACAGAAAAGAGAGATCTTCCATGTGCTTATTCACTCCCCAAACACCCACACAGCCAGGGCTGGGAACGGGAAAGGTCCCAAGAATCTTCCTTCTAAAGGAAACATACTGTAGATCATGGTCTGAAAGGTTGAAAGCCACAATTCTATGGGTGAAATCGTTGTCCCTGAAGATAGAACCCCATCTGAAGAAAAAATAAAGGCCAGGCTAAGATGGTGAACAAGCCCAGGAAGAACAAGGGTGTGGATCTGCAGCTCCTCCCTAGGTGCTTCACAGCTGACGCCCTGCGACTGCAGCAGGAAGTCACATTTCTGCCGCCCAAAGCCTTGCTTGGCACCAAGGAGGTGGCCAAACAACCGAGCTTCCCTCACCCGTAACTCAGGACTGAACACCTCCTTGTGCTAGCTCTCCACGATGCTTACGAGGACCAAGTAAAACTGTGCTATGAAATCACTCCATACAGTGTAATTGATTTTGTCATTCTGGTTTAAATTATAAAGTTAGGGATAATAAACACACTACTTTATGAGCACCAAAGGCAATGCCCAAATCACGGTTACCTTATTGTATGGCTACACAAGCCAAATATTAGAATTTGTGGGGAAATACTAGAAAATTACTCAGAGAAATGTAGCTTGGGAAGAATTTAAACAATAAAACCACCCATGAAAACAAAAATGTCTCCAGTAACATTCATGAGAAAGTGGACACAAACAGTATTCAGAACTGTTTTGATGGGTGAGGAGTAAAATGAATTGAGTTTTGAATAAAGGAATACTTCCTCTTGATATTATTTTTACAAATGTTGTTGGCGCTGGCACTGGGGCGTAGTGGTAAAGCTGCCACCTGTGGCGCCAGTAGCCCATATGGGCACTGATTCAAGTCCCGGCTGCTACATTGCTCCATTTCTGATCCAGCTCTCTGCTCTGGCCTGGGAAAGCAGTGGAAGATGACCCAAGTCCTTGGCCCCTGTACCCGCATCAGGGACCCAGAGGAATCTCCTGGCTCCTGGCTTTGGATGAGCCCAGCTCCAGCTGTTGAGGCCATTTAGGGAATGAACCAGCGGGTAGAAGACCTTTCCCTCTCTGCCTCTGCCTCTCTGTAGCCCTGCCTTTCAAATAAATAAGTAAATCTTTTAAAAAAATAGTAATAAGGGCCGGTGCCATGGCTCTCTTGGTTAATCCTCCGCCTGCAGCGCCGGCTTCTAGTCCCGGTTGCTCGTCTTCCAGTCCAGCTCTCCACTGTGGCCCGGGATGGCAGTGGAGGATGGCCCAAGTCCTTGGGCCCTGCACCCCATGGGAGACCAGGAGAAGCACCTGGCTCCTGGCTTCGGATCAGCGCGGTGCGCCGGCTGCGGCAGCCATTGGAGGGTGAACCAACGGCAAAGGAAGACCTTTCTCTCTGTCTCTCTCTCTCTCACTGTCCACAAAAAAAAAAAAAAAAAGTAATTAAAAAATGTAAAAATAAAAATAAAAGCATTCTTGATTTATTTGAGAGGTACATAGATAAGAGATGGGGAGGAATGAGCTCTCCTGCACACTGGTTCACTCCCCTAATACGCACAATAGCAAAGGGGATGGAAGCTGGGAGCCAGGAACTCAACCTAGGTCTCTCACATGGGTGGCAGGAACCCAACCATGTGAGTCATCACTCTTGCCTCCCAAGATCTGCATTAACAGGGAACTAGAATCAGGAGTTAGGGCCAGGAGGTAAACCCAGGTACTCCGATATAGGATGCAGGTTTCTCAAACCAGCACTTTCACCACTAGAAAAAGGCCAACCCTCCTCTTCATACGGTAAATGGCTTTTCAAGACCTAAAGGCACCAGCTGTTACCCCTCAGGCCTAATTGCATATCATCAGCTCCCAAGAACCTACTGTACACCTCAGTCACTACCTATATGCCTCAAGCACTCAGTGTTTATACCTCTCATGTGACACATAACTAATACTATCACTTGGCATAACACATATCACCCAATACAAAGTTAGGGAAGAAGGGAATGGCACTGTGGTGCAGCGAGTTAAGTCACTGCTTCCACCACTTGGCATTCAGCATTAGAGCACCAGTTGCAACTGCTCCACTTCTGAGCCAGCTCCCTGCTAACGCACCTGGGAAAGCAGCAGAAGACAGCTCAAGTGTTTGGGCACCTGCACCCACATGGGAGACCCAGATGGAGTTCCTGGCTCTTGGCTTTGGCCTGGCCCAGCCCTATCTGTTGCAGTCTTTCTGGGTGTGAACTAGTGGATGGGAGATCTGTTTTCTTTCTCTGTCACTCTGCCTCTCAAATAAGTAAATAAATCTCTTTTAAAGATTTACTTATTTGAGAGGCAGAGTGACAGACAGGGAGAGGCAGAGAGGGACTTTCCATCTGCTGTTCACCCCAGATAGCCACAGGGACAGGGCTGGGCCAGGTCCAAACCAGGAGCCTCATGCAGGCTGCACTGGAAGTACAGCAGCCAGGTCTCAAACCAGCGCCCATATGCGATGCCAGAGCTGCAGGCAGCAACTTCAACCGCTCTGCCCAGCATTGGCTCCAATAAAATTTTTTAAAAATAATAAAGTTAGGGAAGGAAGGCTACTGGAAAGCAGGAAGCATGTTTTATTTCTCAGACTGTTCTTAAATATAAGACTAGAAAGATCTGTAGTTAAAACTAAACACCCAGTCCGGTGCTAGGTATCCTCTGGCACCTGGGAACTTACCAGTTGTGTAATTCACCTACAGCCACTTCCAGCAGCTACAAACTGTGCAGGGTCCACACCCACATCACTGAACATAATTCCCGTATCCTAAGTTATCTGAATACCATAGGTATAGCTTACCAATATAGTATATTTTTTGTTTCTACAAAATTTCTATAAGCAAATTAAAACTTTTCTCTTATTGATCTCTTTTAGATTTTAATTTCCTGAGAGAAAGAACAGTATTGTTATTATAACTTCCAAAATGTTTTAATTCAGTAAATCTGATACATAAGAAATAAACAGGAAATGAATGGGGCAGACGCCCACAACCCTCTCCCAATCCTCACACCGCACAGGCTGCATACCTCTTGCAGTGTCAACAAAGTATTAAGGAACCCTCTCCCAATCCTCACACCGCACAGGCTGCATACCTCTTGCAGTGTCAACAAAGTATTAAGGATGGCTGGTAGTGTGGTCTGCACAACTCCAAATCTATCTTCTGTAAATGATGCCGCCACTAAGTGAGACAGACCTCAAGGGGGAAAAAAAAGTTACAAGTGAAGCAGGATTCAGGAATTTCCATTTGCAATACATCTATTCGAGAAGGGATTGATATTCTAGATATAAAAAGAACTACAATTAAAGACAAGGAGGCAATGCGATACAAAAATTGGTAAAAGGGGCCGGTGCCGGCACCACGGGTTCTAGCCTCGGTTGGGGCGCCAGATTCTGTCCCGGTTGCTCCTCTTCCAGTCCAGCTCTCTGCGGTGGCCCGGGAGGGCAGTGGAGGATGGCCCAAGTGCGTGGGCCCTGCACCCACATGGGAGACCAGGAGGAAGCACCTGGCTCCTGGCTTCAGATCGACGCAGAGCGCCGGCCGTAGCGGCCATTTGGGGGGTGAACCAATGGAAAGGAAGACCTTTCTCTCTGTCTCTCTCTAAATCTGCCTGTCAAAATCGGTAAAAGGGGGGCCGGCGCCACGGCTCACTAGGCTAATCCTCCGCCTAGCGGCGCCGGCACGCCGGGTTCTAGTCCCGGTCGGGGCGCCGGATTCTGTCCCGGTTGCCCCTCTTCCAGGCCAGCCCTCTGCTGTGGCCAGGGAGTGCAGTGGAGGATGGCCCAGGTGCTTGGGCCCTGCACCCCATGGGAGACCAGGAAAAGCACCTGGCTCCTGGCTCCTGCCATTGGATCAGCGCGGTGCGCCGGCCGCAGCGCGCTGGCCGCGGCGGCCATTGGAGGGTGAACCAACGGCAAAAGGAAGACCTTTCTCTCTGTCTCTCTCTCTCACTGTCCACTCTGCCTGTCAAAAAAAAAAAAAAAAAAAAAAAAAAAAAATCGGTAAAAGGGGTGGCATTATGTTGTAGCAGGTTAAGCTGCTGCCTGATACCAACATCCCATATCTATTTGAAAGGCAGAGTGACAGAGAGGGAGAAGTCTTCCATCCACCGGTTCACTCCTCAAATGGCCACAACAGTCAGGGTGGCAAGGCTAAAGTCGGCAGTTTGGAATTATATCCTGGTCTACCACTTGGGTGGCAGGGGCCCAATACTCCCCAGAGATTGCTTACCTTCTAATGCCCAAATGTGCATTTGGGCATCTGAAAATACAGCCTGAATGGAGGCCTCTGGATGCTACAAATAAAAGAAAGACATCAAAGTAAGTTTCTCTGGGCAAAAACTCTATTATGTCATTTAGTCAACTATGTAGACTACAACAACTGAAAAGTCTCAGCTGTTCCAAGAAGTAAAATCCAAAATAAATCCTCTCGCAATATGATTTAGTTACAATAAAGCGTTCTCCCATCAACTTCTTGTGTAACTCTTGACAAATCTCTAAATTTTCACGTGCCTAGAGTTCTCAATTAATAAAGGAGTGTGCACAATGTATCTCAAAAAATGAGTGCAGAGTCACTTGAAAGAACTCCATCCTAGTCTCCCACATGGCTAGCAGGAACCCAAATACCTGGGTTAACACCTGCTGCCTTCCCAGGAGCACTAGCAGGAAACTGGATCAGTAGCACAGTAGCCTGGGCTCGAATTGGCACTCCAAGATGGGATATGGGATGCAGAAACCCCAAACAGCACCTTAACTTGCTGTGCTACAACACCCGTCTTGGGAACTTCTTTAAAATACCAGGTTAAACAGCACGCAGCAACAACTGGCCCAGTTAGATAATTACTGCTTTTCATTATGTACCCAATGAAGTCTATTTAGTACAACAAAGTAAACCTACCAAACTGCATTTCTCACCATCAAGCACCAGAATCTACAACTCCTTATTATACAATAAATCCACCTGCAAAATGAGAATCAGAGCAGCCCTCACTCCCAAGGAAGAGACCACCTTGGTTGGGTCTGCTTTTCGGTGACCATACGATGTGCCTCAGGCTACCTACTTAACCCTTCCGAGACTCAGGTTTCCTTATCTATAAAAGGAGGATAAAAAGACCTGACAGGCATGAATTCTATTAGAATTAAATGAGAGGGGCCAGTGCTGTGGTGTAGCAGGTAAAGCTGCCGCCTGCAGTGCATCGAGTGTTCTGTAAATTGAACTGTTAGACAAAATGTCACATATTGGGGCCAGCGCTGTGGTGTACTGGGTAAAGCCGCCACCTGCAGTGCCAGCATCCCATATGGGCGCTGGTTTAAGACCCAGCTGCTCCACTTCTGATCCAGCTCTCTGCTATGGCCTGGGAAAGCAATGGAGGATGGCCCAAGTCCTTGGGCCCCTGCACCCATGTGAGAAACCTGGAATAAGCTCCTGGCTTCAGATCGGTGCAGCTCTGGCCATTGCAGCCATCTGGGGAGTAAACCAGCAAATGGAAGACTCTCTCTCACTCTCTCTCTCTACCTCTCTGTAATTCTGCCTTTCAAATAAATAAATAAATCTTAAAAAAGAATTAAATGAGAGCACTTTAAGGCACAGGTGAGACACTCAAGTTGAGCTCTTTTCACTTTCTGAAACCAAGCACTGAAGTGAAATTTCACACAACCCTCCTCCCTGGTAGTAGACATCTTCCTCTAACGGAGAGGTCAAGGTCAGTAATTTCTGGTACAAGCGACTGGATGGATCTTCCCTCCACAGGAGTGAAAAAGCAGTTGTTTCAAATAAATAAAATAAACCTTAAAAAAAAAAAAAAAGCAGCTGCAAGAACCTGAAAGAGCTCTGTGCGCCTGCATTCCCTCAGAGCTGCTCAGAGCGCTTTCCCCGCCGCAGCACGACTGCCAAGGAGTAACACTGAGTATCACATGCCAATGCAACCTTTGAGTGCAGTATTATTAGTCCATTAGCTAATATCTGCAGAGAGAAGCTAGATTGAAGAAAACTAAAAGCGAAAACTCTTCCTCTACATTTGGGCAAGCTGTTTGTCAAAGGATCAATTAACAGACAACAACAAAGTAAAAATGAGTAAATCTGTAGTTTGTGCAGCTGAAACTTACACTCCTGTGGCAGCTAGAACAGCTGACAGGGCAAGCTGGAAAGTCATTTCATTTGTGGCCTAAATTATAACTTTTAGCCATCATACATGTACAGCCATCTCTCTTTTGAACACCTAATGGCCACAGAGATGTCAGCAGGACAACGAGCCATGAAGCCTCAGAGAGACTTGCTCACTTTCTGAAGACCCAGGCAGCTGAAAGGGGCCAGTGCTGGACCCCAGCACGAAGCTGCTGGCAGCCAACAGCTTTGGGAGGCCAGCCGGTGAGCCACGCTTCAGGCCGCTACTGAGGTGTGCTGCACGTCCAAGAGCAGCTCCCGCACAGCGAGGTTCACAGAGGCCTACGCAAAGCTGCACGGCTGCCGGGGCTAAGCTGATTACAGCTCGGACCCTACCTGCTGCTTCATGTGATCGTTCATCCCCCCTCCCCCATTCCCATCACTGTAACTACAGTCTTACCTTACTGAAAAAATACATTATCAGCACTCGTTTAGACAAGAAATTCTTAATCTGAGTGGAAAAAAAGAATAAATATTTACATTTTAATACTTTATTCAGATATATTATACATTTTTTGTTTCTGACATAAATTTGATTGAAAAAATGAAATACCTCATATCTTGCAGAGAAAGAACAATTTTTAAAGTAAACATGTAAGCAATACCTTCGTACTATAAACTGGATAAATCACCTGAACTGTAGTCATACGCCAAGTAAAGACGGTTCAGCGGTCCCATAAGATTGAAGCCATCCAAAATGCTCACACAACAAAAGTGCCAGAGGATACATTTGTCAGAAAAAGCCCTTGATATTAGCTGACACCTGCCTATATTCCCAGGTGCACACATTTAACCCCCAAATTAGAGCCCTGACATAAGACAAGGAATTCTAAGGTGTTTTGGTGGTATTTTCTAACACCATATTCTTTCTCTATTTGCTACAACTGCCTTGCCCTTTAATTTAATACCAAAAAACATAGGTTTCCCCTACAGAAAAAAAAATTATTGTAAGACATGAGCTGCTATTATTTATTTATTTATTTATCTGAAAGTCAGAATTAGAAAGAGAGAGAGAGAGAGAGAGATCTTCCACCCACTGGTTCATCACACTCCCCCTCAATGGCTGCAATTGCCGGGGCTGGGCTGGGCTGGGCTGAAGCCAGGAGCCAGGAGTTGTATCTTGGTCTTCCTGTTGGGTGCAGGGGTCCAAGTACTTGGGCCATCTTCCACTGCCTTCCCACGTGTATTAGCAGGGAGCTGGATTGGAAGTGGAGCAGTCGGGACTCGAACTGGCGCCCGAATGGGATGCCAGCACCTCAGACAGCAGCTTAACCCGCTGCACCACAGCGCCAGCCCCTGAGGTACTCGTTTACTAGATGATATTTATAGGGAAACAGATTTTCTTACGTCGACCTGAAGGCTAACTCAAATGAACTGTACCGAAGCTACGTGACTAGTCAGAGGGATGCAGCAGGCAGTACCTGCTGAGCTGCTGCACAAAAAGTGACACAGCAGCACTCAGAGCCTCACAGGATCCCAAAATTTATAAAATGCCCTCATTCTGCTAATCTATCATTCCATCAGCAAACACACTAGCATTCCCCTCATCTTAAAAAGCCATTCATTGGCCCCTCAATGACCCCCCACCCCCAGCTGTTGCCTCATTTCTCTGCTCCACTTAAAAGTAAAACTCCTGGGCCCAGTGCTGTGGTGTAGCAGGTAAAGCTGCCACCTGCAGTGCCTGTATCCCCTATGGGCGCCGGTTTGAGTCTCAGCTGCTCCACTTCTGATCCAGCGCTCTGCTATGGCCTGGTAAAGCCATAGAAGATGGCTCAGGTCCTTGGGCCCCTGCACATGTGTGGGAAGACCCCGAGGAAGCTCCTGGCTCCCGGCTTCAGATTGGTGCAGCTCCAGCCATTGCAGTCATCTGGTGAGTGAAACAGCAGATGGAAGACCCCTCTCTCTCCGCCTCTCTTTCTCTCTCGTGTAATTCTTTCAAATAAATAAACCTTAAAAAAAATAGAAATAAGCACATCTAGAATCCAGAAAGACATGCTTAAACAATCAGACCAGAAGTACAACTAAACTACAATTTATAAAAAAAAAAAATGTAAAGCTCCCTAACGGAGCAGTCCTTCCTGCAGTCTTCAATTCCTCTCCCAGTCTCTCCTGAACCCACGCCAGTCAGGTTTGCGTCCCATGACTCCACTCGGTAGTTCCTGTCCACATTCCGGGCTCGCCAGTCACTTCTCAGTTGGTGTCCCGTGCCCACACACCCCTCGTTCCCCTGAGACACTTCCTCCTCTTGGCTCTCTACTCACCTCAATAGCCATTCCTCAGACTCCTCTGCTACTCCTCCTCAAATCCATCTTCAATCCCTGCAAGGCCCAGTTTGAGAATCTTTTTTTGAAGATTTACTTTTTATTTACTTGAAAGGCAGAGTTCACTCCCCAAATGGCTACTATGGCCAGGGCTGGGCCAGGTCGCAGCCAGGAGCCCAGAACATCCCACAGGTCTCCCACATGGATACAAGGGCCCAAGCACTTGGGCCATCCTCCAATGTTTTTCCAGGTACACCAGCAGGGAGCTGGATCAGAAGTAGAGCAGCTTGGTCATGAACTGGCACCCACATGGGATGCCAACATCACAGGCAGAGGCTTCACCTGCTATGCCACAACCCTGACCGCTGGGAATCTCTTTTCTCCTGTATCCCTACTCCTCAAGAGTCAACATTGAGTCTCCTGGATTTAAATACTATCTATACACTGATGAGTCTGAAGTTTACATTTATAGCACACACCTTTCCCTACATTCCACATACATATCTCACTTCCTATTTCACTTGGTTGTCTGATAGGTCTATCAAAATTGGCCTGTCTCAAATCAAACTCCTGATTCCCATGCCTATCAAATCTCCTCCTCAAGTAAATCACTCAATAAATGGCAACTAAGGGGCTGGCACCACAGCATGGCGGAAACATCTGGTGCCTGTGATGCCAGCATTCCATACGGGCACTGCTTCAAGGCCCAGCTGCTCCGCCTCCAATCCAGCTCCCTGCTAATGGCCTGGGAAGGCAGTGGAAGATGGCCCAAGTGCTTGGACACCTGAACCCACGTGGGAGACCTGGAAAAGGCTCCAGGCTCCTGGCTTCAGATTGCCCCAGCTCTGGCCACTGCAGCCATTTGGGGAGCAAACCAGCAGATGAAGATTTCTCTCTATCTAGCTCTGCCCTTCAAATAAATAAACCTTTTCAAAAAATGGCAAATTAAAGTATTCCAGATCCTTGGAACAAAACTTTTAGTCAACACTGACACTTTTTCTCTTACAGACCCCAACCAAAACACAAGCAGATCCTATCACAACTATCTGAAGATACACATCCAGACTCATCAGCTCGTGTAGCACTGCCTCCCACCCCCGTCATACCAGCCTCAGAACTACCAGCTCTCACTAGTTATGGCAATAGTTTTCACATTGTTCTTTTGCTTCTATTAAGAATCTAGTCTGGCCGGCGCCATGGCTCAATAGGCTAATCTTCCACCTTGCGGCGCCAGCACACCGGGTTCTAGTCCCAGTCGGGGCGCCGGATTCTGTCCCGGTTGCCCCTCTTCCATGCCAGCTCTTTGCTATGGCCCGGGAAGGCAGTGGAGGATGGCCCAAAGTGCTTGGGCCCTGCACCCCATGGGAGACCAGAAGCACCTGGCTCCTGCCTTCGGATCAGCGTGGTGCGTCGGCCACAGCACGCCAGCCGTGGCGGCCATTGGAGGGTGAACCAACGGCAAAGGAAGACCTTTCTCTCTGTCCCTCTCTTTCACTATCCACTCTGCCTGTCAAAAAAAAGAGAGAGAAGAATCTAGTCTTGGGGCTGGCGCTGTGGCTCACTTGGTTAATCCTCTGCCTGCGGCGCTGGCATCCCATATGGGTGCTGGGTTCTAGTCCCAGTTGCTCCTCTTCCAGTCCAGCTTTCTGCTGTGGCCCGGGAGGGCAGTGGAGGATGGCCCAAGTGCTTGGGCCCTGCACCCGCATGGGAGACCAGGAAGAAGCACCTGGCTCCTGGCTTCAGATCGGCACAACGCCAGTCGTAGCGGCCATTTGGGGAGTGAACCAATGGAAGGAAGACCTTTTTCTCTGTCTCTCTGTCACTGTCTAACTCCATCTGTCAAATAAATAATTAGAAGAAGAAAGAAAGAAAACCTCTCCCTCTCCCTCTGTAACTCTGCCTTTCAAATAAATAAATCTTAAAAAAAAAAAAAAAAAAAAAAAAAGAATCTAGTCTTGAGGGGGACCGGTACTGCGGCGCAGCAGGCTAAAGCCCAGACCTGAAGCACCAGCATCCCATACAGGCATCAGTTCTAGTCCTGGCTGCTCCTCTTCCAATACAGCTCTCTGCTATGGCCCGGGATAGCAGTGGAAGATGACAAAAGTCCTTGGGCCCCTGCACCCACGTGGGAGATCTGGAGGAAGCTCCTAGCTCCTGGCTTTGAATCAGTGCAATTCTGGCCTTGCAGCCATCTACAGAGTGAACAACGAACAGAAGACCTCTCTCTCTCTGTCTCTCTTTCAAATAAATAAATCTTAAAAAAAAAAAAAAGTCTAGTCTTGGGGCTGACACTGCGGTGCAGCGGGTTAAAGCCATGGCCTAAAGTGCCGGCATCCCATATGAGCACCGGTTTGAGTCCTGGCTGCTCCTCTTCTGATCCAGCTCTCTGCTATGGCCTGGGAAAGCAGTAGAAGAAGGTCCAAGTGCTTGGGCTCCTCCTCCCACGTGGGCAACCCAGAAGAAGCTCCTGGCTCCTGGCTTCGGATCGGCTCTGCTCCGGCTGTTGCAGCCATCTGGGGAGTAAAGCAGCAGATGGAAGACCTCCCTCTCTCCCTTCCTCCCTTCCACCCTCGCTCTTTCTCTCTCTCAGCCTTTCCTTCTCTTTTTGTGTAACTCTTTCAAATAAATAAATAAATCTTAAAAAAAAAAAAAAAGAGTCTAGTCTCAGGGCCAGAGCCACCACCTGCAGTGCCGGCATACCATGTGGGTGCAGGTTCAAGTCCTGCTGCTCCACTTCAGATCAAGCTCTTTGTTTCTTTTTTTTTCTTTTCTTTTTTTTTTTTTTTTTTTTGACAGGCAGAGTGGACAGTGAGAGAGAGAGACAGAGAGAAAGGTCTTCCTTTGCCGTTGGTTCACCCTCCAACGGCCGCCGCGGCCAGCGCGCTGCGGCCGGCGCACCGCGCTGATCCGATGGCAGGAGCCAGGAGCCAGGTGCTTTTCCTGGTCTCCCATGGGGTGCAGGGCCCAAGCACCTGGGCCATCCTCCACTGCACTCCCTGGCCACAGCAGAGGGCTGGCCTGGAAGAGGGGCAACCGGGACAGAATCCGGCGCCCTGACCGGGACTAGAACCTGGTGTGCCGGCGCCGCAAGGCAGAGGATTAGCCTAGTGAGCCGCGGCGCCGGCCCAGATCAAGCTGTTTGTTGTGGCCTGGGAAAGCAGTAGAAGATGATCCAAGGCCAGCACCACGGCTCACTTGGTTAATCCTCCGCCTGTGGTGCCAGTACCCCAGGTTCAGGTCCTGGTTGCTCCTCTTCCAGTCCAGTTCTCTGCTGTGGCCCCAGAGGGCAGTGGAGGATGGCCCAAGTGCTTGGGCCCCTGCACCCCAGCATGGGAGACCAGGAGGAAGCACCTGGCTCCTGGCTTCAGATTGGTGCAGAGTGCCGACCGCAGTGCGCTGGCCATAGCGGCCATTTGGGGAGTGAACCTACGGAAAGAAGACCTTTGTCTCTCTCTCTTTCTCACTGTCTGTTGAAAAAAAAAAAAAAAAAAAGATGATCCAAATACTTGGGCCCCTGCACCCATGTGGGATACTTGGAGGAAGCTGCTGGCTCCTGGCTGTTACAGCCATCCAGGGAGTGAACCAGTAGACGGAAGACCTCTCTCTCTCTCTTCTGCCTCAGCCTCTCTCTAACTCTGCCTTTCACATAAATAAATAAATCTTTTAAAAAAAGATTTGCATGTGCAAAATATAAATTACATCCTGTCATTCTTGTGGGCAAAACCAGTCGCTTTCCATTGATGTGCAGCAAAGCCACTTTTTTTTTTTAAGAGCTAACAGGCCCCACGAGATCTAGGTGTCTGCTACTTCTATGATCTCTTCACTCAGCTGCCCTCCCTCCTTGCTAACTCTGCTGCAGCCACATGAGGGTCCATGATGTTCCTCCCACAGGCCAGGGATACTCCTGCCCCAAGTCTGCCTTCTGCTGCTCCCTATCAATGCTGTGTCCACGCGTAGGTCCTGTTTCCCTGAACTGCCTGATTTTTCTGTGCAACAGTTCAAGCAAATCAATTTTTTTACTTTTCAAACATAGTTTTCATATCAAACATGACTTTGTAGTGTGAATCATACAACTAAAACCATGTCATAGTTTAGGCAACTTTGTTAGTAGCACATAAAATCAATCTTAAAATTAACGGCACTTTATATTTCAAAGAAATATAGTATAATACGTTCAGCTGCTCATCTGTTTCCCCTTGCTAGTATGTGAACACTATATAAGGAAGGAATCTGTTGTTCGCTATCTTCCCAGTGCCTAAAACCACACTCTGCGTATAAAAAGAACCCAAATATTTCTTAAAGGAAAGAAATCACATGTTAAAGGCATTGTGGTAGGCTAAACCATATGAAAACATAATGAATATAGCTCAAAACCAGAATATTTGCAATTTCATATGGGTCAACTTAATACATGAAGCACACAAAAAACAATTTACTCCTAATGATTTAACAGTATAAGACCCTTTATGCTCCCAATATGACATGCAAACATAAATCCTACAACCAGATCACCCTACCTGTTCACGCTTATTCTGCATCCACGAATAAACCATGCTGGGCTCTCTCATTGCCTTACCCTCGGCTCTAAGTAAGGTATATGGAGAAGGATTAGAAAATTCTGTCGTTTGTTGATCTATATATTAAAAACAAAAGGCCAGTGAGTGCGAACCTAGGGCATATGATCCCCTGCCATTACAGCACTTCGCATTTTAGAAAGAAACAGTCCTCACCAGAAGCAGAGGTCCATAACCTGGGTCCCCTTCTGATCAGCTGAGGGCTCTGCGGAGACCCACAGCAAGTGTTCACATCAAAAAGCCCAGCCATGTGATCCACTACGCTCGGGCCAAATGCACTCCCGAGGGGACTTGCAATGTCAGGTGTAGACAGCTTTGGAGAAAACAGCGATGTTTTAACTAACGACGGCACTGACGGCCGAGGCACCTGGCCAGATTTTGGAGTCTGGAAAGCAGTTTCTTCTGTAAAAGAACAGATCAGTGCTGAAGAGGAACCTTCAAGCAGGCGATGAAGGGGGTTCTCGAGTTTCAGACACACCAATAGCGTGCGTAACACCTTTACCCATGGCTCAGTACATTGCTTCCACTTAGGTTTACAGCCTCAGATCCAAGTTTTACTACCGTACTTCAGTGACTAGTCAAGGAGTTTTATACATTTTCTGACGGATTGCTGTAGCCATTCCTTTGTTTCCCTTTCACAAACATCTTTTCATCTCCAAGGCCACTTTCTCTAACTCTAAGCTGTTTTCAATTAACAGTATCCATTCTATTTTGATGTGGCAACAACTTCACATTAGAATCTCTGCAGGGACAGGCATAATGGCACAGCAGGTTAAGCCACCACTTGCCACGGTTCAAGTCCTGGCTGCTCCCCCTCTGACTCAGCTTCCTGCTAATGTCCCTGGGAAGACAGCAGAAGATGGCCCAAGTACTTGGGTCTCTGCCATCCATACGGGAATTCCTGGCTCTTGGCTTAAGTATGGCCCAGCCCTGGCTGTTGCAGAGAGTAAACCAGCAAACGTCAAAGATACCTCTTGCTTGCTTGCTCATTCTCACTCTTTCTCTCTCTATTGTTCTACCTTTCAAATAAATAATAAATCTTTATAAAAAAAAAAAAAAAAAAAAAGAAGAAGAACAGGGGACAGTGCCTCTGCCTACTGCACCTGTATCCCATATGGGCACTGGTTTGTATCCTGACTGCTCCTCTTCTGATCAGCTCTCTGCTACGGCCTGGAAAAGCAGTAGAGGACAGCCCAAGTGCTTGGGCCCTTGCACCCACATGGGAGACCCGGAAGAAGCTCCTGGTTCCTGGCTTCAGATCGGCCTGGTTCCAGCAGTTGCAGACATTTGGGGAGTAAACCAGTAGATGGAAGACTTTTTTCTCTGTCTTTCCCTCTGTCTGTCTGTAACTTTACCTCTCAAATAAATAAATAAAATCCTAAAAAAAAAAAAAAAAAAAGAACCTTGCCCACTTTACTGCAAGTTCCTACTTTAACTATAACTTGGCAAAATATACTAAATTTATATTATAAAAATGCATAGGAAAAAGTGCAAATCTTCTAAGTTTCCCAAAGTTCTTTCAAATTAACACAATTCACACTAAATACTAATATGCACAGAGTATCTATAAATCTGTTTGGTAAACAGCATCATTAAAAATCATTTTATAAATCTAGGCTGGCGCCATGGCTCAATAGGCTAATCCTCTGCCTAGCGGCGCCGGCACACTGGGTTCTAGTCCCGGTTGGGGCGCCGGATTCTGTCCCGGTTGCCCCTCTTCCAGGCCAGCTCTCTGCTGTGGCCCGGGAGTGCAGTGGAGGATGGCCCAAGTATTTGGGCCCTGCACCCCATGGGAGACCAGGAGAAGCACTTGGCTCCTGGCTTTGGATCAGCGCGATGCACCGGCTGCGGCGGCCATTGGAGGGTGAACCAACGGCAAAAGGAAGACCTTTCTCTCTGTCTCTCTCTCTCTCACTGTCTACTCTATCAAAAATTTAAAAAAAAAATCATTTTATAAATCTAGTAATTTATAGAGCCTATTGTACAAAAATAAAGGAATTTTTTCCTGCTACTCGAGCACAAGGCACAAAGATAAACAAACAGCAATAGGAAATTCTACCTTCTTAATAAAAGCTCCATAAGAAATTAAACATTGGGGGCCAGTATTGTAGCACAGTTGGTTTTTATGCTATTTAAACCATATTGGAGTGCTGGTTTGAGTCCTAACTGCTCTGGTTTGATCTAGCTCCCTGCTAATGTGCCTGGGAAGGCACCATATGATGGCTCAAGTGCCTGAGTTCCTGCCATCCATGTGGGAGACCCAGATGTTCTTCCTGGCTCCTGGCTTTGGGTTGGCCCAGACCTGGCTGTTGCAGCCACACCAGTGGATGGAAGATCTCTTCCTCTCTCTGTAAATCTCACTTTCAAATAAATAAAATAAATAGATGTTAAAAAAAATGACATTAATGGACTTATTTAAATCATTTTTGATTTGTAATCTATGTTTTGAAGCCATGACCCTACCAGAGAAGTAATTTAAAAAACACAGCGTGGGGGATGGAAGGGGTGGTGTTGTGACAAAGTGGGTTAAGCTGCCTCATGCAAAGCTGGCATTCCATATGGACATCAGTTCAGGTCCTGGCTGTTCCACTTCTGATCAGCTCCCTGCTAACATGCCTGGGAAAGCAGAAGAGAATGGCCCAAGTCCTTGGGCCCCTGCACCCACGTGGGAGACCAGGAAGAAGCTCCTGGCTCCTGGATTTGTACTGGCTCAGTTCCAACTGTGGCCATTTGGAAAGTGAACCAACGGATGAAGACCTCTTTTTCTTTGCCTCTCTGCAACTCTGTTTTTCAAATAAATAAATAAATCTTTTTAAAAAGTTTAGTTATTTGGGGGCGACGCTGTGGCTCACTTGGTTAATCCTCCGCCTGTGGCACCGGCGTCCCATGTGGGCGCTGGGTTCTAGTCCCAGTTGCTCCTCTTCCGGTTCAGCTCTCTGCTGTAGCCAGGGAAGGCAGTGGAGGATGGCCCAAGTGCTTGGGCCCCTGCACCCGCATGGGAGACCAGCAGGAAGCACCTGGCTCCTGGCTTCGGATTGGTGCAGTGCTGTCCATAGCGGTGTTGTACTTCCTTTGGGGAGTGAACCAACGGAAGGAAGACCTTTCTCTCTGTCTCTCTTTCACTGTCTGTAACTCTACCTATCAAATAAATAAATTAAAAAATAAAAAAAAAAAAACTTTAAACAAAAGTTTATTTATTTATTTGAAAGGCAGAATTACAGAGAGAGGGGAAGAGAGAAAACGACAGAGAGATCAATCCTTCATTCTCTGGTTCACTCCCCAAATGGCTGCAACAGCTACAGTTAAGTCAGGCCGAAGCCAGGAGCTTCATCCAGGTCTCCCACGTGGATAAAGGAGCCCAAGGACTTGGGCCATCCTCCATTGCTTTCCCAGGCACATTAGCAGGGAGCTGGATTGGAAGTGGAGCAGCCAGGAATCAAACCAGTGCCCACATGGGATGCCAGCATTGCAAGCAGGGACTTAACCCATTACACCACAACTCTGGTCCCAACTGTCAGCCTTTTAAATATTACAATACAGGGCTTAATATTTTTAAGCTATATATATTTATGGTGTACAACAATGTGATGTCTTGAACTTAATTTTCAATTTACAATGATATCCAGGTCTTTTTCTTGGTCTAATACAGCACCCCACATGTTGGGTAGATTTTTCTTGAAAACACATATCCCACACTTAGGTAATTATCCTTAGGTTAACTAGTGTCATCTTTCCTAGGAAGCACAACATAAGCACGTTCCTCCCTCAGTAGAACTAGGAGTTACCTGGAGAAACCAATTTCTTAGGTTCCACTGGATACGATGAAGACACTCTGCCATTCGTAGCAGCAACTTCTTGAAAGAGAATCAGTTTCTGAGTCATATCATTTAAAAGATTCAAACACTCCCTTGAAATAGCTGTCCAGTTATGGGGATGTCCACCTAGGAGAGCCAAACACCAGCTTTTAAAATGCAGATAATCTTATATTCTTTTATCAAAGTGGGGGAAAAAATCAATGAGAAATGCTATATAATTGCACCAGGGCCCACTTTTCTTAGTCAAGCTAATATTCATACTAGTGTCATCTAATATACAGCAGGAATTCAATAAATACTTAGAGAAGTTAATTTCTCAAAGAGTCTACAAGAAGAAACTTGCTATTTCCGAATAAAAAGCCTCTCATGTGGTGACCAAAATAAAACCAAACGCTAGGTCATGGTTGGAGCAAGAAAGACCACGGTTACCTGTTCAACAGTATTGAATAGACTGCTTACTTAGACCATAAAAAAAATGAATCCAGACAATGAAATCTGGACCATCAATGTGATGTCCCCCATGGTCCCCAATGTCCCTATGTCACTGTGTCTGACCCACGTGCTTCCTTGTATTTCATTTATACTCGTCCCACCATATCAGCAGCTTCACTGTCTTAGGTCACCCACAGTCATCTACAGTCTGACAATAGTAAATGGAGAATTCTAGAACAATTCAAGTTTTAAACTGCATGCAGTTCTGAGTAGCAGGAGGAAATCTGGCACTGTCTCGCACCATCCTGCTCTGTCCCATAGGCACATGAGTCTTCCCTCCGCCTGGCACAGCCTCACTGACTACACCACCTGCTGTTAGCCACTTGCGGCTGTCTCAGCAGATCAAGTGTGCAGTACCACAGTGCTTGTGTTCAAGTGACAACAGTAACATTTATTTTACTTAATAAAGACCCCAGAGCACAGTACTGGAAGTACTGCATGTCATAATAACTGTTCCATTACTACAAGTTGTTGTTAATCTCTTACTAATCTCTTACTATGTCTAATTAATAAATAGGTATGTATATATAGGAAAAAAAAAAAACACAGTAGATATAGCATTTAGTACTATTTGAGGCTTCAGGCAGCCTCTGGATGTCTTAGAACATATTCACCTTGTATGGGCAGAGAATACCATATATAAAAGCCCCTGTTTACTATTCTATCTGTAGGAGTGACACATTATTTGATAATGCTCACATTTTATATTTGGAAAGTTTACATATTTGCTACTTTATTATGACATAAAATACTGTGATTCCATTCCCTTAAAAAGCTATTTACTTCTCATTATCTGTTGATTTTCTAAAATCTTTGTCTCTTAGAGCTACATAAAAATCAAGCATGCTTCATTCTACGTTAAGAACGGCAGAAGTTAACTAAAGGTTGGTTTCCCCGTGCTGTATGCCAAAAACTCACTCCTACTTCCCCCTTTCACAACTCAAGAAAAATACCACTTAGCCTGTAAACAAACACACAAAATGCCTCATCAACAGGTCCCAGGATGTTTTGCATTGCTGTAACTCAAGGCCCGCTGGGAACAGTGTAACAGTCTAGTTAAATTTTAACAGCATGCCCTGAATGCAAGTTCTCTGCAAGGGCACATGCCATCCTGCTGCAGTTTACTTGAATCTCTGATCAAAATATTAACATTTGTAGAATTCCTACATTACCCCGAGGCTGGTAGAAAACGACTACAATTCATTTCTATAGTGCTGGCTTTGGATTTCTCATGCTACTAAAAGGAAAGGGGTACCAATCAATCATATTTTTATATAACTGGATTTCATTTCCATAAAAGCTTTAACTATAGAAGGTTTATTTTACAATCTGAGAACTGGCAAGTGAACAAGGAGAGCTAATCAGAAAGGAGACAAAAAGCCAGGCAGACTCTCGCTCCGCTTTGGTGGCTGTCGCTGGGCCGGAACACAGAGAGCGTGCAGAGCTGCAGCCCGGGCAGCTGGCGAGCAATGGCAGAGGAGCATTTCAGAGCCGCCAAGAGCAGCCGTTCACCATCAACTCCATGTCCTACCTAACTCTGCCCACAGAGAGGAACAGCACAGCAGAAAGAGGGAGCTCTGTACCTGGGAGTCAAATGACGCCTTCTTACTCCAGTTCTGACATCACTTAGTCTCTGAGATCTCCCAGCTAGGGTTTAGACCAAATGATTTTTAAAGACCCCATGTAGTATTAAAACTTTAGGATTTTTAAACTGTGCTTTTCTATTCTCAAACTGTCAACCTATTTCAGAATTTATTTGGGTTAAGGTATTGAGGGAGCTAAAAGACACAAAAGTTTAAAAATATTTTTCCTGGTGGGGCTGGTGTTGTGGTGTAGCAGGTTAAGGCACTGCTTGTGATACATTTCCCCTATCAGACCACTGGTTTGAGTCCCAGCTACTTCACTTCTGATCTGATCCGGCTTCCAGCTAATGAGTCTGGGAAGTAACAGAGTAATAGTGTAGCCCAAGTACTCAGCCCTCTGCTACCCATGTGGAAGACCTGGATCCACCCTGGCTCGTGGCTTCAGCCTGGCCAAGACCTGGCTGCTGCAGCCGCTTGGAGAGTAAACCAACAGATAAATCTCTCCCTCTCTCTGTTGCTCTGCCTTTCAAACAAATAAATAAAGTTAAAAAAAAATTTCCTGGTGACAAAAATTTTACCCATGGCAATGCAAATACTTAAGTTGTGTAAGATTTAAATCAATAGAATTTAATAGACTCGCTGAGGTGAGGTATTTTATTAAATACACCTCTCTCACCGAAACTTTTCTGGAACACTTTCTGCACACACATGCTTAATCAAGTCCATTACTTTTAGCAATACCTGGCTGGCTAAGGCTAAACACTTCTTGTCTTCGTGAGGGAGAATATTGAGAAAGCAACATCAGGTCTTGCAAGGCTAAATACTAAAAGAAAAAAAAAAAAACACATTATTTGATATAACCTCTACATAAAATCTTATTTACAAATTGGGCTCATTATTCTGGTAAATAACCGGCTGAATATACGACTGTGATCCCATGAGAGTACATCTGCTGATGACATCTAGGCATCTTTGCACAACAAAGAAATCACCTAACTGCATTTCTCAGAACCTATCCCCACCGTTAAGCAAGGCATGACTTTCAATCCAGGAATAAATCAGATGGGCTTTTGAATGAAAACACTTCAGCACCACATCTTCCTTCTAGACGTACAAAACCTTCCTGATTCTACTCTTGCTATCCACTGTAGGTTGCAGACAGGCCTGGGGACTCTTTCTTCTACCAAGGGCATTTGGTTATTGGTAACATCATTCACAGGTCACAAACAATTAGCAACCTAAGGGGCCAGCATCGTGGGGCAGCAGATTAAGCCACCTGTGACGCCAGCATTCCATAGATGAGCACTGGTTGGAGTCCCAGCTGCTCCACTTCCAATCAGTTCCCTGCTAAAGCACCTGGGAAAGCAGCAGAAGATGGTCCAAGCGGAGGACCCGGAAGGAGTTCCAGGTTTGAGCTGCAGCTTGGCCTAGCCTCCTAGCTATTGTGGCCACATGAGGAGTGAACCAGTGGATGGAAGACCTCTCTCTGTAACTCTGCCTTTCAAATAAATAAATCTTTATTTTAAAAAATTATCTACTTAAAAATTAGCCTGCTATAGATATGCTGAGCTTTGAGGCCTGCCTACAGTCACCTTGTCATGGCCAGATAGCCCAGGGACCGGATGTTCCCACCCTTGAAGAACTCCAGAATTCTCTGTGTTCTTTTCTACCTCTCAGGGGGGAAATGTACACATTACTTCCTCCTAGCACTTTCGCTGGCCTCCCTCACACAGCTCCCAACCATGGCACCTGGAAAACATATTACTACTGCCTATCTGTTTGTCTCATCGGCTTCCTCCCAAACAGTGAGAACATCATACTGCTACCACATCTTACTACCACACCCGAACTCAGCGCCTGACACACCAGAGACACAATTTCTGTTTCCCAGGCAAAACTCTCTACTCTCCCTTCAAGATCTGAGACGCTTTCTGGTATTGGCCCAAGCAGAATGAATGGCCTCACTGCACTTGCCACAGTAGTCTGTAATCATTTTCTGTGTCTGCCTTTTCCACAAGGCTGTGCTATGCCTTAGACATCATCCTACTGGAAGCAACTAGCAGTGACTGACACCTGCTCACTAAGAAAAGATCTGCTAGTGAGCAGCCAAGTAACCAAAATTTTTATCTAACAAATTAGTCATAATTGATGTTTAAAGGTAATTAGAGCCTCATGGTTCATTTTCTTATTTGTTTATAACTTCTCCAGAGAGTGATCAAAACTCAGTTCTTTTCTTTCAATTCTTTTTGAAGTATTAAACCTTTCCAGAGAATCATACATACTTTAAAATGATGTGCTTTAAAATTTCAAATTACAATCTGAATTAAAACAATTTATGCTCACTTGACATGATTTGTAAACTTACTGTAACTTCCTTAAACTCTTTTGATTATAATTTATTTTAGGATCATTATCACCTATTCATATTCAGAGAGAACTCACTAAATGTTCCCACTACCAACCACTATCTGTGATCACAAAAGCCAACAACATTATGATTAAAAATGTTTTTGATTTAGTGATTAAAATATAAACAGTATTTGTGAAAAGCTAACATATATAGTTGAATATCACCATATTCTATGCTTAGAGATACATTTATATCTTCTCTGAATAGAGAATTGGCTAGGTTGTACACATATGCTACAACATACACTTGCAACAAAAACTAAAAAAAACAGCGTTTGTAGGTGGGTTATTTTTATAACACCAATATTAGAATACTCAAAGCTCTCAAAAATTTTCTAAATGCTTAAATATTCTAAGTGAAGTCCCTTCTGTTAGATGAGAAGCGCACACATAAAGATCAAAGCGCACAGTCACGGCACCTTTATGATGAGGGGAGGGTTGCTGTTTAAAACCTTTGGGAGGCATTCATCTGACTCTTCTGCAAACGGGAGCTGAACAGGGAACACGTGCACCTAGCAAACAGACAAAAAGACGACGCACGTGATTACTTCCATACTTTGTTACATATGTAAGTGTTAATAGAAATTTATTAGAAAAGGAGATAGCACATCCAAACTGACATCATCACCTCCATCTCCAAAATGATATTTTCAATATAATATTAAAACTTTTCCAGCCGGCACCGCGGCTCACTTGGCTAATCCTCTACCTGCGGCACCAGCACCTCAGGTTCTAGTCCCAGTTGCTCCTCTTCCAGGCCAGCTCTCTGCTGTGGCCCGGGAAGGCAGTGGAGGATGGCCCAAGTACTTGGGCCCTGCACCCGCATGGGAGACCAGGAGGAATCACCTGGCTCTCGGCTCCTGATCGGTGCAGCGCGCCAACCGCAGCACGCTGGCCATGGCGGCCATTTGGGGGGTGAACCAATGAAAGGAAGACCTTTCTCTCCTCTCTCACTAACTCTTCCTGTCAAGGGGAAAAAAAAAAACTTTCCTTCAAAACCAAATAGTTAATTTCCATATATTTAAATATTTTAATAGTGTCTATGTCAAAATAATTGAAAATTCAGGTTCACTTAGTACATACTCAATGGAGAAGAGAATCCTCCAGAAGAGAACTAGACTACAAAAAAGCATAGTAATCCTTCAACTTAATTCCCAAAGATGAAGTGGATATCAACTCTTTTCCTCAGGGGAAAAAAAAAAACCAACACACAGTAAATGATGGTTATAAATGATATAACCTAATAAAGTCTCAAGAGAGATGACAAACCAACCTACTCTAACTGCTTTCGGCACGCACACTGATCAGTGCTCTACTCAGAATCAATGTGTGCACTCCAAAACACAGAGGTATGAACGAGAAACTCAATACTAACCTCTGTGGCATAGATTTTGAAGAGCATCCAGGAGATATACCAAGTCATCAGGAGAAAGACTCCACACAGCCAGACATGGTAGAGCAGTGAGATATTCAAGAGGCCACTCACGGAGTCAAGAGGCCTATGAGACCGCCTATGAAAGCAAAAATTGCTGATTTAATTAGTGATTGATCCTATGGGAAAACAGAACGTGAACATTAACAGACTTGGACTCCACACTGAGAAATGAATCCTATCTCTAAACAACTTTGTGGATAGTCTCCTTTCGTCCTCCTTGGAGCTGGGTAAAAGTTCACCCAAAGAACTGCTTTGTTGCTTAATAATTAAAATCATTAAACATGATTGGTACTTCTCCTGGAACAGACTTTTAACCTTATTTTCATAACTTAGAAACAATTTTATAATGGTTAAGCATGTGTTACAAAAATAATGAACTTTACTTCTAGAACATAAGAAACTGTTAGAAATAAGGCAAACACTGCCATCACTACACTGGAACAGATCAGTGAGCAAAGTCATAATCCTATAACCATACAACAAGTTCCCGTGAAGACGGGGATCGGAATCGCTGACCTGCCATTTGTGAGTGCTGTTGTAAGGCAAGGCACTCAACCTGTCCCACTCAGTTTCTTCACCCTTATAACTGTGGCGCAACCTCTTCACTGGACCAAGGGACTACCACAAGACTTACAACAGCCTACATAGGAGTGTTCAGCATAGTGTCTGAGGCCGGGGGGTGGGGAGGGAGAGTGTAACATATCATGGAGTTAATTTCACCTCTAAGAAGGAATTTACTGAAAACCTGATATACATGAAGGACAGAACAACAGGCACTCAGCTATATAAACAAACATTTCTCACTCTCTCTTTTTAAGATTTATTTACTTATTTGAAAGGCAGAATGACAGAGACATAGAAAGAGAGAGATCTTCCATCTGCTGGTTAATTCCCCAAATGCCACAACAGCTGGGGCTGTGTCGGGCCAGGTCAAAGCCAAGAATCTGGGACTTTAACCAGGTCTTCCCCATGGGAGGCAGGGACTCAAGCACTTGGGCCATTATCCACTGCCTTCACAGGTACATTAGAAGGAAGCTGGATCAGAAGTGAAATAGCCAGGACTCAAACCAGTGCTCCAATACAGAATGCAGGTGTCCCAAAAGGTGGATTAACCCACTGCACAACAATATGCACCCCAACAAAACACTTCCTGAAGGAAAAAGTTAAAATCTGAACATAATAAAATGATCTAGGTATCTGGTTTCATGCCTAGTAATTAAATAGAAGAAAAAAGTAAATTTACCTAGGAACTATGAAAAGTAAGGAATAGAAATTTGTATTGTGAAAAACAAAACATCTCTTAAATAATCATCTATGCCAATATCCCTACTCCCAAAAGTGGACATTAGTGAATTCCACATAAAACACAAAAAGTCTCCCGGTAGACTGTGGCCACTTGGCAAGTGAAGAAGCAGATGGAAGACCTCTCTCCTCTCTTTTAAATAAATAAATAAATCTAAAAAACAAACAAACAAAAAAGAACGATACTGAGAGAAACTGACACTTTTCAGGCAAATAACAGATTAAACCTTTACCTATATGTAAGTTCACTGGGGACAACAGGAACACACCCAGTGCTACCACATAATAGCCACTTGCGAACTTCACCGGATCACTAGATTTTGCAACATTTCAGTTTCCTCTTGGGCAAAATTCAGGCAATAACACAGCACTGGTGTATACCATGAGGTACCACAGGATGACTGACAGAAAAGAACAAGGGCTGGCTGTGTGACGTAGCAGGCTAAGCCGTCGCCTGCAATGCTGGCATCCCAGGAGCATGGATCGAATGCAGTACCAGCTGCTCCACTTCCACTCCAGCTCCCTGCTCATGTAGAAGATGGCTCAAGTGCTTGGGCCTCTGCCACTCGGGTGGGAGACCTGAATAGAGCTCCAGGCTTCTGGATTCAGCCTGACCCAGCCTGGCCATCGTGACCACCTGGGGAGTGAACTAGCAGATGGAAGAGATTCTCTCTCTCTCTTTTTCTGTCTCTCTATAACTCTGCCTTTCAAGTAAACACACACTTTTGTATAGTGTAAAAGGTGCAGCAAATAACTACAACAAGAGAGATTAGCATGGCTTATTTCTGGGGAGAGGAAATGGGTGACTGGAAACAGGGATAGAAAGAGTCTTTTTATATATCTTTGGGATTGTATGCTATATGTATTCAAAAATGAATGCAATTTTAAAAACACTGGAGTGAGTGGTCGGTGCAGTGGTTACACCACCACATCCCATATTGGAGCACTTGGTTCAAATTCCAGGGCCACTCTCAATGCTAGCTTCCTGCTAACATGCACCCTAAGAGGTAGCAGATGATGGCTCAAGTAGTTGGGTCCCTGCCACCCGCATGGGAGACCCAGATTGAGTTATTGACTCCTGGCTTTGGCCTGGCCCACCCCAGCTGTTGCAGCCATTGGGTACTAAACCAGTAGATGGAAGATCTCTGTCTGCCTGTCTCTGTCTCCTTGTCTTTCAAATTAAACAAAATAAATAAAAACATCTGGAAAGCAGTAAACATCTAAAAGAACGGAAACAGTTACAATCAGACTTTTTATCCATCACTTACTCATCCGTGTGAAGGTCCATAGCAGTGCTAATCCAAGCTTTGGGAATATGGCCTGAGGGGGGAAAAATACCAAGCTAAGAACATAAAAGTTAATAAAACAGACCTGAATCATTCTTTGCAAACGATGTCAAAGAAATCGCAAAGCAGACACCAAGACCTGTCAAATGCGACCGTCTGATTAGCAACAGGTAGAGAAAGAGTACTCTATGAACACTGGTGGCCCTTGCTTTTTTCAGTTTTGCTATAAATATATTTCAGATACCAGGGTTTAGTTAAAACATAGCAGTCCCGCAACACCAGCGTTCCAATTTTAATGGTGTGGTAACCATGAGCGACTGCGTATGGCACTTCTAGCTGTTCAGAGCCAGTAAGCAGATGACAGATGTGTGCTACCATCTGTGACTGAGCCATCACTGCTCACTCCTCCCAGTCTGCTAGAGACGGTCACTCACAGCTGTTACTGAGACTAGACACACAGAGGAAAGTATGCAGTTGTGTTGCTTCCTTGATAAATTCATATGATATTTCATAAAAATGAACAGTGTAAATAAAGAGTAAACTGGCCAAAAATGATGAACATCCAGCAAAGAAATGAAAAGTGGTAGGGGCTGGCGCTGTGGCATAATGGATTAAGCTACAGCCTGCACTGCTAGCATCCCGTATGGGCGCCGGTTCGAGTCCTGGCTATTCCACTTCCGATCCAGCTCTCTGATATGACCTGAGAAAGCAGCAGAGGATGGCACAAGTCCTTGGGCCCCTGCACCTACATGGGAGACCCAGAAGAAGCTCCTGGCTTTGGATCAGCACAGCTCCCGCAGTTGTGGCCAACTGGAGAGTGAACCAGCAGATGGAAGACCTCTCTCTGTCTCTGCCTCTCCTCTCTCTGTTTAACTCTGATTTTCAAATAAATGAATAAATCTTTTAAAAAAATAGTGGTAATGCTGAAAACGATTTCTGACTTGAATATCCACAGAGTTATAGAAGAAAAATCTCACATGGGAATGTTGCCACAGCCGCTATGTCAGCACAAAGATACACCTCCAGGGAGCAGCCAGGCTGACATCAGGACAATTACAAGGGCTATGTAGGAAAATGGAGCGTATTAACTACAAACAGCAAACAGAATGACCAATACACGGTGAGAACAATTTTATAAATTATATCACCACAGAAAAAAGAAGGATCAGAAAAAGTCTGAAAACAGTACTTCCAAGTGTTAGATTTTGTTTGTATTAATGTGTTGCTAATGAGAATAATCATTTTATTACTATTCATTATTCTAGATGTTGTGCCTCAAATTCATGTTAAATCCTACCAGGTTCCCTTACCAACAGTATATTTCGATTGCATTGGTATAAAGTTACAAACTTATAAAAAGTTACATTACTTAGAGTAATGACCAAACGACACATTATTTTCTTTCCTTTTTAAAATAGCATACATTTCTTACAGTGGTAAAAGCAACATAAGCTTTGCAGCCCTAACCACTTTCCAGGGTAGAAAGCAGTAGTGTGAATGACACACACTGTGTCTAACAAATTTCTAGAACTTTTTCATCTTATAAAACCAAAACTCTATGCCTCCTGAACAACTGCCCTTTCTCCCATCTCCTTGGCCCTAGCAACCACCATTCTACTTCCTGTTCCTATGAGTTTGACTACTTTAGATACCTCATATTGGTGGAGTGAGGCAGTATTTGTCTATTTGTGACTGGGTTATCACAGTTAGCATAACATCCTCAACATGATAAGCTTGCTTTCTTTTGAAAAGCTGAGCAATATTTTATCATATGCAAGCATCCCATTTTCTTTAACAATATTTTCCCTTAACTAAATGCATATTATCTGATAATTTCAAAAAATGAATCAGTTGGGCTAACCACATACCTTCAACACAAACAAAATCTAGATGTCTTTCTAACTGACATTTTCTAAGCTATGAGCTCATAACACTGTATCAAAGAGCAGAGATTCTTACCAAGAAAATAATACACAATGCAGAAATTTCTGGTCAGGAACAGTGATTCCACACAACTATGTTTCATTAATAAGAGCAGAGATCTCCTAAAGCGCAGAAACTTGTATTGCTGTGGATAAAAGGAAAGGCAGAATCAAATGACACATTCCACAGCATTCTAAAGCAAACAGTCAACATAGAAAAAACCACAATCACTGTACCAACAGATAAAGGCTATTCCATGGGCAAAATGTTAACTAATTCTGATGTTAAAATACGTAGTGTTTTTGCATTATGGGACCACCTCACTGACACGAGATCAGAAATAAGAAAATCAACATCATCAATCCTTACTTAACACTAAGCACTGTGGAAGTGGAGAAAGCACAAAAAACGCGGCCGGCATGTGGCACTGTAGGTTGAGCTTCCGCCTGCAATACCAGCATCCCATGTGGACGCTCCACTTCAGATCCAGCTCCCTGCTGGTGTGCCTGGGAGGGCAGCAGAGGATGGACCAAGTGCTTGGGCTCCTGCACCCATGTGGGAGACTTGGAAGAGGCTTCTGGCTCCTGGCAGCCAATTGAGGAGTGAACTGGCAGATGGAGGATCACTTTCCCTCTGCCCCTCCTCCTCTCTGTTAACTCTGCCTTTCAAATAAAAAAATTAAAAAAAAAAAAAAAAGTACAAAAAATACACTAACACAGCGGTCCCACTTATCTATGGGGATATGTTCCAAGATCCCCAGTGGAAGCCTGAAGCCACAGACACAGACCATGTTTTCTTCCCACACATACATGCTTAGGATGAAGTTTAATTTATAAATGAGGCACAGTAAGAGATCAGCAACAATAACAATAAAATAGTGAAATATACTGCAATACAAGTAACATAAGACATTATTTCTGGAATGTTTCATGTAATACTTTAGGACTGTGGCTGGGTAACTAAAAGTGCACAAAGCCAAACTGCGAATGGGGTCAGGGGTGAGAGGACGACGGGAACAACAGTAACCGCTGACATTCTCTGGGTGCCTACCGCATACTGTTCTAAGCACTGCAGCCCTGTGAAGTTCTGCTGTCATCCACATCTTAGAGCCGAAGAAACCGCGGCAGAGAAGGGTTAGTAACGTAAGCAATGTTACCAACTAGCACATGGAAAGAAAATCTGAGCCACAAATCCTAAAGATCATGCACACTGCCTATATACTCAGCTGTTTGCAGAAAAGTAAAGCCGTGAAGAAGACACTAGCCCAGGCGCCTGGACACACGAATTCTAGTGCTCCCTCCCTCTGTGCAACCTTCAGCAAGTTACATCTCCTTCTGGGAAATAACAAGACTGAGTCAGCTAAATAGAAATGGATCCTTAGTATGTACCTGCCAATTTAATGACCTAAGAGAAAGGAACCAAATTAGAAAACACATCAAAGTTTGTGTTTTTTTTTTTAACTGCACTTGGGGCCTGCATCGTGGCACAGCAAGCTGTAGCTGCTGCCTGCAATGCTGGCATCCCATGAATGCCAGCTGCAGTCCCAGCTGCTCCACTTCCAATCCTGCTCCCTGCTAACATGGCTTGGCCCCTGCCACTCATGTAGGAGATCCAGATGGAGTTCTAGGCCCAGCTCCAGTGACTGAGGCCATTTGGGGAGTAAATCAGCAGACAGAATCCCTCCCTCCCTCCGTCTCTCTAACTCTGCCATTCAAATAAGTAAATCTTCAAAGAAACTAAATAAAGAAACTAAAACACAAAATTCACAATTATAAAATTAAAACCCTGCACTTCTTAAACAAAGGCTGTCTCCTCCTCTCTCCTTCTTACTCCCCACCTTCAAAATATCGCTGGAGAAAAACAAATTATTAAAAAGAATCCAAGGAAACCTAATGAATCAAAGATGAACTTTCCAAATTCTGGCTTTATTTTGTGCTAATACTAGGACTGCTTTTGCGTTGAGGAATTTCAGAAGCTAAAGGACAACAAAGAATCAGATATTATGTAAACGTTACATCTTCAAACCACCTCTGCAGATGCCCACAGTAACCTCCTAGAGCAGCCCATGTGAATACTCAGTTGCAGACTGTACAGCTTCAATTACATTGGTTTATTCAAATATTTTTAAACTGCAAAATGCAGAAGTGCAGTACTCCACGCAGCCACTGGGTGCTACACCACCATGCATGCCAACCTCCCACTGGGCATAGTTCCTATTCTGTTCCTACTGTTGCTCTCATCTCAACCATTACCCACAAGGGTACACAGAAGCTAGGGAAGCAGGTACACTTCAGCAGATGTGTGCAGAACACCTCTCGTACCTCCTCTTGTTCCCAAACTGAAGTGACTGCTAATTCCCCATAGGATTTTTGTGGTTTTGCTATGAGCCACCCTTGGCAAATATTTAGCACAGACCAGGCACTATGCTAAGTGCTCTATAAATCTTACATCATTTAATACTTTCAACAGTCTTAGTGGCATAGCTTGCCAAGCCCTGCCATACTATCCATTTCTTTGTCCCCTATTCCATGCTAACACTCTGCTTTTCCCTATCACTTGATCATTCAAAATCTGGCAAGAGTAACAGAATCACCTTTAGTGGTATTAGCAAGTAGGTGCTGGTTTGACGCCCAACTTCTCCTCGTTCCATCCAGCTCCCTGCTAATGTGCCTGGGAAAGCAGTAGCAGATCTCTCTCTAATTCTGCCTTTCAAATAAATAAACGTTTTTTAAAAATTGATGGTTTTTTAAAAGATCCATTTTTTCAAAGGTTACATGAAAAAAGTATTCACTGAATAATACATGTAATATGAAGCTATATTTGCCACCTTTCCTCCGAAAAATGTTACAGGTATACCTATCTATGTAAACGTATAAAAAAGGAGCTGGAAGAATATACATTAACCTGGAAACAATGGTTATCTCTGGCACAAAGACTGAAATGGGACAGGAAGTAGTCAAGTGTGACTTTCAATATCTATAGCACTGGAATATTTTAAAATAAAAACGTTACAACACACTCTTGGAACGTTAGCTGACAGGGAGCACCAAAAATTGGAGTGATAACACTAATAGTTGTCACTGCTTGTTTTTGTTTTTGAAAAAAGGATGCCTTTAAAGCCTAATGTCCCCTGATCAGTCTGGCTCTTAACAAAAAAAAGTTGGAGGCAGGCTTTGTGGTACTGAAGGATTAGGTAGCCCCTTAGGACATCTGCGTCCATATTAGAGTCCCTCTTTGAGTCCTGGCTCCTCCACTTCCATTTGAGTTCCCTGCTGATGCACCTGGGAAAGAAGAGGAAGATGGCCCAGGTGCCTGAGTTCCTGCCCACATGGGAGACCCAGATGGAGTTCCCAACTCCTGCTTTGACCTGGCCCAGCCCCTGCTCCAATCAATCCCAGGATGGAGAACAGCACTCTACGATGCACATCAATTCCACCACACACTCATGGCCACAAGAGATACCCCAAATATATATTCTGCTCAAATTTAAAAATCTATATTCTGGGGCAGGCATTTAGCCAACCAGTTAGCACACATTCCACATCACAATGCCTGGGTTCAACTGACAGCTCCAGCTCTTGCTTCTAGCTTCCTGCTAATGCAGACCCTGGGAGGCAGAAATGGTGGCTCAGATAATTGGGTTCTTGACACCCACACAAGACCTGAACTGAGTTTCTGGTCCCCAGCCCAGCCACTGCCAGCATTTGAGGAGTAAACCAGAAGATAGAAGGAATGTGGCTCTCAGTCTGTATGTCTCTGTTTCTCAAGAAAAAAAAAATCAATATTTTGCAAAAGCTGAAAATAAAGTCAAAGCTGAATATTACCTATCACCGCTACAGAAAATACTTCAGAGATAAAAGACTACATCTAAAAATTTACAAGAAATTATAAAAATTTTAGTGCTGGGGCCAGCGCTGTGGCACAGTGGGTTATGCCACCACTTGCGAAGCAGGCATCCCCTAGTGAAATGCTGGTTCAAATCCCAGCTGCCCCGTTTCCAATATAGCTCAGTGCCAATGTGCCTGGGAAGGCAGAAGATGATGGCACAAGTACCGGGGCTTCTGTCACCACATGGGGAACCCAGATGGAGCTCTAGGGTGCTGGCGTAAGCCTGGCACAGCCCTGACTGTTGTGGCCATTGGAGAGTGAACCAGTGGATGAAAGATCCTCTCTCAGATGACCCAAGTCCCTGGGCCCCTGCACCCAAGTGTGAGACCTGGAAGAAGCTCCTGGCTCTGGATCGGCGCAGCTCCAGCCGTTGTGGCCAATTGGGGAGTGAACCAACGGATGGAAGACCAACCTCTCTGCTTCTCCTCTCTCTGTGTGTAATTCTGACTTTCAAATAAATAAATAAATCTTTTTTTTAAAAAAATGAAAGATCCTCTCTCTCTAGTTCTCTCTCTGTATCTTCCTCTTTGTCATGTTGCCTTTTAAACAATTTAAAAATCTTAAAATAAAAGGGACATCCATCACTTAAAATTTTTATCAGTTTGACGGTACATGGTAGAAACAACACATTATCAGTGTCAACTACTGGACTGCTCCTGTGTGTCCACTGCACATCCATGATTTTTTTTTTTTTTTTTTTTTTTTTGACAGGCAGAGTGGACAGTGAGAGAGACAGAGAGAAAGGTCTTCCTTTCGCCGTTGGTTCACCCTCCAATGGCCGCCGTGGCCGGCGCACCGCGCTGATCCGATGGCAGGAGCCAGGTACTTCTCCTGGTCTCCCATGGGGTGCAGGGCCCAAGCACTTGGGCCATCCTCCACTGCACTCCCTGGCCACAGCAGAGAGCTGGCCTGGAAGAGGGGCAACCGGGACAGAATCCGGCGCCCTGACCGGGACTAGAACCCGGTGTGCCGGCACCTCAAGGCAGAGGATTAGCCTAGTGAGCCGCGGCGCCGGCCATACATCCATGATATTAAATACATGGTCACATGTAATGGAGGTCACAAAAGTCCAGCAAGGTATTCTCAGATATCTCATTTTTCTGCTCTTTGTTGCTTTATTTCTTAATGACGTTTAGATCAAAGACAATTTCTCACAGACATCTCTGCAAAGGACTTTGGAGTTGGTTTCCTTGTGAAATTTTGAGGTAGCAAAGTTGACATCCTGCTTTTAACTCATCCTCACAAGAAAATAATTTCTAAATGAGACATTTTCATACACTCACAGACTGCAGGGAGGTAAGGGCCAGGCCCCAGGCGATGAGCACCGGCTCCTTGCAGCATGTCTATTTGCATCAGATTGTCCTCATGGATGCAACAGGCATATACAAACTGGAATGAAGCCGGGACACCCTAGCCCCCACAGTCTCATGTAGGATGCTTTCATTACGACACATTTGCTTATATGCCCCCTCCTCCCACCAGACTGGGTCCTACTGTTACAGGCTGGTTCTAAGATTTTTGCTCCCATTCCCAGGTCACTGCCTGCCACAGGAGTGAAGTGAGTCATAGTCCAACTGGTAATTGTGGAAGCAGGCTGAGGAGAGCCCTGCTCTGACAGTGAGACATCTCAACCCATACTTCTCTTACCAGAGGAGATGGCTCTGAGCTCCAGGGTCAACTCCCACAGGTAAGATTTTTTTAAAACCCAACTGAAAGTTTATACTGTACCCCTCAAACCAGCTGAAACTACTGCATGTATTTATACACACTTGCCTTGTGAGACAGTAACTGACACATTCTAAAATTACTTGCACACCTGCATGCTCATGAGGTTAAATTCAAAAAGGTGGCAGCTGCACGGAGACACTTTGCATGAATGCCATTATCATCCTCCCCCAGACCTGCTGGTCACAGCAAATGCACCACCTAGCAGAAAGGACAGAGCAGAGCAAAGCAGCACTCTGAAACCAGCAGAAGGAAGGTCAGTGACAGCACTCAAAAATATGCTAAGAAGACAGGCATTTGGTGCAACAGTTAAGACACTCTTGGGATGTCTGCATCCCGCATCAGAGTGCCTAGGTTCAAGTCCTGGCTCCAATTTCAATTCCAATTCCAGTTTCCAGCTAACGTGGATCCTGGGAGGGAGCAAGTGATGGCTCATAGACTTGAGCCCTTGCCACCCACATGGGAGACTAGCTATTGCACGCATCTGGGGAGTAAATCAACACATGGATATCGCTCTCTCGGCTTTTTAAATTAATAGAAATAAATAATTTTTTAAAATATGCTAAAACCCCTTGAAGACAAATCTTTTCTCTCTAAATGGCACTGAGTTGTTCAGTCCTAGGTTTTGCTGATCAAACCTCAAATGAATCAGATGAGGCCACTTATATACCCATACACCAAGGCCAGTTTTACCCTGTCAAATTTTGGCATAAGGTAATGACCAAACGGTATCTTACCTGTATGATAGGGAACGGGAGGTAGTTCATGTTGTTAACAAAGTACAGAAGGCTGTAGCTGTAGCCCATAAATGCTCCAGCCAACAGGAAGAAAAGATGATACTCATTTAAGCACATCTGTGTAGCAGGATGATCTAAGCTGGAAGCAAAAGTAAAGTTATTGATTCAACAGTCAGGGACATATATCACTGTTTTGGTTTCAACAGTTACTGAAGGCAAAGCTCTAAGTTGATCACTTAGGAATGGCCCAAATTCTAATAAAAAGGTTAATTTTAGGCAAGTATGAGCAGAATTTATTAAAAACCCATTTTGCACAAGCTTAAGAATCTGACCCTAAGGGCCAGCGTTGTGGTGTAGTGGATAAAGCCACCACGTACAACACGAGCATCCCTTACGGGTGCCAGTTCAAGTCCCAGCTGCTCCACTGCTGATCCAGTTCCCTGTTAATGTGCCTGGGAAAGGCAGGAGAAGATGGCTCGAGTGCTTGGGTCCCTGCCACTCACGTGGAAGACCTGAAAAAGCTCCTGGCTCCTGGCTCCCCGCTCAGTCCTGGACACCACAGGGGTGAAGCACCAGAGGGAAGATCTCTTTCTCTCTGTGTCTTACCCTCTCACTGTAACTCCTTCAAACAAATAAATAAAAGAATCTGACTCTAGCTCTGTCCCCTGGAAACCCAATATGGGTAAGAATGTCTACCGTAATCAGCAACGTCGCTTGAGAGTTGGACAACTGTATCTGGACTGAGCAAAGTCTATGTATTTGCATCTGGTAGAGATCCCCTAACTTTGGGCCTCTCCCTGTCTTAGCTCTTATAACAGCATTCCCTTCTGGGAACACTGGATGCTATGCTCATAAAGTTGCCATAAGAGATCCTGGATCCTGTAGGGCACAAAGCCTTTAAACAGGCAGCCCCACACCCGTCTCATGCAGACCTCTTTTCTTTGGAGCTGCTTTGCATCACCAGCAAGACAACTCTGATGGCTCTGGGACCTTGTAAACACTGCTTCAGGGGCTCCTGCTCAGAGGAGCTCAGGATGCTTCCCAGCTGACAATCTACGGTTTTAAGTCCTGAATATTTAGTTAAATCCAAGAGGATCCCCTGGTGGATGCTGCCTTAAGCCACTTCCCAATCAGTTCTGCCTGACAGTGCCTTTTAGTTGTTAGCGTAAGAACTTGTCTATTTGGTGAACATCAACTCTAAAACTCCCTTGACAGTTTCGTAAGACTATAAACTCTCAGTTGTCCGGGGGTGTAGAGTACCAACACATCATAATTCAGCAGGAGTCAATTTCTCATGAGTAAGTACAGGTTGTAGGACGGTCATATGTCCTACCACCATGAGAAGTCAGACTCCAGACTGACTGTTTTCTAGATTATGAGTTACAAAATGATGAAAGAGATTAGTTTTGCCAAAACCTCTGACTGAAACATCAGTAAATATATTAATAATTGGCATTAGGACAATGGTTAACACACCACTTGGGACACCTGTATCCCATATCAGAGTGAATGGTTCAAGTTCTGGCTACTCTGCTTCCAATCTAGCTTCCTGTTAATGTGTGCCCTGGGAGGTAGCAGATGATGGCTCAAGTATTTAAGGTCTTGCCACCCTCATGGTAGAACCAGACTGAGTTCCAGATCCTTGGCTTTGGCCTGGTCCAATCCTGTCACAGGGTCTGGGGAGTGAACCAATGGCTGGAAGAGCTCTCTCTTGCTGTCTTTCAAATAAAACAAATAGAAACAATTTATTTTATTTTTAATTTTTTTTTTTTTTTTTTGACAGGCAGAGTGGACACTGAGAGAGAAAGACAGAGAGAGAGGTCTTCCTTTGCCGTTGGTTCACCCTCCAATGGCTGCCGCAGATGGTGCATCGCGCTGATCCGAAGCCAGGAACCTGGTGCTTCTCCTGGACTCCCATGCGGGTGCAGGGCCCAAGGACTTGGGCCATCCTCCACTGCACTCCTGGGCCACAACAGAGAGCTGGCCTGGAAGAGGGGCAACCGGGACAGAATCCGACACCCCGACCGGGACTAGAACCCAGTGTGCTGGCACTGCAGGCTGAGGATTAGCCTACTGAGCCGCAGCGCTGGCCCAAACAATTTTTTAAAGATTTATTCATTTGGGCCGGCGCCGTGGCTCAACAGGCTAATCCTCTGCCTTGCAGCGCCGGCACACCGGGTTCTAGTCCCGGTCGGGGCGCCGAATTCTGTCCCGGTTGCCCCTCTTCCAGGCCAGCTCTCTGCTATGGCCTAGGAGTGCAGTGGAGGATGGCCCAAGTCCTTGGGCCCTGCACCCCATGGGAGACCAGGAAAAGCACCTGGCTCCTGGCTTCGGATCAGCACGGTGCACTGGCCGCGGCGGCCATTGGAGGGTGAACCAACGGCAAAAGACCTTTCTCTCTGTCTCTCTCTCTCTCACTGTCCACTCTGCTGGTAAAAAAATAAATAAATAAATAAAATAAAATAAAATAAAATTTATTCATTTATTTCAAAGTCAGCGTTACACAGAGAAAGGAGAGGCAGAGAGGTCTTCCATCCGCTGGTTCACTGCCCAGTTGGTTGCAATGGCTAGAGCAGAGCTGATCCGAAGCCAGGAGCCAGGAGCATCCTCTGGATCTTCCCACATGGGTGCAGGTGCCCACAAATAAATTTAAAAATTGTTTTTCAAATGGCTACTAATCCCTTTAAGAGCTTATAGCTTGTTGCTGCCTTCTGCTCCCTAGAACTTCACTGCCTCTCCATTGAAGAGAGGTGCAGGGGCTGGCACTGTGGTGTAGCAGGTAAGGCCGCCGCCTGCAGTGCCAGCATCCCATATGGGTACCGGTTCAAGTCCCAGCTGCTACACTTCCAATCCAGCTCTCTGCTATGGCCTGGAAAAGCAGTAGAGGATGGCTCATGTGCTTGGGCCCCTGCACCCACATGGGAGATCCAGAAGAAGCTCCTGGCTCCTGGCTTTGGATTGGCACAGCTAAAGCCATTGCGGCCATCTGGGGAGTGAACCAGCGGATGGAAGACCTCTCTCTCTCTGCCTCTGCCTCTCAAATAAATAAATACATCTTTAAAAATAAAAAAAAAAGAGAAGTGCAAAGAATTTAAGATTCATCAAGATGAACAGTTGACACTTCCCTACTAAGAGATGGCATTTATTATTTAATGTTTATCAACAGTACAATTTTCACTAAAGCAAACATATTGGGGGAAAAATTGTCTTATATGAGCATATTTCAGAAAGTTCATAGAAAAATGGAATAAAAAGCTACCTTTTTCTTGGTGTAAGAAAATTGAAATTCCGGGGCTGGTATTGGGGAGCAGCTGTGAGGCTACGCTGTGACTCCAGCATCCCACATGGTTCCAGCTCCTGCTGCTACACTTTCAATCCAGCTCCCTACTACGTGCCTGGGACCGCAGCAGATGATGACAGAAGTGCTTGGGTCTCTGCCATCCATGTGGGTGACTCAAATGGAGTTCTAGGCTCCTGGTGTCGGCCTGGCCCAACCCCAGCTGTTGCAGCCATTTGGGGAGTGAACCAGCGATGGAAGGTCTCTCTCTGTCT
Organism: Oryctolagus cuniculus; assembly: GCF_051225735.1. NCBI lineage: Eukaryota > Metazoa > Chordata > Mammalia > Lagomorpha > Leporidae > Oryctolagus > Oryctolagus cuniculus. Next base: position 119,889,258 of record NC_142873.1, on the reverse strand, counting down.
TCCTCTTTCTTTTTTTCTATAATTCTGCCTTTCAAATAAATTAAATAATCTTTAAAAAAATTAAGAGATGGAGTTGTGGCATAATGAGTAAGCCACTGCCTGCAACGCCAGCATCCCACATGAGCCGTTTAAAAAAAAAAAAATTGAAGCCCAGGCATAAGTTTTGCATAATATCCATTTTCCTATGAACCTTTTGCAGACTCCTTGTAGAACAATAGCTAAGGGTGCTGGCACTGTGGCGTAGCAGGTAAAGCCACCACTTACAGTCCCGCATCCTATATGGGCACCTGGCTGCTCCACTTCCGATCCAGCTCTCTGCTGTGGCCTGAGAAAGCAGAAGATGGCCCAAGCCCTTAGGCCGCTACACTGCGTGGGAGACCCGGAAGAAGCTCCTGGCTCCGGATCAGTACAGCTCTGGCCATTGCAGCCAATTGGGGAGTGAACCCAATGGAAGACCTCTCTCTCTCTCTGCCTCTCCTCTCTCTGTGTAACTCTGACTTTCAAGCAAAATAAATAAGTCTTAAAAAAAAATAGGGTCAAAAGAAAACTAAAATACAGGGGACAGTAGGGATCTTAAGACCACTCCAGTTTTTACTTTTTATTTTTATTTAGATTTCTATTTATTTTGAAAAGCAGAGTTTTACAGAGAGGGACAGACAGAAAGAGAGACCTTCCATCTGCTGGTTCACTCCCTAGGTGGCTGCAATGGTCAGTGCTGTGCCCAGCTGAAGCCAGGAGCTTCTTCCAGGTTTCCTACAAGGGTGGCAGGGGCCCATCTTCCACTGCTTTCCCAGGCATATTAGCAGGGAGCTGGGTCAGAAGTGGAGCAGCCGGGCCGGAACTGGCGTTTATAGGGGATGCCAGCACGGCAGACAGTAGCTTTACCCACTACACCACAATGCTGGCCCTCTTTTTTGTTTTTTAAAGTCAAAATATCAACTTGAAATTTGTATCAATGCCCTGTGCTAAAGAACTGTTTAAATGTCAACACTGTAAAAGCACTCTATTAAAAGCATTATAATTATTTAAAATTATTTTTTCCTTCTTTTCATACCACCCTTCCTTCACACTCCAAGCTGAATGCCACTTCATCTAAGGACACGTGTGGGTCCTCCCTGCTTTCTCATTTCCCAGAGCGTATCTGCACCTCTCACTTTCTTCTTCCTACTGCATCCATCCACATCCAGGTCTTGATTTCCCTTCTGTTCTCTCCAAGAGAGTCTAGGTTTGATTATTATAGTCTAGGTTTGATTCACTCTCACAAACCAAATATACCTCGCACAGCACCTGGCACACACAGCAGTTTTTTAAACTTGCTGAATTCGACAAACAGAAAACACCAAAAACATCTGAAATAGATAAACAAGCCCCTTCTTTAGAAGTCTGGAAACCAAAGGGTGTCCAGAAACTACTAACCTGCGTGGGTCACCTGGGGTTTAGAAGCTAGCAAGGCTCCTCAGGAAACGCATCTACTCTTACCTCTCAGTACTGGTGCAGGGAACCACGAGGAAACTGTACTGGCCCTTGGTGATGACGGCAGCACACCACGCCATCACCATTCCCATGGCCGCATGGACAAAGGAGTGCAGGAGCTGCTGAGGGTGAATGACCTTTCCTATCAGGGCCAGTCTGGAGCAGGGAACGGAAGGCACGACTGTAAGGAAAAAACAGGACTGTGCGTCACAACCCACGGCACGTGGAGTCAGAGGATCTGACCACACCTCTCCTCCCACACACACAGGGGAGGAAGGAATGCACACTGTGAAACACACTGCAGAGGCCGGCGCCGCGGCTCACTAGGCTAATCTTCCACCTGTGGCACCAGCACCCCGGGTTCTAGTCCTGGTCGGGGCACCGGATTCTGTCCCGGTTGCCCCTCTTCCAGTCCAGCTCTCTGCTGTGGCCTGGGGAAGCAGTGGAGGATGGCCCAAGTGCTTGAGCCCTGCACCCGCATGGGAGACCAGGAGGAAGCACACCTGGCTCCTGGCTTCGGATTGGCGCAGCGCACTGGCTGTGGCAACCATTTGAGGGGTGAACCAATGGAAGGAAGACCTTTCTCTCTGTCTCTCTCTCTCACTGTCTACCTCTGCCTGTCAAAAAAAAAAAAAAAAAAAAAATACTAAGTTACCAAAATTAGAGAAGATCAATAACAGACATACACAAACAAGAAAAGCCAAAACATCTAGGGATGAAACCCAAAGACAGTACAACTAACATTTTTCATTTTTCTTTTTTTTTAAATTTTTTTATTATTTTTTTATTTTTTGACAGGCAGAGTGGACAGTGAGAGAGAGAGACAAAGAAAAAGGTCTTCCTTTGCCGTTGGTTCACCCTCCAATGGCCGCCGCAGCCGGTGCACCACGCTGATCTGAAGGCAGGAGCCAGGTACTTATCCTGGTCTCCCATGGGATGCAGGACCCAAGGACTTGGGCCATCCTCCACTGCACTCCCTGGCCACAGCAGAGAGCTGGCCTGGAAGAGGGGCAACCGGGACAGAATCCAGTGCCCCGACCAGGACTAGAACCCGGTGTGCCGGTGCCGCAAGATGGAGGATTAGCCTACTGAGCCGCAGCGCCGGCCACATTTTTCATTTTTCACTAAAATTCCCTGGTGCACACACTGGTACTCTCTGAAGCACCACAACAGAACAGATAGTAACTGAAGAAAGATGGCAGGTGAAGCTGCTTCTTGCAATGCTGCCACCCGTATCAGAGAGCTGGTTCCAGTCCCAGCTCCTTTGCTTCTGATCCAGCTCCCTACTAGTGCGCCTGGGAAGTGCTTGGGCCCCTGCATCCTGCAGGGAGACCTGAATGGAATTTCTGGCTCCTGGTTTGATGGGCCCAGACGTGGCCCTTGCAGTCATTTAGGAGTGGACTAGCAGAAAGAAGATCTGTCACTTGCCCTTTGTCTCTCTGTCAGTCTGTCTTTCAAATAGATAAATAAATCTTTAAAAGAAAGCGGAAGAAAGAGCTGGCTGCTGCCCTCCAGCAAGCTGACTTTGTCAGCATCTGAAACAGTCAGCATGCAATGCACCTGTGACAAACTAAAACAGGTGATCACTAACACTTCTCTGACAATCCAAGGCAGGTGTGAATGGATGAGAGGTGAGGGACGCTCACCTGGCCAGGGTGTCCCTTCCCTACTGTGCAGGTGTTCTTTCATCCACACAGAGAAGAGCTGGAGCACAGGGTGTGTGGGGAAGCGGCTGCTGTCACCTCTCGCTCTCCACCCGACGTGCCCACCAGGCACACGGACTGTGCACTTGACTTACAGGTCTCTGAATATACTAAACCCCTCTTGTCACTAACCCTCTCTGTATGCTATTCCTTCTCTCTCAAGAACATTTTCCTTCTTTAACACAACTGCTCCCCTGAAGGCTTGGTTTAATCATCATCTCTCGAAAAGCTCCCGGCTGGCTAAGTGGTACTCCTATCCACTCCCACTCAGTGTACTGCAATCAAACATGCTAATGTCTGCTGTCTGTCTCCCAGTAACTGTGATGCCCTGGAGAAAGCTGGGACATACCACTGTTCTCTTCTCCACTCACAATGTCAAGCACACAGAAAATGCATACAGAATGTTACTGAAGGAATGAGCCAGTGACTCATGACTTGTGGAATCTACACAGAGGATGCAGGTACATGCAGAGGGGGAAAGAGCACATGCTCCAAGATGGAGAAAGAGGGGCCAGTGCTGTGGCATAGCTGGTAAAGCTGCCACTCGCAACACCGGCATCCCTTACGGGCACCGCTGCTCCACTTCCAAGCCAGCTCCCTCTAAAGGGCTGGGAAAAGCAGCAGCAGGTGGACCACATGTTTGAGCCTGTACCACTCATGTGGGAGACCCAGATGAAGCGCCTAACTTTGGCGTGTCCCAACCCCGGCCATTGTGGCCACCTGGGAAATGAACAGGCAGATGGAAGATCTCTCTACATGTCTGTCTCTGTCTCTCTCTCTCCCCACCCTCTCCAACTTTTTCAAATAAAGAAATAAATCTCTAAAAATAGTTGGAGAAAGAGACCCAACCACCTCTAGTGAGGGAGCAGGAAAGCAAAGGAAAAGGAAATGCACTGTAGCATGCCCAGCTAGGGTCTGAAATGCTGTACCTGGTTTCACAAGGGAGTACCAAAGAGCTAAAAGGAAGAATGAAGTTATGGCCAGAGAACAAGTGGCAGAAAGCCTTGTTATTCTGCCTTAAGGACAGACTCGGGAATCTGAAAAGGCAGGAAGAGTAGAAGAGAAACTGAGTATAACAAGCGCCACAATCTAACAGGTGATTCTCCTGAGACAAAACGTAGTGCTCTAAAGATTTTGTGACAGTCATAGAATGACAGGCTTTTATATTTGAAATTAAATCACCTGGTCTAGATCTGCTACCCTGTAAAAGAATTCTTTTTATAATACATTGGCTAAATCACAGCGTTAACACTAGCTGTGCTGTGGCACAGTAGTAATCCTCCGCCTGCGGCGCCTGCATCCCATATGGGCGCCGGTTCTAGTTCTGGCTGCTCCTCCTCCAATCAGCTCTCTGCTACAGCCTGGGAAAGCAGTAGAGGATAGCCCAGGCGCTTGGGCCCCTGCACCCACATGGGAGACACAGAGGTAGCGCCTGGCTCCTGGCTTCAGATCAGCCCAGCTCCAGCCATTGCTACCATTTGAGGAGTGAACCAACAATGGAAGACCTTTCTCTCTGCCTCTCTCTCTCTCACTGTCTGTAAATCTACCTCTCAAATAAATAAATAAAATCTTAAAAAAAAAAAAAAAAGACACTAGCCAAGAATTATTTCAAGGTTTGCATTTGTTTTCCTGTGGTAATGGACACGTTAATGAGATTTCTCATCTGAACCAGTTTTCAGTGCACAGCTGGGTGGCACTGAGTACACTCCCAGTGCTGTACACCATCCCCACCACTCATCTCCAACTCTTCCATCTCCCCCAGTGACACACTGCCCATAAACAACACCCAGTGCCTGGAACCACCCTCCTACTTTCTGTCTGATTTTGACTATTCTAGGTAGCCCTATATAATATTTTTCCTGAAAGTTTTAAATTTAACAAGAGAAACTAGCACCCGAATGAATTTTAAGGTATATCATTCAAAGGATATGATTTTGTGCACTTTTCAATTTTGACACAAAACACAGCCTGTTACACTTGTCCACATATAAAATGCATGAAGTCTGCCCTTAGTAAAATATATTCATATTCTTAACATGGTTAACACGGGAAACTCACCTGTGTAGAACTCCACATTGAAAACACTTATGATTATGATTACCACTGACAGCAATAGGAGGTAAAAGATTATATAGGAACTGTAGAGATCACTGAAGGAATCTGAAACACAGGAGAGATGGGTTAGTGACGTTTATTCAGTCTCAACGTCCTGTTCAACATATTGCAATGTAAGGGTTCTTGAACAGCAAGGATAACTTTAACATTAAAATTATCTTTTCTTGGGCCGGTGCCGCAGCTCACTAGGCTAATCCTCCGCCTGCGGTGCTGGCACCCCAGGTTCTAGTCCCAGTTGGGGCACCGGATTCTTTCCCGGTTGCCCCTCTTCCAGTCCAGCTCTCTGCTGTGGCCCGGGAGTGCAGTGGAGGATGGCCCAAGTGCTTGGGCCCTGCACCTGCATGGGAGACCAGGAGGAAGCACCTGGCTCCTGGCTTCGGATCGGCGCAGTGCCGGACATAGCGCCCATTTGGGGGATGAACCAACAGAAGGAAGACCTTTCTCTCTGTCTGTCTGTCTCTGTCTAACTCTGCCTGTCAAAAAAATAAAAAATAATTTTAAAAAATTATCTTTTCTTGAAGATTCTAAATGTACCTTGCAGACAGGTTCATTGGAAAAACTCAAGAATCACAAATTATTATTTGAACTTAGCTTTGTGTACTTTAAAATTACAGTAGAATTTCTTTTAAATGCTACAGACATTAACATCAGATAAAATACTACCATGTGTAAACACTTCATCATGCAAAAAAGAGACACAATGTTCAACAGCAAACCAACAGTTTCTCCCTAAAATGCAAATGATACTTTTCAGATCTCTTAATAAACCCAATTAGCTCCTACAGCTAAAGTCAAAGTAACATCTTTGGAAACAGCAGAATCCATAAATCATCTGAACAAACCACGTCTCTGTGAATACTAACACAGTCACATTGTGGAGTAGTCCAACAACTGACACTCCATTTCAAAGTTCAACCTATGTATATAGTATGCCTAAAAACCTAAACAAGAGAAATAAAATGGGATATACACTTGCTGAGTAGACTAAGACTTAGTAACAAGACCAATTATTTTTAAAAGAACCAGGACTGGGGCTAGTGTTGTGGTGTAGTGGGTCAAGCCACCACCTGCAATGCCAGCATACTTACGGGCACCAGTGTGAGACCTGGCTGCTCTACTTCCCATTCAGCTCCCTGATAATGCACCTGGGGAAACAGCAGAAGATGGCCCAAGAGCTCGGGTCCCTGCACCCACATGGGAGATCTAGAACAAGTGCTGGGCCCCTGGCTTCAGCCTAGTACAGCCCAGGCCATTGTGGCCATCTGGGGAGTGAACCAGCATATGGAGGCCCTCTCTTTCTCTGCCTTTCAAATAAATAAAAAATAAATTTTTAGAGAATAAATAAATAAAAGCACAGCAGCATTCCATATGGCAGTCCTAGATAATGCACTTCTGATCCAGCTCCCTGGGAAGGCAGTGGAGTTTGGCCCCAAGTATTTGGGCCTCTGCCACACATGTGGGAGGTATGGATGGAATGCTGCTGGCTCCTGGCATCAACCTGTCCCAACCCTGGCCACTGCCACCTTTTGGGGAGTGAACCAGTGGATGAAAGATCCCCCCCCACCCCCGTCACTCTGCCTTGCAAATAAGTAAAAATAAGACTTAAAAAACAAAGAATGAATGATGGTAACTCTTCAAAAATAACCTAATTCTCTCTGCATTCCAAATAAAGTGAAAAATAAATAGAGTCATAGGGAGCACAACAGGCTGTGTGTGTGTATGTGTGTGTGTACACATACATACGGACATGTATTTAGCGTGGTGCCCAGCACAGACAGGCAATAATTGGTAACTATTATTAATTAGCATAAAACAAGTTATATTTTAATGAGTTTAGAAATATTTGTCTCCAAAAAATTTTTTAGCAATTTTAAATCTCAAGAATATAGCACTTATCTTCCTTAATTTCTTCATCTTTAATTAATTAATTAGAGAGGCAGAGACAGATTAGAGAGCTCTTATCTGCTGGCTTATTCCCCCAGTGCCTGCCACGGTTGAGACTGGGCAGAGGCTTTAGCTGGGAGCCAGGAACTCAGTCTGACAGGTTTACTAACCTACACAATAAAAGATGGTTTATGTTATGCTAAAATGGCTTAAAATTATCTCAATGCGGATACTCTGATGTATCAATATGGGCAATCATTAGCACTACATTATTGGAAACATAATGTGGTTCTAAAGTTGAGAAGGAGGTCTTAGGAATGGTTTCACCAAATTGGCGAGCACTTACCAGACAGCCATTGTACAGGATGGAATAAATCAATGCTGCTGAAGATGATAAACACCGTGGTGCAGACGGGTAGAAGCAGCACCGACCAAACAATGCTTGAAATGATCCTCCAGCCCAAAATCTGCAATTACACAAAGCAGCCCCTCAGTCAAGAAGCCAGTTAAATTATTTGTTATGCAAATCCTACCTTTTCATATAGGATGCTAATGCTGATCACCAGTATTTATACCCAAATCCCTTGTAATCAAATCTTGCACTAGGCTGGGAGTCAGTCACAGCACACTTTGGGGCTGGGGTGAAACTGTCTTTCTTAGTTGACAGCAACTAAGTCTAATTTATAGTTACATTAATATCTAAAGGCTGTGGGGCTGGCGCTGTGGCAGGTAAAGCCACCGCCTGCAGTGCCAGTATCCCATATGGGCGCCAGTTGGAGTCCCGGCTGCTCCACTTCCAATCCAGCTCTCTGCTATGGCCTGAGAGAGCAGTAAGAGATAGCCCAAGTCCTTGAGTCCCTGCATCCGCGTGGGAGACCCAGAAGAAGCTCCTGGCTTCGGATCGGTGCAGCTCCAGAAGTTGCGGCCAATTGGGGAGTGAACCAGCAGATGGAAGATCTCTCTCTCTCTCTCTCTGCCTTTCCTTTCTCTGTGTAACTCTGACTTTCAAATAAATAAATAAATCTTAAAAAAAATATCCAAAGGCTGTATACACTTTATGGGACCCATATGCATTTTACATCTACAATTTATTACAATTATTTGAGACACTCTCTTGCACTAAGCAACTAGTGCATTTTAACAATGTATTCATTCACATCTGAATCCCCAGTGCCTACAACATAGGAGGCAGAAGACTGTCAGTGAATACAAGGAGGGATATGGGGGAGGGGGAGGGGTTTCAGCATGAAAGTCAAAACCACATGTGTGTTCTGGAAGGTACAACGGCTTTGTGTTTATTGGTGCAGGGCCGGCCAGAGCAGCCAAGTGACAGAGCAGTCAGGAGGCACCCATGAGCACCGCCCAAGCCAAAGGCTACGGACAGTGTCCACACAAAGGCAGGGGCGATGGGAAAGGGAAAAGTAACGGGTTGCAACCGCCGTGCAGGGGGACAAGCTACAGGGCTTTGTGATCGAGGACCTGGGTGATTATAATAGCACAGAAGAGCTTTCAGCTAGGAGTACAGAGCGGACGGCGGTGCACTGGGTAGAAGCACCACTCCTACAGGGGGTCTCGCTCCCGCTTCTCTCTGCTCCCCGCGGATCAGATGCAGCACCCATGATTCAACAACTTCAACGAGGCAGCAGCTCCGAGCTCAATCCCAAGGCAGACCCCCAACTCGACCTGCCTTGCTTACTTGGGTCCCCAACCCCAGCCTCTGATGAAGGCCGCACTCCCCCCAATTTTGGACACTCTTCCTCACTTCTTACCCCACAGAATCAACAACTTAGTTATTCTGCACCTGCTGGACCCACTACCGAGGCATCCAAACTCCACTCCCCGCCTCAATTTCCATGCAGGTCGCCCATCCCAGCCATAAGCGGCTTCCACTCGCGCTGTTCCCCCACCCAGTCCCGTCATCTGCCCCTCAAGGGGTCCCCTCTCCACGCGCTCGCCCCACGCCACTCTGGGACTGCCCACTCCCGCCAGAGCGCACGCGCGACCGCGGCCCACCAGCGCCGCCCGATCCTCGCAGCGCGCGCCACAGAGCGCCGTACTCACGCGCCACAGGATGTCCCGCGACCCGCCGGCCAGGGGCCCACTCATGGCCGTGACCATGGAGATGGCGGCCCCTACTCCAAGCAGTGCGGCAGACAGAGTGCCCGCCCGCCACCGCAGTTCAAAGGGGGGAAGGCCCCAGAAGGACCCTTTTGGGGATGCCTCAAACGCTGCCTGAGCAAAGCCGGGCACAAGCCCTGAGCCATCCCTCTGGGACTTCGTCTGGACAGGCTCGACGGGCCAGAACGGCCCCGAATTCACGTCATCCGAACGGGGCTGTGACTCCAGGAAACGGCCTCTGGAATCCAAAAAGTCCCTGCGAAGCAGGGACCTGCGGGGCGCCAGAACAAGGGGGCGGCCCTGCATGCTGGGAATTGTAGTCTCGACGGCTCTCTGGGGCCCAGGGTTGGGAGCGTTGCATTCTGGAACTCGCAGTTCCAAACAGCGGCATGCTGGGAGTGGAAGTCGTCTGGGTCGTGCCATGAGGCATTTTGGGAATCGTAGTCTTTTATAAAACCCGGTCGTCGTGCTGATTGATCTAAACCCTGCATCTAAACCCCTGATCTAAAATGTTCTAGCAAAAACACTTACCTTCATTTCTCCCGGTTACTTTATCAGCTGCCTAAAAGTGAACTCGAAGCATGTTTTGGCCCGCTCACGATATGTCTTCAGCGATTTCTATTGAAATCTTATCTCCCTCAAAATTTTGCCTTTGGTTTCTCGGGATCTGGTTTCTAGCTCCAGCGCTGCCACCTACTCCGTGGAACACCCGGATCCTCTCCGAGCTTCTAGTTCTTCATCTTTAAAATAATTATATAGGCAAAGATAGCATCCTAATAGTGTCCTGAGGCTGTAAATACATGCTGTACAAATATTGGTTATCATCGATTCCTGCCCGTAGGGAGAAAGGCTTTTTACCAATCCCAATGCCTCTTAATGAACTCTTCTCTCTGATTGCGTTAGGTCAGTGAGAACCTCGGGCGAATGCTGCTAACACCTTTTGTACTCAGGTACAGTCCACGCTCATCCCCTAGAACGCCAGCCACAGCCTCGGTGGGAACTCACAGGCTGGTGAGAGACACGGGATCACAGATGCTGCTCTGTAATGGTCGCCAATAACGACTTAATGAGTCGCTCTAAGATTACATCACATTCACGTGTGAAGCTATGTTGGCCGCACTGAAGAGCAAACGGAGACCGCAGCTGCTGGGTTAAGTCGCGGCCCAAGGCTGCCTTTCCCAGCCCCCCTTGCGGCTAGGGGTGGCCAGTGAGCGAGTGCAGGCAGGTGGAACATAAAGCACCGCCTGGGAGCGTGCAGAAACCCCTTCAGAAGGGAGCTGGCGCGGGATCCTTGCCTCTTTTCAATCCCTTGCCCCACGCAGCTGCCTGGGGTTTGGAAGTGTTGGGTGGCGCTCTAGCAGCATTGTCAGACCACGGGAAGATGAAGTACTGAGCTTATCGGAGACCTGAGGAGTGAGGCAACCACACCGGTCCTGGGCTGCCTGCTTTACCTCCTGGCGTCTCTTACACAAGAGAGAGACAATTATTTATTGTTTAAGCTACTTTTATTTCTGTAGCACTTAACACAATGTTAAATCATTTGGCGGTGATATATGTTAACTTCTTATTGTCTGACTTCCCATTTGTCAGCAGAGTTCAGGAGGGCAGGGACTTGTCCATCTTGTCTATCATTGTTACCAAAGTGCCCATCATGTTAGTAAGCAGCCCAAGGATGTCTGATTAATAAGCAAACTAATGAGTGGAAGAAATTAACTGTACCAGACAATGTCTATCCGGGACAATAACCTTTGCTATCTGAATCAAAGGTTTACTGTGAGGAATTAATACTAAGTGTGTTGGAAGGGCTGAGGGAGCACAGGGAGGAAGGATGGGGTCGTGGCAGCAAGCAAGGAGCACGGCGTAACTGCTCACAGGTCAGGTCAGGTCAGGTCAGGACGCTACCACGACCCTGCTCAGCGCAGGGCCACCGAGCAGGGCCACAGCGGCCGGCACCCTGTGCTGCTGCAACTGCCACGCGTGCCCACGATGCTGCCGCTGCTCCCTGAGCTCCAGCTTCCATGTCAATGAAGAGAGAAACATCCGGCAGGGCGCTGTATTAGAGGACTTATCAGGCACAGAACACGGGCTTTGGAGCCAGATAAACACGGGTGGGAATAGCTCCTCTGTCGGCAGCTGTAGGGTCATCAGAAAGTCACTTGATGAGCACATCTAAGAGAATGATTTTAAAAACCCCCTTAGGGCCTGGTGCTGCAGCACAGCTGCCTAGGATGCCAACATCCCATATATGCGCTGGTTCCTGTCCTGGCGGCTCCACTTCTGACCCAGCTTCCTGCTAATGCGCCTGAGAAAGCAGCAGAAGACGGCCCCCATGCTTAGGCCCCTGCCACCCACAGTAGGTGGGAAACCCAGATGGAGTTCCAGGCTCCTAGCTTCCCATAACCATTACAGCCATTTGGGGAGTAAGCCAGCGGATGGAAGCTCTCTCTGTCTCTAACCTTGCCTTTCAAATAAAAAAAAAAAAAAAAAAGAAAGAAAGAAAGAAAGAAAGATGCTCATGTCGCAGACAGAACGCCTGGGTTTGATTCCTGACCCTGACTCCTGACTCCACTTCCTGTCAGTGGAGGCCTGGGACGCAGTAGGTAGATGATGGCTCAAGTACTCCTCCTTTGCTTTGCTGGCCCTGCCCTGCAGCAGGATGCATTCCTGATGGGCTGCTTGGTGGGAGTGCCCTCTGCTGCCTGCTCCTTGGGAGTCAGGTCTTGCAGGAGGAGATCCACGAGGGAAAACCCACATGGTGTGTGCCAAGTGTGAAATCCAGGCTGCACAAATAATTCATTTCCTCCCCTTAAAGACTGCCCTGGCTGTTTGCAGTCTGATTTACCCCTCTGCCCATGACCCCGAGGCAGGGAAATGAGACTGCTGGGTCTGTGTCTGGTCTCCAAGCAGATGGGGAGGAGGTGGGATCAGGGGCTTTTCACGTGACTACTTCGAGGGCCCACTGGGAAGCAGGCCTTGGAGGCCTAGCTTCCTGCCTAGGGGCAGCCTGGCTAGAACCAATACGCGGAGGGGTGAGTGTAGACTGTCCTTATTTCTGTCTAGCGATCAGGCCCCATGGCCCACCTGCCACACAGCCTGATGGCCATCAGCACTGCCACCCATGTCTTCCCAGCTCTCTGCCCTCCAGGCCCAGGTAGGAGCGCACTTCTCGCCATGAATCGTGAGCAGTCCCGGCTGCTCCTCTCCCATCCAGCTCCCTGCTAATGCACCGCAGAGAGCAGCAGCCGATGGCCCAAGTGCTCGGGCCCCTGCACTCCCGTGGGAGACCCAGAAGAAGCTCCTGGCTCCTGGCTTCGGATTGGCACAGCTCCGGCCGTTGTGGCCAATTGGGGAGTGAACCAGCAGATGAAGACCTCTCTCTCTCTCTCTCTCCCTGCCTCTCTGTAACTGTACCTTTCAAATAAATAAATAAAATCTCAGAAAAATAAAAGCAGCAGCCCCATCTGTGACACGCCGTCTCCTCAAGCACACTCCTGCCCGTGGCAGCTGGTAGAACCGGTGAGGAGCCCGCAGTCAACAAGTTGCTCGTGGAAGATGCCCGGAGGCAGCAAGCCCAGGCCCAACACCCTGGAACGGTACTGCTCACCGCTCCCTCGCACGGCGCACAGTGCTCTGCCTCCAGGCCGCTGCTCGTGTGGCCTCTGCATCTTCAAAGTCCTCCAGGACACCTTTCCCAGCAAATGCCTTCTACAAATGCCATGATTTGACCACTCCTGGGTAACATCTGTCTTCAGTGGCGTGGGAGAGAAAGCGCCAACTACGGAGCCAGCCAGCCCTGGCCCGGAGAGCTGGAGACACTTACCATATGTATGGGAGGCCGTACCCCCGTCATAGCACGTCCACCGTCACGCTGGCCCCCTCACCGCTCGTTCAGCTCCTCTTCACGGAGGCCACGCCGAGGAGGGTAGAGGAGCAGGGGTTCACACTCACGCCGACATGAGCAGCTCAACTCTTTCCTATCAACTTGGCACGTGGTGGCACAACTTCACGCTCTGTGGCCGATTTCATCTGGTTATTCCCCACGCTTTAAAAATGTCGACCAGGGCTTGCCGCTTGAGTCCCATCATTTGCTGTGTAGCACAGCTGTAGCTGCCTGCTGTTGCCCTCCTGGACAGCACAGACGTCACGTGCAGGCCACTTCCTGCGGCCTTTCTCCTCCAGCAGCTGCTGGGAAGCAATGCTCTTTCATGCTCAGTAATGACAAGGCAACCAGTGCACTTGCTCTGCTTTTAAAATGCTCTCCCCATTTAAAAAAAAAAATGTACTGGGGCCACCGTTGCAGGTATTCCCCACCCCTGCCCCTCACATCATTCATTCGTATTTCTGCAGGCAGATTTAAAGACCTACTTAGCCCCCAAGCCGTCACACCCCTGTCTAGCCACTCGTTCTGAAATGGGAGTGGGTTCCCTGCAAGCCGTGTTGGAAAGGTCTCCCTTGAGTATTCCCTGTGGTCTTCCAGGTCGATAATATCTTCTATCAACACAGGCAGTTTGGTGACAAGTGAAATCCTCGGCTCAGGGCTGGCACTGTGGCGCAGCGGGTAAAGCCGCCGCCTGCAGTGCCGGCATCCCATATGGGCGCCGGTTCAAGTGCCGGCTGCTCCACTTCCGATCCAGCTCTCTGCTCTGGCCTGGGAGAGCAGTAGATATCTACTATCCATGTGGGAGACCTGGATAAAGCTCCAGTCCCTGGCTTCCACTTGGCCCAGCCCCAGGCATCTGAGTGAACCAGTGAGTGGACGATTCTGTAACTGGTTTTCAAATCAATCAACCAATCAAAAAAATCTGTGACAACCTCATTTTTATTTCTCTTTTAAGTGAATTTGCCTTTTTGCCTGGATGCTCCAAATCTTTTTTCTGTTACTTTAAAATGCACTAATTTGGGTGCAGTGGGGTTAAGCTGCCGCCTGTGATGCCAGCATCCCATGAAAACAAGTCTGGGTCCTGGCTGCTCCACTTCTGATCCAGCTCCCTGCTAATGTGCCAGGGAAAACATCAGAGGATGTTCCAAGTGCTTGGGCTCCTGCCACCCACATAGGAAACCTGAATGGCATTTCTGGCTCCTGGGTTTGGCCTGTCCCAGTCTGGGCTGTTGTGGCTATTTGGGGATGGAAGGTCTCTGTCTCTCCCTCTCTCCCTGTCACTCTGCCTTTCAAATAAATCTTTTCATTTAAGTCACTAATTTTTTTTTTTTTTGACAGTCAGAGTGGACAGTGAGAGAGAGAGACAGAGAGAAAGGTCTTCCTTTGCCGTTGGTTTACCCGCCAATGGCCGCCGCGGCCAGCACGCTGCGGCCGGTGCACCATGCTGATCCGATGGCAGGAACCAGGTACTTATCCTGGTCTCCCATGGGGTGCAGGGCCCAAGCACTTGGGCCATCCTCCACTGCACTCCCTGGCCACAGCAGAGAGCTGGCCTGGAAGAGGGGCAACCGGGATAGAATCCGGCGCCCCAACTGGGACTAGAACCCAGTGTGCCGGCGCCGCAAGGAGGAGGATTAGCCTAGTGAGCCGCGGCACCGGCCCTAAGTCACTAATTTTACAAGATTCTGTTTTAGCACTGATCATCTGTGCTGATTTCCCCAGGTAAGAGGAGTCCCATTTTTTATAGGGTGTCTCTGTCTTAAATTTTTAGAAATTTTTTTTTTTTAAGATTGATTTTGTTCATTTGAAAGGCAGTAAGAGAAAGAGACACACAGAGAGATCTTCCATGTGCTGGTTCACTCTCCAAAGGGTGTGACTTCAGCGCTGTAAGCAGCGTAACGGGCTGCGCCACAAGGCTGGCCCAGGAAAAGCTAACGATGTGTTGTCTTTGTTCTTTCCATTATTCTCCTCTTCTGCTTTTTCTTCCCTCTCCTTCGGGGACATCACTAAGACATCTCTGGGTCATCTTTGCCTGTCTTCTCACCTTTTCTTGAATTCACGGATTTCTCCTTAGTCAGCCTGGAATGAATTTTTCCCTTTTCACTTTATATCCCCGAAGCACTGTCTGTGGTGTGTATGCACCGGGGTGAGACGACTTCTCCCTCTGCTTTCCAGTTCTCCCCTGAGTTCTATGAGCTGATTCCTGCTTCACAATTCTGACGAGTGCTTTCCTTTCACATCTTGTCCCGGTTTCCCAACTTCTTTGAGCACCTTTTGCAATGCGAAGTGAGAAGTGAAGAGTTTTTAATCTGCTCTCATGAGCATGGCTGTCTGGAATGGGTATTTTCTGTTCCCTGTCCTCATGCTTCCTGCAACACCTTCAGTGTGAGCACACAGGAGGGAGAGGCAGCGTCGGTTCTGTGAGGCCCAGGGGCAGGGCAGGGCCAGGCCCAGCAGTGAGCACAGCAGAGGTCCTCCTCATACCACAGGCTGTGCACGGAGGCCAAGGCTCCTGGCAAGCCGCTGCTGGTGGCGAGCTGGGCCCTCCCTCTTCTACCTGGGCCCGAGCCTGGCACATGTGTGCTGAGTATGTCGCTGGGGCATAGTCAGCACTGAACGGAGGTCTGCCATGGGGTCAGACTCCCAGTAGCCCGAGTTTGTACGCATCTTCCTTCGCCCGCATGGCCAACCTTTCACATCTATGTGTGTTTTGTAGCCATCTCAGAAACACACACGGAACTGTGTCTGGAAGAGGCCAACAGGAAGTGGTAAGGAATCAGCAGACCTGGCCTGCCGGAAGCAGGATCCCAGAGAGCATGCGTTCAGAACAAAACGTGGCTTTGTGGTGTCTGGTTTCTCCCTCTGATTCCTGGCACTGGAGCCAGGAATTCACCTAAAGGAGGCACTCGGAGTACTGGAAGAGAATTTTCTAAAATTTATGTTAAAATGGGTTGTAAATTAGTGCATTCTTTAAACCCGATGTTCCATGCTCAGAGGAGGTAAAAGTCAGACGTCTATGCCAATCAACACACTGCAACAGCTCGTACCTTGTACCAGATTCCCAGCAGCCTCCCGTGTGCTGAAGATAGAACACCAAGGAAAAACTTGGGGTTAAACGCACACAGACAGGGCTGGTGTTGGGGCACAGCAGGTTAGGCTGCCGCTTGCAACGCCAGCATTCCACATCAGAGCAAGCAATTCAAGTTCTGGCTGCTCCACTTCTGTGCCAGATCCCTGCCAATGCACCCAGGAGGACAGCGGAGGATGACCCAAGTGTTTGGGTCCCTGCACATGCATGGGAAAGCCAGATGAAGCTCCTGGGTCCTGGCTTTGGCCTGGCTCAGCCCTGGGGAGTAAACCAGCAGATGGAGGATCTCTGTCTCTCTTGTTCTGCAACTCTGCCTTTCAAATAAATAAATACATCTTTAAAAAAAATAAGCAGACATCCTATGAGGTATTTATTTTGCAATCATTAGGTTCAGCTGCCCAGTATCAGGTTACCAAAGACCAATTTTCAAGCTCCCAGTTAACCCCAGAGTTCCTACTGCTGGGCTACTGTAGGATGCCCAGCCAGGCGGTCTACGTAATTCAGAGAAAGGACGTGGGAAAGTGGGCTGGGTCAGTTTCAGGAGTGCAAGACGGACCTGGGGAAGCGGGTCACCTGACCACGGGAGGCAGGTAGGAGGCACCCGAGGGAGTGCGAACCCCTTCCCCCATATTCCATCCCAAGCCAGCGCATCGTCAGTGAGTTCACGGACAGGTGCCGACGAAGGGCTGAAAGACGCGTGTGTCTGTGAAACAGGTGATGAGGCTCCAGCGCGGCCCAGCCAGAGGGAGGAGGCGGGTGCCATGACATCCAGTCCCTGCGTGCTTGGGTCATTCTGCTTTGCTGCTGCAGATGCCGGGTCGCAAACTGCCACACTCCACAGACAAGAGCTGGAAAACAAGAGAAGCCTGGAAGACAGGGAGCCCCCTACAGGAAGGGGTGTAGCTGCAGCACTGCCCTCTAACCCCAGGAACCTCCAGCCCTGGCCCCGCAGGTCTGGGCCCCTGGCAGAGGTACTGTTGGCTGGCAGGCGATGTTTCTAAAAGCTCTGCTCTGCTTCCTTAGAAAATCCAGGGGCCTCGGGCCCCGATCCCAAAGCTACCTCACTGTTCCTTCTTTCTCTGCTTTCTCTGGAGCAGACTTTGGGAAAGTTGGGAACTGGAAAGCTGTTTGTCGTAGCTGAAACACAAAGTTATACGGGGACGATGGCAGGATATGAGGCAGGACAACAGACTGAGGGTAGTTTGTAGCAATACAGGGAATTTGGACTTTTTTTTCTTTAGACAACTGCCAGTAAAACCTCCAGGAGGCGTGGTTGGAGAAAGGGAGGCTGTGATTGGCTGGAGTGAAAGAAACTCCCGCCCTCACTGGCCTTCCAGTAAATGGCAGCTCCGGCTTCTGAAATACTGCACGGAGCTGGGAGGAACCGGCCCACGGGGCAGCCGAGGAAGACTCCATTTTCATACACAAAGGCTCTGTTTTTCTCTCGTCTTTCTAGCTGCTTGCTCCAAATGACTGTCAAGATGAGAGAAGAATCTGAAGACAAAAAATTCCCTTTCCTCGCTGCCGACTTTGAAAGAGCGGCCTGGGGAGGAGGTGCTGAGAATCTCTGGCACGCAGGCCAAGGCAAGGAGTGAAAGAAGATACTGCCCCCGGCGCCACCCACGGCCCACGTCACCATCCGCCAGCACGTCCTCAGAGACGGCCCCCAAGCCGAACTGCGACCACCGGGTGACTGCCCCGCAGCACGGGCTCTCCTTGCTCCTTCCCTTGCCCCCACACCTGATCCCAGGCCTGGCTGGTGCTTGGTGTGGTGCTTGGTGTGAGCCGGTCCCGTCCAACTTCCCACAGCCATGGTTCTCTCTGTAATCCAGGAGGCCTTCTATTCTGGGATGCCTGAGACATTAAATTGGCGCTGGACTCTTGGAGGGTACGATGTGTCTAACTGGTTTGCCCCTGTAGACCCCGCTCCGAGCACAGGGGAGGTAATGAACAAACAAGGAGAGACTCTGCAAATAAACTTGCCAATGCACCCAGGAACGCTCTGGGTGCCACCTGGGATGCGCAGCAAGTCACCTGCTCAAAACCAAGCTGTTCCTAAACACCTGCCGGGCCCACACTAGTAAATGAGGCTGCGCCCTCAAGGAGCCCCAGCCCGTGAGGCTGGCATGAGTGAGAACGTCACTGTCACAGAAGACACACAGGAGCAGCTGGGGAGCACGGGGAGGAAGGAACAGTGGGGAGCAGGTGTCCGAGGGGGGTCCAGAAGCTGCCTGGTAAACACGGTGAGGAAGTGCACTCCAGCACCGAAAATACACTTCTAAAACACCATTTAAAGTAGTATTTCCCGCCGGTGCCGCGGCTCACTAGGCTAATCCTCCGCCTTGCGGCGCCGGCACACCGGGTTCTAGTCCCGGTCGGGGCGCCAGATTCTGTCCCGGTTGCCCCTCTTCCAGGCCAGCTCTCTGCTGTGGCCCGGGAGTGCAGTGGAGGATGGCCCAAGTGCTTGGGCCCTGCACCCCATGGGAGACCAGGAAAAGCACCTGGCTCCTGGCTCCTGCCATCGGATCAGCGCGGTGCGCCGGCCGCAGCGCGCCGGCCGCGGCGGCCATTGGAGGGGTGAACCAGCGGCAAAGGAAGACCTTTCTCTCTGTCTCTCTCTCTCACTGTCCACTCTGCCTGCCAAAAAATAAAAAAAAAATAAAATAAAAATAAAGTAGTATTTCCCGCCACCAGTGGTAGTGTCGGCACTGCTGCTATTGGACTGTAGTGAGTGCATGGTGGGTAGAGCAGGCAGGGCCTTGTGTGATATCCCATGTCCATCATCACTGCACTGCTGACAAGTGAGAGCCTCAGCTTGGAGGAGAGGAGATGAAGATGAAAGATCAAAGCATTGGGTAAAAATATTGTACCACTAGATAGCGATCGGAAGTGCTGGTATAGACCCACACTGCACCTTCTTTAAAAAACAAACAACCAAACACCAAATGGCCTGAGACTCAAAAGGCAGGAAACTGTGAGCCAGCTGCGGCAGTGAATCTCGCCGGCCCCCAGATGCTGATCTATTCCCCACGAAGGGAGCCAGGACTCCTTGGAGGAATGGCTCGGCTGGCCTAGAATGGGAAATGCTCAAAATGAGCTGGGGACATTTCATCCTAGCAGACACGAGGAAGTAACCAGGGGCTCAGAAACCACCTTTAGGAGGCGCCCAATGGCCACAGGGCGGCAAGCTGAGCATCAGGAAAGTCAACACTGCCCGTGACACCAGCATCCCATATGGGCGCCAGCTCCACTCTAGTCCAGCTCCCTAATGGCCTGGGAAAGCAAGGGATGATGGCCCAAGTCCTGGAGCTCCTGCACCCATGTGGAAGACCTGGAAGAAGCTCCTGGCTCCTGGCTTTGGCCTGGCCCAGTCCCGGCCTATGGGGCCATTTGGGGAGTGAACCAGTGGGTGGAAGATACTCTCTCTCTCTCTCTGTACTTTGCCTTTCAAACAAATAAATAATACTTTAAAGAAGAAGGTCAACACTGGGTTCAGTGTTGTGCCATAGGAAGCAAAGCCAGCACTGTGACGCCAGCGTCCCATATGAGCATCCATTCACATCCCAACTGCCCCACTTCCAATCCAGCTCTCTGCTAACGCACCTGGGAAAGCAGGGGAAGACAGTCCAAGTACTGGGTCCCTGCCATCCAAGCGAAATTCTAGGCTCCAGGCTTTGGCCTGGCCCAGCCCAGCCCCAGCCATTGCAGCCATTTGGGATTTGAACCAATGTATGGAAGATCTCTCCCTGCTTCTTTCTCTGTGTCTCTCCCCGCCCCCTCTGTAACTCTGCCTTTCAAATGAATAAATAAATCTTATAAAAAAGAAGAAGAAGATCATCACTTGTAAGAGACTTCAGCTTGGGGGTTGAAGGGTGCTGGTGTACTGACTGTTCTGAAGGTAGGAGAGCAAGGGAAAAGAATCACTTCTCCTGCCTTGGTTACACACACTGTGTCCTGGATAGGCAAAGAGCAGATGAAGGGAGGTTTCTATTGAAGACATATTCTAGTTAGCCAGGAAAGACAGAATTGAGGTATCATGGTTTTGTATACATGCTGCCGAAGCAAGCACTACACCAAGGTTTTGAAACTCTTAAGGGGTTAACAGATCTAGGCACTGCTTACTAATGGCCACTAATATCAAAGACAGAACCAGACACTATCACGATGGAAGCATCTAAGCTTACGCCAAGTGATCTTGCCCAAGACAAACGTGAATCTGATCGAGGCTTTAAATGCAGCACCAATCCACAGAACACAGAGGACAGAGCAGCGGGCTAATGACTCATGCAGCTCTATTCGGCAGGATCCGCACAGTGAGAGTCTACGAACAAATGAGTCTTCAACCAAGAAACGGCAAGGGGAGAGGGTGGGGAGGCAGAATGGAAATCTGTCATTTAAGAACATGTAAGAGACACCTCAACCCAGGGACTAAATGGACCTTATTTGGATCTGATTCAAATAAGTTGAAAGGGGCTGGGCTGTGGCACGTTGGGCTGGGCCTCTGCCTACGAAGCCAGCATCCCATATGGGGGCTGGTTCGTGTCCCAGAAGCTCCTCTTCCAATCCAGAACTCTACTTGTGGCCTGGGAAAGCGGTAGAGGATGGCCCAAGTCCTTGGGCCCCTGCACCCATGTGGGACACCAGAAGAGGCTCCTGGCTTCTGGCTCTGGCTGCCGTTGTGGCCATTTGGGGAGTGAACCAGCAGATGGAAGATTTCTATAACTCTTTCTCTCTGTGTAGCTCTACCTCTCAAATAAATAAATAAAATCTTAAAAAAATAAGATGAAAAAAGCTGTGATGTCTATAAACTAATTTGAAATTCAAACACTGGAGAATATTTGATATTAAAATAAAATAAACAGCACACAATTGTACAAAACAAATTGTAAATTTAACTATTCACTTGGCTTTCCTCTGCATTTAAAATTTTCCACTGGGGCTGGTGCTGTGGCGTCGTGGGTAAAGCCACCGCCTGCAGTGCCAGCATCCCTTATCGGCGCTGTTTCAAGTCCTGGCTGCTCCACTTCCGATCCCGCTCTCTGCTGTGGCCTGGGAAAGCAGTGGAAGATGGCCCAAGGCCTTGGGCCCCTGCACCCACGTGGGAGACCCAGAAGTTTCAGATTGGCGCAGCTCCAGCTGTTGCAGTCATCTGGGGAGTGAATCAGTGAATGGAAGACCTCTCTCTCTGTCTCTCTGCCTCTCCTCTCTCTCTGCCTCTCCTCTCTCTGTGTAACTATGACTTTATTTTTATATATATATATAAAGATTGATTTATTTATTTGAAAGTCAGAGTTACACAGAAAGAAGAAGAGGCAGAGAGAGGTTCCCCCATCTATTGGTTCACTCCCCAACTGGCTGCAACGGCCAGAGCTGTGCCGATCCAAAACCAGGAGCCAGGGCCTCCTCCAGGTCTCCCACGCGGGTGCAGGGCCCAAGGCCTTGGGCCTCTTCCACTTCTTTCCTAGGTCATAGCAGAGAGCTGGATAAGAAGTGGAGCAGCCGGGTCTCGAATCGGCACCCATATGGGATGCCAGCACCACAGGCGGCTGCCTAACCTGCTACACCACAACACCAGTCCCCTGACTTTCAAATAAATAAATAAATCTTTTAAAAAATTCCATTAAAATAAGCTTAAGGGTCCAGCGTTGTGGTATAGAAAGTTAAGCTGTCACCCACAATGCCAGTGTCCTATATGAGGGCCAATTCAAGTCCCTGGGAAAGCAGCAGCGGATGACCCCAGCGCTTGGGCCCTGCCACCCAAGTGGGAGACCTGGATGGAGTTCTGGGCTCCTAGCTTTGGCATGACCCAACCCCGGCCATTGTGGCCATTTGGGGAGTGAATCAGCAGATGGAAAATCAATCTCTCTCTCTTTCTCTCTCTCTCTGAAACTGATTTTCAGGTAAATAAATAAATAAATCTTTTTTAGAAATGAAATTAACCTAATAAGGAATAAAGAATGATTGCATTAGTCCACTTACTGGCAATTTCCCTAACTCTACCTCAAAGAAAGGGGATGGAGGGCCGGCGCCGCGGCTCACTAGGCTAATCCTCCGCCTTGCGGCGCCGGCACACCGGGTTCTAGTCCCGGTCGGGGTGCCGATTCTGTCCCGGTTGCCCCTCTTCCAGGCCAGCTCTCTGCTGTGGCCAGGGAGTGCAGTGGAGGATGGCCCAGGTGCTTGGGCCCTGCACCCCATGGGAGACCAGGAAAAGCACCTGGCTCCTGGCTCCTGCCATCGGATCAGCACGGTGCGCCAGCCGCAGCGCGTCGGCCGCGGCGGCCATTTGGAGGGTGAACCAACGGCAAAGGAAGACCTTTCTCTCTGTCTCTCTCTCTCATTGTCCACTCTGCCTGTCAAAAAATAAAAACAAACAAAAAAAAAAAAAAAAAAAAAAGAAAGGGGATGGAGAAGGAAACAGGGAGAAGCAGCCCAGGAACTAACAGGTTCTCGGGGCGGGGGCATTTCTGAGATGGTGCGGAAAAGCCAGGAAACCCAGTCAGTGCGGTGCGAGGGCAGGCAGTTTGGATGCTGTGTGAAACGGTTTCCAGCGCCGACTAAAAGCTGATTTCAGGAACAAGAGAATCGCTGTGTGTGAACCTAGTACAATGGTTTATTCCCGTAGCCTGGGAAATGAACACTCCAGACACGAGCGAGCGGAAGCTAAAGCACACCAACCCTGCGATTCCAACCAGGAAGGGGTCAATTACGAGGGACTCCCGGAAGCCGTCACTCATCATTACTACAGCTCTTAGCACACTGCAGTGTAGTCCTCCGTCCCCGGACAGAGGACTCGTCACCACCCCGGGGCGGCAGCCCCTCTGGGCACAGCCCTTCAGAGTCCCCACACACGGGGAAGGTCACTGTGGCATCAGAGAACAGTCTTTTCAGAGGCTGCAGGGGAAGGCACAGCCAGCTCCTAACCAGGCAGTGCCAGGGCTCTGGACAGCGCCTGCCGTTGGCCGAGCGGCCGAGGCGTCTGCCAGGGAGGTGTGAAGAAGCTCCGTGGCTACCTCGTTCAGAAGCGCGGACCTCCGTGTGTACAGAGCCAAGCAAGGCCCAATGCGTCAAGTCTGTGTCGCCCAGGACGTGAGAGGGCCAGGCTCTTCTCAGACGCTGCCGACTCTCTGCAGGCTCTCGGCCTCAGCCTTCACAAGCAAAATCCAAGGGGCTGAAGGCCCAGCCCAGGTGAAGCTGGGTACTCGGGGCCTAGGGAGACACCTGGGCCACTGTCGCCACTGAGCTCCCCACCCCGTCCCTCTCCACGTGTGTCATCGACTCCCACTGAATGGCAACGTCGCCACCTTCCCAAAAGCCAGAGGAAGCTGGGAAACTGCTTCTACTCAACCTCAGGACCCAGTTCAAACAAGAGCCTCCTGTGAGACCTTCCCCGGGGCTGGCGGGGCCACTCCCTTCTGCGCCCCATGGTGCTCAGGTGACAGCCGCTCGTCCTTGGTGCTCCCCACACGGCACGGCCATTCGCTGCTGAGCTGTTTCACCCGTCGACTGAAGCTCCTAAGGCAGCCTGGATCTGAATGTCTAGGCCCCCAGTGCCGGGCCAGAGTGGCCTGCGTAATTCTGTGAGCAGTAGAGCAAATGACAGCCCAGGGCTCAGTGGGTCGAGGCACCTCAGCCCAGATCCTGCCTTTTGCCTAGACCTTGGAAAGGGCCACAGCCATCCACCCAGCGTTAACTGAGCACTTGTCCTAACTGTGCCAGGCAGGCATTAGGCTAGATACAGGGAGTCCAGGTCAGCTCAGACGGTGCCCCTTCCTCCTGTCCTGCAGTCTCTCTGCCGTCAGTCAAAGGAGTCCACGCACAGGATGAGCCCAACAAGTGCGCAGACAATGACCCCGTGAGGCCGACAGGCACCAGCATGCTCACTGGGAGGTGGGCGGCACCCCACAATCCGCAGAGGTGGTGAGAAGAAAACACTAGACTTTCTGTTTAGATTTCACCCAGAAGTTGGGACTTGAGCTTTAATAGTTATTCTACCGATTGGTAACAGCACATGCAACTACTTCAGACACTCACAACACCGGCGTGTGCTGTGGCTGAGACTCTCACAGCCTCCAAGGACCCCAGCCTCCAGGAATGCAGGCCCCTGTGGGTCGTCCTGAGTGTGGGTGAGCCCTGTGACTTGTTTCTAATCAGTGGAATGTGGCAAAGGTGACAGATGTCCCTTGCGTGTTTCTATTAACTGTAACTTCCGCCCTGCTCACAGGCTGCTGACGGCTGAGGGAGCCATCCGTGGAGAGGCCCACGTGGCAGGTGGCTGAGGGCCCCAGCAAGGTGGCAGCCTGCCAGCTAACGAGCTTCCAGGAACGGAACCCTGCCAACCAGCACGCAAGCTGGGAAGGCCTGTCCCCATTCTAGCTTTCAGATGAGCCCCCAGCCCTGGCCAGTGCTCTGACGGCTGGCTGCCTTGGGAGAGGACCGGAAGGACTGGAGCAGGCTGGGATGTGCACACTCCTTCCCCACAGATGTGAGGGAGCATGTCTGTGGAAATCTGTAGGGCAGCAGTAGGTAATTAACACAGCACTCTGACTCATAGCTGACAGGACATGCAATCACAGTATGGGGGCCCCTGAACTAAACCATCTCCAGACCAGCACGGGAGGGCCCCAAATAAAAGTCACATCTATACAGAAGCTGCCAACAGTGGCAGCCTGTGAGCTCTGATGGAAAGGTGGGGGTGGGTGTCTGGTGCAGGGCTTAAGATGCAGCTTAGGATGGCGCCACGGCTCACTAGGCTAATCCTCTGCCTGAGGCTCCTGCACCCCGGGTTCTAGTCCCGGTTGGGGGCCGGATTCTGTCCCGGTTGCTCCTCTTCCAGGCCAGCTCTCTGCTGTGGCCCAGGAGTGCAGTGGAGGATGGCCCAGGTGCTTGGGCCCTGCACCCGCATGGGAGACCAGGGGGAAGTACCTGGCTCCTGGGTTCGGATCGGCGCAGTGCGCCGGCCATAGTGGCCATTTGGGGGGTGAACCAATGGAAGGAAGACCTTTCTCTCTGTCTCTCTCTCTCTCTCACTGCCTAACTCTGCCTGTCAAAAAAAAAAAAAAAAAAAAAAAGATGCAGCTTAGGACACCCATATCCCTCCTCAGAGTGGCCAATCCCAAGGCTGGCTCTGCTTCTGTTCCAATTTCCAGCCAGTGCGTACCCTGGGAAGGCCACAGGTGATAGTTCAAGCACTTGGGCTCCTGCCACCCACCTGGGAGACCCAGATAGAGGTCCCAGCTTCTGGCTTCAGCCTGGCCCAGTCCTGGCTATTGTGAGCCTCTGGGGAGTAAACCAGCAGATGGAAGATCTCTGTCTTCCTGCCTTTCAAATAAAATGAAAATAAATGATAAAAAAGGTTTCAAGCAGGAAAGTGGATAACCTCAGAGAGTGGCTCCCTAAGATCTATACTTGAGTGTCTGCTCTAAGAGCTAGAACATCTTAGCTCAGACCTACCAAGCCCTGCCTCCTCACCCATGAGGGAACTTCGAAAAGTCTGTGGAAAATGGAATGAAGAGATAAGCTTATTTTATGCAAAACATTCTGAAGTCTATGCATATAAGAGATGGTCAAGAAGTTCATGGAAAATTAATATTATGAAAGAACAACATGGATTTCAATTTTTTTTCACACCAAAATAAGCTTGTCTTTTAATTCTATCTTCCCAGGAACTTTCTTTTTCTTTTCTTTTCTTCTTTCTTTATTTGAAAGACAGAGTTACAGAGAAAGGTAAATATATATACACACACACACACACATATATGTTGGTCAAATGATATATGTGTGTGTGTGTGTGTGTGTGTGTATATATATATATATATATATATATAGTGAGAGAGAGAGAGAGCACAGTCTTCCATCTGCCGGTTCACTCCCCAAAGGCCACAAAGGTCGGAGCTGGGCCGATATCCGAAGCCAGGAACCAGGAGCTCCTTCCAGGTCTCCCAGGTGGGTGCCGGGGACCAAGCACTTAGAGCATCCTCTGCTGCTTTCCCAGGCCCATTAGCAGGGAGCTGGACAGAAGTGGAGCAGCCAGGACTTGAACCAGCACCCATAAGGGATGCTAGCACTGTAGGCTGGGTTTTAACCCACTGTGCCACTGCAACGGCTCCCCCAGGAACTTTCTGAAGTTCCCTGGTCCAATGGGGCCAACAGGGCTGGTGCGGGTGGCCACTGAGCTGGAGTGACCTGGAAGTGCGCTGTGAAACAGAACATGAAAGGCGCATGCTGGTTTGCTGCCAAACTCTGGGCTGGCCATGGGCAAGGCCCCAGCTTCCTCGCTGTTCCAGGCCCAGACCTTCTACAAGGGCCTGGTACTCTTTCGACTCGAACGTCACACAGCCTTGAGAGGGCAGGAGGAGGGGAGGGCGGTGGCCTGTGACATTTTACAATGCTTCCCTTGCATCCCATTGGCCAGGGCGCCGTCTTACCAGTGAGGTCACTGGCCATGCCTCGACTATTCACATCTTGTCAACTGCAGCCTGAATTACTCAATTAAGAGGAGAAATCCCTATTTGCTTAACAACAGCAAAATAAATAAAAGGCCCCAGAAAAGTCAGTGGGAACCATCAATGTTCAGTACCAGTGACTGGTCCACTCTCAGAGGGGCAGCAGCTGTGGTTTTATGACTGAGCACCTTAACTTGTGCCAGGAGCGTCTGTGAACATCGTCCAACCGTCACTACACTCTCCTCACACAGCTGTGTCGTCTCCATTTTACAAATAAGTTGGTCGAGGGTCAAAAAGAGCAAGCCCCTGGGCCCAAGGCATATTGCTAGTAAATGGCAGGACTAGGACTTAATTTTCTTTCCATCTGAACCCAAAGTCCCTGGTCTTTGCACATACCCTCTTGTTCCAGGAGACAGCGGAGCGGCCAGGAAAGACTGTGATTACAAAAACAAAGTAAAGGATCTTGGTGCAGGGCGTGGCTTCATCCATTCATCCCACAGTTACTAAGCACCCAACATGTACCAGGTACGTGGTGGGTTACAACACACAGAGGAACACACATTCCTTGCACTGAGGCTGACTGGGGAGACACCCTAGTACCCGGCACAGATGAGTGGATGAACAAAGGACTGAACAAACAGCTGGGGAGGCAGGTGAACGCACACACAGACACTTGTGTTTCAAGCA
The DNA here is from genome assembly GCF_051225735.1 of Oryctolagus cuniculus. Taxonomy (NCBI): domain Eukaryota; kingdom Metazoa; phylum Chordata; class Mammalia; order Lagomorpha; family Leporidae; genus Oryctolagus; species Oryctolagus cuniculus. The sequence goes on along the minus strand of NC_142873.1, from coordinate 119,861,868 downwards.
CCATGAGCAGTGAAGCACAGTGCAGAGTGTAAAGGGTCACAGGGCGGGTGGGGGCTGGGGGAGGGGGAGGAACACTGCAGCCAAGTGGAACAGCAAGGGGAAAGGCACGATGCGTCCAAGGCACCAGGTTCAGCGTGGCTGCAGCCTGAGTGTTCGGAGGAGACAGGACACAGGGGCAGGGACCAGCTGTGACGCTGGGTCCTTTCCTGTATTCTGACCCACTGCACTACCACTGGCAGTGGAATCACCAGAAGAGGCCCTGAGGATAAAAGCAGCAGGAAAATTCGGAAGTTTTGGAGAACGCTGTTTTGGACTGAAAAAGATGTGGCTCCCCAAACTCATTCCCAAAATCTTATGTGAGCAGTCAATGGGTTGCTGCTAATGGTTGATGGATAGGGTGAGAGTTGGTCAAATGATGGTGGCCAGGAAGTGGGCTGGTAGGAGGCCCTCAGGGCACTGGACACTTGCTCTTGGAAGGGAGTTCTTGCAAGAGGGTTGGTTATTTAAGTCCAGTTTGGCCTAGCTCCCCTCTCTGCTTCCTGGCTCGCCAAGGGATCCTTCCGCACACGCTCTGCCACCACCTGACAAGTGGGGCCACCTGATCTTGGCCTGAGAACCTCCAAACTGATGCTGAAACAAACCTTCCTTTCCCAGGCAGCTCCTCTCAGGCACTACAGTTAAAAGTCACAAAAGCTGACTGGGCCCAGCATTGTGGCACGATGGGTAAAGCTGCCACCTGCAACACCGACATCCCGAGTGGGTGCTGGGTCATGTCCCAGCTGCTCCAGTTCTGACCCAGCTCCCTGTTAATGGCCTGGGAAAAACAGTAGAAGATGGCCCAAGTATTTGGGCCCCTGCTACCCACATAGGAGACCCAAAAGAAGCTCCTGGCTCCTGGCTTCAGCCTGGCTTAGCACTGGCCAATGCAGCCATCTGGGGAGTTAACCAATAGACAGAAGATTTCTCCCACTCTGTCTCTCCCTTTCTCTCTATAACTCTTTCTTTCAAAGAAAGAAAGAAAAAAATTTTTTTTAAAAATCTGACTAATAAAAACCCCGTGAGTTATTCAGGAGGAGTCCATCCTTAGGGTGCAAGGCTGGCCTAAGAAGTGCCGGAGACTTTAGAAAAAGCCACCAGAACTGTTACCATATGGGACAAACACATGTTGTGCCACTGGAGGGCACAGGGAGAGGAGGGGGCACAGTGACCAAAGGCAGGGGCTTCCCTTACAGAAGGATCTAAGCTCCTGTTCCCCAACTCTACACAGCCTCCCCCAAAAGGGGCAGATGCACAGACATGCACACACCCACATCCACGCCCACGGTCAAGGGCCTGGCCCTTCCTGCTAAAGTCACAGAACTGACCCATCTGCCCGTTGCTTACCACACCGCATGGCAAGAATCTCTTACCTTCCCCGTTAGCTGGACTTGGCTGCTGCCATGGTTTGGTTTGGAGTAGCTGTAGCTGTCGGGAGATGGTCCATCTCGGGGGCATCAAAAAAGTATGCCTGCAGGAGGAGACCCATGAGAGAATAAAAACAAAGGGCCAGACGAATGCCCTGGACTCAATGCGGGGCTCGCACGGCCCCTATCTCCTCCCCATCACATCTGGCAGCACAGCGCACTCCAAGCCTCGCTGCTTGCATGTCTCCCTCACTCAGCTGGATCTTTCTGAACCTTAGCCAGCATCTACTGGGCACCTACTACACTCACATGCTATGCATCCATGTTCACATGAACCCTGTTCAATAGTTTCTGTTATCTTCATGAGACAGATAAAGAAACTGAGGCTCAGAGGGACTGACACTCCATCAGGTGCACGTGATGTAAGCGGGGAGCCGGTCAGCACTCACAGCGGAGTCCGCCTGACTCCCAAGTGCACGTTCTTGGTTGCCTTAGTCTCTCCCCTGGGGCAAAGGATGTGTCCTTCTTTGTCCTTGTGTCACCACATCTCACACAGGGCCTGGCACACACACCATGTAAACAATAGGTACTATACCAACCCCCTACAGGGCGCTAACCCAGGTAGCTGGTTCTCTGCAAAGACCCTGAAGACAGTGCAGGGCACGCGTTACCTCCTGGCTCTTCAGTTTTCCACTCACCATACACAATTTAATGGTCAAAAATCTGAAGGAGGGGGCCGGCGCTGTGGCGCAGTAAGCTAAGCCTCCGTCTGTGGTGTCAGCATCTCATATGGGCACTGGTTTGTGTCCTGGCTGCTCCTCTTCCGATCCCGCTCTCTGCTATGGCCTGGGAAAGCAGTAGAGGATGGCCCAAGTGCTTGAGCCCCTGCACCTACATGGGAGACCTGGAAGAAGCTCCTGGGTCCTGGCTTCAGGTCAGCTTAGCTACGGCCATTGCAGCCATCTGGGGAGTGAACCAGCAGCTGGAAGCCCTCTCTCTGTCTCTCCCTCTCTGTGTCTGTAAGTCTGTGCCTCAAATAAAAAAGTAAAAATCTTTGAAAAAAAAATCTGAATGAGGGAAGACATTAAGGAAGAGCTTCCCACCTGTCTCACGACCTGAAAATCCTAATGGCAGCACAGGACAAATACCAATGCCACTGGCCTTGAACACTGGCTGTTCAAAGGACAGGCAAACCTGTCTCCCAGTCAAGGACAACTGGATGCTCAGGACTGCCCAAAGTTCCAAAGCCCAGTGGAGCGCCGCTTTCCACCAGCCCTGCTCAGCACCAGCCAGGAGGGGGCAGCAGCGCAACACAACAGAGCTTCCCCAGCATTCCCAGCTCCCGGGAACTTACCAGCCCTTTCCAACAAGGGTCCAGGGCTGCCTTTGCTGCAGACTCTCTGTAGTTCACCCTAGTCTCAGAGCAACTGGGTGGCTTTTAAAAGGTGTCCATCCCTGCCTGCAGCTGTCTTCTGGGGGCAGGGAAAGGACAGTCGCTAACTTCAGGGGAGGACAGAGGCCACACTGCCCGCACTATGGCAGGCTCCGCCTCCAGTTCTCTCGCAGGTGCACCCAGGCCCTGGGACACAGGGATAATGCCTTCCTTACAGGCTAGCAGGGGAAACGCTCATCAGGAGGAAGGTGCCAGGGGCGCAGGTTCTGCGCTTGCACTACTACTAATTCATGCTGTGACTCTGGACAAATCACCCACTCCTGGAGAGCCTCAGTCTTATCTGGAAAATGTGGAGACTGGAAAAAACAATCTCTAGGGAGCCTTCCCTGGACAAGCATCATCGCTATGGCTCTTTCATTCCACAAATGCTTAATGACAACCACAGTGCGGCTGACGCAGTGGTGCAGTGGGTAAGGCCACCTCCTGCAGTGCCGGCAGCCCACATGGGTGCTGGTTAGTGTCCCAGCTGCTCCTCTTCTGATCCAGCTCTCTGCTATGGCCTGGAAAAGCAGCAGAAGATGGCCCACATGGGAGACCCAGAAGAAGCTCCAGGCTCCTGGCTTCGCATCAGCCCAACTCGGGCCACTGCGTCCATCTGGGGAGTGAACCAGCAGATGGAAGACTTCTCTGTCTCTGTCTCTGCCTCTCTGTAACTCTGCTTCTCAAATAAATACATAATTTTTTTTTTAAATAAAAAACATGGCAATCATTTGGGGCGTGCCGACTGCACTGACCACATACTTGATCACTAATCTACTCAGAAACCCTGTCATAACTGTATCCCATTCTAAAGATGAGAAAACTGAGGCTCATAGAGATAGACTCTCCGAAGGCTACACAACTCTGCACTTCTGCTGGGACTCCCACCTGGTGGTGCCTGCCTCCACAGTCCATGCTCTTCTCATCCCCGGAATAGCCTGCCACTTGGCACCTAGTCCATGCCCAGCCCAGATATGTGGGGCCTTGCAACTGAATCAGCAGCCCTCCAAGGCCAGGGGCAGGCCCCTCCGGCATCAGCAGAGACCACCACCAGCCGGAGCAGCTAAGGACCCCTCCTCCAGGGGCTTCCTTAGTTGTCTGCCAAATGCGTCCCAACACACTCTTAGAGAGCATGCGCATGTGCAGTCATGGACGGGCCCTCCACGGGCGTGGGGCTGTCACACGCCTCACTGCTCTGAGGCGAGCACACCAATCCGTGCTCCCCTGGGGACAGGGAGGACGCCACGCTGTCTGCTTCAGCCAGTGCCCCTCAGCTCAAGTGACTCCCCTGCCAATTCCTCTCTGGCCTTCCAATAATAATAATGTCTTCCGCTTGCTGACGTCCTATTTTTCATGTTACAAACATCACGTAATCCTTACAATAACAGTAACCACCTTACCATGCACGCATGAGCAGCTTGCTTTTCCAAGTGGGGAAATGGGAGTCTGAGGAGGGACACCCTCAGGCAGGGAGGTGCAGCGGGGATGAGGAGGCCATCTCCAGGGTGGAGGGCAGGCCCAGGCCACACACGGGACCCTGGCATGGCTCCCTTCCTCCAGGAGACAACCAGGCCCTGCTCCCCAAGAGGGGCTCCTGCAGGCCTCGATCAGCCCCCTGTTGCGAGGTCCAATCAACCCGCGCCTCTGAGTGCCCTGCAGGACACTGCATATCCTCTGGCTTCCTGCTCTCTGCCAGCTTTGCAACTGGGAACGGAGTGGGTGAGGAGTTCAGGCGAGCGTTTGGCCACCAGCAGAAGCACCAAGGAAAGGGCGCTGCGGTTAGAGTGGGCGGCCTGAGCGCCAGTCCTCGCCCGAGCTCTGTGCCCTGGGGCCGCTCTTACCGGGAGCGCTGGGGCAGCAGACTGGCCCTGGCAGCTTCCGATGACACAGGGCCCTTTCAACAACAGGGAAGAACACTCGGCCAGCATCAGCATCCTGCACCGCAGCACGGCCTCTGTCACCGTCAATGGGCCCACCAGACACATCCACGTCACCAGGGTTTACTCTTGGTGTTGTACATTCTATGATTTGGATAAACTTACAAGGATATTTCAGAAAGTTCACAGAAAAATGGAACTAAGAGATAAGTTTAGGGGCTGGCACTCTGGCTCAGTGGGTTAGCCACTGCCTGCAGCACCAGCACCCCACATGGGTGCTAATTCAAGCCCTACCTGCTCCACTTCCAATCCAGCACCACACTAACATGCCTGGGAAAGCAGTGAAAGAGGGCCCATGTACATGGGCCCCTGCCACCATTCCAGGCTCCTGGCTTCAACCTGGTCCATCCCTGGCCACGTTGTGGTGATTTGGGAAATGAACCAGCAGATGGAAGATCTCTCTCTTCCTCTCTGTCACTCTGCCTTCCAAATAAATATATAAATCTTTTTCTAAAGATGAGCTTATCTTGGTGCAAGCAATTCCGAAGAGCACGCTTGGTTTCTCCCAGCATGTGCCTGGTGCGCACTCTGAAGACCCCTCACGTGCACAGGGCTCTCGCAGCCACCTCATGGAATCTCTCACCAAAGTCCACAAAACATGAGTGTATCTGCAGATGAGGACATCAGGGCTCTGGGAATGAAGTCACCTGCCCAGGATCACAAGGCCAAACACCACCAGACCAGGTTTCTCTCTGCTTCATCAGTAGTGCTCTTTCAGAAAGTCTTGAGGGGCTGGCACTGTGGCACAGTGGGTTAAGCCACCGCCTGCGACACCGGCATCCCATAACTGAGCACAGGTTCGAGTCCTGGCTGCTCTGTTTCTGATCCAGCTCCCTGCTAATGCACCTGGGAAAGCAGCAGAAGATGGCCCAAGTGCTTGAGTCCTGCACCCATGTGGGAGATCTGAATGGAATTCCTGGCTCCCAGCTCCCAACCATGACTGTTGCAGCCACTTAGGGAATGAACCAAAGGATGGAAGATTTCTATCTGTCTCTGTCTCTGTTGCTTTTTCAAATAAATAAGTATATTGGAAAAAAAAAAAAGGAGCTGAAAGATCCTGCCACAGGTACCAGTGAAATGCATATTTTTTTTTTGACAGGCAGAGTTAGACAGTGAGAGAGAGACAGAGAGAAAGGTCTTCCTTTCCATTGGTTCACCCCCCAAATGGCTGCTGCAGCCGGCACTGCGCCGATCAGAAGCCAGGAGCCAAGTGCCCCCTCCTGGTCTCCCATGCGGGTGCAGGGCCCAAGCACCTGGGCCATCCTCCACTGCCTTCCCGGGCCACAGCAGAGAGCTGGACTGGAAGAGGAGCAACCGGGACAGAATTCGGTGCCCCAACCCGAACTAGAACCTGGGGTGCCGGCACCGCAGGCGGAGGATTAGCCAAGTGAGCCGTGGTGCCGGCCATGTATATTTTAATAATGATAATACCTGGGGCTGCCGCTGTGGCACAGCAGGTTAAAGCCCCAGTGATGGCATCCCATATGGGCGCCAGTTCGAGTCCTGGCTGCTCCACTTTTGATATAGCTCTCTGCTATGACCTGGGAAAGCAGCAGAGAATGGTCCAAGTCCTTGGGTCCCTACACCTACATTGGATACCCGGAAGAAGCTCCTGGGTCCTTTGGATCAGCTCAGTTCCAGCCATTGTGACCATTTGGGAAGTGAACCAGCAGATGGAAGACCTCTCTCTTTGTCTCTACCTCTCTTTTTAACTTTGTCTTTAAAATAAATAAAATAAATCTTAAAAAAAAAGTTAAAAAAAATAATGATAATACCCTCCTGCTGTACCATCCACTCTACCCTGCATCTCTCCATCCCCTATAGAACCAGCAAGGCCAGGCCTTTCCTGCTGCCTTCTCTTCACTAACTCCTCAGCCAGGTGTATAGACAATGGGGAGAAGTGGAGACCGGAGCCGGGAAGATGCCCGCACAGGTGCCAGAGCTAGCGCATCAGGCACAGTGAAGACGCCGTTCCTCAGCAGACACAGGTGCTGCAGGGGATCGAGGCAGAGTCCACGCGGCCCAATCAACACCGTTGCTCTGCCGTGGGTCAAGCCAACAGTCCTGGCCAAGAGCTGAAACCTGCGGCCCATGTAAAGTACTGTCAACAGGGCCTGTGTTCTACAACTTGGAACTTCTTCCGAGACTCGTTCAGTGATCAAATATTGGGATCTTATTCACGCATTTAATGAGACATGGTCACCTACACAAAAATGTTACAGAAACACTCCTACAGCTGCCAGCTTCACTGGCGGTCTGGACGCCTGCTGCGTGGATGCTTTCTTAAGTGTTCCAAGCCATTTTCCTCTGGGCCAGTTCTTGCATTTTTTTCAGTGACTTTAACATCGTTGGACAGTTCTGTTTTAAACATTGTCATTTTTTTCAAAATTTGCAACAGAGCTTGTTAAGGCCACAGACAGCAGTGTCAGTGCTCAACGTGTACAGAAGATATAAAACCACATCTCCTTAGGCTCTAAAGAAAGGGACCTAACTTATGGGCAAATACCTAATGGGGCAAGTGTACGGTTCTATGTTTGTTTGTTTAAAGATTTATTTTATTTATTTGAAAGGCAGGACTACAGAGAAGAGAAAGAGAGATCTTCTATCTGTTGTTTCACTTCCCAAATGGCCACAACAGCTGGGGCTGGGTCAGACCGCACCCGGAGCCAGGAGCTTTGTGCAGGTCTCCCACGTGGGTGCAGGAGCCCAAGCACTTGGGCCATCTTCCACTGCTTTCCCAGGCACATTAGCAGGGAGCTATACTGGAAGTGGAGCAGCCGGAATTCCAACCAGTGCCCATATGGGATGCCAGCACTGCAGGCAGTGGCTTAACCCTCCATGCCACGGGGCCAATCCTTACGGTTCTGTTAAGTGCTTTATAGATATGATTGTATTTGCTCCTCAGCACAACCCTACATGGCAGGAAATATTATATCCATGTTACAGATGAAGCACCTAAGTGACTGACTGACTTGGTCTTCTACCTGGGCCCGACTTAAATATACATGCCCTCCCTAAAAAGACACCTATATTCAGGAACTCAAAAACTCCACTTTCCTATCCTTGGCTCCATGCTCAAGCTATCCACTTGTGTAACTTTAGATCTCAACATCACCAGCAGAGGCAGCCCAAGGTAGAACCCTCCCATTCCGGCTCTCCACTAGCCGCTCCCACCTCCTCTGGCCGGACACTGACCCCATCACAGAAAGGAAGTAAAACTAGAGACTGAACCCAAATTCTCCCCATTTTACTGCTTCCCATCTAGGAGAGGTCACTGAAAGTGATACTTGTTTCTCAGAGCCAGCCAGTGTTAAATGACTCATTCCGCCTAACAGGTTGAGGTCTTTTAGCACGTGTATAGAAAACACATCAATAGGGCCAGTGTTGCCTAAGCAGCAGCTGAGAAGCCAGCATCCCATAGGCTGCCAGTTTTGACTCCCAACTGCTCCACTTCCAATGCAGCTCTCTGCTAATGTGCCTGGGAAAGTAGCAGAAGACGGCCCAAGTGCCCCTGCACCCACATAGACCTGGATGAAACTTCTGGCTTCTAGCTTTGGCCTGGCCCAGCCTTGGCCATTGCAGCCATTTGGGGAGCAGATGGAGTATCTCTCTCTCTCTCTCTTTCCCTCTCCCTCTCCCTCTCTGTAACTCTTTCAAATACAAATAAATAAATCTTTAAAAGAGGAAAGACAGGAAGGGAGGTAGGGAGGAAGGAGACCATACCAAGCAGCCCACAGACAGCAGCATATGGAGCAACACGATTGTCACCACAGTGGCCAAGGCGATGCGCCGGTTATCCTCACGGACAGCTGGCCAGAATGTCATTGCCAGGACAGACCCCGAGACGCCCAGGGCAATCAGGACTAGAATCCAGCGCACAGCTTTCTGGGGGATAATCCATAGGATCTGAAAGAAAAGAAAAGCAGGAAGGGGGTGCTGCCGTGGAGTCATTTCAGAGGGGTCTTTGTGCATCCAGGCACATACGTGCCTTAAAAGACCCAGAGCCCACCCACACTGGGTCCCCAGGGCCCTCCGGCTGTGCAGCATAGGCTGCAGGGCAGCACCAGCCACCGAGTGAGCCAAACGCCTCCACGACAGGGGCTCCAGAGTGGGGGATGGCACGCGGCTGCCCCGCCCCCACCCACCCAGACCTGGTACTCACTGCCGTGGGGATGTAGATGAACAGCGAGTACCCGTAGACACACACGATCTCCAGGAACGAGTAGGAAACGATGTTCATGACCTTGCTGTTTCGCCACAGGAGGAAGCCCCAGAGCGCCAGGGGGACCAGCCAGGCATAGGAATAGATGACCGTGGCCGCTATGGACACTGAGGACGACAGGACACCCCTCTGAGGCTCTCTCATCAGGGGGCTTGTGACGCCCACCGACATCGGCTCCTGACGCTTCAGTCCACTTCAGTGCCCTGTGCTCCCCCCGCCCTGGCCCAGAGCACGCGCTCCCTGAGTGCCTGCCGCGTTAGTGGGTCTTCAGCATTTACCTTTGTGGTGGTGACCAGGAGTCTCCCATATGGTTGTCATAGTTCAATTAATGACAACCAATAATTATCATTATTGTTATGATCTAGACCTTCAATTCAGAGATGAGAAAACAGGATCAGAAAAGTTGGGTGGCTTGGTCAAGGTCAAGGTCACATAGTCCATAAGTAGGCAGAGCAGGACTGAATCCCAGATGTGATTCACACCTTTATTCATAGCCAGAAGACGTTTATTGACAGGCCCAGCAACTGCCCTGCTGGCACATGTATCACATCATTTCCTGCTGCCGGGATAGCCAGCCAAAAGAGAGTAAAGGACAGATAAAGACCCCCTGGGGCTTCCAGATCATTAGGCAGGGCAGGTCACTCCTGTGCATCTGACAAGGAGATTAACACACACCATTCACAGCACTAGTCATCTATCTTCCTTCACATGACCACCGAGCTACTTGAAGGAAGGTCCTGATAGCTCACAGATAACAGGTATTGAGTTAAACTCAAACCAAGGTCATCTGATGAACAAGCTGGCTGGGCTTGAGTCTGACTTCATGATGGAGATGGGAAGAGAAAATGGACATGCAAGACAGAGGGGGAGAGAGGAAAGAAGGACACACAGGTACTCTCTCTCTCCATCTCATACACACACACACACACACGCATGAATATATGCATGTGTGTGTGTATACATATCAATAGCTAATACTCATGGAACTCTTTTTTGTACAAATGCTAACTCTTTGCATGTACCAACTCTTTATTCCTACAATAGCCTATAGTATGAGCAGTATTACTCCACTTCATGAAGAACCTCAGGCCAAGAGAGGTGAAAGAATTTCCCTACAAGGTGGAATCGAGTGAGTGCAGGAGCTGGAACTTCCAGCCCCGGGTCTAACCCAGACCCGCGTTCTTCTCCAGGCTCCTGACAGCCTCTCACCAGGAGAGTGTGCAGGGAGCAAGGCAGGGAATAGAGAGGGGTCAGTCTGCCCCAAATCCACATGGTCACATGTTCTCATTTTGGGTGACTGTCATTTCCAAGTCCCTAGCACTGTTTTTTTTTTTTTTTCTTTTAACTACCCAACACCCACACAAACAAGAAAGGAAGCTTTAAAACAAGAATGGAGGGGTAGGTGTTTGGCTTAGTGGTTAAGATGCTGGTTGGGATGTCTGCATCCCATGCTGGAGTACCTGATTCCTAGCGCCAGCTCCTGACTCCAGCTCCCTGCTAATATGTACCCTGGGAGGCAGCAGTGATGGCTCAGTACTTGGGACCTGCCACCCACGTGGGAGACCTGCACTGAGTTCCGGGTTCCTAATTTCAGTCTGCTGCTCCCCTGTCCCCAGCACTTGTGGGCAGTGGGGAGTGAACCAGTGGGGAGCTCTGTCTCTCAAAAAAAACAAACCAAAGCAAGAATGTCAGTTCCCAGGCCCACCACTAGGACACATACATTTCTGCTTCTCCCCTCCAGGCCTTGAGCGCTGGCAGATTTCCCCTTAGTAAAGCTGCTAACAGAACAAGCTTTAGCAGAGCCATCAGCTCTCCTGGCCCCACTAGGTGCTTAATCATTAGCGGCCACAGACTCCGCCAGCTGGTTGGGCCATCACAACTTATGTAACACTGGCTCTATTGTTTCTTACATTTGGATAATACAAATAATGCTACAATGGAGGCCTTCATGCATGCTGCTTTTATTTATTTTGTGTGTTTTTCTTAGAATAGATTCCAGTGCTGTTGGGCTTGCCCTACAGCTTTTCAAAAGGCTGTGTGGACCCATGACATGGGGAATGGACTCAACGCCACTGAATTGCATACTTTAAATGGTACCTTTTACATCACATATATTTCGCCATAGTTAAAAAAAAAACTATATGGATTTATATAGTGTCAGCTCTAAGACAGTAGCTATGTTTGAACTCTAAACAGCAAAGTAGGGGTCTGCAGCACCTACAAATGGCCCAAGAGTTCAGTGGGTGGGGTCGGCATGATGCAGCAGGTTAAGCCACTGCCTGCAATATCAGAATCTCTTATGGGTACATGTTTGAGTCCTGGCTGCTCCACTTCCAGTCCAGCTCCCTGCTTATGTACCTGGGAAAGCAGCAGAAGATGGCTCGAAAGCTTGAACCCCTGCCACCCATATGGGAGACCTGGATGGAGTATGAGGCTCCTGGCTTTGTCCTAGCCCAGCTCCAGCCAATGCAGCCTTTTGGAGAGTGAACCAGAGGATGGAAGATCTGTATCTTGTTTTCTCTCTCTCTCCCTCTCTTTCTCTCTCTCTCGCTCACTCTCGCTCTGTGTGTGTGTATGTTTCCCTCTTTCTCTGTTACTCTGCCTTTCAAATAAATAAATGAATCTTAAAAAAAAAAAAAAAGAGTTCAGTGGATAAAAGGATCTCATGCTGATAAAATGACAGTATCCAGAGGCAGGTGCTATGGTGCACTGGGTTAAGCTGCCTCCTGGGATACCTGCATTCCGTATCTGAGTGTATGTGATCAATTCCTGCCTCTGCTTCCGATCCGGCTCCCTGCTAATGTGCCTGAGAGGCAGCAGATGATGGCACAAGTACTTGGGTTTCTGCCACACACATGGGAGACCCAGATGCAGTTCCAGGCTTTTGGCTTCTTCCTGGCCCAACTCTGGCTGTTGCAGGCATTTGGGGAGTGAACCAGCAGATAGAAAACCAATCAATCAATCAATCTCTCTCTCTCTCTCTCTCTCTCTCTTTCTCTGCCTTTCAAATAAATAAAACTTTTTTTTAAGATCCAAGAGAAAATGACAGTATTCAAATGAGTCAGGCCATTCACCAACCTTTTCGGAACTCAGGCACATAATGGTATGTCTTCTCTCCCAGATGGATTAAGAAGTTGGAAAGATTCCCACTGATTGCTATGGCAAAGACCAACGTGGCACATATCCAAAAGGGGCCTGCAAAAGAAACCAGAACATTCAGAAACAAGAAAATGAACCCTTTAGATGCTTCTAGAATAATTTATCTCCCTCTCCCTATTCATATAAACAAGGGGAGATGCATTTGAGATGTAATCAACACTAATTTTCTTTGTTAAAGGGTCAAAACACAACTCAGTAATTAGCTGCCTTAAAGACTGAGGGATTAGCATCCAAAGGAGAAAGCATCTCCCACAGTCAGGTGAATAAGAAACTGACTTGTGTACAGCTGCTTTCACTGGAGGCTCGTCAAACACATCCACTGCCACTTTTCTTTTGCATTCCGTCAGAGCACAAGGAGTACAGATTACTTCCCTTACCCTAGTGCCCAATGTCAATGCCAGAGAAAAGTAGGTGAAATCGGCAAGTCCTTCCACAGCACAAATGAAGAGCAGGGCAAGCACATTATAGGGCAGAGTTACTCTGATCAGCTGGTTCACCGTGTGTGTGTGTGTGTGTGTGTGTGTGTGTGTCTGTGTGTGTGTGATTCTCTTTTCTTTCTTTTTTCAAGGACAAAGTAATACCTGCACATAGCTCAGTGTTGAAAAGGTACAAAAGGGAAGGAATACACAGAGAGATAAGCTTCCCTCTGTCTCTGTGTCCTAGCTACGCTCTACCCCATGTACCCAGAGCTCGCCACTGCAACCAGTTTCTGGACTCGTGCCAGAAATATGCTCGCCACATACAAGCAGACACATATGTACGTATGTGTGCATGTTTCATACAGAGAACACGCATGTCATCCTGCTGTGCACCTTTCTGTTTTTGCCTTCATATAGCCTCAAGACCCTATCATTGCACTGCGTAAAAATCAGCTTGTTTCTTTAATGGTTATAAATACTCCACCGAGTGGATGGATGCAGTGGGCTCCTCAAGCCCTTGTCATCATTTAGTTGCTTTCATGAGCACCATCCTTTTGTCTCCCTGCCTAGAAAAACTGAGGAACACAAGAAATTTTATGAATTTCATTTTTCAATTTCACTAAGACTTCAAAACACCCTTTGGGTAATATCAGCTCTCCTGAGGTATCACAGAATTAAGAAAATTAGGGTCCTGGGGAAGATGATCAGCAGAAACGGATCAGGACTTTCCAAGGCCAAGCACTGTCTCTTTCAGATAGGAAAGGGACACAAGCAGTCAGCTGGTAGGCTCCAAGGAGTCGCCAATGTCAGCTTTCCACAAACTGTCACTCACTCGCTAGGGTGTAAGTTCTCTGCTGCAGCCAGTGACTAAATCTCATTGTCCTTACTTTGAGTGCCAAACATGTAAGAGATCCAAGAAAGAAACCAACCAACCACATAAAACCCACACCCAAAATGCTTTGTTGAACACACGAACAAAACTGACTCTGTGCTATATAGATGGGCTGAGACAATCCAGTCACACGTACATGCAAGTGGCCAAAGTATAAACTTACAGTACAATACAACCAGAGAGCACAGCATTGTTTACCCAACACCCACTACCTTCCAGGTCCTGGGTGAGATGCCAGGGACATAGCAATGCACAACAAACACATGCATTGCCCCTTGCACTCTCAGGCACACTGGGGAGACACACATTAAAATGTCTAATCGCAGGACTGGCACTGTGGCATAGTGGGTAGTTACAGTCTACAATGCTGGCATTCCATATGGGTGCTGGCTGGTGTCCCAGCTGCTTCACTTCTGATCCAGCTCTCTGCTAACAGCCTGGGAAAAGCAGCAGAGGATGGCCCAAGTGCTGCATTCATGTGGGAGACCCAGATAAAACCCCCAGATCCTGGCTTTGGCCTGGCCCAGCCCTGGCTGTTGCAGTCATCTGGGGTGCAAACCAGTAGATGGATGATCTCTCTCTCTCTCTCTCTCTCTCTCTCTCTTTGCCTTTCAAATACATAAAAATAGAAATTCAAATATAAATAAATAAATACACTAAAAAATCTAATTGCAAGAGTTTTGACAGATAAAGTGGTGTCTAAGCTGGGGTCCAAAGAAGAGCAGGCAGAGGTTTGCCAAGTGAAGAGCAGGGATTAGAGCAGGCTGGAAGAGAGGACAGTGTGAGACGAGACTCAGAAGCAAGGAAAACAGTTCAAGGCCAAGGAACCTTGAGGCCAGAAGCAAACAGAGATGGAGAAGCCAGGACAAGGACAGAAGCTCTGCCAGTAAGCTGGAAGTTCCAACAGGAGGCTGGTATGGGAGGCAGCTGTGCTGATTTAGACTGTCCAGCATTCTCTGGGTGCCCCTATCCTAAGCCACCAACCACCCTGGCGTAGCAGCAGCTGGACAGGAGAGACTGAAAGGTCCTAACACCTGCCCATCCACTGCCTCTCTCCGCCCCCAAATCAGTAACTCATCCACCTTTCCTGACCCTTAGTATTCTTGTCTCCTCGGTTGTCACCCTATGTGGCTCCTGCTTTGTAGCCTTTCCCTGGACCCCTGCTGCTTCAGGACAAAAATCCCAAATCCTCAGACTGATGTAAAAAGCCGCCATGACCTGGGCTCTGTCACGTCTCTGACTATGCCCGACAAGACTGGACTCCAGAGATAGCGCCCACTCATCCCAAGACTAGCCTATGGCTCCACACCACCTCCCTCTATCCCTTTCCTGCCAAATTCCTACTCTGATTGGGGGTGGGGGTGGAAGAGAGCCGTGATTTAGTCTGTGTCTGTAACTGAAATCTCCTACAATACATTTTGTCTTACGAGATGGTTCCATGGGCTGGCGTTGTGGCACAGCAGGTTAAGCTACCACCTGCAGCGCCAGCATCCCCTATAGGTGCTTGCTGCTCCACTTCCTATCCAGCTCCTTGATAATGCGCCTGGGAAAGCAGAGGAAATTGCCCAAGGGCGTGGGTCCCTGTCATGCACATGGGAGACCCAGATGGAGTCCAAGGTTCCTCCCTGGGACTCTCTGGAAGAGGAGCAGCCGGGACTAGAACTGGCGCCCATATGGGATGCCAGCGCCACACGTGGAGGATTAACCTAGTGTGCCACAGCGCCGGCCCCTCAAATAAATCTTAAAGACAGAGAGAAACAGAGAGAAAGAAAGAGTGTGTGTTCTAACATAGAAAAGCACAAGGGATGAAAAAAACAGGGGCTGGTGTTTTAGCACAGCAGGTTAAGCCACAGCCTGTGATGCCAGCATCTCAAGTGAGTGCTGGTTTGAATCCCAGCTGCTCCCCTTCCAATCCAGCTCCCGGCTAATGTGCCTGGGAAAGCAGCAGAAGGTGGCCTAAGTACCTGGGTCCCTGACACCCATAGGGGAGACCTGGATGTAGTTCCTGGCTCCTGGCTTTGGCCTGGCCCAGTCCCAGCCATGTGGTCATTCTGGGAGTGAACCAGCAGATGGAAGATCTCTCTCTTTCACTCTGTCTCTCCCTTTCTCCGTAACTCTGTCATCCAAATAAATAAAATAAATCTTTTTTTTTAAAGATTTATTTTATTTATTTGAAAGAGAAGTAAAGACAGAAAGAGATCTTCCACCTGCTGTTTTACTCCCCAGTTGGCCGCAATGGCTAGAGCTGTGCTGATCTGAAGCCAGGATCCTGGAGCTTCTTCTGGGTCTCCCACGTGGGTGCAGGGGCCCAGGGACTTGTGTCATCCTCTGCTGCTTTCCCATGATATTAGCAGGGAGCTGGATTGGAAGTGGAGCAGCTAGGACTCAAACCTGCTCCCATATGGGATGCCGGCACTGTAGGCTGGGCTTTAACCCACGGTGCCACACCACTGGTCCCAGAGTAAATTTTTTTTAAAAAGATAAATGCTAGGCCAGTGTTGTGGTGCAGCAAGTTAAGCTGCTGCTTGCGATGCCGGCATTACATATTAGTGCTCCTGTTTGTGTCCCAGAAGTTCTGTTTCCTATTCAGCTCCTGCTAAATAATACATTTGAAAAAAAAATTTCTTTATTAGTTTGAAAGAGTTATGGAGAGAGACAGAGAAACATACAGAGACGTGAACCGGTGCCCAAGGGGGATGCCAGCATTGCAGGCAGCAGCTTTACCTGCTGTGCCACAGCGCCAGCCCCGGGAACATCCTCAAAGCGCGGATGCACAGCCCCCAGCACTACACCTGCAGCACATCCTTGACAGACTGAGGCTCTGATGTAGAGCACAGCACTCCTCTGCTCAAACTGTCCAAGGGCTCCTCAACTGAGCCAAAGCCAAAGTCTTCCCTCCACAACCCACCCTCCATATCACCTTGCTGACCTCTGCCCCTACTGGGCCCTCCTGCTCACTCTGGCCCAGTCACACTACTCGCACCATTGTTCTTTAGACATTATAAGCAAGCTCCTGCCTCAGGGCCTTTGCACTTGCTGGTCCTGCCACTGCAAATGCTCATCCTTTAGCTATCTACACGAGTCACTTCCAATTCCTACAAATCTTAACTCAAAACTCAGCTTTTTAAGATTTCAAGTCCATACACCTATACAAACATTTCATGTCCTTACTCTCTGCTTAAAAAAAAAAAAAGTACTTATTTGAGAAGCAGAAAGATAAAGAAATGCTCCCATTTACTGGTTCACCCCACAAATGTCCAAGAAGCAATGGTGGAACCAGAAGCCAGGAATGCAAGCCAGGGACATAATCCATGTGTCCCACATTGAATGGCAGAAATCCAACTACTTGGCAATCACTGTGCCAAGTAGGAAGGTAGGAAGCTGGAGGCAGGAGCTGGAGCTAGGAATCAAATCCAGGCACTCTGATGTCAACTGCTAGGCTAAATGCCGGTTTTCTCTCTCGGCTTTGAGACTTGCATCTTAGCACACTTCATATTTGACTTATTCTTCGTTCATTACTAGGCTCAGCAGATTGTAAACTGCCAAGGGGCAGGCATTTTTGTCTGCTTAATTCACAGCAATGTTTGTTGCATTGATTAAATGAGTGAACCAAGACAAACCAGCTTGCTTATGTTTGCTAAAATAGTGGCCAGAAATAGCTTGGGTTAGTTTACATTTCCCTGATCAGAGGTGGGGCTAAGCATCTTTTCAGATATTTATAGGCCACTTGGGTGTCCTCTTCTGTGAACTGTCCATTTTTCCCCAAATCTGCTTGGAATTTGTAAAAGTTTTACACACAGAGTTGTTCATCAGGAGTTATGTGCATTACAATTATTTCTTTTAGTTCCTGGATTATGTACTTATTTATCTTACTTGGCTTACAGTTTATTTTGTTGAACAGAAATGCTTGCTGTTAACTGAACTGCAGTTAAAATCGTCGCTTTTTTCCTTCGACTGCATACTGTACCCTTTCTGCCATCTCTTGCCTGACCACCTTTCTCCAGCCTGATGCTTAAGGCCCTGTCTACTCTACTATGAAATCCTTTACCTTTCCTGGCCCCCCCCCCCATTTTTTAAAGATGTATTTATTTATTTGAGAGGCAGAGTTAGAGAGAGAGAGAGGGAGGGGGGGAGGGAGAGAGAGAGGTCTTCCATCTAATGGTTCACTCCCCAGACTAAGCCAGGCCAAAGCTAGGAGCCAGGAGTTTCTTCTGGGTCTCCTACACGAATGCAGGGCCCAAGCATTGGGCTATCCCCCATTGCTTTTCCAAGCCATCAGCAGAAAGCTTGGATCTGAAGAGGAGCAGCTGGGTCTTGAACTGGCACCCATACGGATGCCAGAACCACAGGTGAAGCCTAACCTACTACAGCACAGCGCCGGCCCCTGAGCCTCCTTTTTTAACCTTTTCACTGAGCTCATGAGGCTGCCAGTGTTACAGAGAGCAGCAAACTTGGGGTTCAAGTCCTCACTGTGTCACTACAGGCGACACAGCCTCTGATGCAGAACGTAGATTATGACTACAGTGTGAGTCTGAAAGCTGAGCTTGCCCTTTTACCAGCTGTATAAACTCAGGTGAGCTGCCCCTCTCTGTGACTCAGTGTCCTTATCTATATGTTGGGGATATGGGGAGGACATTTGGCCTAGAGGTTACAGACCACTTAGGACACCCTCGTCCCACACTGGAGTACTTTGGTTCAATTCCCAGCCCCAGCTCCTGACTCTAACTTCCTACTAACACAAACCCTGGTAGGGTGATGGTTCAAGCACTTGGGCCCCTGCCACCCCTGGGGAAGACTTGGATGGAGTTCTCAGCTCCCATCTTCAGTCTCCCTGGCTGATGCGGGCATTTGGGTAGTGAATCAGAAGATAGGAGCACACACATTCTCTCTAATAAACAAATAATTTTTGTCTCTTCAATAAATGGTGCTCAGAAAACTGAATCTCCACATGTGGAAATATGAAGCAAGACCCCTACCTTACACCTTACACAAAAACCCACTCAAAATGAATGAAAGACCTAAATCTACAACTTGATACTATCAAATTATTAGAGAACATTGGGAAAACCCTGCAAGACATTGGCATAGGCAAAGAGTTCTTGGAAAAGACCCCAGAGGTACAGGCAATCAAAGCCAAAGTTGACAAATGGGATAATATCAAATTAAGAAGCTTCTGCACTGCAAAAGAAACACTCAGCAAAGTGAAGAAACAACCAACAGAATGGGAGAAATTAGTTGAAAACTATGCAACTGATAAAAGATTAATAACCAGAATATTTAAAAAGATAAAGTAACTCAACAACAACAAAACAAACAACTCAGTTAAGAAATGAGCAAAGGACTTAAACAGGAATTTTTCAAAAGAGGAAATGCAAATGGCCAATAGACACATGAAAAAATGCTCTGGACCCCTAGCCATCAGGGAAATGCAAATCATAACCACAGTGAGGTTTTCCCTCACCTCCCCAACCCACCCCCCCATTAGAATGGCTTTCATACAGAAATCAACCAACAACATGCTGGCAAGGATGTGCAGAAAAAGGTACCCTAATCCACTGTTGGTGGGAATGTAAACTGATACAGCTACTGTGGAAGACAGTTTGGAAATACCTCAGAAATCTGAATATAGATCTATCATACAACCCAGCCATCCTACTCCTGGGAATTTACCAAAGGGAAATGAAATCAGCATATGAAAGGGTTAACTGTACCCCCATGTTTATTGCAGTTCAATTCACAATAGCTAAAATATGGAATCAACCCCAATGTCTGTCAACTGAAGACCAGATAAAGAAATTATGAGGAGCCAGCGCTGTTGTGGAACAGGTAAAGCTGGTTCAAGTCTCAGCTGCTCCACTTCCAATCCAGCTCTCTGCCATGAACTGGGAAAGCAGTAGAAGATGGCCCAAGTGCTTGGGCCCCTGCACCCACATGGGAGACCCGGAAGAAGCTCCTGGCTCCTGGCTTCAGATCAGTGCAGCTTTGGCTGTTGTGGCCCTCTAGGAGGTGAACCAGCAGATGGAAGACCTCTCTCTCTCTCTCTCTCTGCTATTGCCTCTCTGTAACTCTGCCTTTCAAATAAATAAAGCTTTAAAAAAAAAAAGAAATTATGGGATATGCACACCATGGGATACTACACAGCGGTAAAAAAAATGAAATCCTGTCATTTGCAACAAAATAGATGAAACTGGAAAACATCACACTTAGTGAAATAAGCTAAGCCAGTCCCAAAAGGACAAATACCATATGTTCTCCCTGATCTGTGGTAACTGATAGAGCACCTAAAAGGTAATCTATGAAGTGAAACTGACATTTTTAGATGCAATGACTTTGAATAGCACTTGTCTCAACTGCTGAGGAACAGTTTCTTTTCCATATTGTTTGTTGTACTCTTTACTTAGTACAGAGTTAACTGTATGTGTATAAAATTAATTGAAAATAGATCTTAGTAAAAAATAAGAATGGGAATAGGAAAAGGAGTAAGAAGGGTGGGAATGTGGGTACAGTGGGAAGAAAATCACTATGTTCCGGCCGGCGCCGCGGCTCAATAGGCTAATCCTCCGCCTAGCGGCGCCGGCACACCGGGTTCTAGTCCCAGTCGGGGCGCCGGATTCTGTCCCGGTTGCCCCTCTTCCAGGCCAGCTCTCTGCTGTGGCCAGGGAGTGCAGTGGAGGATGGCCCAGGTGCTTGGGCCCTGCACCCCATGGGAGACCAGGAAAAGCACCTGGCTCCTGGCTCCTGCCATCGGATCAGCGCGGTGCGCCGGCCGCGGCGGCCATTGGAGGGTGAACCAACGGCAAAGGAAGACCTTTCTCTCTGTCTCTCTCTCTCACTGTCCACTCTGCCTGTCAAAAAAAAAAAAAAACAAAAAAAAAAAAAAGAAAATCACTATGTTCCTAAAGTTGTACTTATGAAATGCATGAAAGTCTGTATTCCTTAAATAAAAGGTTTCTGGAGAAAAAAATAAATAATTTTTAAAAATAGCTAATCCTTAAAAATAAAATAGGGATGATAGTACCTGCCTATAAAGTTGGGGTTGCGACAAGGATTACATAACTTACTACTTGTTCCATGCTGTTAATGGCATCCCAAATGTGTGACTGTCAGAATTTGCTGGGATTATTAGGATTGCTAATGCTGTGTCTATGGGTAAGTTACACTCCCTAAGCCTCAATTTTCTCTTTTGAAAGATAAGGCTACCTCAGATAATGGGAAATAAAAAAGCATAAAATATGGGGCCGGTGTTGCGGTGCAGCGGGTTAAAGCCCTGGCCTGAGGCATTGGCATCCCATATGGGTGCCAGTTCTAGTCCCAGCTCTCCTCTTCCAATCCAGCTCTCTGCTGTGGCCTGGGACAGCAGTAGGAGATGGCATAAGTCCTTGGGCCACTGCACCCATGTGGGAGACCTGGCTCCTGGCTTCGGATCAGCGCAGCTCCGGCCGTTGTGGCCATCTGGGGAGTGAACCGGTCGATCAAAGACCTCTTTCTCTGTCTCTCTGCCTCTCATTCTCTGTTAACTCTGACTTTCAAATGAATAAAATAAATATTTAAAAAAATAAAAAAGCATAAAATAGTACCAAGGCACTCATCTCCATGCTCGGCACTCATAGGAGCTCAGTAGATGTCAATCTTCTCTTTTCCTCCCTAGGCTGTGATCTCTGGCCTTCTTTTAAATCGTCAGCCTCTACCACGGGATTTAGCATGAAATAAGGTGCTCAGGGGCCGGCGCTGTGGCATAGTAGGTTAAGCCTTGCCAGGTCAAGTCTTGGCTGCTCCACTTGCGATCCAGCTCTCTGCTGTGGCATGGGAAAGCAGTGGAAGATGGCCCAAGTCCTTGGACTTCTGCACCCACGTGAGAGACCCAGGAGAAGCTCTCGGATCCTGGCTTCAGATCAGCTCCGCTCCAGCTGTTGTGTTCACATGGGGAGAGAACCAGCAGATGAAGACCCCTCTCTCCACCTTTCCCTCTTTCTGTAACTCCGCCTCTCAAATAGATAAATCCATCTTTGAAAAAAAAGTTAAGGTGCTCAACAAGAGGGCAGTGCTGTGAGGTAGGGGGTTAAGCTGCTGCTTGCAATGCCAACCTCCCATACTGGAGCACTGCTCCACAGACAGCAGATGATGGCCCAAGTACATGGGCCCCTTCCACTCACATGGGAGCCCTGGATGGAGTTCCTGCTCCTGGCTTCGGTCTGGCCCAGCCCTGGCTGCTGTGGCCACTTGGGGAAATGAATCAGCAGATGGAAGATCTGTCTCTCCCTCTCGCTCAGTCACTCTGCCTTTCAAATAAATAAGCATATCTTTAAGTAAACTTTTTTTGAGCACCTGCTTGGTGCCAAGTCCTCTACCTCGCACTGCAGACGTGGATGACTCCTGCCACAGAGCTGCTCCAGAAGTTCTCAGGCTGGAAGCAAGGATGAGTGAGGGACAGAGAAAGAGACACTGCCTGACTCCCCTTCGTGAGAGGTCCGGCCAGCACGCCAGCTTCCACACCAGGCTCCCTGGAGCTCCAGAAGGCTGTGGAGGAACTTCCGGTGACGAGCCAGGGAGAGGGGCTGAGTGCAAGGAGCTAATCCCAAAGCTCCACCCAGGAGTTCCACCCTCACTGTGGTAAAATGCGGGATGCTCCGGGCCTCTACGAAGCCACCGGGGGAAAACGACCAGTGTGTTGGGAACAAGAGAAGCGTTAGAGAACACCAAGTTACTGTAGAGTGCTACCTCTTTCTTATAAATTTATTTATTTTATTTATTTAAAAGGCAGAGTTATGAGAGGGATGGAGAGACACAGAGAGATCTTCCATCCGCTGGTTCACTCCCCAAATGGCTGCAACGGCCAGAGCTGAGTTGATCCAAAGCCAAGAGCCTGGAGCTTCTTCTGGGTCTCTCACATGAGTGCAGGGGCCCAAGCACTTGGGCCATCCTCTACTGCTCCCCAGGCTGGATCGGAGAGAGCTGGATTGGAAGTGGAGCAGCCAGGGCTCAAACCTGCTCCCATAGAGGATGCCGGCACTGCAGGCAGCGGCTTTACCAACAAAGTCACAGCGCCAGCCCCTCCTTAACCTCTTTGAATCAACATTTATCATTGCTTCAGTGCACACCCTTAGGATTGGGCTACCTAGTAAGGAACTTTCCTGAGCATCAGCTTCCTCCCTGGAAAAGCAGGGCTATTCCCCAGGGGCTGCTGCAAGAACACAACATGGCCAAGCAGAGTCCAGCACACAGCACCTGGCACACAGGGCACCCAGTGCCGCCAGCTTTCTTCTTCCTTAAACACAGAAGGTCAGTGCTGTCGGGCCCTCACCTCAGGAGTACCAGGTGGCCTCCAGGTTCTTCTCAAACAGCACAAAGGTTGAGAGTGATGGCCATCCCACAGCCCATTCTCATTTCAGACTCCCAGCATTGGTGGCCAGACACCAGGGGAGTCCGCCCACGTGAAGGCAGAGTTACAACACAGTGCATCAATGAGAAATTGTGCGATCGCCTCCTGCAGGCCCACCCCACCTCCAAACCCCCCAGAACTAAAGCCATCAAGCCTCACACCCCACAGACTGTGCCGTTCTCCACGCAACCCATACATTCACCTGCGCTCAGCTGCAGCCTTTGGTAAAGAAGCAACGGGCAGCACACGTACCATAGAGATCGGGGTTGCTGCGGATGTACAGCCTCACGAAGTTCCTTCCCGGGATCGGCAAGAGAGAGCCTTTAATCCTGTCGAAGACCTGGGGAACAACAGAGCAGTCACTCGAGGCAGGATTCCTGGAACCCAATCACTACCGAATTCCAAATGCTCACAGCCCCTTCTGTCAGTCAGACCCCTTCCAGGACGCAAAGACTTCCACTGCATTTCACTGAGCACCGGGAAAACATCTCCACTACACAAAAAAGCAAGCATGGGGCCAGCGCTGTGGTGTAGTGGGTAAAGCCATCGCCTGCAGTGCCGGCATCCCATATGAGCACTGGTTCAAGACCCAGCTGCTCCACTTCTAATCCAGCTCTCTGCCATGGCCTGGGAAAGCAGCAGCAGATAGCCCCTGCACCCACGTGGGAGACCTGGGAGAAGCTCCTGGCTCCTGGCTTCGGATCAGCACAGCTCTGGCCATTGAGGCCAACTGGGGAGTGAACCAGCAGATGGAAGACCTCTCTCTCTCTCTCCCTCCCTCCCTCTTTCTCTCTCCCCCCTCCCTCCCTCTCTCTCTCCCTCTCTCTCTCTCTGCCTTTCCTTCTCTCTGTGTGTAACGCTGCCTTTCAAATAAATAAATAAATCTGAGGAAGGAAGGAAGGAAGGAAGGAAGGAAGGAAGGAAGGAAGGAAGGGAGGGAGGGAAGAAGGAAGGAAGAAAAGAAGGAAGGAAGAAAAGAAGGAAGGAAAGAAAGAGGGCCGGCGCCGCGGCTCACTAGGCTAATCCTCCGCCTAGCGGCGCCGGCACACCGGGTTCTAGTCCCGGTCGGGGCGCCGGATTCTGTCCCGGTTGCCCCTCTTCCAGGCCAGCTCTCTGCTGTGGCCAGGGAGTGCAGTGGAGGATGGCCCAGGTGCTTGGGCCCTGCACCCCATGGGAGACCAGGATAAGTACCTGGTTCCTGCCATCGGATCAGCGCGGTACGCCGGCCGTGGCGGCCATTGGAGGGTGAACCAACGGCAAAGGAAAACCTTTCTCTCTGTCTCTCTCTCTCACTGTCCACTCTGCCTGTCAAAAAATAAAAATAAATAAATAAAAGAAAGAAAGAAAGAAAGACAGAAAGACAAGAAAGAGCAAGCGTGCAACTGCTCCACAGACCTGGTGCGTGTCCACGTCAAAGAACGTCTGGTAGTATTCAAACGTCCAGAAGGGGGAGCTTTTCTTCTGTCCAGCGAGTAACTGCCAGAGATCAGACAACACGGTGAACACAGGCAATCTCCTAGTCCACAACACACAGAGGCAACACACAGAGAGGGAGGCAGGGAGCCGAGCAAATGGAAAATTAAAATGTCCCAAACACCAGACTCTTCTGTACTCGATGACCGATGTCCAACTCAGCTGGCACAGGCACAAGCATCAGTTCCCAAGTCCCACCAGAGGCTCCAAATCCTGGGTCCTCTGCTAGAGGGACTTCAGTAAACCCCCGGGCTCCTCTCAGGCTCAGCTCCCCTTTCCAAAAGGGATAGCTGGGGCTGGTGTTGTGGCACAGGGGGTTAAGCCACCGCCTGAGATGCCAGCATCCCTTATGAGTGCCAGTTCAAGTCCCAGCTGCTCCAAAAAGCAAGCATGGGGCTGGTGCTGTGGCATAGCAGGTAAAGCCACGGCCTGCAGTGCCAGCATCCTATACAGGTGCCGGTTTGAGTCCCAGCTGCTCCTCTTCCAATCCAGCTCCCTGCTAATGTGCCTAGGAAAGCAGCAGATGGTGGACCAAGTTCTCGGGCCCCTGACACCCATGTGGGAGACTTGGATGAGGCTCCTGGCTTTGGACAAAAAAAAAGGCAACAAAAGATGGCCCAGGTACCTGGGATCCTGCCACTCATGTGGGAAGCCTGGATGGAGCTCCTGGTTCCTGGCTTCTGCCTGACCCAGCCCTAGCTGTTAAAGACATTTGGGGAGTGGTGACCCAGATACCTCTGTATCTCCCTCTCTCTCTGTCACTTTGCCTTTTAAATAAATAAATCTAAAGGAAAGAAAAGGAAAGAACCTTTCTCCACTGCTTCCCTAAAGCACTCAGCTATGCGAAGGATTACTCTGGTACCCTGAAGTTGTCAGCCTCACAGGCACTTGCCCTACACCAGCACAGAGGGGACGCACACAGGCTCTGGGCTCCCCCGACCTCAGCTCCAAGTTCCCGCTGCCTCCTGCCAATTGCAGGCCCCACAGAAAGTTACTTAAACTCTGTGCCTCAAGTTTCTCATTTATAAGGTGAAGGTAAAAAGCTCTCGGGGGCTGGCATTGTGGCACAGGGGTTAAGCTGCCAGCTGGAATGCCAGCACACCATATCAGAGCACCAGTCTGAGTCCTTGCTGCTCAGTTTCTGATCAGCTCCCTGCTAATGGCCTGAGAAAGCAGAGGAAGTTGGCCCAGGTGCTTGGGTCCCTGCTACCCACGTTGGAGACCTGGATGGCCTGGCCCAGGCCTGGTTAGTTGCAGCCAGTCCAGGAGTAAACCAGCAGATGGAAGACCTTTCCCTCCCTCTTTTTAACTCTTTCAAATAAACAAATCTTAAAAAAAGTTTTCATACTATGACTATGTGAATATTTACAGTAGAACCAAATACTGTGATTAGTGATTAGAGGTATGTTACAAAATATATATATATAGGGGGGGCCAGTGCTGTGGCCTAGCAGGTAAGGCCACTGCCTACAGCGCCGGAATCCCATACAGGTGCCGGTTTGAGTCCTGGCTGCTCCACTTCTGATCCAGCTCTCTGCTATAGTCCTTGGGCCCCTGCACCTGAGTGGGAGACCCAAAAGAAGCTCCTGACTCCTGGCTTCAGAGAAGCTGGAGAGTGAACCAGCAAATGGAAGATCTTTTTCTGCTTCTGCCTCTCTGTAACTCTGCCTTTCAAGTAAACAAATAATTAAAAAAAAAAAAAGTTAAAATAAATAGCTTTTGGTTTACAGGTTTTAAGGATTAAATGAGGGGCCAACACTGTGGCTCAGCGGGTTAACGCCCTGGCCTGAAGTGCTGGCATCCCATATGGGCACCGGTTCTAGTCCCGGCTGCTCCTCTTCCGATCCAGCTCTCTGCTATGGCCTGGAAAAGCAGTAGAAGATGGCCAAAGTCCTTGGGCCCCTGCACCTGCATGGGAGACCCGGAAGAAGCTCCTGGCTTCAGATTGGTGCAGTTCCAGTTGTTGCAGCCAATTGGGGAGTGAACCAGAGGATGGAAGACCTCTCTCTCTCTGTCTCTCTCCACCTCTCCTTCCTTTGTGTAACTCTGACTTTCAAATAAATAAATCTTAAAAAAAAAAAAAACTTTAAAAAAGGATTAAATGAGATGATGTATACAAAGAAATTTACATGGTATCTGGGAGCTATGAAACTGAATACTCTTACTATCTACTGTGGTGATAACGATGATGAGAGTCACACATCATTTTCTCCTATTTCAGATGAGGAAATGCAAGCTTAGTTAAAGTACCTTCAACTTCCTATAGTGATAGGCAGGACCAGGACTCTAATGCAGACTTTTTTTTTTTTTTTTTTTTTTTTTGACAGGCAGAGTGGACAGTGAGAGAGAGAGAGAGATAGAAAGGTCTTCCTTTGCCGTTGGTTCACCCTCCAATGGCCACCGCGGCTGGCGCGCTGCGGCCAGCGCACCGTACTGATCCGATGGCAGGAACCAGGTACTTATCCTGGTCTCCCATGGGGTGCAGAGCCCAAGCACTTGGGCCATCCTCCACTGCACTCCCTGGTCACAGCAGAGAGCTGGCCTGGAAGAGGGGCAACTGGGACAGAATCCGGTGCCCCAACCGGGACTAGAACCCGGTGTGCCGGCGCCGCAAGGCGGAGGATTAGCCTAGTGAGCCGCGGCGCCGGCCCTAATGCAGACTCTTAAGTCTGAGCTTTCCCACAAGATATACTATAGAATGGCATTGATTTAGCATAAAATTCAATTCTTGGGGCCGGCATTGTGGTGCAGCAGGTTAAACCGCCCCTTACAAAGCCAGCATTTCATATGAGCACCAGTTTGAGTCCCAGCTGCTCCACTTCCCATCCCGATCCCTGCTAATGCACCTAGGAAAGCAGCAGAAGATGGCCCAAGTCTTTGCACCCCTTCTACACATGGGGGAAATCCAGAATCCTGGCTTCCATCTGGTCCAGCCACTGCCATTGAGGCCATTTGGGGAGCAAACCAGCAGATGGAAATCTCAATCTGTTGGTCTCTGTCTGTGTGTGTCTCTCTGTAACTGCCTTTCAAATAAATAAAATAAGTCTTTCAAATAAATAAAATAAGTCTTTCTTTCATCTAGAAATAAATCTGACACAGAAAAATGATGACAAAGACACAAGAACCTAGATTTTAGTCAGAGCTCGGCTCTTTACTAACCATGTGAGCCTCCATAAACCTCAGTGTTTCCACCTGTACAATGGGGAGACTAGTTATGTCAAAGACCTTGGGGAGAACTAAGCAAGTATCTTTCAAAAAAAATTCAACTCAATGCTTATTTTGATATTTCATGGAGTTCCACCAGGACATCTGGTAACCAAGAGCTCTTCTCTCTTAATAAGCCCGGGAACCCACTGCTATAAACCCAGTGTACCCGTCATGCTTCACAGTCATGACTCAATTCATAAAACATTAACAGAAATATGATTTTTCTGCAACACCCACTGCGCACATGGAACTGGACCACCCACCTGAGTTCCTCACCATCCAGCCAGACGAAGGCCTACACCTCTCCCGGGGTCGTCCTCCAGCCCCCTCCCCTGACCCTTTCCACCAGGTCTCACTGAGCTCAGCCCCGGCTCAGACTTCACCACTTCTGTCCAGACCCCTGCAGGAGTCTGCCCTTGGAGTTCCGGATGCTAGTCCATTCCCCTGCAACCCATACTCCACGGGCTTCTGTATCTCAAAAGTCTTTAAATCTGTCTGGCCATATTGTTTAAAATCTTTCACTAGCTCTCAACGGTTTTCAGAATACAGTTCAGACTCGTGCTGAATCCTGGCCTACCTATGTAGCCTCATCTCCTGCCTTTGCCTATGGTTAGCTCCCAGTGTAGGTGAAGATGGGGACATTCTTGGGGTTCAGCATTGTGGCACAGAGGGTTGAGCCATCGCCTGCCATACCAGCATCCCATATGAAAAGCGGTTCCAGTCCCAGCTGCTCCACTTCCAATCCAGGTCCCTGCTAATATGCCTGGGAAGAGATCAGCCCAAGTGCTTGGGCCCCTGCCACCCATGTAGAAGACCCGGATGGAATGCCAGCTCCTGGCTTCAGTTTGGCCCGGCCCCAGCTGCTGCAGCCATATGTGGAGTAAATCAGTGTATGGAGACCTCTCTGTGTCTCTACCTCTCTGTAACTCCACCTTTCAAATAAATAAATAAATAAATCTTAAAGGCGGGGGGCATTCCTGTCTGCACCACATAATTCCAGGCCTCTGTGACTTCATCAATTCATCCCTTTTGTTCAGAGCACCCTTTCCCAGCTTCTTCCCTGGCTGCCTCCTCCTCTTTCACCAGACTCATTAAAGTGTCACTTCCTCCAGGAAGCCTCCCCTAACCCACCTCTGCCTGTTCTCACCACCCTGATGCTCCCCTCCACCAGTGCCCACTCCACAGATCATAAGGATGCATGTGTCTATTTCCCTGACAGAAGCAGAGGCTGGGCGTCACTGACCTTGTGCAGCCACTGCCTGGCACTGTGCCAGGCACACAGTCAATGACGAGGAAATGCATGAACACGTTTTAAAAGAAAATAGTTTCAGGGGCAAGCACTGTGGTGCAGAGGGTTAAGCTGCCACTTACAACACCAGCTTCCCATATCGGAGTGCCAGTTCAAGTCCGGGCTGCTATGCTTCTGATCCAGCTCCCTGCTAATGCACCTGCGAAGGCAGCGGAAGACGGCCCAAGTGCTTGGCCCCTGCCACCCACATGGGAGACCTGGATGGAGCTGCTGGCTCCTGGCCTTGGCCTGGCCCAGACCTGGCTGTTGCAGCCATGTGGGGAGTGAACCAGCAGATGGAAGCTCTGTTTCTTCCTCTCTCTCTCCGTCACTCTGTCTTTCAAACAAATAAATAAATCTTTTAAAAAGAGGGAAAAAAGTTCAAAGACAAGTTCAAACCTCAGTTTTATCCGAGTCATCGTTTCCCAGTAACTCGTCATCCTCTTCTCTCCCTGCGCCTCTTGGGGGTCCTGGCTGATGTTTTGGGGTCTCATCAGCATCCTCAATGCTTATCGTGCTGCCATCTGGGTTTGCTGCCAGAGCAGTAGCTGCATCACCAAATTCTGAAACAAGTTAGAACACAAAGCCTTAGAAGCCTCACCCACAACCAGAAATGTTCCACTTTCAACTCAGAGACAAGCTGCCTGCCACGGACCCTAGCTGACACGGACCACAAAAGGCTTCGGAAAAAACCTCATCTAGAAATAAATCTGACACAGAAAAATGGTGACAAAGATACAAGAACCCAGATTTTAGTCAGAGCTCGGCTCCTTACTAACCACGTGAACCTCCATAAACCTCAGTGTTTCCACCTGTACAATGGGGAGACTAGTTATGTCAAAGACCTTGGGGAGAACTAAGCAAGTATCTAAGTAAAATCCTTGGCACAGTGTCTGAGCCAATCTAAGCCTCTCTCCTTTGATTCAGTTCAAAAAACAGTTTTAAAGATTCATTTATTTATTTGAAAGGCAGAGTTACAGAGAGAGAGGGAGAGAGGGAGAGATCTTCCATCTATTGGTTCATTCCCCAAATGGCCACAACAGCTGGAGCTGGGTCAACCCAAAGCCAAGAGTCAGGAGCTTCTTCTGGGTCTTCCACATGGGTGCAGGGCCCCAAGGACTTGTGCCATCTTCTACTGCTTTCCCTGGCACATTAGCAAGGAGCTGGATGAGAAGTGGAGCAGCTGGGACTCGAACTGGCACCCTTATGGGATGCTGGTACCACAGGTGGCAGCTTTACTCACTGTACTACAGTTGCCATTTATTAACTGGACAAAACCTTGACCTTTGAAAAGATGGCCACAACTTTACTGGAGGGGGTCAGGGCAAAGAAGATGCACAGAAGTCACATATTTCAAAAGCAGCAGTTTAGGGGCCAGTGCTGTGGCACGGTGAGTTAAGCTGCCAGCTGCAATGCAGGCATCCCATATGGGCACTGGTTCAACATCCAGCTGCTCCACTTCTGATCCAGCTCCCTTCAAATGGCCTGGGAAAAGCAGCAGAGAATGGCCCAAGTGTTTGGGTCCCTGCCACCCACATAAGGGACCCAGATGAAGCTCATGGCTTTGGCCTGGCCCAGCCGTGGCTGCTGTGGTCATCTGGGGAGTGAACCAGTGGATGGAAGACCTCTCTCTCTCTCTCTCTAACTCTGACTTTAAAAGAAATAAATCTTTAAAATAAATTGGCCGGCGCCGCGGCTCACTAGGCTAATCCTCCGCCTAGCGGCGCCGGCATACCGGGTTCTAGTCCCGGTCGGGGCGTCGGATTCTGTCCCGGTTGCCCCTCTTCCAGGCCAGCCCTCTGCTGTGGCCAGGGAGTGCAGTGGAGGATGGCCCAGGTGCTTGGGCCCTGCACCCCATGGGGGACCAGGAAAAGCACCTGGCTCCTGGCTCCTGCCATCGGATCAGCGCGGTGCGCCGGCCGCAGCGCGCCGGCCGTGGCGGCCATTGGAGGGTGAACCAACGGCAAAGGAAGACCTTTCTCTCTGTCTGTCTCTCTCACTGTCCACTCTGCCTGTCAAAAAAAAAAAATAAAAAATAAATAAAAATAAATAAAAAATAAAATAAATAAATAAAGCAGCTGTTTACCAGCGGGAAGGGCACGCCAGAAGGAGGAACAGAGAAGGCCACATGAGAAGTACAAGGGCCAAGGAGGCTCGAAGGAAGCCGAGAAGGCATTCAGGTGTCGGGATCGGGAAAGGCTTCCTGGAGACAATGATGCCATGGCAGATGGACGGCCAGAGGCGCTGGGGACGGCCTCCACGCAGGGTCTGTGCAGTGGGACCATGCAGGAGGGACAGCAATGGCGTAGACTGACGGGCGCACAGCCATGCGTGTGCCTCCAATGTGATGACTCTGAACGTTCAGCCCCCGCAGGGCAAGCGGGGTGCGAGTCTCCTGTCCCCATCCGCCTCTCTGCCTCTGCTTCCTGGCCCAGCCAAAGCTCCTTTCCTAACACCACACCTTCCACCTCCACCTTCCTCACCAACGTACCCTTCCTCCAAGGGGAAGCCTTCCAGGACCCCCACAGCACCATTCATGATCCTGCACAAACCCACCTGCCTGCTCTCAAGCCTCCCCCACCTGGGATGTGGCCCCCGGGATTCCTACAACCCGCTGCAAACAGGGAACAGGCGGTTTTGTTCCTCGGGGACGGGGTTGCAGGTGGGGTTCTCCACACTTGACCTTTCTCACACTACACTCCCACACAGGATGATGTGACACTAGAGCACAGCAAGGTGGCAAGCCACCTGGCGGGGACGGTCCCAAGCTGTGAGGGTGCCTGGGGTAAGAGGAACACCGACCAGATCTGCGTGGCTGGAGCAGACAGAGAAAGGACGTGAACGGCAGGAGGGGAGATCTCAGCCGGTGGGGCTGGAACCCGTAGGGGCCTCCTAGGAAAGACTCTCTGGCTTCGTTCCTAGCGAGACGGGAGCTACCGGAAGGTGCTGAAGGCATGGCATGGTCCAATCTGACTTGGCCTTGAAAAGGATTACTCAAGCTGCACCTACAGGCTGAGGAGGAAGCAGGCAGGAACCAGGAAGACCAGAAGGAAGATAAGGGCCGTATTTCAGATGAAAGATGATGCTGGGCCGGCGCCGTGGCTCACTAGGCTAATCCTCCGCCTGTGGCGCCAGCACCCCCTTTAGGTGCCGGATTCTGTCCCGGTTGCTCCTCTTCCAGGCCAGCTCTCTGCTGTGGCCCAGGAAGGCAGTGGAGGATGGCCCAATCCACATGGGAGACCAGGAGGAAGCACCTGGCTCCTGCCTTCGGATCAGTGCAGCGCCAGCCATGGCAACCATTTGGGGGGTGAACCAACGGAAGGAAGACCTTTCTCTCTGTCTCTCTCTCTCTCACTGTCTAACTCTGTCAAATAATAATAATAAAAAAGAAAGCTGATGCTGACCTGGAGCACGACGCAGCGGCAGAGGCGGTGAGGAGTGCTCAGACAGGACAAGCCCTGCAGCCGCAGCCAGGATGCGGCCCGAGACACCTGCGTCCTGCACTGCAGTGCGTGGCTTTGAGACCTGGCCCTGCTTCCGATTCTGGCTTCCTTCTGGTGCAGAACCTGGGAGGCGGCTCAAGGACTTGGTTCCCTGTCACCCACACGCAAGACTCAAATGGAGTTCCAGGCTCCTGGCTTCAGCCTGGCCCAGCCCTGGCTGTTGCAGGCACTTGGGGAGTGAACCAGTGGATGGAAGACATCTCTCTCTCTCTCTGTCTCTCTCTGGCTTTCAAATGAATAAAACATTTAAAAAATACAAGAGAGAAGTAGTCAGATGCTAGATGCACTTTGAGGACGAGGCCCATGTCTGCCAGAGAAGTGGATTTCCCATTAAACTCCACATCACTCCGCTGACAGGAGGCAGGGAGCGAGGGCTGTGACGCAGACTGCCCGGGGTCGGGTGCTGATGCTATGATTTACTAGCTGTGTGACGGTTAGGCAGATTATTGAATTTTTCTGTACCTCAGTTTCTCCACTGGTAAAACAGGGAGAACAAAAACGATTTCATGGCGTTGTGTGAGTGAGGAGTGAGTTATTAAAGCACTTTGAACAGTGTCCGATTTCAGTGCTATATAAGCGTCCAGCAACCCCTAGCCAGCTCAGGCTCTGGGCCCCGGGTTCTAACGGCTCCCTGCCCTCCTTCCCCAGCACTGTCACTGTGTGCAGGTACACCTGGAAACGACCACTCAGCAGATGGAAGTCCCCCTCTCTGGATTAAGAACTCTATAAATGGAGGCCAGCGCTGTACTGTAGCGGGTAAAACCGCTGCCTGCAGTCGCCGGCATCCCATATGGGCGCTGGTTTGAGTTCCAGCTGCTCTACTTCCAATCCATCTCTCTGCTATGGCCTGGGAAAGCAGTAGATGTCCCAAGTCCTTGGGCCCCTGCACCCATGTGGGAGACCCAGAGGAAGCTCCTATTTCCTGGCTTCGGATCGGTGCAGCTTTTGCAGCCATCTGGGGGAGTGAACGAGCAGATAGAAGACCTCTCTCTCTCTCTGCCTCTGCCTCTGTAGCTCTGCCTTTCAAATAAATAAATAACTGAAAACAAAACAATGCAAGGAGGAAAAAAGACAGACATGACCCCTGTCCACACAGAGCTTTAAAAAAAAAAAAGGACTCCATAAATTAGGAAACTGATTGCTTTAGTCACTCATTTATTCTTTTTTTGAAACATATATTATATACCCACAATTTTTTTTTTTTTTGACAGGCAGAGTGGATAGTGAGAGAGACAGAGAGAAAGGTCTTCCTTTTGCCGTTGGTTCACCCTCCAATGACCGCCACGGCTGGTGCGCTGCAGCCAGCGCACAGCGCTGATCCGAAGGCAGACACCAGGTGCTTCTCCTGGTCTCCCATGGGGTGCAGGGCCCAAGTACTTGGGCCATCCTCCACTGCCTTCCCGGGCCACAGCAGAGAGCTGGCCTGGAAGAGGGGCAACCGGGACAGAATCCGGCGCCCCAACCAGGACTAGAACCCAGTGTGCTGGCGCCGCTAGGCAGAGGATTAGCCTAGTGAGCCGCAGCGCTGGCCTATATCCACAATTTTTTAAACATTATTTATTGGGGCTGGCATGGTGGTGTAGCAGGCAAAGCCACCCCCTGCAATGCAGGCATCCGATATGAGCTGCTCCACTTCCCATCCAGCTTCCTGCTGATGCGCCTGGGAAGGCAGCAGATGGTGGCCTCAATGCTTGGGCCCCCGTACCCATGTGAGAGACCTGGATGAAGGTTCTGGCTCCTGGCTTCAGCCTTACCCAGCACTGGCTATCGCTGCCAACTGGGGAGTGAACCAGCAGATGGAAGCTCACTCGCTCTCTGACTTTCAAATAAATACATAAATAAATCTTTAAAAAAAAAAAGAATATTTATTTGAAATGCACAGAGAGAGGGAGGAAGATCTTTCAACTGCTGGTCCACTCCCCAAATGGCCAAGCCTGGGGGTGAGGCTGATGCCGGAAGCCATAAACTCCATCTGGTCTCCCACATGGGTACAGGGGCTCAAGCATTTGGGCCACCATCTGCTGCCTTCCCAGGCCCATCAGCAGGGAGCTGGATGGGAAGTGGAGCAGCCGGGACTCACACCAGCACTCCAATAAGGGTGCCTGCACGGCAAGAGGCAGACAACCCACCGCACACGCTCGGTCCCTCGCTCGGATAATCACAACTGTCTGTGGTCACACTCACGACACCTACTGAGCCGACGGCGGAGTGACCCGATCTCATGTCACACATGAACTTCCCCGTTTAACCTCCAGCATCTAGTACAAGCTGAACCCGTGGCAGAGGACCAGCAACGTCTGCTGGGCTGGTACAGGAGTCTACCAGCGTTTTCTGTCATTGCTGCGCCCCGTTTATGACGACCAACCTAGAAGGTCGTTCAACAAAACCAACACGCGGAGCGCCGGGGAAGCCTGGTGTGGCCAACAGTCCTCGCGGAGTGAGTGAAGCAGAGTTCCTTATGTGGGCAGCAGCACAGCGAGGAAAAGCCACTGCGGGGCATGTGAGTGTGCGTGTGTGTGCGTGTGCACATGCGTTCAGCGAGCTCAGAGGGGTTCCCACCCCGCGTACCTTCAAACTGCAAGTCATCTACAGCTGCCATCCAGCCAGCCGGCCTTCTCCCGACCAGGAGGAAGAGGGTCTGCCCGGGTCTAAAAGGACAAATGCGCAAACTTAGGGTAACACAATAAGCCACCTGCAAACGAACCCGATGTCGCGTTAGGAGCAGTATTGCGTTTCCAGTGGGGGCTGATGGGTTGATCGATAATCCCTAACATCAGGTATTAAGCAACTCATCCCGGAGACCCCTCGGCTCCACCCCATCTCACTCAGTGTGCGGACGTTTGGGGACCAAGAGCGGTCTGGAGATGGAAGGGGAGGCTGTGGCTCAAGAGAGGCAGTGGGGGCCGGCGCCGCAGCTCACTTGGCTTATCCTCTGCCTGCGGCGCCGGCACAGCGGGTTCTAGTCCCGGTCGGGGCGCCGGATTCTGTCCCGGTTGCCCCTCTTCCAGGCCAGCTCTCTGCTGTGGCCCGGAGTGCAGTGGAGGATGGCCCAGGTGCTTGGGCCCTGCACCCCATGGGAGACCAGGAAAAGCACCTGGCTCCTGCCATCGGATCAGTGCGGTGCGCCGGCCGCAGCGGCCATTGGAGGGTGAACCAACGGCAAAAGGAAGACCTTTCTGTCTCTCTCTCTCACTGTCCACTCTGCCTGTCCAAAAAAAAAAAAAAGAGAGAGAGAGAGGCAGTGGGGACAGTTAAGAACAAAGGACACTAGCCAGCAGTTACGGGTACAGGCTCCAGGGCTCCGGGGCTCAGGCAGACCTGGGTTTGATTCCTGATTCTGCTGCTCCTCTGCAGTGTGTGCCCTCGTTGGGGCCTCAGTTTTCCTCATCTGTAAAATGGGTTCATAGCGGTACCTACTCACACCGCGCGGGGGGCCGTCAAAGGAGAAGTGTAGGTCAGGCGTTAAGCGCGGAGCCGGGCCAATGAAGCCGGGCTGGGGAGTCTGCGACCCCGCAGGCTGGGGCACCGCGAGGCAAGGCCTTGCGTCAGGGGGAGGCGCTGGACCGCAGCGTCCCGAGCGCGCAGCAGACCCTAAGCCCCTGGAGCTTCGGACCACCCGCAGCCTCGGCCGCCTCACCTCGCGGGGCTCGGCCCTGAGATGCTCCGCTCTGGTCTGGGCCAGCCGAGTAGCCGGAAGCCGGAGATCCGGGGGGCGGGACCGCCCCGCCTCCTCCGGGAAGAGCCACGCCCTCCTAAGGAGGCAGTCACGCCTTCTTAAAGAGGCAGCCGCACCCGGAAAAAGGCGCCCGCCGCGGCGCAGAGCCACGCCCACCGCCGCCCCTCCCGAGGCCGACCTCTGGCTGTTAAAGACAAGGGTGCAGCAGGCGCCGAGCGGAGTACGGGGTCTCTCCCGGTGGGTTTACGCCTTTGTTCCCGCGTAAAGGCAAGAGTGGAGAGAAAAGAGAGGCACCCGTGTCATCAGCCCGCAACGGCGAAGGCTGCGGCGGAGGCGTGAGTCGGAGCCCAGTGAGGGCAGGGGTGGGCTCTGCGCACTGGTAGTCGACTCCGGAGACCCCCGGACGACCCTGGAGGAGCGGTAGGGACGGCCTCCGCTGGGGCCTGCCCCCCGCCGGTGCCTCGTCAGCGCCTGGCAGCCCGCAGTCCCTGGGAGCGGCTCCTGCTCGTCCCCTGGTGTCTTGCGCTGGCCTCTGTCCAGGGGTCGCCATCTGGAGCGAGCAAGCTCGCGCTGTCTGGAGCGCGCAGCACCTGTGCGTTTGGCCTCACCGCGCTGCACCCCGTGGCCAGCTGGCACGGCTGTACATCGACGGATAATTAATATAAATAAATATACAGTTACAGAGACTATTTCTTTTTAAGATTTATTTATTTGAAAGTCAGAGTTACACAGAGAATGAGAGGCAAAGAGAGAGAGAAGTCTTCCATCTGCTGGTTCATTCCTCAATTGACCTCAAGGGAGCTGCGCTGATCAGGAGCCAGGAGCTTCTTCCCGGTCTCCCACCTGGGTGCAGGGCCCAAGGACTTGGGCCATCTTCTACTGCTTTTCCAAGCCATAGCAGAGAGCTGGACCAGAAGTGGAGCAGTCTGGATTCGAACCGGTGTCCGTATGGGATGCCAGCACTGCAGGTGGTGGCCTTACCCAATGTCCACAGCCATACCCATTATGCCACAGCACCGGCCCCTCTGTTTGTTTGTTTCAAATCCTTTGTTTCTTTCCCAGTGTTGATTTTTTTAAAAGATTTTATTTATTTATTTGACAGGTAGAGTTACAGACAGAAAGAGAGACAGAGAGAGAAAGGTCTTCCATCTGCTGGTTCACTCCCCAAATGGCTGCAACGGCCAGAGCTGCGCCAATCCAAAGCCAGGAACCAGGAGCTTCTAACGTGTCTCCCAAACAGGTGCAGGGCCCAGCAGTTGGGCCATTTTCTACGGCTCTCCCAGCCCGTACCAGAGAGCTAGAACCGGCACCCATAAGGGAGACGGGCACTGCAGGCGGAGGATTAACCTGCTGCACCACGCTGCTGGCCCCCTAAGACAGTATTTCTTTTTTCCTCAATCTTTAATAATAAAAAAGTCAAACAATGAAGAGTGCTCTTAAAATAACTTGTAAGGGGCTGGTGCTGTGGCGTAGTGAGCTAAGCTTCCACCTGCAGCACTTGCATCATATGGGCTCTGGTTCGAGTCATGTCTGCTCCACTTCCGATCCAGCTCTCTGCTGTGGCCTGGGAAAGCAGTGGAGGATGGCCCAAGTGCTTGGGCCTCTGCACCTGCTTGGGAAAACCCGGAAGAAACACTTGGCTTTGGATCAGCTCAACTGCAGCCAATGCAGCCATTTGAGGAGTGAACCAGCAGATGGAAGATCTTTCCCTCTGTAACTCTACCTCTCAAACAAATAAATAAAATCTTAAAAAATAAGAATAATTTGTAAAATGCCTAGAGCTGGGCTAAATTTCAACCATGTAGCAAATCCTGAGGTTAAAGTTCATATAATTAATAATACCCACATGCCTCAATGTGCCTCTGTGAAAATGAAAAAAAAATAAAAAACAACAACATAAGCTCTTAACATTAAACACCAAAATTAGTTTAAGCATTCAGCAGCAAATGGTTTTCTTTCTCTGGAAATGGCCTGAAATATTAGTCATAGCTAATATATACAAAATGCGACTGGAGAATTCTCATTTTATCCCAAGTTAAACCACCTAACAGCATCACCTGTATATTGCCATCACGCTACTCTGGGAAGCTGTGACATACACAGTGCTGTAGGACCCGGGCCTTTCAGTTTCTAAGCACAGCAGACTTCGTTACTGTACATGAACTCTGCAGCTCCCGCTTAGATGGGAATCCTCCACGCAGGATGGTATGGACCCTGTTCTTCTACTGCTTTCCCATAGCAGAGAACTGGATTGGAAATGGAGCAGCCGGGTCTCAAACCAGCGCCCATATGGAATGGAAGCACTTCAGGCCAGGGCATTAACCCGCTGTGCCACAGCACTGGCCCCAGCAGCTGCTCCATTGCAATCCAGCTCCCTGCTAATGCACCTAGGAAAGTGGCAGGAGATGGTCCAGGTGCTTGGGACCCTGCACTCAGGTGGGAGATTGGCTTCGGCCTGGCCCAGCCCTGGCTTGGTCATTGTGGCCATTTGGGGAGTGAACCAGCAGGTGGAAAATTCTCATTCTCTCTCTCTTTCCCCCGCATCCCCCCATAACTCTTTCAAATAAATAAACCTTTTTTAAAATAAATAAATAAATAAATAAAAGACCCCATCACAAGTAACGTTCACTAAGAAGATAATTTCAACTTAGTCCTGCAGTGAAATACCCTTTTTCCTTGTTCTTTTCTTGCACAGTTCTGTCAAATGAAGATAACAGCACATTCATGATAAAGTTATATGACTGCTTCAGCACCACAAAATGAGTTGGGAGAATGAGCATCTGTCCTGGATTGCAGGGTCACAGGTTAGCCAGGGGAGTGCACTGTACTGTTCCAACACACACCTGAGGACAGCTGGAGTCTGACATGAGTCAAGTGGGCGGGGAGAGAACATTTCTTGAACTGGCATGATGACCAGGCATTCTGCACGCAGGACGTTCAAATCTCAGAACAGGCTTGCAAGCTTGGGATGATCAGCCCTGCTGTGTAAAGAGAAGGCGGATGCTCAGCAGATGTGCCGGGCACTTGTGGTTGAGTGTGTGCCAGGCATGACTCTCAGTTCAGGAATTCAGGTGTGCAAATGTATCAGACACTCGTAGGCCCCGTTTCAGACCGTCTTGGTGGCGCCTACTGCTTGTTTCACCACTGCTGATCCCATTCCAGCTCGGGCAGTTATAACCTGAGCCTGGGGCCTCCCACATCCTGCATCGAGGCTTGTTTGTCCACGCTACAGGGTCATGGGACTCTGCTGGAACCGCTGAGACCCTGGACAGGCGCATCCTCGAAGCGCAGAGGCAGGAAGTAGTCGATGGCCCGCGGGGCAAAGCTACCTTTGCCTGATGGGTTTGACAGTTGATGGACACGTGATTCTCCCCACTCCCCTCGGATAGATGCCCGCAGACTCTCATGCAGCTGTCCAGTGGTCTGGCAGGATGCAGCCAGCAGACGCCTTCGCAGGTGGCCGATCGGTCATGCGTCTCTGCGGTGGCTCTCCGTCCTTTCCTGTCCTTCACGCACAGCCCCTGGACTCACTCTTGCCATTAAACTGCTTATATGAAGGCTGTTCTAAGGCAAATTGGTTCCAAGAGTGGCCCCCAAAAAAGAGAACCTGAAATGCATTTTGGAATGGGGTTGCTCAGCAGTTAGATAGCTGCAAAACCCCAGTGCTGGGGAAGAGGAGGTGACGGGGGAGAACCCCCAGACAGAGCAGTGTCACCATCATTAAGCATCTGTCTGCAGCTGATGGAGGTGAAGTACAGGTGGCAGATAAGGCGGTGGGTTCTTTAGTGGCTGTGGCACTGGAACAGTAAAGGGACAATGATAGTTGTAAGGAGTATGGACCACATTGGCTTTTCCTAGTGTTGGAAACGGCTTGATGCACTTTGTGACAGCCTTAGCTGTCTCCGTGGTAGCTTTGAATTCGAGTGTGAGAGAGCTGAAAACTCAGGGCCCAGATCCGACTGCAGGGGAGTTAAGTTGCAAAGACGACTGCAGGTATTACAGGAAATGAGTGGGAACCTGAGAAGTATGTGGGAAGATAGACTCTTAGCCGGTCCCTGCTTCCAGATATTCTTGAAACTTCCACAGTGGAGGAAGTAGTCCTCTCCCTTGTGCCAAAGGAAAGCAAATTCCTCTTGCCTAGAGACCCTGCCCAGCAACGCTTCAGACCAAGGGGCCCATTTAATTAGCAAAGAAAATGCAACTTTCATGTCCATGAGATCCACCGCCCATATAACGTAACCCCGTCACCCAGGAGTAGTGGCCTAGTAGAATTGTCAAAGGCATAGCTAAGGCCCCAGCTTGGCAGAAACATTCAAAGGGCGCTGGCCTCCAGCTGGGATTATTTCACTGAACGAGCAGTTTATAAATTACCTAAAAACCTAGCATACTGGATCTACAGACCAAAGGGTAGCTCTTCTTACGGTCACTGCAGGCTTTTTAAGTTTTAAAGATGTGGGTAGGCCCTTAGGAGAACAGTTAGGAAGAAGGTTCATGAAGAAGTTCCCTTGAGCTGGGAGAGGAAGAACGAGTCTGAGCAGTGATGGGGGTGTAGATGCGGGTGTTTTCCTGAAATGAGGCCGTGTGTGCTCCCTTCCTAGGATAACCTAATCGGAAGGCCTCCAGGGAGGGTTCACCCTTAATTCCCAGGAAGTCTCAGGAATTCCACCTCAAGGTGGAAAGACCCTGGAGGGCGAGCACTGCTGTGCACTTGGTGTAGGCAAGGCGCCTAGTGCAGCAGAGATTCACTGCGGCTCAGGCCGTGTGGGAGCAGAGAATTCCTACAAGCCCAGGATGGACCTGGGAGTTGCAGAGAGCACTTCTGGGGCTGGAGATGCTATACCTGGGGAACAAGGACGCATCTCAGCCACTCTCCAAATTGTGTGGCCGTGGGTGACCAAGGGACGTCACAGACTGTGCTTCACCCAAAGCTTGTGCCACCTGGGCCGCGGGGGACTTAGATACAACCCTGAGGAAGTAGACAGGCCCTGAGTTGTGTGAATCTGTGTTTCTGTCGAGTTGGCATAAGGGCCAGAAATACACAGTGACTTAGAGCTGGACCAGGAGGAGAGGAGGGGTCTTTCCTTAGCTTGGTCCACGTTCTGTGTCATTTTGAAATGCAGTATCACAAGCTGGGTAATTATAAAAGGAAGGAATTTATCTCCCGCAGTTCTGGAGGCTGGGTCTGGCATGGAACTTCTTGCTGTGGCATCCCATGGCAGAAGGCAGAAGGGCAAGACAGCAAGACCCGGCAACAGATGGAACCCACAGCCTTGCCCTTCTACAGTCAGCATGAATCCTGTTCATACTGATGGAGTCCTCACCCAAACACCTCCCATTAGGCCTCACCTTGGACCATGGCTGCACTGGGATTACATTTCCAACACAAGCGTGGATGCATTCAGACCACAGCAGTCTGTCTGATAGGGAGAGGTTGAGTGACTCAGCCTTGGCCATTCATCTAGGTGGAGTTCATGTCAGGGGTGTGCTAGAGCATGTTCAATCCAGTTTATAAGAGCCTCTTCAGGAGTTCTGTGAGTTGGTTATTAAATTCAGCCGTTATAAAAATTATATCAGGGCTGGTACTGTGGTACAGCAGGTAAAGCTGCTGCCTGCAGTGCCAGTATCACGTAAGGGTACCAGTTTGAGTCCTGGCTGCTCCACTCCCGATCCAGCTCTCTGCTATGGCCTGGGAAAGCAGTAGAAGATGGCCCAAGTCCTTGGGCCCCTGTACCTGTGTAGGAGACCTGGAGGAAGCTCTTGGCTCCTGCCTTCAGATTGGCACAGCTCCAACCATTAGGGCCAACTGGGGAGTGAACCAGCAGATCGAAGGTTTATCTCTCTCTCTCTCTCTCTCCCTCTCTCTCCCCCTCCCTCTCTGCCTCCCTCCCTCCCTCCCTGTCTCTCTCTCTCTCTTTCTCTCTCTGCCTCTACCTCTCTGTAACTCTGTCTTTCAAATAAAATAAATAAATATTTTAAAAAATTATATCAGGCTGGTATTGTGGCAAAGCAGGTTAAGCCACTGTTTGCAACACTCCGGAATCATTGCCAATCCAGGTTCCTGCTAATCTGCCAAGGAAGGCAGCAGAAGATGAAGATGGCTCAAGTGTTTGCCCCTGTCACAACATGGGAGATCAGAATGGAGTTCCAGAGCATGATGGGTAAAGCCACTGCCTGCAGTGCTAGCATCCCATATGGGCACCAGTTCAAGTCCCAGCTGCTCCACTTCCGATCCAGCTCTCTGCTATGGCCTGGGAAAGCAGTAGAAGATAGCCCAAGTCCTTGGGCCCCTGTACCCATGTGGAAGGCCTGGAAGAGGCTCCTGGCTCCTGACTTCAGCCATTGAGGCCATCTGGGGAGTGAACCAGTGGATGGAAGACCTCTCTCTCTCCCTGCCTCTGCCTATCTGTAACTCTGCCTTTCAAATAAATAAATATTTAAAAATAAATAAATAAAAGTAAAAAAATAAAAAAGAAAGTAGCTCCAGGCTCCTGGCTC
Source organism: Oryctolagus cuniculus (assembly GCF_051225735.1). Classification (NCBI taxonomy): domain Eukaryota; kingdom Metazoa; phylum Chordata; class Mammalia; order Lagomorpha; family Leporidae; genus Oryctolagus; species Oryctolagus cuniculus. Next base: position 119,819,383 of record NC_142873.1, on the reverse strand, counting down.
CAACCTGCCCCAGCCTCAGGCATTGTAGACATTTGGGGAGTGAATCAGAGGATAAAAGATGTCTGTTTCTGTGTGTGTGTGTGTCTTTCTAACTTTGCCTTTCAAATAAGTAAAAATAGAATAAATATAAAAATTATAAAAATTTGCAATAAAATAAGCTGTATTAACAAGAGAGGAAATAATATACAAAACACCACTTCCAAAATGTGTTGCTGCATCTTGCTCTTCTCTCTGCCCTTGGGGTTGCTGAGTACCTGGTACAACTCCAGCTTCACATCAGCCAAGGCAGAATTATTTACATTATAGATCAGCCATTGCACCATGGCTGGGGTGAATTTATTGTTCCATTCATTCTATACTATATCTGGTAAACTTTTTTTAAAAGATTTTATTTTTTTATTTGAGAGGTAGAGCCACAGACAGGGAGAGGGAGAGACAGAGTTCTTCCATCCGCTGGTTCACTCCCCAAATGGCCACAATGCCCAGAGCTGGGCCGATCCGAAGCCAGGAGCTAGGAGCCTCCTCCAGGTCCCCCACAAGGGTGCAAGGGCCCAAGCACCTGGACAGTCCTCTACTGCTTTCCCAGGTCACAAGCACAGAGCTGGATCAGAAGAGGAGCAGAGCTTGCTTCAGCAGCACATATACTAAAATCGGAACAATACAGAGAAGATTAGCATGGCCCCTGTGCAAGGATGACACACAAATTCATGAAGCATTCCATATTTAAAAAAATATAAAGAAGAGGAGAAGGAGCAGCCAGGATATGAACCGGCACCTATATGGGATGCTGGCACCACTGGTGGAAGCTTAGCCCACTATGCACAGTGCCAGTCCCCTAGCAATCTTCTGTAAAGGCCAGGCAGTCTGGTGCAGCACCTCCACTCTGCTATTGCAACACACAGGCAGACAGAGATAAAAGCAGACGTGAACAGGCAGGCTGTATGCCAATTAAACTTTATTTGCAAAAGTAGGCACAGAGCCAGATCCAGCCCACAGGCCATATGTTGACAACCCCTCCCTTATCTAGATCCTAAGATGGAGATGGAGAAAATGTGAATAATGCAGACTCGACATAAAAATATGTTTGGTATCTGTAATACTAATATTGGCATTATCACAAAATTGAGGCAGTATTCAGAAACAAATTGCTTGTGTCACAAACAAATACGTGCATTTTGACATAGTTCTTTATTTTTTTTCACTCTCAACTTATTCCTTAGCATATAGGACAATATCAACCAACATTCATGTTCAAATTTTTATCATTGATCAGTTGGAGACATAAGTAGGTGACAGAAATAAGCATTTGGAAAAAATCAATGAAAGAATTTGTTGAAAATCAATTGAGGGGCCGGCACTGAGGCATAGTAAGCTAAGCCTCTGCCTGCGGCACCAGCATCCCATATGGGCACCAGTTCGAGTCCCAGCTGGGCCTCTTTTGATCCAGCTGTTTATGGCCTGGGAAATCAGTACAAGATGATCCAAGTGCTTGGGCCTCTGCATGCACATGGGAAGCCTGGAGGAATGTCCTGGCTCCTGGCTTTGGATCTGCCCAGCTCAGGCCGTTGCAGCCATCTGGGGAGTGAACCTGCAGATGGAAGACCCCTCTCTCTGCAACTTAGCCTCTCAAATAAATTTTAAAAAAAGAAAACCAATTGACTAGAATTTACAGGAAGCAATAGAGTACATTTTACTGTTTGTAAATCATTTGCATTTCAATACAAAGTGTAATAAATGTATAGCATGCCTTCTTTTTCTAAGAAGCTTTAGGTTCAACCTTCAGTTTCAAGCCTGTGCCTCTCACCAAAGCCCTCATACTTCCTCTACACTGGCTATGGAAAAGACAAACTGCACCTGTCCATGGCCACCACCCCAACTTCCAGCAGACCTGACAAGGTCCTGCAACCATACTAGGTTATTTACACAACCCTCCACAAAAAATGACCACATTGGCTTTGGCAACAGCATAATCTGTATCTGTCATTTAACTCCAGCTATAATATCCTTGTTGCTTTTTCATAGCAATCTTTAAATATTTTTAAACATTTACTTATTTGGGGGCTGGTGTTGTAGCACAGCAGGTAAAGCTGCTGTCTGCAGTGCCGGCATCCCATATGGGTGCCGGTTCTAGTCCCGGCTGCTCCATTTCCCATCCAACTCTCTGCTATGGCCTGAGAAAGCAGTAGAAGATGGCCCAAGTCCTTGGGCCCCTGCACCTGCTTGGGAGACCCAGAAGAAGCTCCTGGCTTCAGATCAGCACAGCTCCAGCTGTTGCAGACATTTGGGGAGTGAACTAGTGGATGGAAGACCTCTCTCTCTCTCTCTCTCTCTCTCTCTCTGCCTCTCCCTCTCTGTAACTCTACCTTTCAAATAAATAAATAAAGCTTTAAAAAAATATTTACTTATTTGAAAGGCAGAGTTACAAAGAGAGGAGGAGAGACAGAGACACACACATACACACAGAGAGAGGAGATAATCTTTTTTTATTTTTTGAAATAGATTTATTTGGAAGGCAAGACAACAGAGAGAGAGGTAAAGAAAGAAATCTTCCATCCACCGGTTCTCTCCCAAATGGCCACAATAGCCAGGGCTGCACCAGGCTGAAAGCAGGAGCCAGGAGCTCCATTTGGGTCTCCTATGTGGGTGTCAGGGTCCCAAGCCCTTGTGCCATCTTCCTCTGCCTTCTCAGGTGCATCCAGGAAGCCGAATGAGAAGCAGAGCAGCCAAGGACTCCAACCAGCACTCTGATATGGGACGCCAGCATTACAGCAGTGGCTTAACCCACTGTGCCTCAACACCAGCCTCGTCTATTACATTTTTGGTTGGTTATGGCTCATCCACCTTATCACTTACCTCCTTACTAAACTCTCATATTAGTCACTGTGTTTAATTTGTTGATTCAGTCAATGTATTGGATTTCCTTTGTAGTTGAGCTTATCTGCATATAATGAGTTTAGTATGTTCCTTATCTATCATTATATTGTTTTATTGATGTATTGTATTGGGCAGGACTAATCCCTACACTGAATTTATTAGGTGGTAGGAGATAGATATTTTTCCAATTAATAAAGCCTCCTCTTACTCCTTGTTTCCTTCAAGATTTTCTTTTTGAAATATAAACAGATGCTGACTTTTCTCAGATGCTTTTTGTAGGCTTGATGAGAGACCATGCAATCTTTCTACTTTAATCCATGAAGATGGTGAGATGTTAAAGACTTATTCAACAGATCAGAGTTGTCCAAATCCTGGACATTTCAAAGAAAAGTTTAACCTTAGCCTGGCTCTTGGGCAATAACCTATAAGCTCTTGGAAAATGCTGCCGACGGCTATGGGCCAGGCCACAGAGTTTATGCCAGCAGTGTGATTTGTGGTGGGGAACTTAGGTCAGGTGGTATCAGCTTGCTGTCCGGAGGGCTTGGAGACAGAAGGTCAGCCATGGGAGGCAGTCAGCCATACCTGTGTGATTATCCACCAGTAAAACCCCTGGACATCAGTGCTTCCGTGAGCCTCCCTGGGGGAAATGCTGCTCCTAGAACTGATGAGATACTCACTTGGAAACAGAAATTCACAGCTTGCAGGCACAGAAACCCAAGAGCAAAAGCCTCGGTAGGAACCAGCCTGGGCCCTTGTGCCTCATTAGCAGAGTGAATCAGAGGAAGGGAAATATTCCCTTTCTCTCTCTGTCTCTCTGTCTCTCTCTCCATATCGCTCAGTGTTTCAACTAAATAAATCTTAACAGAGAGAGCGAGAGACACAGTTCCAGCAGGTAGACAGTCAGCAAGGACATAGAAGTCAGCAGCACCATTGGTCAGCTGACGCAAACATCTATAGACTTCTTCCTCCAACCACAGCAGAAAACACATTCTTCTCAAGCTCACGTGAAACGTCTACCATGCTATCTTAACACTTTCCGGGCTATAAAACACCTTATCGTGTGGGCACATTCCGAGCTATAAAACACACCTGAGCAAATTAAAAAGAACAAAAGTCATGCAGTGCATGCCCTCAAATCATGGTGGAATCAAACTAAAAATCAGTAATAGAAAGATAGCTGATAAATCCCAAAATAATACATGAGGACAGGAATTTAGCCTAGCAGCAAACATGCTGGTAGACATCTGTGTCCCACTTCAGAGCACCTGTATTGGATCCTTGGCTCTGGCTCTTGACTTCAACTTCCTGCTACTGCAAGACACTCTGAGAGCAGAGGTGATGGATCAAGTAATTGGTCCTTGCCATCCACACAGGAAACTTGGATTGAGTTCCTACCTCCTGGCTTTGGCCCCGGCCCAGCCCCAGGCAGTGTGGCATTTGGAGAGTGAACCAGCAGACGGGGCTGTTTCTCTCTTTCTGACACACACTCTCTGACTCTCTCTCTCTTCCCTCGCCCCACCCCTGCCTCTCAAATAAATAAATAATGTTTTAAATAAATAATGCATGAGTCAAAGAAGAAATCTCAAGAGAAACTAAAACTATGTTGAACTTGGGTAGGCTTTTGGCACAGCAGTTAAGACTCCATTTGGGAAACCTGCATTCCATATTGGAGGGACTGAGTTTAACACCCAGCTCAGGGCTGGCGCTATGGTGTAGAAGGTTAAGCCTCTGCCTGAAGTGCTGGCATCCCGTATGGGCACTGTTTCAAGTCCTAGAGGCTCCATTTCTGATCCAGCTCCCTGCTAATGTGCCTAGGAAGGCAGCAGAAGATGGCCCAAGTGCTTGGGCCCCTCCACTCATGTGGGAGACCTAGAAGAAGCTCCTGGCTCCTGGCTTCAGTCTGTCCCAGCCCTGGCCATTTCGGCCATTTAGGGAGTGAACCAATGGATGGAAGATCTCTCTCTCTGTCTCTGTCTCTCTGTCTCTCTCACCTTCTCTCTCTGTATCTCTCCCTTTCAAATAAATAAATAAATCTTTAAAAATGTATATAAATAAAAGCACCAGCTCTGCTTTCCATCCAGCTCCCTGCTAATGCACACCCTGGGAGGCAGCAGTTGATGGATCCCTGCCATCCATGTCCAAGATCTGAATAGAGTTCTGGGCTCCTGGCTTTGGCCTGGTCCAACCCCAAATGATGCAGGCATTTTGGAAGTAAACTAGCAGTTGGAAGATCTCTGTCTGTTTCTCTCTGTCTCTTTCAGCTTTTCAAATAAAAATTAATAAAGTAATTAGTCAATTCATTAAAGTTTACATGGAGAGGCAAATAACCCAGAAGAGTCAACACAATGATTAAGGAAAAGAATGAGGTTAAAGACCTTTCTCTCTGTCTCTCTCCCTCACTGTCTAGGTCTGCCTGTCAAAAAAAAAAAAAAAAAAAAAAAAGGATGAGGTTAGAGAACTGATGTGGTGTGACTCTAAGACGTATTATAGTCACAGTAATCAAGACAGTGCTGGCTTGTGAAAGAATAGGCACATTTATCAATGGAACAGGGCAGACTGTCCAGATAGACTCACATAAATATGGTCAACTCATACTTGCCAAAGAAGCAAAGCCCGCACAGTCTCTTCACCAAATGGCCCAGGCCCTGCACCCGCGTGGAAGACCCGGAAGAAGCTCCTGGCTCCTAGCTTCAGACCAGCGCAGCTCCAGCCATTGCGGCCATCTGGGGAGTGAACCAGAAGATGGAAGACCTCTCTCCCTCTCTCTGCCTCTCTTTCTCTCTCCATGTAACTCTGACTTTCAAGTAAATAAATAAATCTTTAAAAAAAATTCTCAACACTGTCAAGAGAATGAGAGGACAAGCCACGCTGGGAGAAAAGCATTTGCAAACTACATATCTGATAAAGGACTGTTATCCAAAATATGCAAGGAACCCTTGATACTCAACAGTAAGAAAATAAACAGCATAATTTATTTTTATTTTTATTTTTTGACAGGCAGAGTGGATAGTGAGAGAGACAGAGAGAAAGGTCTTCCTTTGCCGTTGGTTCACCCTCCAATGGACGCCATGGCGCTGCGGCCGGCACACCACGCTGATCTGAAGGCAGGAGCCAGGTGCTTCTCCTGGTCTCCCATGGGGTACAGGGCCCTAGCACTTGGGCCATCCTCCACTGCCTTCCCAGGCCACAGCAGAGAGCTGGCCTGGAAGAGGAGCAACCGGGACAGAATCCGGCGCCCCGACCAGGACTAGAACCCGCTGTGCCGGCGCCGCTAGGTGGAAGATTAGCCTATTGAGCTGCAGCGCCGGCCACAACATAATTTTTTAAAATTACTTTGGTATTTATTTATTTGAGAAGTAGAGTTACAGACAGTGAGAGGAAGAGACAGAGAGAAAAGTTTTCCGTCTACCGGTTCACTCCCCAAATAGCCGCAATGGCCAGAACTGCGCCAATGTGAAGCCAGGAGCCAGGAGCTTCTTCCTGGTCTCCCACATGGGTGCAGGGGCCCAAGGACTTGGGCCATCTTCTACTGCTTTCCCAGGCCACAGCAGAGAGCTGGATCAGAAGTGGAGCAGCCGGGACTAGAACTGGTGCCCTTATAGGATGCCGGCACTGCAAGTGGAGGCTTTACCCACTATGCTACAGTGCTGGCCCAACAACATAATTTGAAAAATAAGCAAAAGGGGGCTAGAATTGTGGTACAGCAAATTAAGCCACTTCCTGCAGTGTCGGCATCCCATATGAGCGCTGGTTCAAATCCCGGCTGCTCCACATCTGATCCAGCTCCCTGCTAATGTGCCTGGGAAAACAGCAAAAGATGGTCCAAGTACATAGACCCCTGCCATCTACATGAGAGACCCGAATGAAGTTCCAGGATCCTGGCTTAGGCCTAGCCCAGATTCAGTCATTGTGGCCATTTGGGGAATGAACCAGAGGATGGAAGATATCTCTTCTCTCTGTAACTGCCTTTCATATAAATAAATAAACTTTTATTAAAAATTGGCAAAAAGCAGGAACAAACACCTCATCAAAGAAAACATAGCTAGCAAATAAATACAGATGCTCCTGAACTTATGAAAGTTCAACTAATTAATGAGTTTTCGACTTTACAGAGTACAAAAGTGATATGCATCTAGCAAACCATACCATGCTGCTTGAAGAATTAGATGTGTTAAATGCATTTTCAATTTACTATGCTTTCAACCTATAATGAGCTTCTCAGGACCTAGCCCCATGGAAATAAGTCAAGGAGCTTCTACATATAAAAGATGCTCAATATAGTGTGGCATGAAGGAATTGCAACCTAAAATGAGATGGCCCTCCACACATATTAAAATGGAAAAATCCAAAATATTGAAGGTACAAAATTCTGGCAAGGATGTGGAGCAACAGGAGCCCTAATCCATTGTTGGTAGGAATGCAAACTTGGGAAGACAGTGTGGCAGGGTCTTCCAAAACTAAACATATTCTTACTATACGATCCAGCAATTGTGTGCAATCTACACAAAAACCTGCACACAGATGTTTAGAGCAGATTTGTTCACAGCTGTCAAAACTGGGGAGCAATCAGGATGTCCCCCAGCAGGTGAATGGATAATGAAATACTACTGAGCAAGAGAAAGCAATGAGCTCCCAAGCCAGAAAAAGACGTGGAGGAAACTTTAAGGCATATTACGAGGGGAAAGAAGCCAATCAGAAAAGGTTGCACACCATGTGAGTCCTGCTTGCCACACCCTGGGAAAGGCAAAACTATGGAGATATTTAAAAATCTAGGGTATCCAGGTTTGGGAGAGGAATGTGTAGGTGGAGCACAGAGGATTTTTGGGACAGTGAAACTTCTTTCTGAATGATGCTGTAATGATGGATACATCTCGTTAACCGAGCAACTTCAAAAAGCTTGTGGAAGATGGAATTAGAGATATGTTTATTTTGGGATGGGCGTAGTGGAGCAGCAGGTTATGCTACTGCTTACAACATCTGCATCCCATATTAGAGTGCCAGTTCGAGTCTCAGCTACTCCGCTACAATCCTGGGAAGCAACAGATACTGGCTTAAGTACTTGAGTCCCTGCACCCAGGGAGGAGACCCGGATGGAGTTCTTAGCTCCTGACCTCAGCTGTTGTGGCCATTTGGGGAGTGAATCAGTAAATAAACGATCTCTCTTCCTCTGTCACTCTGAATTTTGAACAAATAAATAAATCTTTGTTTTTTAGAGATATTTATTTTAGTGCAAAGAAATTTTGGGATCCATGTATATGCAATATCTTCAAAAAGTTCATAAAAGTGTGTATTATAAAGTACATGGCTTTTAAAAACACTTTTGCAACAAAACACACTTATCCTTTTAATTCCCTTTTTCCATGAGCTTTTCTGCTTGCATATATGTTTCCAAATCCATGGAGTGTCTAACACCGAGAGTGAACCCTGATGTAGACAACAGGCCTCAGGTGTGGGCTCATCTACTGTGACAAGGGTGCCAGCTTAGTGCAGGGTGTTGGCAGGGGGTGGCCCTCCACTCAGTGCTCGATTGTGCTGTGAACCTAAATGTGCTCTAAAAACACGAAACCCCTGGCAGTCTCAGGGCTGGAGTAGTTCACCAGGATCTGCCGTGAGCTCGGCCCCTGGCAGGGGTGCAACTGCCGGAGGGGCAGGTGCTGTGCTTCGTGGGCGCAGCCTGTGGCCTTCGCAGCAGCACGCTCAGAAGCAGCACCTCGTGTCTTCCTGAAGTGAACACAGCAGAGGCTGCAGGACGCCGCGGCTGAGGCTGACCCCTTTGGCAGGTGTCGTCCTGCCCTCCCTCTCTGCCCTCACAGACACCCAGGGACTGTGCAGGTATGGAGATGCCTCGGGAGGGAGAAGCTCAAAGCTTTGTGAACTTACAACCCCGGAGAGAAGACTGAATTCCAAAGCTGGCTTAACTCACGTCCCTTCCCCCTCTTTAGGCTTCTGTTTTCCCAATAAAAGAGAAAGAAAATTGGGGCCCATGTTGTGGCTTAGCAGGTTAAGCCACTGCCTGCAGTGCCGGCATCCCCATATGTGCACTGGTTCAAGTCCCGGCTGCTCCACCTCCAATCCAGCTCCCTGCTAATGTGCCTGGGAAAACAGCTGAAGATGGCACTTGGGCCCCTGCCCCCATGTGAGAGACCTGGATGGAGTTCTAAGCTCCTGACTTAGGCCTGGCCCAGTCCTGGCTATTGTGGCCATTCTGGGAGTAAACCAGCAGATGGGAGATATTTCTCTCTCTCTCTCTCTCTCTCTCTCTCTCTCACTCACTCTCCCCCCCCCCCCCAAATAAATAATTAAAAAAGAAAGTGATTTTAGATGTATTGGAACATTTTCCAGTTCTGAGCATCTATGATCTTTTTTTTTTTTAGATTTATTTATTTATTTGAAAGAGTTACAGAGACAGAGAGAGAGAGAGAGATTTTCCATCCACTGGTTCACTTCCTAGATGGCTACATCAGCCATGGCTAGAACCCGAGAGCTTGTTCCAGTTCACCCACGTGGGTATGGGGCCTCAAACACTTGGGCCATCTTCCACTGCTTTTCCTAGGCCATTAGCAGGGAGCTGGATAGGAAGCGGAACAGCTGGGACATGAACCAGCACTTACATAGCATGCCAGTGTTGCAGGAGGTGGCTTAAACAGTATGTCATCACTCTGGCCCCGGCGATTTGTCTTTCAGATGCTCCCACAAGCCGTGCTCTCTCTGTGGCGCCTAGGCCTTTGGCCAGCAGGGCCCTCCTCACTGCCTGGTTGCTGCTTGCTGTCCATCTGGCTTCAGCAGAGACATCGCTTCCCTGGCACAGTCCTCTAGACTGCTCTAAACAGAGCCAGCTGCCTCTTCTCCAGGCTCCTGTGAGCCCCATGCACCCTCCATCTCTGTTCATAATGTCTTAAATGGCAGTTTCCTATTTACTTAGCTGTTCCCCGCACTAGACCATGGCTTCTCAGGGAGCAAGGAGAGTGCCCAGTGCTAGGGGGAGTTGCAGGCCACTAACTTCCTTGGGGATGTCCTCAGTTCTGCTCTCCCTGGGAAGTTCCAAATCCATACCCTCTAGGGAGGACTCTACCTCCAGAAATACTCAACCCCTGGGTGCAGCATTGTGGTATACTGGGTTAAGCCACAGCCTGCAATGCCAGCATCTCATATGAGTGCCAGTTTGAGACCTGGCTGCTCTGTGTCTAGCTATCTGGGGGAGTGAACCAGTGGACAGAAGATCTGTCTGTCTGTCTCTCTCTCCCTCTCTGTAACTCTGCTCTCTTTCTATTTTTTTAAAGATTTATTTATTTACTGAAATAGTTACAGAGGGGGCGGGGAGAGAGAGAGAGAAATATCTCATCCACTGGTTTACTCCCCAAATGGCCACAAAAACCAGGACTGGACCAGGCCAAAGCCAGGAGCCAGGAGCCAGGAGCTTCATCCAGGTCTCCCATGTGGTACAGGGCCATCTTCTGCTGCTTTCCCAGGTGCATCAGCCTGGAGCTGGGTCAGAAGCAGAGCAGCCAGGACACAAACCAGTGCCCACCTGATATGTGGCAGCTTTATGCACTATACCACAACACTGTCCCATAACTCTGCCTTTCAAAGAAACACAATACATCTTTTAAAAGGAAATCTTCAGCCCCCAGCTGGAAGTTCTGAGTGGGAAAACATCTTTCATTAGGAAAAGAACAATTTATCTTATTAAGAGAATAGTTACCACTTGAAGCTATTTGCCTGCAATCAATCTTTTAAGAGGGTCTCTTTAAGTGTGATCTGAAGTGCTTGTCTATAAAAATTCATCAGAGGGAGAATCTAGGATTTGGAGTCTTCCAATCCAAGATTCTCTGAACAGCTAAGGCAAAGAACCTGAAAGGGCACGGGTTAGAACAGACCCCTGTGCACCTGGCTTGGAACTTTCCACGTTATTGACAGCAAGGCAAACACTTTGCGTCCTGGCACTTTCCTCCTGCCCAGGGTTGGCTGCTCCCACCCTGCACCTTTGCTCAGCTCCACCCAGTGTCTCCTGGCTGCAGCCTGTCTGCCTGCCGGCCTCAGAGGCAGCTCCAGCTGGGCCGAGATGGGGCTGCCCCGGCCAGGGCTGTGGCTGAAGAGGCTCTGGGTGCTCGTGCAGGTGGCCGTGGAGGTGGCCGTGGGCAAAGTGCTGATGACACTATTTCCGGAGAGAGTTAAGCAGAACATCCTGGCCATGGGCCAGAAGACCGGGATAGCCCAGAACCCCAACTTCGCCCAGGACAGCTGGATTCCCACCTTCTTCAGCACCCAGTATTTCTGGTTCGTCCTGAAGGTTCGTTGGCAGCGACTGGAGGATGCCACTGAGCCAGGAGGTCTGGCCCCAAACTGCTCCGTCGTCCGCCTCTCGGGACAGCAGTGCAGCATCTGGGACTTCATGCGAGGTCAGGAGGGGGTGGGAGGGGCGCTTGCAGCAGCAGAAGTGGAGGGAGGTGGGGGGAGGCAAGTTCTGAACTCTTCTGCTCCTCCTGCTCCTCCTTGGGGGCTACTAGGCCTCTTCCCACTTAAACAAACTAGGAATCCTCCTTGACTTCTCTTTGCCTGAGTGCCATCCTACCTCCCTTGCCACTGGGATCCCAAGCCGTGCCTTTCAGCCTGCAGCCTGTTCAGCCTGGGCTGCTCTGTGGCCGTATCCTCTCCACCCTTCAGGCTCCTCTCTTTATGACACCTGTCGTGGTCTGTAATCATGTGTGGCTGCTGCCCTCACTGGCACACAAACTCGTGCAGCAGAAGCCATCACCCAGACCCATTGTTGTGGCCGGGCCTGCTGCTGGGGCAAAGACTCAATCAGTGCTTGCTGAAGAATGGCCCCGCCTCAGCCCTTGTGTCCAGGCGAGCCAGCTCCATCTGTTTGGCTCTTAAACCTCTCCGATTGCTCTTCTCTCTCTCTTGTCCTTTTAGCTTCTCTTCCTGCCAAGACTTCCCTCTCCCCGTCTCGCCCTCTGTCACCCAACTTAGGAACAGCTGCCAGATTGCTTGTCTCTGTGCACGTCCCAGTCATTCAGCTTCAGGAAGGGCACCAGGCTCAGCCTTGCGGGCGACGTGCCCCTGGCCAGGTGCAGCTCTTCTTCCCATTTTCCCTCCAAGCCTCCTCTCATACTCACTTCCTCTGGGTGACAAGATGGGCTTTGTCCACTCCTGATGGGCACTCCTGGTGCCTTTGCCTTTGCTGATATTGTTGGCTGGTCTGGAATGCCCTTCTCCTCCACCTGGACAGTCTATATCCCCTTCCCTGCATGCCTCCTCCTCCGTGAAGCCACCATGGATCCCACAGTTCAGCCAACTCTCTCTGCTGGACACATGACTCCACCTATACCTCCCTGCAGACACTGCTTTCTCCTAGCCTGCATTGGGCTCCCTAAATGCCCAGTGTGGAGCCTCAAGAGAGGGCCTGTGGCCTGACTTAACCTCTGACTTGTTCAGCACGCTTAGCTCAGGGCCTAGACACAGCAAGTGGTGCAGAGAAACCCGTGGCGTAGTTGGCTGATGTGGTGTTTCTCAAAGCATGTCCTCTGGGACCCATGTGCCACAGACCAGCTTGGCTGTGCACAGTTCCCTTGTGCAGGTTGTTTGGGAACCACTGCAGCCTGAGTCCTCCCGCAGGTTCCCGGGGCACAGGAGCACAGAAGAGGCTGGGCGAGGTCCTGACACTCACAAGCAAACACAACACTTGGGACGATCTTTATTTAACACAGCACTGACTTGTTTTCCACACACATGTGCGCATACACACACACACACACACACACGCAAGCACACCATTCTGCACCTGGGAAAGCGCCCACGATCGTTATGCTGATTCCGAAGGACACCCTTTGGGAAACGCTGACCTAATCCACCTTCCCCGCGTCCGCAGCCCTGGCTTTAGAGGTGAAATGGGGAGAGCTACGAGGTCAAGGTAACAGAGGCGGAGAGCGACCGCGTCTGACCCAGCATCAGGCCTCCTTGCCTTGCGTCCTCAGTGCTCTCCAGTCAACACTCGGCAGCACCCACTGTGTGCCAGGCCTCAGCGTTGGGGCAGGGACTCCAAGCTGGGGCTGAGCCTGTGCCTTGGCTGGGTGCAGAACAGAGGAAATCCTTACTGTCCTGTGAGGGGGGAAGGCTATCATGACATGGCTTTTGCATGCAGGACTTGGAAGGTTTCCTGGAGGAGGTGGCCCTGGAACCCAGCCTTGAAGGATGAGTAAGATTCTGGTAGCTCGAGACAGGACTAGGGAAGTGTTTCAAGCAGAGAGAAGGCCAAGAGTTTCTTTTTTGTTATTGTTCATTAATGGTTTTGAAGTACGGTGCACAAATGCCTTTACACACAGTCATGGAGAGCGAGAGCAATGAGGACACCATGTAACCCGTGTTGCGTGTTCACCACGTGCCACCCACGCCCCAGGAGGGACCCGGGCCAGTTTGCTGCCTGTCAGCCATTTACAGATCAGCTCCCTGAAAGCCCGTTTACCTCAGGGCCAATTCACAGAATCTCCTTGCATCATGCAACTGTCCCCGTGCAGCAGGCCTGCAGATGTTTATATGAAAGAGTGTCCAGTTTGTCTCTGCTTCCTGCTGCCACCGCTGAGACTGAAAAATGGTGAGGGGGGACCCTGACAGGCTAAGCCACCCCTGTATTTATAAAGCAGAGTTGACTTGCAGCACGTTGACCTGGAGTCCCCTGAAGTAAGAGGGGTCGGCGACACCGCAGTACACACGGCTGGCCTCTGCCCTGGAAGACCTCCATAGCACAGGGAGATGGATGGGGCAGCCGAAGTGAGGAGCACAGGGCTCTGGGGTGAGGGGGTGGCCCAAGGAGGCTCCCTGGGAGGCAGTGTGGTGAGCTGTCTGGGGACCATGAAGTCTTGGGGTAAGTGAGGGAGAGGGGATTGGGGGCAAGACGGGAGGAGGGGGAGGAGCAGAGGTCTGGGGAACATGGTTCCCTGGGCAGAAGTGGGGTGCAGGAGGTAAAGGGGGTGAAACATGGGGCTGGAGACACCAACAAGGACCAGAGCTTGGGGGCCTTTTGTGTCTGATCTGCAGTGGACATTTTCCCGGGGATGCCAGTGAGTTCTGGGATGGTTTACACGGTTAACCCGCTCAGTTCCTCTTCCTAGGAAGACCCCTGTAATGGCCTCAGAAGCCCCCTCCATTGCGTGCTTTGAGTATAAACTCTGAGCTCATGTTAGAGCCACCTGTTGGCAGTCCCGCAAGATCCCTTCCAGCAAATTTCAAGGGATTCTTTCATTTTTCAGATGCAAAGGCCCAGAGATGTAAATGGCTTGTTCAGTGTCAGCCTGATTTCACAGGGGAGCCAGAACTTGAACTTGAGCCTTCTGACTCTCAGCTGGTGTACTTTCTGTTATTGCAAAAGACATCAGGGGCTCAGAGAGATCCCCCATCGTCTTCCCTCTGCCTATCCATGCACATGCACAACACACACACACACACACACACATACACACAAAGCACAACACCAGTTCCAGGTACCTGAGAGTTCATCTGAAACCAGTTTTATTTCAGCTCCTGTTTAAAATCTCCTATCATCGTTCCAATTGTCCTTACAAAGCACCATCCAGCAGCTACAAATGGGATTTCTCAACGGAGGGAGCCTGCTGTGGGGCTCACCTTATTTGCCTGGGGTCACGAGGGGTGAGTCCAAGTCTGGCTCTAGAACAAAGGAGTGGCCTTGGCAGTCCTTGCCCGACATCCTGTGGCCTGTGCACTCAGGCAGGGTCTGGCCCCTTGCACCTGTCCTTCCTCTCTCTGCTACCAGGACAGCAGGAAATAAGTGCAAACTTTGCCCTCAGTATTGCTCACTATCCCCAGCCACGCTATAAATAATTAAACACATGGTGCTGTCCCGTCTGGGATGGTGTGGGGGGTGGTGGTGGTGGCTATCCAGTGAGTGTTCCACATTGCTTTCCCAATTGAAACCAAAATTCCTGACAGCTGATATTTAGAGCTGGTTCTGATCCTAAATTTGTTGAGATTTCATCGGACGAGTGGTTCAGCTACTTGGCCACGGCTGACGTCTGAGCCTCCCCTGGGGCCTGGGCCTCCCTGTCACGTGGCTCAGAAACCATCATGTGACCAAGCAGAGGCCCAGAGGCCCACTCAAGGCCTCCTGGGGCCTCCTATGAAAACACCTGGGAGCCAAGGACAAGGCAGGCGTTGGAGGCGCAGACGGCCAGCCCACACGCCTCGGGCTGCAGGCTGACAGGGAGGGCTACAGAGCTGCTTCTCCTAGTACTTGGCCATCGGGAGCTCCAACAGGCAGCTCAGGACCTTTGGCCTTTCTTCGCGGGCCATTTTCTCCTCTTGTTCACTTCTGTGCAGCCCCCAGGGGCACAATTTGGTGGTGGTGGTGTTTGTTCCATGATATATTTTATTATATGTATAAGCTGCTTCAAGTCCTTTGCAGAACAAGGCAATACATAAATAAGTGACAAGCAAGTCCCCTGTTTGCCTGCCAGCCCTGAAATCCCACCTTCTCCACACGCCAGCCCAGGCTTCCACATCTCTCATGGGAACTCCTCCAGTACTCCTGACCAGCTTCTCCTCCATTTCCATCCTCACTCTCCATTCTTTCTCCCTAGGGCAGCCAGAGTGATCACTACTCAACCCTGTTGTAGCAGTTAGAGTTCTGGTTAGCAAGCAACAGGGACTCACTCTGGTTTTCTTGTCACATGCTTCCTCAAAGGAACATACTGGAGAGATGTTGGGGGGCTCCCCAGAGGCAACAGCAGTTGAAACCCTAGGCTGAGACCGTCTTAGCATCAACAGTTGGGCCTGGATCCTGCTGTCACTGGTTGCCGTGAGAACTCATCACTATCCCTTACTGGGCAGAGAAGGAAGTCCGCCCTCTCAAACATTCCGGGCTCAAAGATCTAGGTGGAGGGACTACCCAGCCCCTCTGGGCTCACAGCCTGTGCCTTGGATGCTTGGTCTGCCATTGACCCAGGCTGGGCACACTTTTCCATCAATAGTGCACAAAACAGGGGATTCAAGTAGGAAGGACGGTCAGGAGCCACACTATCAACATTGCATCAATATGCACAACCCTGGTTCATATCTCCCATTGTTCCTAGACTGAAATCCAGGTTCTTTAGCAAGGCCGAGGAGAGCCTGCCTGCTCTGGCCCATGCCTCCCTCTCCAACTACTTCTCCCTCTCACCAGCCCCCTCTGCCTGGTTCCAGCCAACAGTCTTGTGGGGCATTGCACAAACTAAGCGCTGGGCCTCCTGGGGGACTTTGTACGTGGACTCTCTTTGCCTGGAATGCCCTCTCCCTTTGCCCAGGGCTGGATCTTCCTTATCGTTCTCTCCTCAGCTCCTCAGAGGCCTCCCCGATCCAGCTATCCGAAGTAGGTCATTCCTTTACAGTGTCTTTCATAACAACACCATCCGAAGTGACTTCATGGATGTGTTTATGGCTTTTTGTCCAGATCCCTGTCGAACAGACCTCAAACTGCATGCAGGCAGAGACCCGCTGGCCTCGCTCTCTGCCAAATGCCCCGTATGTGGCAGGCAGCCCTGCACAGCGTGCCTGTTTGTGGACAGAGTGAACATGTCCCTGGCAATGGGGACGCAAGGGTAAACCAGGGACAGCCCCTGACCTCAAGGGGCAATCTGTAGCCTGAGGGGATGTGGACACTTAAAACAAGCCAGGTCACATGTGACAGGTCAGTCATGTGCCAATACAAGCGTGGTGAGGGGTCAGCAGTGCCAGCTCTGGCTCTAAGAAACCACAGGATACCGCAGATCCCCACAATCACCTCCCACCACAGCTGGGGGAGTTAGAGAGGGCTCCCACCCACATGGCCTCCATGGGCATGGGACCAGTGAATCACACAGGGCCTCACACTCAGAAGGGCCTTGTGCTTGGGGTTTGATGCTCAGAAATGGCTGTCTTGAAATTCTTAGTCATTTAATCTCCAAACATGAATCCCAGTGTGACAATGGAGCCTGCCCAGGGCCTCGGGCTCGCACAGGGTCCTGCCTTCCATTTCCTGCCCCCTGCCTCTCCTGGACGTGTGCTCCAAGGCCCACTTGTCCATCCCCAGGGTGCATCCTCTTCTTGCTCTCACCCAGTGACTGAGGTCACCTTCTGGTCCCTAAGAGGGCTTGGATGCTGTCTGGGGAAGGCCCAGGTCAGGTGAGGGAACCACCAGCATCTAGCGGCAAGCCTGGAGGGGCTGTCCTCACCCTTGGGCCATGGACAGGGAAATTCACCAGGTGACTGGAGTGGCTGCAGGGAGAAGCCTCCCCCGAGGTGCCTGCATGTCTCTGCATGGAGGGTGCCATCTGCTGAGCTTGGGCTGGTAGCCAGGTGGGAAGGGCAAACATCTGGCTCGACTTTGTGCTCCTGGTGGGGCATAGTACATTGGTCTGGGGGCTGTAGGGATGGGAAGCTGGTGGCCACAGGCAGGTGCAGGGGCCCACTGAGCTGCAGGGGTGCTGAGTGACTGGGAGTGTTTGCACCCATCCTGCGAATATCCCCATGCCCAGGAGAGTGGGACATTGCATGGCAAGTAGAGAGCACCATGCCGGGTAAAGAGGCCACGGAAGTTACGAAAGACCTTTCTATTCTAATAGGTTTCATGGTGTTCCCCTCACTGTTGAAACAAGGAGCCTGTGTTTGTGTCCCTCAGCAGGCTCAACAGATTACGTGGCAGGTCCTGCCCCCACCTTCCACTCCCTTTGTGGAGCCCCATCCTGGCGGAGGGAGGAGATGGAGCTGAGGGAGGGGCACCTGCAGCAGTGGCAGGCCAAGCCCTGATTCTGAGCCCGTGGTGGGATGTTTAATCCCCATGACAGCTCTATACAATCCAGATGATGATGATGACTGATGATCATCATCATAATGATGACATCGACTTGTGAACCAGGACATTGAGGTTCTATAGATGGAAAGAGCACTGAACTGAGAGTCCGGAAGCCAGGGTGTGCATTTTACCTCCAGCATTGCCTGCAGTGTGACCTAGAGCAAATCTATAAGACTCAGTTTCTTCATCCGTGAATTGCCGTGATTTTAACTACCGCACAGTGGCTGCAGGTGGTCCCCTGAGACCACCTAACCCAAATCCCCCACTGTAGAGAGCAGTAAATCGGCTCTGACTTCAGCTAAGTTGCACTCTCTGGGCTTCTGCACCCCACCCTCTACTGTGCCCAGGACCCACCTGAAGGTACAGTAAGGGTAACAGAAGTAAATGCAGTGTGTGGACTTTTTGGTTTACGAGGGTTCTGTTTCTATTCTAGGTAACAGGCCCCTCGTGCTGAATTTTGGCAGCTGCACCTGACCTTCATTTCTTTCCAAATTTGACCAATTCAAGAGACTTATCCAAGACTTCAGTTCCATAGCAGACTTTCTCATCATTTACATCGAAGAGGCACACGCATCTGGTACAGACCCTGCCTCTCCCTCCTTGCTCCTCCCCCCACCCCAGCCCATCACCAGCTCATAGAGAGGAGGAAGGGAAAGAGGACTCTCCATTGAGCGCTCACCATCTCCCGGGGCCTAGCTTCACCCCGCAGGCGCTTTCAAGCTGGTCACAGTAGCAGCCCAGGGAGCAAGGCCTGGCCGGGAGACAGCTCTCACCTCCTGAATGGGAACTCCAGGGCAAGGAAGGGACCTGAGCACTTTAGAGGGAATACAGACGTAAAATGTCACAGTGCTGGTCCAGCTGTCTGTAAGATGCAGCCTAAGACTTACAGGGACATTATGGGGCCGTGCGTTTGGAGCACACATAAAGTCATCTCTTGGGACAGCTGTGGCAGGTGACAGCTCAAGTATTTGGGTCCCTATTACCCAAGTGGGAGACCTGGATGGAGTTTAAGCTGCTGGCATTAGCCTGGCCCAGCAATGGCTGAAGTGGGCATTTGGGGAGTGAACCATAGGATGGAAGATCTCTCTCTCTCTCTCTGTCTTTATCTGTCTTTCTGCCTTTCAAATAAAATGAATACAATTTAAATTTAAACTAAAAGTCAAAACTTAAAACAAAACAAAAAACCAAAAAAAACCCCAGGGGCTTTTTTTACAGTTCATCCCCAGTTGACAGCTCCTGAACCTTGGTGAGTATCAGAAGCAACCGGTGGGGCCGGCGCTGCGGCTCAGCTGGTAAAGCTGCTGCTTTCAGTGCCGGCATCTTATATGGGTGGCAGTTCCAGTGCCGGCTGCTCCACTTCCAATCCAGCTCTCTGCTATGGCATGGGAAGGCAACAGAGGATGGCCCAAATCCTTGGGCCTCTGTACCTACATGGAAGACCTGGAAGAAGCTCCTGGCTCCTGGCTTCAGATCAGCACAGCTCCAGCTGTTGTGGCCATCTGGGAAGTGAACCAGCAAATGGAAGACCTCTTTCTCTCTCTCTCTCTCTCTCTCTCTCTCTCGCTGCCTCTGCCTCTCTGTAACTCTGCCTTCAAATAAACAAATAAATCATAAGAAAGAAAGAAAGAAAGAAAGAAAGAAAGAAAGAAAGAAAGAAAGAAAGAAAGAAAGAAAGAGAGAGGAAGGAAGGAAGGAAGAGACATCCAGGCCACCCCTGGGGTGGGCAGACCTGGGATGAGGGCCTGAGAATGTGCATTTCTCACGAGTTCCAGCGAGGCTGGGGCTGCTGGGCTGCTGGGCTGGGCCCACCCTTTGAGAACCACTCTCTAGGCCAACTCTCCCCTGGGCTGGTAGCCCTTTCTGCAGCCACAGCAAGTGGTCTCCTGCCTTCATTACTTCCCAGGAAATCTTGTTCCTCTCCTGGACAGCCCTTCCTAACAGTGAGCAGCCGTGTCCCCTGTGGACCATCGACCTCAAGCTCTTTAAACTGTGCAAAATGGTCAGACACACTCTCAACTCCCAGACTTAGATTGCTGGAGATAAGAAAGCCAGCAAAATCCCTTCAAAGGGACAAACCCATGATTTGGGTGCAAGTCTCAGAGCCAGGGGTTGAAGCAGGCCAGAAGGCTCATGTGTCTGATGGGAGAGATGCTGTCTGATTGGTCCGTGTCACCCAGCACCTGGCAGAGTCCATGTCATGAAGTCAGAGCTCTGGAGGAGTTGAGTGATGGAGTGATCGGTGAGGCCAGCGTTAGCCTTGCTGGTTTGTGCATTTGAGAGCAAGGTTGCTCTGGGTTAACTTCTCACCCAAGCTGGCATCGTAGTGCTCTTCCCAGCGTGATCCCCAGATCCCTGGTATCACATCTGGGTTGCCTGATGAAATGCACACCCCAGGGCCTCTTAGTGTATATGCACATAATGGTTTTACAACTGCTCTTTTTAAGATTTATTTATTTATTTATTTAAAAGTCAGAGTTACACAGAAGCAGAGGCAGAGAGAGACAGAGAGAGAGGTCTTCCATCTGCTGGTTCACTCCCCAGTTGGCCACAACAGCTGGAGCTGTGCCAATCTGAAGCCAGGAGCCAGGAGCTTCTTCCAGGTCTCCCATGTGGGTACATGGGCCCAAGGACTTAGGTCTTATTCTACTGCTTTCCTAGACCACAGCAGAAAGCTGGATCAGAAGTGGAGCAGCCAGGACCCAAATCGGTGCACATATGGGATGCTGCATAAGGCAGCAGCTTTACCTGCTACACCATAGCGCCGGCTCCCACAACTGCTTTCAACTTCATACTGTATTCATTCCACTCTCAGCTTCTGGCCTCACAAAGACTTCAGGACACTTAAAATGTTAAAAGCATGGGGGCCAGGCATTTGGTGTAGCAGTTGAGGTGCTGCCTGGGACACCTGCACCCTGTATCTTCCCCTCCCTAGCTCCCGCCCCAGGGTCTGTGTTTTTGTCCATCAGACAGAATTAGGTATGGCCTGACCTTCAGAAGTCAAGTGCACAGAGCCAGTTCCACCAGTCCCAGCAGGGCTGAGGGCTGTGGCCTAAATCAGCCGGTTTCCTCTTCACACACCACGTGTTTGTCCAGGTAGAATATAGGCAGACATGAGCCATGGTAGGAAGCTTGCAGATTTCGCAGCCCCACACCTGGGTGTAAGTCCTAGTGCCGCAGGTGCTGGCCACATGCACCTGCAAACCCCCTTTCTGTGCCTGTTTTTGAAGCAATAAAATGGGATGACGACACCTTCCTCACAGAACCACCATTCAACAATAGTTAATGACAACCTGGAGGCTGCTGTGTTGCTCCAGGGAGCTGTCGGGAGGGCAGGGCTGCCTCAACATGCCACGAATGCAAGCTGGTGTTATTTGTCATCAGCAAGTTTGAGGCTAAGTAATAGCACTTTGGCCAGGCATTTGTATCTTGGTGTGGATTTCTCTGGAGAGCTGGTTTTGCTAGGGGAAGGCTTCTGAGTAAGACACTGCGGAAGCACGGAGGAGGTGGAGCCAACCTATCGGCACACTGAGATACCTCACCTGGCCACAGAAGCCTCTGGTTCTAGACAGGCCACCTGACTTCCCAGAGAGCCTGTGGTTACATCATCTGGTTCTGGGGTCCCCAGCAATGGAGCAAGTAAATGGGCAAGGCCATTGGCAGTTGATATTTCTCTTCCAATTTAGGGGCCCACTATTGTGAGTCTCTAAAGGACAGGTGGGAGTAATGGGTTGGAAGATGTGTCATTAGGAGACAGGAAGGCCGCTTAGGTGGAGATAAAACAAGGGTCATTTCCAGGTTAGCAGCTGCACTTGGCTATGAGCCTGCCCTGAGTGGCTTGCGACTGTCAGTAGAGCGAATGCAACATCAGCTGTAGTAGCAGAAGTCCTGGTACCCAAATCAATCAGCTCACATGGTGGGGGAGCCGGCTGCTTGGATGAAGTAGACAGACGCATATGATAGCTTGAGGAGGGGTGAGCCAAGGACTCCATCCACCCGCCTGCAGCATAGAGCTGGGGGGACGGCTGCCAAGAGGGTACAGGAGCCAGGTCACCAAGAGCCTGGGGACCCCATGAAGGAGTTGGGATTTACCCCAAGGCAAGAGGGAGCTCCAGATAGAGCTAAACTGGAAGTGACTTGGTCAGATACCCTTTTTGGAGAGAGCACTGTGGTGAGCACTAGTTCCTAAACTTTAGTGTGCGGCAAAATCATCTGGAAGTCTGCTGTAAAACAGATTGCTGGGCCCCATTCCTGGTTGGTCCAGTGAGGGGTCTGGGTACTTGCATTAGCAAAAAGCTGATACAGCTCCTCCGGGACCAAACACCTAAACAGCCACTGCTCTAGACTCTTACTTTATTTACTTTTTTTTTTTTTTTTTTTGACAGGCAGAGTGGACAGTGAGAGAGAGACAGAGAGAAAGGTCTTCCTTTGCTGTTGGTTCACCTTCCAATGGCCGCCGCGGCCGGCGCACCGTGCTGATCTGATGGCAGGAGCCAGGTACTTATCCTGGTCTCCCATGGGGTGCAGGGCCCAAGTACTTGGGCCATCCTCCACTGCACTCCCTGGCCACAGCAGAGAGCTGGCCTGGAAGAGGGGCAACCAGGACAGAATCCAGCGCCCTGACCAGGACTAGAACCCGGTGTGCCGGCGCTGCTAGGTAGAGGATTAGCCTAGTGAGCCGCA
The DNA here is from genome assembly GCF_051225735.1 of Oryctolagus cuniculus. NCBI lineage: Eukaryota > Metazoa > Chordata > Mammalia > Lagomorpha > Leporidae > Oryctolagus > Oryctolagus cuniculus. The sequence continues at coordinate 119,797,008 of NC_142873.1, read as the reverse complement.
GCGCCAGCCATTTATTTACTTATTTTTGGGAGTCTGAGACAGACAGATCTTCTGTCCATTACTCCCCAAATGCCTGCAAAAACAGCTGGAGTTAGGAAGCCAGGAGCTGGGAACTCACTCTGGGTCTTCCACATCGATGGCAGGGACCCAAGTACGGGCGCCATCCCCTGCTGCCTCCCAGAGCCTGCATTAGCAGGAAGCTGGACTCAGGAGCCGCGGCTGCCATCAAACTCAGGCACTCTCATGTGGGAGGCAGGTGTCCTCATCACTGGGCTAACCACCCACTCCCTGCTCTAGACTCTGGCCTCTCAAAGTATGGTCAGTGCCATCCTAGACGCACTGTCTCAGAATCCTGCTGTAATGAGGTCCCTGAGTGATTCATCCAGAAGCATGGCTCTGGGTCACCTCACATGGGGGAGCAGAGGCTTGCAGTCAGGAGCCCTGGGCTTCAGTGCGGATCAGTCAGTAACTCCCTGTGCGACCTTGCTTGTTCACGCACAACAGGAAACTGGGCCACTTCACGGCCGAGGGCTCCTCTGTCTGGCACTCTGAGTTATAAGTGGGGGTTGTTTAGTCTGTAGGAAGTGTGTGCCAAGCCTGTGGGGCCGGGGCCTGGCCTTTCTCTTGTAGATGGCTGGGCTTTTAAGAACAACGTGGACATCAAGAATCACCGGAACCTGCAGGATCGCCTGAGGGCAGCCAGCCTGCTGCTGGCCAGAAGTCCCCAGTGCCCCGTGGTGGTGGACACGATGCAGAACCAGAGCAGCCAGCTCTACGCCGCACTGCCCGAGAGGCTCTACGTCCTCCGGCAGGGCAGGATCCTCTACAAGGTGGTAACCTGGGAACAGGAGGCCCTGGGAGGCCAAAGGGGGCCCCGGGAGGGCCAGGGCAAGCACGGGGCTGTGTGTCAGGGATACCTGCATTTGCCTCACTGCCCAGTCACTGACCACGGTGGAGTCCTTTCCCCTCACAGAACTTCCATCTCTTCTGCAAAATCAGAGTGCTGTTCCCAGCACACGGGAGATGCAACTGTGCCCATAAAAGGCATTTGGACTGGGTCAGCCTCCTGAGTCCAGGTGACTGGCCCGGCCCTGGCTTGGTTCAAGCTGAGACAGAAAGGCAGTGTTTCCATTTTCTAAATGATGCTCTGAGAGGGGAATTGACGTACCCGAGGTCTCACTAGACAAGGCTCTGATTTCAATTCGGAATCCCCTGGATGGGCTGGCAGGAGTGGGAGGCTTGGCGGGTGCTGATCCAGGAGGCAGGCCTCACCTTGGAGGGTGGGCACGGGAAATAGTCAGGAGCTGCAAACATGGGAGCCGGGCTTCAAGATCTCCCTCTCCTGAGATACGATCCTCAGACAGCCCGAGGCAAGGTGGGTGCTGAGCCCCTGTCCTGGGTTAGGCTTTGTGCAAGTGCTGGAAACTGGAAGATGTATTAAAAGCACCCACACTAACTTTGCTCACGGCCTGTGGGGGATGGTCAGGAAGACCTAGGGAGAGTGGTGCAGGCATCCCCAGTGCTGAAGGATGCCAGGGCAGGGGTCTGCAAACCTTTCCTGGAAAGGACCAGGTAATCAGTATTGCTGACCTTGTGGTCCAAATTGCGCTGCCCTGGCTGCAGATTTCTTGACCCCCCCCACCCCCACCCCACCCCACCCCTGGGGCAGGGCAGGCTTTTCAGAGGGTGTGGCAATTGCTTGGGCCTTCAAGGTGAAGGAGTTGGCCAAATGAGCACAATGAGTGAAAATCATTGCAAATACAGGGAAGAGGGTGGGTAGGGGCACAGAGGTAGATTAGAGAGGACGGGGAATAGAGAATTGGGGACATCTGGATGACAGGGGTCTGGTTTGGCACAGAAGAGCCATATACAGGGGTTTTGAGCAGAGAAATGTCTGCTTTAGAAAGATGATAGGCTACCGGGTGAAGAGCAGCCTGAGGGTAGCAGGGACTGGACCTGGGCACAGGAGGGGTGGCAGCTGCCCAGGGAAGGGATAAAGAGGGCTGAGCCAGGGAAGAGGCATGGCAGAGGCAGCGGAGGCCAGCCCGCCTGACATCTGACAGCAGTCGAAATGCTCCTCTTCTTTCTTTCCCCTCCTGAAACTCCAAGTCAGTTTACCTCCTCTAGCTTCATTCTCAGTCCAGCCTCCCCACCACCAGTGGGGGCTCCTCACCTTACTTTCCCTGGGTGATCTTTCCCATCTCGTGGTTGTCTCTGCTGGTGACCACACGGTACCGTCGACTCCCACAGATTTGGTGGCCGGTGCCAGCCCCACACACTGCTGACACATTGGACATCTGGGAGTGCACGGTTCCTTTCTCTTGCAGGGTGAGTCTGGCCCTTGGAACTACAACCCAGAGGAGGTCCGTGCTGTTCTGGAAGAGCTCCACAGTTAACGTGCACAGAGCCCCTGTTCCAGGCGACCAACAGGAGGGCTCCTCAAGGCGTGGCTGTCCCCTTAACCCAGCCGGCTTCTGCCTGTGACTGTGTTCCCGGCTGAATCACTAGCTCAGATTTTTCTGCTCCAAGTAAACATTTCCCAACCAGGGAGTGCATCCAATCAAGATGGATGGCTGGAATCAGAAAATGGAATGGCCCTTGGGCTGCTGCTCATGGCCCAGAGTGTTAGAGCCCCCACAACACCATGTGGCTCCCACGATGGGGACACAGACCTGGCATGGCATCGTCCCCAGCCTGCTTCTGTGCTGTGGCCCTCCAGCTGCCCCCTGCCCAGCAGGGTCTGATGGCATCCATGTGTCAGATCCCGTCATTCAGCCAAATTTGCCATTCATGGGATTGGTCATTCAAGACACTAACTTGGTTTTTAGAACACAGCATGGGAAGAATTCTTGATGCTAAAGACAGATGAGGACTTGGAAGAGGGGAGGGTTAGAACAGAAGAATCCTTTCCTTGTCAAAACGCTGTAGCCAGTTGGCATGGTACTGGCGCTGGCACTGGCGCTGGGGAGGTATGAGTGTCCACAGTAACACATCTCCAATTCTAACAGGACGAGCAGAGAACTCACTTTACCATCTTTGAGTACATTTCAAGGAAATCTGGCTTCTACTCTGGAATCTTTCACTACTGTCACCCTTCAACGGGCATCTGAAGGGGAAACCTGGCTTTCTAAAGCAAGCATGACAACCTTGACCAACCCAGGCAACAGGCACCGTGAGCACTGCCACTCAACTGGGCAGAAACTCCGTATCTGAAGTCCTCTTTCTGATTCTTTTACAAGTCTCTTAGTGGTCACTGAGTGCATCAGCCTAGTGGATAACCACTGGGGTTCATGTGTTTTAACTCTGCTTCTTTCATATTTGCTCATGACGGCCACAGCTTAAAGCACCTACGGTTGTGGCTTGATTTGAAAGAAAATGTTTTAAGAGGCAGCAAGCTAAAGCAGAATGATTAAAATCTCCCAGCCTATTTGGTACAGCTTCCGTGTGATCTTTGTGTCAGCCTCATCTGCCTCATGTTGTAGCCCAGTGTAACCCGACCAGCAAAAGTGCTGCACGGCTGGAAGGCCTCACACTGTGGGGAGGAACACCCAGTGTTTCTGGGTGATGTGAAAGGTGGGTTTGTGCAGACTCCTGCTGGAGGGAAATGCTTTTTCACATGGAATCAAACTGCCTTCACAGCACATGGCAGAATGGACGTGGGAGACACCTTCCTCGCATGGAAACACATCCTCTCTGGCTCTGCAAGTAGTGGCTATGATGTTATTACTAGTGTTATCTTTACATTTTTTTTAGGATTTATTTTATTTATTTGAGAGGAAAAGTTAGAGAGAGAGATAGAGAGAGATCTTCCACCCACTGGTTCACTCCCCAAATAGCTACAATGGCCAGGGCTGGGCCAGGCCAAAGCCAGGAGCCAGGAACTTCTGAGTCTCCCACGTGACAAGCAGTTGGACCATCTTCCTCTGCTTTCCTAGACACATAGCAGGGAGCTGGATCTGAAGTGATCAGCCAGGGTGAACCGGCGCCCATATGGGATGCCAGCATTCCAGGCCAGGGCTTTACCTGCTACACAACAACCCCAGCCCTGGCATTTACACTTATAAAAATAGTTACTAATCATCTACTGGCACAGGCACTTTCAGGTAGGTTCTCATTTAGTCTCTCCTTTTTTGAAAACCGTTATTATTATGCCCATTTTACAAGACAAAACCAAGGCTCAGAAAGTTGAGTAGCTACAAGTTCTCACAATGAGTAAGTTACAAACCAAGGTTCAAACCCCATACCCCAAAGCCTGGGTCCTGGCTTTGATGTGTGACTTCAATTGTTTGAACTGTAAAATGAGACTTCAACAGCACCTCTCCATAAGGGATTCTTTTTTTTTTTATTTTTTTTTTTATTTTTTTATTTTTTTGACAGGCAGAGTGGACAGTGAGAGAGAGAGACAGAGAGAAAGGTCTTCCTTTTGCCGTTGGTTCACCCTCCAATGGCCGCCGCTGCAGCCGGCGCACCGCGCTGATCCGATGGCAGGAGCCAGGATCCAGGTGCTTCTCCTGGTCTCCCATGGGGTGCAGGGCCCAAGCACCTGGGCCATCCTCCACTGCACTCCCTGGCCACAGCAGAGAGCTGGCCTGGAAGAGGGGCAACCGGGACAGAATCCGGCGCCCCGACCGGGACTAGAACCCGGTGTGCCGGCGCCGCAAGGTGGAGGATTAGCCTAGTGAGCCATGGCGCCGGCCCATAAGGGATTCTAAGGGAAGCTCTCAGAACTGTGCCCAGCTTGGAGAAAAATGGCTTAGAAATTTTGGCTCTGCCTCCTTGGGCCCCCTTGTTGGGGGTTGGGAGGTAGGACGGAAGATCAGGAAAGCAGGGATACTAAATAAAAACTCTCCATCCTGCAAAGTGAGCAAGACAAGCCTGAGGCTGAGTTGCACTGAGGATGAGCAGCTGCGAGAATGGAGAGACTGGAGCACAGCTGAGAACCATACGAGCACTCGCGAGGGTCACTTCCCAGGTGGCCCTCCAATTCAGGTCTACACCTGCACAGACACTGCCAGGCTCCAACAGGTGCCAGGAGCCAGAAATGAGTTGTTCTTAAAAAAAAAAAAAAAAAAAAAAAACTTATTTGTTTGTTTGTTTGCAGGGCAGAGTTACAAAGAGAGAGAGAGAGAGGTCTTCCATTTGTTCGTTCACGCCCCAAAAGGGCAAAATAGCTGTGGCTGGGCCAAGTTGACACCTGGAGCCCAGAGCAAATCTGGGTCTCTCACATGGGTGCAGGGGCCCAAGCACTAGGACCATCTTCCTCTGCTTTCCCAGGTGCATTAGCAGGGAGCTGGAGCAGAAGCAGAGGAACAGCCGCACCTTGAATCAACACTCCAATATGAGATGCTAGTGTCACAGGCCCCCTGAGAAGTTTTCTGAATGATAAAAGAAATTCTAGGCTTCTCAATTCAATTTGATGGGGAGGAGGCAGGGAGTCACTGGGGGACAAGGAGCTGCGGACTGCCAACACCCAAGCCATGTGCACTGCCCAAATCCTATCACCTTCCATGTGGACTCAACATGGCTGCAGACTGCCAATCACCCCTCCTCAAGCAGGTAAAGCTCTCTTTTCCTCAGACACCAGACACCAGTGCACCTTCTTGGAGATCACCATGAGCACTGCAGCCCCTCCCCAGACTCTGACTCCTTTGATCTTCAATCAGGCACTGCCCGGGCACCATTGTTACCCCAGTCTGGGTGGGGGCACCTGAATGTGTACTAGCCCTTTGCCTATCAATAAATCCTGGTTTTCTGTTCTTTTTCCTTAAAGATTTATTAATTTATTTGAAAGGCAGAGTCACAGAGAGAGAGAGGAAGAGAGACAGGGAGAGATTCTCCATCTGTTGGTTCACTCCCCAAATGGCTACAACAACCGGGGCTGGGCCAGGCCAAAGCCAAAAGCCATGTGGGTTCAGGGCCTAAGGACTTGGGTCATCCTCTCCTGCCTTCCCAGGAGCATCAGCAGGAAGCTAGATCTGAAGTGGAGCAGCAGAGACCCGAACCAGCATGCACATGGGATGCCAGTGCTGCAGGCTGTGGCTCAACCTGCCACTCCACAGCACAGTCCCTCTTTTTTCTTTTAAAGATTTATTTATTTAAAAGGCAGTTACAGAGAGGAAGAGACAGAGAGAGAAATCTTCCATCCACTGTTTCATTCCCAAATGGCCACAGCACCAGTCCCTCTTTTTTCTTTTAAAGATTTATTTATTTAAAAGCCAGTTACAGAGAGGAAGAGAAAGAGACAGAGATCTTCCACCCACAGTTTCATTCCCAAATGGCCACAAAGCCAGGGTTGGGTCAGACAGAAGCCAGGTGCCTGGAAATCCAAGTACTTGGGCCAATTTCCACTGCCGACCCAGGTGCAGTGGCAAGATCTACATCTACTGTTCACCTCTCTCTACATCTCCTGGTTGTATTCTCACATGCAGGAAAACAAGAACCTGGACCAAGTCTAACTGGAGGTCTCTACAAGCCCAGCTACTTTCTTTTTTCTTTCTTTCTTTTTGACAGGCAGAGTGGACAGTGAGAGAGAGAGACAGAGAGAAAGGTCTTCCTTTGCCGTTGGTTCACCCTCCAATGGCCGCCACGGCTGGCATGCTGCGGCCGGCGCACCACACTGATCCGATGGCAGGAGCCAGGTACTTATCCTGGTCTCCCATGGGGTGCAGGGCCCAAGGACTTGGGCCATCCTCCACTGCACTCCCTGGCCACAGCAGAGAGCTGGCCTGGAAGAGGGGCAACCGGGACAAAATCCGACGCCCTGACCGGGACTAGAACCCGGTGTGCCGGCGCCGCAAGGCGGAGGATTAGCCTAGTGAGCCACGGCGCCGGCCAAGCCCAGCTACTTTCAATTCCCATAATATAATCGGGGGGTCTCCACTGCAATAAATTCTCCTCAGTTTAAAGCCTCAAACATTAACTGGACACTGCTTCTTTTCTTGGTGCAGAGTGATGCAGATGGACAGGAGGAGCTGGGACTCGAACCGGGCACTGCTACATAGGATGCATTCCAAGTGTGCCACAGTACCTCTTCCCCGCATTCCTTTCCTTAGCTCTGCCAACTCACCTTTCTCCCTCTGTGTCATTTTTTTCTTTGAATTTGTTTCTCTTTGAGCAGTTCTTGTCATTCTGAAAGATAACTACAGGCTTCAACTCAACATGTTCTTTGTTTAATCTCTCTTGCAACAAATGTTCTGTATTTGCCTCATTTAAAAAACTTTTGCTTTCTAGATTTTTCTCTTTTTTCTTTTTTTAAAAAGATTTATTTATTTACTTGAGAGAGAGTTAAAGACAGAGGGAGGGAGAGATAGAGAAGGAGGTCTCCCATCCACAGGTTCACTCCCCAAAAGGCTGCAATTCTTTTGGATCTCCCACATGGGTGCAGAAGCCCAAGCACTTGGGCCATCTTCTGCTGCTTTCCCAGGCCATCAGCAGGGAGCTGGATCAGAAGTGGAGCAGCTGGGGACATGAACCAGTGCCCATATGGGATGTGAGTGCTACACACAGATGCCCAACCTACTATGCCACAGCACCAGCCCTAGTTTTTTTTTTTTTTTAATAAAAGTCGTTGGACAGTTTCTAGTCACAGGTCCTCACAGTCCCATGATGTCCATTGCTGGCATGAAGCAATCATCTGGAGGGGTTGTTGAATCAGATTCTTGGGGCTTATGTTATAGGATAGTAACGGGTTAAGCCACTGCCTGCTACACTAGTATCTTCCACTTCCAACCAAGCTCTCTGTTAATGCACCTGGAAAGGCAGAAGATGGCCCAAGTGATGGGAGTTCCAGGCTCCTGTCTTTGGCCTGGTCCAGTCCTGTCATGGCCATCTGGGGAGTAAATTAGCAGATGGAAAATCTATCTCCCCCCACTCTGTAACTCTTTCAAATAAATAAATAAATCATCAGCAACAACCACCACCCCCCAGATTTTTGAGTCACAGCCTCAGAGTTTCTGATCCAATGGATCAGGGTTGGGTAGGGAATTTGCATTTCTGAAAAGTTCCCAGGTTGAGTTCCAGCCTTCAGCCCCATTATTTTGGGCCACTGGAGAGTGAACAAGTTCTCTCTTGCTCTCTGTTTCTCTTCCTGTCAAAACTAATTTAAAAATAAATAAAAATATGGGGCCAGTGTTGTGGCACAGCAGGTAATGCCACTGCCTGCAGTGCTGGCATCCCATATGGGCAGCGGTTCAAGTCCCAGCTGCTCCACTTCCAATCCAGTTCTCTGCTATGACCTGGGAAAGCAGTAGAAAATGGCCCAACAAGGACTTAAACATTTTTCAAAAGAGGAAATCCAAATGGCCAATAGACACATGAAAAAATGTTCAGGATCACTACCTGTCAGGGAAATGCAAATCAAAACCACCTGGTTAGAATGGCTTTCATACAGAAATCAACAAACAATAAATACTAGCGAGGATATTGGGGGAAAAGGTACACTAATCCACTATTGGTGGGAATGTAAACTGATAAAGCCACTATCGAAGACAGTATGGAGATACTTCAAAAATCTGAATACAGATGACTTACCATATGACCCAGCCATCCCACTCCTGGGAATTTACCCAAGGGAAATGAAATCAGTAAGCAAAAGAGTTATCTGCTCCTCCATGTTTATTACAGCTCAATACACAATAGCTAAGGCATGGAATCAACACAAATGCCCATCAACTGGATAAAGAAATTATAGGATATACACCATGGAATACTACACAGTGGTGAAAAAAATTGAAATCTGGTTATTTGCAACAAGATGGATGAATCTAGAAAACATATTTAGTGAAATAAGCCAGTCCCACAGGGTAAAATACCATATATTCTCTCTGATCTGTAAGAACAAATAGAGCACCTAAAATGAAATCTGTAGAAGTGAAATTGACACTTCAAGAAGGGATGACTTCAGCTGCCCTTATCTTGACTGTCAAGGAAAAATTTCATTTTTTAATTTATTTTTTTCTTCATGCCATTTGTTGAACTCTTTATTTAACATAGTTAATCATATGTGTAGAAAATCTATTGAAAATAGATCTCAGTAAAAAAATAAGAGTGGGAATAAGAAAGGGAGGAGGAAGTTTGTAACCATAAAGCTATATAGTTTGGGGCTGGTGCTGTGGTGTGGTAGGTTAATCCTCTGCCTGTGGTGCCAGCATCCCATATGGGCACCAGTTCTAGTCCTGGAAGCTCCTCTTCCCATCCAGCTCTCTTCTATAGCCTGGGAAAGCAGTGGAGGACAGGCCAAGGCCTTGGGCCCCTGCATCCACGTGGGAGACCCGGAAGAGTTTCCTGGCTTCTGGCTTCGGATTGACACAGCTCTGGCCATTGCAGCCATTGGGGAGTAAACCAGCGAATGGAAGACCTTTCTCTCTGTCTCTCCCTCTCACTGTCTGTAACTCTATGTCTCAAATAAATAAAATCTTATTTTTAAAAAAAAGCTTTATAGTTCTGTATACATTCCTACAGACTTACTTCTAAGGATACAGTTTAAAAACTTGTCATGGGACTCCAAATCCAATTAAGTTTGGTGGTAAAAATGCCATCTTAATTAGTAAAGTAATCATAGTAAGTGTTGAAGTGAACATATAGATAGGATTAAGTGTTAAAGAGATCATATAAATAGCATCAAGTGCCTGGTAATACTAATAGAATTAAAAAGAAGAGAATGTTCCAACATGGGAAGCAGTCCACACAGCAGACTCATAAAATGACAATCACTTTAAATAACACTCTGACCTCAGAATAAGCCCTTAAATCTTCCTTCTCTGGCTGAAAAGCCCATGGGAGCATTTCAGGCATGGAAAGCCAAGGCACTGTGGCAAAAATGTTCTACATGAAGGGTCTCTGTGAGTGAGACCCCAGTGGAAAGAACTGGCCATCAAAGAAGGATGCACTTTTCTCTAAAGGGAGGAGAGAACTTCCACTTGCTTACGGCCCTGTCCAAATACTGACAGAGTTTGTGGACTCAAAAAGCTTCCACAGCCTAGGCAGCTTATGTCAAGAGCCTCAGTGGTCACTGAAATCATACATAAAAGTATTAATTGTTAAATTAACAACAGGAGTCACTGATAGCAAAATGGCGCAGTCTTATCTATGGTGTGATCCACACCCTGACACCATCCGAGGCTCTAGCTCCTGCCGCTATTGCTGGAAGCCTGGTAGCCACCTGGCCCAACCAATGGTGTCAGCCCCACCCCCATCCTAATGGGATTTGTTGTTCCTACTTCCCTGCCCAGCAAAGTTTTAAAAGGACCTGTTCCTGAACACTTGGCTCTCTCTTCCTCACTGTCTCCTGACCTCTGTCTCTGTCTCTCTCTCTCTTCTGCTCTCCTTCTTCCTGTTTTCCTTCTTTGCCCCTTCCCTCCAGTCTGTCGGGTCTCCCCCAATAAACTCTTTCCCTTACTCTGGTGTGTGGTATGTTTTGTGGCGGCCTTACAGTCACTGTGCACTAACTCCTTATGCAGGACCTCTGTCCTCAATGAGTTGCATTATGAGTTAACTGTAAAACTAGTTCTCAGTTGTGTGTGTGTGTGTGTGCACGTGCACAAATTGTTGAAATATTTACTTAGTATAGAGTTGGTCTTCTGTGTCCAAAGTTAAGTGAAAATGAATTTTAGTGGAGAATGGGACTGGCAAGGGGAAAAGGAGGAGGAGGAGGGGTGGGAGTGTGAGTGGGAGGGCAGGTATGGTGGGAAGAATAACTATATTTCTAAAGTTGTAATTATGAAATTTATATTCCTTAAAAAATAAATTTAAAAAGAAGATGGTCCAAGTGCTTGGGCATCTGCACCCACCTGGGAGACATGGAAGAAGCTTCAGGCTTCTGGCTTCAGATTGGCCCAGCTCTGGCCATTGTGGCCATTTGGGGAGTGAACCAGTGGATGGAAGACCTCTCCCTCCCTCTCTGCCTCTCTGTAACTTTGCTTCTCAAATTAAAAAAAAAAAAAAAAAAAAGTTCCCAGATGAGGCTGAGGCTGCTGTTCCAGGAGTGGTCCCTAGAGAAGCACTGCTGCAGTGGACAGTGCTGGTGCTCTGCCCAGTGGCCTTTGCTAAGCCTGCATGCTTGGCAGCCAGCTGCTGTGGGTTTGGGCTATTCATGGCTCACAAATACCCCTTTTCCTGAGAACTGCCCTCAAGTGACGTGCACTATCTTAGCCAGAAATGTATGGGAGGTGACCTCCTCCTCTTAGTAAAATGATACTGTCTTACCTGGGATGCCATCTTAGGCTCTGGCCCCATTGGCTTCTTGTAAAATAAGCTTCCATCCTAAACCCAGCATGGCTTACTAGACGTCAACCACAAGGGTCAGCTCCACCCCAACTCTAATGGGATTTGCTGCTCCCACTTCCTTACCTCTGTGAAGCTATATAAGACCTGTTCTAGTACAGGCTGCTGTTCTCTCATGCACAGGGAGCCAGCCTGATGGATTTCCCCCTCCCAACAATAGGCCTTCTCCCTTGTTTTGTGGTTGCCTTTCACTCCAACCAAGTGTGGCCTACAGCCAAGGCCTCAGCCCTGGCAACATGGTGGGGAGAGTGGCCCTTGTGCTCTAGAGCACCCTGTGAGGTCAGGGTGAGGCTGAGCTCCGGTTGCAATTGTTGTGGGTGAAATGGCAGTGCAGAAGAAATTATTTGTCTCACATGGAAGAAGAATTTCCAAGTGGACAAGGCAAAGAGAAAAGCAAGATTTAAAGATTTAAAAGTCAGATTTATTTTAAGTCATATTTATTTAAGTCAGCCAGAGTGACACGGAGGTTGGCTCCAAGAAAGGAACAACCCAAAGGGGCTTGTGGTCCTGGGGTTTTTAAGCACAATTTTGGGGAAGAAAAAAAAAACCCAATATTCAGTTACATGAAAGGGACAAAACCTATCAAAAGACCTGATCTGCAATCTTTATCCTGTCTGGCTTGCTCATGATGAAACAAAAGAGCCATCAGAAGGGTGGGATACCTTGTGAGGTGTCAGATTCCAGGTTTCCAGGCCCCCACACCTAGCTGAAGGTGTCCACCTCTTCTGTGATTACCAAACTCACTGAGAAGAGGTATTGGCCCAGTGAAGTCCTCCAATTAGCATCTTGATGATCCCTATCATCTCAAAGGGTCTCATTTCTGGGAATTTTGGCCTAGGGCAGGAAGCAACCACCACCTGCACATAGCCTCTGGATGGAAGCTCAGCGCAAAGAACATTGACTAGTCAAGGAAGGCATGAGCAGCTCCGGCCAGGAACCTGGACATGCACTGAACAGGCACCTATCAGCCCCACCTTTGAACTTGAAGCTTCTCTGCCTTTACTCCCCTGGGGAACCAGGAATTAGGCATAGCTGCCAGGCTCCTTACTTTGTGTCTGTTAGTAAAATGTCGCAGTCTTATCTGTGGCATGATCTACACCTGGACACCATCCTAGGCTCTAGCCCACCACCATACCACCACCACCACCCCCACTGTCATTGCTGGAAGCCAGGTAACCACATAGCCCAACCATAGGGGCTATGGTTACCAAACCCTAGTGGGATTGGTTACTCCTATTTCCCTGCCTGCCCCCGCCCCTACAAAGGTTTAAGAGGACCTGTTCCTGAACACGAGTTCTCTTGATCTCTCTCACACACTCTCCTCTCTTTTACCCTCTCCCCCTGCCCATTGGGCTTCCCCTACCTGACAATAAACCTTTCCTCTAACTGCAGTGTTTGCTTTATGGCAGCCTTACTTTGGTGCCGTGACTGAGATCCAAGATCCCCCACTGACTTTTTGCTCTCCATTCGGGATTTGAGCTGCTTTGAGGTCCTGGATTTCTGCCAGTCACAAAACACACCTCCGGATCTTCTTCCACACCACCAAATTCTCCATGATCTACACCCACACACTGGCCTCTCAAATTCCTGAGTTAAGATGGGGTGGGTGGAGGATCCTCTCAGTGTGACTCCACTATGGGTTGTGGTTTCACTCTGCTTTGTCTCAAAGTTCTGGTACTGGGCACCACAACTCTTACAGCCTTGTGCCTCTATGGACTCTGTGTCTGGGCAACAGTGGGTTTGGGTGACAACTCAACTCTTGTTTCTCTTCTATGGGATAAGTCCTGGGCTCCAGTGGGCACCTGGGTGACAACCCCCACCATCTGTTCCCATATCCTCTCGTTGGATGGCCATGATCCTGGGAATGCCTGATATCCACCAATCTGACTCTATGGGTCACCGTGGGAATTTCTCTGTCCCATATTCTGTCCAACCCTCCTCTCGGTTGTCTACTACCTTGACACCTCAGTCCAAATGGCTGCTTAATGACACATTTAACCCCAACATTATTGATATCTCTACCACTTCTGTGAGCGTTTGGAAAAGTGGAAGCTTTCCTAGGTCTAAGCTTTCTCTTATCTCAGCTCTAAATTTTCTCTGGCTCAAACTCTCTTAACTTTCAAAGCTCTCACCAAAAAAGCCAATACCCCTTTCTTCTATGTTCGAGGCCCTAGCTCTCACTGTTTCAGCCCACTGTACCTTCCCCTCCTATCCAGGAATTCCAACCTTATCTCAGAACCAGGCCTTGTCCAAAGTCTTCTCTCACATCTTATCAATGATCCTCTCTAACACCCTCCTCCCAGAGAAGCAAGGGCAAGTTTGGGAACGGGCCACTCCATGCCTTCACCTTCTGGCCCTATTCCTCCAACTGCCCCTCCCCATCCTGTTCCAATTTTACTGTAAGAATAGCAAGGGAGTGGTGATCCCATCCTTCTGAGCTCCCTCTTTACTGCAAAACAAATTAGGTATCCCACCCTTTTGATGGCTCTTTTGTTTTACATGAGCAAGCCAGACAGGATAATCAGGTCTTTTGAATACGAAGCTGACTTGCTAGGTCTCCTGAATTCCTACAACTTTGATTTCCTGGTCCCATTAGCGAGCATTTCCTAGACTGGTCCTTTAAACCAGCCGGCTTACCGGGTTAATTACTATTTTCAGATATATCTCCTAATTGCCCCTTACTCTGTCACCTATCTGACTCTCCTCCTTAAAATCTCTCTCTCCAATTATCTACTCTGATGGATGCACCCCCCCCCCCTTTAAACCTAACATAATGGTGAACAATCTCCAGTGGACTCCTTGTCCCTGGCACATTGTCCCCTGGCCCACAGTCACCTTTGGGACCTGTCTGGCAGCTGCCTGGACTTTTGTTTCAGAGGCAGTCCCAAGTGGCTGACTGTTGACTAGGACATCATTGGCCTACTGTGTTCTTAGGGTAAAAAAACAACCGTAACTAAACATTAGGTTTGAAGAAATTTTTCTCTTCTAATTTAGGAAGATTGCTGCCTTTAAAAATATTGCTTTGTAACTTGCTGAACTTATTTTGCAATTTATTTTAAGAGATTTCTGATGCTATAGAAATGGGTAATCAGTACTCGATGAAACAGCAATGGGTAACCAGTACTTGTTATAGTCCCTAAGGTAGATTTTGCAATCTCTGGTTTAATGTCATTGATTTATAGCTAGAGTTTTATAAAAGGAGTAGAATTCCATATGAATGCAACTTTGGCCTTAATTCAAATAGAGGTATAATATAATATCAGCATCTTAAGTCATTACGGTGTAACTGCTAAATGTAAGCTGGGTAAAGGCAAATGAGATAAATCTAAATGTAAACTTTGGTACTTTTAGCACCTTATATTCTATAGAAAAACTATTTGGGCTTGGTAACAAATACATTTTTATAAACTGTCTGAACAATAGTTCAATACTACTTAGTCCCGGTCGGGGCGCCGGATTCTGTCCTGGTTGCCCCTCTTCCAGGCCAGCTCTTTGCTGTGGCCAGGGAGTGCAGTGGAGGATGGCCCAAGTGCTTGTGCCCTGCACCCCATGGGAGACCAGGAGAAGCACCTGGCTCCTGGCTTCGGATCAGCGCAGTGCACCAGCCGCAGCACGCCGGCCATGGCGGCCATTGGAGGGTGAACCAAAGGAAGACCTTTCTCTCTGTCTCTCTCTCTCTCTCACTGTCCACTCTGCCTGTCAAAAAAAAAAAAAAAATAACTAAGGCTGAAATTGGATGGGTTACCTTATTTAGAAAATATTGTCTTAATTTGGAGATTTTTAACAAGTTATTTCAAAATATTAATCAAGAAAATCAGCAGATAGAAAAAGGTCACAAGTATAAAAATGTGTTCTTGGTAAGGAAGGTTAATAACAAAAGAGTTTTTTTGAATAAAAAAGGACATGGTTTGTAAGAATTACTTTATCCTGATGGCTAGTTTACTCTAAACTGGAATGGAAATGATAGAAAGTTTTAAGTAAGTTGAAGAAGGTGTGTGGAAGTCACAGAAGGCTATGAAAGAAAGAAATTTTTGGACACAAAAGCTATGAATCTATTTTTCTTTGATACAGAATTAGAATCTGACCCTCTGTTAAAACAATGAGTTAAAGTAATCTATTACATTCTCTTAATGTCTCTGTTAGATTCTAGTTATTTAAAAACAGTTGATTTTTTTTATTAAGGATTATGGCTTGTTTAAATACATGCTTATTCTAAAACATTTGAGTAATCACCTTTTTTTTTTTTTTTAACAGGCAGAGTGGACAGAGAGAGAGAGAGAGACAGAGAGAAAGGTCTTCCTTTTGCCATTGGTTCACCCTCCAATGGCCACCGTGGCCAGCGCACTGCGCTGATCCGAAGCCAGGAGCCAGGTACTTATCCTGGTCTCCCATGGGGTGCAGGGCCCAAGTACTTGGGCCATCCTCCACTGCACTCCCTGGCCACAGCAGAGAGCTGGCCTGGAAGAGGGGCAACCGGGACAGAATCCGGCGCCCCGACCAGGACTAGAACCCGGTGTGCTGGCGCCGCAAGGCGGAGGATTAGCCTAGTGAGCCGCGGCGCCAGCCTTGAGTAATCACCTTGTAACAGTGATCAAATCTTGCCTATATTATGTCATGATGTTAAAGGATCTTTTTTCTTTTTTTTTTTTATTTGACAGAGAGATAGGCAGTGAGAGAGAGAGAGAAAGGTCCTCCCTCTATCGGATCACTCCCCAAATGGCCACCATGGCTGGAACTATGCAGATCTGAAGCCAGGAGCCAGGTGCTTCCTCCTGGTCTCCCATGTGAGTGCAGGAGCCCAAGCACTTGGGCCACCTCCACTGCCTTCCCCGGGCCACAGCAGAGAGCTGGACTGGAAGAGGAGCAACTGGGACTAGAACCCAGCACCCATACGGGATGCCAGCACCACAGGATTAACCAAGTGAGCCACGGTGCCAGCCCCAAGGGATCTTATTTCAACCAGATATTTTAAGCCTTCTTGGCATCCTTGACAGGCAAGCAAGCAAGCAAGCAAGCAAGAAAGAAAATCAAAGTTCCAAAGAATTTGGGCTATTTGGATTATATTAGAAGTACTGTCAAGATGTGAAGTGGTGCTAAATTTTAAGTTATGATAATGTAAAATGCTACAGATACAAATGCCCAAAAGTTAAAAAGTCTAATGATCTGATTTTACCAGATGTGATAGCTATCTTAATGAGAAAGGCCCAGAGGCCTAAAAGGGTTAAATGTTTTAAAAAATCCTACAGGTGCTTTCTAAAATACTGTGTGGAATAAGCAAGTGCCTCTTGTTGGTTAATGAGTTTATAATTTTAAACGTGGCAATTTAAAGTCTTTTGTCATCCACAGTTTTGTATATCAGATTTGCTGCTTATAAAACTAAACATTGTTGGTTCTGTTTTTAGCTGTCCTCCTATAGAATCCAATGGACTTTTTCAAGCCACTTCTATTGTATACAAGTCTGTAAACAGAAGAAGCCAATAATGCACTACAGGTTCCAACTGAGAGAAAGTATGGTTAATTGAGGTTACTAAGAGCAAAAAGTAATTCAAATCAATTGGTAATTTTAGAAACAGATTTTAAGAAGCTATTACTGAAACTGCTTTATTGTTATGTCATACATGTATACATATTGTATGTCTACAAGGCAGAATTTATTAAGAACTCTGTTTTAATTGGCTTATAGATAAAAGACTGCCCATAAATTTAAACTGCTAAAATTAATCGAAGATACATTTTGATTCATGTGACCTGAATCTATGTATCAGATGTTTTAAATTTGCTGGTAGAAAGAAACTAAAAATGTTTTTATATTTTTGTGCTTGAGTTTGCTGGTCAAAACAAGCTACACCATGTTAGATATTTAAGAGATGTTTGCAGGCTGGTGCTGTGGCTCACTAGGCTAATCCTCTGCCTTGCAGCGCCAGCACACCGGGTTCTAGTCCCAGTCAGGGCGCCGGATTCTGTCCTGGTTGCCCCTCTTCCAGGCCAGCTCTCTGCTGTGGCCAGGGAGTGCAGTGAAGGATGGCCCAAGAGCTTGGGTCCTGCACCCGCATGGGAGACCAGGAGAAGCACCTGGCTCCTGCCTTCGGATCGGTGGCCATTGGAGGGTGAACCAACGGCAAAAGAAGACCTTTCTCTCTGTCTCTCTCTCACTGTCCACTCTGCCTGTCAAAAAAAAAAAAAAAAGTTTCCAAATATGCATATTCTTAAAGTTTATAGAGGGTATTGTACCTTCTGGTAAATGTTTTCATAGTTGTTATTTAATGGTTGAAATTGCTAGCTAAATTTTTATTTGTTATTGCTATTGTCAGTAAGCGATCTGGGACTTGCTCCCTCATTTCTCTATTCTAAGGCTGACTTGTTCCCTCACTTCTTTATTCTATTCGAGGTGGGAAACTGACTATACTGAGTGACTCTCCAAAATGCATAATTTGATTTTTAGATCTTCTAAAAAGGGATGGCTAACATTTTTCTGTAATAGCATAGCTAGAAGGAGAGCTTAAATTACAATTTCACAGCTAGATTGACTTTGCCATGTGCACAGTAAACAGGCAAAAACCTCCCTTTCAGACCTAAGGGAGAGAAAGTTTTAAAGTAAGGACTTAGCTTTCCTCATGGGCATTGTCCACATCACAGAAAAACCACCATCAGAACATGCCTGTGACTATAGGCTTCTAGTTTAGGCCACCAAAGATTAGAGGTGGGACTTTAACACTCCCCTTGACTTGCATCCTCTGGTCTGCTTTAACAAAAACAAGGAGGAAAAGAAAGCTAAGCATCAAAAGCAATGTAAAGATAGGTGACAAGCCAATTAAGGCTGCTCTCTGTTCAGTGATCTGCTATCAAGGAGACCCAAAAGGCAGTTGGGTCTTTCAATGTGGAAAGCCAGGGCTTCAGCAGGAGTCAGCTTATGAAGAACCCTGCCAGCCAAGAGTTGGGTCACTGGAAACAGAACTGTCCTGGAGTCGAAGGACTTCAGGTCAGAGCCACAGATCTTGTTGGCTCTAAGCTGAAAAGCTCTTCACTCAGCCAAGCTTCCAAAGTAACCACCGCTGCTGAGGGGATGACCAAGTAGGGTCAGTAACATTGCAGGCAGAACTGTAAATTTCTTGTTAGAGATGCCAGCTGCCTTTACCTGGCCAGCTCTCCTCCCGGGCAAGCTAGGTAATGGAAGTCAACAAGGTGCCTTCCCTAAGGAGGTTCACACCTCCCTTCAGATGTAACCCATGTGAAGAAATACCTAGCCCTGGGCCTCATAACTGGCAAGTCCTTAAAGCTCATCTGATTATTATCGGGCCCCTTCTGTCAGTTTCTATTTGCCTCTCAGTGGGAAAACTTATTTGTGGCTTAGCACCTTTCTTAGGTCCTCCAATAATGACTCCATCTTTTGTTCTAGACCCTATCTAGCTCACTTGGGACCTCATTCCTTTGTAATCATAGCCTCTACTCTAACATCAATGGCTCTATTCCTGACCTGTGTGTATTGACGGTCCTCTCCCCTACTTAATATTGTATGATTGTTCAGAATTTCTCTACAGGCAAACCCCTCTACCCACAAAAGATGAGTGATCTTTCTCCCAGTCTTGGTTGGGATCAGTTTCAAACCACGTCCACCAGTCTTCGCAAGGGTCCAGAGACCCCCCTCATTTCCTCTCCTCTATGAAATCCTTTCATTACTTGGTTAATGCCACTCTTAGGGTCATTATTTTCTATTCTCACCCTTTCTTTTATACTATTGTGTCTGTTTAAGTGTTCATAGGAGGTGATAATGGAACAAACCAAAGCCTTCACCAACCAGGTGCACAACCAAATGCTGCTACAGGGATATACTCAGCTTCCCATCCAGGAGACAGTGGCTTGAGACATTGCCCCATGTCAGCAGGAAGTAGCTCTAAAGACAGATTCTCAACCCTCCATCCCTTCTGGACTTTGGGACTGATGTAATCCCATACAACTCTTGCTTTATAAAAAACAAAAGGAAGGAATGTTAGTAAAATGGCACAGTCTTATCTATGGAGTGATCTACTCCCCAGAACACCATCCTAGGCTCTAGCAGCAGGCATCACTGGCAGCAGTTTAACCTGCTATGCCACAACACCGGTTCCTTAGCTGGTGTGGGATTAAGTGGGTAGTTAGTTAGCTTGAGCTGGAACTCTGGTTTTTTTTTAAACAAAATTTATTTATTTGAAAGAGTTACAGAGAGAGAGGGAGAGACAGAGATCTTTCATTCACTGGTTCATTCCCCAAAATGGCTGCCAGAGCAGGGGCTGGGCCAGGCCAAAGCCAGGAGCAAGGAGCTTTGTCTGGATCTCCCACATGGGTGTAGGAGCCTGAGCACTTGGGCTATTCCCAGGCACATTGGCAGGGAGCTAGAGAGGAAATAGACCCAGCACCTATATGAGATGCGGGCATCATAGACCATGGCTTTAACCTGCTACACCACAAAGACCACCTACAGCAGGGGCTCTTGTATCCCTGCATAATGATGCTTTCTCTTTAACTCTGGTATACTCACCTTCCCAGGATGCACCTGTCACATCCAGGCCGAGGGTGCCTGCTGAGACTCCACCATATTTGCATTCCAATTGGAGCACCACCCACTTCCTTATAAAAAGAGATGGGAGTGGCCGAGAGCTCTGTCACGTTAGCCTGTTTAGAGGGCCAGATCCAGGTTTCTCTCTCCAGCGTGAACACACTGGGACGTGCGCCTCTGGCTCTCTCATGTGTTCTTTCACCACAGGGCTTGACCAACAAAGGTAGTTTTCAGATTTTTTTGCTTTCTTTCTAGTTTATGGACAATTCTCTGACCCACTCAAGTTGGGTATTTCTCTGGATGGGGCAGCCCACACTCTTGCATCAAAGTATGTTAATTCCCTCACTGTTCCTACTTGCACAGGGAAACAGTATCCACTTAGTTTCTCTCTCTGCAGTAGACAAGAACCTGGATCAAAAATTAATGTATTCATTGCCCACATCAAAGCCACCTACTGCCCTTTTGGAGCTGGCCCAGGATCGCTGGAGACGCCTTCCGTAACTGCCCCATGTGGGAAGGTCTCCAGCGCTGGGAGGGCATTCAGTTCTCCACTTCTTCCCACAGGAAAACTCCAACTTCACCATACTCAGAAAGTGTAGACACGGGTGCCACCGTAAGGTTAAGCGCTATAGCTAGTTCCTTTAAAATGAGATTTTATTTTTTAATAGAAGGAAACACAACTTTTTGATACTTTGGTCTGGAGAATCACTCTAAAGAGATAATTTTTTTGCTTTTAATTTTGTGTTATTTATATGAGAGGTAGAGTTACAGAGAGAGGGAGAAAGAGAGAGATCTTCCATCCGCTGGTTTTACTTCCCAAATGGCCGCAATGGCTGGAGCTGTGCCAATCCGGAGCTGGGAGCCAGGAGCTTCTTCCAGGCCTCCCAAGTGGGTGCAGGGGCCCAAAGATTTGTGTCTTCTATTTCTTTCCCAGGCTATAGCAGAGAGCTGCATAGGAAGCAGCACCCATATGTGATGCCAACAGTAGAGGCATAGACCCCTATGCCACAGCACCAGCCTCTTGCATTCTTTTCATTGTGAATAATAATTTTCAGAAAGGGGATGTAGTAGTAAAAAATCCTTTCACTCCATTTTTTTATAAAGATTTACTTTAGGGTTTGGTGCTGTGGCCTCTAAACTTATCTTTTAACTGCATTTTCCATGACCTTTTTGGCAAAACCCAGTGATTTATATTCCATTATAAAGGATGCTATGTGAGGCCAGTGCTGTGGCATAGTAGGCTAAGCTTCCACCTGCAGCACCTGCATCCCATGTGGGCACTGGTTCAAGTCCCGGCTTCTTCTCTTCCTATCTAGCTAATGGCCTGGGAAAGCAGTAGAAGACGGCTCAAGTCTTTGGGACCTTGCACCCACAGGGGAGGCCCATAAGAAGCTCCTGGCTTCAAATCGGCCCAGCTCCAGCTGTTGTGGCCATTTGGGGAGTGAACCAATGGATTGAAAACCTTTCTGTATGTCTCTCTCTATAATTTGGCCTCTCAGATAAATAAATAAAATCTTGAGAAAAAAAAAAAAGGATGCTGTGTGACATCTGGGTATCTCATACTTTCTCATGTATAGCTGCACAGTAGTTGCTGGTTTCTCTGTCTTAAATTGGTAAGAACAAATACTACACTTGATCTTAGCCAAAAGGCCGAGAAGCAATTCTCTGTCTTATATAAACAATACTGCTACTGATCTCTGTCTATTTTTCCTGTGTCCCTTAACTGATTATTTCACTATGTTTCTAGAAAATTCTGTTTAAAAGCCAAATACAAGTTTAAAACATTGATGCGCACTGCCACACACTACCATTTAAAGACTCAATATCAGAGTCAATTCACAAAGGCTCCTAGAAGATAAAGCCTTCAGAGGTGACCTCTGCAGAGGGGACTCACAATTGCAAAATTTGTTAAAAATCTGCATGAATGAGTGATAAGCACAATAGTTTTCTTCTCTAATATTTATTTGCTTTTATGGGTATCTGGTTAAAAGATCATTAATTTTATTTTTCAATCCATTCCTTTAAATAAATTTTAATTGGTTAACTTATGAAAAGCACTGTCATAGTCATTGGTCCATGGTGCATAATCCAAAAATATACATATTATTAGCTAATATTATTAAAACTGCCTTAGGATGGAGCTGGTGTTGTGCCATAGCAGGTTAAGCTGTATCCTGCAATGTTGGCATACAGTATGGGAATGGGATCAAATCCCAGCTGCTCCACTTCCAACTCAGCTCCCTGCTAATGGCCTGGGAAAAGCTGTGAAAGATGTCCCAAGTGTTTGGGCTTCTGCACCCACATGGGAGACCTGGAAGAAGCTCCTGGTTCCAATGCGGCCATCTGGAATGTGGACCAGAGGAAGAGGATCTCTCTCTGTCTCTCCTTTGTGTGTAACTCTAACTTTCCAATAAATAAATCTTGAAACAAACAAACACAAAGACACCAAAACTCCTTGGGGCAGGGGTTGGGGGTGCAGTCAGTTGAGCCACTGCTTAGGGTACGTGCATACCATATCCGAGTGCAGGTTTGAATTCCAGCTGCTCTGCTTCTGATGCAGCTCCCTGCAAGTGTGTCTGGGAAGGTAGAAGAAGATAGCCCAAGTGCCTGGAGACCAGGATGGAGTTTCAGCCTCCTGGCTTCAGCCTGGCCCAGCCCATGCCATTGCTGCCATTTTGGGGGAGTGAAACAGTATGGAAGATCTCATGCCTTCCTTCCCTCTGTAACTCTGCCTTTCAAATAAACAAAAAATCTTAAGAAATCCTTAAATATTTCACAGTATCAAGAGATGAGACACAAATGAATGAATAATGTTCAAACAGGTAGTGAAAACCTGTGTGCTGGACACTGAGCTAAATCCTAAGGCTGTGATCTGGAGCAACAGAATTCCCTGCATGTGTGAGGGCAAAAGACAATAAGCACAATTTACATGACAAGTAAGAAAACCATGCACCACACAGCTGGCAGCAGGGCCAGAGCTGAGGGCAACCCCCTCCTAAGATACCTGCACTTAAAGGCAGGCTGCCCTCCCCTCTCCTTTCCTAGCACCTGTGGGATTTCACTGAAGGGGGAAAAAGTAGTCAGAAAAGGAATGTAAGGTTTAAGAACTCTTTGGAAGCACCAAACACAGGTGGCTTCCTCAGGTCCCTAATGCAAAAAAAAGGGAGAGAATCAAAACAGCAGGATTAAACGTGTTTCTGTTGCTAGCGGGTGTTAGGGGGAGGTGACCAGTTCCCAGGGAAGGGGCATTGGAGTAACTGAGGGCACCAAGGCCACAGACTGTACAGATCCCTGGGGAGCAGAAGCCACAGGGCAAGGGTCACAAGCACACAGCACAGGGCGGGTAGGGATCCATGGGCAGCCGTTGGAGAGGGAGACAGGGGCCTAGTGAGGACAAACCAGACTGAAATGATGCTGGGGTTCAGCAGTGAACACTCAGATGGAACAAAAAGGTGACGCGTGGGCACTGATCTATTGGTTGATACGTGGAATGGTTTTACGAGGAGAAGATGAGTTTTCACAGACTCAGAAAACAAGCTGTCATCAGACATCCTAAGTTAGGTGTTATCACCACTACACTGACCAGTTGTTCTCCGTATCCACAGAAGGTGGAGAACAAGGACTGGAAGAAGATTCATGAGGCCTGTGTCAAAGAGGTCCATCGGGGGACCCCTTCCAGCCACCTGTGCGCCTTCGCGCAGGGCCTCTCACACAAGCAAAGTGGCACTGCAGTTTGGGAATCTGGCAAAAAGAAAATCCCCAGCATTTCATTCCACTGAAAATGAACACAACTGCTCTACAGTTACATGCCTTCCAAAAACCTGAAATGGCTCTGTCACCTGAAAAGAATGGAAGGCGTGTCAGCCCTGTAACGGCGCTGTGGTGCAGTCCTGGCTCATTCTGGGCTCCAGTCACACCGTGCTATCCACTACCACCCGTAAGTGCAACTTACAAATGAGTACTTACCTTCACATCGTCTTCTTCTTTTCCTATAGCAATAGGGTGTGTTTTTTATTTTTTGCTATTTGACAGGCAGATCCAGCTCAGGTTCTATGACCTCATTGAGACCTTCCCATGAGCACTCTCTCTTATCTGAACTCTTACATTGTTTATGGTGTAGACTGCTCACCTAGTCCTTTGCATTAATCAATCAAACTACCAATGCACTGAGATCTCATGAGCACCAAACGAGATGCTTTCCCCACAACATAAATGTATTTTGTCAGTAATGAATAAATAACAATGTATTTTATCAGTCAAATCTTCATGTACAGTGACTTCCTTGATAGCCTGCTGATTGATGAAATCTGAATCTCTTTGGCCAAAACACTGAAGGAAACATAAGTGAAATCTGAGACACATTGATACAAATCCTTTTAATAGAGTATATCAGTGACATCTTTGTGTTTAAATGGTAATAGTGTTAAAAATCATCAGAACATTGTGCTGTAATTACTAAGAAAGATCTGAGATGGCTACTCCCTCTGCAGAAATGCTGTGCACAGATGCAAAATGATCAAAGGCTGATACAATAATGACCCTCAAGTAAGTGGCAGAGCATTCGCATGCCTGTGGGGAGAAATCAACAGGGATGCTTTTAGTGGTCCTAGTTACCCAAGAGCAAGCAGCGCGCTGAAGAAAAGAGTGAGGTCAGAACAATATTCCAGGCATGTAACATTCAGAAGCTAAGCCAGCTGCACATACAGTTGTTCGCCTGTAAATCAGCCCATATCAGTTTGGTGCAAAGTAGCGGGTATGGCTACAAGCTGCAACTGTACACTCACAATCCACTTTGAAAAAGTGTCCTCCTAAAGCATTTTTTATGATAAGCTGTGTCCTTGGTTCAGGAGGACTCAGAATATACTCCCTGAAGCATGGCTATACTTTCATATTTATATAATTTCTGTGGAAAAGATTTTGGATACATGAATATGTTTATACCCTATGTACCCAGTAATTCTATCCTATGAAATTTAATTTTAGAAAATAATCAAAAAGGGGCCAGTGCTGTGGCGTAGTAGGTCAAGCGTCTGCCTGCTGCACCAGCATACCATATGGGCACTGGTTCGAGTCCTGGTTGCTCCTTGTCCGATCCAGCTCCTTGCTGATGGTCTGGGAGGGCAGTAGAAGATGCCCCAAATGTTTGGGCCCCTGTACTTGTGTTGGGGACCCAGAGGAAGCTCCTGGCTTCAGCCTAGCTCTGGTCTTTGAGGCCATTTGGGGAGTGAGCCAGCAGATGGAAGACCTCTCTCTCTGTCTCTCCCTCTCTGTGTTTATAACTCTGCCTTTCAAGTAAATAAATAAATCTTTTAAAAAAGAAGAAAATAGGGGCTGGCGCTGTGGCGCAACAGGTAAAAGCTCTGGCCTGAAGCGCCGGCATCCCATATGGGCACCGGTTCTAGTCCCGGCTGCTCCTCTTCCAATCCAGCTCTCAACTATAGCCTGGGAAAACAGTGGAAGATAGCCCAAGCCCTTGGGCCCCTGCACCCAAGTGGGAGACCCAGAAGAAGCTCCTGGCTTTGGATTGGCACAGCTCCAGCCGTTGGGGAGTGAACCAGCAGAAGGAAGACCTCCCTCTCTTTCTCTACCTCTCTCTGTAACTCTCTTTTTTATTTATTCATTTATTTATTTTGACAGGTAGAGTGGACAGTGAGAGAGAGACAGAAAGGTCTTCCTTTTGCTGTTGGTTCACCCTCCAATGGCTGCCACGGCTGGCGTGCTGTGGCTGGCGCATCGCGCTGATGTGAAGGCGGGAGCCAGGTGCTTCTCCTGGTCTCCCATGGGGTGCAGGGCCCAAGCACCTGGGCCATCCTCCACTGCACTCCCTGGCCACAGCAGAGAGCTGGCCTGGAAGAGGGGCAACCGGGACAGAAGCCGGAGCCCCGACCAGGACTAGAACCCACTGTGCCGGCGCCACAACGCAGAGGATTAGCCTATTGAGCCGCGGCGCCGGCTTTGTAACTCTTTCAAATAAATAAAATAAATCTTTTTTTAAAAAAAGAAGAAAATAATTTAAAAAAAGCAAAAAGTTAAAAGTGTGGTAACCAGTACATGCATAGAATGTCCCCTTCGAGAAAAAAGGAAATTATCTTAAATGTGTGTAAATAGGCAAATGTGATCTTGAAATCATATGTAGGAAGCTTGTGGCAGAACACTGAGTTAAAAATGACATGGAATTGTCCATACAGTGTTACTGCAAGCGTGTGATGCCTGTGCTCACGGCTGGAAGAGCGAAAACACAGTAAAGGCCACTGTGATGGGTGACAAATGGCTGATTCCCAGCTTCCCCTTCCTCCTTCGTGTTTTCCAAACTGCCTCGGATGCCTTCCCACAGCCTCAGTGAGTCCTGGAAGGAATTGTCAGACCACGTGGAGGCTTACTAATCCTGACTCCACTGCATAAGATAGAAGACAGTGGGAAGACACAATGTAGTCCTCTTTCTGGCTGCACTCGCCTCCCCAGTCATCGGGCAGACTGCTGGGCCAGAAGGGAATTCACGGGAGTCGGAAACATTCTATGGAATCTTTGGAAATGGCTTCCACATAAGCTCCTGGGAAGATGTGAGGGGCAAGGTAGGGCGATAACCCTCATTTACACAAACCCTCACTAAAGAAACACCCGCTACCTAAAAAACCACACATTCAGTTGTTTTCCTTCTTTGTGTTTGTCTAAAAGCAGGGCCTGACAAGCCAACAGGGACCGAGCAACTCCTGATGAAGCAGCAGCTTCCTCATCAGCGGCCATTCATTCCACTGGACAAGCAAAGCCCGATGGAATGCTGTCGAAAATACTTGTTCTCTTTCCACTTCATCTCTCTTTGGCTTATTTGTTGCTGATCCTATGCTCCAGTTCCCCTTATCTGAGTCTCCCTTGTCCTTTCACGCTTAAATTAACACCCAATTCTGACATCTCCGCCTTTTTTGATTCCTGTTCTAAAAGGCCTACAGGATGAAATGAAAGAAAGCAAAGCAAATAAACACTGCAAAATAAATGAATGGGCAAAATACAATAAAAACCAAATGAATGAATAGTTTTATCCTTGCTGTCACCCTTACAGGACAGATAAGAGCACCTAAGAACACATCAAACGGGAAATACCACTGAGCACCACCTCTGTCCTGTTGGGTCGGGAGCAGAACTGTGAGAGCACCAGGATGCTTGCTAACTCTGCGTCTGCAGAGACGGCTGTCAGAGCACATGTTCTTCTCTACACAGTGTGTTTACTCACCATAATCTCATTCTGAAGCTGTCCCTCGGTGTGTGTGAATTCTAAAACACAAATTAACAAAAAAAAAAAAAAAAGCTTAAAATACAGTGAAGATAGCTACTAAGATTTAGGTTCAGCAGAACATGACCTGTGGCAAATGCTAAGTTAATACCAGATGTAGGCCGGCGCCGCGGCTCACTAGGCTAATCCTCTGCCTTGCGGCACCGGCACACAGGGTTCTAGTCCTGGTCAGGGCGCCGGATTCTGTCCCAGTTGCCCCTCTTCCAGGCCAGCTCTCTGCTGTGGCCAGGGAGTGCAGTGGAGGATGGCCCAAGTGCTTGGGCCCTGCACCCCATGGGAGACCAGGAGAAGTACCTGGCTCCTGCCATCGGATCAGTGCAGTGCGCTGGCCGCAGCGCACCAGCCGCAGCGCACCAGCCGCGGCAGCCATTGGAGGGTGAACCAACGGCAAAGGAAGACCTTTCTGTCTCTCTCACTGTCCACTCTGCCTGTTAAAAAAAAAAAAAAAAAAAAAAGATGTAAAGGAGTTATTAATGTTTGGGGTAGGGGTTGAAATTTGATATAAACAGGGGCCGGTGCCATAGTACAATAGGTTAATCCTCCGCCTGCGGCACTGGCATCCCATATGGGTGCCAGTTCTAGTCCCAGTTGCTCCTCTTCCAGTCCAGCTCTCAGCTATGGCCCGGGAGGGCAGTAGAAGATGGCCCAAGTGCTTGGGCCCCTGTACCCACGTGGGAGACCAGGACTAAGCACCCAGCTCTTGGCTTCGGATCGGCACAGCTCCGGCCATTGCGGCCATCTGGTGAGTGAATCAACAGAAGGAAGACCTTTCTCTCTGTTTTTCTCTCACTGTCTGTAACTCTACCTGTCAAATAAATAAATAAAATCTTAAAAAAAAATGATATAAACAGAGAGAGTTGATACAGAAGGTTAAAAAAAGACAAACATTTCATAACCTATAAAATATCTTTGTCAGCAAAATGAAATGCAAATGTAAGTTACATTTAAAGAATATAAAGTAAGACATTTTTAAATCATGAAAATCCCTTTTATGGATGAAGTCACTAAGAGTAATAAGAGGCCTGAAAGGAGCCATTTCACCGTCCCCATGAATGGCCACGAGGGCTCAGATTCTCACAGTGCATTTTCACTGCAATGCAGAATTCTGAGCCCCGTGCAAGGGATCTTTCCTGGCAGCTGAGTTTTAAAAACCTTTACTTATATAACTGGAGGCCAGATTAATTTATTTGGCCATGAGTTAATATCAAGCATTCTTCTGGAAACATGAAATGTTTAACTGATACAACTATCGACATTACTAGACATTAATATTATTTCTATCAAAGTGATTAATGTACATGACTTTAAAAGCCACTCAGTACAAAAGGGGAAGTCTCTGGGAATGAGACTGTGGGTGACATGTCTCTGTTTCGTGACCCTCCTCTGAGATCAGGAAGAACAGTAACCCCTGCTTTACCCCTCCTTTCTCCTCCAGTCCCTCTCTCTAGCGGGAAACAATTTTTTTTTTTTAAGATTTTCTTATTTATTTGAAAGTCAGAATCGCAGAGACAGATGAAGAGACAGGGAGAGAGAGAGAGAGAGAGAGAGAGAGAGGGAGGGAGGGAGGGAGGAAGAGAGATCCTCCATCCACTGTACCACTCCCCAAACGGTTGTAACAACCAGGGCTGGGCTAGACCCAAGCCAAGAGCCAGGAGCTTCCACCAGGTCCCCCATGTGAGTGCGGGGGACCAAGCACTTAGACCATCCTCCGTTGCTTTCCCAGGTGCATTAGCAGGAAGCTGGATGGGACATAGAGCAGCCAGGACTCAAACTGGTGCCCATATGGGATGCCAGTGTCACAGGTGGAGGCTTTACTTACTATGAACAGTGCTGGCCCTGTGGGAAATGATTTCAACTCTTTAAGCTGTTTTCCCTAGAACAGTATGCTTATATTCCTTTTCTTCTTGGTCAACTTTTTATTGACATTATATTATGGCATATGAAAATTTAGGTTTCTTAAACCAATATTCTCTTCTTTCTCCTGTAACTTCTCCCTCCTTTTATCCTCTCAATTTTGAAATCAGTACTTGACAGTTATATGATTATGTCTACATAAATGTTACTCACAGCTGAAATAACTATTAAGTTATGGTGACATTTTCTTTCTTATACAACTTCTCTACCAGAACTAAACGATAACCTCTTTTTTATTTGCTTATTTTCCCCCTTTTTATTATTATTTTCTTTTAGTGAGGAAAAAGTAGAAAATTTCCAGGATACATAGAAAAAGAGAGAACACAGTAACATAGTTTTGTGTGTGTGTGTGTGTGTGTGTGTGTTAAGATTTATCTTATTTATTTGAAAGACAGAGTTACAGAAAGAGAGACAGAGAAAGAGGTCTTCCATTTGCTGGTTCACTCCCCAGATGGCCGCAACAGCTGGAGCTGAGCCGATCCAAAGCCAGGAGCCAGGAGCTTCTTTTGGGTCTCCCATGTGGGTGCAGAGGCCCAAAGACTTGGGCCATCTTCTATCCCAAGCCATAGCAGAGAGCTGGATCAGAAGAGGAGCAGCTGGGACTAGAACCTGTACCCATATGGGATGTCGGTGCTTCAGGCCAGGGCTTTAACCCGCTACAGCACAAAGCCAGCCCCAACATAGTTTTGATAGATGATTTCATTTTTTACTAAAATAGTTTAAAGATTTATTTGAGGTAGAGCAACAGAGAGAGAGAAAAAGAGAAATCTTCCATCCTGTGGTTCACTCACTAAATGGTTGCAACAGCCAGAGCTGGGCCAGGCTGAAGCCAGGAGCCAGGAACTCTGAGCTGGTCTCCCAAGACAGTGTCAGGGGTCCAAGTACTTGGGCCATCCTCTACTGCCTTCCCAGGCATTTTAGCAGAGAGATGAACTGGAAGTAGAGCAGCTGGGACTTAAACCGGTGCTCCCATATGGGAGGCTGGCATTGCAAGCAGCCTAGCCCACTGTGTCACAATGCCAGCCCCTTATAAAACATTTTAAAGCAAATATAAGAGACATTATGACACTTAACCTCTAAATATGTGACTTTCCATCTCTAAATAATAAAGATCGGCCAACACTGTGGCTCAATAGGCTAATCCTCCACCTGTAGCGCCGGCACACCGGGTTCTAGTCCCAGTTGGGGCGCCGGATTCTGTCCCGGTTGCTCCTCTTCCAGTCCAGCTCTCTGCTATGGCCCGGGAGTGCAGTGGAGGATGGCCCAAGTCCTTGGGCCCTGCACCCGCATGGGAGACCAGAAGCACCTGGCTCCTGGCTTCAGATCAGCACGGTGCGCCGGCCGCAGCGGCCACTGGGGGTTGAACCAATGGAAAAGGAAGACCTTTCTCTCTGTCTCTCTCTCTCTCACTGTCTACTCTGCTTGTCAAAAATAAAATAAAATAAAATAAAGATCATTTTTACATAACCACAACATCATTATTATACAAACACTTAAGTAATGCTTTAATATCATATAATTCCCAGTCCCTACTGTCGTCCTTCAAATGTCTTTTATAGTTGGCTAATTCAAATCAGAATTAAGTTTCTTTTAATCTTGAACTGCTTCCTCTCCCACAAACACATTTTTTAAAGCCACTGACTTGTTGAAGAGACCAGGTCAGTTGTCCTGCAGCACATCTCATTCTAGATTTTGTCATCTTGCCCCCTTGTGGTTTCATTTAATTTGTTCTATCCTCTATATTTCCTACAGATAGGAAATAAGAGCAAAAGGCTTGATTATACTCAGAATTTGAGGGCTTCATGAAATATCTGGTTATCTTTAGCTGTCTTTTGTTACTTATGAATAACAAACCATTTCAAAACTGTGCATGAACCAGGCGTCTGGACTGATAGATGTCAACAGGGAGAAGAAGAGTGAACTGGCCTTTGTCAGAAGCCACAGATCTTTTTTCTGGGGCCATTCACTTTCTCCAAAGATAAGTCCTCTAATTTCCTAGTTTGTATTATGCTCTCAGTTGCTGTCATTAATAGCAGAAACTAGAGTAGGTTTCTACTTCCAATGCCTGTTTTCAATTCCCTGTCTCATTCACTCTCTGTACTATGCTTGGTTTCCTGGTTTCCTATGTGGTTGCTTGTCCCTATGCATCTCTTGAACGTGGTGGTGGAGGTCTGTGGGAGAAAGGAGCAGTCCCTTAGCCTTGAGGGGTGGGAGAAGGTACCTAGAGTCCAACCACTATCTTATATAGAGATTCAAATCACCCTTGTTATCTGGGCCCTGTTCTACTCAAACTTTCCCTGGTACCTGTTGCCAAGTTCCAGATCTTTCTGGGGTTCTGTGTGGCAAAATGGCTTACTTTTCAATGATAGTTTCTTTGGCAGGCACTTAGGTGGAGTGCAATCAGCTACAGAAGTTACTACTCCTCAATCTGCTTTCCCTCCATTATAATATATATTGATCTCTTGTATTTGCTTAATTTTCCCGTTGTTTGTATTTTTGTCCTTGCAGACTTATGACTTTGCTATTTTCATGATATTTCAGGAGGGTGTTATGGAGTGAAGAGGACTTGTCTCCCTAAATTTGTGTAGATAGTCAAACCCTGATTGATGGCTTAACAGTGGAGACCTGATCTAAGTATGGCTTTTGGTAGGAGGGCCTGGCGGGAGGTCTTCAGGATACTGGGGCCTTGCCTTCATAAGGCAGTCCTCATGAGAGGGTTGGTTATCTAGCCACACGTGCTTCCCAGCTCACCACGTGCTCATCCTCTGTCCCTGCCCCACCACTGCCAGCCTCCACCAGATGCCAGACCAATGGTGCTGCCCAACCCTGGGCTGTAAACTTCCAACTGTCAGCCACAAAACACCTCTTCCTTCCCAAGAAGCTCCTCTCAGGTAAGATGGTATGTGGCAAGCCCAGTTCTACACACCCAGAAGTGAGCTAAAAAAAAAGACACAGGCAAAAGAACTGGTTGGAATTAGCTAAATCCAACATGGCGCCAAACCTAGCCTCAAGGAGACCCTAACCCTCATTATACACTCATCATGTTGTGTTAGCATAATTAAAATAACTCCTCTCATGCATGACAGTTTACAATTGCCATGACAACCTATGGATGTGACCATGTAAAGAACAAAAAGGTGGATCCTGAGTTCCTGGAAGACACCCTCTTATTTCTAGATTTGAGATGAACCGTGACCCAGATGCTAACATCCTTTTGCCAAACCTCACAAAGGACAGCTGAAACAACACACAGGGCTGCCCTGTCTGTGGAGCTGCCTGCTATCCTTTGCCATTCTCTTTAATTAAAGGCCTTGCTTTCACTTTGCTCATTCAGGACTGACTGCCATCTCTCACTGAAGCCAAGACCTCTCATGGCCATGGTGGCACACAGGATCCCTGACTGTCCAGGATCACAGATATATATTTATAATAACAAAAAGCTGACAAATACAGAAAATCAGTACCAGCAGCAGGGCTGTTATTATTAACTGTACCTGAAGAAGTCCGGGAATCTTTGGAATTGGCTTATGGGAAAAGACTAGGAGAGTTTGGAAGAGCAGGCTAGAAAAGCCCTAGAATGCTGTAGGCAGAGTGTTTCAGGTGACTCTGGGGAGGGCCTGGAAGCCTGGAATGCTGGTAAAAATGTGGGTGGTAAATGCCAGGCTGATGAGTTTTCAGGTGGAAATGAGAATTCTACTGGGAATTGGACTAGAGGCCATTTCAAGATGCTGTGGGAGGCTGAAATTAAAGATGGTGGACTGGTTTGTTTGGTAGAGATGCAAAAACACCAAACCTTAGGCTGCAGCATTGATGTTAGTGGCTGCTGTTAGTTAAGTTTTATGATCAAAATCAGGAGCAAAATGAAACACAACATAATGATTTGGAAAATTTGAGGTTGGCACTGTGGTGTAACAGGTGAAGCTGCCGCTTTTGACACCAGCAACCTACATCAGAGCTCCAGTTTGAGTCCCAGCTGCTCCGCTTCCGATCCAGCTCCCTGCTAATGCACCTGGGAAAGCAGCCCCTTCCACCATATGGGAGACCAGGATGGAATTCCAGGTTCCTCGCTTAGGTCTAAAATGATCCAGGCCATCTGGGGAGTGAACCAGCAGATGAAAGATCTCTTTCAGGGACGATGCTGTGGCACAGCAAATTAAAGCCATGACCTGCAGCGCTAGCATCCCATATGGGCACTGGTTCCAGTACTAGCTCTCCACTTCTGAACCTGCTCCCTGCTGATATGCCTGGCATCAGAAGATGCTCAAGTCCTTGGCCCCTGCACCCAAGTGGGAGGCCTGGAGGAAACTTCTGGCTCCTGGCTTCAGCCTGGCCCAGCCCAGTTATTGCAGCCATCTGGGGAGTGAACCAGCAGATGGAAGATCTCTCTCTCACTCTTCTCTGTCTCTCCTTCTCTCTTTCTATAACTCTGCCT
Organism: Oryctolagus cuniculus; assembly: GCF_051225735.1. NCBI lineage: Eukaryota > Metazoa > Chordata > Mammalia > Lagomorpha > Leporidae > Oryctolagus > Oryctolagus cuniculus. The sequence continues at coordinate 119,763,561 of NC_142873.1, read as the reverse complement.
TTCAAATAAATAAATAAACATTTTTTAAAAATTTGGAAAATTTTGTAGTCTGGTTAGGGAAATATCAAAGAAAAAGCTCGATGGAGAATGAAAAGTAAGGTGGAGAAACCACTTGTGAAAGAGATCAATAAAAGTAAAAAGGAACCAACCCTGTGCTGATGGACAAGACAGGGGCCAGCACTGTGGCGCAGTGGATTAAAGCCCCAGCCTGCAGCACCAGCATCCCAAATGGGTGCCAGTTCAAGTCCTGGCTGTTCTTCCAATCCAGCTCTCTGCTATGGCCTGGGAAAGCAGTAGAAGATGGCCCAAGTGCTTGGGCCCCTGCACCCACGTGGGAGACCTGGAAGAAGCACCCAGCTCCTGGCTTCAGATCAGCTCAGCTCTGGCCGTTGTGGTCATTTGGGGAGTGAACCAGAGGAATGGAAGACCTCTTTCTCTCTGTAACTCTGTCTTTCAAAGAAATAAAATAATTCTTTAAAAAAAAAAAAAAAAAAAAAAGAACAAGACAACAGGAGAAACACCCTAAGGGTTTCAGAAATCTCTGAGGCTGCCCCTCTCATCACAAGCCAAGGCCTGAGAGGGCAGAATTGCTTCCTGAAACCCCAGGGTCAGCTCTGGATTCTGGCTTGAGGACCAAGTATTCTGAGGCTCCTGCAGCCTTGACTCAAGTGACTGGATTGGCTCCTGCTAGCAACATACTGTTGCATCATCCAGGTGATGCTGGTTTTGCAAACATATAGAATGCAAGAGTTATGGGGACTTGGCAGCTTCCACAGAGAATTCAAAGGAAAGCCTGGGAGGCTCAGCAGAGTTGTACTGCAGAGTTGGAGCTACTGTAGGGAGCAACGCCTTGTGAAGCTATGAGAGTGCAGAGGAAACCTCAGAAAAGTATAGGTGCCAGAAACATGAGGCACACACTGAGGAAAGCTGCAAGCACTGTGCCAGGCAAGACTGGTAAAACTTCAAACATCAGAGAGCAGCCCCTTGGGGAAAGACCAACAGAGCCATGGAGGCACAGCGGCCTCTGCCTAGGTTTCAAAGGATGTTTCTGACCAACTCAGGGCTTAGACAAAGATTGGTCACAGGAGAGGAGTCACTGCAAAGAGCCTCCACTAGGGCAATGCCAAGTGGAAAAGTGGGGCTGGAGTGGTGCAGAGTCTCTCCCAGGACAATGCCCAGTGGAGCTGCAGAGATGAGAGTCCATGGGTTGTCACCAACAGAACCAAAGGGATGGGACTTCCCAAGCCACAGGGAGCCCAGCCTCCACCACAGTTGCCCAGGATGCCAGACATGGAGCTTTAGGGCCTAATGTTTGCCCTGCTCTGGTTTTGTTTTGCCCTAATTAATCCTTTCTGTTCCTTGTCTCCCCTGTTTGGAATGGAAATCTATATCCCATACCTGTCCCACCATCAAAGCCTGGAAGTAAGGAACTTGGTTTTTATTGTTCTGCGGTCACCATTAAGGGAGTTTGCCTTGAAGCTCACGTGAGAATGTGAACTTTGGACTTTTAATATTAGGCTGAGTTAAGATTTTAGGACTTTTCTATGTTATGTGCAGAAATAACATGACTTCTGGGGAGCCAAGGGTAGACTGTTATAGATTGAACAGGACTTGGCTCCCCAAATTCATGCAGCTGCTTAAACCCTGCTTGATGGATTAAGTGTGAAGACTTGATTTAATTATGGTAGGTGGGCCTGGCAGGAGGTCTCGGACACTGGGGCTTGCCCTTAGCAGATGTTCTCATGAAGGGGTCAGTTATATAGTCAAGCGTGCTCCCTGGGTCTCTGCTTCTGGGCTTGCTATATGATAGATGGTCCCTTCATACCCACTCCACCACCATCAGCCTATACTAGATGCCAGAGCAATGGCGCCAGGTGCTTATCCTGGTCTCCCATGGAGGTGCAGGGGCCCAAGCACTTGGGCTGTCCTCCACTGCCCTCCCGGGCCACAGCAGAGAGCTGGCCTGGAAGAAGAGCGACTGGGACTAGAACCCGATGCCTATATGGGATGCCAGAGCCGCAGGTGGAGGATTAACCAAGTGAGCCATGACACCGGCCCCCAGATTTATTTATTTGAAAGTCAGAGTCACAGAGAGACAGAGATACCCCATCTTCTGGTTCATTCCTATGATGGCTACAATGGCCAGGGCTGGGTCAGACAGAAGCCAGGAGCTCCCATGTTGGGGGCAGGGGGCCAAACACCTGAGCCATTTTCTGCTGGCTTTCCCAGGTCATTAGCAGGAAGATGGTTCAGAAACAGAGCAGCTAAGACATGAACTGGCACCCATATGGGATGCTGGTGTTGCAGGTGGTGGCTTTACCCACAAAGCAGGCCTGTCACAAAAACTTTAAATGGTAGGTACTGGTGCCAGCATTGTGGCTCAGTGGGTTAAGCCACTGCCTGCTATGCTGGCATCCCATATATACACCAGTTTGAGTCCTGGCTATTCCACTTCTGAAGTAGCTCCCTGCCAATGCTCCTGGAAAAGCAGCAGAAGATGGCCCAAGTGCTCGGGCCCCTAGTAGCCACATGGGAAAGGTGGATAGAGTACCTGGCTCCTGGATTCAGCCTAGCCAATCCTGGCTGTTGCAGCCACTGAATCAGCAAATGGAAGATCTCTCTCTCTCTCTCTCTCTCTCTCTCTTTCCGTGTCTTTCCCTCTCTCTCTAACTCTGCATTTCAAATAAATAAATCTTGGGCCAGTGCCGCGGCTCACTAGGCTAATCCTCTGCCTTGCGGTGCCGGCACACCGGGTTCTAGTCCCGGTAGGGGCGCCGGATTCTGTCCTGGTTGCCCCTCTTCCAGGCCAGCTCTCTGCTGTGACCAGGGAGTGCAGTGGGGGATGGCCCAAGTCCTTGGGCCCTGCACCCCATGGGAGACCAGGATAAGCACCTGGCTCCTGTCTTCGGATCAGCGCGGTGCGCCGGCCATGGCGGCCATTGGAGGGTGAACCAACAGCAAAAGGAAGACCTTTCTCTCTGTCTCTCTCTCTCTCTCTCACTATCCACTCTGCCTGTCAAAAAAAAAAATAATAAAATAAAATAAATATTACAAATAAATAAATCTTTAAAAAATGGTAGGTATCATTTCCATTTTTCTGATAAGGATTCTGAAATTCAAAGAAATTCAGTAATATGTTAACAGTTATGTAGCCAATAAGTGAAGAAATAGTCTCATATCCAAACCTGCCTTTTTTTAGGCCCTACATGTGTCCTAAGAATCATTAAAATCATCCTTCACAGAATGTAGGCAGACTGGAAGTGCAGAGTCAGAGGGCAACGGCCTCCACCTCCATGCTCAGAGCAGTGCTGCTGAGATAAGCACATACCTCTTTCAATCCACTGCTCAAAATCAACTGGCTCCTTAGATGTGCTCTTTTCGATCCTCAAGGTCCGCACTGACAATATAAATAAACACAGTAAGTAAAGAGTAAATTGCCTACCAGATTCTATGTTGTGTGCCCCCACCCCCATCCCGCCACATCTTACTGCCACACACTGGTGGGACTACACAGTACTGGGACTAAGAACACCATGTTCTGGAAGTTATCCATCATGTGTTTCTATAAATCTCTGTGGCAAAGTGCTTTCTTGTATAACTATAATCTTACAAATGTTTGTAATTATACAATAGAGACAGTAGGGCTTTTTAAAACTTGGAACCACCACCCCCCTTTTTATTTACTAGTATCTGTACCACTACTGTGTGGTTTTAGTCATAAACCTTTACAGAGAACCCACTGTAAGTCAGGCACTTTTATTCACTCACTGTTGACTATACTCTTGCGAGAAAGGTATTAGTAACCGACTTTCCTGATGAGGAAACAGGCTTCGAGAAGCCAGGCACGGTGTTCAACAGGATGGAGCTAGTAGTTACAGAACTAGAATGCAAGCTTGTGGCCTGTCTGGCTCCAGAGCCTCGACTATGAACGACAGAGGAGACATCTCAGGAGCACAGCTATCCTCCTTCTGTACTGGCTTTTTTCCACTGTCCCTGACCTAGTCTCTGCTGTACCGGATCTACTGCTCTCCTTCTCCATTCTGTTCTGTGTCCTGAGTGGCTGATCTCTGTAGACTGCATTGCCTAGACTCTCGCATGTGTTGCTGGTTGGATTTGGCACCAAGTGGATGCCAGAGGACAGTGAAGCAGTGAAGTCAGGTGAGTTTATCTGCACTCCCTCCAGCTACAGCACCCTGTTTCTGACAGTACCATGTCCCGTCATAATGCCAGCTCCTGATGGGCAGCCCCTCTGGCATAGGCTCTGGTGCTCACTAGGCTCCCCTGTCACTATTTCCTTCCCTTGTCCCAGGAGTGTGAATGTCTTCCTGCTTTGGCCAGTTTCTGAGGGCCTCCTCATCCTTTGTTTGGTCCCTTAGCCCAGGCCATAATTCTCTAAGTCGTTCCATCAATAAAGCCTCTGCATTTGAACCATCTGGGATATGATTTGTCTTCAATAAACATAGAGAGGATTATAATGGTATTCACTGGGGGATTCTCTTCCTAAAGAAGATGCCACTATGTGGAGAAAACAAGCCATCACAGAAGATGGCGCTGGCGGCCACAAGCCATGTTTAAAGGAGCGACCAGGAAATGGGGGCAGGGAGCAGCCACAGAAGTACTCTGTCCAGCAACCAGCACCTATAGGCCAACTAAAGAAACGCCCTCTGAGGTGACTGGTTGGAACCCCTACATAAGCTGCTGCACTAACTGAAATAAATGAGCACTAGCTTGCTTCCACCCAACTCCCAGTGTCTGTGTCATGATTCCGCACTGGTCTTACCCCCAGCCACCACGGGAGAACCCAAACGAGACAATACCACTAGCAATAGAAGAACTATCACTGTGAATCATCAGGGCTATCACATCTTCAGCAAGAATCTGACAGAGAACCCCACGCCAAATGAGTCTAGAATAGAAAGATGTCACAGCACCTGGTGTCCTGGCAGGCTGATTTCCTACGTTCCCAACAGGGTCTTCTGCCAAAGACTCTCACAGAGTGAAGTGCATGGTTGTATGCCTTGGAAGGGGCTCAGTTCTGTAGTTCCAGTGAGGCTAGTGTGCCTGCGGCCATGCACCTATAAACCTCACCCTCCCACCCCAGCCATCTAATTGGCTTCCATGCTGAGAAGGAAAATCATGTTCTGCCAAAGTTCACACATATGCTCTCTGCCCACGGAGACATTTAAGGGTGAGGGAGAGTGACACGTGACTTGCTTACCTAAGTAACTCTGGATTACAAGCTTTTCGATCCTTACATGTTTGTGAAAAGATATAATGAACTCCTGAGGAAACATTCCTGTGGTAGTCCAAAACGTTTCTGGATTCCTATTGTTAATTTTAAAGGAAGAGGATTAGCCAAATAGAAGTGATAATCATAAAACTCTAATGAACAAGCACTTTTTAAAAAATAAACAGGGCTGGCATTGTAGCGCAGAGGATTAAATAACACCCGCATCCTGTATGGGTGCTGCTTCAAGTCTCCAGGGCTCCACTTCCAATCCAGCTCCTTGCTAGCACACCAGTTCAACTCCCAGCTGCTACACTTCCCATTTGGCTCCCCGCTAATGTGCCTGGGAAAGCAGTGGAAGATGGCCCAAGTGCTTGGGCCCCTGCACCCACGTGGGAGACCCGGAAGAAGCTCCTGGCTCCTGGCTTTGGCCTGGCCCAGCCCCAGCCATTGTGGCCATTTGGGGAAAGAATATGGATGGAAGATCTCTCTCTCTCTAACTCTGCCTTTCAAAAAAAATTTAATAAATCTTTTAAAAAAATCAAATAAATAAATCTTTAAAAATAAAAACAACTACTAATTTTTATTTTCTGACCCTTTCTAATGGCTAATTCTGCTTCTAATCCTCCCCAACTTTAATAATTCTTCCTTACAACTGTTCTCTTCTAAACCATAGGAACATAGGTGGGCATTTAGCCTAGTGAATAAGATATTCATGTCCCAATTCAGAGTAACTGGATTCAATTAGTGGCTCAGCTCCTGAATCTAGGTTCCTGCTAATACAGACTTTGATGGCTTGAGTAATTGGTTTCCGGCCATTCAAGTAGAAGACCTGGTTTGAGTTCCTGGCTCTCAGCTTTGGCCCCAGTACAACCCTTGTTACTGAAAGCATTTGGAGAATGAACGAGTGGATGGGACCATTGTATCTGTCTCTCTACCTCTCAAATAAATAATAAACAAATACAAAGCATAGGAACAGAACTACTAGCACTCCTGTCTGAACACCTGGTGGTCCCTTACTACCTGGTGGTCCTTACTACCTATTAATCTAGTCTCCTCAGTATTGTTTTAACTATATAAGCTTTTTTTCTTTCCTCTTGGAAGTAAATTGAACCTTATGTGCATAATTTATGAGTTTTGATGATAATAAATGTTTATTATGCTAATACCAATACCTAGGACAACTAATATCCCAATCACTATAGACACTACTTCCATGAATCCAGAAATTTTCCTTGTCTTCTCAGCAGTCTCTACTGCCCCTAGGTCACCACTGCTTTTATTTTTATCACCAAGGACTATGCTACAGTGTTTTTATTCATTCTTTTGTTGGCTATTTGGACTACTCCCAGGTTTTATTTTTTAAAGGATTTTGTCGCTCCCCCTCTTCGTGGAGGAACGACACAGGACCCTGCGCTGTTCTCCTGTCTGCTCGGCCCTCCCCGGGTTTGCTGCTGGTTCTTCCCGGGTTGGCTACTGTCCCTTCCACCTCCGTGGAAGGGCGGTTCCCCCTGCCACATTCCCCACTTCCGCAGGGGAGTGGCACACCGCCGGCCGGCTCTCTCGGGGGCTGCACAGGTGTTCCCCTTAGATGTTCCCCTTAGATGTTCCCCTTAGATGTTCCTGGTGCATGCCGTCTCTCTCCTCCCCCATAGTCCTCCTCCGCCAATCCCAACTCGGCTGCCCACACGCCGAGTACACTGCTCTCCTCCAATCAGGAGCAAGTCCTACAGTTTATTGGCTGAACTGGAGGCAGCTGTGTAGAAGCTGTTTTCTTCTCTCCCAGCGCCACATTGTGGGAGAGCAGATGCACAGAACAAGTCCTAATTCCAGTAACAGTATAGTCCGAGTTGCTCCCCACAGGATTTATTTATTTTTATTTGAAAGTCAGAACTGGCGAGAAAGAAAGAGAGACAGAGAGAGACAGAGATATCTTCCATTTGCTGGTTCACTCCCCAGATGGCCACAAAGGCCAGGGCTGCGTCAGGCCAAAGCCAGGAGCCAGGAAATGCTTCTGGGTCTCCCACATAGATGAAGGGGCCCAAGCACTTGGACCAGCTTCCACTGCTTTTCCAGGCCATTAGCAGGGAGCTGGATCAGAAGTGGAGCAGCGGGGTTGCAAACCAGCTTCTACATGGGATGCTGGCATCACAGGCAGCACCTTCACCTGCTGTCTCACAGTGTCAGCTCCTGTTTCCAGTTTTTGACCATTTTGAATAAAACTGCTAGAAACATACTTGCCCAGGTGTCTCTGTGGACATGACTGCATTTATCTTGGGGATAATTACTAGGAATGGAATTGTTGGCTCATAAAGTAGAGGTATATTTAACTTTTTTTTTTTTTTTTTGACAGGCAGAGTGGACAGCGAGAGACAGAGACAGAGAGAAAGGTCTTCCTCTTCCGTTGGTTCACCCCTCAATGGCCACTGCGGCCGGTGCGCTGCAGCCGGCGCATCGCGCCAATCCAAAACCAGGAGCCAGGTGCTTCTCCTGGTCTCCCATGCGGGTGCAGGGCCCAAGGACTTGGGCCATCCTCCACTGCACTCCCGAGCCACAGCAGAGAGCTGGACAGGAAGAGGAGTGACCGGAACAGAATCTGGCGCCCCAACTGGGACTAGAACACGGTGTGCCAGCGCCACAGGCGGAGGATTAGCCTATTGAGCTGCGGTGCCAGCCAAGGTATATTTAAGTTTGTAAGCTGAAAGGTCAGAGAGTTCCAGTTGCTCTATATCCTTGCTAAAGTTTGTTGTTGTCAGTCTCTCTCATTTTACCCAGTCTAGTAAATGTGAAATAATATCCTGCTTCATTTTAAATTGCATTTTCTAATAACTAATGATGCTAAGTACTTGTAATTGTCATTCATAGATTTCATTTGTGAAATGTTTTTTTTTTCACTCATTTTATTTTTTTAAGATTTATTTATTTGAAAGGCAGTGTTAGAGAGAGATCTTCTGTCCACTGGCTTACCCCTCAAATGGTCACAGTGGCTGGTGCTGGGCCAGGCCAAAGCTAGGATCCCAGAACTCTGTTAGGGTCTGCCACGTGCATGGCAGGGGCCCAAGTACCTAGGCCATCCTCCAGGAGCTTTCCCAGGAGTACTAGCAGGGAGCTGGATTGGAAGTGGGGCAACCAGGACTTGAACATGTGCTCATATGGCACACCAGCATCACAGGCAGTAGCTTACCCGGCTGTGATACCATGCTGGCCCCTTAAAATTAAACTGTCTGCAATTTTACTATACATGTGTAGGAATCCTGTTAGATATTATAAATATTTTCTCTCAGTCCATGGATTTAATTTTCTTTTTTTTTAAACCGGATTTTCTTTGATCTTTATTTATTTTTTATAGAAAGCTTTTATTTAATAAATATAAATTTCATAAGTACAACTTTTGGATTACAGATGTTTAAAAATTTCTTTGGAAGGCAGAGTGATAAAGAAAGAGCAGGAGACAGAAAGAGACATAAGTCTTCCACCTGCTGGTACACTCCCCAAAAGGCCTCATCAGCCAGGGCTGGGCCAGGAGGAAGCCAGGAGCCTGGAACTCCATTCAGATTTCCCACATGGATGACACGGGCCCAAGCACTTGGGTCATCTTCTACTTTCCCAGGTGCCTTAGGGAGTTGGATCAGAAGCAGAGCAGCTGGGATTTGCGCTGGTGTTCTCCCATGGGGCACTGGTATCACAGGTGGCAGCTTAATCTGTAGCACTACAACACTGGCCCCTATTTTTTCTTTCTTTCTTTCTTTCTTTCTTTCTTTCTTTCTTTCTTTCTTTCTTTCTTTCTTTCTTTCTTTCTTTCTTTTTTTTTTTTTTTTTTACAGGCGGAGTGGACAGTGAGAGAGAGAGACAGAGAGAAAGGTCTTCCTTTGCCATTGGTTCACCCTCCAATGGCCACCACGGCCGGCACGCTGCAGCCGGCGCACCGTGCTGATCCGATGGCAGGAGCCAGGTACTTATCCTGGTCTCCCATGGGGTGCAGGGCCCAAGGACTTGGGCCATCCTCCACTGCACTCCCTGGCCACAGCAGAGAGCTGGCCTGGAAGAGGGGCAACTGGGACAGAATCCGGCACCCCGACCGGGACTAGAACCCGGTGTGCTGGCGTCACAAGGCGGAGGATTAGCCTCATGAGCCGCGGCGCCGGCCTATTTTTTCTTTTAATCTCACCAATTTTATCTGTCTTCCTAAAGAAATCTTTGCCTATTCCAATGTCATAAAAGTACTTTCCTGGAGGCCGGTGTTGTGGTACAGCAGGTAAAAGGTGCTGCCTGCAATGCCGGCATTCCATATAGGTGACCGTTCATGTCCTGGATGCTCCACCAAAATAATAATATCAAATATTATGTAGAGACACACTTGAAGTTTAATATATTAACTGAATCATTATAATTAGATATAAGGAATCTGCCAAAGTAGTAGTTCTCTTTTTAAAAAGGATTTATAGCTAACAACTTTTTTAAAAAATTTATTTTATTTATTTGAAAGGCAGCATGACAGAAAGAGGGACAGAGAGAGAGCGAGAGAGCAAGAGAGTGAGAGAGCAAGAGTTAGAGAGAGAGAGAGATCTTCCACCTGCTGGTTCATTCCTTAAATGACTGAAATGGCTGAGGCTGGGCCAGGCTGAACCCAGGAGCCAGGAGCTTCTTCCAGGTCTCCCACATGGGTGCAGGGACCCAAGCACTTAGGCCCTCTTCCACTGCTTTCCGAGGTGCATTTGCAGGGAGCTAGATTGGAAGCAGAGTAGTAGGGACTTGAACTGGACTTGTATCAGGGCTCTGATATGGGATGCTGCATCAGAGGCAGCAGCTTAACCCACTGTGCCACAACTATGGCTCCTAACAATTGTTATACATTTATTATTTTATGATTTTTTCCTCCATTACTCTGATATGGGTAAGCAAAGGATCATTCTCAGAATGGAGCTCAGAGGCTAACACATGTACTTTTTGCCCAAGGTAACACATAAGGTTAGTTCCCTCACCAGCGGCCCTAGTATCCACTCTTCCACACCATGCAAAAAGAACCAAGTCTGTCTTGTACCTCTTTTTCCTGACTAAATTTTTCCTTTTTAAAAAAATGTTATTAATTTATTTTCACTTTATTTGCCCACAACCACCAGGACTTGGCTAGGCAGGAGCCAGCAGCTTAACCTGGGTCCCAGTCTCCCAGGTGGGTAGCAGGGGCCCAAACACTTGGGCCATCTTCCACTGCCTGTCCCAGGCCATTAGCAAGGAGCTGGATCAGAAGAGGAGCAGCTGGGACTCGAACTGGTGCCCATATGGGATGCTGGCAGATGCTTTAACTGCTATGCCATGATGCCAGCACCTCCAAGCACTTCGAGCCACAGTCTGCTGCCTTCCCAGATTTCCATTAGCAGGGATGTTGAAATTGGAAGTAGGTAGGAATATGAATTGAACATTTCAAAATGGGATGTGGGCATCCCAAGTGGTGTACCCAATGTCCACTCCAATTACCATTTTTTTTCCTAGTGTAGAATTCCTTTTCTCCTTTTCATCAGCATATTAAATACTGGATGGCAAAGTAGTATCAAGCGGAAACAGAAGAATGGTCATCTGCACACTTATTTCTCAGGAAATGGAGAAGCCGAAGTGGGGCCATAAAACCACCCAGGCTGTCCAAGAGTGACAGATTTATAGCACTGTTTTTTCCAAATAACCCTAAGGTTACTTCCTAACAGGACAAGTAAAACAACTTATGAATAGAAAGTAATCAACATCTACCAATTAAAATCTAACTATACTTGCTGGAACTGCATATGCAATGTCTTTGATGTTTTCTGTTCAGTTACCAGTGCAGTAACTAACTTTACTCTACACCATTTGGCTTTTTGTAGTTTTTATCTAATCTAAAAAATATTATATCCTTAATCGTTAATATGGACAGATAGAGCCTAAAATATTATCTGCTCCATTTGACAGCGAATCCTAGTGATCCATGAACAGATTCCCTTCAGAGAGTGGTCACCAGAATGGTGCAAGACAAATTGATCTTGCCTTGGGAAAAATGATCTATCTCCAGCTGTAGACAAGGAATGTTTCTGGAAAGATTTCTATTTCTAGCAAACAACTTAAAGGCAAATCCATACACTTCTGTGTATCTTCACAGCAGTTCCCACATTGATTTTTCTACTCCAAGTCACAGTGGGAGAAATAATTATATCTGAACTTCAGGATGTAAAATACCAAGAACTTAGAAGATAAATAGGCAAATATTGGGTATTAAATTTTTCATTCAAACTTTAAGTCTGAATAAATGATAATGAAGTACAAAGAACTCTGAAGTAGGATTTTGTTACAAGACATGAGTATTAGTTGATTTTGTCACTTTTTAAAAAAAGATTTATTTTATTTATTTGAAAGGCAGAGTTACCATCTGCTGGTTCACTCCCAAGATGGCTGCAATGGCCAGAGCTGTGCCGATCCAAAGCCAGGAGCCAGGAGCTTCTTCCAGGTCTCCCACATGGACGCAGGGGCCCAAGGACTTGGGCCATCTTCTACTGCTATCCCAGGCCATAGCAGAGAGCTGGATCAGAAGATGAACAGCCGGGACTAGAACCAGCACCCATATGGGATGCCAGAGCTTCAGGCCAGGGCGCTAACCCGCTGCGCCACAGCGTAGGCCCCTAAATCTAATTTTTAAAAGATTTATTTATGTATTTATTTAAAAAAAAAAAAAGATACTTTGGGATAGGCATTGTGGTGCACTGGGTTAAGCTGCCACTTGAGATGCTACATCTGAGTGCATGGGATCAAATACTGGCTGTTTCCAATCCAGCTTCCTGTCAATGCATACCCTGAGAGGCAGCAGATGATGACTCAAGTACTTGGGTCCACCCACATGGGAGACCCAGAAAGAGTAGCTGTCTCCTGACTTTGGCCTAGCCCAGCTTTGGCCATTGTGAGCATTTGGGGAGTGAATCAGCAGGTGGAAGATTCTCTCTTTTGCTCACTCGCTCTCTCGCTCTCTCTCTCTCTGTTGCTCTGCCTTTCCAATAAAGAAAAATAAATAAAATACTCTGGAGCCAAAGATGAACAGTATAGTCTCTGTCAGGAATTCACAGTTAAGAGAGGAGAAAAACATCAAAAATGTTTTAAATTACATAGTAAGAAATAAGATAAATAAGATAACAGAGTATACACCTCATGTTATTGGAGCCCAGAAGCAAGATAAACTAATCCTACCTGAGGCAAAAAGGGTAGATTTCAGAAAGGAGGTTACAACTAGCCTTAAAGGAAGAGGTCAAGTTGTTAGAAGTTTATCCAAACACAAAAATCATCAAATCTTTACATTGCAACTCTCTCCGCTTCCAACAATTAAAACTAATACTTAACCTCTTACCACAGGCCTCTCTTACCACGGATCTAAAATAGTTTAGGCAAGGGTGTTTGCCTCAGGGGTTGAGATACACTTTAGGACATTTGCATCCCGTATCAGAATGCTCGGATTCAACTCCATCTTCCTGCTGATGCACATCCTGAGAGGCAGCTGGAGATGCTAACATAGCTGGGTCCCTGCCATCCATGTGGGAACTTGGATGGAGCTCCTGACTCCTGGCTTTGGCCTAGTGCAGTCCTGGTTGTCACAGGCATCTGAGGAGTAAACCAATGGATGGATGATCTCTCTGTCTCTCTGCCTTTCAAATAATTTTAAAATAAAGTAAAAAATGGTGTAGGAAAGCTGAACTTGTAAGTCCTTCCAGATCCAAAATGATATAATTCTATTAGTCAAACTTTGGTTTGAGAGAATAAGAAATTAAGCCAGAACTACTAAAAAGGAGTTCTCTCATTAACTACTTTTCTTGGAATTGAAAGTCTGAGGATAATATTTTATCTCTACCTAGAATAAGGTCTAGCAGATCACAGAGTGGCAACTGGAATGTTATCAGGAAGCCGAGAAGCAAATAGTGCAGAAGGACAGCAGGAAGTGAAGCATTCAGTTCCCCGATGCTGCTCAGACCAACAGGGAGATGGGGAGAAGATAAGAAGTTAGGATGTTTATATCCCTATTTCCAAGAAAAAGCTGGAATAAAACCATAACCAGACACTACAATTTATACTTCCATATAACAAAGTTGTTATTGTTTGCAGCTTTATCTTGGTAAACTGCTTCTAAGAAAACCTATTTGTACATGTATGAAGAGGTCAGTTTAGAAACTGCAAAGAAAAGGATCAAAAACCTCAATGTCCACAACTAGTTCCAGGAAGGATCCTATCAGGTAACCCACTTCACCAACCATTTATTCAACTACAGTTAACGGAGCAAACTGCTGTAAAACGTATAGGCCCAGGACTCAAGAGGTTCATTGACCTAATCTAAGACTTTAGGAAAAACAGTAACTCTTACCCATCAATGACACTTTCAGGTGGGTGTTTTTCATCACTTGATGTGGCTAGAATCACTTCTGCCCCTTCAGAGCTCAAACAGAGATCAACTTTTCTCATCTTAATACTTTTAGCCTGCAAAAACAAACAAAACAAAACAAACCAGTAACAAAAATGTTGCTTCCTGGTTCTGAGCTTCATTGAAGGGAGGACAGCCTATTGCCTAGCACACAGTGCAACATGCAAGCTATTCAACAAGCAGGAGGAACCCTAACGTGTTTATTTACATAATAAACTGACTTCTACTAGGGACACTGTGTAGGGTGTGACTATTTTCCACTTCGCTCCACAAAGTCCCTGACTACTCTGACATCATTTTTCTACTTCTAAAATTAAAAATCTTCAACAATTACATGGAAACAGTTAACAAGCTAGGGTGACATGACTCAGTGGGCAAATTTCAAAAGTTGCTTATAGCTCTGTTTCTTAAGTTTAAAGAAATCTGAAGAATAAAAACATACTTTGGGAGCCGGTGCTGTGGTACAGTGGGTTAAGCCATGTCCTGGAGCACTGACATCCCATATGGGTAGTGGCTCAAGTCCCCGCTGCTCCAATTCCGATCCAGCTCCCTGGTAATGTGCCTGGGAAGGCAGTGGAAGATGGCCCAAATCCTTGGTCCCCTGCACCCATGTAGCAGACCCAGATGAAGTTCCTGGCTCCTGGCTTTGGCCTAGCACAGGCCTGGCTGTTTAAGGCCATCTGGGGAGTGAACCAGTAGATCAAAACCTCTCTTTCTCTCTCTCTGCCTCTCCCTCTCTGTAACTCTTTCAAATAAATAAATATTTAAAAAGACATTATCATCATTATGTTTGAGCAGAAATGTGAGATAAGAGAAAAATAACATTTACTTATTTTAAAATTCTCATCAAGCACTTTGAGTCATGGACTTGAAACATATTTAAGCAATCAAATTATATATTTTTTAATTTAAAGATTTTTGTTTTATTATTTTTTTATTTGATAGACATGAGTTAGACAGAGAGAGAGGTATTCCATCCATTGGTTCACTCCCCAAATGGCCACAATGGCCGGAGTTGAGCCAATCTGAAGCCAGGAGCCAGAAACTTCTTCCGAGTCTCCCACCTAGGTACAGGGGCCCAAGGACTTGGGCCATCCTCTACCAGGATGCTGGTGTTGCAGGCCAGGGTTTTAACCTGCTGTGCCACAGCGCTGGCCCCTATATATTTTAATTTTAAAAAAATATTTATTTGAGAAGCAGATACAGAGACAGAGCAAGAGATCTCCCATCTCCTGGTTCAATCCCCAAATGCTCACAATAACAGCTAAAAATGCAATAAAGGTTTTCCACATGAGTGGCAGGCTTGAGCCATCACCACTGTCTTTTATGGTCTATGTTAGCAGGAATTGGGAGTCAGGAGCTGGAGGTGGGTATCAAACCCAGGGATTCTGATATGGGACTTGGGCATCTGAAGTGTTAGGCCAAATGCTTACCCTTGTAAGGTTATATTTTAGTAACTAAAAAGGATCTTGGAGGCTGCAGGAAAGTTGGAGAGAAGATTCTATCAGACCTCGTCAACCTCCTACTTGATCTGGTGGTGACAGGGCACAAATCAATACACAGCTACACAGTGACCAGGAGAGCTTTATCCTGTTAAGTGTGAAATGACAAAGAGAACTCAGAAAAGGGGGCAAGGTTTCACGTGGTACCCAATACCTTTATACTGAGGCTCTATTTCAAATAAACAACCAAACAGAAAGCACAGAAAATATCATACATATTCAACAAGCACCCACTGCACAGATTTATTAAGTGTTGACATTTCCTCACATTTACTTTAAGCTTTTTAGAAATAAGTAGCAGCCCCTCACTGGACTCACCCCCTTCTTTGCCCAAAGTAATAGCTATTCCGAAGTTGATGATATCTTCCTGAGTATATTTTTATATTTTTACCATGTATGCATCCATGAATAACATGTACTTTTTTTTAAAAGATTTATTTATTTATTTGAAAGGCAGAATCACAGAGAGGCAAAGGCAGAGAGAGAGAAAGAGAGGTCTTCCATCCGCTGGTTCACTCCTCAGATGGCTGCAGAAGCCGGAGTTGTGCTGATCTGAAGCCAGGAGCCGGGAGCTTCTTCTGGGTCTCCCACATGGGTGCAGGTGCCCAAGGACTTGGGCTATCTTCTACTGCCTTCCCAGGCTATAACAGAGAGCTGGATTGGAAGTGGAGCAGCTGGGACTCGAACTGGCATCCATATGCGATGCCAGCACTGCAGGTGGCAGCTTTACCCGCTATCCCACAGCACCAGCCCCAAATGTACTGTTCTTTTAAAATTTAGTTACTCCAGTGTATAAGTCCTTTTGGTATTGCTTTTCTCACCTGATATTATGTTTTCTATATTTTATCATTTTTTTTTTAAAAAGGTTTCTTTTATTTATTTGAAAGGCAGAGCGACAGAGCAAAAGGGAGAGAGTGAGCGAGCTCTTTCATCCCATGGTTTACTTCCCAAATGGCTGCAATGGCTGGGCCTAGGCAGGCCAAAGTCAGTAGCCTGGGACTCCATCTGGGTGGCACGGGTCCATGTTCTCAGGCTTTCACTGCTTTCTCAGGCACATCAGCAGGGAGGTGGATAGAAAGTGGAGCAGCTCGTGGCCGGCACTGTGGCTTGAAGAGCAGGCATCCCATATGGGCGAGCCCTGGCTTTTCGAGTCCCGGCTGCTCCACTTCCGATCCAGCTCTCCGCTATCACCTAGGATAGCAGCAGAAGATGGCCCAAGTCCTTGGGCCCCTGCACCACATGGGAGACCTGGAAGAAGTTCCTGGCTCCTGTTTTTTTTTTGTTTGTTTGTTTGTTTGTTTTGTTTTGTTTTGTTTTGTTTTTGATAGGCAGAGCGGACAGTGAGAGAGAGACAGAGAGAAAGGGCTTCCTTTGCTGTTGGTTCACCCTCCAATGGCTGCCATGGCCAGCGCGCTGCGACCGGCACACCGCGCTGATCCGATGGCAGGAGCCAGGTACTTATCCTGGTCTCCCATGGGGTGCAGGGCCCAAGGACTTGGGCCATCCTCCACTGCACTCCCTGGCCACAGCAGAGAGCTGGCCTGGAAGAGGGGCAACCGGGACAGAATCCGGCGCCCCGACCGGGACTAGAACCCAGTGTGACGGCGCCGCAAGGCAGAGGATTAGCCTAGTGAGCCGCGGCAACGGCCATGGCTCCTGGTTTTAGATAGGCACAGTTCTGGCCATTGCAGCCAATTGGGGAGTGAACCATGGGATGGAAGACCTCTCTCTCTCTCTCTCTGCCTCTACTTCTCTCTCTGATTTTCAAATAAATAAATAAAAAGTGGAGCAGCTGGTACTCAAACCAGTGCTCTGACATCGATTGCTGGCTTCATTAATGGCTCAAACGACCATGCCACAGGCTGGTCTAGTACTCGATCAGGTTGATGCATGTAAATCTATTTATTTGTGTTAACTGCTCTAAAGTATCCTTCCATTTACCTAATAAACATTTAGATATAGTTTTTTGCTTTCCAGTTTTTTGCCATTATAAACAAACTTGCAATACATGTTATTGTTTTTTTAAAGACTTATTTATTTGAAAATCCATTACTGGGAGAGAGGGAGAGAGATCTTCTATTCACTACCCAGATGGTTACAATAGTCAGGGCTGGGCCAGGCCAAAGTCAGGAGCCAGGAGATTCTTTCAGGTTTCCCACATGGATAGCAGGGACCCAGACATTTGGGTCATCTTCACTGCTTTTCCTAGGCCATTAGCAGGGAGCTGGACTGGAAGTGGAGCAGCTGGGACACAAACTGATGCCTACATGGATGCCAGTGCCAGATGTGGCAGCTTTCCCTGCTACACCATACTGTCGGTCCCATAATTAAATCTTAAAAAATAAAAACCATAAAACCAAAGAGGTATAAGAAGGCTACTATGGTCTGGGTAGGTTTGTCTCCCAAAGATTCATGTGCTATAAGCTTGGTCCCCAATGTAATGGTACTGAAAGGTCATGGAACCCTTAAGAGGTGAGGCTGAATGAGGTGTTTAGATCATGACTACCCTCATGAGGGCATTAAAGGTCATCTCACAGAGCAGCTTAGGTGTCACAGGAGAGTGCGTTCCAGAGAGAACAGGTTAAGAGTGATCCTGGCCCCTATCCAATCGCTTGCTTCTTTTCTCATCATGTGATCTTCCTCAAATAAGCTATCTGCCAATAGGCCCTCACCAAAGATGCTGGCATCACGCTCTTCCAGAGCCTGAACTATTTTGTGACAGCAACACAAAATGACTAAGACAAAAGCCAACGGGGAGGATGGGGGGGTGGGGAGGGGAATATCATAAAAATACTCAATCTACAAGGTGCAGGGGCAGGCTTTTGGTACAACAGTTAAGTTGCTGCTTGAGGTGCTGGCATCCCACACAAAATGCCTGGTTTAAGTTCCAGCTACTCTGCTTCTAATCCAGTTTCCTGCTAATGCATACCATTAGTAGGTGACGGCTCAAGTCTCTGCCACCACTATGGAAGACCTGGATGGAGTTTCAGACTCCTGGCTTCCTGTTGGCCCAGCTCTGGCTATTGAGAGTATTTGGGGAGTGAATCAGTAGATGGAAGATCTGTGTCAAATAAAACTAATTTAATTTTTAAAAAAGATTTTATTTATTTATTTGAGAGGTAGAGTTACAGACAGTGAGAGGGAGAGAGAGAGAAAGGTCTTCCTTCCATTTGTTCACTCCCCAAATGGCTGCAACAGCTGGAGCTGCGCCAATACGAAGCCAGGAGCCAGGTGCTTCTTCCCAGTCTCCCATGTGGGTGCAGGGGCCCAAGGACTATGGCCATCTTCTACTGCTTTCCCAGGCCATAGCAGAGAGCTGGATGGGAAGAGGAGCAGCCGGGACTAGAACCGGCACCCATTTGGGATGCCAGCACTGCAGGCAGAGGATTAACCTACTGTACCACGGTGCCGGCCCAAAACTAATTTAAAATAAAAAAAAATCAATCATACAAAGATTTGCCCACATCATGGGTGAGCAAACTATGGGCCAGATCTGGCCTGCCACCTGTTTTTGGTATGGCTCATAAGCTAAAAATGCTTTTTACTGTTTAACTTTTAAAAGGGCCAGTGTTGTGGTGCAGCAGGTTAAGCCACCGCATGCAAGGCTTGGCATCCCATATCAGAGTGCTGCCTGGAATCCCAGCAGCTCTGCTTCCAACCCAGCTCCCTGCTAACGTGCCTGGGAAAGCTTGGGCCCCTTCTACCCACAAAGGAAACTTGGATGGAGTTCTGGGCTCCTGACTTCTACCTGACAATTGCAGTCATTTCAACCGTAAACCAGAAGATGGAAGAACTGTGTCACTCTTTCAAAGAAAAATTAATCTTTTTTTAAACCCTATGCATAGCCTTTTTAAAAAATTACTTTTGAAAATTACAATCTCTTGTGGTACTTGGAAATTATATGAAATTCATATTTTAATGTATACTATTGTTTGATCTCAACATGGCCATGCTAAATCATTTATATTCTCTGTGATTGCTTTTGTGCCACAGTGAAAGGGTTGTGTGACTGTGACAGACTATCAGCTTCATAAAACCTAAAATATTTATTATCTATATAAAAAGTTGTCTGTCCTTCATCTAGATCAAACTTATAGGTTGATCACAAAATCAATGTTCTATATCTGCCTCTAGAGGTAAAAGAGTATCTCTCTTAGATTTTAGAGTGAAGGCAGGATTTATAGTCCAATAATTTGTGAATACCAACCACGGCTTTCTGAACTAAGGGTCAGGCTCTACGCTAGCAATGCAAAGATGAGCACAACCTAAGTGACTAAGACTTTGTTCCTGCCTTGAGTTAAGAAGAGGACAGGGGCTGGTGCTGTGGCACAGTGGGTGAAAGCCGAGGCCTACAGCGCTGGCATTCCATATGGGCACTAGCTTGAGTCCCAGCTGCTCCACTTTCCATCCAGCTCCCCAGTAATGTGCCTGGGAAGACAGCAGAAGGATGGCCCAAATCCTTGGGCCCCACCACCTACATGGGAGACCCGGAGGATGGCTCAAGTCTTTGGGCCTCTGCATCCCCATGGGAGACTTGGAAGAAGCTCCTGGCTCCTGGGTTCGGGTAAGTTCAGCTCAGCTCCAGCTGTTGGGTTTGTTTGGGGCTGCTGGGGCCATTTGGGGCTGTTGGGCCCATTTGGGGAGTGAACCAGAGGATGGAAGACCTCTCTTGCTCTCTGTGTCTTTACCTTTCTCTGTAACTCTTTCAAATATAAAATAAACCTTTGGGGGAGGGGGGAGAAGAGGACAAGCATCAACTAACAATTCAATAGGCTATGCGCTAAGATCATGTTATCCAGTCAGAATGCTGTGATCTCTCTGGGCAGAATGTTTTAAGTAGGACATTGTTTTGTTTCACATTGTTCAGGGCAGAATGTTCATGATAATCTGTAAACAATGTTACATGAAGAAAGCCAAAAGATAGGATTGAATGATTTCAAGGAGATAAAACAGTGAGTGAAATGTGACTACAATTTTAAATATCAGTAATTCTTACAGACAGAAAACCATTCAAAGTTTTACTGTTCCAAAAGGGCAAACTGGACTCAACAAATACGATTTTAAGAGAAAGCCCCCCTATGGCCGGCGCCGTGGCTCAATAGGCTAATCCTCCACCTTGCGGCGCCGGCACACCGGGTTCTAGTCCCGGTCGGGGCGCCGGATTCTGTCCCGGTTGCCCCTCTTCCAGGCCAGCTCTCTGCTATGGCCAGGGAGTGCAGTGGAGGATGGCCCAGGTGCTTGGGCCCTGCACCCCATGGGAGACCAGGAGAAGCACCTGGATCCTGGCTCCTGCCATCGGATCAGCGCGGTGCGCCGGCTGCAGCGGCGGCCATTGGAGGGTGAACCAACGGCAAGGGAAGACCTTTCTCTCTGTCTCTCTCACTGTCCACTCTGCCTGTCAAAAAAAAAAAAAAAAAAAAAAAAAAAAGAGAAAGCCCTTATAGATATAGAAACTTTTTAGCAAAGTAGAGACTTTAAATCTTTTCCATTCCTGAAAGTGTCTAAGAGTAAGCCAAAGAAAGGATTCCTGCATGGGCAGTTCTTCCTGGCAAAGTCAAATTCTAGGAAAGGTAGACAGGGACCAGATAATGAAGGGCTTTAAAAGCAAGTTTAAAAGCAATAGGCTCATCGCTTCTCGGCCTTTTGGCTAAGATCAAGTGTAAAAGCAATAAGCTCTATCCTGTCATCCAGGTCTGGGGTGATTCTGCTCCCCTGGAGAGGGTCCGGGCTGTCACAACTCTGGTGGGAGATTATGAAATACACCGTCATGCACACGGCAGCTCTCCTTCAACCACCCTGGCCCTCAGTTCACGGAGCCTTTCTAGTTTTTTAAATCCTGGGCCCTCGTCCTTAACCGGGGTCACCGGTGTCACCTCCAGGTCACAGCCCCCTTTTTTATTTATTTATTTTTTTTGACAGGCAGAGTGGACAGTGAGAGAGAGAGAGACAGAGAGAAAGGTCTTCCTTTTGCCATTGGTTCACCCTACAATGGCCGCCGTGGCCGGCGTTCCGCGCTGATCCGAAGGCAGGAGCCAGGTACTCATCCTGGTCTCCCATGGGATGCAGGGCCCAAGGACTTGGGCCATCCTCCACTGCACTCCCTGACCACAGCAGAGAGCTGGCCTGGAAGAGGGGCAACTTGGACAGAATCCGGCGCCCCGACCGGGACTAGAACCCGGTGTGCCGGCTCCGCAAGGTGGAGGATTAGCCTAGTGAGCCGCAGCGCCGGCCACAGCCCCTTTTAAAGGGGCCTTTCTTTCCAGAAACGTGTCAGGGTCAAGCCCTGGGTGCCGGGGCTCTTAGAACCGCGCTCCGCAGAACCTCCCCCCCCCCCCCCGCCACCGGAACCTGCCTGTAAACCAGCCAACAGCCACCACCGTCTCCCTGGGACACACTCCCCCACACCAGACCCAAGCTCCTCGGTTTAAGGCCATCTGAGGCCCCCGAGGCCCCGCCCCGGTAACATAAAACACACTGGGTGCGCCCGTGCCGACATCCACTGCAATTCATGAGTATACGGGTTACGGTGCAGCTCACATCTTACATTTTGGTAAATTTATTAACTTCGACTTGCAGTCCGTTTTCCCTTTTGGGAGTCAAAACACTCTTCCAGGCCCCAAAATGACTCGCTGGCCGGCCCCGGCGAGCCCGGGGCCAAGGGGCGGGAAGAGGCCCGCCTCAGACCGCCCGCTCCAGGGCTCCTGAGGCGCGCCTCCGCCGCGCGGCTCCTCACAACCCGCGCACTCCCGCTCGCGCCTCTCCCCACCCGCACGCGCCTCCGCCTGACGCGCCCGGCAGACTCCCGCCTCCCCCAGTGCCGGCCTACCCCGCCCCACCGACCCGCTGGCCTGAGCCTCCCGTTAGCTCCGGGCGCGCAGACCTTCCAGGCTCCGGATCTCTCGAGCGCCCCGCCCCCGCGCCCCCCAGCCTCGCGCCTCCGCGGAGTCCCCGGCTCTTCGCCCCGCCCCAGCCCCGCCCCGCTCCCAGGCCCCGCCTCTCGGCGCAGCCCCGCCCTAGCGTCTTTCCCCAGGCCACTGCCAGAATGCGCGCTGCCAACCCTCCAACCACCCCCACCTCCAGCTGAGCTCGGTGTCCCTGAGGCCCGGAGGACCCAGGGGACCCGCCCTCGCGAGGGCACGCACGCGCAGTGCCCACCTAGGCCGGCTCGGAGCCCTCGGCTCTCAGGTCTTCGGCCTCGGGCACGGCCCCGCCCCCGGGCCCAGCCCCGCCCCTCATGCCGGGTCCCGCGCACGCGCGCCTCCCCGCCCGGCCCTCCCCCCGCGCTGCCGGTCCCGCGGTCCCACGGCGCCAGGTCGCCCCCAGCCCCCTCCCTCCTCCCGCCCTGTCTGTGTCCCACCCTCCTAGCTTTGTGCCCGGGGTGCCGAGCCGTTTCCCCGTCAGCCGCGCCGGGGGAGGAGGGAGTCGCCACCGAGGCGCTGCCGCTTGCTGCCCCGGGTAGGGGCACAGGTAGGTGGCGGCCGCGGGCCGGGCCGCTCCGGGAGCCCGGGGCTGCGAGTGCGGGCGGGGTGTGAGGGAGGAGGGGGTGGGGGAGGGGAAAACCGAGAGGACGGGATGTGGGGTGGGTCGGGGAGAGATGGGGGGGTGAGGGTAGAGGGCGTGGGACGTGGGTTTAAAGGAGGGGTCGGGGTGCCAGGGCCCGCTGTGGGGCGAGTGGAGCATCGGGGTTCGGGGCGGGGGTGGGAGCGGGCTTAGCCCGAGTGGATTCGAGGAGGGGCATGCCTGGGGATCGCGAGAGGGTCGGAGGATTGCTGTCCTGGGAAGGGCAGAGTCTGAGGGTTGCAAGGAGGAAGGGTACTAGGACTCGAGTGGGCAAGGGGTGGGGTCTAGGGGGCCGCGAAGAAAGAAGTTGGGTCTTGTAGGTTGTGAAGTCGCGTTTAGTGAGGCGTGAAGGGAGGGGGGTTGTGAGGTTTGAGGACCCAAGACTTGGAAAGGGACGGAGATTGGGGTCCTAGGAGTGGGTAGAGCCGAAGTGGGAAGAGGGGGGAGTGGGTGGGGAAGGAGAGCCGGGGTGAGGGGCGATGTGGGGGAAGGGCGCCGGATGGAGGTGGGATGGGGACGACCGGGAGCCGGCTTTCAGCTAGGGCACAGGGGGGTGTGAGGGTGGGGCGGAGGAGCTGAGGAGTTCTGCGTGAGAAGCTCCGGGGTTGTCGGGGGTATCTGGAAGGAAGAAAGGCTGGTGTGAGGAGAGAGGGAAGGCAGGTGGGAAGTGACTGGGAGGGGAGGGAACGAGTATCTGGGATAATGGCAGTGATCCCAGACCCTGAAGCTGGATCGTGGGTTGGTTTGGAGTACTACGCAACTAGTTTCTGTTGAGGTTTCTGTTAGAAATTTCTCAAGAATGCTACATTTTCAACTAAGCCAAGGATGTCTGCAGCCTTGGGATGAAGGCCATGGGTGGACAGATGTTTTCCTGGTGTGTGGATATGGCCAGTTTCTGGCCCGGCAGAGGGAAGAAAGGAGGCCTGGTTGTACTGTCCTGGCTCTCTTCCCTGCAGCTCTTAGATGTCCTCTGTTTGTGCCTCCTCCCTGCCCCCATCCCACCAGCTTGAACCATTGAGTCCTGGAGGGATCCAACAGGTGGGTGAGATTAATTTTTTACACATTTTTAAATCCTTAAGGCTGATGTCGTATTTTTATTCTTGAGAGACAACATCATGCAGTGGATAGAACTTGAGTTTTGCAGTAATCAGAGCCCAGAGATTGAATTCTGGCTCTGTGGCTTGACTTATGTCTCATCATCCTGTATATAGGATGTCTAGATAGAATTAAACTGAGCAATAAATATACCGCTCTTGTAATTTTGAGGTGAAATAAGTATGGTGTAGTTGAAACATCTGTGGAATAAAAAACTTGGGACTTAATGAGATAAGTAATTTTTTCTTTGGGCCTCTTTGTGTATTAAATGATAATAGTGACCTCATCGCCTTGTTGAGGACCACAGGAGGTCGTTTTATAGAGGGCCTTGCGTAGTGCTTGGCAGCTGGAGGGCACTTAATAAGTGGTAGCTATCACATCCAGCATCATGAACATCGGTCAGTAAGTACTAGAACTTGTTATTGTTAGGGCCTTCTTCACGGACTTTACCTACTGAATTAGGCGCTTTCTTTTAAAATCCCATAGCTGTAGACCCAGCTCACCACTCACCCGGTTATCTTTCCCTCCCTCAGTGCACCTGACTGGAAGAATCATGCTTTATGCTTGGTAAACCGGCTTCAGGGTCTTAAAAACTCATATTTAGTTATCAATTATTTTATCTTGCCTCTTCTTCAAAGAAGTAGAGAACTGAGTTTTTCGTGTAGTGAGGTTATAGTTACTTGATGAAATGATATGCTTGTGGTTACTTTGGCTCCTATGTGGTGACCAAATACTAGAACATATGCTGTTGTAACATTTTTCTATGATATGTACGAGTTACAGAACTGCCTCTAAGTGGTTTGGGAGGCAATCAGAATGCCTCTGTCACTCTGTTGACCTAATATATAATATAGCTACCCTAGATTGACACTGAACATTGTTACCTTGCAGATACTGATTTATTTTGATTTTCCATTTTGTATGGACTTTTACCATGCTATAGGATAGACCTTGTCTCCTGGCCTAGGGGCAGGAGCGGAGGGGTGAGGGCGGCTTTGTAATAGACCACCCTGTATAATAACCAGGGGCAAGCAAAGCCAAGTACAAAAGTTTTGTGTAGAATCTCATGTTTTTATGGTCTTTAAAGAGTCTAAACATTAATTTATCTCTTAGATCATCTTATGCTACTTCTTAAACACTCAGGAAACCCCCTTACTGATACAATTTAGGATGCACAAATTTAGGAGGAGAAATCAAAGATACCAGGATTCCCTGAATCACAGTTGGTTCCTCCAGTTCATAGCTGATTAAGAAAAAAGAAGCCTTGGACTTCTGGACAGATGATGTGGGTTTGCTTTTCATGAATTTTGAATTTTTATAATTTTGAAAGAAAAGTAGCATTTGATAAGAAATTGGAAGATAAAATATAGCTATAATTGTCTTTTTTTTTTTTTTTTTCTCGAGAAATGAAGTTGAAGCTGCCAGAATTTTGGGCAGCCTGGGTTAGGGTCTCCAGCTGCTTATGCCCCCTGCTGGATGGAATCAGACTTTTCTCATAGTAGTCACCCATCCATCTGTCCATTTTTCTCTGGAATTTGTGGAAAGCACTGTTGGGGATGAGAGATAGGAGAAATAAGCATTTCACAGTGTACTGATCTATTATGTATTAAATTTCATAGAATTTGTCCCTACTATTGAAGGCAGGTCATTGCTTTTTAGGGCCATGCCTGGTTGAGCTGGGCTCTAAATGTCCAGTCAGGGGGCTAGAGATCAAAGGAGATCTGTTTTATCTTCTTGTCAAGATTAAGGTCTGCTCGTGGTTGGAGGGGCCAAATGCCAAATACCCCTATTGGAGAGCTATAAGGGAGGTGTCTCCTTAGTAGCAGACACTGAATGCTGGCAAGAGAAGAGTGTGGGTCATAAGAGCTGGCACTGTGACAGGTTCCCTTCCCCTCCCCCCTTATTATATTCCTCCTCCTCCCTCCCCCACCCAGTACCAATATACTCCCATCATCTGCTCTGCTTCTACCACCTGCAGAAGTCTCGGGCAAGTGGGGGAGGGACCTGCAGCTGTTGCCTGGAAGGAAAGCTGGCTCCTAGCAACAGTGTCAGCAGGCCAGCAACTCAGAGCACTAAGTCCATCCATTTCAGGTCTCACCCTCCCTCTCTTACTCAGTCCAGCAAATATCTTTTGGGAGCTAACTCATATCTAGGAGTTATGTCTGGCCTGGGAAGAGAGAAGTAAGTGTCTTTCCTTCAGAGAGCTCACAGCTCTGGGTACACTGACAAGTGAACAGACAGTACTGGTGGTGAGTGCTGTATAGGAGACCCTGGGTAAAGACTAGTCAGGTGGTCTGGTTCTGTGGCTTGGAGGGTAAGGCCACTCACTGCCTGTGGTGCCAGCATTTTCCATCCTATATGGGTGCCAATTTGAGTCCAGCTGCTCCACTTAAAATACAGCTCCCTGCTAATGGCCCCCCAAGTGCTTGGGCCCATGCATTCACAAAGGAGACCCGGAGGAAGCTCCTGGCTCTGGACTGGCCCACCTCTCGCTGTTGCGGCCATGTGGAGAGTAAACCAGCAGATGGAAGATCTCTCTCTAACTCTGCCTTTCAAATACATAAATAAATCTTTAAAAAAAATTAAAAAAGACCAGTTAGGCATATCCTGGTACAGAATTTGGGAAAATTTTCCAGGAGAGAGAAGATGCATGAGTTGAGTGTTAGTGATAAATGAAACCTCGGATGGAAGCTGTTTCTGCATGTTGGTACTGTGTCCCCCACCTGCTCCTGGAACTGTGTCTTAAATGCTATTCCACCCCTACTCAGCTTGAAGAAGCCAGAGCTTTCGTCATCCCATGCCTCCTAACAGAAGTTAAGATCCATTCTTCTGGGGGAGGGAAGTGAGGAGTCAGCCGGGTTAATAGGCAAGGTGGTACCAGTAGACATTTAGGGTGCAAAATGTTTGCTTTCCCCAAAAGTTACTTTAGCCAGGTCAAAACTGCCTGCCCCATTCCTTAAGAATTCCCAGTTTTACCATGAGAATAGCAAGGGAATAGTGATTCCAACCTTCTGAGCTCACAGTTTATGGTGAAAACAAGTCACCTTCTGGGTGGCTTTTTGTTTTATGAACAATCAGGACAAATAAGATAACAAATCAGATCTGTTGATGGGTTTTGTCCCTGCCTTGTTACTAATGATTGTCAGTTTTTTTCTTCCCAAAAATTGTGCTTAAAAACTCCACTACCACAAGCCCCTTTGGGTTTTGCCTCTCTTGGAGGCCCCCTCCATGCCACTCTGGCAGGAGGTTCCTGACTCTAATAAATCTTTTTTTTTTTTTGACAGGTAGAGTTAGAGACAGAGACAGAGAGAAAGGTCTTCCTTCCATTGGTTCACCCCCCAAATGGCCGCTACCTGGCGCTGCGCCGATCTGAAGCCAGGAGCCAGGTGCTTCCTCCTGGTCTGCCATGATGCAGGTGCAGGGGTCCAAGCACTTGGGCCATCCTCCACTGCCCTCCCGGGCCACAGCAGAGAGCTGGACTGGAAGAGGAGCAACCGGGACTAGAACCCAGTGCCCATATGGGATGCCGGCGCCGCAGGCAGAGAATTAACCAAGTGAGCCATGGCGCCGGCCCTCTAATAAGTCTTGCTTTCAAATACTTTAAAAAAAAAAATAGGCATTAGCCAAATTAGGGAGGCAGAGGAAGATTTCCAGCCAAACGAAGCAGACTAGGCAAAGGCCAGTAGGTTTTCCCGGCTGGAGAGTATGGGGTACAAGAAGGTGAATGGGGAAAGGTGAGGCCCCAGGACTAGGCAGAGCCCTCTTTTCCATTATGCTTTTACACGCTTAATTATCCTCAGGAAAAACATGGATAGTAATAATTCCCACAAGTAAGCGTTGTTGAATCTCCAGAGACTCCGCATTTTTGATCACTGACTTAATTGCTGACACTTGTCTGGCCCTATGTTGATGCAGAAGAAGCTGAGTTGGTTCACTCCAAATGTCTGTCAGTTTTTTGGGGGCAACATCAGAGTCTTGTAGGAATATCAGGCCTGTGTTAAATTTTACTTGTCTCCTAAGGCTGGGTCTTGTGGTGCAGTATGTTAAGCTGTTGCTTGGGACTCCTGCATCCCATATAGGAGTCCCGGCTACTCCACTTCCAATCCAGCTTCCTGCTAATGTGCCTGGAAAGGCAGTGAATGATGGCCCAAGTAGCTGGGCCCCTGCACCCACATGGCAGACCCAGACGGAGTTCCTGGTTCTGGCTTTGACCTAGCCTGCCCCGACTATTGCAGACTACCAGATGAAGGATTCTCTCTCTCTCTCTCTCTGTCTCTCTGTCTCTCTCTGTCGGCACACTGCCTTTCAAATAAATAAATAAATCTTTAAAAAAAGAAAAATACTGTCATTTTATTTAACTTAGCAGTTTTTTGTATTTTGAAATCATGCAATTACTCAGGATAACAAGTATTCAATTAGTCTTTGAGCACATAATGTCACCCACATGATTGCTGCAATACCCACTGTTTTTGTTTTCTTTTTTAAAATTTTGCCTTATCTCAAAAGTACCCTAATAGAACCTTATTTCTTTTTTCTTTTTTTCTTTTTCTTTTTTTTTTTTTTTTTGACAGGCAGAGTGGACAGTGAGAGAGAGAGATAGAAAGGTCTTCCTTTGCTGTTGGTTCACCCTCCAATGGCCGCCGCGGCCAGCGTGCTGCGGCCGGCGCACCCCGCTGATCCGAAGGCAGGAGCCAGGTGCTTCTCCTGGTCTCCCATGGGGTGCAGGGTCCAAGCACTTGGGCCGTCCTCCACTGCACTCCCGGGCCACAGCAGAGAGCTGGCCTGGAAGAGGGGCAACCGGGACAGAATCCGGTGCCCCAATCGGGACTAGAACCGGGTCGCAAGGCGGAGGATTAGCCTAGTGAGCCACGGCACCGGCCCTAATAGAACCTTAAAAGACATATTTCCAAGGGGTAGAGTGGCTTTCATTAGCTCTTTTGATGGTGGTCTTTATTTGTAAATGCAAAAAATTCCATTACTTGTGGAGTATGGGAAGGTGAGGCTTAGCAAATTAATAAACTTTAGTTCCACAAATAATCTGTTTAGGGCCTATAACATGCCAGAGCACTGTGTTAGGGAGTCCGGATGAATTAAACATGATCTTTCGTCTCAAGGCGCTCAAAGCAGCAAAAGGTGGGCCCAGAAGCAAAGCAGTAGCAAAACAGTAAGCCAAGTGCAATAAAGAAGTGTGTAGAGAGTGCCAAGCTAGTGAGGGAATTGCTTATTTTTAGTCTTTATTTTTTTTCTGTACATAAACATATTTTAAAAAATAATTCTACAGTTTGAGTGCCTTTATAGCATATAGCATGTAGTATGGATGTGTCATGAACTGTTTCGTTACACCCCAACTGTTGGGCTCTTGGGTTGTGTCCAAGTGTGTATATAACTGGGCTGTGATGAATTTATTTGTAGATGAATCTGTGCCAATATCTGATAACTTCCTTGGGGGCATTCTAGAAATGAGATGTGAGCTGGGTTTTGAAAGATGAGTAGATCCCAGAAAAGGGTGCGAAGGGGCATTCCAGGTAGAGACAGTAGCAACAACCTCAAGTGCCAAAGTTCATAGGTGAGCCCGGCTTTCCCCACACCAGCCACAGGGCTTGCCTGGGAGGCTCATAAAGCCCTGAGCACAGCATGATGAAGTTACAGATGGCATTTTAATTGGACTTGCTTCCCTGTGTCTTGCTTTTACAGTCACACCCAAGGCCATGTCTTACTACCTCAATTCAGAAAACCACCTGGACCCAGGTCCCATCTATGTGCGAGAAAACGGTCAGCTGCACATGGTCAGTCTGGCTCTGGACAATGTCAGGAGCAGCCTGCAGAAGCCGAGGCCCTTCCGCCTGTTTTCCAAAGGCTTTTCTGTGGAGCTTTGCATGAACAGGGAAGATGACACTGCACAGAAAGAGAAGACTGATCATTTCATCTTCACGTACACCCGGGAGGGGAATCTCCGGTACTCGGCCAAATCCCTCTTCAACCTCGTCCTTGGCTTCATCTCTGACAACGTTGATCACGTTGATTCCCTCATCGGCTTTCCTGAGCAGATTGCCGAAAAACTGTTCTCTGCTGCTGAAGCCAGACAGAAATTCACAGAACCAGGTGCAGGGCTGAGGGCTTTGCAGAAATTTACTGAGGCCTATGGAAGTCTGGTGCTTTGCTCCCTGTGTTTGCGGAACAGGTGGGTGTTCTGGTCAGGATATCGGATCCTTTGGGTGTATTGATTCTGTTGGGTGCTGGGGCTCAGTGGGCCTGGGGGCTACCACATCAAAGAGCACCTCCCCTTAGAACAGTGGCAGGTCATTTGGAAAGAAAGCAGTGTCTGTCTCCCCCAACCCCAACCCCCAGAGAGCAGTGAGCTTTACTGCAGGAACATTTTCAAGGATCAGTTGATTGCCCCATCTCCTCCATTAGGCAGAAGATACTCATTTTTTTTTTTTTAAGATTTATTTATTTATTTAAAAGGCAAAGTTACAGAGGCAGAAAGATGGGGAGGTCTTCCATCTGCTGGTTCACTCCCCAAGTGGCCTCAGTGGATAGAGCTGTGCTGATCCAAAGCCAGGAGCCAGGAGCTTTCTCTGGGTCTCCCAAGCACTTGGGCCATCTTCCACTGCTTTCCCAGGCCATAGCAGAGAGCTGGATCAGAAGTGGAGCAGCTGGGACTTGAATCAGCACCCATATGGGATGCCAGCAGTGCATCCCATAGTAGATTTACCTGCTACGCCACAGTGCCAGCCCCAGAGGATACTCTTTTACCAACTTCTGTAATAGCAGGTAGAGAAGACAAGATGTGGTCTGTCACATGCCTCCACTGGAGACTGCTGAGTTGGCTGTGAAGATCTGCACCAAGAACCAGAGTTCTTGGTCCTGTTTCTGTTTGCAGACCACTAGGTATTGACTCTTAGATCAAAAGCAACCTTTAAAGAAGGAGAAAAACTTCATGTGTCCTAAAGTTTGGAAATTGTTAGGTAAGGTTCCAAGACCGAAGTTTTGTCTCCTAAGAAAGGTGATGTTTTCACTTGTGACTTGCTTTAGATATTAGATATCTATTTATTTATTTAAATTTTTTAGTCTGCCATCATGTAAAAACATTTCTAAAGCATCTACTAATTTTAAAAAATTTTTAAAGAAAATGAACAAGGCAAATTACAAACACAAGAGTATTAAGTAAAACATAAGTCTCCTTGTCATCTCTCCTGTGTCCTCCCCTCAGAGGCCAGCTGTATTAGTACTTTCTTTCATACTGTTCCAAGAATACTCTATACATATACATGATTACATAGCTAGCTCCTTTGTTTTATAAATGGCAGCACAGTGCATACATTCCATTTTTTTTTTTTTTAAGATTTATTTATTTATTTGACAGAGTTACAGAGAAAGGGAGAGACGGAGAGAAAGAGATCTTACACTTGCTGGTTCACTCCTCAGGTGACTGCAATGGCTGGGGCTAGGCTAGGCAGAAGATAGGAGCCAGGAACTTCATCCAGGCCTCCCATGTGGGTGGCAGGGGCCAAGTGCTTGGGCCATCTTCCACTGCTTTTCCCAGGCCATTAACAGGAAACTGGATCAGAAGTAGAGCAACTGAGACAAAAACCAGCACCCATACAGGATGCCAGCATCACAGGTGGCAACTTTACCTATTATGCTACAACACCAGCCCAGTACATACTCTTTTATGCACCTTGCTTTCACATAATTTCAAAATAAATTATCACCTATACTTGTAGATTTAAGAAACTTATTTATTTGATAGGCAAAAAGAGAAACACACCAAAGTTTTGTCTCCTAAGAAAGCTGATGTTTTCTCTTGTGACTTGCTTTTGATCTTATATATACAGGCACAGGGAGAGCTCCCATCCACTGGTCCTCAACAAGGCAGAGGCTAGATCAGGTGAAAACCTGGAGGCAGGAATTCAGTCCAGGTTTCCTGGCTTGGTGGCGGGGACCCACCACTTGTGTTAACACATGCTGCCTCCAGCTCTGCATTGGCAAGAGGCTGGAATTGGAATCCTGAGTTGGGAACATAATCCAGGTACTTCAGTGTGTGATGCAGGCATCTAACTAGTATCTTAACTACTGGAAAGAACACCTGCCCCAATACTTGTAGATTTTAAAAGTAACTTTATAGTGTAACAGTAGCAGAACTTTTTTGTGATTAGAAACTGTGAATGGCAGTTGACTATTAAGATGTATAGTCACTATGCCCATTAAAATGAAGCTAAACAAAATGTAGTCAGAGAAGAGAAATTGATAATCAGAAAATATAAGCTAAACTCATATGCTTAAGAAAAGAATCAGCTTGTAGGAGTAATGATTTTGCCCCAGGCCAAATACTGAATTTTTAGAAAGAATAGACATATGCAGAAAAGAACAGAACTCTGGAGCAGGCACCTCACAGAAGCTCTGGCTAGGTGCTGAGGTTGACACAGCTGCCAGTGGGAAGGAAAGTAATGAGAAATGAGAAAGTCAAGCAGTGTATTGATATAGTTCATAGATCTAATGTTTTTACATTTTACTCCTTGGTACTCAAAGTTATTCATGTATACCTTATTTTAAATTATTTTATAAAAGCAGTCCATACCATTTAGGCAGTACATAAGCTGTACTATTTAAAACAAACAAACAAACATCTAACATACTCATAGGAAGCAGATACTTACCCTGGTAGTTTGAGTCCCTGGGTTTGATGCTTGGTTCCAGCTCCTGTCTAGCCTCCTACTACTGTAAACCCAGGGAGGCAGTGATGTACAGATAATTGGGTTCCTGCATTCTGTGTTCTCAGCTCCTGGCTTCAGCCCTGGCTGGGGCCGTTTTGAACATTTGGGGAGTGAATCTCTAGATGGGAGTTCTGTGTCTGTGTCTCTATCTCTAAAGTAAATAAGTAAAATTTAAAAACAAAATCATAATTCCACCGTGATAATAATTTTCAGATACATATTTTTGTGCACTTGGGAATAGATTCTACAGTTGTATTCTCCCGCCCACCTGTTTTCATAGCTTAAATATTTCCCATACTGCTGAAATTGCTGATTATTCATTTGTGATGTCTGCATATTGTTTCAGTGGTCAGACTGTGATGAGCATAGCACTTTCATTCACGTTTGATGAACACATACAATAGTACAGTATTTCTGGAAAGCAGTTTGGCAGTATGTATCAAGAAGCTTAAAAACATATAAACTTTTGGCCAATTAATTCCACTTATTAGAAATCTCTAATCTGTTATGTAATAATCAGATAGGAGCAAATATTTTTACATAATTGTTCATTGCAGTATTGTTTGTCCTGGAGAGAAATTGAAAACTAAATGCCCAACAATAGGGAATTGGTTAAGCAGATTATGGTCCATTTATAGGATAAAATATATAACTATTAACATAATATGCTTTTTAAAGATTTATTTGAAAGGCAGAGTTAGAGATCCTCCAACCAACTGGTTCACTCCACTTTCAGCTGGGGTGAGCCATGCTGAAGCCAGGAGCCCAGAACTCCATCTGGGTCTCCCACATGGGTGCCAGGGACGCAAGCACGCCAGCTTCACTACTTTCCCAGGTGCATTAGCAGGGAGCTGATCGGAAGTAGAGCAGCTGCCACACTCAAACCCACGTGAGGGATGCTGGCTGGCATCAAAGGCAGTGGCTTAACCCACAACTCCAGCCTTAAAAACCCTTCCTTTGGCCGGCGCCACAGCTCACTAGGCTAATCCTCCACCTGCAGCGCCGGCACACCGGGTTCTAGTCCCGGTCGGGGCGCCGGGACGGTTGCCCCTCTTTCAGGCCAGCTCTCTGCTATGGCCTGGAAGTGCAGTGGAGGATGGCCCAAGTGCTTGGGCCCTGCACCCCATGGGAGACCAGGAGAAGCACCTGGCTCCTGGCCTCGGACCAGCACGATGCACCAGCCGCAGCGCGGCGGCCATTGGAGGGTGAACCAACGGCAAAGGAAGACATTTCTCTCTGTCTCTCTCTCACTGTCCACTCTGCCTGTCAAAAAACAAAAACAAAAAAACACCTTCTTTTAAATCCTTAAAGGAAGAGAGAAGGCAGATTGAGAGTTGTATTTGTTGAAACTGTAGCAATGAAGGTTTTACCAGAACAGAAGGATCCCGGTCAAAGGGAATGAGCTTGAGAAAATAATTGAAAATAAGGTAGTTATGGGGTTGGTGTTTGGTACAGCAGGTTAAGCTGCCAGCTCTCTGCCAATGTGCCTGGGAAAGCAGCAAACAATTTGCCCAAGTGCTTGGGCCCCTGTATCCACATTGGAGACCCCGATCGAGTTCCGGGTTCCTGGCTTTAGCCTGGACCAACCCTGGCCATTGCAGCCATCTGGGGAATGAACCAGTGGATGGAAGGTTCTCTCTCTAACTCTGACTTTTAAATAATAAATAAATCTTTATTTAAAAGAAAAAAGATAATTGGGTTGGTGCCGCCTTCCTTTTGGTTAGGTCACAAAGCTGCCTGCCAGAAGGAACAGCCAGGGGGGCTCTTTGCAACCCAAAGATGCTTTCTTCCCTTGTGTTAAAACTGTGATTTTAGAGATTTTATTTATTGAAAAGCAGATTGGCAGAGAAAGAGGTCTTCCACCTGCTGGTTCACAAATGGCTGCAACAGCTGGGGCTGGGCCAGGTCAAAGCCAGGAGCTAGGAATTGCATCTGGGTGACAGGGGCCCAAGCACTTGGGCCATCTTCCACCGCTTTCCCAGGCCTAATAGCAAGGAGCTGGATCAGCAGCAGAGCAACCCAAACTGGTGCTCTGCTCTGGGATTCCAGTGTCTCAGGCAGTGGCTTAACCAGTTATGTCACAACAATGGCTCTACCCTCTGTGATTTTTTTTTTTTTAGAGATTCATTTTATTCATTTGAAAGAGTTACAGAGAGAGAGAGGTCTTCCATCTACTGGTTCACACCCCAAATGGCCACAATGGCCGGAGCTGAGCCAAACTGAAGGCAAGAGGCAGGAGCCTCTTTTGGGTCTCCTATGTGGGTGCAGGGGCCCAAGGACCTGGGCCATCCTCTGCTGCTTTCCCAGGTGCATCAGCAGGGAGCTGGATTGGAAGTGGAGCACCTGGGACTCAGCTGGGAATCAAACTGGCACCCATATAGAATGACAGCACAGTGGGCGGAGGCTTTAACTCCTACACCACAGCGCTGGCTCCCTCTCCAGGATTTTTAATCCCATTGGTCACAGAGGGGCAAGTTATGTTTTCCATAAAAATCACTGTTACTGAAGTAATAATAATAGCTGCCATTTAGGGGCCATTGCTGTGGCACAGCTGGTTAAAGCCCTGGCCTACAGTACTGGTAAAAAAAATCAGCCACATTTTGTTGCTAGAGAAACTGAAGCTCAGGAAGATTAAGTAACTTAGAATTATATGAGTAATGAGGGCTTTTATGATCCTATGTCAGGTCTTTCTGGCACTAAAGCACTTGTACGTATGCTGTTTGTGTTGTGTCTTCCCCCATACTGTACTGAATCCTTCAAGGGGCAAATTGGAAGACCAGTTGCCAGCTGTAACCCAGAGCTTCGATTAGCATCTCCTGATGCTGTGGCCTACCATTTTGCTTCCTCAGCTTTGAGTTTTGTAATATTTGTTAATCACATTACACAGCCTTATGTCCTTCACAGAAAACCCTTGTTTCAGAATTACTAAAGATCTTTTGGTTAATTGATCAAAGGGTGTGTGTTTTCCCTTCTCTGATTGCCAGTAATCTCCTAAATCCCTATTAACAGTTCAGCTCTGTGATTGGAAGATGGAAAACAGTGGCTCTGTTTACAGTGCAGTTAAAATGCATCTGAGTAAATAAGGCTCATTTGTGGACCCAGCTGAGCTTGGTCTCCAGGCACTTAGGTTCCCCTGGTTGAAGGGGCTGTCAGTGCCTCCAACAATCTGTACTTAGCTGGCAGGCCTGTGATCAGTTTGAGTACAGCTTTGGTTGGAAGGAGGAAGAAAAATCTGACCTCCCTGCTGCCCTCTGGTTATTCTGTCCTGTTTTAGGCAGTAGTGTTTGTGCTTCAGAAAGGTGTGAACTCTCGGTGTAACCTTGCTGGTCCTAGCTCACCCTCTTGCTGTGTAGACTACCCATCCAAAAGGAGGGTGCATGAGCAAGGCGTGCTTTTGCCACAGTCAGCTCCCCTGTTCTCTTAGGCTCCTCTCCTCTGTTTCCTGTCACACCTAATCCCTTTCATTTTTCCTCACTGACCTCATCTGAAATAGATGAGCTGGGTGGAGCCCAGGCTCTGGAATGCCATTGGGATCTCCTTTTTCCTCCCAGGGCCTCCCTGATATTTCCTGATAACAATTTGGCACAAGGTGTGTCAGTGTAATTAAGTTGCCGCGGTCGGTCCTAATGACCATCTAGCTTGGAGTGAGTCCTCGTAGGAGTAGTGCTGCACATACTTTCGAAGTGAAGTTAGCAGGACAGCCGTGGCACAGTGGGGTAGACAAGGAATCAAACTTGTGTTGGAATAGGAAAGAAGAATTATCATCTATCAAATATCTCTTGGTATGTTTAGAGCTCAAGATTTCTTGGCCATGTTGTAGTTTTCAGATCACTAGATACTAAATATCAGATTAAAAGCAACTTTATAAAGAGAAGTTCATATTCTGAGTATCCTAAAGTTGGGAATTTCTCAGATAAGGTCTCAGCACCATTGCCAAGGTCTGTCCCTTTAGTAACAGCAAATGTTTTCTCTGGTGACTTGCCTTGGCTTGTAGCCTTTTACTTACTTATTCAACATTTCATACCACTGTTGTGAAGGAGACGTTCAAGGTATTCACTAATTAAAAATTCAACTTGTGACCAGATAGTAATC
Organism: Oryctolagus cuniculus; assembly: GCF_051225735.1. Taxonomy (NCBI): domain Eukaryota; kingdom Metazoa; phylum Chordata; class Mammalia; order Lagomorpha; family Leporidae; genus Oryctolagus; species Oryctolagus cuniculus. The sequence goes on along the minus strand of NC_142873.1, from coordinate 119,726,946 downwards.
AGTTAGGTCTGCTTCTTACACAGTACTGTGTCCCGATGGGATGATGGGGTGTTGACCGTGGCTCAAAGCCATGCATGGTAATGTTACAAAAAAAGAAAAAAAGTCTTGATTTTTCTCTACCATCCACAGATATCTGGTGATTTCAGAAAAGCTTGAGGAGATTAAGTCTTTCCGCGAGCTGACCTGCCTGGATCTTTCCTGTTGCAAGCTTGGAGATGACCACGAACTTCTAGAACACCTCACCAATGAGGCTCTGTCCAGGTACTGACCTGCCACCACTGGTAGATGGAATTTTTTTAAATGTGATCTGATGGGGTCACCATGAGAAATGCTAATTACTTTCCATTCCTGTAGTTATCTGCTAATTTTTTTTCTAAAGTATTTTCAGTCTCCATTTACTTGGTCCAAGAATATAAATTGAACAGTCCTTAGGAAAGTCAGTCTGATGATTCCTTTTTGTAAACCTTTGTGTTAACATGTAGCACCTGAAGCTACCTGGGCTGAAAATGGTTTTTGGCCTCTATTTGTCTATTCCTGGATTATTCTGGCAAGAGATGAGAGTTATACCATTTCTCACAATTATCAACTAACTATAAGCAGAGTATAAATTATAAGGAATATGAACTATTAATGGCAGCCAAATAAATCCTTTATGAGAACCATGATTTTAAAAAATGGCCAAGTTCATATCACTGATAAGTAGTTCAGCTGATCTCAGGTTAGTCTGGCGAACAGAGAGGAGGCTGCAAGGATTCCTTTGTGGTTTTAAACACACTCAGGAGAATAAGCGCATTATCAGTGGGGGTGGGGGTGGTGTGACCTGCTCCCTGGGGTCTGCTTCTGATAGCAGCAATTACAGGCTGCCCCATACAGAGGTGTTTTTGTGTGAGGTTAGTACCAAGGCCTCAATTTGTTGTGAGGAACAGGGGAGCGTATAAACACACCGATTTCAGGTTAGTGGATGGATTGGATTAAGAGGATAACTTTATAAACCCAGTCTGAAAATCTAGACTTGTAAAGCTGCTTAAAATGAGAAGATTGATAGCTTTGTAAAAGAAACTCTGAGAATTCCTTAGTAGACTGTCTTGAGATACTTAGAAAGCTTTTGATTTGCACAAGCTTTGTCAGAAACACAGTGTTTGTGGTAAGGTGTATGTATCCCACTGGCGGGCCCTGATTACCTGATCTGACCATATATCTTCAGTGCCCTTTGCCGTTCGAGATCAGTACTGCAGGACACAGTGATCCCTGGATGAACCCTCCCTGGGTAACTGAAGTGCTGCTGACAGTCTTTAACTCCGTTAAATGCATTAGGTGTGAAACAGAAGGGGATGGAGGACATTTTGTACTTTTAAATGAAAGTTTTCAAAGCATGTTCTCATGTAGACTTTCTCTTTAATTCCTTTGTGGACTTTTGTTTCCCTAGTGTCACTCAACTCCACCTGAAGGATAATTGTTTGTCTGATGCTGGGGTGAGGAAAATGACAGCCCCTGTTCGAGTCATGAAAAGAGGCCTTGAAAATCTAACGTTATTAGACTTATCTTGTAAGTTTTATTAGAAATGATGGATCATTGTTGGAAGAGTGGCCTTAGCAGTCATCAGGTTCTCCACTTTCACTTTAGAAGTGATAAAAGATGGCTTTTTTGGGTGCCACAGCAAGTTAGTGGCAGAGCAGTACTAGAGCTAGGGGCCTTTGACCCCTGGCCAAGCACCTTTTCTGGCAACTGCCACCTCTTCAGGGTGGGAAACGCCCTTTGGGAAACGCCCTTGCAGACTGCACGATGCTCCTCACCAAGTGCAGATGAGGTTGCTTTCATCATGTTCATAGCCTCCATAAAGGACGTTTGGCTCAGCTCTACTTTGAGTCTGATCCATGGTGTCCGTCAGCCTGGTCCTTTTTATCAGCATTTGCCTGATCCAAAGGTGGGTAAACCCACAATTATGATAAACCAGATATTGACTCCAGTCATAGAAACGTGACAGAGATCATTTCTGAGTGTGTTCCCTTGCATGAAGTATTTAACCTCTCTGTGCTTTTGTTTTGGTCTCTTTATAAACTGAACAATAGTTCAGTACTACTTAGTCCCAGTCAGGGCGCCGGATTCTGTCCCAGTTGCCCCTCTTCCAGGCCAGCTCTCTGCTGTGGCCAGGGAGTGCAGTGGAGGATGGCCCAAGTCCTTGGGCCCTGCACCCCATGGGAGACCAGGGTAAGTACCTGGCTCCTGGCTTCAGATCAGCGCAATGCACCGGTCGCAGCGGCCATTGGAGGGTGAACCAACGGCAAAGGAAGACCTTTCTCTCTGTTCTCTCTCTCTCACTGTCCACTCTGCCTGTCAAAAAAAATTTAAAAATTAAAAAAAAAAAAAAAAAGTGGGGGATTATATCAGAAGTGGAGCAGCTGGGTCCTGAACTGATGCCCATATGGTATGCCAGCATTGCAGGTGGTAGCCCAACCCACTGTGCCACAACACCAGCTCCTGTGTCAAAGTACTTTTGAAAATCTTTTTAAAATAAATATTGAAGCAGGTTTTGTGGCACCATGGTTCAAGCCACTGCTTGGGACACCCACATACCATATGGAGTGCCTGGGTTCAAGTCCCACCTCTACTTCAGACCCAGCTTCCTCCTTGGAGGCAGCAGGTGATAACTCAAGTAGTTGGGTCCCTGCTACCCATATGTGGGAGACCCAGATGGAGCTGCTGGCTCCTGGCTTCAGCCTGGCCCAGCTCTGGCTGTTGAGAGCATTTGGCAAGTGCAGTACCAAGTAGATGATCTTGCTCTGTCTCTGTCATTCTGCCTTTCAAATAAATAAACTTTAAAAATGTAAATAAATTCCATTACTTTGGAGGTAAAATGGCCAGGAATAATATATGATGGGGCATTTTAATAATTTTTTTTTTTATTGACAGGCAGAGTGGACAGTGAGAGAGAGAGAGACAGAGAGAAAGGTCTTCCTTTGCCGTTGGTTCACCCTCCAGTGGCCGCCGCGGCCGGCGCGCTGTGGCTGGCGCACCGTGCTGATCCGAAGGCAGGAGCCAGGTGCTTCTCCTGGTCTCCCATGGGGTGCAGGGCCCAAGCACTTGGGCCATCCTCCACTGCACTCCTGGGCCACAGCAGAGAGCTGGCCTGGAAGAGGGACAACCGGGACAGAATCCGGCACCCCGACTGGGACTAGAACCCAGTGTGCCAGTGCCACAAGGCAGAGGATTAGCCTAGTGAGCCGTGACGCCGGCCTAATACATTTTTATATACTATTTATGTGTGACTCAAAATTCCACCGTTTGGGGTAATTACCTGGATCATTTATTTTTCTAGGAAGTTAGAGCAACAAAGGGTCTTTGGGATCATCTAGTTGATCCTTCGTGTTACAGATGGGAGATAATAACTCTACATTTAATTTACTCTGAAAAGTTTGCCCATTCAATATTTCATAGTTTTCCTTGCATTTTTCTGAACTTATGGTTGGTATTTTAGCATTAGTTATATTGAAACTGAATGCTCCCTGTTGTTGCCATCCAGGTAACCCTGAGATCACAGATGCGGGAATCGGATACCTGTTTTCTTTCAGAAAACTAAACTGCTTAGATATCTCTGGGACTGGGCTCAAGGTAAGACTTTTTTGTTCCTGCTTTCATTTTTTTCGTGCTCTGCAATTTCATATTTTGCTTCTGATAACTGGTGTTTGGAAAGTGCTGATATGTGTCATGGTGTTTCATTGCTTACTGAAAGCAAGTAAGAATTGACAAATGTGTTTGCATTTCTCGTCTGTCTCCCTCACTAGGATGTAAAAGCCGTCAAGCACAAGCTGCAGACACACATAGGCCTTGTTCACTCCAAAGTGCCCTTGAAGGAATTCGACCACAGTAACTGCAAGACGGAGGGCTGGGCTGATCAGGTACTCTGCATTTGCCTCCCCTACAGTTAACAGCTTCTCATTGAGGCTCTGGCCTTTCATCCACCAAGCGGAACATGCATTAATCCTCTTGATGCTCCTTGGCTGAATTGTCATCTTAGCGTCACATCACAGACACTGAAGGGCTGCTACTGAGCCATCTACTTAAGGAGTTAGCATTGGATGTTATATCTCATATCTCGGGCCCTGATCTCTGCTGTGCCTCCTCCTTCCTCAACCTAGGAAAAATAACATCTTACAGATGTCTTGGAAAATAAGTGGATTCTTGCTGAGTATGCCAAGAAGCAGTCTGACCTAACTTCAGGACTGGTTCTCTGAGCAGTGTGTAATGTCCTGGAGAAAGAATAAACGCATGTCGTGTTCAAGGATTCATAGCCAACTCTTCCCTTTCTCTGGATAGATTTCTCCCAAAGAGTCTTAGTAAGGAATGTCGTTTTTATCCTTCTCTGATGAATGAGAGAACTCTACTTTGATTCTCTCACTGTCATCCTTATCTTCTTTTTTTTTTTATATTCCCTTATGTATTTGAAAAGCAGAGTAACAGAGACAGAGGTCTTCCATCTACTGATTACAAGGACTGAATATCTGAAAAGCCATGAATTGTCATTGTTTCTTTATTTTATTTTATTTTATTTTTTAAGATTTACTTATCTATTTGAAAGTCAGAGTTACACAGAGAGAGAGAGAGAGGTCTTCCATCCAATGGTTCACTCCCCAATTGACCGTAGTGGCCGGAGTTGTGCTGATCTGAAGCCAGGAGCCAGGAGCTTCTTCTGGGTCTCTCATGTGGGTGAGAGACTTGGGCCATCTTCCACTGCTTTCCCAGGCCACAGCAGAAATTTGGATCAGAAGTGGAGCAGCCGGGTCTTGAACTGGCGCCCACGTGGGATGCCGGTGCTTCAGGCAAGGGCGTTAACCCACTGTGCCACAGCGCCGCCCCCCCCCCCCCTTTTTTTTGTCTTTATCTGAAAGGCAGAGTTACAGAGAGAGAGACAGAGGTCTTCCATCTGCTGGTTCACTCCCCAAATGGCCGCAACGGCCAGGTCTGGGCCATTCCAAAGCCAGCAGTCAGGAGCGTCTTTGTGGTCTCCCATGTGATTGCAGGGGCCCAAGAACTTGGGCCATCTTCTGCTGCTTTCCCAGGCGCATTAGCAGGGAACCGCAGTGGAAGTAGAGCAGGGGCCTGGCACTGTGGTATGGTAGGTTAAGCCTCCACCTCTAGTGCCAGGATCCGATATGAGTGCCAGTTCGTGTCTCCGCTGTTCTTCTTCCGATCCAGCTGCACCCACGTGGGAGACCCTGAGGAAGCTGTTGGCTCCTGGCATTGTATTGGCTCAGTTCTGGCCAATGGAGCCATTTTTGGAGTGAACCAGCAGATAGAAGACCTCTCTCTTTGTCTCTCCCTCTCTTTCTCTGTAACTCGTCCTCTCACATAAATAAATAAATCTTTAAAAAAAAAAAAAATGGAAGAAGAAGAAGTAGAGCAGCTGGAAGTCAAACTGGCTCCCATATGGGATGCGGGCACTGCTGGCAGAGGCTTAACCTACACCACAGCACCAGCCCCTGTTTCTAAAACAACTTTCAGCTTCAAATTAACTTTTTTTTTTTTCAAGATTTATTTTATTTATTTGAAAGAGAAAAGGAGATCTTCTGTCCTCCAGTTCACTCCCCAAATGGACACAACTCTTAAGGGTGGTCCAGGCTGAGGCCAGGAGACTAGAACTTCATCTCAGTCTCCCAAATGGGTGGCAAGATTTTGGGCTATCTTCCCTTAACTTCCCAGGCACAGTAGCAAGGAGGTGGATCAGAAGTGGAACAGCCAGGACTTGTTCCAGTACTCCAGTATGGGATGCCCACCATGCCACAATGCCAGCCTCCCAAATTTTCAGTCTTTCACAGCTCATTAACAAAATTTGGAAAATTGGTCTATTTGGACTCCCCAACCAGAGATGTTAACAGAGTACATATGGTTCTGACAGAGCAACAGGGAGTGGTTTTCTGTAGGAAACAATTCTTGTAAACAACATGGAACTAGAAGTAATTGAAAATATTCAAGACAGGTTAAATGTACAACTTTGACTCCAAATTGCTGGTTAGTATGTGAGGTATTGTAGGGTTGAAAACCACCCCCCACCGGTGGAATGTTAAGCTGGCACCCAAGTTAGTCAAAGCTTCTCATAATTCAGTATGTGTTCTGACTGTTCCAAAAAATAAACAACCAGCAAATGATTTCACCTCTTTTCAAAAAAATCATTTATACTTCAAAAATGGATGAGGTGGGCTTCCCTCTAAAAATGGTTCTAAAGCTACTAAAAAAACTTATATTTACAAAAGAATTGCTAAAAATGTTCCCTGGCAGGACTGGTGCTGTGGCATAGCAGATAAAGCCACCACCTGCAGTGCCGGCATTCCATATGGGCGCCAGGTCGTGTCCTGGCTGCTCCACTTCTGACCCAGCTCTCTGCTATGGCCTGGGAAAGCAGTAGAAGATGGCCCAAGTCCTTGGGCCCCTGTACCCATGCGGGAGACCCAGAAGAAGTGCCTGGCTCCTGGCTTTGGTTCAGCGCAGCTCCGACCATTGCAGCCAGCTAGGGAATGAACCAGCACATGGAAGACCTCTCTCTCTGCCTCTCCTCTCTCTGTGTAACTCTGACTTTCAAATACAAAGTAAATCTTTAAAAACAAATGTTCCCTGGGATTGCAGAATGAGACTGGGCCCACTGATAAGACACATGTAGCGTTAATCAGCCTTGGCCTCTTTTTTCTTCTGGACTCTCCTTATTTTCAGTTTCTGTGTTTCCTTCAGGCGGATTGCTAGTCTCTTGGCTAGCCACCTCGGCCTGTTGCCCGCTGCTCCTCTTCCCTCTGCCTGCCCTGTTTTGTCTGCTGGCTTCTCCATCCCGACTGCCCTTTTCAGGCTTCGTTTCCACATCTGCAGGAGCAGGATTAGCTGACACCTTCACCCCCTCTTCAGCAGAGCCGACCTTCCTCTTGGGCAGCTCAGCAGTGGGGGGGGGGGGGGGGAGGGCATGCTGGGTGCCTGCGGGCTGTGGCACAGCGAGAGCCTTCATGAAGCTGGGCTGTGGAGCCACAGCTGCTGCTCCTGCTGCCCGAGCTCTCTCTGGCTTTTTTTTTTTTTTTTTTTTTTTTCTCTAAAGATGTATTTACTTGAAAGAGTTATACAGAGAAGGAGAGGCAGAGAGAGAGAGGTTGTCGACCCACTAGTTCACTCCCCAGTTGTCCGCAACTGGCTGGAGCTTTGCCAATGTGAAACCAGGAGCCAGGAGCTTCTTCCGGGTCTCCCACGCGGGTGCAGTGGCCCAAGGACTTGGGCCATCTTCCACTGCTTTCCCAGGCCATATCTCTTGCTGTCTTGATTGTCTTTTTCAACTTGGTGAAATAAATACAGGCTTAAGTAAATACAGGCTTAAGTAGGACAGCATGAGTAGGCCAGCTAGCTTGTGGCTGGTGCCTTTCTCAGACACTTTGAATTGATGACTCTTGGTGGAGGCCGGAAGACTCCTCAGCTGTTTTGTCCCAGACCACCATCCTCTGGTGGCATGTTTTTTGTGTACAGATGTAGGCTGTCCTTATTCTGACTTGTCCCTCATTCCCAGGATAACCACGTGTTGTTTCTGTATCCTGTATATTTATCTGAACCAGAGAGAGAAGCAGCTCCTCCCTGCCTGCTCGGTGTTCTTGCCCCCAGTGCTCCACTGCGCGTGCTCTCCCGAGGTGGCAAGGGACCGCCTGCCCCGCCTTCCTTGAGTCTGTGCACCTCTGTGCGAGCACACGTGCCTTGATTTTCCTCTTGCCTCTCCCTGGCTCTTCCCTGGCTTTCTTTTCCCCCAGTTGTGGTCTGTCCTTCCGGCCTCACTGCTCTCTTCTCCGCCAGCCATCATAGCCGTTCTCAGGGCTCTGCCGGCCCCTGTGAGGGTGACTGCCATCCCTCAGACACAGACCCTTTACTGTCGTGTTGTACTCTCTCCTGGCGCCTCAAGTTTGGCTTGTCCGGTGCAGCCATTTTCTTCCCCATTACCAAATGGCTCTTCATTGATGTTCTCAGAATATTTCTGTTAGTGAAAAAACAGTTTTCCTTTCTTGGCTGCCAAGTCAACACGTTTAGTTCCTGATCTCGGCCTTCTCTTAGATCCGCCCGTTTTCCATAACCAGGAAGGGGTACAGGAAGGAGAGCAGCTGCAGTTGCTGCGTGCTCTCTCTGCGGCCTGTGCTGTGCTGAGAGCCTCCTGCATGCTCTCTCATCTCAGCCTTCGAGCAGCCCGCGCAGTGTGGACTGTTGTTAATCCTCGTTCTGTGGATGGGAAGTGGAGACTCGGGGAGTGCTAGAGCCAACTCTGCAACTGTGTTCTGCTGTCTCTGTGTCCTGTAGTGTTTCTCGTGGTTTTCTTGCTGATCGGGTCTTTGTATACCATAATGAGAACTAGTGAATGTGAAGTTCTTTTTACTAATGGCACATTAGGATGATCATTAATGTTACTTATGTATATTTGCATTTAGCCAAATTTCTAAGACAATTTGTAGAAGCTTATAATAAAAATACAGTTGTAACAGTTTGTATAAAAATGGAACAGAATTGTGAAATGTTGAGGATATGGAGACGGGACGCTTTGCATGAGTTTGAGTTATAATTGTGTGTTTTAAAGCATGAGAGCGGTCTAAGAATGTGTGAAAAGTGTTATGACCAAAGTTTCAGTACGTACCCAGTTAGAGGATATGCGGTTTATTTTTAGTTTGGAATAAAGGTGAAGATAGGAAGTCAGCTTCGTCGATTTCCTGCGTCCCACAGATGCATCTGCCCGGCGTGCGTGTTCTGCCTCTGCTCCGGCCTGGGAACAGAAAGGCCGCACTGCACTGGGCCCCGTCACCAATCATGAAGTAACGTTTACCGCAGGGGTTTGTGTTACGGAAAGAGAGCAGTGGGGAACAAGGAAGCCTAGGGTTGAAATCTCGAGATTGTAATGAGATTCAAATCTTTCCAAATATACTGCAGATCGTGCGGCAGTGGGAGCGGAAGACGGTGAAATCTGTCAAGACACCAATGGCAGCGGAGCCTCGGAAAGCAGCGCAGTACTTCTGTGAGAAACCCCCCTACTTCGTAGTTTTTTGCCCTTAGGTCTTTATACCCCTAGCAGTCAGCCTGTCTTTAGTCAGTGGGGAAATTATAATAGCACTGACTTTGAGATCACCAAGACTTACATTCTCTCAAGATAGCTGCAGTGTAAATTCACCCTTAGTTTTAAGCACCAGCGCCAGGAAGATAGCTTTTTATAGTTACTTATATTCCATCTTGTTCCAAGAAAGTTTTTTATTTTGTTTTGTTTTGTTTTTTAGGATTTATTTATTTGAAAGGCACAGTCAGGCTGGCTCTGTGGCATAGTAGGCTAAACCTCCGCCTGCTGTGCCAGCATCCCAAGTGGGTAGCAGTTCGAGTCTCGGCTGCTCCGTTTCCGATCCAGCTCTCTGCTGTGGCAGTATGGCCAAGTGCTTGAGCCCCTGGCTCTTGGCTTCAGATCAGCCCAGCTCTGCAATGGCCATTTGGGGAATGAACCAGCAGACAGAAGATCCCTGTCTCTTTGTCTCTCACCCTGCATCTCTCTGTCTATAACTCTGCCTCTCTCAAATAAATAAATAAATCTTAAAAAAAAAAAAAAAAAAAAAAAAAGGCAAAGTGACACGGAGGGGAGAGAGATAGAGAGAGAGATCTTCTGTCCACTGATTCCTGCCCTGGATACCTGCAGTAGTGAGGGCTGGACCAGGCAGAAGCCAGGAGCCTAGGACTCCATCCAGTGTCAGGAACTCAAGCATTTGGGCCATCTTCCACTGCCTTCCCAGGTGCATCAGCAGAAAGCTGGATTGGAAGCAGAGTAGCCAGGACTCGAATCAGCACTTCCAGATGGAATTCAGGCTTCCCAAGCAGCAGCTTAACCCACTGCACCACAGTACCAGCTCTCCAAAACAGGTCAATGATGGCACAAAAGTAGATAGAGTATAGAAGATTGGAAAGGAATTAATGGCGGAAGCAACCCAAGAGTCCCTCAAAAGATGAATGGATAAAAAAGACGTAGTCTTGACATACAGTAGAGTTTTATCCAGTCTTAGAAAGTAACGAAGGGCTTGCGTTGTTGTTCAGCAGGTAAGCCACTCCTTAAAACACTGCCATTCCGTGTCAGGTGCTGGTTTGAATCCTGGCTACTCTGCTTTTGACCCAGCTCCCAGCTAATGCCCCTGGGAAGTCAGCAGAAGAGATGGCCCAGATGCTTGGGCACTGCCACCCATGTGGGAGGCTCAGATAGCGCTCCTTTGGCCTGGCCCAGACATGGCTGTTGTGGCTATTTGGGGTGTGAACCAGTAGATAAAAGATCTCTCTTTCTCACTGTCTGTGTCTTTCCATCTTTCAATAAATCTTTAAAAAAAAGGGGGGGGGGATTTTGACATGTGTTACAATATGAGTGAACCTTGAAGACATTATGGTCAGTGAAATAATCCAGTCACAGAAGGAAAAATACTACATGATTGTTCATGAGGTTACTAGGGTAGTCAGATTCATAGATAAGTTGGAATTGTGGTTGGGCTACATTGTAGTAGGACTGGGGCAGGGAGACTGGGGAGTCTCTGTTTACTACAGGTGTCTAGTTTGGCAAGGGAAAAGTTCTAGAAAAGAGGGTGATGATGGTGGCTCAGTGTTGGTGTACCCTTCAAGTTGGGAAAGGTGGCAAGTTTGATATCACGTATATTTTACCGGGACAAAATCAAAATGAAGGAAATGTAAAGATATTAAAATAAGAATCTAGGACTGATCAAATTACATGGAATAAGATTGTGCTGTTGGCTAGAGTTGTGGTGTAAATTTAGCTCTTAAAAGAGAGTCAAGTGTAGATTCTGAGTAGTAACAGCTAACAATTTTTGAGCCTTCAGTGCTTGCCAAGCGTTATGCTAAGCACTTTGTAGACATTTATCTTTATACCACCCTCACAAAAAAAGGATTTTAAATTAAAAAAAAAATCTTTATTTACTTGAAAGGCAGAGAGAGAGAGGAAGCCTGTCAGTTATCTTCTGTTCACTGGTTTACTCCCCACATGGCCACAATGGCTGGGGCTGGGTCAGACTCAAACCTCAAACCAGGAACTCCATCTGGGTCTCCCACCTGAGTGGCACAGCGCCAGCTGCTTATGTTGTTTTTATTTTCTCTGTGTGTGAGGAGGGAGGGAGAGGTAGGAAAGGAGCCTGCGCACACCCTTGCACTCTGATCTGCCCGTTTTCTCCCTGGAAGCTGGGAGCTCAGTCCAGATCACCACTGCCTCCCAGGATCTGCACTGACAGGAGCCAGAGCTGAGAGGTGAACCCAGGCACTGTGATACAGGGTGCAGGATTCTTAATGGGCATCTTAGCCCCTAGACCAGACACGCACCCCTGCAGTAGGTTTTATGTGCTAGAAAGATGGGAAACTGCATCTCAGGCAAGTCACTCACCCGAGATCTCCTATCTAGAAAGAGTCAGATCTGGGATTTGAACCCAAATCTGTCAGACTCCAAAATGAGTCCATTCCTTCAGCCCGTGCTCCTGTGTATACCACCCTACTCCACAGGGCACTCGAAACAAAAGAAAATTAATATAAACATCGTGTCTGTCATTTCCCGTGGGTATCTTTCTAGACTTGAGCAGGCGCTCGCACGCCAGGGTGTTGGGCTCATCACCTCCCTCCTGTGACTCTTGTAGATAGCAGCCGGTTTCTCACGGAGGCCTCGCTGAGGTGTCCCCTGGAAGACACCTACATGCACTCTTCTGGGAAACTCCAGTTCTACAGAGAGAAGACTGCAGACTCTCACGGGCCGCCGCTGAAACACGAGGCTGGCTCAACCCAGGAGGCGAACAAGAGCAAGAAGAGAGCTTTTGAGGAGTCCGAGAAGGAGCAGAGTAGCTCCTCACAGGCTTCCAAGCAGAAGTGCGTGTGCCTCACCGTGCAGGACTGGGACTTGCTAAACTCCTACTGATTGCAGCTGCAGGCAGACCTGTTTTCCCAAAACTCTAACTTAAGAGAAAGGGGATTGATGATGATTTACTTTTTGTTTGAATTTACCTATAGCATTAGCATAGCAAGCAGATATTTCTACTTTTGTGGTGGGGAGGGGAATGCTATGGAAGTATGTAATAATTTCTAATGTATATTTTCAATACATAGTAATTTTTTCAAATAAACGTTTTTGCTGTCCTTAAGTTTTTTGTTTTTGTTTTTAATGTATTTATGTATTTGAAAGGCAGAGCAGCAGAGGCAGGGATGATCTTCTGTCTGCTGGTTTCCTCAAATGACCACAACAGCAACGTCTGGGCCAGGGCAGAGCCAGGAGCCCAGAAGTCCATCCTGGTCTCCCATGTGGATGGCAGGGGCCCGAGTACTGGCGCCATCTTTTGCCGCCTTCCCAGGCACATTCGCAGGAAGCTGGATCACAAGCGGAGTGGCCAGGACTTGAACAGGCACTGCCATATGAAATGCCAGTGTTTCAAGCAGCCATTTAACCTGCTGTGCCACAGTGCCCGCCCCTTTCCTTGAGTTCTGCTTATGGATTATAGGTTGGAGCCACAGGAAGCAGCAGTTTAGGCCAGAAGGCCAAGTGAACTAACAGCAGCCTGGCATGGCCTGTTCCTGTTACAATTTGGCCCAACTGTAGTGGTTACGACGCCATTTAGGATGCCTACATCCCCTAGTAGAGTGCCTGGGTTTGCGGTTCAGCTCCATGGGCCATTTTGGCTTCCTGTTAATGGGTACCCTGGACAGCAGGATATAATGGCTTAAGTGTTTGAGTCCCTGCCCCTACAACGTGGGAGTTGGAATTCCAGACTCATGGCTCCAACCTGGCCCAGCCCTGGTTATTGTGGGCATTTGGTGAATGAACAAGGTCTCTCTCTCATTTTAAAATGAAAATAGGGGCCTGCTCCATGGCACAGTGGGTTAATCCTCCACCTGTAGTGCCAGCATCCCCTGTGGGCACTGGTTCTAGTCCCGGCTGCTCCACTTCTGATCCAGCTCTCTGCTATGTCCTGGGAAAGCAGTAGAAGATGGCCCAAGTGCTTGGGCCCCTGCACCCGCGTAGGAAACCAGGAAGAGACTAGCTTTGGATTGGCACAGTTCCAGCTGTTGTGGCCATCTAGGGAGTGAATCAATGAAAGGAAGACCTTTCTGTCTCTCCCTCTCACTATCTGTAACTCTACCTTTCAGATAAATTTAAAAAAAAAATGAAAATAAAAATTTAAAGAATATCGACCCATCTAATGTAATGTATATATGAATGGAGTAGAATATATATATGAATTTTATGTGATGTGTGCCCTTTCTCCAAAACCACCATGGAAGATAGGAGCCAGCCTCAATTTAGAGTTGAGAAAACTCACCCAGCCTGAAGTTAAGTGAGTTGTTCAAGGTCACAGAACTTATAAGTCAGAGTCAGGATTGATACTCTTCCATCCAACACCATGCCACCTTTTTTTTTTTTTTTTTTTTTTTTTTTTTTTTTAAAGATTTATTTATTTACTATTTGAAAGAGTTACAGAGAAGTAGTAGAGGCAGAGAGACAGAGGTCTTCCATCTGCTGGTTCACTCCCCAAATGGCCATAATGGCCATAGCTAGCCGATCCAAAGCTGGGAGCCAGGAGCTTCTTCTTGGTCTCCCATGTGGATGCAAGGGCCCAAGGACTTGGGCCATCTTCTACTGGCTTCCCAGGTCATAGCAGAAAGCTGGATCAGAAGTGGAGCAGCTGGGACTGGAAATGGCGCCCATGTGGGATGTCGGCAGTACAGGCAGTGATGGCTTTACCCACTACACCACAGTACCACCCACATTGCCTTCTTAAAAAATGTATATATATATATATATGTATATGTGTGTGTGTGTGTGTATATATATATATGTAGCAGAGGGAGAGAGCACTCCCATACTCTGGTTTACTCAAATGGCCACAATACCTTACCAGGCCAAGGCAGGAGCCTTGAACTCCATCCTGGGCTCCCACATTGGGTGGCAGGGGCCCAAGCACTTGAGCCATCTTCTGCCTTCTCAGGTGCACTAACAGGCATCTGGATCAGAAGCAAAGTAGCGGGGACCTAAACCAGCTCTCTGATGTGGCTTAACCTGCTGTGCCAAAATGCCAGTTCCCTGCATTACTTTCTTAAGTAATTATTCCCATTTATTAAAATCCTGACTGTTAAGTGAACCGCAGGAATCTTCGCATTAGTTAGACAAGAACCTGAGACCAGTGACTTGCCTGAGAAAGAGGCAGAGGCTCCTTTCTTTGTTGAGATGAACTTCTGCTGTAAAGGGCCGGGTTGTAAATGTGTGAGGCTTTGAAAGCAACTACTCAGCCCTGCATGTGAAGCACAAAAGCAGCCATAGACAATGCATAACGAGTGTTGCTGTACTCCAGGTTTCATTTACAAAAACAAGGGCTCACTGGAGTACCTTGTGTGCCATGGTTTGTCAACCTCTGCCTTGAATCAGTTATTTTTTTAAAGCTTTTTTTATGTATTTATTTGAAAGAGTTACACAGAGAGATGAGAGGCAGAGAGATGGAGAAAGGTCTTCTATCCAGTGGCTCACTCCCCAATTGGCTGCAACAGCCAGAGCTACACCAGTCCAGAGCCAGGAGCCTCTAACAGGTCTCCCTCTCTGCGGGTACAGGGGCCCAAGGACCTGGGCCATCTTCCACTGCTTTCCCAGGCCATGGCAGAGAGCTGGGTCGGAAATGAAGCGGCCAGGACTTACTTGACTGGCACCCATATGGGATGCAGGCGCCTCAGGCCAGGGCGTTAACCCGCTGCACCACAGCGCCAGCCCCCGCATCAGTTATTTTGTAAACATTAATGTACTCACAAATCACTTGGAGATCTTGTTAAAATGCAGATTTTGATTGAGTAGGGCCTAAGATTCAGCATTTCTAACTGGTGGCCAGCGGGCACCAGTGCTGCTCCTTTGTGGGCCACCATGAGTAGCAAAGTACTAGACTTTCACTGGCCAATAATACAGCCCTGGCTACATGGATCTTATTTTAAGATTTATTTATTTATTTAAAAGAGTTAGAGACACAGATCCATCCACTGGTTCACTCTCCAAATGGCTGCATCAGCCAGAGCTGGGCCAGGCCAAAGCCAGGAGCCTAGAATTCCATCTGCATCTCCCACATGGGTGGCAGGGGCCCAACTTGGGCCATTGTCAGCTGCTTCCCGAGGGACGTTAACAGGGAAGTGGATCAGAAGTAGAGCAGCCAGGACTCAAACTGGTGTTCCTCTGGTGGCATCTCAGGCAGTGACTTAACTCTGTGCCGCAATGCCAGCTCCTTCCCCTGGATGCGCTGAGTACCTGAAATCTGGCTAGGCCAAATTGAAATGTGTTATAAAATACCCACTGGAGGGGCTGGTGCTGTGGCCTAGTGGGTAAAGCTGCCTCTTGCAGTATTGGCATCTCATATGGACACTGGTTCGAGTCTTGGCTGCTCCACTTTCAATCCAGCTCTCTACTATGGCCTGGGAAAGCAGTGGAAGATGGCCCAAGTCCTTGGTTCCCTGCATCTGCATGGGAGACCTCGGAAGAGGCTCAAGGCTCCTGGCTTCAGATCAGCACAGCTGCAGCCATTGTGGCCATCTGGGGAGTGAACCAGCAGATGGAAGACCTCTCTCTCTCTCTCTCTCTCTCTATCTATCTGCCTTTGCCTCTCTGTAACTCTGCCTTTCAAATAAATAAATAAAACTTAAAAAAAAAAAAGACTACCTACTGGATACCTGAATCAGACTTAGGACCCAAAAGTGTAAGTGAAATACCATGGTGTTTAGTACTGATTACATGTTAAAATGGCAGTGAAAAGTAATTACACCTGTTTTTATTTTTCTAATGTGGCTAGAAAATTTAAAATCAGACAATTTGTGGTGTGGGTTGTGCTTCTGTTGGGCAGTGGTGCCCCAGACCACATCTGTCTTTAGAAGGTGAACTAAGGGGGCTGGCGCTGTGGCTCACTTGGTTTATCCTCCGTCTATGGTGCCAGCATTCCTTATGGGCGCCGGATTCTGTCCCGGCTGCTCCTCTTCCAGTCCAGCTCTCTGCTGTGGCCCAGGAAGGCAGTGGAGGATGGCCCAAGTGCTTGGGCCCTGCACCCGCGTGGGAGACCAGGAGGAGGCACCTGGCTCCTGGCTTCAGATTGGCGCAGTGCCGGCCATAGCGGCCTTTTGGGGAGTGAACCAACGGAAGGAAGACCTTTCTCTCTGTCTCTCTCTCACTGTCTATAACTCTACCCATCAAATTAAAAAAAAAAAAAAAAAAAAGGTGAACAGGTGAACTAAAAGCTGGGTTACTGCTAAATAAAAATAAAGGAGAAAATACCTCAAGAAATTGAGAAGATTGGTTCGACATTTGGAAATGCCATGGAGCTCAGCCTGGATTTTAGTAAATGTACCTCTTGGATCCAATTGGTGTTTTACTTGATATTCAGAGCTAGGCAAGGTGCTCCTTCCACCACGGGGGCCTGCTACCTGGGATCCTATCAAAAGCCCTGATTTCCATAATTTGTAAAATGAAAAAGGTAAGTATTGTGTAGATTTTTTTTTCCTTTGCAAAAGTAAAGTTGATTGTTTAAGAAATGTCATTTGGGGCCGGCGCCGCGGCTCAATAGGCTAATCCTCCACCTAGCAGCGCCGGCACACCGGGTTCTTGTCCCGGTCGGGGTGCCGGATTCTGTCCTGGTTGCCCCTCTTCCAGGCCAGCTCTCTGCTGTGACCAGGGAGTGCAGTGGAGGATGGCCCAAGTGCTTGGGCCCTGCACCCCATGGGAGACCAGGAGAAGCACCTGGCTCCTTGCTTCGGATCAGCAGGATGTGCCGGCCACAGCGCACCGGCTGCGGCGGCCATTGGAGGGTGAACCAACAGCAAAGGAAGACCTTTCTCTCTCTCTCTCTCTCACTGTCCACTCTGCCTGTCAAAAAAAAAAAAAAAAAAAAAAAGTCCTTTGGGTGGACACCCTGCCAAGTCGCCACAGCAAATAAAGAGGCAGCCTTACTTGTCAAACTTGCATACATTGTAGTCAGACTTGAGTCTGATCCCCGCCCCCACACCACCTCACCTTGGTGCCTGTAGTGCACTGTGGTGTCAGGGCGTCATCTGGAGTGGCTCCCGCTGTGACGCAGCAGGTAAAGGCACCACCTGTGATGCTGGCGGCCAACATGGGTGCCGGCTCGTGTCCTGGCTGCCCCTCTTCCAATCCAGTTCTGGGTTAATGGTCTGAGAAAACAGCCCTTACACCCATGTGGGAGCCTGGGAAGGAGCTTCAGCCTGGCCACTGCGGCCATCTGAGGAGTGAACCAGCAGATGGAAGACCTCGCCGTCTCTCCCTCTCTGCTCACGCTGCCTTTCAAATAAATTTAACAACAACAAAAGTGGCCTCTGGAGTTACTCCTCAAACACTGTGCCCGTTCTGATCACGTGGGAAGGCAGATCTTCTTCCACAGCGGCCTCAGAGTGACTTCGGATTGATACACGGTGTGCACTGAAAGCTCAGATTTCATTTTTCTTTAATCCTTTCCTCAAGGCTCACATTCTTCCTTGCTGGGGATTCAAACATTTGGTTCATTCCAGTCTCCACAATGGAGTCACTGAAGTCTGCCTTTGTTTTAGGGATGTTGTGTGTTAGTGATTGAGATAAGAATTTATGACCTGTGTAAGACAGATGGGGTGATTTCTAAGTGTGTTTAACTTACATGCGAGGATAAAGCTATTTTTTTTAAAAGATTTTATTTATTGGAGCCGGTGCTGTGGTGCAGCAGGTTAAAATCCTGACCTGCAGTGCCGGCATCCCATATGAGTACCGGATTGAGTCCCGGCTGCTCCACTTCCGTGCAGCTCCCTGCTAATGCACCTGGGAAAGCAGCGGAAGATGGCCCAAGTGCTTGGCCCCTGCTCCCACGTGCAAGTCCTGGAGGAAGCTCCTGGCTTTGGATCAGCCCAGCTCTGGCCATTGTGGCCATCTGGGGAGTGAACCAGCAGATGGAAGACTTCTCTCTATGTCTCTCCCTCTCTCTGTAACTCTACCTCTCAAATAAATAAATAAATAAATTTTTAAAGGAGGGAGGGCTGCCTACTTCCATAATGCAAGAGTGAATGAATTAGTGGTCTCCAAAGGAGTCCCTTGGACTCTACCCTAGAGCCTTCTGAGGAATTTTTTAAATGAAAATTCTGTATCCTACCCATATTTACTGAATCAGAGTCTTTGTGAGAATTGACAGTAAGCCAATTTTTTCTTTTCGTGCATTCACCAAAAACAAACACGCAAACAAAAACCCTGAGCCATTTATCTGAAAAGTGTGGAACACTTAGCATGGACCAGCTGCTGGGGACTCAACACTGAGGGAACAGAAAGCAGCATTTGCTTTTTTTTTTTTTTTTTTTTTTTTTACAGGCAGAGTGGACAGTGAGAGAGAGACAGAGAGAAAGGTCTTCCTTTGCCGTTGGTTCACTCCCCAGTGACCGCCACGGCTGGCGCACCACGCTGATCCGAAGCCAGGAGCCAGGTGCTTCTCCTGGTCTCCCATGGGGTGCAGGGCCCAAGCACCTGGGCCATCCTCCACTGCACTCCCTGGCCACAGCAGAGAGCTGGCCTGGAAGAGGGGCAACTGGGACAGAATCCGGCGCCCCGACCAGGACTAGAACCCGGTGTGCCGGCGCCGCAGGCGGAGGATTAGCCTAGTGAGCTGCGGTGCCAGCCAGCAATTTGCTTTTAAGATGCTCAGATCCTGGGGGGTGGGGGCGCTGTGGTGTAGTGGGTAAAGCCGCCGCCTGCAGTGCCGGCATCCCTTCTGGGCGCCGCTTCGAGTCCTGGCTGCTCCACTTCCGATCCAGCTCTCTGCTGTGGCCTGGGAAAGCAGTAGAAGATGGCCCAAGTCCTTGGGCCCCTGCACCCACATGGGAGACCCGGAAGAAACTCCCTGCTTCTGGCTTCAAATCACCTCAGCTCTGGCCATTGCAGCCAATTGGGGAGTGAACCAGCGGATGGAAGACCTCTCTCTCTGTCTCTCTGTCTCTCTGTGTCTCTCTCTCCTTCTCTCTGTGTAACTCTGACTTTCAAACAAATAAATCTTCAAAAAAGAAAAAGATGCAGAGATCCTAGCAGGAAGGAAGGAAACAGGACAGTCAGCCAGCAAGCCAAGTTCATACTCCAAGGACTGAAGAAAAGGGGCCAAGGGGTAGGATACTGGGAGACGGGTGAGGGCGTCATTTCAGTTGGTAATGCATGGAGGGGTTACAGAGGGCGGCTGAGGAAGAGGGGACAGCTCAACACACCTGGGGACAGGGCGGGGAGTGCGTGCTGGAGGTGGAGATAAAACAAGAATGCACATATTATATGTTTAGAGGTGAAAATGTGTAAGAAAAAACTAAGAATAAAAAAAAAAACGACTGTAATAGGTTAAAGAGAGTGGGAAATGAGGAAATGGAGACCAGGACTACAGACAATTTGCAGACTTTTGTGTAAGGGAGTAAAACTTCCAATTTCTGGTTGCAACTAGGGTCTTGGGGTTCAAAAATGAAATAGAAGAGGCCCCTCCGTGGGTCATTGCCCATTGTGCTGGGCTATGCAATGCTCTCTTCCCAAGATGTCCGGGAATACGTTCCATGGTAACAGGCCCTTTGTTGCCAGGTGTGATGAAGCAAAGGCGCTCAAGAATATCCTGCATTAGCCCGGTGGATCCAGGCAGGAGGATCAGAATCAATAGTAGGAGAAGGGACGATGGAAGCAAGAGGTTGGAGCCATGCAAGGAAGGAGCCTGATCCGATCCTGAAAGAGGCAAGGCAATGGGGCCTCCCCGGAGCCTCCAGGCAGAGGGGACACACCAGGACGGGAAGGCCCAGCAGTGCTAAAGAGCAAGTGATGTTTTCCCAATCGCAAGGGACTGCGGAGCAGATTCCTTTCTGGTTCTGCCCTAACAGTGTTAAACTGAGCTCCGGGGTGCTGTGAGTGAGCAGAAGTAGCACCAAGGGAATCCAAATAGAAGCCTTGGCTAGAAGGCCTTGCTCTGCCTCTAGTCCTTCCTTGGAAGGTGCCTTCGCAGCTTTGGTCTGGGAGTTAAATGAGGAAATAGCTTCAGAATAGATTTCTAAGAATATTCTGGCAATGTTAAGTGCTACCTGAGTCCTCATAAGTAAAGGATGATGGCCCAGCTTCCCTGGCCACCTTTAATACCCATCTTTTGTCACCTGTGCCATTTGAAAGTCAGCCTTAGCCCCAGGTTGGTCGTTCTTACTATACCAGGTGTTGCACCCCCACCACACCTGAACCTCTCAACTGGAGAAGAGAGATTATGTTCTGGATTCCTAGGTTGGCCTGACCAGGCCATTTTGACATCTACTGCAAAGGGCTTATTCCAAGTTTCTGTAGCAGAAGTCTCGGCGTCTCTCTCTGTCTCTCTCTCTCTCTCTCTCCTCTCAGAGAAAGTTCTCTGGCCCAGCAGGATGAGCTGTAACTGAGAACCAGGCTGCAGTCCAGGTTCTGCCACCTGCTAGCAAATCTCTTCTCCTCCCTGGATCTTCATTCCGTCCCATGTGGAAAAGAAGACAGTACAAGTTGCTTGGTAGAACTGTTGTCGGAATTCAATGATAGGGATGTAAGGAAAAGTGTGCTCAACTCTAAAGCCTAAGGCAGATGTTACCAAATTCTAATGATTTCTTCAGAGAATCCTAGCACCTTGTCACAGCTCACCGTTTTACAGAGGGAAGCTGAGCAGAGAGAAGCTGACTCACTGGGACGGTTACATGGTGCCCAGTTGTTTGGTCAACACCAGTCCAGATGTTTCTGTAAGAGTATTTTGTAGGTGAGCAGATTTGAAGTAGGGCAGATCACCCTCCGACATGTGGGTGAGCCCCTGGCCAATCCGTTGAAGGCCTTGAGAGAAGAAGAAGGAACTCTGCCCAAACACTTGGGCCACCTTCCACTGGTTTCCCAGGCGCATTTGCAAGGAGCTGGATCAGAAGTGGAGCAGCCAGGATTCGAACCAGTGCTCCTAAGGGATGCCAGTGTTACAGGCGGTTGCTTAATGGGCTGTGCCAAAACGCCAGTCCCTAGGAGGAAATTTCTAAAGTCACAACACTTGGGAGGGGGAGAAAGGTGCTTCTCTTCAAGTGTTCTGATGCTGGGAGGTGACTCGGAGGCAGGGCTGGCTCATAGACAATCCAGACCTCAGAGGTTTGGGATTGCTCCCTTCCAGGCTTGTCAGGTGTTCCTAATCAACTTGAAGGCATTTGTGACGTGGTGAAAAAGGAAATTCAAAAGAAATCATGCCATGTACTGCTGATGAGATGAAGAGAAAGGGGTAGCGTGAGTTAGCAAAATGCCACATCTGGCGAGCGCTGTGGCCCTCACCAAGGAAATCACTGAGCCAGGTCGCAGAGCAGTGGTTTCCAGAAGTTGGCAACGGCCAGCTGGGGAGCCGTGGAAGTGCATTCTGCTTCTGGAGCACTGGCCGGGGTTAGCACGTGTACTTCACACAAGCGGACCCTCCGTCCCTCCAGTCATGGGGCGCATCCCAGCACGCCTCTTGGAGAAACGGGATGACGTTGGTGGGAGGAGGGAGACAGTAATCCTCCAACTTGGGGCCGGTGCTGTGACGTAGCAGGTTAAGCCTCCGCCTGCGACTCCGGCATCCTGTATGAGTGAGTCCCAGCTGCTCCGCTTCTGATCCAGTTCCCTGCTAATGTGCCTGGGAAGGCAGCAGAAGATGGCCCTGCCACCCATTGTGAGACACCTGGATGCAGTTCCAAGCTCCCAGCTGTTGCAGCCATTTGAAGGGTGAACCAGATGGAAGATCCCTCTGTCTCTCCTTCTCTCTCTGTAACTCTGCCTTTTAAATCAATCAATCTTTTAGAAAACACCCTCCAACTGAAGTGCTGAATGAGTAGGCACGTGTTTTGCAGATGGGGAAAAAAAGGCTCATTGCTGTGATGGACATTCCAGGAAAGTCTGGGGGCAGGGGTGAATCCCAGGTCAGACTGGCCCCAATGTCCAGCATTTTCCAGTGGCTCTGAGCAGGCTGAAATGGAGACCGTGGCAGGCCTAATCGCATTCTCTTCCCTCCTCCCACCCGGCAAACACACGAGGTGCAGGTCACCACGTCTGTCTTCATCCAGAGTGAAGCAGTGGTGCCCTGTGTCCTGGATGAACTAAGAACAAACCTGCGAGGCGTGGATCTCACGACCGAGTGGGGTAACTGAGAAAGCTGCACTGACAGTGTTTGTGGGCTCTGGCTCTCACGTTCACGTGTTGAAGCTCTAGTTCCCCGTGGGGTGGTATTTGGAGGTAGGGTCCTTAGGAGGTAATTGGAGTTGGGTTAGGTCACAAGGGCAGAGCTCCCACGATGGAATTAAATGTTCTTATAAAGAGAGGAAAAGGGACTGGTGTTGCTGTGCAGTGAGTTACGTCCTGGCTTACGACACCTGTATCCCATATTGTAGTACCACTTCAAGTCCTGGCTGCTCTACTTCAGATCCAGCCCCTGCTAATGTGTCTGGGAAGGCAGCAGAAGATGGCTCCTGTCACCCAAGTGGGAGACCCAAATGGAGTTCTGGACTCCTGGCTTTGGCCTGGCTCAGTCTGAGCCATTGCAGCCATTTGGGGAGTGAACCAGCAGATGGAAGACCTATCTCCTCTCTCTGTATCTCTGCCTTTCAAATAAATAAAAAATATTTTTAAAAAAGATTTATTTGAAAGAGAGGGAGATGGAAAGATAGAAAGAGAGATCTTCTAGCTGCTAGTTCACTCCCCGGATGGCCCCATGGACCAGGCCTAAGGCTAGGAGCCAGCAGGTGGTGGCTTTACCAGCTACTCCACAACACCGTCCCCAGGACAGGGATTTCTAAAGAGAAAACGTAGCAGAGCCCACAGACTCCCTGAAGTTAAGTGATTAGCAGGAGCGGGGGAAAGCGAGGCAGCGGCCAGAGTTCACAGGACAGAGTGCAGGAGAGGAGGACGTGGCCAGCAGAAGAGTCATGGGGACGTCCCAGAGTGCCCAGCCGAGTGCTGGCAGCTCCCCCATGCCAGGGAAAGAAGCGGGGTCCTGACGGACTCACGGGTTGGGAAGAGCCTCGTTATCCGCGGGGTAGTGGGGATGGCATTCAAAGAGCCTTGCCCTAGTAGTGGGCAAGAGTTAATCCTAGGTAATAATTTTTTAAATGAAGATTTAATGTTTATTTGGCAGAGCAAGAGAGAGAGAGAGAGATCCACTGGTTTACTCCTCAAGTGGCAGAATAGCTGCTGCTGGGCCAGGCTGAAGCCAGGAGCCTGGGACTCCATCTGGGTCTCGCACATTGGTGGCAAGGACCCAAGTACTTGGGTCATCTTCTGCTGCCCGTTCGAGTCCATTAATGGGAAGCTGAACTGGAAGTGGAGTAGCCAGGACTCATACCAGTGCTCTGATATGGGCACCAGTTCGAGACCCAGCTGCTCCACTTCCGATCCAGCTTGCTGCTAATCCACCTGGGAAAGCAGCACAAGATGGCCCAAGTGCTTGGGCCCCTGCACCCACATGGGAGACCCAGATAAAGCTCCTATCTCCTGGCTTCAGCCAGCCCAACTCCGGCCACTGGGGCCATTTGAGGAGTGAACCAGCAAATGGAAGATTCTCTTTCTGTCTCTCCCTCTCTCTCTCTCTCTCTCTCTGTATCTGCCTTTCAAATAAATAAAACTTTTTTTTTTCAAAAAAGGAAATATGAGTTGCCCAGTTTTATGAAGATACTAAAAGTATGTTTTAAACAAGTGAATTTTATGGTACATAAATTATACTTCAATAAAGTTGTTAAATTAATACTCATTGTAAGAAGCAAGAAAATATACATAATGAGGAGAAAAATCAATAGATCTGCATCAACTCAGAACTAATACAGAGGTGGACTCAGCAGAAAGAGACATTGAAGGATATAATTGTGTTGCGTATGTTGAAACATTAAGGAAATTTAGTTAAGGAAATATATGGAAGATTTAAAAGACCCAAGTCCAACTCCTACAGGTGAAGACAACATTATCTAAGGTGAAATTAATAGCACATTAAATATTTCAGGAGAAAAAATGTAGTGAATTTGAAAACAGCAATAGAAAGTATTTAAAACAAAACACACAGAGGAGAAATAATGTGTAAAACATGAGTGAGGCATCAGTGAGCTGTGGAACCCCATCTTGAGCCGGCACTGTGTTGTAGTGGGGGCTAAACCTCCATCTGCGGCACCAGCATCCCGTGGGCGCCGGTTCAAATCCCAGCTGCTCCATTTCTGGTCCAGCTCTCTGCTGGTAGCCTGGGAAGGCACTGGAGGATGGCCCAGATGTTTGGGCCCTGCACCCACATGGAGACCCAGAAGAAGATCCTGGCTTCTGGCTTCGGATCAGCCCAGCTCCAGCCCTTGAGGCCATTTTGGGAGTGAACCAGTGAATGGAAAATCTCTCTCCCCCTCCCCTCCATGTGTCTATTGCTTTGCCTCAAATAAGTAAATAAACCTTTTTTTTAAAAAAAGAATAACATCTTGCAGCCCAGTGTGTATGTGTGTAACTGGAGACTTGGAAGGAGAGGAGAGAAAATGAAACAGGAGGATCTAAAGAAATAAGGATTAAATATTTTGCAGATTCAGAGCTGGTATGGTGGTGCAGTGGGTTAAGCCACAGCCTGCAATACTGGCATCCCGTATGGGCACCAGTTCACATCTCCGGTGCTCCACTTCTGATCCAGCTCCCCACTAATGCTCCTGGGAAGGCAGGGAAGATGCTCTAAGATGCCCTAAGACCTAGGGCCCCTGTACCCACATGGGAGATCTGGATGGCTCCTGGCTCCTGGCTTCGGCCTGGCCCAGACCCAGTCATTGGGGAGTGAACCAGCAGATGGAGGATCTCTGTCTCTCCCTCTTTCTGTAACTCTGCTTTCAAATAAATTTTTTTAAAAAAATCTTACAAAAAAAAAAGAGAAAAAGTTTTTTTTTTTTTTTGCAGATTTGGTGAAAACAAATCCAAGAAGCCCACGTATAAGACATGAAAAAAAGAACACACCTAGGCACATATCATCAAATTATTCAAAACCAATATAAAGTTGGTTTAAAAAAAAAAAGTTTATTCGGGGCCTGCGCCGTGGCTCACTAGGTTAATCCTCCGCCTGCGGCACTAGCATCCCATATGGGCACCAGGTTCTAGTCTCGGTTGCTCCTCTTCCAGTCTGGCCCTCTGCTGTGGCCCGGGAAGGCAGTGGAGGATGGCCCAAGTCCTTGGGCCGTGCACCCCATGGGAGACCAGGAGGAGGCACCTGGCTCCTGGCTTCGGATTGGCATAGTTCTGGCCATAGCAGCCATTTGGGGAGTGAACCAACCGAAGGAAGACCTTTCTCTCTGTCTCTCTCTCTCACTGTCTAACTCTATCTGTCAAAAAAAAAAAAAAAAAAAAAAAAAAGTTTGTTCATCTTAATAGGGAAGGAAGGAGAGTGCAAGAGAGAGAGGAGACAGTCTTCAGTCTGCTGGTTCACTTCCCAAATGCTTGTAACAGCCAGGGCTGGCTTGGGCATTTGGGCTGAAGCCAGGAACCCGGAGCTCCATCTTGGTCTCATATGTGGGTGGCAAGGACCTAAATACCTGAGCCATCAGCTGCTGCCTGCAGGGTGTACAGTAACCGGGAGCTGAACTGGAAGCAGAGTGGCCGGGACTCAAACCAGGCCCTCTGATACATGAGGTGGGTTTCCCAAGCTACAGCTCACCCCTGGGCACGTGCCCACCCCAAGAAAATCTTAAAAACAGCCAAAGAAAGACAAGACACCTTTCACATAGGCCTAAAGGAACAGTAAACTTCTCAGTGAAAAAACCTCTTTAGGGCACTGAAGGCATTTACCACCAGCAGAGCCTCCTAGAGGAAGTCCTCGGGCAGACGGAGAACGATGCCAGACAGGGATGTGAATCTGTACGTGAACATAAGAGCCCTGGAAGGAACCACGGGCTAAACGCACGTCTCCTTCCTGGTGTCTGAACATCTCTGAAGGCGAGCGGCTGCTTGAATGTCAGCGGTGGGTTGTAAAGTGTCACAGCAGTTGGACAGGGCTGGAAGGGGGCGTTGGAAGGGCAGGATTCTAGAATCTTCTCCCACTCACAGGAGTGAAATGCGCTAACAGCACTGGGGGAGGGGCCAGGGCTAAGTGGAAGGTTTGTGCAGAAACCCCAGAGCACCTCCAGAGTGAAGTGCAGTTTTAGTTTATGAGCCGACACGGGGGTAACACGCAATGATAAATGGTATTTAACTCAGACAGAGTCACGTAAAGGCGGGGAAGAGGGAACAAGGAACAGATGGGACAAAGAGAAAACAAACTGTGAGCACATTGAAACCATATCCATGATCACATTAAATACCATAAATGACCGTAATATCCCAATCAAAAGGCAGAAGGCATTGTGAGGGTACATGTAAAAACAGGGGCCAGCGTTGCGGCACAGCTAATGCACCTGGGAAGCCAGCAGAGGAAGGCCCAAGTGCTTGGGCCCCTAACCCAAGGCCACAGGGCTTTTATCCTACTTGTTCTTCTAGAAGGTTTATAGTTTTAGATTTTATAATTAGATCTAGGGGCACTGGTGCTGTGGCCTAGTAGGTTAAGCCTCCACGCCTGCAGTGCCGGCATCCCATATGGGCACTGGTTTGAGTCCTAGCTGCTCCACTTCTGATCCAGCTCCCTGCTAATGTTCCTGGGAAAGCAGTGGAAGATGACCCGAGTGCTTGGGCCCCTGCACCCACATGGGAGACCCGGAAGAAGTTCCTGGCTCCTGTTCCGGATTGGCCCAGCCCCAGCCATTGCAGCCATTTGGAGAGTGAACCAGCAGATGAAGACCTCTCTCTCTGTCTCTCCCTCTCTCTGTCTGTAACTCTGCCTCCCAAATAAATATATAAATCTTTATATATGTTATGTTATGCTATACATAATTAGATCTAGGAGACATTTTGGGTTAATTTTTGCATATGGTACAAGAAATAGGTCAAAATTATTTTTTTTCCTAAAGATTTATTTGAAAGGCAGAGTCACAGGGAGAGGGGGAGAGACCTTCCATCTGCTGATTCACTTTCTAAATGGCTGCATTGGCAAGGGTTACACCAGGGCAAAGCCAGGATACAGGAGTTTCATCCAGGTCTTCCATGTGGGTGGCAGGGGCCCAAGCACTTGGGCCATCTTCTGCTGCTTTCCCAGGCACATTAGCAGGGAGCTGCATCAGAAGTGGAGCAGCCAGGACTCGAACAGGTGCCCACATGGGATACCTGCATTGCAGATAATGGCTTAATCCATTGTGCTACAAAACAGGCCTCTAGGCAATGATTTTTTTAAAATTATAACACCAAAAGCATGATTTATTTTAAAAATTTATATATTGTACTTAATCAAACTAAAAGCTTTCTGCTCTCTTTTTAAAAATATTTGTTTATTTATTTGAGAGGCCAAGATCTTCCATCTACGGTTTACTCCTCAAATGGTTGCAATAGCCAGGCCAGGCCAGGCCAAAGCCAGGCACCGAGAACTCCATCCTAATCTCCCACATCTTCTGCTGCCTTCCCTGGCAGCAGAACAAAAACCCACAGACACCCACATTGCATATGGGAGTGCCTTGGCGCCTGGGGTTGAGTCCCAGTTCCATTCAGCCCTTGCTGATACAGACCCCGAGTGGCGTAGGGGATGGCTAAAGAGGTTGGGTGTCTTCTACTTACACGGGAGACCAGACTGAGATCCTGGCTGCTGGCTTCAACCTGGCCCAGCTTCGGCTGGTGTGGACGTCTGGGAAGTGAACCAGTAGGTGGAAGCTCTCTATCCATCTGTCTCTTCCTCTCTGCCTCTCCAACTTAATAGAACAGGGGTAGAAACTGCATTATCCCATGGGTGGAACATTCTAGAAAAGTGCAAACTCTTCTGTACTGATAAAGTGAATCAGTGGTCGCCCAGCTGGGTGGGGGGAGGGGGTGTGAGGGAGGGACTACCAAGGAGTCGAAGGAAACCTCTGAGGGTTTCCTCAGAGCAAGCTTACCTGTGGTTCCATTTCCCAGGAACTTTTTGTCCCCTCCTAGGCAGATGTCAATTCATGAAAGTGTATGCTTTACTTAACATACGCTAAATTGATCTTCTGTATATAAAGATAATTGAAAATTAATTGTGATGTGAAGGGGAAGGGGAGAGGGAGTGGGAGAGGGGAGCGTTGTGGATGGGAGGGAAGACACGGGGCGGGGAGGAGGCTATTGTGGTCCATAAGCTGTACTTTGGAAATTTATGCTCATTAAATAAATTAAAAAAAAAAAAAAGAAAGTGTACGCTTTAACATTATGGCTTATTGTGTGTCAATTATACCTCAACCAGGCTGTTAAATAACCCTCACTGAACTGTGTACTTGAGATCTGTGCATTTCACTGTATGTAATATATATAATTATATATAATGATCATGTATGTACATAATTGTTTCCAAAAGGACTCAGACCCGCACCAGGACCAGGAGTTGCTGGGGACCCTCAGAACTCTGCGCCGGGGCCTCCGCCCTCTGGGGAGAGGGGGTCCTCTTTTGCCAAAAGCCTGGCGGGGCCCTGAGCTCCTGGCTGGCTCGAAGGCTTGCGCCTCTGTGAGCGTAAGGCTGCAGGGAGAGTCTTCGGCAAACAGTGGCGGCAGACAGCTAAACCGGAGCAGATTTCCAGGCCGGTCCCTAGGGCCGAGCCTGAGCCACTTTAAATTCCATTAATCTATCCGCGCGTGTTTGCACAGCCAGGAACCTGTTGTACTGAAAGTACTGATCTCCGAGCTGGGGCCAGGCAGGCTGAGAGATGGCAAATATTGACGCTGGTTCCTGCTGCAGGCGGCTCTGCCCACATGAGCCAGGGGAGGGGCCTGACTGGCTGCCCTAGCACCCCTCGCTCCGCGCCTTCCGGAGGTGGCTGGTTCACTCCCCAAATGGCTGCAAAGGCTGGCTGGATCAGGCCAAAACCAAGAACCAGGAGCTTCGTCTGGGTCTCCCACGTGAGTACAGGGGCCCAAGCACTTGGGCCATCAGCAGGGAGCTGGATTGGAAGCAGAACAGCCGGGACTCGAACCAGTGCTTACGTGGGATGCCCGCATCGCAGGTGGAGGCTTAACCCACTGCACCACGACACGGGCTCCGACACCTGCTCCCTTCTGAAAGGAAGAACCAATCAGCAAGGGAAGAACAAATGCCTGTCCCTTGGCCAACACGCGACCACCTCCCGTTTGCAGGCTGAGGCCCCCTGGCCTGGGCTCCAGCTCTCCTCCTGGTGAGGGGGGCACCCGGCTGGGATAGCGAAGCGTCAGAAGGAGCTTGGCAGGCTCTGGATTTGCGCCTATCAAGGTGTAGCTCCTGGCTCTTCCTCTAAAAAGCTGTGTGATTTCAGGCAAGGTTGCTTGGTGTCTCTGTGCCTATGCAAAGTGCAGGGCCCAGCCCAGGCTCCCAGAATGGTGGTCGAGAGGAGCAGAGGATGCAGACCACTGAGCAAAGCCGCAGGAAGTTTCTGGAAGGTTTGCAGTGCTGGGCACGGGCCAGACGCCACTGAGCGTTGGCTCCTTACCACCCAGGGTAGCCTCCAGTGCTGCGCCTGGCCCTCCTTCTGCCTGGCGCTTTGCTGCTTCCTCCAGGTTGGCCAGCAAGGATCACGTGTGGGGAGAAACGCCTTAGTGGCACCCCACCTGCTGCAAACCTCTGCCAGCCCCTGCGGCCCCCCAGTCACGTGCCCTCTGCACAGCCCAGAACACAAGGCTCTCTGCATACTCCCGGCACCCTCCCTGCACCGTCCGGGAAGCCCCCGCACACGCCCCTGTCCTGCCCTGCACTGACCAGTCCATCTCTTCAACCTGGCAGGCCCTATCCCTGCTCCCCACCTGGCCCATTCCCAATCCTTCAAGACCCTGCTCAGGCACCACCTCCTCCTAGAAGCCTTCCCTGATCTCCCTGGAGATAGCACAGAATGGTGAGCTGTCGTGGCCAGAGTCCAGATTTCACAGGGGGCACACCTGGCTCCACAGCCCTCGGCGAGCAGCCTCGCCTCTCCCCGACAGGTGTGTTGTGTTCTTTGGAAACAGCGGCTACTTCACAGAGATGTAGTTTGAGACCGCTGTGGCCCACTGCCCATGGGATGAAGCAGCACGCTGTGCTCTCTGGGAGCCGGGCCCTGCTCTCTTCTCTCACCTCGTCACTGCCTGTCCCCTCCCTGCCACCCTATGCTCTGGCCACGGGGGCCCGGTTGCCTAGCAGTGATGCCCTCCTCCCCCACCGCTACCCCGGAGAGCCTCCCAACCCCCCAGCTTCCCTCCCTCCTGGGGAGGGAAGGCTCCAGCCGGGTCATCAGAACAAGGGACACCAGAGGACTCCTGCGGCTTGCACTGCCCTTGCAGAGCCTGGAGCTGCCCATGCCTCAGGCAGGGTCCGAGGGGGCCCTGTTCCGGGAGCAGGTCCCCGGCTGGAGGGGGCCAGAAATGCACTTGTCCTGGCTCTGTAAGGTTCACTCCTTGCTGCCCTGCGCCCAGTATTTCCTGCTGTCCCACTCGCCCCTCCACGGTGCAAGGTGCCACCTCCTTAGGAGCCTCTTCCCTGGGGGCCGGCACTGGCCCGCGGCTTGGCCCTGCACAGTGTGCGGAGGCCGTGAAGGAACGGATGAGCGAGGCAGTGAAGGGACCAAAGCGCCGGGCTCCGGGACGCCCCTTTTCTCTGTAGATCTCACACGAGGGGCAGGTGTCTGGCTCAGTGGTGGCGTTGGAGGGCCTGGTGTGCTTTGAGTCCTGGCTCCTCTGCTCCCGATTCCAGTTTCCTGCTAATGGGCGCCTAGGGAGGCAGCCGGTGGTGGCAGGCTTCTGGCTTCAGCCTGACCCTGCCCTGGCTGGTTCGGCTCTCTGGGGAGTGAACCAGCAGATAGAAGAAAACTGTCTTTGTCTTTCAGATAAAGTTAAAAATAATGATAACAAGAGGAGAAGGATTGGAAACACTCACAGGAAGTCTGATACACAGCATCAGTTCTATTGATTTCCGGGGGTGGGGCACGTCTGTCTCCCTCGCCGGGAACCCTCCCACTGGCCGGATCCCCGGGGCCTCTTTCAGACTAAGGGAGGGACACTTGCTGAGGCGACCTTTTAAAATCCCTGACCGCACCTGCCAGTGTATAGTCACTGGTGGCCGGTAGGGCCCCTGGGCGGGGCTGCCACAGCCTGTGCTGGCGTCCCATTGCCAGCCCTGACTCTATGAATGGTCCCGGGCCGTCATCTCCCTTGCTCCAGGCCTCAGTTTTGCCATCTGGCTAGTGGGGATGTCCATCCTGCCTGCCTGGGTGCTGCGAAGGCATGCAGAGAAGCAGCTCACTCGGACTCCAGGACCGAATGTAGCCCCTGATGTAAGGAGAGCTGGGCGCCTGGGGTGGGGTGGGGTGGGGGGCCAGGGCGGGGCTGGGGGCGTGGCCGGGGCGTGGGGAGGGGCCCCTTGGTGGCTGTGCCTCCCAGTCTCTTATCACACAGCGTGGAGCCCCCGGGTGCGGCTTCCCAGGGTGGGACCACAGGGCCTGTCTGCGAGCACTGGGTGCCCTGCGAGGGTAGCTCAGTGGAGAGAAATGCTAAGGTTGCGTGCAAGTCCAGTAACACCTGCCACAGGTGCCAGATGGGCATGAGGTGGCCCCACGGGGCTGCATCCAGGACCCAGAGCTCTCCCTCAGGGGGCCCAGCTCGGGAGCTACAAGTCTGTCTCAGAGCGGAGGAGCAGGATTCGCCCTCGGTCCCCAGGGACAGGCAGATTGCCCCCATCTTTGTGAGAAGCTGTCTGGCATGGTAGTGAGCTCCCTGTCACTGGAGGTGTGCAAGAGGCGATCACTGTTCAGTCGGTGTGTAGATCCCACTACAGGTAAGGTGCAGAAGGCTCCTTCCTCCTCCCTTGCTCACGGTCACCAGCAGGGTTGTCGGCGCCACTCCATCGCTGGTCCTCGGCCTGCGTGGAGGCTAGAGGCCGGGACAGGAGTACTCGTCTGACCAGTCGGAGCAGTGCTGCACGTGGTCCCGGCACAGGCTCCTCGGGATACAGCTGCAGTACTTGAAGACGGTGGGCGGGCAGCGCCACCAGCCAGGGCCGCAGGGCGGGCACGCACTCACTGGGGAGAGAACAGCTGCTGGGTCCTGGGCCCTGTGTCCCAGGGCCCTCCCTAGCCCGGAACCCCGCCACAGCTCCCGAGACCCCGGCCCACGTGACACAAGCTGACTGTAATCCTGATCCTGCCGCGGTGACCTTGCTCGACCCGGCTGAGCCTCGGTCTCCTCCTTGGCTCCGGTTGTTAGACAGCCAAGGCAGGCAGGCAGGACTCACAGTTTAACAGGTGCACATCGCCTGCCCTGTGCTTTCTCCCGTCCACCCCCAGCTCCAGCCACACCAACCCACTAGGACTCACTGAGGCGCCTCTCAGACTTCTCTCCGTTACCTTGCGCCCTGGGCCCCCCCAGTCCTCGCCTACCCAGCCTCGGCCGCTTGGGGCCCTGCCTCTTTTCTAAGGCCTGCTGAATGCTGCCTCCTCCAAGAAGTCTCCCTTGATTCCTCCTGGGCTCTGGCACTTCCTTTTAGTGTAAGATGGGGTCCTGGGAGTAGGAATGTGCCTGAATTCTGGTGTCAGCCCCAGCTCCGGCAGTGCTCAGGATGTGTTTGTTGATCGAACTTAGAGCAAACTAAGTGGTCTGTGCCTGTGGCCGCCCCTGCCCTTCCCTCAGTGTAGCAAGTGCCTTTTCCCCTGGGAGCTTCTGTTGGCCAGCATGTGAGCTGGGGCCGGGGCTTGATTGCCTGCTTTCCCCCCAGAGCTGTGGGGAGGGGCAGAGGAGATGAGGGAACTCAGGTTCAAGGCCCAGGGTCCTCCTCCGTGCCCTCCCCTCGCCGTGGCGTCCCCACCACGAACCTCCAGAAGGAGCCACGGGGGTGGTAGTGAGCACCCCGTCCCTAGGACCCCCGAGACGCCCGGTCAGCCTCTATGCTCTAGCGCCCTGCCCCAGGCCAGCCTCTGCCCAGAGCCCCACCTGGGCTCAGCTCGTCCGAGCAGTCACCGCAGTGGTTGGTCCCGTCACACTTCTGGTCTGAGTAGATCCAGGAGGCTGGGTCCCCGCAGCGGGCCACAAGGAAGCCTGGGAGGCTGCGGGGTGCGTCTCCTGCAGAGGGAGCGATGGGGTGGGAGGAAGTCCGTGCCCGGCACGGCTGCCCCGGGGGGGCCAGAGGTGGATCCTCCTGACCACGCCAGCAGCTGCCGCACTCAGGGGCATCTCCCACCTCTTGCAGAAGGGGCTTGGGGAGGGGGAGGGGGTGCAGTGGAAGGGAGGCACGCTCTCTCCAGCACCCCCAGCGAGGAGCCCTGGGAGCCACTGCCCCCGGCCCCACACCCCCATGCCGCTGCTGGCATCACTCCTCCCTCACCCTTCTCTGGAGTCATTCCACCTTCAAGTCCCCTCCAGGAAGCGCCTCCAATGGGAATGCGACAGTGTCCGTGTGAGACCACACACCTGTGCCCCAGCGCTCGGGAATGTGGGCTTGCCCCTTGCCTGGACGTCAGCTCCACGGCAGGCAGCTGTGAGACAGGCCTCCAGAACGTTCACACGCACTGCGGCCCCATCACTACAGGCACAGGAGCCCAGACCGGGGAGGGGACGAGCCCGTGCTCTTTGGGTGGCCAGACCCTGCCAGAGACGGCCTGGGTGCGCCTGGGGCCTGTGCTGAATAACTGGGGACGTGTTTGGAGAGGATGAGGAACAGGGCACGGAGGAGTGGGGGCCAGGGTGTGGGCTGGGGAGCAAGAGCGCTATCTCCAAATCTCTGCCCTGCAGCCGATGATCATGGGAGAGGGGTTAAAACACGGCTCGCCCCGGGCAGGCGGGGCTGATGGAGGGCAGAGTTGGAGCCAGAGACAACCGGCCATTCTGAGCTCTGGGCGAGGAAGACCTCATGCTGGGAGTGGCTGCTCCACGTGTGGTGAGCTCCCCTTCCCAGGAGTATGCAAGCCGAGGCTGGGCGGCCACCGTCGGGCCCGATGGAGCTGACTGGGTGACTCTGAGGATCGCTTCTGCACTGGAGGGTCTGTGCCGAACCACCTACCCCGGTCCCAACATCCCCGACCCCCTCCCTCTTGTGGGTCCTGCCATTGACCCGCAGGTTCCATGCCTGCTCCAGGAGGCACGCCTCCTCTCCGTGGGAACTGTCAGCTCTCTCAGGTGTGGGCCCAGGCCTTTCTAGTCACTCACCCCCTCATCCATTCAGCAACCCTGATTGCCCTCTGTCCCGGGCCCTGCAGCCCCACCATCAAGCAGACCAGGACTGCCCCGGGGTTGGGGGGGGTTCACAGCCTGACAGGGGTGGCAGAGGTGCCAATCGAGGGTGACAACTATTGTCACTAGGGCTGAGACACAGGAAGGCTCAGGGGCTGTGGGAGCCCAATGGAAGGAACTTAACCTGGTGTGGGAGTCAGGGAAGGCTTCCTGGAGGAGGTAACGCTTGAGCACTGCCTCAAGGATGAGTACAGGTTCTCCGAGAGTGGAGGTGACTCATGTGTGTGCATGGCTGGGAAAGGGTGGGGGCAGGTGTTCCTGGCTGGGGGCGACCCATCATCCGAGACACGTGGACACGAGGGTGTGAGGTATGTTCAGGGTCAGCGGAGCTTTGGGGTGGCTGCAGGGAGGGTCGGGGGCAGGTGACCCCTGAGGCTGGGGCTGGGGCTGGGGCAGGAGCAGGCAGATACTCACGGCACAAGGCCTCGTCCTCGTCCTCGCCGTGGGTACAGGTGCGGATGCCATCACAGACCCCGCTGGCCGGGATGCA
The DNA here is from genome assembly GCF_051225735.1 of Oryctolagus cuniculus. Lineage (NCBI taxonomy): Eukaryota > Metazoa > Chordata > Mammalia > Lagomorpha > Leporidae > Oryctolagus > Oryctolagus cuniculus. The sequence continues at coordinate 119,692,186 of NC_142873.1, read as the reverse complement.
GCTCCTCCGGTCGTGGCACAGGAAGCCCGTCCTATTTGTCCGTGTCACACAGGCCTGGGCCCCTGAATGGCAGGGGATCAAAGAGGGTGCTCACAAGGGCGTCACCCGGCTAGGCAGACGTCAGACTTGACCAGGTTCCCTCCTTGGAGCACCCCCTAGCTGAGCTGGGGCAGGGGCTGGGCAGGGGGCAAACCCAGGACCCTGGACTGAGCGGTGCAGGTGGGGTTTGAGCCCCAGCTTAGTCCCCTTCCCGCTGCTTGGCCTCGGGCAGGTGACCTGAGCTCTCAGAGCCTCTGTTGCTTTGCCGGCCAGTGGGGACCATAGCGCCTCCCCACCTAACTGCGGTGGGGAGCAAATGGATGGGTACAGAGCCAGGAGTACCTCTCCTTGCTGAAACCCAGCCACACCTCGCAGCCGCCTGCCGGGGCCACGCTGCGTTCCTTGAAGCGGCCCTTGCGGTGCACCTGCCGGTGCCAGTTCAAGTGCAGTCAGCGCCCCTTCCCTCTGCGCCCAATTTTACTGCCTGAACAGCACTGATCCGTGTTCGTTCCACTGGGCCCCAAACTCCCCTGAAAAGTCTCATCAGCCACCGTAGGGGAATAGGAGACCCTCCCCTAGGCTGTGTCAAGGAGTTAAAGGAGAGAAATGGTGGATGAGCTGGGCGGGCGGGCCCCCCCAGACCACATGTGCACACAGGTACTGAGTGGGGGTGAGAGCATCTTTGTGTCCTGCGCACGTTAACCCTGTCTTGGTCCTCAGACCAGCCTGGGTTGCTGGAGGGAGCTGGCTCTCAGGGGTACTGGTGTTGTCACACACACACAGATGTGCATACAAATACTCCCACACAGTCAGGTATGTGCACTCACAGACCCCTGCAAACGCTGGCACATGCATGTAGATGTGCATCGTCGCACAGACACACACGCAAACACAGGCACGTGGGTGTGTGACTGCAGCCCACACATACCCCGCCCAGGCTGGGACAGACTGTGAATGGTACCTCCTCCCCCACCTCCTTCCCTTCCACCTGCCCTGCCTGGCTATGAAATGATCACTCAGAGAGGAGAAGGTGACCCTAGCCCCCAGCTTACGCCCTTCCATGGCTCCTGGACCACAACTCCCTCCCCGGGGCAGCCTTGGGGCCTCTTCCACCTGCCCTGCCTGGCTATGAAATGATCACTCAGAGAGGAGAAGGTGACCCTAGCCCCCAGCTTACGCCCTTCCATGGCTCCTGGACCACAACTCCCTCCCCGGGGCAGCCTTGGAGGCCCCGGGCTCCCAGCTCACCCACTGCCCCAGCCACTGGTGTCCACACGCCTTCCCTGCTGGTCCTCACGCCTCCTCCATCCCCAGGAACTGCTCACATGCTGTTCCCTGTGCCTGAGTGACTTGTCCTGACACTCCCTCCACCAACCACTCCCCTCTTTCCCCTCATGCTCAGTGCCCTGTGGCTTCTCCAAGGGCCATCCTGCCTCTGAGACTGGACCAGAGCCGCTGCTCCAGACTCAGCCCTCCCGCTAGCCTGGTCTGAGTGTGCTACTCAGAGGGACGTCATGGCTGGTAGCCACTGGGGCCAGGTTGCTGGAATGTACTGGACACGGCCCTGATCTCTGGGGTGGAGACAGGTGCATAGGTGGATGAGACCTCCCAGGGGGACTGGGGCAAGGTGAGAGCAAGTGTGGGAAGACAAGGCTCCTAACCCAACCTGGGGCTCAAGGAAGGCTTCCTGAAGGAGGACTCCAGGGCAGAGCCTCTCGATAAACTCGCATCACAGGTATGCAAATGGAGGCTCAGAGTCACACACAAGGGGACCTCAGAATACTCGCGGAAAAGTAAAAGATACATTTATTTTGGTGCAAATATTTTTTGAGCTCCATGCATGGTTTTTTCATCATGCACACTTTCCGCGAACTTTCTATAGCGCCCCCGTGTGTTTGTGGGTGTACAGGAGTCTGTCCAAAGTCACTTCGTGGAGAAGTCTGGCGGGCTCAGGACTCCTGCACCTGTGGCCCCTTGGCTCTCCCCTGCTGACCCCCCCCCCCTGCCTCCCGCCGCCGACCCCAGACCTGGCGTGCGTGGCGGGAGTCCAAGGATGATGGCCAGCGCGACGAGGGCGGCGAGAGTGGCCAGCAGGAGCAGCAGAGAGGCCGAGAGGCAGGCTCCCCGGCGCGAGCAGCAGAGGGGGCTGCAGTCTGCTGTGAGGGAGACACAGGCATGGGCACCAGGGCTGGGGTCCTGGGGTCCCCCAGCCCCGCACCTGACCCCTGTCGGCCGCCCCTCCCCCTCGCATGGGCTGGGGCAGGGACACCTTTGCACCGCTCTGTGCCACTGTCCGGAGCCACCCCTCGCCAGGTGCCTGGCCGTGGCCTGGGCCTCTGCTCCACGCCCCAGCCTCCCATCCACCTCCTCAGGACACAGGCAGGGGCAGGCACATGTGGCTCCAACCCCTACCACAGGGCAGAAACCCCAAGTCCTTCAAGTTACTGATGAAGAACCTGCAGCTCGGCGGGGATGTCCACATCACTGCCTGCGGGGCTGGCATGCGAGTCCCTGTCTGAAGCCACAACCCATGCCCTCTCCACGCGTCTGGCTGCTTGTCCACTTGGGAGCCCGCCAGGCTGCCGGCTGCCTTCCAGCGGGGCTGCGGGGAGTCCCTTCACTTCCGTGTGCCTCAGTTTCCTCAGGTGGGAAGTGGGGCTCACAGGAGCTACCCCGGCATTTGCCGAGAGTCCGTGGTGTGGGAGGGGGTCTGCACGGAGCTGTGGCCCAGGCGCACCTGCCGTGTGCCGAGCTCCATTCTAACCACGGGGGAACAGCAGTGACTGCGGCCGCCTCTGCTCTTGCAGGCCTGTACTTTGCTCCTTGAATTCTCCCTTGCTTGCAAAACAAGGAAAGAAAGCTTCCCTGGGGACCCACTGGGCGCCCTTCTCTGCAGAGAGCACAGAAGTAGCTGTCACTGTGGCCCTTGCCCTTAGGAGCAAGGGGCGGGCACAGATGAGGGAGAGCGTGAGCTACGTCCTGTCCGGGTCTCAGGCCCGCGGACAAAGGGGCAGGAGCAGGTCTCACCGATGCCTGTGACAGCAGAGTCCAGGCCAGAGGCGGGCACACAGTAGGTGCTTTGTAAGTGCTTAGTGCACAGGCTGCCCCAGAGGTCAGGGAGACAAGGGCAGGCCCCCAGTTTGCATCCGCGTGGGTCATTTTCATTCAAACCCCTCCTAGTTCCCCGGAGCTGCCTCCAGGTGGACCCGTGCCCACGTGCTGCCAGCCCCAAGCGCCAGGTGTCAGCGCAGCGAAGAAGCATGGGCCAGGTGCCGGGGTAGGGGGGCTGGGCAGGTTGGGGAGGGCACAGTGAGGGTGTGGAAGGAGGAACGGCCTGTTGGGTGGCATGCAGCCAGGATTGGGGGACGGGGAACAGGAAGTGGCCTGGCGTGGGTGGAGCCCAGGATGGGTGTGCACGGGGAGAGGAGACAGTGGGCGATGCAGACGAATCTCAGTCGGAGCATCTGGCACAGCAGGCTAAGCTGTGTCCGCGAGGCTGCATCCCCTGTGTGCTCCCGGTCACGCCCCGGCTGCCTGGCTTCGGATCCAGCTCCCTGCCTGGGAAAGCAGTGGATACTGACTCAACTGCTTGGGTCTCTGCCACCACGTGGGAGACCGGGATGGAGTTCCCGCTCCGGGCTTTGGTCTGGCCCAGCCCTGGCCATTTACAGGGAAGATCTCCCTCTCTGTCTCTGTCTCTCTGTGCCTTTCAAATGAATACATAGATCTTTAAAGATAAGTTAGTAAAACAGATGATTCCCGCAGCCCGGGTCAGCGGCTCCCGGGTCTGTTGGCAAACACAGGTTCACTCAGGTAACCAGGGAGACGACGTGTCACTGGGCCAGCAGAGGCCGCTCCTCCAATACTTGTGTGGCCTGGCCAGCCGTGTGCAAGGTGTGGTCACAAGAGAGACTCGAGACATTGCACTGCTGAGCTGGACGCCCTCGGTGGCCAAGCCTCTCCCTGGAGCTGGAGCTGGAGCTAGAGGGGAGGGCCTCTGCTCCACACCCACCCCCACCACGAGCCCGCACCTGGAAATCCACAAACACCAGCCTGAAGCAACAAGGGCACTGGGGCGCTACCACCAGAAGGGCCGTGCTGCCCTACCTCGGAATTCGAGACCTGCACCCTCCGGCCCCCAAAGCTCCCTCCCAGCGTTATGACCTTGGCCTGGTTGCCTAACTTCATGGCTTCAGCTGTTCCTGCCCACAACAGGGCCCCCCTCTCAGAGGGGCCCTGAGGGTTGAAAAAGACCCTGTGGTGCCAGGTACACAGTAGGGGCTTGATCCTTTGCGGCTGGCAGCGTCATCTCTCCGGGGCTCTTTCCCCTTGCTGCAACGTGGGCCGAGACGGAACACATGGGAGACACCCCATCAGTGAAGGTACGGAGTGCTGTCCTAGCCACACAGTGAGTCTGCCGTGTTAGCAGGCGCTAAAGAAGCGTGTGATCCTGACTCACATCGTCCCTCAGAGGTAAAGAGAACTGCCCAGGTCACCCACTGCTGCTACCGGTGGGTACTGCGTGCACTGTCAGCACCTGAGCGATAGGCGGCGCTAGTAGGTGCTCAGTAAGTGACTGTGGACCTGGCTGGCCGGGACGCCGGGAGCAGAGGACACCACAGTGGGAGGCAGAGGTCTGGGCTCCCGCAGAGCCCCCAGCCCAGCTTCAGGCAGCCCCCCTGGGCGTGGGGAGTGCCCGCCTTTTACCTTCCCCTCTGGAGAGTGTTTTGGTCCTAGCAGCAGCGTTGCCAGTGCCATCTCCCTGCCAAGAGAACAGAGCAGGGGGTGTACTTGGGTAAGGGAGTCAGCAGCCTCAGGGGTCACGGACAGCTTCAGATGGAATCACTGGACCCTCCCAACGCGGGGTGCTAATCGCCCTAAGTCACCCTGACTGTGTCACAGTTACACACCTGTCCCCCGTGCCCCATGCTGGGAGCGCCATTTCTTCCACTGCCTGCCTGCCACAATCCGCCCCTCAAACCTGCCCAGGCAGCTCCCCAGCGAGGCTTTCCCTGATCTCCTAACATCATCCACTCCCCTGGCCCCTGTGCACCTGCACCCCAGCTTCCTCCCAGTTCATCATTGAACTGTCCAGCTGTGTCACGTGTGGGGCCTGATACCTGGGAGTGAGCCCCTGGGGCAGGGTGGGAGCTGACTCACCTCAGTGGCTGGGGCAGGTGCAGTCTTAACCTGGCCCCTTTCCTGCCCTCACCTGAGTTTGCTTCCTGCATCAGGAGCTACGCAGGGCCGCACTTACCTGGGGGAAGACCTTGTTCATGTTTCCAGCTCTCAGCGTCCAGTCTCCAGGGATACAGGGCAGGTTCCCTCCCTTGTCACCAGGGCAGCCTGGAGGAGGGGCCTCGCCCTGGCCACGCCCTCCCAGGCAGAGGAAAGGAGAGCAGGGTCCTGATGCGCCAGGCCTCTCCCCACTCTGCAGTCCAAGAGCAACACGCCAAGGCTGCAATCCTCATTCCCCTCTTACAGACCGCAAGCAGAGCCGAGATTCGGAGAGGGAGACACAGCAGGTGGGAGGGGTGAGACTTAAGCCCAGCGATTTTGCAGGGCCTGCGGTGAGACTGGGAGCCGGCAGCCCTCAGCGTGTGAAGAGGCAGCCAGTCATGGCACAGGTCACTGTGTCAGTGGCCAGTAAGAAGGGTCATTTAATTAAATAGAGAATTCAGGGCTGGTGCTTTGGCATAGTAGGTAAAGCTGTCGCCTGTGGCATCCCGCATGGGCACCGGTTTGAGTCCTGGCTGCTCCACTTCCAGTCCATCTCTCTGCTATGGCCTGGGAAAGCAGCAGAGGATGGCCCAAGTCCTAGGGCTCCTGTACCCACATGGGAGACCCGGAGGAGGCTCCTGGCTCCTGGCTTCGGATCACCACAGCTCTGGCTGTGGGGGACATTTGGGGAGTGAACCAGCGGATGGACAGTCTCTCTCTCACACACACATACTCTGCTTTTCAAGTAAATAAATAAATCTTTTAAAAAGAATATGCATTTCCCACTAAATTATAAAGCAACTGTAATTTTTCATTGTTTTCTTTAAAAATGTGGCAGGGGCTTTTCCCATTTGTGGCTGAGATGAAGCTCAACCCTTCTGTGGCTGAAGGAGGCATTGCAATGCAGGAAGGCCGAGTCTCCCCCGTCCGGGAGAGCTGAGACAGAAGTTCAAGGTGTGCTCCATGCCCGTGTGAAAGGAGGCGCAGTGCGAGAGGTGCGAGGACACCGTGAGGGCCGGCAGATGGGCAGCATGGCCCGGGGCTACTGGAAAAAATCTGCCATCCACACTGAACAGGTGCGGCGGAAGAGGCCACAGGCACACCTGTCCTTGTGGCAGTCATCCAACAGGGTGGTTCCTGCTGGCTTGAAACTGGACAAACACCACAAAAAAGATCCTTTTTTTTCCTTTCTATCCCCCTCCGACCTCTGAGTGTCACAGGTCCCAGGGAGCACAGTGTCTTCAGGAGTGGTCAGAGCCCAGCGCTGGATGTCAAACAGGTCCCCAGGTGCAGCCTCTCAGGAACCCGGCCCAGGAGGAAGCCACCCCTCCCCTGCCCTGCGGCACAGGGCCACCGGGAGGCAGCCTCTTTTGTTCTTACCTGGACAGGTGGCAGAGGTGGCCCTGGCGGAATCACCGGGATGGTGCTGGCAGAGGGCGGCCTCTCAGCTTGAAAGCACGCTCTTTGCACAGCACGTAAAAGGATCCTGGAACGCAAAGCCAGGTCTCACCAAGTCTGACAGGGGAAGGGCAAATGTGAGGAAGCAGCACTCAGGAAGATGGCGGAATAAAGTAATCTTAGAGACAACTTTCACTTAAAACTGCTAAAACAAAACAAGCACACGAAACGTGGCGGGGCGGGCGTTGGCCTAGTGGTTAGGACACCTGCGTTCCGTCTCAGAGTACCTGGTCTTGAGTCCTAGCTCCACTCCCTTCCAGCTTCCCACTAGTGCCCACCTTGGGAGGCAGCAGGTGGAGGTGGCTCAAGTGCTTAGGTCCTGCCACCCACGTGGGAGACTGGGATGGAGTTCCTGGCTCTTGGTTTCAACTCAGTCCAGTTTCAGCTGTCATAGGCATTTGGGGAATGAATCAGCAAATGGGAGATCTCTCCTGTATGTCTCTATGTGTCTCTTTGCCTCTCAAATAAATAAATAAAATTAAAATATGGCAAGTGCATTCTAGTTTTCTCTGAGACAGTGCTGGGGGTGGGGATGAGGCAGGGGCAGGTTGTTGGCTCTAGTGATCCCTTACTAAAGATTTATTTTGTTTATTTGAAAGGCAGAGTGACAGAGAAAGAGAGAAAGAGAGAGAGAGTGAGAGAGCTTTTCCCTCTGCCAGTTCACTCCCCAAATAGCCACCATGGCTGGGTGGGCCAGGACAAAGCCAGGAGCTTTTTCCAGGTCTCCCAAGTGAGTGCAGGGGCCCAAATACTTGGGCCATCTTCTGCTGTTTTCCCAGGTGCATCAGCAGGGAGCTGGACTGGAAATGGAGCAGCCAGGACTGGGAACTGCTGTTGGTGCTGCAATGGGATGCCGGCATTGCAGGCGGTGGCCTAACCTGCTGCACCACAGCACCAGCCTCCCCCCAGCGACCCATCTGTCTACCCACTTGCAGTCTCCCCAGCAGCCTAGCTCCCTGCTAGGAAGACCATCGTCCCAGAAGCGTTTCACTCTGGACCAGAGCCCAGACCAAGGGAGAAGGGGAGGTGTCTTCCTCCAGAAACCAGCCCAGGGGTTCTAGGCTGGGGTCCCCTGGAAGCCTGCCTCTGATGCCCCTAGATTGTTCACCTATGGCCAGCCGTTTCTTTTGCACTGGGAAATAAAACGCCCACTCCCTGGGAACAAGGGTGAGGAGGGCAGACATAGGGGCAGCCCTCAGGAAGCGGGGAGCTACAGAGAAACAGCTGAGCCCCGCACCAGGAAAACGGGGTTTGGTCAGGCCCTGCAGCCGGCTCTCACGTGGGCAAGCAACCCCCCTTCCCGGGCCTCAGTTCCTGCTTCCACTCCCTAGGAGACAGACTAGACGAAGGGTGCGTTTCAACTTAGGGCTCCCAGGAGTCAGACCCTAGGACAGGACTTGAGGGCAAGTGGATTTCACTGGGGCGGAAGCATGCTTAAAACCTTCCAACACCTCTCTGCTGGGCTCAGAATCCAGCGCAGGTCTAGTAAAGCCCATTATTACCTGACGCGTCTCGCCCCATCTATTACGGTGCTTTTGTAGGCTGTAGCTCAGCTAACTGAACCATGCGCAGTCCTGGACTCGCTGGCCTCAGTCTTTATGCATCCCATCTCCACTGCCCCAACGCTGCTCCCTACACCCCGCTTGCCTCCGCCTCCAGGTTTAAGCCTGGCTGTTCCTTTCAGAAGTTTAGGCTCCTCCTATGTGCCCATCTTTCCATAGCACTTACCACAGTAGTTGTCCCTCTCATTGGACTCTGAGCAATTGGAGCCTACTTTCCCTCAGGGTTGGCAAGTGGTTGTTGAACAGGTAAACTAGGGTCTCCAGGCAGAAATGGCCTTCGTGTGGTGGTGCAAATAACTAGAAACCTCGAGATCCATGATTCCCAATATATGGTCTTTTTTTTTTTTTTTTTTTTTAAAGATGTATTTATTCATTTGAGAGTTACAGAGAGCGGTCTTCCATCTGCTAGTTCACTCCCCAAATGGCAGCAATGGCCAGGCTGAAGCCAGGAGCCAGCTCTATCCGTCCCCCATGTGGGTGCAGGGGCCCAAGCATTTGGGCCACCCTCTGCTGCTTTTCCCAGGCCATTAGCAAGGAGCTGGAACGGAAGTGGAGCAGCCAGGTCTTGAACCCTGGCCCATATGGGATGCCAGCAGCATAGGTGGAGTCTTAATCCACTAAGGCACAGTGCCAGCCCCACAATATGTGGTCTTGATACTTAACGGTCCACAAAAATTACAAAGGAGCTATTTATGGATTAAAAAAATCTTCATAGAAATGACTCATTTATCTAAGTTGAAGGCAAATAACAAATGGTGGATTGTTTCTTTTTGGCTTGAATATGACTCAGAGTAACAAGGTTTTATGTTTATGTGATCAATAGCAGACTGATGCATCACTTGTTTCTGAGACAACACTGAAACCAGATAATCTGGTAACTTTTTTTTTTTTTTTTTTAATTTGAAAGAGTTACAGAGAGAGGTCTTCCATCCACTGGTTCGCTCCCCAAATGGCTGCAATGGCCAGAGCTGAAGCCAGGAGCTTCTTTCGGGTCTCCCACGCGGGTGCAGGGACCTAAGGACTTGGGCCATCCTCTACTTCCTTCCCAGGCCATAGCAGAGAGCTGGATCAGAAGAGGAGCAGCTGGGACTAGAATCAGCACCTATATGGGAGGCTGGCACTGCAGGCTGAGGCTTTAACCTACTGTGCCACAGTGCCAGCCCCAGTAACTTCTGATTTACCAAAAAATTTATCAGATAAAAGGTGCCACACAGTTTTGTTAAAAGATTTGGAACCCAGGCCTAGGATCATTCATCGTGGTAATGACTATTTTCTAATTGTCTGCATGCGTGTCTCTCAGCTGAGGGACCCTGAAGCAAGGACTCCAGGAGTGGGGTAGGTGTGAACCAGAGGCCTGTGGTGTTGAGAACTGGCCTAGTGAAGACTCTCCAGATGTCTCTTCCTGGTGGAAGCAAGGAGCCAATAATTTGGGCCCACCCAAGTCACAACTGCTACTTTAAGGAGTGGCCTGGAGGCTGTTTTATTGTTTTGATTGAATTTTCAAGATCAGAAACATTTTTATGTTGCATACTTATGGGGGTTAATTTTCTTTTTCGTTTTTTGGAAAGTGAAACCCAGGGGCTAGTGCTGTGGTGTAGCAGATTAAGCTGCCACCTACAGTGCCCGCATCCCATATGGGCACAGGTTTGAGTCCCAGCTGCTCCACTTCTAATCCAGCTCCCTGCTAATGTGTCTGGGAAAGTAATGCAAGATGGCCCAAGTACTTGGGCCCCTGCACCCATGTGGGAGACCCGAATGAAGCTCTTAGCTCTGACTTCACCCAGCCCTGGCCACTGTGGCCATTAGGGGAATGATCTAATTCTTTGAATAAATAAATGAATCTTTGAAAAAAAAAAAGTGAAATTTGTCTTTTTGAAAATGTCAGTCTTGGCTGGCACCGAGGCTCACTAGGCTAATCCTCTGCCTATGATGCCAGCACCCCAGGTTCTAGTCCCGGTTGCTCCTCTTCCAGTCCAGCTCTCTGCTGTGGCCCGGGAGGGCAGTAGAGGATGGCCCAAGTGCTTGTGCCCTGCACCCCCAAGGGAGAGCAGGAGGAAGCACCTGGCTCCTGGCTTTGGATCAGTGCAACGTGCCAGCTTTAGCAGCCATTTGGGGAGTGAACCAACGGAAGGAAGACCTTTCTCTCTGTCTCTAACTCTGCCCGTCAAAAAAAAAAAAAAAGAAAAGAAAAGAAAAGAAAAGAAACTGTCAGTCTGGTTTAGTGATGCTAAACTAAAAGGGAGGAGACAGATATAAGAGTGTCTGCTACTGGGTGTTTCCAATTGTAAGGAACTGTCTTACAAACAAGGGAAATAATTTGGTGAAAATGGATCAATACTTTGAAAAGGAATGAAGGTATCTGTCTCAGGCACATTTTACACGGGAAGCAAAAAGAAACGAGACGGCCGACGCCGCAGTTCACTAGGCTAATCCTCCACCCGTGGCACCGGCATCCCAGGTTCTAGTCCCTGTTGGGGAGCCAGGTACTAGTCCCAGTTGCTCCTCTTCCAGTCCAGCTCTCTGCTATGGCCCAGGAAGGCAGTGGAGGATGGCCTAGGTCCTTGGGCCCTGCAGCCACATGGGAGACCGGGAGGAAGCACCTGGCTCCTGGCTTCGGATCGGCACAGCGCCGGCTGTAGTGGCCATTTGGGGAGTGAACCAACAGAAGGAAGACCTTTCTGACTCTGCCTGTCCAAAAAAAAAAAAAAAAAGAAAAAGAAACAAGAAAGGAAAGTGGGACACAGGACCGTCGGAGAGTTGGTTCACAGCATAATGACACTGAGTCACAGCAAGATTCTGGTGTTCTGTGGAATCATTTTTATGTTTAAATCTGCACAGGTAAAGGAGTGGTAGTTAACAGTTTTTGCCAAGTGAAATCTATATGTAATTCTAAATCAAAGAAGTCTCTTACCATCAGAATGAAGAGTTTTCTCTGAAAATATCTTTACCTTGAATCTGATGCTATCTAATAGAGGAAAAACAGTCCTTTGGAAGGATTCATTCAACAAAAACTTATAACTTGTGCAAAATAACATAGTATGTATTGTCAAGAGGCTCATTTTTGCTTCAGCATGTACCCCTATATTTATTGTATTAAACAGCAATAAACACAGACCATTTTAAATGTTTTCTGAGTTGGGTAAGGGTAGGAAGAAAGACCAGAAAAATCAGATACTCAGATTTCAGCACATAATTATTCAAATAAAATTTTAATGATTTCAGTTCAATACAACTGAAAATGTAGTGTCATTAAAGGGCATTTCCTGCTAAATTTAAAGTTACGGCTCAGGGGCCATTTCTGAGCAGAAGCACTACATCCTACTAAGTATTCAGCTTATGGAGTAAGGTAAAATTGACAGTATCATGGTAGGAGGTAGGGAAGAACAATGATCAGCTCATAGAATTTGACGAGGAAAGGGAAAAATACTAATGCCAATAACAATTAAAGTAGCTACAGATATTAGTAAAATAAAAATATAATCCCAAACATCCATTTTTTAAATTACTAGAAAAAAAATACAGGTAAAGTTACAGCAAATACAGTCTTCATGGATTTGGGTAACTTTATTTGCATTGTATATTGATTTCTTAAGGCCTATATCCAATGGAACCATTTCAAAAAGCTCTATGAGGAATGGAAACTTAGATGTCTATCACGCTGTTCTTAAAAAAAGAAGCTTAAATTTCTGAATGAGCAAGATTGACTTTTGTAGGCAGAGGCCCTGCTTCTTCATGATCTTCAGTTTTAGATTTAATAAGCACAAGAGAAGAGGCTGGGTATCGGTTTAGCTTTTGTTCATTCACAAACTCCAAGTCACCATAAATACTCAGCTTCTGCAAATGAAAAACAAAGTCCATTAGTAATGTGGATAATTAAAATCTTTTCAATCAAGTCTTCAAAAAAAATTTTTTTTTCTTTTTTCTATGTGGGATGGTTAATCTCAAGTCTGCAGGGAGCAAGGTGGCCCAGGAATGCTCCCAAGTTCATATGCGTTGATTCTCGGTGTCTGCTGAATATCTTAAGTGATCAAGTCCTTTAAGATCTTAGCTTTCTTACTAATAGTAAAAGGATTTATTATCAATCAGACACAATAATACAATAAGGTATCTTTTCAGAAGTGTTAAGAAGTTTACCACCCAAGCATTCTTTATGAAAAAAATTAAGACGCTATTCCAGCAAAATATTTGAAAGAAAACAACACAGAATACAAGAAACAGCAACAGTTGAGATGATTTAGAAAATGGGAAGAAAGGTACAACAAAACAAACAGATCCATTAAGTGGAGGTATTTGGAACATTCTCCTGGGAAAACTTTAAAGAATTCAGGCATATATATATATATATATATATATATTAAAAATTTATTTGAAAGCCAGAGTTATAGACAGACAGAGGCAGAGAGAGAGAGAGAGAGAGAGCGAGAGAGAGGTGGTCCAACTGCTGGTCCACTCCCCAAATGGTTGCAATGGCTGGAGCTGGGCCGATATGAAGCAGGAGCCTAGAGGCTTCCAAGTCTCCCACGTGGGTGGCAAGGGCCTAAGGACTTAGGCCATCTTCTACTGTTTTCTCAGACCATAGCAGAGAGCAGGATTGGAAGTGGAGCAGCCAGGACTTGAACCAGCACCCATATGGGATGCTGGCACTGTAGACAGCAGCTTTACCTGCTAGGCTACAGCACTGGCCCCCCATACATACATATATATATATATATTTTTTTTTTTTAACATGTCTCTAATCACTAATCATAGTATTTGGTCCTACTGTTAAGTATTCACATAGTCACAGTATGAAAACTACTGCCTAATACATTTTAATTTTTCAAATTAACCTAAAAAGCATGGAAGTAAATATACAGTATTTATTTTATTGTTGAGAGTTATAATACCCAATGAAAATGTAAAGAAGTACAGGAAAAGGGGGGAAGAAAAGGTAGCAAGGATTATTTTACAAAGCAATCATGAAAAGTACACAAAATAACAGTATCTATTACAAAAATCAGAGAGTAAAGAGAGAAAGGTGAGGTAGAAGACAGCATAAGGGAACTATATTTCCCATCCCTCAGTAGGAAGATACACTAGATAATGTCTAAAGTTGATAAAATAAAAAATGATAAAACTAAAAAATGACAACTGGAGAATTTTTAAAAAACTATTGACTGCAGTTTACCTAAAGTATTGAGGAAGAAAAAGACTTAATTTTATGCCATATGTCTGCACTACTCCGAAAAGTTAAAAAATATAAATTTACTAAGTAAATATGTGTGTGGGCTTTAGGCCTAGTTCTGTCACCAGCTAGGTTTTGGGCTTAGATAAGTTACTTAACCTCTTTCTCTGAAACTCAGTTTCTTAAAATTTCTTTTAAAAAAAATTTTTTTTTTTTTAATTTTTTGACAGGCAGAGTAGATAGTGAGAGAGACAGAAAGAAAGGTCTTCCTTTTTGCCGTTGGTTCACCCTCCAATGGCCGCCATGGCTGGCGCGCTGCGACCGGCGCACCGCGCTGATCTGAAGCCAGGAGCCAGGAGCTTCTCCTGGTCTCCCATGCGGGTGCAGGGCCCACACAATTGGGCCATCCTCCACTGCCTTCCCGGGCCACAGCAGAGAGCTGGCCTGGAAGAGGGGCAACTGGAACAGAATCCGGCACCCTGACCGGGACTAGAACCCGGTGTGCCGGTGCCACAGGCGGAGGATTAGCCTAGTGAGCCACAGCGCTGGCCACAATTTCTTAAAATTTCTTACGTTTTGGGGCTGGTGCTGTGGTGTAGCGGGTAAAGCTGCGGTCTGCAATGGTTCAAGTTCTGGCTCTACTTCTGATCCAGCTCCCTGCTAATGTGCCTGGGAAAGCAGTGAAAGGTGGCCCAAGTAGTAGAGCCCCTGCACCCACATAGGAGACCCAGAAGAAGCTCCTGGCTGCCGGCTTCAGATCAGACCAGATCCAGCCACTGCAGCCATTTGGGGAATGAACTAGTAGATGGAAGCTCTCTCTTTCTCTCCTCTTTCTGTAAACTCTGCCTTTTCAAGTAAATAAATAAATCCTTTTAAAAAAAAAAGTCTTATTTATTTTATTTACTTTAAAGGCAGAGAGAGAAAGATCTTCCATCCAAACTGGTTTACTCCCCAAAGACCCTCAAGAGCTGGGACCGGGTGAAGCTGAAGCCAGGAGCCAGGAGTTCCATCTAGGTCTCCTATGTGGGTAGCAGGGACCCAAATACTTGAGTCATCATCTGCTGCCTCCCAGGGCGCAGTCAGCAGGAAGCTGGAATCGAGAGCAGGGCCTGGTATTGAACCCAAGAACTCCTCTCTTGGATGTGGGCATCACAAACACAGTCTTCAGCGTTACACCGAATGCTAGCCCCCAAAACTCAGTTTCTTAACAGAACCTGGATTAAGTGGCAGCACTTACATTGTTTCCTGATTGTCTAACTCTGTTATGAGACTTGAAGCTTCTAAAGAGGAAGGTTCTTGGTCTTATTCTTCATTGTAGCGCCAATTCCTTGAAAAGGGTACTTTTGTTATCCATAACTGTGAGTGATTTACTAACATGAATGGTATCAGGCATAACTGTGTGTGATTTACTAACATGTATGGTAGGTATTAGGAGTCCTCTTATCCCTTAACAGACCGAATGCCATCAGGTGATTGTGGTCTTGACAAATAACTCAGAATGCTGCTCTGCTCTTCCAGAAACAGCCAGAAGGGAGCACGCAGGTAGTGAGGCGGCACGAGGTCGGCGCCCTGCCATTACCCTCTGTTGCTGCCTGACCTCTAGGAAGAGCAGCTAACACTGCTGAATGCAGTTCTCCTGCAAGGTCCTGCCTGACAGACCACCACCAAACTGAATAACCTTAAACAGACACTTCGACAAGAGAAAGCTTCATCCCATGAGGCTTAAAAAATGACAACATAAATGTGAAAAAAGAAATAAGAAAAAAGTGGAGAGAAGATAAAAAAAATTTGTAAGTCACTCAAATCTCACTACTTTAAAATCAACCAAGGACCAAAAAAAAAAAAAAAAAAGAAAAAAAAAGATCAACCAAGGAAATGGAATTCCTGGCTGGCTACCTCCTTCTGGCCCTTACAATCAAATCATACACGATGAATATGTACTACTTGTCAAGTGTATTAACAAATTATTTCAGTGATTTCCTAAATAAGAAAAAACACAAAGCAGCTCTTCAATTTCTAAGATCACATTTCTGACCTTTATCCCTACCTTTTTTTTTTTTTTTTGGACAGGCAGAGTGGACAGTGAGAGAGAGAGAGAGAGAAAGGTCTTCCTTTACCGTTGGTTCACCCTCCAATGGCTGCTGCAGCCAGCGCACCACGATGATCCGAAGGCAGGAGCCAGGTGCTTCTCCTGTCTCCCATGCGGGTGCAGGGCCCACGCACTTGGGCCATCCTCCACTGCCTTCCCGGGCCACAGCAGAGAGCTGGACTGGAAGAGGAGCAACCGGGACAGAATCCGGCGCCCCAACTGGGACTAGAACCCAGTGTGCCGGCGCCGCAGGCAGAGGATTAGCCTATTGAGCAGCGGTGCCGGCCTATCCCTACCATTTTAAGCTTTGTTTATGGTGATTTAAAAGGAAACTTGTGAGCCAAGGGCAGCACAAACACCCCAGGATCATATTTCTACATAACATAAAAAAACCCACAAGTAACACTGCTCATGGATGAGCTATCTTATAGAAACTTAATTTTTTTTTTTTTTTTAATTTACTTGAAAGGCGGAGTTAGAGAGTTAGAGAGAGAGAACGAATCTTTCATCTGCTGGTTCACTCCCCAAATGGCAGCAATGGCCAAGGCTGGGCCAGGCCAAAGCCAGGAGCTCAAAGCTTCTTTTGGGTCCCACATGGGTGGAGGGACCCAAGCACTTGGGGCATCTTCCACTGCTTTCCCATGCACATTAGCAGGGAGCTGGATAGGAAGCGGAGCAGCTGTGTCTCAAAGCAGCACCCATATAGGATGCCAGCACAGGAGGAGGTTTAACCTGCTATGCCACAGTGCTGTCCCCAGGGCTTATCAAACTTACCAAACTTAAAATGGAGTCTTGTATTACTATGGATGGAAAATAACTCATGTTCCAACAACAAAGCCCATGAAAAAGCTTCATGAAGATTTTAAATAGGTGACTTTTGGAATAGGTATCTGCCACAGCAGTTAAGACATTTTTTGGGACACCCATATCCCATCTGTTTTTTTCTTTCAAGTAAAAAAACATTATTATTATTATTATTATTATTATTATTATTATTATTTTGACAGGCAGAGTGGACAGTGAGAGAGAGAGACAGAGAGAAAGGTCTTCCTTTTGCCGTTGGTTCACCCTCCAATGGCCGCTGCTGCAGCCGGCGCACCGCGCTGATCCGATGGCAGGAGCCAGGATCCAGGTGCTTTTTCCTGGTCTCCCATGGGGTGCAGGGCCCAAGCACCTGGGCCATCCTCCATTGCACTCCCTGGCCATAGCAGAGAGCTGGCCTGGAAGAGGGGCAACCGGGACAGAATCCGGTGCCCCGACCGGGACTAGAACCCGGTGTGCCGGCGCCGCAAGGTGGAGGATTAGCCTATTGAGCCACGGCGCCGGCCTATTATTATTTTTTTAACAGGCAGAGTGGACAGTGAGAGAGAGAGACAGAGAGAAAGGTCTTCCTTTGCCGTTGGTTCACCCTCCAATGGCCGCCGCGGCCGGTGCGCTGCGGCCGGCGCACCGCGCTGATCCGATGGCAGGAGCCAGGAGCCAGGTGCTTCTCCTGGTCTCCCATGCGGGTGCAGGGCCCAAGCACCTGGGCCATCCTCCACTGCACTCCCTGGCCACAGCAGAGAGCTGGCCTGGAAGAGGGGCAACCGGGACAGAATCCGGCGCCCCAACTGGGACTAGAACCCGGTGTGCCAGCGCCGCAGGCGGAGGATTAGCCTAGTGAGCCGCGGCACCGGCCAAAAACATTATTTTTTAAAAAGGTGACTTCTGGCCAAGAAAATCTGAGTAACTTTAAAAAAAATTAAAAAAAAAAAAAAAGCACTTATTTTCATCTACCTGAACGGCAGAGCAACAGAGTAAGAGCAATCTTTCAACTGCTGGTTCGCTCCTCATATGACTGCAACAGCTAGAACTGGGCCAGGCTAAAGCCAGGACGCAGAATTCCACTTGGGTTTCTCATGTGGGTGGCGGCTGCCCAAACATTTGAGCCATTATTTGCTGCCTCCCAGAATGCACATTAGCAGGAAGTTGGATCCGAAGTGAAGGTTTGGGGACACAAAACTAGCACTCCAATATGGGATCTAAGAGTACCAAGCAGAGGCTTAACCTACTGTGTCACAATGCCTGCCCATGAGGAAATTTTTCTTTTTTAAAGATTTATTTATTTGAAAGGCAGAGATACAGACAGAGGAGAGAGAGAAAGGGAGAGACCTTCCATCCAGTGGCTCACTCCCCAGTGGCTCCAATGGCAGAAATCAGGAGCCAAGAACTCTACCTAGATCTCCATGTGGGTGGCCGGGCCCAAGCATTGCGGCCTTCCACTGTTTTCCCAGGCGCATTAGCTGAGAGCTGGATCAGAAGTGGAGCAGGGGCAGGCACTGTGGCTCAGCAGATTAAGCTATGGTGCCGGCATCCCATGTGGGAACTGGTTCGAGTCTCAATTACTCCAATTCCAATCCAGCTCCCTGCTGGCATGCCTGGAAAAGCAGTGGAGGATGGACCAGGGACCTGGGCCCCTGCACCCACGTGGGAGACCTGGAGGCAGCTCCTGGCTTCAGCCTGGCTGTTGTGGCCATTTGGAGAATAAACTAGTGGATTTAAGATCTCTCTCTCTCTCTCTCTGTGACTCTTGTATTTCTGCAACTCTACCTTTCAAATAAAGAAATCTTAAAAAAAAAAAAAAGAAAAGAAAAAACAAGGGGAGCAGCTGGGACTCCAACCAGCACTCATATGGGATGCCAGCATTGCAGGCATCGGCTTAACTGGCTATACCACAATGCTGGCCCCAAGAGCAACTTTCCTAGCACAAAATTCTAACTTCTGGGGCCGGCGCTGTGGCACAGCAGCTTAATGCCCTGGCTTGAAGTGTCAGCATCCCATATGGGCACCGGTTTGAGACCTGGCTGTTCCACTTCCCATCCAGCTCTCTGCTGTGGCCTGGGAAGGCAGTAGAGGATGGCCCAAGTCCTTGGGCCCCTGCACCCGCGTGGGAGACCCTGAGGGGGCTTGGGGCTCCGGGCTTCTGGCTCCTGGCTTCAGATCAGCGCAGCTCCTGCCTTTGTAGCCAACTAGGGAGTGAACCAGCGGATGGAAGACCTCTCTCTGCTCTCCTCTCTCTGTGTAACTCTGACTTTCAAATAAATAAATAAATCTTTTTATAAAAAAATTCTAATTTCTTTGTACAGTGAACAAAGGAGAAAATACCAAAAAAGACTGAAATATTTATACTATAATAATCTAAAAAGGGAAATAAGATATTAATATGTACTATAAATTGCTTATCCTGAAAAGAAATCCACTAAAATGTAAACACTAAGTAAAGCTCTAGATGACTCACTGAATAATACTTTTTCCACCTTTTTATATGGACCTTGTAAGTTTCTATATTAAATATATAATATTTTGGGGACCAGTGTTGTGGCCTAGTGGATAAAGCCACTGCCTGCAGCACTGGCATCCCATATGGGTGCTAGTTGACATCCTGGCTGCTCCACTTCTGATCCAGCTCCGTGCTAATGGCCTGGGAAAAGCAGTGGAAGATGGCCCAAGTATTTATGCTGCTGCCACCCACATGGGAGACCAAGAAGCTGCTCCTGGCTTTGGCTTGGCCCAGCACTGGCCATTGCAGTCATCTGGGAAGTGAACCAGTGGATGGAAAGATGTCTCTGTCTTTGCCTCTCTCACTGTAACTCTTACAAATAAATAAATATAATAATGTTTTTATTATACAAAGTATACGTAAAATACTAAGTCTAAAAGTAGTATATCTGACTGTTTTCCACAGCTGTCTGGAAAATGCATCCTCAGGGGCTGGCACCGTGGTGCAGTGGGTAAAGCCACTGCCTGTGTCGCCATCATCCCATATGGGCACTTCAAGTCTTGGCTGCTCCACTTCCAATCCAACTTACTGCTAATGTACCTGGAAAAGCAGAAGATGGTCCAAGTGCTTGGGCCCCTGCACCCACATGAGACCCAGAAGAAGCTCCTGGCTCCTGGCTCCTGGCTTTGGGATTTACTCAGCTCCACCCATTGTGGCCATATGGGGAATGAACCAGCAGATGGAAGATCTCTCCCTCTCTCTGTAACTCTGCTTTTCAAGTAAATAAATAAATAATTAAAAAATACTTAAAAAAATGCATGCCCTTAGAAAAATATAGGTCCTCTGAGGCACAGCCACAATTTTAATTGATAAGGGTAGGAAGAAAAGAGTTCTACAGAAGGACAGGAGAGTAACACCCTTGTGAATGATATGTGGAAAGAATGTAATAGCAACCAACAGACCCCCAGGTGTGCTGTGGATGTTCATGATTTATGATCACCAGGGTCTGGGGGACGTATATTTCCATATATGGAAATCAGAAATAAGGGGAGAAAATTTGTCACAGAATCAAAGTTATATAATTAAAACAAAACTCATCACAGCAAAGATGTATCTAAAAGAAAGAGAAAGATCAAGAATCATCTGAAAAGGCAGAAAGCATTTCCAGGTCTACAAGATGTAACCATAACCACCATGAGAGGCACTGTAAGTGTGACCACCACCTGAAGAGGGGGTCTCTTCCCTGAGTCAAGACAGGAGACAGGAACTTGCCATCCAAGAAGATGTCAGATAACAGAGTTTGCACATGCTGGCTCAAAAACATGAGCCACATGGTCCCACAGCTGTGTGTCTTCCTAGTGTCAAGGAAGGCAGTAGAGTATCAGCTTCTGGTAAGAAGCACATAACTATAATTGCAGGCTAACTAATGGGACTTCAGAGCAAACACTTTTCAGTCAGACTAACTTAGACTAACTTAGAGTCCATGTCCCAGTTCTACTACTCGCTGGTGTAATTATAAACTCTTCCTTGTAGTTCTCCCATCTGGCAAATGAAGATAGGTAACAGATTTCTGTGAAGACTAAATGAACCAATTTACACAAAATACTTAAACAGTGCCCAATGGTAAGTTTGGGGACAGAATCCAGGTTGCAGTGAATTCAGGCAAATTACAGTGGAAGCCCTACCACCCCCCATAAGTCTTTCCTGGCAATAGCCAGACCAAAGTCTATGTGTGTCTTCTCCCCCACCCCACAAGGGGCATCTTAGGAATAAGGAGAAAAAATAGGGATAGAAGAAAGGGAATAAAATGGCACAGGTTTGGGAGGTGGTTAACAAAGATGTTTTACTATATGTTTGTTGCCATAAGAGTTGGGACTACAAGAAGCAGCTCAACAAAGTAATAGATAAAAACAATCCTACATTAAGATACATATAATTTCAGTTTTATCAGGAATAATAAAGTGACTGAAATATGGACACTAGGGAACATATTAAATAAATGTAACAAGATAATTTTACCAATACATTCATATCATAAACAAAGGAATTCTGCAGAAATTTACCTATTCTCTGTAACTTCCACAATTCAAAGTTCTCCTAATCCAGTCCAACTGTATCCATTTGGTTTAATTTCCTAAAGTAAGCCTTTTAACTTCCCTAACAGCTTATTCTTTCTTGTCTGTACCTTGGAAAACTGTCCACCTTCCTCTTTGCTAATCTGAACCTCACTACTCATTCTTCAAAGTTCAGGTCAAGACCGCCATTATTTAAAACTTTATTTAATGGGGTCAGCGCCGTGGCTCACTTGGCTAATCCTCCGCCCTTAATTTAATTCTGGAATCCCATATGGGCGCCAGGTTCTAGTCTTGGTTGCTCCTCTTCCAGTCCAGCTCTCTGCTGTGGCCTGGGAAGGCAGTGGAGGATGGCTCAAGTGCTTGGGCACCTGCACCGCATGGGAGACCAGGAAGAAGCACCTGGCTCCTAGCTTTGGATCGGCATAGCTCCGGCTGTAGCGGCCATTTGGAGGGGTGAACCAATGGAAGGAAGACCTTTCTCTCTGTC
This sequence comes from Oryctolagus cuniculus, assembly GCF_051225735.1. Lineage (NCBI taxonomy): Eukaryota > Metazoa > Chordata > Mammalia > Lagomorpha > Leporidae > Oryctolagus > Oryctolagus cuniculus. The sequence continues at coordinate 119,670,833 of NC_142873.1, read as the reverse complement.
TCTCCCTCTCACTGTCTATAACTCTACCTGTCAAAAAAAAACAAAAAAACAAACAAACAAACAAACAAAAAACTTCATTTAAAAACATTATTTAAAACAGCACCCATATGAGATGCTGGCACTGCAGTTGGCAGTAGTTTTAGACACTATGCCACAGCACCCCGGATCCCTTGATGCTTCTAAACCAGCAAATACCCCTTACATTTGTGGCCACTAATTTCAGATTTTAAGTGGTTCTACAAGTCTTCTCTCCAAAATACCATCTCAGAAATGGATACCACCAGGTTCCTTCAGTCTTGGAGAACCAAGACATTACATCAACTCTGGCAGCCAGCATCACAAAAAAATGTGACCAGAGATTCTTGTACTGCAAACCTGCTAATTTTCACATGTGCCAATCCAACCAAATTAGAATCCTCAAATCCTCTCTTATTCTACTGGCAGAAAGGCCTTGTTTTTCTAGTTAAGTAAATAAGGCATTTAAAAGTCAGTGTCTGAGTGGCCCAAGGGCCAGAATTAAACTTACCTCAGAGGGAACATACTGCTCCACAGCTGTGGCAACAGTTGCACAGCAGATCCAGAGCAGTACCATCACCGAGAGGACAAGAGTTGTGGTTAAAATCCACCCGGAGTTACTGGGAAAAAAAAAAATCAAGACAGTGGCTCAAAATTTCATAATGTAAAAACTAGGAGGCTCTTAATTTAACTAAAGACAATCAATGTTACCTACTTAGTCTAATAACACAATTAAAAAATTCTGTACTACCTTTAAAACTATTTAAAAACATTCTTATAGAAGGAAATATTATGATAACAGCTACTATATTAGGGTGTTATGATTCTTTTTTTTTTTTTTTTTTGGTCAGGCAGAGTGGACAGTGAGAAAGTGAGAGAGAGAGAGAGAGAGAGAGAGAGAAAGAGAAAGGTCTTCCTTTTGCTGTTGGTTCACCCTCCAATGGCCGCCGTGGCCAGTGCACCTCGCTGATCTGATGGCAGGAGCCAGGTACTTATCCTGGTCTCCCATGGGGTGCAGGACCCAAGCACTTGGGCCATCCTCCACTGCACTCCCTGGCCACAGCAGAGAGCTGGCCTGGAAGAGGGGCAACCGGGACAGAATCCGGCGCCCCGACCGGGACTAGAACCCGGTGTGCCAGCGCTGCAAGGCGGAGGATTAGCCTAGTGAGCCGCGGTGCTGGCCAGGGTGCTATGATTCTTTCCTCTATTTCCAAAGTTTCTGTAACATGGCTATGGCTATATCTTTTTATTTTTTTAAGATTTATTTTTCATCCACTGGTTCACTCCCCAAATAACCACAATAGCTAGGCTGAAGCCAGGAGCTTTTTCCAGGTCTCCCATGTGGATGCAGGGGCCTAATCACTTGAGCTGTCTTGCACTGCTTTCCTAGGTGCATTAGCAGTGATTTACTAGAACCGGCGCTCACATGGGATGCTGGGGTTGCAGGTGGTGGCTTAACCCGCTGACCCCAGCTATGTCATTTTTAAAATAATAGAATCAGACATACTGATTTTCTGCTAAATATATAAAATTAAACTAAACTATTGTCAAGAGTATTTCTAATTACTAAATGAGATAAGGCAAATAAAAGTGTTCCGTAAATTGAACTGTTATACAAAATGTCACATATTGGGGCCGGCGCTGTGGTGCAGTGGGTAAAGCTGCCGCCTGCAGTGCCGGCATCCCATATGGGCACCAGTTCAAGACCCAGCTGCTCCACTTCCGATCCAGCTCTCTGCTATGGCCTGGGAAAGCAGTAGAAGATAGCCCAAGTCCTTGGACCCCTGCACCTGTGTGGGAGACCCAGAAGAAGCTCCTGGCTTCGGATCGGCGCAGCTCTGGCCATTGCGGCCAACTGGAGAGTGAACCTGCAGATGGAAGACCTCTCTCTCTCTCTCTCTCTGTGTAACTATGACTTTCAAATAAATAAATAAAATCTTAAAAAAAAGTCACATATTATCTTCCACTTTAAGAAAAAATCAATATTACAATAAAACACTTTTAAAAAAACTCAATATTTCAACAAGTTAAGGTATGGAATAAAGTATGAAATGACCATTTGTTTTATAAAGTTTTTTGTAACAGGATTCTAGAAGCAAAATTTCCTAGAACATCTCAAGTGTTTAATTTGCTACAATTTAATTAAACTTCAATTTTAAAAAGCACATCTATTATGAGTCATTCTGTAACCACTGCAGCATATCTCAGTAAAGATAGTTGCGTTTTCCTTTTGATTAAAATATCTTAAGTTAGAAGGCCAAGGAAGAGTCAGTACCTGGAGGTTTTTTTTCATAATTGACCTATTAAGATTCAAGGAACAGGAAATTCAAGTTTGTTTTTTTTTTTAATATCTAGCAGTCTCTGAAAAGCTGTGTAACACAGGTAAGTCCCTAATTTTCAGATCCCCACTCATCAAACTCGGCCCAATAAAAGGTTCACACTCACAAGAAGCCATTCCTTTGGTTTGCAAACACATGGATGTGCTGGGGATATAGTATGCAGTTACTGTTTGCCTCCCAGCAAAGGGTGGATACTGGAGACACAGTGCACTGAACATGATGGTTTGCTTTATGTATTCCAATTCATAAAGGTAATACACTAAAAACTACTTTGAAGAAAAAATACCCACTTTGCTATATATGTTCCAGCCTCAACATGGATACTAAGCAATTTACCTAGCATGAAATGAGGAGGATATATTTGATCTCTGGATTGCTGTAGCAACTAAGTTAAGCCTGAAAACTGGAGCTCATTTTAGAGTCCCCCTTCTTCAACCTTCACAATTAAACAATGACTAGATCCTATCAGTTCTCAACCTCCTGCTTTAACTCTTGTTCTTCTTCACTGCCCTCGATCCGGTCTCTTGATTTCTGGCTTGAGTGATCAAAGCTCTCCAACCTAGTCTTCAATCTACCCTTCACATAGAGGCCTCTTCTTGACACACCTGATTACTTTCCTGCTTCTCACTGGTTCCTGTCTATCTGCTTTGGACAAATTTCTGACTCTCCTGACCCTTCATACCATACCATAGCGATACACCTCATACATTCAGCCAGGCAGTATGTCTAAAATAAAAGTTTAAGGACTTCAGTTACAGTTAGCAAAAATCTCTACTCATCATTTAAGACTGATTTCTACCTCTTCCATAAATCTTTCCCTTGAAACCTCTAGTAGACTTAGGTATGCTCTCCATGTACTCTGTATCTAAGACATGTGTTGTATGTCTGTGTAACAATCATCATTATGATGCTCATTATTTTCGTGTCTGGCTAAACATGAGAACACCACAGAGGCAGAGACTGATCAGCTCTCCTAGTTCTCAAATTCAAAGTACAGTGCCTGGCACAAGACTGTCCAAAAAGAAATGACCAGTGAAAAAAGTGAGTGTGACCACAATTTTCGAAGGTGTCTCCATAACAGCTATGTGGTACAATGAAAAGAGGCACTGCAGAAAGAGTCCAAAGACAAGATTTCACTAAATGGCTGGCTAATCTTGTATGTAATAATGGAAAAATCATGACCCTTTAAGAAATAGACAGCCATGGAAGAACAGCATGCATATACAAGATGTAAAATTAGAAAAGCTGGGTTAGAACTGAAAAAGATGGTGTAACTTTGGAGATACTCGATTCACCTTTCTCATCCACCTACTTATCACAATGCAATGTTCTAAGAGTAAAATGAGATCACTAACTGGAAAAAGCATTTAAAAAAAGAATATATTTAAATATAGGACATCATTAAAACAATTCATGCTTATGCACAGAAACATCTAAAGAACATCTCTAGTTATAAAATCAGTTGTTTTCTACTCTAACACTTAACATTATTTATTTATTTTTTAAGATTTATTTATTTATTTGTTCAGAGCTACACAGAGAAAGAGAGGCAAAGAGAGAGACGTCTTTCATCCGCTGCCTCACTCTCCAATTGGCTGCAACAGCTAGAGCTGTGCCAATCCAAAGCCAGGAGCTTCTTCTGGGTCTCCCACGTGGATGCAGGGGCCCAAGGACTTGGGCCATCTTCTACTGTTTCCCCAGGCCACAGCAGAGAGCTGGATCAGAAGTGGAGCAGCTGGGACCCATTTAGGCTGTCAGCACTATAGGCAGCAGCTTTACCTGCTAAGCCACAGTGCTGGCCCCGACGACATTTTTTTTTTTTTAAAGATTTATTTATTTATTTGAAAGTCAGAGTTACACAAGGAGAGGAGAGGAGAGAGGAGGGGAGGGGAAGGGAGGGGAGGGGATGGCGGAGAGGAGAGGAGGGGAGGGGATGGGAGAGGGGAAGGGGAGAGGAGAGAGGAGAGGCGGAGAGGCAGAGAGAGAGAAAGTCTTCCATTCCACTGGTTCACTCCCCAATTGGCCGCAACGGCCGGAGCTGCGCTGATCCGAAGTCAGGAGCCAGGAGCTTCTTCCAGGTCTCCCATGCAGGTGCAGGGGCCCAAAGACTTGGGCCATCCTCCACTGCCTTCCCAGGTCACAGCAGAGAGCTGGATTGGAAGTGGAGCAGCTGGGTCTTGAACCCACGCCCATATGGGATGCTGGTGCTTCAGGCCAGGGCATTAACCCACTGCGCTACAGTGCCAGCTCCTGACATTATTTTTTAAAATGTTAGATTTAGAAGAACAACACTAAAATACATTGAAGCCAGTGGTATGGTGCAGTGGGTTAAACTGCACCTTGAAATGTTGGCATCCCATATCCATATCCTGAGTGCTGGTTTGAGTCCTGGCTGCTCTGCTTCTGACACAGCCACCCATATGGGAGACCATGATGGAGTTCTTGGCTCCCTGTTCTAGCTGGGAACTCAACCTAAGTCTCCCACATGCGTGGCAGGAATCCAATTACTTGAGCCATCACTGCTGTCTCCTGGAGTCTGCATTAGCAGGAAACTAGAATTAGGAGCAGAGCCAGGTGCTGAACCCAGATACTGTATGTCTGCCCCTTTTTCCACTTTTGAGCTGCTAATATAATTTTAAGATAATAAAAATGAATGTACCTCTGTGACACAGATTTTATCTCCTATATATTTATAAAGGAATACATACAGAGAGAGGCATCTGAAAAAGCCATCGCTTTCTCCATCTTCAAGATAGTTTCTGTGTGCTTCTGAACTTCTCATCTGCAGATCTGCTGAAATAATGAGGTGAAAGTTTTATAATATCCTAAAAGCTAGTCTCATATGATTACTTCTAGATCTATATAATCTCAAGATAGCCAACTGTCTTTGTATGTACAACATGACACATCTTATAATGTACCTAAGTGCTCTGGCACATCAAAAACCAAATGGATATTTTACCACATAATGGAGTTCCTGTATTATTTTCAAATTTTTATCAATATGATACCTTCTGTTTAATTATATTTGGTCTTGAGCAACAAAACCTGGTGAATTTAATCTAATTAAAGTTGGCCTTATGTGCCATTATCATTCGCCCACAAAAGCAATCAGGTTAATTCAATCAACATAAAAAATAAGCCATGAGTTAGTGAATTTTAAAGGCTAAGTTCTGTTTTAGTTTCGTATTTTATATTCCTATGAATTAAAATTCACTTCTGGCATGGAAATTAAAATAGAATAGGAAGTCATACTTCTCAGGAGTTTCACTGTTTAACATATTGGGAGAAACTAGAATATTTCATTACACTCAAGGCATCCCATGAAGCAAACTAAGTGTTTTCTGAATGCTGGTTTTCAAAGTGTGGTCCCCCAATCAGCAGCATCAGCAAAATGTGGGATTTGTTAGAAATGCAAATTTTCAGATCTGCTCCCAGACCCAGGAAATTAGAAACCCTGGAGGTGGGCCCCAGCACTGTGTGTTTCAACAAGCTCTTCAGAGTCTGAAGCACATGAAAGCTTGAGAGCACTGTTTTAGAAATGATCTGTTCACCTTCTATCACAAGTTATCTTTCACTTCCTATTGCTGTAAAGACACACACACAGCCAACTCTACCACAACAGATTTCACTACTCATGTTTTAATGCAAGCTATTTCAAATAAAACTTACAGGACATTTTGCTTAGAGATGATTCTCTCAAATCTGTACGCTCCTGCTCCAACTGTGGTGCATACTGAATTTCTGGCTTAGACTAAAATGATAATGAAAGCAATTAAGTCATTTGTACTTCTTTAGCTTTTTATAGTAAAAAGTTCTACAACATATCATCTATGTAAACATTTAAAATGAAGTAAGAGTAAAACAGTAGGGTATACAAAATAAAACACATTAACCACAATATATTTTAACAGCCTTTCCTAAACATTAGCTCCAGTGCCTGGCAAAGAAACAGATTTCTGGCATCAACTATTTAGTCAGTGTAATTTTCTGAACAACATTAAAAAAGAGAGAAAAAGAAACACTGTAACAAAATATTACATTAAATACTATATCTTGCAAAAGTAAGTTCTAATTCTAGTTGATCAGGAATAATTTAGCATACTAATAATAATTTGCTTAACACATATTATCTCTTTTTCATCTAATTCTTCTCTAAGTATGAACAATTCATAAATTATAGCCAAACACTCCAAACTTTCACTCTCCTATACAAGTCTGATCCCCTGGAATGGAAGTTTGTCCATCCCACTCACACTAAATTTGAGAAAAATTTCAGAAAGAAACAAAGTAATCTCACCTCTAATGAGAAATGAATGAGAGTTCTACTCTTGAGATTCAACTTAAGTAACATAAGTAGCTATAGGACACAGTACTTGCTTATGAATTTAAACAGAAATTTTCTGTGTTTTACTGATTACTAAACTAAGCACAAGGGACTCCAGGCTCAGGATAGTACTAAAAATCATATAACAAACCATCACCCAATTAGCAATAATTTATTATATCAAGAGGCATGCCTTACTTATTACCAGAAAGGAATATAATGCAACATAATTTGTGTATAACTGGCAAAACTGAGGAATTACAAAGAAAGTAGCTGGGGCCAGCGCTGTGGCACAGTAGGTTAATCCTCTGCCTGCAGTGCTAGCATCCCATATAGGCGCTGGTTCTAGTTGTCCCAGCTGCTCCTCTTCCAATCCAGCTCTCTGCTATGGTCTGGGAAGGCAGTAAAGGATGGCCCAAGTGCTTGGTCCCCTGTACCGTGTGGGAGATCCAGAAGAGGCTCCTGGCTTTGGATCAGCGCAGCTCCGGCTGTTGTGACCATTTAGGGAGTAGAACCAGCAGAAGGAAGACCTTTCTGTCTGTCTCTACCTCTCACTGTCTATAGCTCTGCCTCTCAAATAAATAAATAAAATCTTTAAAAAAAAAAAAAAAAAGGAAAGTAGCATGATAGGATGGTATGTGGGTCTTGGAGTTAAAATTCCCTGAGTTTAAAACCTAGCTCTGTTACTTACTAGCAGTGTGACCTTAAACAAGTTAAGATTCTCAGTTTACTGTCAATAATATAGGGATAATATCAACTGATAAGTTTGAAGATTTGAGATAATATAGTTGGAGCTCTATATCCATAGTTCCACATCTACAGATTCAACCAACCATGGACAGAAAACATTCTAGAAAAAAACTGTGCCTGTACTCAACATGTACAGACTTTTTTCTTGTCATTATTCCCTAAACAATACAACTATTTACATAGTGTTTACATTGTATTAGGTATCAAAAGTTATTTAGAGATGATTTAAAGTACAGTTATGTGCTGCATAACAATGCTTCAGTCAAGGACAGATGGCATATAAGATTACAGTCCTTAGTTATGTCATAGCTGTCTTAGTTTGTCTAAGTACCTTCTATGATGTTCACACAACAATGAAATTGTATGTCGATGCATTTCTAGAACCAGTTCCTGTCTATGCTGTCTAGCAATGACTGACTGTATACCTGAGGTTATATGCATACACTATGCAATTTTATATAAAGGACGTTAGCATCCTCAGATTTTATTATAGGCAGGGGTTCCTGGAACCAATCCCCCATATATACCCAAGGATAACTACATACATAAGATGCTTTCTACAACAAAGCCTTCAAGTATTAGCGGCTATTATTATCACATCATATGGTAAATTCAATGAGTTCTTTTATAAGACTTAACTCAAAAAAGCACCATGAAACTAAATATTGTCATATTGCTTTTCTCTAATATCCCTATATTTGACTATTTATGTTCACATTAATTCTTATCTTCTGTATCTAAAAACTTTATTTCATCAATTTAACCACTACTCAATTTAAGACTCAGATAAGAACTAGGCTTCCATTGAGCAGAGGGAAGTCTAATCATATGTTCTGACACCCAATGTTTTCATGAAGGCCAAATAAATAATTATTATTTGATAACAAATATTTATAAATGACCGAGTACACAGTCCTATAGCAAAATACTGTTTATGACATATCTATCTGCTGCTGTATTTAGAAGAATCTGTGAAGCATGGTTGTTACCTGGAAAATAACTATTTTTCCATCATCAGCTTGAAGATAAAAAGTCCAGGAAGAGGTTATGAAGCTCTGTGCAGAGTCCATCATGTCACTCCAGAATGACCTCACTAGAGTTAGGGGGAATAGTAGATGCATTTTTGGCATCAGGGACATAAGCTTAAAAAAAAAAATTAAATCATGAGAAATACAATTTTAATATATGTACATTCGAGATAATTGAGTTTCAACAAATCCTTATTGGGACAGCATATAAACAATTAAATGACTCTACCAAAATCATTAGCATTAGAGTAAACTCTTAGTTATCCATGTAACCTATATAACTATGGTAAAGCTTCAAATCCAGGCTACTTCAATTTGCCACCAAAAATACATATGCACATCTTTGTATGTACATAAAATATCTCTGTATATGAGTGGAGGAAAACTGAGTGGCTAAGAGACACAGGGGTAGAAGACTTTCCCCAAATACTTGTACCTTCTGAGTTTTATGCCATGTGAGTATATTTCCTATGCAAAAATTTTAAAAGTTTTTGCATTATATTTGTAGGATACAGTATGAGAGGGTAGGGAGTTCTAAGATGACACTGGAGAGGAATTGGGAGTGATAATGTGATAAGCAGTTTAGACTTAAACTTTTTTTTTTTTTTTTTTTTTTTTTTTTGACAGGCAGAGTGGACAGTGAGAGAGAGAGACAGAGAGAAAGGTCTTCCTTTGCCGTTGGTTCACCCTCCAATGGCCGCCGCGGCCGGCGCGCTGCGGCCGGCACACCGCGCTGATCCGATGGCAGGAGCCAGGAGCCAGGTGCTTTTCCTGGTCTCCCATGGGGTGCAGGGCCCAAGCACCTGGGCCATCCTCCACTGCACTCCCTGGCCACAGCAGAGGGCTGGCCTGGAAGAGGGGCAACCGGGACAGAATCCGGTGCCCCAGCCGGGACTAGAACCCGGTGTGCCGGCGCCGCTAGGCGGAGGATTAGCCTAGTGAGCCACGGCGCCGGCCTAGACTTAAACTTTTAAGTAACTGGGAGCTTTACAACTATCCAAGATAGGAGGATGACATGATATTTGGAAGAAAAAACTAAGTCTGGGCCCAGAATAAAGTATGGACTAGAGAGGGATAAGTGGTAAAACAGCTTGGAAGCTAATTTATTAAAAATGTCAGAAATGATGATGATTTAAGGCAATGATAGCTGGGATGAAAATAAAGGGCTCTGAAATATCAATTTCTCTGAATCTCAGGTTTACATAAAATGGTGATAATATTTTCACTGGACTGTTGAGAGGAAACAAAATAAGATTGTGGATGTGTATATAATTTTCAACAGTGAAGCACTATACAAAAGTAATTATTCAATTGACTTTCCTATTTGCAAACATAATTTTGTTTGCTGTAAACCAAATATAAAATATACTGCCAGTGGGTGATAAACATTTCAAGCAATAAAAGTCAGTGCCATCCAAACAGGCAATTTTGAAAGATAGTATTGTTTCGTACTTGTTCTTGTCTCAATTCAGCAAATGGCAGCTGGTTCTGGCAACCAAGATGGCAAGCATATTGTTCATCAGATTGGGAATATGCTTCTGTACATGCTGTAAAAGAAAAACAGTCAAATTACAAAGAAGGAGAGAGAAAAAAAGGTAAGAATAAAAAAGGGACTTGGCATTTTATAAAGAAATTTACTATACTAAAAAAAGCATTTCATCAATATGAATTTCTGTATTTGGCAACAGTAGGAAATGCATTGTGTTAATAAAACCCCATATTATCTCCCTTTCACAAGTCAAATCTTTCAAGTATTAATTTATTTATTACACAAGATCATACTCATATAAAGTGATTTTCACACCTAAGGTTTGCGTAGTAGAAAAGCAATGAACTAGCAATCCTGAAGATGCCATTCAAAGTTTTTGCTTTATCATCTGATGGCTATATTTGAGACCGAGGCAGAAATGTATACCGTCTGACTATTGATCTCTATATGTCTAAAATGGAAATTAGACTACCCACTATATAGGGTTGAATGAAATAACATATAGTAGTGATTTATACAGATATTTGATGTGACTGTTAAGAATTGGATCACTTAATTGAAAAGCAAGGGTATTCACACAGCAAGGGAAAAATAAAGCAATCTGTCTGACATCCTAAATTCTAACAGCAGGTGCCTCAAAGTTGAAATGGGTCCCTATGGACACAGTCTCTTCATTTAGTTCATTAAAGTGACTTTCTTTTTATATAACATTTCACCACGGTAACAATTTTATTTTTCTTCTCAACTCAGTCAGATTTTAATCTACTTCTCAGAGGTGCCAGATAATAAACTGAACAGCACTGTTCACATTTAAAGACGGGCAGTTAGAAGACTGAACCATAAAAGAAGGTTATATAAGACTAGATGTAAGTCATGACACAGGGACAAGGGAAAAGATACCTCATGCTACAATGAATAAACTGTAATGAATGGAGAAAATACCAGTATAATTTTAACAAAGTTAAATGTGCATTGTGTCCTGATTACAGGCTTTTGTTTTTTCAATAAACCCATCTCTTTCAGCAAAGGTAAGAATAGTGGTTTAACAGACAAAGCCTCTGGTTACTTCTTTTATTGGCATGATCAACAAAGAATAATACACTATTAAATACTGAGTCAAAGGCTTGATTCAGTAAAAACCTTGGAGCTAAGTCAGCCAAGAGTTGATTGAAAGGCTTAGGAAAATTATACTATCTATGAAAAGGTAGTGATGAATTATGAGTAGTAATTACTACCCTGTTTTTCAATACAGAATGCTTGGCTAAACAAAGTTGTCCTATCCATAGTACAAAATAAACACTGTCTGAACAAACAGATGAAATTTAAAGTCCATGAAATTTGTAGCAGCAGCTACTAAAACTAAATTCATAATAATTACAATGTTGGATAAGCAGTTTAAATAGTATGTTTGTTGTTTTCTAAGGAAAATAGACAAAAAGCTTAACACAACTCAAAGAAAACCCCAGTGTCATAAACAGATAATGTCATCAGCACAGCATCTTACCAGATTCACATTCCAATTTGGTCCGGTTTAAATCAATTCCATCATCCACAAACTGACAAATTGAAAACAGCCTGCAACCTCTCTGACACGCATACAACTCCTCTTCCTAGGAAGGCCAAGAACAGGGAAGATCATCAAAACACATTATTTTTCCCCCACGGGAAAAACAGTTAAAAAGAAAGCAAAGTTAGTATGTTTATTTTAGACTGATAATTTTACAGCTGAAAGAAAAGAATTAGAGAGTCAGGTCACACCCCAAACCTTTGCCATATAAATAAGTTTTAGATCCTTATTTAAAAGTGACACCAACAAAAAAAGCTTAGTGGGTAAAAATATCACCCTTTTCCCATACTCTGTGGCACAATTTGTGTGTGTGTGGGTGGGTGGGGGGATTGAAAATAAAAGTAACAGTGGTATAATTAAGACTTTAACCAAGGCAGAAAGTAGTAAGCAAGTACTCCAGGTGGGATGATATACTTTGCCACATCCATGTCATCAGGCTTTTCAGGAAACAGGGGGACACAAAGGCCCTGACAAAGTAAGGGATACGTGTATAAAAATGCTTATATGGAACTTGGCTTACTTTAACTGAAAACACAAACAAGAGCAACAAGGTGATACAGGAAACTACTATAATTAGCCAGACTGGGATCAAACTTTTTAGATGATTGTTCAGGTTACTTTACCTGTCAAAATCTGTTTTCACATCATAAAAGGGGACAATATTTTTTACCTTCAAACCCTTCATAATTCTGGAAGATAGTTATTCCTAGAACAGTGTCTGGAACATAGAATGTGCTCAATAAACAGCAGTGTTAATCATTTTAATGGATTTTAAAAATAGAAAACATTAGAGGCATCACTGCAAATGCGTGGGAATTCAATATAGGATGGACGCACAGTTCTCCATTACTGGAAAATATGAGCTGCTTAATAAGACTAAGACCAGTATCTTCGACAGGTTTTTCTTTGGTAAAATACACATGGTACTGGAAACCAGCAAGGGCACACGCGGAAGCCCCTTCCACTTACTGTGTGACCTACTGTGTTCAAATTGGCAGGCACTAACAAGGAAACAGCATGTTCTTACACCAGATAACAACCAATGGAATAAAGAGAGACACTTCTTCCCAACAGAGGGGTTATTGCAGCAGTAATAATCCCGTATGAAGTGAGGGCTGCAGTCTAATATTAAATATGCTTTATTATATAACTGAAGGTAGCACATTTTTTGGACCTCAGTGCTACTTGCATTTATTGTTAGGAGTTTATACCTGAGGAGCTCTTGCAAGGTTTTGTAAAACAGTGGAAGAATTCTCTCTTCTCTGGAGTACCACTTACTCCTTATTTGCACAGAGAAAGCATGAGCGAATTTACTAGTATGAGCTAGACCACAAGCCATTTCATTCTCAGAGATGCTTTCTTTTGTTAAACCAATCCAATAAAGCACACAGCACCAACTTCAGAAAAGCATGGGGCACAGTGAAGAGAGCCTTGGTTCAACAATCAGCCCTGGTTTGAGCTCAGCCTCATTACTTACTCTGTACACTTTGGGCAGGTTACTAAATCTGTGACTCAGTTTCCTTATTTTAAAATTAGGACAACACTCTTAAGTCAATCCTCCTTATTAGGAGGATTATACATTATATCTACAATAGAATTACTATTATGTAGTATTATTTAATGAATAGACGTAACATCAGTAACATTTAAAACACACATGTACGAAGCATCACGGTAACTTTTAACATTACTACACCACTGGGCACAGGGTAGATAATCAATAGCTCTCAAGAATCATCCTTATTTTAAATACTTCATGTTCTATATTATCACTCCAAGTCCAGTAAATATTTCATATGATGGGTCAGGTGATATAAATGCATCCTCTGGGACAGGCATGGTGGCACAGTTAAGAGATCACTTGCAATGACTGCATTCCACTTAGAGTGCCAGTTTGAGTGTTGGCTGCTTTTATTCCAATCCAGCTTCCTGTTAATGCACATGAGAAATCAGCGTATGATGGCCCATGCACTTGGGTCCCTGCCACCCACATGGGAGACTCAAGAGTTCCAGGCTCCTGGCTTCAGTCTGTTCTAGCCCTGGCTGTTGCAGGCATTTGGAGAGTGATGGAAGATCTCTCACTCTTTCAAATAAATAAATAAAATATTTTAAACATTTATTTCCTTTGCTTTAAGGCACAAGGAAATGATGCTCCCCACCATACTGAATATCAGCTAAGTAAAGAGATTGTCCATCAATGATAACATCTATAGCTTTTATATCCATTTTTTGCAGGTAAATATTGAAGCAAAGTTTAATGAGGAAAAGTATATCCAATAGACCAGGCAGGCATCTCAGGAGAGAACTGAGAGCCTAAATACATTTCCTTTTTTTTTTTTTTTTTTTTTTGTTAAGATTTATTTTTATTTATTTGAAAGGCAGAGTTACAGAGAGAGAGAGAGAGAGAAAGAGATCTTCCATCAACTAGTTCACTCCCCAAATGGTCACAAGTGGGCTGGGTTGAAGCCAGGAGCTTCTTCCAGGTCTCCCATGTGGGTGCAGGGGACCAAGCAAGTATTTGGGCCATCCCGTGCTGCTTTCCCAGGCACACTGGCAGGGAGCTGGATGGGAAGTGGAGCATCCAGAACTCCAACCAGCGCTCATATGGGATGTTCGCATTGCAGGAGGGGGCTTAACTGCTGCGCCACAACACCAAACCCTATATGCATTTTCTTATCATGAGCTAAGTCAAGCTAATTATTCTCTAATTATTCATGGTAGTAATACTATACACACCAAACTGGTTTTATAACATGTGACAGAAGAAATAATTATCTGTGGCTGTGTGTTAGGCACTGTGCTAAGACTGTCACACGTATTATCTTTAATCCTCACACTAGCTCTGCAAGGTATGAAGTTTCTTCTCCCCCACATGTGACAAAAAGAAGTTATAAGGGTCAGCACTGTGGCACAAGGTATATGCCAGTATCCCATATGAGCACTGGTTCAAGTCCCAGCTGCTCCACTTTCAAGCAAGCCCCCTCTAATGTTCCTGGGAAAACAGAAGATGGCTGGAGTACTTGGACCCCTGTGCCCCATGTGGGAGACCAGATGGAGTTCCAAGCTCCTGACCCAGCCCTGGCCATTGTGGCTATTTGAGGAGGGAACCAGCAGATGGAAGATCTCTCTAACTCTGCCTTTCAAATAAGTAAATCTTTACAGTAACAACAAAAAAGTTATGAGAATTGATCATCAAGGATACACAGGAAGAGTGTAGCTAGAAATGGAACCTAGGTTTGTAAGGTTCCAGAACCCACACTGTTAAAAAATTAGGTTGGGGGCTGGTGCTGTGGTGCAGTGGGTTAAAGCCCTGGCCTGAAGCGCCGACATCCCATATGGGCGCCGGTTCAAGTCCTGGCTGCTCCACTTCCAATCCAGCTCTCTGCTATGGCCTGGGAAAGCAGTGGAAGATGGCCCAAGTCCTTGGGCCCCTGCACCCACATGGGAGACCCAGAAGAGGCTCCTGGCTTTGGATTGGCATAGCTCCAGCTGTTGCGGCCAATTGGGGAGTGAACCAGTGGATGGAAGACCTCTCTCTCTGTCTCTAGCTCTCTCTGTAACTCTGTCTTTCAAATAAATAAAAAAATAAATCTTTAAAAAAAAATTAGGTTGGCTCTAATTAGCTTTGTTATTAACACAACATGTCAGTTGTATTAGAACCTAGGCAAATTGTGCAATTATATTTTTGAGCACAGTTAAAAGATAAAAGATAATTTAAAAGTAACTACTTACAAACAGGAAAAGTATTCTACTTTCTTGCAATGCAATATTAATTCTGAAAAAGAGTCATTAAAATGAGATTTCTATCTGGCAATTACAAATATCAAACCAAGAGAGGCAATATGGACTTGTAAATTAATCTAATTTCTTATAATATACATTGCATTTTCCTAGCTGCAAAGCACAATAATTCAAAGACAGGCCCAACAGAAATCGTGAAACAAAAATATTTTGATGCAACTTAATTAACATGAGGCAGCACTGGTGTATTAAATTTTAGGACTGAATTCCTACCCTACCACTTATTCTCGGTTACGTGATCTTGGGCAAGTCTCTTAACCTTTTGGAGCCTCAATTTACTTAATTGTAAAACTCATTTTGCAGGGCTGTCTTGAGAATTAGAGATAATGACATGATAAACTCCCCTCCCCTGCTTTATATTTGGCAAACAGATTTAAGTAGAGAGTAAGTTTTAAGACCAGACATACAGGGGGTCAGAGGATTTGGAGTTCCTGTCAAGAACAGCTGGGAGGCTGGCGGCGTGGGTAAAGGCCACTGCCTGCAGCGCCGGCATCCCATAAGGGCACCAGTTCGAGTCCCAGCTGTGCCACTTCCAATCCCGCTCTCTGCTATAGCCTGGGAAAGCAGTAGAAGATGGCCCAAGAGGTTGGGCCCTGAATCTGTATGGGAGACCCTGAAGAAGCTCTTGGCTCCAGATAGGCCCACCTCCAGCCATTGCGGCCATTTGGGGAGTGAACCAGCAGATGAAAGACCTCTCTGTCTCTGCCTTTCTTTCAAATAAATAAATGTTAAAAAAAAATAGCTGGAATGAGTAAGTAAAAAATTATTTATAGGTATCACACCAATTGTTAGAAAGTAACAGATATCAGGGGTCGGTGCTGGTGGCACAGTAGGTTAAGCCTCTGCCTGTGGCACTGGCATCCCATGTGGGCACTGATTTCGTGTCCTGGCTGCTCCACTTTGATCCTGCTCTCTGTTTATGGCCTGGGGAAGTAGTGGAGGATGGCCCATAGTGCTTGGGTCTCTGCACCCACATGGGAGACCTTCTGGGTCCAGAACCAGAAGCTCCTGGTTCCTGGCTTTGGATCAGCGTAGCTCCATCTGGTGTGGCCAATTGGGGAGTGAACCGCGGATGGACTGCTCTGTGTCTTCCTCTCTCTGTAACTCTGCCTCTCAAATAAATAAATCTTTTTTTTTCCCAAAAAGAAAACAACAGATATTATAAAAAGTATCAAAAGATTCCAGGAATGTATAGCCTTTCAAATAATTTCGTTGTTCTCCCAGCATTCTGGTTCATATTACAAATTTGCTAGGAAAAACATCTTAAAAAAGGAAACGCGTTAGAACAATACAAAATAAAGTCTCAGCCCAATTGTAGATCAAATCAATATTAATAAGTTTCCTCATACAATCCTCTTAATGATGTTAAGTTCATCAAAGAAAGGGGCAATATTCAGTCTGGAAGTTACAACTTCTTATTTTGATTGACAATGATTTAGGATAATCCCCCCACTCTTTTTCCTTGAAGGTAGATATAAGCCTCAGGCAATGAGAAAACTGGCAATAAGTACAGCACGGGAAGTGACAGCATTGAGCACTTTTCATTTGGAGGACCTGAAAGCACTTGCCACCACGCAACATCCTCAACTTCACTTTGTAGTTTGAGGGCAGAGAGGCCAGCCACAATGGGTAAGCAAACAACTTACAGAAGACGAAGGCACAAGGAGGAAAAAACCCAGCAACACCAGCAAAAGCTTTTATAACCCACAGCGTGCGTGTGTGTATGTGTGTGTGTGTGTGAGAGAGAGAGAGAGAGAGAGAGAGAGAGAGAGGAGGAGAAAAAAAAAAACAAAACCAAGAACACCAGCAAAAGCTTTTATAACCCACAGAGAGTGTGTGTGTGTGTGTGTGTGTGTGTCAGGGACAAGAAGAAAAAAACCCAGCAACATCAGCAGAAGCTTTTATAACCCGTAGGGTGTGTGCACCCAAATTATATATGGCGAAGGTGTGGGGAGAGACACCAAGCAATTTAAAATCTTGAGTAAACACTGTTCTTAAGAAGCTGAAAGAGCGCCTGGAGGAGGGGGAGTGGAATTGTAAGAGGCAGCAGCCCGGGCCGGGGGCGACCCCGTCACCCCCCTCTCCGAGCTGGGAAGCCCTAGGAAGGCGGCCTCCCGTCGGCCTCCAGGGGTTCCCTGCCAGCCGCACAGAGCGCCAAGTTTCTGCGTCCCCCCGGGCGCGGCGTCTCCCGCACACAGCAAGTGCACAAGGGGAGAGCCCTTCGTCGCGCCGCTGAGCCCGGGGGCGGCTACGTGGAATGCCTCCCCCGGCCTCGCGCAGCAACGCAGCGGCTACGCGCCTGCCTCCCGCCCCGCGAGGACCCGGCGGGCTCCCACACGAACGCGACCCGGTCTGTCCCATCTTTGTGTCCCCCAGCCTGGTGCAGCACAAACTTCCGGTGATTCCGGCAGGGACGGGGTGCAGGCAGGCTTAGGGAGGGAGACAGAAGCCACCCCGGCGGGAGGCAGCGGTTATAACAGGGGCGCGCTCAACCGCCAGAGTCCCAGAGCCCACGCAGGGGTGGGGGAGCCAGGAAGGGTCGTAGCCCGGTTCGGACCGGCCCTACCTTGGGGTAGGTGTGCAGTGGGTAGGTCAACTGACAGGCCCGGTGGCAAGACGCCGTGTCGCCCAAAACCGAGTCAAACGCCTCAGCCGAAGCGGTGCCCGAGCCCCCGGCCAGGGCCATCGTGAGCAGCAGCAGCGACGGGAGCCCCCGTTGGGCCCTGACCCAGAGGGTCCCCTTCGGCGCCGCCATTTTGTCCCCCTCTGTCACGGCAGCTCGGCTTGTTGCTGTTTTCTTTTCAGGGTTTCCTCCTCCTTCCGGGGCCGGCCCCCTTCCCCGCCCCGCCGCCCGCTGCTTCCGCTTCCGCCTCCGCCGGAGCCGCAGCCTCTTGCTCCCCCTCGGTGTCCACGAACTCGTAGGCAGGAGTGCGGAGGCGGCGACAACCATCGCGAGTGTTAGCGCGGCCGGCGCGCCTTCTGGGGCAGGCTGGGGCGGGTAGTTCTCGGCGGCGGCGCGCGCTCTCGGGAAACCACGGCCGCGCGCTCCCTTCGCAGTGCATGCCGGGGCGGGAGCCGGCGGGGTCCCCGAGCGCGCCGTCCCGGGAGCCGCTTCTGTGGACCCGTGGTCGGGGCGAGGGGCATCGGTTCGGTTCCAGCGTTCGGACCCAGCCTTGGGGGCCCAGAGGGTGCGCTCTGAGGAGGCCCTGCTGCTGTTGCTGCTGCAAAGGCTGTTCTCCCTGGTGGGTCTCCTGTCACACCCGTGTCGGGTGCCCGTTTCGTCTCGCTCGAGGGTCCAGAGCGTGACCGTCGTGGTTAGCGTCCTGGGAGCGCCGGGCAGGTGCTCCTGGGGATGGTCCCTGCTGAGGAGCGGTAGTCTTTAGTGCTGGTTGTCAAGGCAATCCTTGGGCCTGCGGCTGTGATGGGCGGTGGTGAGGCGGGCTTCGCTGAGCCCAGTGGATCCCTAACCGGCCCAGTCCTGGTCGGAAGAGGGTTTCGAAGTCTGCAGGCTGAGCGCCCGGCGCGATGTCGGACCGCCCTCCATGGTGTGCACCCCTGGAAGCCAGGAACCCCCCCCCCCCCCCCAGCTCAGGAAGTAGACCGATCACTGTGCCCAGGTTGATTTCTCGGCACGAGCTTGCTTTTCCAGGAGCAGCCTTCCTGGCAGTCCCACCCAAGGGCTCCCGTAATCCAGAAGTGCTCCCCAAGACCCCAGCCGTGTCGCTCTGGGGAACACACATCCCAGCAGTCTCGGGGAAGCTTTAGCATCTCTCTCTCTCTCTCTCTCTCTCTCTCTCTCTCTCTCTCTCGCAGAACACGCTGCAAGCACGTGAAGGTAGTGGAAGTCCCCTGGCCATGGATAAATTCGTCATTCGAACGCCCAGAGTCCAGAGTAGCCCTCGGAAGAAAGATGCTGGAGGGAAGACTTACAGGCAGGCCACGATTGAATCTCTGAAGGTGAGAGGGGTGTGGGACTGTGTAGCAGGGAGGCTTCGAGGGGTTCTCTTATGGACTGTTTCAAGCTGTAACCCCTCCCCAGAGTGTACCAGCCCGCTCTGTAGTTTCCCTCCAACCCCATACAGACTTCCGGGTATCACTTCCTGTGCCTCTTAAGGCTCTTCTCATTGCTGGACTTGATGCTATGCTCGCCAGCTGGTAGGACAAGCTCCCTTAGTTATTTTGAAAAATTCTCTTTTCTGTTAGGAATGTTAGAGTACCTACCAAATAGGATTCTCTATGCCCTATAGAAGCTCAGTCAGGCGTGAGAGGGGGTGCCCAACCGCACTCATCTTACTGGTGAGGATGGATCACATGGCCTCCACAGCCACAGCTGAGACTGGGAAAGAGACTTAATGGATCCTTGCCTACCTCAAATTCAATTCTGATTTGTGTTAGCAAGGAAGAAACAAAGAATACATTCAATAAGTCAATGAAGGTAGGTACTGATAAGTGGTCATTATTTTTAAAACAAACAGAGCTTATCATTAGTTCATTATGTCATCTTGAACCTCTCTGCCTACATTTCTGACTTTTTCTTTTCAATTTCCTTTATTGGTTCCTCTTTTTCCATTAGATTCTGAATGTTTATGTCCCCAGAGCTGTGTATTGCTTTTATGTTTGGTCAGAGTGACCTCACCCATCTCAAGGCTTTCTATGCTGATGACTTTTTTTTTTTCTTTTTTGACAGGCAGAGTGGACAGTGAGAGAGAGAGACAGAGAGAAAGGTCTTCCTTTACCGTTGGTTCATCCTCCAGTGGCCGCCGCGGCTGGCACACTGCGGCTGGCGCACCGCGCTGATCCGATGGCAGGAGCCAGGTACTTATCCTGGTCTCCCATGGGGTACAGGGCACAAGCACTTGGGCCATCCTCCACTGCCTTCCTGGGCCACAACAGAGAGCTGGCCTGGAAGAGGGGCAACCGGGACAGAATCCGGCGCCCCGACCGGGACTAGAACCCAGTGTGCCGGTGCCGCAAGGCGGAGGATTAGCCTAGTGAGCTGTGGCGTCGGCCGTCTGATGACTTTCACATCTGCATCTCCAGCCTAAATCTCTGTAAAGAGAAGGTGGGGATCTTGAACTAGAGAAGATGGGCTGTGATAACAAGGCAGTGTGATGGCCCACAAGCCTGCCAGAACCACACTGGAAAGCAGTAAAGAAGGCATATGGCCAGCGCTGTGGCTCACTAGGTTAATCCTCTGCCTAGCAGCGCCGGCACCCCAGGTTCTAGCCCCAGTCAGGGCGCTGGATTCTGTCCCAGTTGCTCCTCTTCCAGTCCAGCTCTCTGCTGTGGCCTGGGAGTGCAGTGGAGGATGGCCCAGGTCCTTGGGCCCTGCATCCGCATGGGAGACCAGGAGGAAGCACGTGGCTTCTGGCTTTGGATCAGTGCAGTGCACCAGCTGCAGCATGCTGGCTGTAGCGGCCACTTGGGGGTGAACCAACGGAAAAAGGAAGAGCTTTCTCTCTGTCTCTCTCTCTCACTGTCTAACTCTGCCTGTCAAAAAAAAAAAAAAAAAAAAAAAAAAAAAAGGCATATGGACAAAAGCCCTGAGTAAAAGGCCCTTCTGTGCAGGAGGGTGCTAATCATTGCCTTCTCTGGGATGTCAGTTCCCTCATCTATGTGATGTGGAGTTTAAAGTTTTTCTTCAAAGGGTGCAGTTGTGGTTTGGGGCAAGATACAGGGGAGCTTCAAAAACGCCTGGAAAAGTATTAAAAGATAAACTTATTGATTTTTAAATCCATGCATAGTTTTCGTAACTAGTGTTTTCTGTGAACTTTTTGAAGACTCTGCACTTTTTTTTTAGTTTTTTTTTTTTGAAAGATAGTTACAAAGAGAAGGAGCAGGGAAGGGAGGGAGAGATCTTAAATCTGCTGGTTTACTCTCCAGATGGCCACAGTGGCCAAGGCTGTTCCAGACCAAAGCCAGGAGCCTAAACACTTGTGCCATTTTCTGCTACCTTACCATATGCATTAGGAGGGAACTGGATCAGAAGCAGAGCACCTGGGACTTAAACCAAACCTGTGCTCTGATATGGGATGCAGGGTCACAGGCAGTGTCTTAACCCACTTTACAATGCCTGGCCCTTGCAGTTTTCACATTTGGAGCTGTCCTCTACTTCCAGGATGCTTAGCATCCCTGGGCTGTCAGGCACTAAATGTCGGTAGCACCTCCCATTATGACAACCAAAAATGCTCTTGTGTATTTCCAAGCAGCTCTTGGTTGACTCCTAGTAAGTGCAGATGTTCTTTAAAGTCTCCTAGTCTTACAGTTCTGTGACTTCATGGGACACATTCATTTTTCTCAACAGCATCTTCTTTATCGGCATATTCATAGATATAGTAGACAGCGATTCTCAAGGAGACATTGTGGTATCAGACTCTGTGGAGGACAGTGGAGGGGGATAATAATTAGATTACACATACACATATACCTATGAACACCCAGATTCTAATATACAAGTGTATTAGCTTTTCATTGCATTACTTATTTTTAGTTTCATTAATTTCTTTTTAATTTTTACTTATTTATTTTCATTTGTTTGAAACGCAGACAGAATCAGAGAGAGATCTTCTGTCTGCTGGTTCATTCCCCAGATGCCTGAGGCTGGACCAGGCCGAAGCCAGGAACTCTATACAGGTTTCCACATGAGTGGCAGGAACCCAAGTACTTGAACCAGCAGTCACCCGCTCCCTCACAGGGTACACAGTAGCAGGAAGCTGGAATTGGAAATGGAGTTGGGACGCAAATCTAGACACTCCAATAACTTTTTTTTTTTTTTTTTTTTGACAGGCAGAGTGGACAGTGAGAGAGAGACAGAGAGAAAGGTCTTCCTTTGCCGTTGGTTCACCCTCCAATGGCCGCCACGGCTGGTGCGCTGCGGCCGGCGCACCGTGCTGATCCGAAGGCAGGAGCCAGGTGCTTCTCCTGGTCTCCCATGGGGTGCAGGGCCCAAGCACTTGGGCCATCCTCCACTGCATTCCCTGGCCACAGCAGAGAGCTGGCCTGGAAGAGGGGCAACCGGGAAAGAATCCGGCGCCCTGACTGGGCCTAGAACCCGGTGTGCCGGCGCCGCTAGGTAGAGAATTAGCCTATTGAGCCGCGGCGCCGGCCCCAATAACTTTTTATTATTTTTTAACTAAATACTTGAGAGGGATTTCTTAGGAAATAAGGAGTTTTATTTTGGTTTACAATTTTGGAGATTCACAGTCTAAGACATGGCAACGCATTAGCCTGGTGTCTAATGAGGGCAATGGATGGTATACACATATGGAGGGAAGATCATGTGATGAGCCAGAAAGCAGAGAGTCACAAGGAACACACTCTTCATCTACCCTCTGTGTGGTGTCTTCATAAAGCCATTGTGATTCCATAATGGGGCTCTACCTCAGCAACGTAACTCAGTCACTTCCCAAAGGGCCCACCTTCAGACACCATAACAGGATCAGTCCTCCACCCTAATCCATTAACCATTAACATTAATTCATTAACTGTTAACAAAAGACTTTAAGGCTTAAAGGTCTACATGAGTTTGGGGAACCAAATTCTGCTTAAATAATTAACAGTGAAGGTACTTCCAAAAGTTCATGGAAAATGTGTATTATGAAAAAACTGGATGGGTTCCAAATTTTTTTGCATCAAAATAAACATGTCTCTTAATTCAAGTTTTCCACACTTTCTGAATTACTCTTGTGCTTCCACCTACCCTTCCTCCCTTTTGAGTCCCCACTTGTGCCCCAGCTGGGAATCAGTTTGATGATGAAAGTTAGTGATGTGAACATTACAAAATTTGAATAAATAACAGGCATGTGGAATAGCTAACATGCCCCTTAAATGTGTTAGCTTTCTTCCAAACTTGTTCCTCTTCTCCTACTTCTGTATCTATCTACCGAGTAATTCGAACTAGGAACCATGTTTTTTTTTTTTTTTTTTTTTTTTAAGATGTATTTATTGGTTTCAAAAGCAGAGTGACAGACAGGAAGATGGAGTCCGAGCATGCAAGCATCCTCCCATGGACTTACTCCCCAAATGCCCTCAACATCCTGGACTGTGAGACCAAAGCCAGGAGCTAGGACTGCCATCCAGGTCATGTGGGTGACAGGAACCCAAGCACTCGGGCCGTTACCTGCTGCCTCCTAGTGCATTAGTAGGAAGCTGGATTGGAAGCCACGGAGGAAATTGATCCCAGACACTCAGATATGGGATGCAGGTATCCCAAGCGGTGGCTTAACCCACTGTGCCACAACACCCGTCTTAAGAACCATTGTTAACTCTTTTCTCTTAAATCCAGTTTTCAGTTCTGCTTCATAACGCCTCTTCTTGCCAATACTCGTGTCTTTCACTTTGATTTAAAAATCTTGTTATTTCTCACTTAGAGCAGTTCCATACTCTGTTGACTAAGGTCGACTGCTTGAGCCATTACCCCTGCATCTCAGGGTAGGCATTACCAGGAAGCTCCAACTCAGACACAGAGTTGGAACTCAAATCCAGGCGCTCTGATGCAGGGAGTGTTCCTGACTGGCCTATTAACTGCTAGGCCAGATCCCCACTGCAGCTGTTACTGTTTACTCACCATCGTTGTCATCCTCTCACAGTTCCACAAAGACATCGTGCTTGTTCACCTCTGCACCATAGCATACAATCTTCTGTCTGCCTGGAATACCCTCATTTCTTTTTCTATTTTTTTAAAAGGTTTATTTATTTGTTTGAGAGCCAGAGTTAACACAGAGAAGGAGAGTCAGAGAGAGAGAGAGAGAGAGAGAGGTCTTTCATCTGCTGGTTCACTCCCCAATTGGCTGCAGTGGCCAGAGCTGTGCTGATCCGAAGCTAGGAGCCAGGGGTTTCCTCTGGGTCTCCCACACAGGTGCAGGAGTCCAAAAACTTGGGATATCTTCTATTGCTTTCCCAGGCCATTGCAAAGAGCTGGATCAGAAGTGGGGCAGCTGGGTCTCAAACCGGTGCCCATATGGGATGCCGGCACTGCAGGCGGCAGCTTTACCTGCTATGCCACAGCGCTGGCCTCACCATCTCTTTATCTTGGAGGAAACACAGTGTAATAACTCAGAACTGCCTATGTTAGAATCCTAGCCCTGCTACTTACCACCTTTGTGACATCAGGCTGGTTTATTTGACCTCTGTGTCCTCATTTATTAAATGGGAATTAATAATAATATCTGTTTATGAAGTTTGAGTATGGCTACATATGTAGAATGCTTAGAACAGAGTCTGGTACATACCAAGTCCTTGAATTTGTTTGTGCTCATTATTATTACTACTTATGAAATCCTGTTTGACTCCCATGATCTAGTTCGAGAGTCTGCTATGAGACTTTTGCTGACCGCCTGTCTCTCCCCGGGGTACAGAGCCAGTCTAATCCCTTCTCTGAGCCATGACTATAAGTTTCACATGCCTCTATCATTACACCTACTTATACAGTTGTTTCTTTTTTTGTTTTGTTTTGTTTTGTTTTTTTGACAGGCAGAGTGGACAGTGAGAGAGAGAGACAGAGAGAAAGGTCTTCCTTTGCCGTTGGTTCACCCTCCAATGGCCGCCTCAGCCGGCACGCTGCGGCCAGCGCACCGTGCTGATCTGATGGCAGGAGCCAGGAGCCAGGTGCTTTTCCTGGTCTCCCATGGGGTGCAGGGCCCAAGCACTTGGGCCATCCTCCACTGCACTCCTGGCCACAGCAGAGGGCTGGCCTGGAAGAGGGGCAACCGGGACAGAATCCGGGGCCCGACCGGGCCTAGAACCCGGTGTGCCGGCGCCGCTAGGTGGAGGATTAGCCTAGTGAGCCGCGGCGCCGGCCCAGTTGTTTCTTTAAATGCCTGTGCCCTGCTACACTCTCAGCGTCTTTAGAAACTGTATCTTTCTGATTTTGTGTTCCCAGAATGTGTCATATAGTAGGCCACAATATTTTTTCCTAAATGAGCAATTGAGCTAAAACTTTAAAAGACTCAACATGACATATGAGACATTTCTTGTGCCACCCCACCATGCCTTATCATCTCATCTCTTGTGGCTCACCATTCACACGTTTATATGAATGCATTCCAGCCATATGCCCTTTCTTGCTGTTCTTTATGTAAGGTAGTCTCTTTCATGTCTCCAGGGCTTTCTTTGGCTTGATGCTGGTCCCTTTCCTGGAAAGCACTTCTCTTTCTTTTTACAGAGTGAATTCCTACTTACCTGTCAACCCACTGAAGTACCATATTCCCTTAATCCTAGATGATAAGTTTCATGTGTTCAGGGACCTTGATTATTTATCTCTGTGTCCTTGGACCTACACAGTGCCTGGCGCACAATAAGTAGTCAGTAAATCGTTGTTAATAAATGTTGAAATGCTTTCTGGGTCCTTGGGAGTGTTAATCCTTTCCCCTTCAGTACTCTCCTAACACTAGGTTCAATAGTCTGTCGTGGCACTTATTTTACTATATTGTAAGTATGTGGTTACCTGTAGTTTTTCCCAGTCCACTAAAACTCCTCAGTATCTTGCTATGTTCTAATTCTGCTCTAAGAGTTAATGCAGTGCCAGCTACATTGTATATAAAATTTATTTCATGAGTGATTGATGCTGTGGCATATAGTAGGTTAAGCTGCCACCTGCAGCACCAGCATCCCATATGGGCACTGGTTCATGTCCCAGCTGCTCCACTTCCAATCCAGTTCCCTTCTAATGGCCTGGGAAAGCAGCAGAGGATGGCCCAAGTGCTTGGGCCCCTTCATCCGTGTGGGAGACCTTGAAGAAGCTCCTGGCTGCTGGCTTTGGATCAGCTCAGCTCCAACCATTAGGGAAATTGGGAGAGTGAACCAGCAGATGGAAGACCTCTCTCTATCTCTCTCTTTCTCGCTGCGCCTCTGTAACTCTGCCTTTTTTAAAAAATATATTTTATTTATTTATTTGAGAGGCAGAGTTCAGAGGCAGACAGAGAGGCCTTTCATCGGCTGGTTCACTCCCCAAATCATCCCAATGGCTGGAGCCATGCCAATACAAAGCTAGGAGCCAGGAGTCTCCTCCAGGTCTCCCACGCGGGTGCAGGGGTCCAAGGACTTGAGCCATCTTCCACTGCTTTCCCAGGCCATAACAGAGAGCTGGATCGGAAGTGGAGCAGCCAGGACTCAGACCAGCACCCATATGGGATGCCGGCACTGCAGGCAGCGGCTTTACCAATTACGCCACAGCACCAGCCCCACTGCCTTTCAATTAAATAAATAAATCTTTGAAAAATTATTTAATGAACAATATTCATCCTTATTTTGGTGTGCCCTTGCAGGGGTTTTTGATAATATACCATTCTACACATACTGCTGAATAGCTTTTTATGTCCTATATTATGCTAGATGTTATAGTAAATGCAAGAGAAATTTAAATTCAAAATATGCGCTTTCATGGAAGAAATTAATACATGATATGCAAAAACCATACATGATCTATTACAAAATTGTCATATAGACAGAGTTAAGAGCGGTGAGAGCTCAGTGTTTCAGTAGTCAGAAAAGGCTATGTGGCAAGGCGCCTTGAGGAGATTGACGATCTGGCTAGGTAGACAAAAATACTGGCATATAATGATTTAATAAGTGGTATATGATATGCTGTTCTGTTTCCTTTATTCATGCACAGTACTTCCATATGTACACAGTGGCAAATTAAAAACAAGTTGGAGGGGTGGGAAGTGTGGTCTAGTGGGTAAAGCCTCTGCCTGTGACACTGGCATCCCATATGGGTACTGGTTCGCTTCCTGGCTCCTACAGTTCTCATCCAAATTCTTGCTGATAGTCTGGGAAAGCAGCAGAAGATGGCCCAAATACTGGGGCGTCTGCTACCTACTTGGGTGTCCTGGATGAAGCTCCTGGCTTCAAGGTGGCCCAAACTTGGCTATTGTGGCCATCTGGGGAGTGTACCAGCAGATGGATGATCTCTCTATCTCTCCCTCTCTCTCTGTAACTCTGACTTTCAAATAAATAAATAAATAAATCTTAATAAAAAAAATTGGGCAGATGTTTTCCTAGCAGTTAAGACAATTGCATCCCATCTCAGAATGGCTGGGTTCAATTCCTGGCTCTGGCTCCTGGTTCTACATTCCTGCCAAGGCAGACCCACTGAATGATGATGGCTCTAAGTAATTGGTTCCTGCCACCCACATGGGAAACTGGGGTTGAGTTCTTGGCTCCTGGCTTCAGCCTGGCCTTGGGCATTTGGAGAATGAATCAGTAGATGGGAGTTCTCTTTGTTTCTCTGCCTCTCAAATAAATAGATTGATTAAATAAGCGAAAAAAACTTTTTAGATTTATTTATTTAATTGAAATTCAAGGCAGAGTTACAGAGAGAGGAGGAGAGAGAGAGAGATCTTTCATCCACTGGTTCACTCCCCAGATGTCCACAAAGGCCAGAGATGGGCTGGTCTGAAGCCAGATTAGTCTGAAGCCGGGAGCCAGGAACTTCCTCTGGGTCTTCTACATGGGTACAGCGGCCCAAGGATTTGGGCCATTCTTTGCTGCTTTCCAAGGCACATTAGCAGGGAGCACATTAGATGGGAAGTAGAGCAGCCAGGACCTGAACCAGTGCCCATATGAGGTGCCAGCGCCATAGGAGGTGGCTTTACCCACTACACCACAGCACTGGCCTCTAAATGAAAAAAATTTAAAACATACTTTAAAAACTATGAGTTAATTGTCAATTCTAGAGTATTAATAAGCCCACTCTCTGCCAAATAACTTATTCCCACATGCTAACGTCATGGTTTAATACCAAGAATCTGCTGAATGTTCAGGCCTCAGTTTCCCCATCAGTTTTGTCAGGAATATAAATGCCTAATCTGCAGGATCATCGTGTTGGAAGGGCTGTGCGTTGTGCCTGGCACGTAGTTTTCTCTTCTCATGTAAGAATAAAGAAACTATGTAGTCCAACTAAAGCCCAGAATGATGATGATGATGATGCTAGTAATGGTATTAATAATGGTAACTAGTAACATTTGTTGATCCCATTTCTGTGGGCCAGCCATTGTGCTAATATTTACTTATGTTAACTATTTTTAAAAAAGATTTTATTTATTTATTTGAGAGGTAGAGTTACAGACAGTGAGAGGGAGAGAGGGAGAGAGAGGGAGAGAGGTCTTCCATCTGCTGGTTCACTCCCCAAATGGCCACAGTGGCTGGAGCTGGGCTGATCTGAAGCCAGGAGCTTCATCTGGATATCCCAGGTGGGGGCAGGGGCCCAAGGACTTGAGCCATCTTCTGCTGTTTTCCCAGGCCACGGCAAAGAGCTGGATTGGAAGAGGAGCGGCTGGGACTAGAACTGGTGCCCAAGGTGCCAAAGGTGGAAGATTAACCTACTGGGCCATAGCGCCAGCCCCTTATATTAACTCTTTAAATCCTAATAATAGCTCTGTGAAATTCATGCTTTTATCATTTGTATTTTATAGATGAGGACTCTAAAGCACAGAGAGATCAAGTATTAGTGGTTTGCCTAAGGTTTTACATATATAAATGGCAGAGCTGGGGTTTTAACTAAACAGTCTGGGTTCATAGTGTGCCCCCAAAAGGGGAACTAAACTAGAAGTTTATGAATGCCAAGCTGAATAGTTATAAAAATCTTCAAATGTTAGGACCATTGTGGTTCTTTATCAGAATTTTACAAGTGATTTTGTCATAGCCTTATCACATTGAATAAAACTAATATTCACTAGGGCTTATGTAATACATGTTTAAATGGTAAAGGTTAATTTGGTTAATTTCTTCTTGCTCCCTTAAAGGGAAATGATTTCTTCTGTTGGTTACAATAGATTTTATTTTTTTATGAAAATATCCTAGAATATGCTAATACTTTTAGGTTCAGCACTTAGAGTGCTCTATAAACCTTTATAGAATTGACTAGCCAATATGTTGTTTCCTGCTCTGACCAGTGAAATAGTTCCCATGTTATTGCTTTTGAGTAAATCATTTTCTCTAATTGGTTTTGTCAAACCTGATATTTCAGCCATCCACAACTGTAAGACCAGATGGTATATTGGAGAGCACATCTTCTTTCTGGCAAAAACCGTCCCACTATTCGTTGTAGCTTCCTTATTGATATTTTGGGTCCATTTCTCTTGTGTCCATCTGTGTCCTGAATAATTCAGGTAAGAATTTGAAATGTCTGTTTTCTGGCTTGTATTTAGAAAGATATTAGGAGACATTTCTTTCATATATATATATACATATATATATATGGGTTTCTTTTGTTCTAGAAGGGACTATTTTTCCTATTTCTACCCTAAAACTGTACTGTCTTTTTTTTTTTTTTTTAAGATGTATGTATTTATTTGAAAGTCAGTTACACAGAGAGAAGGAGAGGCAGAGAGAGAGGTCTTCCATGCACTGGTTCACTCCCCAATTGGCCACGACGGCCAGAGCTGCACTGATCCAAAGCCAGGAACCAGGAACTTCTTCTGGGTCTCCCACACGGGTGCAGAGGCCCAAGCACTAGGGCCATCTTCCACTCCTTTCCCAGGCCATGGCAGAGAGCTGGATCGGAAGTGGAGCAGCTGGGTCTCGAACCAGCGCCCATATGGGATGCAGGCACTGCTACACCACAGCACCGGCCCCAGTACTGAGTCTTGAAGGTAAAAGTTTGCTCAGTTTTACCTACTAATACCCTGGTGATAGATAAATAAATTGTTCCAGGAGTGAGTATTTGGCCTACTGGTTCAGATGCCCATGTCCCATATTGGAGTACTTGGATTTTTGTTTTGGCTTCACTCCCAATTCCAGCTGTCTGCTAATGTGCACCCTGGGAGGCAGCAGGTAATGGCTCAAATACTTGGGTGCCTTTCACCCACATTGGAGACCTGCATTGCATTCTTGGCTTCCAACTTCTAGTTTTGATTTTAGGCATCTGGGGAGTGAGCCAGCAGATGAGAGCTCTGTCTGTGTTTCTGCCTTTCAAGAAGAAAGAGGGAGAGAAAAGAAAGGAAGAAGGGAGGGAGGGAAGAAAGGAAGGAAGGAATTGCTGAGGTTCTTAAGTTATTCAGAATCTAATGGGGAAGACAACCTACTTCGTAAGTTTATACAGAAAGTATAGATGTAGTAATAGCAGTCTGTCCCAAGTGGCAACAGGATCCAAAGGGGAGTATGGTTAGATAGGAGGAAGGCAAAAAAAAAAGAAAAAAAAAAAGCAAACACCTTCATAGAAGAAATGATGCTTCAAGAGTGTCTTTTTTTTTTTTTTTTTTTTTTTTTTTTTTTTTTGACAGGCAGAGTGGACAGTGTGAGAGAGAGACAGAGAGAAAGGTCTTCCTTTTTGCCGTTGGTTCACCCTCCAATGGCCACCGCTGCAGCCGGCGCACCGCGCTGATCCGATGGCAGGAGCCAGGATCCAGGTGCTTTTCCTGGTCTCCCATGGGGTGCAGGGCCCAAGCACCTGGGCCATCCTCCACTGCACTCCCTGGCCACAGCAGAGAGCTGGCCTGGAAGAGGGGCAACCGGGACAGAATCCGGCACCCTGACCGGGACTAGAACCCGGTGTGCCGGCGCCGCAAGGCGGAGGATTAGCCTAGTGAGCCACGGCGCCGGCTCTTCAAGAGTGTCTTAAAAAATAAATAGAGGCCGGCGCCGTGGCTCACTAGGCTAATCCTCCGCCTAACGGCGCCAGCACACCGAGTTCTAGTCCCATTCGGGGCACCGGATTCTGTTCCGGTTGCCCCTCTTCCAGGCCAGCTCTCTGCTGTGGCCCAGGAGTGCAGTGGAGGATGGCCCAAGTGCTTGGGCCCCGCACCCCATGGGAGACCAGGAGAAGCACCTGGCTCCTGGCTCCTGCCTTCAGATAGGCGTGGTGCGCCTGCCGCAGCGGCCATTGGAGGGTGAACCAATGGCAAAAGGAAGACCTTTCTCTCTCTCTCTCACTGTCCACTCTGCCTCTAAAAAATAAATAAGTAAATAAATAGATAGATAGATAGATGTAGGGCCAGTACTGTGGCGCAGTAGGTTAATCATCCTGCAGCAGCCAGCATTCCATATGAGCACTGGTTCTAGTCCCGGCTGCTCCTCTTCCAATCCAGCTCTCTGCTATGGTCTGGAAAAGCAGTGGAAGGCGGCTCAAGTCCTTGGGCCCCTGTACCTGCATGGGAGACCCAGAAGAAGCTCCTGGCTTCTGGCTTTGGATCAGCTCATCTCCAGCCATTGTGGCCATTTGGGGAGTGAACCAGCAGTTGGAAGAACTTTCTCTGTGTTTCCCTCCAAGTAAATGAAATTTTAAAAATAAATAAGTAAACAAATAGGTGTGTATTAGACAAAGAACATCCCAGGCAAAGGGTTTGAAGTACAGTGATTCATTTTGGATACTGCATATAGTTTGGTGTATCTGGAACAAATTAGGAGACCAGAAAGGATGTCAGCAGCCAAGTAATGGAAGACCTTTTATGCCACGCTGAAGAGTTTGAACTTCTGTAGTTACCCGTTTTGAGATGATCTGATATGGAACCCCTAACCTGATTCCAACCACGTGGAAATACTAGAGTCTCCAATACAGGGACCAGCATTGTGGCACAGCAGATTAAGCTGCTGCCTGCAACACCAGCATCCCCTATGAGTACCAGTTCAAACCCCACTGCTCCACTTCCGATACAGCTCCCTGCTAATGTGCCTGCGAAAGCAGTAGATGATGACCAAATGCTTGGGCCCCTGCCTCCCATGTGGCAGACTCTGATGGAGTTCTAGGCTCTTGACCCTGGCATGTACCAACCCAGGCTATTGGGGTCATCTTGGGGAGTGAGCAGTGGATGGAAGATATCTCTCTCTGTCTTCCTCTGCAACTCTGCCTTTCAAATAAATAAATCTTTTGTTTTTAAGGTATCCAGTAAAGAGCTGAGCTTGATTGAAAGTAAGAAGGGGAAATCCCCAGCTTCGAGGAAGAGAGAGTAAATCTCATCCTAGAGCTAAAAGTGGGAGCTAAAGCTGAACAGTTCAAGGAATGTTAAAACCATATATAATGCTTAGAAGCTGGGTTTATTTTGTATTTTTATTTTATTTGAGAGGCAGAGAAATGGACAAACCGAGAGGGCTAACATCTCGTAGTTCACTTCCAAAAGCCTGCAATGGCTAAGGCTGGGTGAGGCTGAAACCAGGTGCCTGGAACACAATCCACGTCTCCTTTGTGAGTGGCAGGAACCCAACCACTTGAGCCATGACCTGCTGCTTTCCAAGGTGTGCGTTAGCAAGAAGCTGGGGTCGGAAGAAGAGCCAGAACTGGAACTCAGGTACTCTGATATGGGATGCATCCATTTTAGTTGGCATCTTAACTGCTAGATCAAATGCCCATTTCAGGAGGGCTTTAAAAAAAAAGACGTATTTATTTGAAAGGAGAGTGACAGAGGAAGAAATGGAGAGAAGGGCTGGGCCAAGCTGAAGCCAAGAGCTAAGAACTCCATCTGGATCTCCCATATGGGTGGCATGGACCCAAAAATACTTGGGCCATCATCTGCTACTTCCCAAGGTTTGTATTAGCAGGAAGCTGGATTAGAAGCAGAGGGGGGACTTGATCTTAGGCACTCTAATATGGGATATGGGTGTCCCAAGCATTCGTTAAACCCACTGTGTCACAGTGCCTAGCCTGGGACTGGTGTTTTAAGATCAGTATGGAGATATGAGATAGAACTTGAAGCTCATGTGATATGGGGAATTGGAATTGACCTCACATATGAAGCTAGAGGCCAGAATAGGATTATGATGTTTGTGGAAAATGAGCTAAGAAACTCTGTCTACTGGCCCCAGGAAGCAGTATGAAGATTATAATCTCAAGATTTTGGATGGAAAATTAATTTATAATAAAGTAGAACCATAGACTTCTTACCATATGTAATTTAAATTCACACTATCTGTAAAGCTAAAAAAATTAACATAAAAACTGAACTAGAACCAAGAAAATTCAAAGACTTTGGCAGAGGCAAATGGGAGATTTCCCTGATAAGATTCTTCATATTGTAGAGTACACAGAACTCTCACGGGAAATATTCCCCCTTAAAGATGAATTCATGGTCAAAAATTATAAACTCTGTAAGAAAATATCTGAAGGGAAAATTTGCAAATGTTAGTAATAGAATTTCTACCCCAGCAAATAGAAATAATGAGAACAACCTGAAGAAATTTTAAGCCAAATACATTTAAAATGTTCCCTGAGATAAAGAGAGGAATAGAAATCATAAAGTAAGAACAGCACACTATGAAAAGAAAACAGATTTGGAGGAAAAAAATAAAATCATTTCTGTTGAAGCAGAAATGCATTAAATAGGTTAAAGGTACACAAGCCATAGCTGAGGAGAAAACTTGGCGGGGGGAGGGCTGGCACCATGGCTGAGTAAGTTAAGTCGCCACCTGCAACACCAGCATACCATATGAATGCCAGTTAGTGCACTTGGGAAGTCGGTGGAACATGGCCCAACTACTTGGGCTCCTGCCACCCACACGAGAGACCCAGTTGGAGTCCCAGGTTCTTGGCTTTGACCTGGCCAAGTCCTAGCCATTGCAACCATTTAGAGAGTGAACCAGTAAATGGAAGATCTCTGTCTCCTCCTCTCTCTGTCACCTTGGCTTTCAAATAAACCTTAAAAAGAGAGAGAAGGCCGGCGCCATGGCTCACTAGGCTAATCCTCCGCCTAGAGGCGCCAGCATACCGGGTTCTAGTCCTGGACGGGGCGCCGGATTCTGTCCCAGTTGCCCCTCTTCCAGGCTAGCTCTCTGCTGTGGCCCGGGAGTGCAGTGGAGGATGGCCCAAGTCCTTGGGCCCTGCACCCCATGGGAGACCAGGAAGAAGCACCTGGCTCCTGCCATAGGATTAGTGTGGTGCGCCGGCCGCAGCATGCCGGCCGCGGCGGCCATTGGAGGGTGAACCAACGGCAAAAGGAAGACCTTTCTCTGTCTCTCTCTCTCACTGTCCACTCTGCCTGTCAAAAAAAAAAAAAAAAAAAAAAAAAGAGAGAGAGAGAACTAGAGAACTAGTGAATTGAAAGCTAGATCCAAAAAAATTGCTTAGAAGGTATCACAGAGAGGTGAAGATACAGAAATATTAAAGAAAACATATAATAGGGATTTTAAAATTAGTAACCATATATATACAAATGGACTTAATATGCCTAAGATTCTCAGATATAGTCAGAAGCAAAATAAAGCAATATATGCTAAAGCAAAATACCCAGAAAGTTTAAAAGGATGGAAGACAATGTACAAAGGAAACTGTCATTGGTAGAACCTCATTGAAGCCATGTTTACAACAGGAAAAATAATGGCAGAAGGAAACCCCCAAAGACCCATGGGGAAATAGATGTTGAAATTCTGAGACCTTTGTATATAAAAATAATGGAATAATGTCCAATACTATTAAAATGGATCACAGGAATAGGGGAGGGGGCACATTGTGGCCTAGTGGGTAAAGCTGCTGCCTGCGACACCAGCAACCTATATGGGTGCCAGTTTGTGTTCCGGCTGCTCTGCTTCAGATCCAGCTTCCTGCTAATGGTCTGCAAAAAGCAGTAGAAGATGGACCAAGTGCTTGGGCCCCTGCTATCCACATGGAGACTTGGATGAAGCACCTGGTTCCTGGCTTTGGCCATCTGAGGATCATTGTGGCCATCTGAGGAATGAATCAGTATCTCTCTGTCTCTTTCTCTCTCTAAACCTGATTTTCAATAAATAAATATTAAAAAAAATACATCATTGGGGCCAGCACTGTGGCATAGTGGATAAAGCTGACACCTGCAGTGCCGGCATCCCATATGGGTGCCGGTTCAAGTCCTGGCTGCTCCACTTCCAATCCAGCTCTCTGCTATGGCCTGGGAAAGCAGTAGGAGATGGCCCAAGTCTTTGGGCCCCTGCACCCACATGGGAGACCCGGAGGAAGGTCCTGGCTCCTGGCTTTGGATCAGCGTAGCTCCATCTGGTGTGGCCAATTGGGGAGTGAACCAACAGATGGAAGACTTTCTCTTTCTTTCTCTCTCTCTCTCTCTCTCTGCCTGTCCTTCTCTCTCTCTGTAACTCTTTCAAATTAATAAATAAATCTTAAAAAAATTTAATGTCAAAAGCATGATATTTACACCTTCCTATTAAAAACATCCCCTTGGCTTCTTTTCTTTTTCATACCATTTAACACTAATAATACTATTATATATTATAATGAATAATAAAAAAGGACTTTGAATTTTGACTGTGCCCTAAAGGCAAAAACAAAGCAATAGATATTAAACAGTATTCCTAAATGACATTTTTTGTCTTAAAAATTTTTGGGGCCGGCGCTGTGGCACAGTAGGTTAACACCCTGGACTGAAGCGCCGGCATCCCATATGGGCGCTGGTTCTAGTCCTGGCTGCTCCACTTCCAATCCAGCTCTCTGCTATGGCCTGGGAAAGCAGTGGAAGATGGCGCAAGTCCTTGGGCCCCTGCACCCACTTGGGAGACTCGGAGGAGGCTCCTGGCTCCTAGCTTCGGATCGGCATAGCTCCAGCCGTTGTGGCCGCTTTGGGGAGTGAACCAGCGGATGGAAGACCTCTCTGTCTCTACCTCTCTCTGTAACTCTCTTTCAAATAAATAAATCTTTAAAAAAAATTATTTAGGGGCTGGCATCATCGCACAATGGGTAAAGCTGCTACCTTGATACTGGCATCTCGTATGGGTACTGGTTCGTGTCCTGGCTGTTCCACTTCTGATCCAGCTCCCTGTTAATGTGCCTGGGAAAGCAGCAGAAGATGGCCCAACTATTTGGGCCCCTGCACCCAAGTGGGAGACCCAGAAGAAGCTCCTGTCTCTGTCTCTTCCTCTCTCTAAACTCTCAAGTAAATAAATAATTATTATATTTATGTAATATATTTATATATTATAACTTTATTTGGGAGGCAGAGTTTACAGAGAGAGGGAGAGAACGAGAGACCTTGCATCTACTGGTTCACTCTCCAAACGGCTGCAACAGCTGGGGCTGGGCCAATCTGAAGCCAGGAGCCAGGAGCTTCTTCCAGGTCTCCCACATAGGTGCAGGGGCCCAAGCACCTAGGCCACCTGCCTTCCCAGGCCATTAGCAGGGAGCTGGATTGGAAGTGGAGCATCTGGGACTTGAACCAGGGCCTATATGGGATGTCAGTACCTCAGGCAGTCTTAACTTGCTGTGCCAGAACTTGTAACAGCAGTACAATTTCAGAGTCCTGATCCCATCGCTTTATAGAAGATTGAAATTGAAGGAATAGGAGAAAGAATTCCTTTGAATTAAGTGAGAGTGCTGATATTTTCACTTGGAGAACTTGACTTCAGTTCCTTGAGTTGATGAACACATTACACCTGTGCCTGGGAAGGTTTAAAAAAAAAAAAAAAAAAGAGTGATTGTTTCCAAAGGGAGAAGTGGCTACATGGAGAAGGCTGTTACCCTCCCAGAATTTTTAAGGACATAGACGTGGGCAATGGTGGGAGAAAATGGTGGCCTGGGCTTGAATTAAAGTGGCTGGGTTCACAAGGATCCTTATAGAGAGAATCTGTGTGAAGTGCGTTCTCAAAAGCTGGGGTCGTCAGGGCAGACTTGCAAGCAGCTGGCTGGAAGAGGCATTGCCACATGATTCCGAGAAGGGAGCTTTCCAAGGCACGACCCTTTAAGAGAGGAAAAAAAGTTTACGTCTGCCAAGTCCCTAGAGGGCTAAAGCCTGATTTCCTATCCTCCTTTTCTAAGGCTTGAACCTAGAAGGGCCAGAAACCAAAGCAGATAAGCAGACTGGGGAGGAAGAGAAGCAAAGATGAGAAATAGGGGAATCACACCCCCCCTTTCCAGCAGTTTCTAGGCTGGAAGTAGACCCTAGTTAAAGGAAGGAGACAACACTTTTTGGTTGATTTCTGTCAGACTACCATATAGAAAGCTACACAAGGGCTGGCGCTAAGACACCACTTAGGTTGCCTGCATCCCATATCGGAGTGTCTGGGTTTGAGTCCCACCTCTGCTTCCAGCTGATGTGTACCTGGGAGGCAGCAGTTGATGGCCCAAGTACCTGGATCCCTGTCACCCAAGTGGGAGACTTGGATGCCGTTCTCGGATCCTGGCTTTGGCTTGATCTAGCCCTGGCTGTTTTGGGCTTTTGAGGAATGAATCAGTGGATAGATTTCTGTCTTTTCTCTGTCTCTCCTTCAGATAAAAAAAAAATCAGTCATTAAAAGAATTTTTTAAATTACATGAATCCTAGTTGTACCTCCTGTGGGATTTTTCATAATGTGAAGACACTAGTTCTAGATCAAGAAACTTTACAAGAGTCTTATAAATTCTTCCAGTCTCTTAACTGAGCCCGCCTCCTCAAGGTAGTGATCCAAGGTGAGTATCTCTTTAATGAGTATGAAAGCACCTTCAGTGTTTTGTCTCCTAGTTTACTTTCACTCTTAGTTGAGATAATTTCAAAACTACTGAAGAGTTGTAACATAGTACAAAGAACTTTCCCATCCTCACCAGATTCTTTAATTGTTAATATTTTACACTAACTGGAAAGATGTATACCAACTGTGAGATGATAGTTTGTTCTAGGAAGAGAAGGAAGGGAGTGAATTTGGTGAAGGATGTAAAGGAACTCAAACGTTACAACATTTGATTGTATAGGATGGCAGCATCTTAAACTTTCTTTTATTATAAATGGATTACTCTATACCTTTCTACACATTTGAACTTTTGAAAGATTCTTTCTACTAGGGAAAGTTTGAGTTTCATCCTGCAGGAGGTGGGGGGCCGTTGAAGAGTGCTTCTTATTGTTGAAATAAACACATCTGATTTTTCTGCTCTCTGTCCTTGCCTATGAATGAAGACACTCTTCAGTGAGCTATAGCGTTGATTCACCTCAGCCTCGTTACTCTTTTCTCATATTTATTGCCTCTCACTGCTAAGTGCCCAGTAGTGTCCGACATGGTAAGATTAAAACTTGCACTTTTCCTAATAGATGCAACTCTCTTCCTGATTTGCAGTAAGCAGGACCTGCTTTTAAGCAATTATGCATCATTTGGGGCCATCAGACACACTGTGCTTCAGTTCAGGTCAAAATCAATAATTCATATGTCAATAGGAGCCCCATTAGCTCAGGTGAAGGCAGATGTCTTTCTAATGAAAATGTTCCATTTTCCAAATGACTTTTCTTTTTCCCAGAGAGTTGTGGTTGTAGAAGACATAAAAAGATGGAATACTATGTTGGAGCTTCCTAATCAAACCAAAGAGAATCTAGTTGAAGCCTTACAAGAATTAAAGAAGAAAATACCCTCCAGGGAAGTGTTAAAATCAACAAGGATAGGTATGTTCCTTCTGAATTTTATGAAAAATAGTGAATTTTGTTTTTTTTTTCTTCACTTCCTCAAATATTACATTATGTGCCATATCAGTGCTTTTCAAACTATCTCTGGTAAAGGACCATTGTTTTAAAAATTCTCCATTTGTTGGCAGTCAATACTTCCATAGTATAGAATAAAAATTATCTGAGAAATGGAATTGAAGTATACAAAATATAAGCTCCCAATATTTTATTAGATTTAGTAGTTATAAAATTACTCTGTCAAACTGCAAAAAAAGCTCCTCAATGCTTGCATTCAGTTTCTGTAGTGATCCTGTGGACTAATAATAGTATATGGATAACATTTTGAGTGTGCTTGGTGCTGAGTGTGCAGAAGTGATTAAGACATGTTTCATGACCTCAGGGAACTTAGGGTTTGGAAGGTAAGCCTAACGTGTGGACAAATGGGGGCAGTGCAGTTTTGCAGCTTATAAAGGGAAACATTCATGTTCTGGGTGCCATTCTGATTTATACAAGGTATATGCTAGCACAAAGGACAGCAGTCATGTCTTTGGAATTCAGAAAAGGCCTCATAGAGGAGGGG
The DNA here is from genome assembly GCF_051225735.1 of Oryctolagus cuniculus. Classification (NCBI taxonomy): domain Eukaryota; kingdom Metazoa; phylum Chordata; class Mammalia; order Lagomorpha; family Leporidae; genus Oryctolagus; species Oryctolagus cuniculus. Next base: position 119,631,685 of record NC_142873.1, on the reverse strand, counting down.
ACATTTCACTTACATCTGGAAAGAGATTTGGATTTATATCTTGAGTAGAAATAACTTAGAAAGCTTAGTTTATAGAACCAAATAATAGCAGTGTTTGCTACTGCATCATTTACTGAGGCTTTGGAGATATTTAAGAGGTGAGAGACTACATTGAATTGCCATTTTAGTACAGTACTCAACTGTGGATAATATGCAAGGAAGAGCCAACATGTGTTCTTCAAGCTGCTCCCGGTTCCCCAGGGAGTCCAGGGAAGTCATTCACAGCTGCTTGTCTTGCCCTCACTGATGCAGCCATTGCCTTGTCTGCCTCCCTTGACCTCTTGTTCATGAGAAATAGGAGAGAGAGCAGCTTCACACTGGCCCTAACAGCTGGGAAGAGTTGTGTGGAATCCCCAGAGGGCCCCCCAAGAGTTTTAGAGTTGTACCCCTGTAATATAAACCAGAATCTGAGAAAATGAGATGCTTAAAGAACATAAAACCCTATCATTGTAGCCAAGGAGATTGTTCCATCTGCTGCTGGATTTTCTGTCTTTATAGGTTGTGGTCACTAGAGGGCAATAATATCATTCATATGAGCAGATAAGGAATTTCCACCAGTAGAGGGTACTAATGATTAATATTTTATGACATGTATATAAGTGTGCATTTATGTGTATATATATATTCATATTTAGGCTCATACCACAACTACCATATGGGATCAGATTTTAAATATCAACATAATAGGTTGGACTGTCCTACAAATGTAAAATAGATGATAAATCTTAAAAAAATCATTTCTAATTGGCCTTTGGGTATAATTGTGAGTGAGCTTACAAGAATGATTGGATCTGATATTAAGAGATTTCAATTCAAGGGTCATAATGAAGGCACATATAAGGACTTGTCTTAGGAGAAGCCAGAAGCCATCTAATTTTTGAGTTTTGACCCCACCCCAAGCCTTTCCTAAACCTGAGGTTGTGTGGTATATAGGAGTTTATTGATTCCTTTATGGTAGTTATGTCAGTTGCTATGCTAAAGATACCATTTGGGCCACTGCCTTAGAGCGTTTACATTTTTCAACCTTTAGCCTTCCTGTCTGTCCCTATCCTGTGAGTTATAAGGGACAAATATTTACTGAGTCCTTGTTTGTGCTGGGAACTGTGCTGGCATAATAATGAAGGAAATATGTATTGTCTCTGCCTTTTTAGAGCCTGAAGTCTCATGGAAAAACAGATAGTTTAACAAGTGTGATGATGAGAGGAAGTTAGCCAAGTAAGTGTATATGTTGGGAGAAGGGGAGAGGTGTTGAAGAATGTGTCAGATAGGGGGTACAACATGTGAGCTGTACAGAATGTGGGGGTGGGAGAGCACATGCACATTCCAGAAACTAAAAGAAGTTTAGTGTGTTTGAAATGTGATGTGCTGGAGAGAGTGTGGCAAGAAGTGAGACTGGAGAGACAGTCTGGACCACATGGAGAAGGCTCTTGGTAAGCCATTCAAAACTGTTTGATCTTGGCATGTATATTAGTTATCCATTGCTGTGTAAAATTAACTGATTAAAATATTATTTCACACAGTTTTTTTGAGGGTCAGCCATCTGGGAACAGCTTATTTGGGTGGTTCCAGCTCAGGGTCTCCCGAAAGGATACAGCTGAGCTGTTGACTGGGGCTGCAGTCTTCTGAAGGCTTGACCAGGGTGTGAGTATCTGCTTCAGAATGGCTCACTGGCATGATTGCTGGCTGGAGGCCTCAGTTCCTCATCGCATGGGCTTCTCCTTAGGGCTACTTAGGACATGGCAGGTGGCTTTCCCTAGAGCATGTGATCTAGGAGAGAACAACCAAGACAGAAACCACAATGTCTTGTATAACCTAATCTCAGAAGTGACGCACAATTCTTGTCATTCTCTGTGGATCAGAGACCAATCCTAGTATGATTTGGAAGGCAACTACAAAAAGGTATGACTACCAGGAAATCGGAATCTAAGGGCTGCCCTGTAGCCTGGCTACCACAGCGTGTACTTTTTGTTTATCCTAGATCTGTTACACTTCCTGGACTTGCAGATTCATTCCATGTTCATTTGTTAAAAACTTAGAGCCATTATTTATTTACTTTTAATTGAGAGACAGAGCTCCCCTCCACTGGTTAACTCCCTAAATGCCTATAACAGGTGGGACTGGCTTGGGCTGAAACTGAGCTGGGAACTCAGTCCACATCTCCTCCAAGGGTAGCCAGGAACCCAAAGCCTTGGGCCATTACTTGCTGCCTCTTATGGTACACATTGGCAGGCAGCTAGAATCAAGAGCTGGAGCTGGGGCTGTAATCCAGCTACTATGAAGTAGGACACACTGCTAGGCTGGACCTAGCAGCCTAGCACAATTTATCTGTAGAAGTGCCTCTCAGAGCAGGTGTTGTGGTGTAGTGGATAAAGCCACTGCCTGCACTGCCAGCATCTCATATAGGCACTGATTTCTGTCTCTGCTGCTCCACTTCTGGTGCAGTTCCCTGCTTATGGCCTGGGAAAAGCAGTGGAAAATGGCTCAAGTGCTTGGGCTCCTGTTACCCATGTAGGAGAGCTAGAAGAGGTCTCAACTCTTGGCTTCAGCCTAGCCTAGCCCCAGCTGTTGTAGCCATCTGGGGAGTGAACCAGCAGATCTCTCTTCCTCTCCCTCTCCCTCTCCCTCTCCCTCTCCCTCTCCCTCTCCCTCTCCCTCTCCCTCTGCCTCTGCCTCTGCCTCTGCCTCTCCCTCTGCCTCTGCCTCTGCCTCTGCCTCTCCCTCTTCTCCCTCTCCCTCTCCCTCTGCCTCTCCACCTCCCTCCCTCCTTCCCTGCCTCCCTCTAACTCTCTCAAATCAGTAAATAAATCTTTTTTAAAAAATGCCTCTCTTGAACATTTGGTAGAGGTTAAGACAGATTAGGATATCCGTGTCCCATATTGGAATACTTGGGTTTGAGTCTCAAATTCTGATTCTGAATTCCTACAAATCATGGCTCAAGTAGTTGGGTTTCTGCCATCCATCTGGCAGACCTAGGTTGAGTTCCTTGCTTCTAGCTTCAGCACAGCCCAGTTCAGTTATTGTAGGCATTTGGGGCAGTGAGCTACTAGTTGGAAGCTTGTTCTGTCTGACTCTCTGTACTTCTCAAAAAAAAAAAAAGAAAAAAAAAAAAAGAAAAAAAAAAAAAAGAAAAAAGCCTCCATTCTCTCTATTACCTCTTTCTGAGATTCTACAGTTACAAGTGTTAAGCCTTATATTTTCCATATCACTCAGCTTGTGTCAATTTTTATATTCTTGTCTCTCAGAAATCTGTAATTTTTTAGATATATTTAATCCAAGTTACTAATTCTCTGTTCAGCTGACTCTAATCTGTTATTTAACTCATTCACTCAGTTTGTCATTTCACAAATTCTGTTTTCATTTGTTTTTAAAGGTTTATTTATTTATTTGAAAGAGTTATACAGAGAGAGGAGAGACAGAGAGAGGTCTTCCATCCGATGGTTCACTCCCCAATTGGCCGCAACAGCTGGAGCTGGGCCAATCTGAAGCCTGGAGCCAGGAGCTTCTTCCGGGTCTCCCACTGCGTTCAGGGGCCCAAGGACTTGGGCCATCTTCTACTGCTTTCCTAGGCCATAGCAAAGAGCTGGATTGGAAGCAGCCAGGTCTCGAACCAGTGCCCATATGGGTTGCCGGCATTTCAGGCCAGGGCGTTAACCCACTGCACCACAGCGCCGGCCCCTCTGTTTTCATTTTTACCATTTTCCTTTTCCCCCGTGTCCTATACATGTTATTTGCAGTCTTGTTATTGTACTTTTTATTTCTTTAAATCTTTAACATATAGCTCTTATATTCTTAATTTCAATAATATTTATAGTGTTTGGGGATTTAAATCTCTTATATATTGTTTCTGCTGACTCACATGGTGCATGTTTTCCCATGTGCTTGTTGATTTTTTATTGTGAGCTCATTGTTTTATTTCAGGCTGTAGGAATCCTATGGGACTAAGTTGGAAGAAACTTCCCACTAAAGGGGATTAGCTTCTTCTGTTTCTGCATAAAACAGGGCCCACCGCTGACCTAGAGTACTTTAGCTCACCTTTCAAGGATCCCACCTCAGTGTGGGAGTCCCAAGATTAGCTTTCTTACCTTACCACGGGCCTAAAGCTAAGTATTTCAGCAGTGTTGCTAGGCTTTTTTAAGATTTATTTATTTATTTATCTATCTATCTATGCATCTGTCTGAAAGGCAGAGAGAGAGAGAGCATCCACCTGCTAGTTTACTCTCTAAATGCCTTCAACAGCCAGGGCTGGCCTGGCTGGGCTGAAGCCAGGAACCAAGAGCTCCATTTGAGTTTCTCACATGGGTGGCAGGGGCCTAACTAGTTGGGTCATCTTGCTGTGCCTTCCCAGGTATATTAGCAGAAAGCTAGATTGGAAGCAGAGTAGCCAGGACTTGAACCTGCACTATATTATGGGATGCCAGCATTGCAAGCAGCAGTGTGCACCACAGTGACTGGTCCCTGCTTTGCTAGTAGCCCTTGGGTTACTGTACTCTTCCCTGATCCTATTCTTCTAGCCTTTGCTAACTTTTTTTTTTTTTTAATCAATTTATTTAAAAGACAGAGTTACAGAGAGGCAGATGCAGAGAGAGAGAGGTCTTCCATCTGCTAGTTCACTCTCCAGTGGCCACAATGGCCAGAGCGGCACTCAACCTGAAGCCAGGAACCAGAAGCTTCTTCCAGGTCTCCCATGTGGATGCAGGGGCCCAAGACTTGGGCCATCTTCTACTGCTTTCCCAGCTACTAAAACATCCAAATGAGAAATGAGGGTGCCCTGGATGGAATAGTAGACATGAAGTTGGAGAAATGTAGTTGGAATCAAGAGAAATACATGTAGTAACATCCAGGAGACCCAGAGAGTGAATGTTGGGAATGAAGATGAAGGAGTGAAGGCTGAGCACAGGTTTCTGATGTGGGTAAGTAGGTGGGTAGCAGTACCACTTACTAAGGTGGGGAGCAGCAGGTTTGGCAGTAGGGAGGAATAATGAGTTCAGTTTTAGACTTACTGTGGAACATCCCAGAGGGAATGGCCAAGATGTTGAATGTAGAAGGCTGAAGCAAAGGACAGACTGACTATCTACTTGGGAGTCATTATCAACATATAGCTTGGAATTGAGGTGAAGGAAATGGATAAGCTTTTCCAGGTAGAGTTTATAAGAAAAGCGAAGAACCAAGTCCAAATTCTGAAGCACACCAATGTTTGAGTGACAGGTCTCAAGTCAGACTTGGTGACTGAGAGGGTGTCACCAGGGATATGGAAGAGAATGCAGTCATGGAATGCAAAGGGATAAATGTGAGGACAACAGTGTCCATTGTTGTCAAATGCCAAGTAAGCGAAGTCTAAAAACTATACATTAGATTTTATAAAATAAAGGTATTATCTTGGTTAGAAGAGTTTCAAAGGCAAGATTATGGGCAGAATCTTGAGGAACAAGGAGGAAATGTGGAATGAAATTATGAAAACATAACTCTTTCCAGAGGTTTGGTGTTGAAAGAAAAGGAAAAGGTGACAATATCAGAAAAGGAAGTAAAATTGAAGAAAATTCTGGTTTTTAAGACAGGAGAGACTCAATATTTTGAATAGTAGTGGGAAGAATCTGATAGAGTAAGAGAAGTTAATGTAGGAGAAAGATAAAAGGATGAAACCCTAAATTGTTGAGATTGATGAGTAAGATGAGGATTAGCAAACACCTTGGATCATCATCTGATATGTGTGTTTTATCTAGGGTCATTCTTTCATTCAGCACATACTGAGGGCTTTCCATGTATGATGCCTTACGCTAGGTGCTAGGGCATACTGCATGTTCCATATTTATAAGGCACTCATACTCTCTCTGAAGAAATAGGCATATAGTTTATCATTATGAATAATGTGAAAATGCTGAAATCGAGGGATGTACAAAGATTTGTGGGAATATAGGGGGGATAATGACTACTGCTTGGGTAAATTAGGAGGGGCTTTCATAGGGGAGGCAGAATTTTGCTGGGTCAGAGTGGCCTAGTAAATGGCAAGCTCATTGCCAGTAGAGATAAGAGCAAGGGGGGAATGAAAACTTAAAAATCCTGAGCACCGCTAAAGTCTAGGATGCATGACTAGGGTAGGCAGAATTGGGTAGAGATGGAGCCTGGTTTTAAAGAAACTTGAGAACTAATCAGCTCTCCTTATATGCTTACCCTATATGCTAGTTTCAAGTGTGTATTTCTTTGGGCATACTTTGAAGAAAAAGCTCTGGATTCAAATAAATTGGAAAAAATGCTATGTTACTGTCTTGTGTCCCTTACAAATTTTCAGTGCATGTTCTCATGTTATAGGCCAGGAAAAATCTCACAATAAATAAGCCTGTTTAATTTATTTTATCCAAGATTTTCCAAGGAATTTTCTTTAAGTGAGTATCTGTTAGCAACATATATGAGCTTTTGAAAAAATGCTGTTGGAACAGTTTAATGTCTTTAAACTATAGAATGACATGGTATGGGTTTCTGGTGGCCAACAGAAGAGTGTATAGGGAAGGAATGGAGAAAGGAGATCAGATAGGAGGTCGGTCAGGCATTTGTTCAGCTGATACTTATTGAATGCCTGCCACATTCCAAGCACTATTCTGGAAGCCCATGATCAAAACAGACAAAAATCCCCACCCTGGTGAAACTTACATTCTAGTGAGGAGACAGTGTTTTGTTTAAAGTGCTATGGAAAAGAGAAAAGCAGAGCAAGTGCAGGATTATGAACGTTTATGAGAGAAGCAGTAGTAGGCCTCACTGAGAGACCTTTGAGCGGAAAGTTGAAGGCAGGGAGAGAGTGAACTGTGAGGACCAAGTGCGGCTGTGCTCATTGAGATGAGACACTGTGAACACGTGGAGGACAGTGGAGATGACAGAGAACCGATTGGGGGGAGTGGACTGGACTTTGTCGCCTCGCTCTTCCGCTTCATGGGCTTTTTCCTACCTTCAGACTTGTACAGATCTTTCCCTTTAGTTGTCTTTGCCACTTTCCAGACCCTTATTTCTCTTCCTTTTACAGTCAAATTCCTTTAAAAATGATTGATACAAGCCCCCATTTCTGGCCCTCCCATCTCTTCATTAAAGCTTTTTTAAGCTGGCTTCTCCCACACTGCTACTACTCTGCCAGGACACGAGTGATTTCATCCCATCCAGATCCAACAGTCTTGTCTCTGTTCTCATCTTCCCAGAACCGTGAATTTGAAACCATTGATTACTCTTTCTGTTGACATAAGTGACACTGAACTGGTTGCCAATTCTGTATCTATCTATTTTTAAAGTGCTTGTTTCCTTCATAGCCCTTATCTCAGTTTGTAATGACTTATTTAATTATTTACTTCTTTTTTTTTTTTTTTTTTTTTTATTTGTTAGGCGTTAACTCCATGCCAGCCAGGACCATGCTATTTTACTCAGCAAGTATATTTGAGGCATTAATGTGGCATATGGTGGGAGTTCAGGATATATTTGTCAAATGAGGGAAAATGACAAAGTTGGACAAGATTTTCTCCATGGCTCATCTAGCCTTCTATATGCCTGTTTCTTGCCTTTCTCTGGTTTTTCTGTCCTTGTCCGCTCTCCCCTAACAGGGGTGCTTTTCCCTAAAGCTCAACTCTCAGTCTTTTGTTGTTGCTTCAGAACACTTAGCCAGAAAACCAGCTTAATTGAAGCCTTAATCCAGACTCCTCTTGGTCATGGATCTTTTGTCCTGGTTCTTTTTTTCTTTTTTTAAGATTTGTTTATTTATTTGAAAGGTGGAGTTACAGACAGAAAGAGAGATGGAGATAAAGGTCTTACATCCACTGGTTCACTCCCTAAATAGCTGCAATAGCCAGAACTGGACCAATCCAGAGCCAGGAGCTTCTTCTGGGTCTCCCATATGGGTGCAGGGGCCCAAGCATTTGGGCCATCTTCTGCTGCTTTCCCAGGCCACAGCAGAGAGCTGGATTGGAAGAGGAGTGTTTGGGACACAAACCGGCGCTCACATGGGATGCCAGCGCCACAAGTGGAGGCTTAGCCTACTACACCTCAGCGTCAACCCCTGATTTTCATTTTTTAAAGATTTTTAAAAGCCTTTTTATTTAGTTATTTATTTGAAAGACCGGGATGGAGGGGAGAGAGAGAGGTCTCCTACCCACCGTTTTGTTCCTTAAATGCTGACAACAGCCAGGGCTGGGTCAGGCCAAATCCAGGAGCCAAGAACTCCATCACGGTCTCCCTTGTAGGTAGCAGGAATGCACGTACTTGGGCTATTACTACTGCCTCCCAGGGTGCACATTATTAGGAAGCTAGCTTGGAAGATGAGGCAGGACTCAAACTCAGACATGACATGGAATCCAGCCATCCCAAATAGCATCTTAACTGCTGTGCCAAAAGCCCACTCTTCTTAGTTTTTTAGGAAGTTTGTTCTAATTTACTTCTAATCCTACCACTTTCTTAAAATTCTACTGATTTACTAGGTGAAAATAGCCTTTTATTTTCATTTGCTGTAGAGAATGAATTGTTTTCAGTAGTACTTAGTCCTTTTTTTTTTTGTAAATTATCTGTGTTCTTTGTCCATTTATAATTGAGATATTATAATTTTTTCTCATCCATTTTTGTGAGTTTTGTAAAAATGTCAATGTTGTAATCCTTATAATTCCATTTAACTAGCTCAATTTAGAAACAGGAGAACTGAGACCCAGGGAAATGAAGTGACTTATCCAGGGCTACACAGTGAGTTAGTGCCAGAGATGTGATGAGAACCCAGATCTCTTGGGCAGTGTTGCTTCCTGGTGAGCAGGCTGCCTTTGTGCCCTGTACTTGAGCCATATGTGCCTTTATTTTATTGGACCATCTCTATGGGTCTGCCATCTGCTCAGTCTTACCTCTTGTAAATCAGAATTTAGAGCTTTGCATATTTCAAATGGCAGTCTCACCCTAGTGTTTGCATTTTCATTACTATCCCTAGCATTTTGCCCTAATGTAAACTGTTTAGGTAGACATGTCCAGTAGGAAGTTGAAGATGTGGAATTGAATCTCAACTGGTAATTTTTTTGTTTCTGTTTTTTTAAGAATTATTTATTTATTTGAAATTCAGAGTTAAAGAGAGAGGGAGAGAGAGAGAGAGAGAGAGAGAGATCTTCCATCTGCTGGTTCACTCCCCAGATGGCCAAAACAGCCAGGACTGGGCCAGGCTGAAGCAGGAGCTTCTTCTAGGTCTCCCACTTAGGTTGCAGAGCCCAAGCACTTGGGCTATCTTCTGTTGCTTTTTCCAGACCATTAGCAGGGAGCTGGCAACCCATATGGATGCCACCCCTCAACTGAGAAGTTTAAACCAGAAATGCATGTTGAGAAGTCATTTTCCAGGAAGTATTTGTTTAAAATCACATAAGTTGGTGAATTCTCTGAGTAAAAAGAAAGATTAAGGAGCTGAAGCCTGGACCTGGGGGAAAAATCATGGTAGAGACGTGAAAAGAGGAAGAAGAGCCAGTGGAAGAAGCTGAGGGAGTGTGGCTAGAGAGAGGAAGAGAGGCAGGGCAGTACAGGGACAAGCAGGCCGTGGAGGAGAGTGCTTGTGTAGGCAGCGCTTGTGAGGGCCTCCTTGTTCTCAAGAGAAGCTGAAGGCCAGTTGGGAAAAAGCCCATGGACCTAGCAGTTACAGGGCCTCTGTGAATGGGTGCCTTTGTTACAAAGAAAACTAGTGGTCAGGAGGTATCTGTCAGACAGCTGATGATGAGGCCGTGGAATTAAGATCTTGCAATGTCAACCCGGTGAGCAGGCAAGCTTCACTTTGCAGTACTGTGTATATGAATATTCTCAGGAAACTATGTCATTCGTATTGATCTGGTTTCAGAGTTGCTTTATTTTCAATTATGATTGATTATATATACATATGTGACCTCATTTGGTCTATATAACAATTCTGAAAGGAAGTGTAATTATTATTTTTTTTTTTCACTTTACAAATGGAAAAATTGAGGCTTGGAGAGTTGAAAGTAGTTTGTCCCAGATCAGACAACCAAATAAGTGGCAAAGCAAAGATACTTTTGGGACTGGCATCATGGTATAGTGGGTTAAGTGCCACCTCCAACACCTGTATAGTGCACTGGTTCAAGTCCCATCAGTTCCATTTTTCCAATCTAACTCCCTGCTAACGCACCTGGGAAAATGGCAGAAGATGGCCCAAGTGCTACAGTCCCTGCCACTCACATGGGAGACCCAGATGGAGTTCCAGACTCCTGGCTTCAGCATGGCCCAGCCCTAGCTGTTGTGGCCTTTTGGGGAGTGAACTAGTGGATAGAAGATCGATCTCTCATTCTCTTTCTCTCCATCTCTTTCTCCTTCCTTTCCTCTCTCTGAAACTCTGCCTTTTAAATAAATAAAATGGATCTATTTTTTTAAAAAGCTGATACTTTTATGCCATGTTATACTACCTCCTAAAACCTAAAGATGCATAGAAAGTAAAAATCAAGTTGTTGTTGGAATTTCATTCCTTTATGGAAGCTCTGTGGACAGTATCCATAAAGGAATGGAATTCCAACAACAACTACTTGCCTTTTCCAATTTCTAGAAGCCACTTGCATTCCTTGACTTGTGGTCTCCTTTCTCCATCCTAAAACTAGCAATGATCAAATTCTTCCCACATTCCATCTCTCTTATCCACTTTTCTGACTCTTCCATATTAAGGACTCATGTGATTAGATTTGGCCCAGGTGGAAAATCCAGGCTAATCTCTCCATCTCAGGGTCCTTAACCTTAAGCATACCTACAAAAGTCCCTTTTCTCATGTCAGGTAACATTGTCATGAGTTCTGAGTTGTAGGGCATAGACACCTTCGGGGACCATTGTTTTGTCTACCATAATCCTTAAATTATGCCTTGCTATTTCAGGCTTCTGTGCTCTTGCTCACTCTGCTCCTTTTCCCATTTCTGCCTTCCTTAATCATTGTCAAGACTAGAGATAAGTATTACCCCTTTTATGGTATCCTTGGGCCCCTTTGCCAGCTCAACTGATTGTTCTATCCTTTTGGCCCTTCATGAGGTTCTCTGTTCAATATCGTCTTAGGAAGTATAGTGCTTCCCTTGTGTTTGGACCTACCAAGAGCTCCTTGAACACTACCAAGGGCTGTGTTTCAGTGTTCTATCCAAGTGCCCAAAAACAGGGCCTGGTACATGTCTGGTATTTGGTTGTGTTTGTTAAATGAACAAGAGACTGCTTCCCGCAGGAAATTTGTCTTTAACAGTGTGCTGGAAGGTAGAAGCCCCTTGACCTTAAAACCAGGGGACTTGACCCAGGTTATAAGACCAGCCAGTGACACTGCCTACTTAAAAATGTAAAGTTCATGAAGCAAATAATGACTTTTTGCAGACCATTAACTTCCTGTGACCTTGGGGAAAGGTCATGGAGCCTCATGTTTTTCATCCAGATCAAGAGGACACAGTAACATAGGCTGGATGCGTGAGTCCTAGACTGGACTCCCTGTGTATGGATTTGAAACCTGACTCTGTTTCTTGCCGTGCTTCACAAATTACTTAGCCTCTCAGTACCTCAGGTACTTTGCCTCTAAAATGGAAAATTACAAAAACACTCACTTCCTTGAGTTGTTCTGAAGACTAAGTTAAGATAGATAAAGTGTTTGGCACAATGGCTGTCATTAATGTTGCCATGAAATTTCCTTTATGAGCTAAGATTTACGATTTTGCTCCATATTTTTCTAGAAGGGAATTCCTCAGATCTCCTCTCTTCTTTCCTTGTCCCAGACTGGATTGCCTTTCTTTGTTTTTGTTTTTTTAAGATTTGTTTAGGGGCTGGCACTGTGGCGTAGAGGGTAAACCCACCACCTGCAGTGCTGGCATCCCATATGGGCACCAGTTAGAGTCCCAGCTGTTCCATTTCTGATCCAGCTCTCTGCTGTGGCCTGGGAAAGCAGTAGAAGATGGCCCAAGTACTCTGGCCCCTGCACCTGCATGGGAGACCCAGAAGAAGCTCCTGGCTACTGGCTTCAGGTTGGCCTAGCTCTGGCTGTTGTGGCCACTTGGGGAGTGAACCAGCGGATGGAAGACCGACCTCTCTCTGCCTCTGCCTTTGCCTTTCTATAACTCTGCCTTTCAAATAAATTAATCTTAAAAATATAAAAAGATAACCCCATAAGAGACGCCGACACTGCAGGTGGTGGCTTTACTCGCGACGCCTCAGCACCGGCACCTTGGATTGCCTTTCTTGCTCTTACTCTCTGGAGATTCTTCTCTTTTGCTAGACTTAAATTCCCCTTAAGCTCCTATAGCTCTGCCTGCCTGGGCTGGTTTCCTCCATGTGGGACCAGTCTGGGTATGGCTCCTGTGGACATACCTGTGGGGTGTACTGCCCCTGCAGGCCAGAAGCAGGGACTCCACTGCCCTGACCAGAGAGTTGATGCTTTCCACCCTCTAGCCTCCTCTCAGGGTCTGATGCATTTGGTTTGAGAATACTAAGAAGGTGAACAGCATTATCTCCAAGGAGCCTTATTGAACACTCTCTAATAACCAGTTCCTAATAGCAGGTAAGTATAGGATATTAGTGGTTAAGTGTGCAGGCCCTGGAATCAACTTGCTTCAAATGGAATCAGGTGTTCCAATCCTGTCTTCCATACTTAATAGCTGTGAGACCTTAGGCAAGTTACTGTGCAGAGCTTCAGTTTATAATTTGTAAAAAGAGATATAATAGTGGCCCTGAATCCATTGTTTAGTTAGAAAAATTAGATGAGATAATTTGCCTGTATTGATAAGCAGTAAGGATTCTCAGCAGTGGATAGGAATTACAGAGTTTTCTTTCTTTCTTTTTTTTTTTTTTTTTAAAGATTTTATTTATTTATTTGAGAGGTACAGTTACAGATAGTGAGAGGGACAGAGAGAAAGTTCTTCCATCCGTTGGTTCACTCCCTAAATGGCTGCAACAGCCGGAGCTGTGCCAATCCAAAGCCAGGAGCCAGGTGCTTCTTCCCGGTCTCCCACGCAGGTGCAGGGGCCAGAGCACTTGGGCCATCTTCTGCTTTCCCAGGCCATAGCAGAGAGCTGGATTGGAAGAGGAGCAGCCGGGACTAGAATCAGCGCCCATATGGGATGCTGGCACCGCAGGCGGAGGATTAACCTACTGCGCCATGGCGCCGGCCCCCAGTGTTTTCTTTCAATAGAACCTTTGAATTCAATTCTTCACAGTATAGTTCCATTAATTGGTGTGTAATTGTGTGATTTCCCAATCAACTGCTTTCATATTCAAATGTTAGTATTAAACCAATTTGAAAGCCAAATGCAAATAATTTATTATTCAGTTGTTTGCTTCAGTACAGTAAACATTGTCTCTTCTGTGTTAAACACTCTTCTGGGAGCTAGGACTACAACTTGATGTAAGGTAAAGGTTCTGCTCTCAAGATGTTAGAAGAGAAAGTAGGCATTTAAGTTTTCTAGTCAGAGGGAATACTATGAGCTAAGGCACAGAAATGTCAGAAGGCCAAAGAGTATTATCTAAAACAAGGACATGAATGTTGCTCTCTATGGCAAGAACTTTGTGTGTGGGGGACAAGGGGTGAAAGGGCTGGGGTTGAGGGGAGGGGGGAAGAGGGTGACCTGGTGAGAGGAAGGCCGAAGAGGCTCCAGATTATCCAGAACCTTAATGCTGTACCTAGAAGTTAACTGTAAGGCATTGGAACGCCATCGAAGGATTTTGGTAAGGGCGTGTCGTTATCAAATCGTTTTTTTAACAGGTCATCATGACTTCAGTTTAGAGGATGAGTTAGGAAGGGCCATACTTGGGAGATATTTAGTGAACTGTTGTAGTAGACCAGTGGAGCGGTGATAAGGACAGTAGGGGCAGTAGGAATGAGCAGGAAGGTGGGGAGGAAGAGAGGTGCAGAGAATGTTAAAGAAGTGAATCTGTATGGCTTGGCAAGAAGAGAAGGTACAGAGGATGTTAAAGAAATGAATCTGTATGACTTGGCATGATTGAGTGAACGTGAGAAAAGACGGTAAAACCTAGAGGAATGGGTGGGTGGTGGTGCTATTTTATGACAACAAATGTTGACTTATTGGTGCTTATAGAATAAGCAGGTGAAGATGTCCAGTAGAGGATTAAAGTTTTGGGGTCTTTGCGTAGTGGAAACTGTTGGCTAGAGTTAGATTATTAGAAGCCACCTACTTGCAAATGTTAGTTGGACCATAGGAGTGGGGAAGATTACTCAGAGAAGGCAGTAGAAAAAGAGGCAAAGGATAACACCCAAGCTGGGGTTCGCAGATAATTGAAGATCTAGCAAAGAAGAAGAGATAGAGAAGGAAAGGGAGAGTCAGTAACACATGGTATCTCAAAAAAGGCAGTGAAAGTATTTCTGAAGGAAAACACAGCAGCTTCAGATGCCACAGAGAAAGTAATGTCAGTTCCACCGGATTTGGCGAGTAGGACTCTGTCTGAGGGACTTATGCATCTTCGTTTCTGAAAGCTGGGGCAGCTGTGCCTTTCTTGGAGAGAGAAAAGGATGAGGTGGGGATCCCATGAAGGGAAGGCTCTCTTTTCCCGAGGCACGTCCATGTGGCTACGTGATAGCACAGCCTGGCCGTTAGGAATGCTTACATGTTGAGCCCACCCACTAGACTGCGAGCTGAACAGCATAGATGTATGCATCCTGCCGAAGAGACAAGTTAATAATCTTACTGTAAATTCTTTGACTTTTTTCTCTGCATATAAACAAATATGGTGTTTATATGTATACACATATGTAATTTTAAAAATAAATATTGGCTCATACTGTGTGCTCTTTTGAGACCTGCTTTTTTCACTTAACTGAAGGAAGTGATCATCTGGCCATGTTACTACATGTAGAGCTATTCCAGGTTTTAATAATTGCAAAGTAATTGTTTTTTAAAGGAACTATGACATATTTAACATCTTAGACCTTTAGTAATGATCTTGTAGGTTGTTTCAGCTTTTCGCCACCGCATACGGTATTGGAGAGTATTTTTGTGTGTATCTTCTCTGCACACTTTGTCAGGGCAAGTGACTGTGTCCTCCTCACTTCTGCACCCTCAGCACAGGCATGAAGGAGATACTCATCCAAGTGTTTGAATGTCATCTACGACAGACCAATAGCACACAGAAATTGTTTTCTGATTGAGTTTCACAGGGACGTGAAGAGCTCTGCCCAGAAAGGGGAAGTACCCAGTAGCACTTTCTGCTTTTAAGTAATGTGTGTTTCAGAAGCACTTTCCTATGCACTGCCTGCAAGGAAGTACACTAAATCATTTCTAATGAGTGCTCTGCATTTCTCCTCCTCATTGTTAAGGATTGATGTACCCTGGTCAGTAGAAAAATTCCTGATAAATAATTGTTTACAGTGTGAAGTTAAAGAATTAATATTATGTTATCCATGTCTCCCTTTTAGAGTGTTTTTTTTTTTTTTTACCTTTAGGATTTTTATAATAGAATCTTTAAAGTGGGGACAATTTCTTGTTCAAGTCCTACATGACTAGTACCTGGCATAGTTGCCTATCTAGCACAAATAGGCCTTCAGTAAATAGTGGAGAATAAATAAATAAGCTATAGGCTATGCAGGGACATAATTGGAGAAGTTTCCTATATATTTTTACCATCTCTCCAATTTTAAATCCTTTTTCTGTTGCCCTTTGTTCAATGATGCCTCTTTTACTCTATATTAAATTCTTACATAATTTAGGTCTGAGCTTTACTTTTTATTCCATAAATATGTCTATCTTTTTTGAAGATTTATTTTTATTTTTATTTATTTGAAATACAGAGTTACAGAGAGAGGTAGAGACAGAGAAAGGTCTTCCATCTGCTGGTTCACTCTCCAAATGGCCACAATGGCTGGAGCTGAGCTGAGCCGAAGCCAGGAGCCAAGAGCTTCTTTCGGGTATCTCTCATGGGTGCAGGGGCCCAAGGACTTGAACTATCCTCTGCTGGTTTCCCAGGTGCGGTAGCAGGGAGCTGGATTGGAAGCGGAGCAACCAGGACTCAATCTGGAGCCCATACAGGATGCTGATGCTGCAACCCAGGGCTTTAACTCACTGTGCCACAGTGCCAGCCCCCATCTTTTTTTTTTAAAAAAAGATTTATTTGAAAGAGTTACAGAGAGAGAGTAAACTTTCATCTGCTGGTTCACTCCCCAAATGGCCACAACAGCCAGGGCTGTGCCAGGCTGAAGCTAGGAGCCCAGAGCTTCTTCTGAGTCTCCCACCTGAATACAGGGGCCCAAGCACTTGGGCCATCTTCTGCTTTCTCAAACTCATTAGCAGGGAGCTGGGTCAGAAGTAAAGCAGCCAGTTCTCAAACCTGCACCCATATGGGATACTTGTGTTGCAGGTGGTGGCTTTTCCCTCTATGCCACAATGCTGAGCTCAATCCATCTATTTTTGTAAGACTTAGTTTTTGTTTTGTTTTGTTTTGTTTTTCCTGACAGGCAGAGTTAGACAGACAGAGAGAGAGACAGACAGAAAGGTCTTCCTTGCGTTGGTTCACTCCCCAAATGGCCGCTAACGGCTGGCGCACCACACCGATCCAAAGCCAGGTCTTCCATGGGGTGCAGGGCCCAAGCACTTGGGCCATCCTCCACTGCCCTCCCGGGCCACAGCAGAGAGCTGGCCTGGAAGAGGGGCAACCAGGACAGAATCCGGCGCCCCAGCTGGGACTAGAACCCGGGGTGCCGGTGCCGCAGGCAGAGGATTAGCCTAGTGAGCTGCAGTGCCAGCCATGACTTAGTTTTAAATAGTGTTTTAACCATTAGTTTGTTGTTATTTTCACTAAAACAGTTTAATTTCTTTTTATTATTATTTATTTGAAAGGCAGAATGACAGAGAGGGAGAAGAGAGACCAAGAGAGAAAGAGATCACTCCCCAAATAACTGTAACAGGTGTGGCTGGATCAGGCGGTAGCCAGGAACCTGGAACTTCATCTGGGTGTCCCACATGGGTGGCAGGGACCCAAGGACTTGGATCATCATCCACTGCCTCCCAGGTGCCTTAGCAGGGCACTGAATTTGAGGAGCAGCTGGGATTTGAACTAGCTCTCCAGTTTGGGATGCCGGCATTATAGGCTGCAGCTTAATCTGCTATGCCACAATGCCCCCCCCCCCCCCCCCCGCCAAGAATTTTTATTTATTTGAAAGGAGGAAAGGCAGAGACAGATACCTCTCATCTGCTTGATTATTCCCCAGAAGCCTACAACAGCTGGGCCTTGCCCAAACTGAAGCCAGGAGCTAAGAACTCAGTCTAGGTCTCCTATGTGAGTGACAAGGACCCAACCACTTGAGCCGTCACTTGCTGCCTCTTGGGATCTGAGCCAGGACTTGAACTCAGGCACTGCACTATGGAATGTGGGAATTTTAAATAGTTTCTTGCCTTATAATATTTTCTAATACCTTATAAGGCTTATTGTACCTCAGAATTCCTCTTTTTCAGAATACTGTTTTTTACTCTTGCCCAGATGTAGTTCTAAAATAAGTACAGAGGCTGGCACCGCGGCTCAGTAGGCTAATCCTCCGCCTTGTAGCGCCGGCACACTGGGTTCTAGTCCTGGTCGGGGCACCGGATTCTGTCCCGGTTGCCCCTCTTCCAGGCCAGCACTCTGCTGTGGACAGGGAGTGCAGTGGAGGATGGCCCAAGTGCTTGGGCCCTGCACCCCATGGGAGACCAGGAGAAGCACCTGGCTCCTGGCTTCGGATCAGCGCGGTGTGCCGGCCGCAGCGCGCCAGCCACAGCAGCCATTGGAGGGTGAACCAACGGCAAAGGAAGACCTTTCTCTCTGCCTCTCTTTCTCACTGTCCACTCTGCCTGTCAAAAAAAAAAAAAAAAGTACAGAAATCTTTGGTTGGATTCTTTTTTTAAATATTTATTTATTTATTTGAAAGGCAGAATTACAGAGACAGAGAAAGATCTTCTACCTGCTGGTTCACTTCCTAAATCCTAAATGGTCACAACAGCTGGAGCTGGGCCGGTCTGAAGCCAGGAGCCAAGGAACTCCTTTTGGTCTCCCACATGGGTGTCAGGGGCCCAAGTACTTGGGCCATCTTCCACTGCCTTCCCAGGCACATTCACAGGGACCCAGGATCATTTGAAGGAAGCTGGATCAGAAGTGGAGCAGCCAAGATTAAAACCAGCGCTCATATGGGATGCTTGCATCAGAGGTGGTGGCTTTACCTACACTGTAACACTGGCCCATTTGGTTGCATTCTAATAAAGATAGCCTATTGAGATTTTCGCTAAATCTACAAGTTAATTTCTATATTGGCATCTTAGTTTTTATCTTTCTATCTCATAGTACAGTATAATACAGTAGAAATGCATGTTATTTTTCATATGGATCTCTTGTTCAGCCAGCTTCCTTTCCTGGTCCCTGTCTCTTGCCGCTGTGCTCACTGCTGGAGATAGAGATGAATATGTCACAGCTGTTTCTTTCAAGGCTCACGGTGGTGAGCAAAGGAGGTGCCTGACCAGGGGCCTGCATTGTGGCACAGTAAGTTAAGCCGCTGCCTGCAAAGCTGGCATCCCATATCAGAGCTCTGGCTCAAGTCTTGAATACTCCATTTCTGGTACTGCTCCTGCTAATGTTCTTGGGAAAGCAATGGAAGATGGATCCCTGCCACCTACTCTGGAGTGGCCATCTGGGGAGGGAAACAGCAAATCAACATTTTTTTTTTGACAGGCAGAGTGGACAGTGAGAGAGAGAGAGACAGAGAGAAAGGTCTTCCTTTGCCATTGGTTCACCCTCCAATGGCCGCCGCAGCCGGCGCGCTGCGGCCGGTGCACCGCGCTGATCCGAAGGCAGGAGCCAGGTGCTTCTCCTGGTCTCCTATGGGGTGCAGGGCCCAAAGACTTAGGCCATCCTCCACTGCACTCCCGGGCCATAGCAAAGAGCTGGCCTGGAAGAGGGGCAACCGGGACAGTATCCGGGGCCCGACCAGGACTAGAACCCGGTGTGCTGGCGCTGCTAGGTGGAGGATTAGTCTGTTGAGCCACGGCGCCGGCTCAACATAGATCTAATTGCCTTTCAAATATTTAAATAGGGGCCAGTGCTATGGCGCAGCGGGTTACCGCCCTGACTTGAAGCGCCAGCATCCCCTATGGGTGCCAGTTCTAGTCCTGGCTGCTCCTCTTCCCATCCAGCTCTCTGCTATGGCCTGGGATAGCAGTAGAAGATGGCCCAAGTCCTTGGGCCCCTGCACCCATGTGGGAGACCCGGAAGAAGCTCCTGGCTTCGTATTGGCACAGCTGTAGCCGTTGCGGCCATCTGGGGAGTGAACCAGCAGATGGAAGACCTCTCTCTCTGTCTCTGCCTCTCTCTGTAACTCTGTCTTTCAAATAAATAAAATGAATCTTTCAAAAAATATTTAAATAAAAATTTTAGAAAAAGAGATTGGGGCCAGTGTTGTGGTGCAGTAAGTTAATCCTTTGCCTGCGGCACCAGCATCCCATATGGGCGCCGGTTCTGGTCCTGGCTGCCTCTCTTCCAATCCAGCTCTCTGCTGTGGCCTGGGAAAGCAGTAGAAGATGGCCCAAGTGCACCCAAATGGGACACCTGGAAGAAGCCTCCTGGCTCCTGGCTTCGGATTGGCGCAGCTCCAGCTGTTGTGGCCATTTGGAGAGTGAACCAACAGGAGGACCTTTCTCTCTGTCTCTCTTTCTCACTGTCTGTAACTCTACCTCTCAAATAAATAAATAAAATCTTAAAAAAAAAAGAAAAAGATTAACTCATCAGATAATTACAGCATACTATACTAATTATTCTGACAAGGTATTAAGAAACCTTAGAGTAGTGGTACCAACCAAAATTAGGGTATTAAGGAAGACTTCCTGGAAGAGAGGGACTTCTGAATGAATCTTTTTTTTTTTTTTTTTTTTTTTTTTTTTACAGGCAGAGTTAGACAGACAGAGACAGAGAGAAAGGTCTTCCTTCTGTTGGTTCACCCCCAAATGGCCGCTACGGCAGGCACACTGTGGCTGGCACGCTGCGCCAATCCGAAGCCAGGAGCCAGGTGCTTCCTCCTGGTCTCCCATGGGGTGCAGGGCCCAAGCACTTGGGCCATCCTCCACTGCCTTCCCGGGCCACAGCAGAGAGCTGGACTGGAAGAGGAGCAACCGGGACTAGAACCCAGTGTGCCGGCACCACAGGCGGAGGACTAGCCAAGTGAGCCGCAGCGCCCGTCCCCTGAATGAATCTTAAGGCTCATTGAAAATAAGCCAGATAGCCGGCGCTGCGGCTCACTAGGCTAATCCTCCGCCTTGCGGAGCCGGCACACTGGGTTCTAGTCCCGGTCGGGGCGAAAAAAAAAAAAAAGAAAAGAAAATAAGCCAGATAAAGAGGGGAGAAAAACAGGATGTTCGCTGGGGTGTGTGTTTAAAAGAAACAAGACAAAATATTCAAATACTTTAGGAGCTACAAGTAGCTGAGATGAGGCTGACCGTGAGAGTGGAGGAAAGTGAAGCAGAAGGTAGGTGGGCGGGTGGCAGGTTGTGAAGGGACTTGTCTGAAAAGATAGCAGTTTGGATATGTGATTGAAGGAATTAAGCAGAGGAGTGAAATGGCCAAATGTGTGTTCTCGGAAAAAATGTCCCTAAAAGAAAACCCATGGACATTAAATAAAGGCCATTCTAGCTACAGGGTGGAAGGACAGGGGTGGAGCAATTCCAGAGTCTTGAGTAGTTAGGAAGTACACAAGAAGTGTGTGCGCACACTCACACACCGCTCTTGTGGATGTTTTACTAACTGGGGTGGTTTCTACTAGTTTGTTTAAACAGGGCTTTCTCCTTTTTGTATTCTGACTAGTTGCTGCTGACTTAAGAAAACTGTTGACTTTATCTGTCTTACATTCTTCCTTTTTTTTTTTAAGTTTTAAATGTTTACTTGATTTCCTTGGCTTTTGTAGATATTTATTTTTAAGTACTTTTATATATCGATACTTTTGACCTTTCCTCTCTTTTTCCCATTATATTGTGAAAATCTCAAACATATGCAAACATAAAGTGAATAGTGCCACAAACTCCTGTCATCTAGATGTTTATCATCTAGATTCAGTGACTACTAAGTTTTAGCCCCATTTGATTGTTTCCTTTTTTGTTTTTGTGTTGTTACTGAATTATTTTAAAGCAGAATCTTTTGCGTTCCAACTGCTCCACTTCTGATCCAGCTCTCTGCTGTGGCCTGGGATAGCTGCAGAAGATGGCCCGGGTCCTTGGGCCCCTGCACCGGCATGGGAGACCTGCAAGAGGCTCCTGGCTCCTGGCTTCGAATCCACACAGCTCTGGCTGTTGCAGCCATTTGGGGGATGAACCAGTGGACGGAGGACCTCCCCCCCCCCCCCCCCCCGCCTCTCCTTCTCTCTGTAACTCTGACTTTCAAGTAAATAGATAAATCTTTAAAAAAAAAAAAAAAAACCAGAATCTTAGACCTTTTGTCTTTCCAGCTCCACATGCTTCAGTAACTCTAAAAAATATGGATACCTGCTTTTGGAACCGCAATGCCATTATGCTTAACAAAATTACAATAATTGCTTAGTATAATTTTTTAAAATAATTATTTTCTTCATTTGAAAGGCAGAGTTACAGAGCGGGGTAGAGCCAGAGAGAGAGAGAGAGGTTTTCCATTCTGCTGGTTCACACCCTAAATGACCACAATGGCCAGAACTGAGCCGATTCGAAGCCAGGAGCCAGGAGCCTTTTCAGGGTCTCCCATGAGGGTACAGGGGCCCAAGCACTTGGGCCATCTTCCACTGCTTTCCCAGGCCACAGCAGAGAGCCAGATCAGAAGAGGAGCAGCTGGAACATGAACCGGCACTCATATGGGATGCAGCGCTGCAGGCAGGGACTTTAACTTGCTATACCATAGTGCTGGCCCTCTTTGTATAATTTAATATCTAGTAGATAGTCACATTCCTGTTTATTTCAAAATGTCTTTTAGCAGTTGATTTGTTCCAGCTGGGATTTGAATCACATGTCTTACTTGGTACTTTGGATTCAAAGGACACTTTTTAAAAAAATATTTTATTTATTTTGAGAGGTAGAGTTACAGACAGAAAGGAAGAGACAGAGAGGTCTTCCATCTGCTGGTTCACTTGCCAAATGGCTACAGTGGCTGGAGCTGAGCCCATCCGAAGCCAGGAGCTAGGAAGTTTCCTCTGGATCTCCCATGTGTGTGCAGAGGCCCAACTACTTGGGTCATCCAACACTGCTTTCCCAGGCCATAGCAGAGAGTTGGATCGGAAGAGGAGCAGCCAGAACTTGAAAACTGACACATGTATGGGATGCTGGTGCTACAGGTGGAGACTAGCCCACTACACCACAGCGCCAGCCCCTCTAAGGACACTTTTAATCTATAACAGTTCTTAGCCCTAATCCCTTAAAAAAAAGCCCCTGACTATTGAAGAGACCATGTCTGTAGTCCTGTGGAATATCCCACATTCTGAATTTGTTTATTTGTTCTATAATCTGTTTCTCTCTTACTTCCTATAAGCTGGAAGTGAGCTCCGAATGACTAATGGATTGTGATTCATCCCTTGTTTGGGAAGAGGGTGTAAGACTGCTTCATAGGTAGGGCTATGAAGTACTTCCACTGCCCGAAGGTCCCACTTTTCGGGAAGTTGGCATTGAGTAGTGGACTCAAGTGATGAAGCTTATCCTGACCCCCATTTTACATTTCCCCATCAGCCTTTCATTGAACGTAATAATTTCATCGACTGATGATTGTCTACTGAATGAATTATTTCTTCAGGAGGTGCAAAAATCGTTTCTAATTTGTCAATCTTTCCCTACTTATTAGCTAAATAAAGAACATTCTCTCAATGAGAACTGTCTGTTTCTTTTTGAAATACACTCAAAAAAGCAAGAAAAATGCATAATTAATTTTCTTTTATTGTAACTTTTAGATTAAGGAATTGATGCCTTTGTTTTTGTTCTTTTAAGGAATCTATTGATATGGGGTAGGCATTGTGGCAGAGTGGGTGAAGATGCTGCTGTATCCCTTATCAGAGTGCCTGGTTCAAGTCCTGCCTCCTCTTCTGATCCAGTTTCCTGCTTATGTACATCCTGGGAGGCAGCTCGAGTGTTGAGCCCCGCCACATGGGGTTCCTGGCTCCTGGATTTTGCCTGCCCAATTCCAGCTGTTGTGAACACTTCAGAGTAAACTAGTAGATGGAATATTGATTTCTCTTTCTCTCTGTGTCTCACTCCTTGATATAAATGCAAATAATAAACAGTTAAAAAGAGAATCAGTTGGTCATGCTTCTGTTTTATGACTTACCACATCCGCTGGTCTGGTGGCTCTTCCCAGTGGTTATCTTGTTGTTTCAGCCTTTGTGAAATTAGTCTCATTTGCACAAGAACCTTGGATATGTGAGTGAGTTTATTCTTTTTTTTTTTAATTATATTTTATGTATAGATATTCCATACCAGTCTTCTTTTTCTTTAAGATTTATTTTATTTATTTGAAAGACAAAGTTAAAGAGATAGAGGTCTTCATCCACTGGTTCATTCCCCAAACCACTGCAGTGATCGGAGCTGAGCTGATCCCCAAATGGCCCTGGTGGCTGGAGCTGAGGCAATCCAGAGCCAAGAGCCAGAAGCTTTTTCCAGGTCTTCTACATGGGTGCAGGGGCCCCAGCACTTGGGCCACCTTCCACTGCTCTCCCAGGCCATTAGCAGAGAGCTGGATCAGAAGAGGAGCAAAAAAAGGCCGGCGCCGTGGCTCAATAGGCTAATCCTCCACCTTGCGGCGCCGGCACACCGGGTTCTAGTCCCGGTCGGGGCGCCGGATTCTGTCCCGGTTGCCCCTCTTCCAGGCCAGCTCTCTGCTATGGCCAGGGAGTGCAGTGGAGGATGGCCCAGGTGCTTGGGCCCTGCACCCCATGGGAGACCAGGAAAAAGCACCTGGATCCTGGCTCCTGCCATCGGATCAGCACGGTGCGCCGGCTGCAGCGGCGGCCATTGGAGGGTGAACCAACGGCAAAGGAAGACCTTTCTCTCTCTGTCTCTCTCTCTCACTGTCCACTCTGCCTGTCAAAAATAAAAAAAAAAATAAAATAAAAAAAAAAAAAAAAAAAAAAAAAAAAGAAGAGGAGCAGCCAGCACTCAAACCCGCACCTGTATTGAATGCCAACGCTGCAGGCTGGGGCTTTAAACCACTGCACCACAGCTCTGGACCCATGCATGAGTTTCTTAGAGCCACACATCAGTCTGTCTAGTCCTGTGCTTTTCAGATTACTACAGAAGAACCTTACCTCTAGTTTCTCTTTCCCTGTTCCAGGTCATACTGTGAACAAGATGCGCAAACACTCAGATTCAGAGGTGGCTTGTCTTGCCGGAGAAGTATATACTGAGTGGAAAACTTTCATTGAAAAACATTTGGATAGACCTGCTATTGAAGTTCGAAGTGATCCCAAAACTGAGTCCTTTAGGAAAAATGCCAAAAAATTACTGTCAGAAGCCTTGGAATTAAAGGTAATGTCCTGGTTAGAATATGATTGCTAGGTATTCTAGGATAAATGAGCCTTATGTTTTCATGATACTTTTATTTTGAGAAGCAAAGTGATAGAGATCTTCCATTTGGTTAATTTCCCAAATGGTTACAACATCCAGGTCTGGGCCAAACTGAAGCCAGGAGCCATGAACTTCATCCTGGTCTCCTACATGAGAATCAGGGACCCAAGCACTTGGGCCATCTTCCCCTGTTTCCCAGGTGCACTAGCAGGGAGCTGGATCAGAAGCAAAGTGGCCAGAACTTGAACCTGTGCTCTGATGTGAGATGCTGATGTCACAAGCAGTGGCTTAACCCATTGCTCCACAACTCCAGTCCCTAGCTTTTGTAATCTTAATGCTGTGGATTTATTCAAACAGGATATTCTTTAAGCATTCTGAGAGACAGTGTCGTAGGAGTGCATATTTTAGAACTAGCAACACCTGAGTTGAAGCCCTTTTACTAGTACCTTTTAGTTTTGATGCCTTAAATCGATTTCTGGGACTTGATTTGTTTCTTTTTAAAATATTTATATATTTCAAAGGCAGAGTTACAGAGAAAGAGGGAGAGACAGAGATCTTACATCTGCAGGTTCACTCCCAGGTGGAAATAAGGTTTGGGGCTGAACCAGGCCAAAGCTGAGAGCTTAGAACTCCATTTGGGTCTCCCACATGGGTGACAGGGTCCCAAGGACTTGGGCCATCTTCTGCTGCTTTCCCAGACACATTACAGGGAGCTGGATCAAATGTACAGCAGCCAGGACTTGAACCAGTACTCATATAGAATGCCGACATCACAGGCAGTGCCACGACACCAGCCCTGAGACTTGGTTTCCTTGTTTGGAAAATGAGAATATAATTCCTACCATGTGAGGTCATAGGAAGAATTAGCCGTTTATACAAAGAAATGATGTGTGTGCCTGCTGGTTAGAGGATATTTCATGAATGTTGCTATCTTCCCATCAGAATTTCTTTCCTTTCCCGCTCAAGTAAAAATTCTAGGGTAGACTATGTTTTGGAATATCAGTGGCAAGGTAAAAGTGTAAGATTCCACTCCCCCATTTCTTTGACGACACCCACATCTTTAGTTCTTGGACATAAAATCATTTGGATAGACATATTTCCTGTCATCTTCATAACCAGCAGTTTGGATGTTATTAATGGTTTGAGGTATTCCTGCTAGGAGAGGGATTTTTGTGTATTAACAGTAATATTCATCGTCATTGTCATCAACAACAGGTCTTGTAAGCTAATTAACATTCTGGAAAATCAGACATAAATATATTTTTTCCTGTCTCCAAGATATCCTAGGGTATTCTTATTAAAATTTTTTAAGGAGTCATTTAATATTATTAACAAAAGAAGCAATTCAAAAATATGGCTTAAATGTTAGATCTGTTACTACATTTTCTGAAAAGATATTTTAACCTATCTCAACTATTTATACACACAAAAAAAGCAAACGGACCTTTTGTATATCATTTACTTTTGTTTACAAAAGAAAGTTTTAGATTTTTAAAATTTGAGTGTATAATAGAAAATGAGAAAAATATGAAGAGGAAAAGAAAATCACCATTGATCTTACCACCAAGACATAATCTTATTAACATTTTCGTGCATTTCCTTTTTTAGTAAATTATTATAGCTTTTTCAATGAATCTGGACAAGCTACAGTTATCTGAGATTTGCGTAAAGCGAATTATATTCCAAATATTCTATAAGATGTTTTTATTGATTATTCAAATGGCATTGCAGAAAATTGACATAATTATTTATATTTGTGTTGTCTCCTTAATCTTGATCAATTTCGGTTAGTGTCATTTTGTATATCTTTTCCTAATGTCTTTATTTTTTCATGTTTATAATTTTTAATGTCTATTTGACAGTTTGGTGAATTGATATGCTGTAAGTTTGTGTAACTTTTTTAAAGGAAGCTTTAAAATGAATATTAAACCTTTCAAAGAACAGCAAAATATGAAGTCAGAATATCAATTCAGCAAGATTTGCTATTTTAAATAAAGTTTATTTTTATATGAACTAAAATTATTGTAGAAACATACAGTGTGGGTATATAATATGTAGTTAATGTGGTGGTAAATACCAGTTCCCTGTGGTATCTTTTTAAGTAAATGATAATAACGAAGCTATGCTTGCAAGGATTAATGAGCAGTTTGCCTGCTATATTAAACTCTATAATAATTATCCTTTTAGTTTATCCATTAATTATCCTTTAAATGGCACATCAAGTGGTAAGCACTCAAGTGTTACAAAGCAAAGTTAAAAAAGTGATACATTCGTTAGTGCTTTCCAATGTAATTGGAAGAAATATCAAGATTAAGCACAGCTGAATGGTTTTGTTCCCAAAGAGTAAATTTTAAAAATTAAAAATATGCATCTCACTGTCTTCCTTGGCCAAAAAAACACCACAAAACCAATCTGTTTTTCTTGCACAAATGGCATTTGATAGTATTTTTGTTAGCTTGGCATGTCAAAGAATATAAATACAAACATTTTTACATAAAGTTAGTTCTAGCACCTATCATCATCTAAAGCATTTCCATATTAGGACAAATCAGTGAACCACTTAATCCAGTATCTGGTCTTTGACAGTGTTGAGTACATTCAAGTCAGCGTCAGATCTCCATAAATGTACTTTATCGGGCAGTAGTAAACCGTGGGCTAAGTTACCAACCCAGGTACTAAAACAGCCTTTTCAATTTGATCCTAGCATTTGTTTTTGCAAACACCAGATGTACCGATTGCATTTTTGTAGAGAAAGATGTTTCCGTCTTTCTTGTTTCAGTTATAGCCTTTAATAGTAAAAGCCACAGATGAAGAATATATACACAACTAAAGGTACATCTCTTCATTACCCTACAGAGCTTGCTTTCTAGATCCATGGATTATTTCCTTGTTCTTGGAATAATGGGATAGATGAATAAAAACTCCATCACTGAAACCGGGGCTCCATTCCCTTTTACTTTCTCCCTTCCAGATCTTCTTTGTTCCTCCCTGTCTTTTAGATCTTTCCTCGTATGAACGTCCCCTGTGGTGTCATTCTCTTACTTCCCCTTCCTCATTATCCACTCTTCTTCCTACCTCCAACCTGTGATCATTTTCCTATTATGTCATTTAAAAAAATGAACCTGATTCTCAGAGTGAGCCTGTATCATTAAGAGTTAGGAAACACTGGCTGGTTGGCTCAGTTGGTTGTCAGATGGTGCTAATGAGATCCAGGTCAGGGGTATGTCCCCATGTGGGACTTCTACTTTTTTCTTTGTTTAATGGCCTCAAACTGTACCCCCTGGCTTTGACCAGCTCTCTCATAAATGTATTCAAGTGGTCAAAAAGAAGTGTGGGCAGATATGTACAAATTCACTCATGCTACTGGAAAACCCACACAAAGTTTGCTTTCAGCAGCTATTCAACTCAACAAGTGTTTTGTAGGGATCTGCTGACTACCAGGGGAGAATACAAACAAATGAGTTGCATTCTGTATTCTATTAAAGCCTACTATGTTCTGGCTGAGAGCCTGTAAGGGACTAACTAAAATTAGTTAAATCAGAGACAGTGGCATTAGCAAGTGTATAGACACTCAAAATATGAAGTGGTTAAATCTAATACAGGAATCTGGGTGGTTTCCATGCAAGAAATGGCAACTGGACTCACCTTGTAAGATGGGTAGGATTTTGCTAACAAGAAAATACACATAAAATCAAAACATATAAAATAGGAATTTTATCTGCTACATACATGATGTTATTGAAAGAGCAGGAATGGAGAGAGATGCATGTATGGAGAAAGGACATTTATGTAATAAATATTTATTGAGCACTTACTGTTTACCAGTACCTGTGGTAGACATAGGAGATTTATAAATGGATTCAATGTGGTGTGGGCCCTAGAGACACAAGCATTCCCCTGAAGAAGGTAGACAAATAGTTACAAAACAGTGTGGGAAGTTCTGCAGTTAGGATAACCACATGAAGAACTCCTTCCCCTGCTTTTAAAGAGCTTACAGATGGCAGCCATCACTGCTTGATTATGGCCATTTCCCACTAAATCCAAAATCCTTGAAGAAGCACAGCTCTAGGTGATCATGTTTTATGTTTTTCCCCCAGAGATGGCCGGTTCATCCAAGATTGGACAACACACAGGCACAGGCAGATAAGGAAGACAAATCAGATTCTCTGTGTCTGAGAAGTAGGAACCAGGAAATACCAAGAAAACAACTTGAAACGGAAGGGATGTTGAAGGAATTTTGAGGAAGCAGAGCTGTTGGTTAGAGAAGATGTGTACACTAGGGGGAGGGCAGTTAGAACTGTTAGTAATACCCACAGAGAAGAGCCAAAGCATGTGAGAAAGAGACCAGGCAGATCAGGAGAAACACAAAGAAAGGATCTGGGTCCCTCAGTAAACCCCTAGGTTCCTTGCAACATTCCTGTTCCCAATCCCATTTACATAGTTATATCTCATAGAAAAAAAATTTTTTTCTCAAAGTCTTGGTGAGCCTCTGGTCCTTTCACCAAAGGGGTTTACCTGAGGTACCAGGTTAGGACACACTGGAAGGGACTCATCTGCTGAGTAGGTTTGTATTACCCAAAGGCAGTTATAAATTAGGCATTCTTCACTTTGTAAGTGACTTAACACATGGCACATGAATCATTTTCCCTTGTGATTTGCATTTTAATGTCCCATATTTTTCTCCATTCTGACTGGTCCTCCCTTAAGAAGAGGCATGCATGAGAACTGTCATGTGCCTGCTTCCTGTTCCCACCACGCTGCTGGTCCTGCACCTGTCACGCTGCCCCATGGTTCCCTGGACTGCCTATTTGTCTTTTATGTTAGGACATTTTATCAAATGTCAAGTGACCTTTTTTGGGGGAGGCATATTTTCTTTTTAAACTTTGCTTTTTATGTAGAAGTACAATATATGTATGGAACAGTACACAAAACAGAGATGAACAGCTTAGAGAATTCGTCATGAAGCAAACACCCAGATCCTGTTCTGTCTCCAGGTCTGTGGTTAAACATTGCCTCCTGGAGCCAGGTGCTGCCCTTGTGAGTTGGGCGGCTTTGCTGTAGCTGCTCGCCAGCATTCGCACCTCTCTTTTTTCCTGGCACTTGCTCAGCGCTGTTACAGTCCCCGCTTCCATCTCTGTCTCCTACCCACCGCCCACCCCAGGGACCCAAAGGCCAGGCCTTCCTTGGTCACTGCTTGTTCCTTGGCCTAAGCGCAGAGCTTGGCACAAAGCAAGTGCTAGACAAATACCTGAATAAGTGGCTGAGGTCAGGAAGGAAGGAATGGAAGAAAAAAGAAATGAGAGAGAACTTTTCAGGAAGTTACTACCAACAGAGACAAATGCAGTATATAGACCACATCATGGTTTCTGATAATAATGAGGAAGCTCAGGTCATCGTGGCAGTCTGGAGAACTATCCGTCCTTTGTGCTGGGGTGTTTTTATTAGGCTGTTTGCCTATGTTTTGACACACAGGCAGAGTGTGGTTCCTAAGGAAAAGTATACCTTGCCAACGGAGCATGTGCTGGTGCATGGGCAGTGCAGCACACAGCTTGGAGTGCTTAAGCTGGGCCATGGCCAGCACTGGGGAGGGGGAGAGCGGGGATGGTCCTAGAGAGGAAGGTAGGTTTGGGATGCCCTGACAAGTAGCCTGGCCTGGCCACAGCATATGAGCAAAATCCCAGACCTGGCTTTGCTTCCGTCTGTGACTCAGGATAGCTTGGGGCTGAGGCAGATTAATTACCCTAGAATTTCCTTTTTTTTTTTTTTAATTTATTTATTTATTTATTTTGACAGGCAGAGTGGACAGTGAAAGAGACAGAGAGAAAGGTCTTCCTTTGCCGTTGGTTCACCCTCCAATGGCCGCCGCGGCCGGCGCGCTGCGGCTGGCGCACCACGCTGATCCGATGGCAGGAGCCAGGAGCCAGGTGCTTTTCCTGGTCTCCCATGGGGTGCAGGGCCCAAGCACCTGGGCCATCCTCCACTGCACTCCCTGGCCACAGCAGAGAGCTGGCCTGGAAGAGGGGCAACCGGGACAGAATCCGGCGCCCCAACCGGGACTAGAACCCGGTGACCGGGACTAGAACCCGGTGTGCCGGCGCCGCTAGGCGGAGGATTAGCCTAGTGAGCCGCGGCGCTGGCATTACCCTAGAATTTCTAGGGATCCCATCCCCTTGGCCTGCTCTGATCAGCTGAACCTACAGGGGTCGCTCTAAATTCAGCCCATCTCAGCTGGACTATTGAGGGGGTAGTAAGTGTAGTGAAAGGGAGGAAACATGAACTTTTGCAGCCTGGAGTCTAGGTCCCCGTTTCACTTGTTTCTTAGTAGTTGTAAGACCTTGACCCTTCACCTTTGAACCAGTTTCCTTATCTGTAAATGTGATCCTAAGAGTTCAAGCATTAAATGTGAAAAATGGAGGGCTGGTGTTGTAGTGACAGGTTAAACTGCTGGCTGCGATACCAGCATCTCATGTGGGTACCAGTTTGAGTCCCAGCTGCTCCACTTCTGCTCCAGCTCCCTGCTAGTGCATCTGGGAAAGCAGCAGAAGATAGCCCAAGTGCTTGGGCTAGCCCACGTGGAAGACCGGGATGAAGCTCCTAGCTTCTGCCTGGCCCATCCCCAGCCATTTTAGCCATTTTGGGGGTGAACCAGCAGATGGAAGTTTCATTCTCTCTCTCTTTCTCTCCCCCACCTCCCTCCCTCCCTCTGTAACTCTGTCTTTCAAATAAATAAAATAAATCTTACAAAAAGTGATTTATAAACTGCTCTATGCACATGTAAGGATCCAGACCTAGCATTTCTAAAATGCTATAAGGGGTTAAAAGGCACCTTAAACACACACACAAAGTATAAACTGTTACCCTGATTTATTACTCTTGGTCTTCATTTCCTGGTTGGTAAAGTACAGGGCCCAGTACCCGTTGCTTAGTTCAGGCCAGTTTCCTGTTATAATGGCAAATATTACCACCCGGCAGGGGTTGTGAATGAGGTCCCTGTCACAAAGCACATGGCCTTGTTCCTTAATTGCCAGGGTGGAATTAATTTGCTCTTCCTGTTTCTCTTGTGACAGGAAGTAGATGTCC
Organism: Oryctolagus cuniculus; assembly: GCF_051225735.1. Taxonomy (NCBI): domain Eukaryota; kingdom Metazoa; phylum Chordata; class Mammalia; order Lagomorpha; family Leporidae; genus Oryctolagus; species Oryctolagus cuniculus. The sequence goes on along the minus strand of NC_142873.1, from coordinate 119,600,090 downwards.
TTGAATTTCACTTGATTAATGGAGGCCTCTGAGCAGAGTGCTCCAGCCTCTCTTGCTTTTAATCCTTATGCAATGCAAGGACCTAATTTGATAATTTTGCTGTTTTTTAGATGGATCACCTACTGGTTGAAAATATTGAGCGGGAAACGTTTCATCTCTGCTCCCGCCTCATTAATGGGCCATACCGGCGGACGGTGAGAGCTCTGGTCTTCACATTAAAGCACCAAGCTGAAATCCGGGCTCAGGTGAAGAGCGGCTCGCTGCCGGTCGGCACGTTTGTACAGACCCACAAAAAGTGACCCGGGGACGGTCCCAACCCTGGGCCAGGCAGAGAGGAAATGGGCCTCTCTCTGCCATTCAAAGACTCTTTTGAGTTTGGGTGATGGCTGGTGAGGGCTGTGCTAAATTTTCCCATGGTGCCATTCCTTCAGAGGGAGGAAGCAGAGAGCCCTGGGAGACAGGCCTGCAGGAACATGCTTCATTAGCTGTAGCATGCTGCCGCTGCCTAACAGGACGCACACTGGCTGTCACTGGGAAGCGCCGTACGGTTGCCGTCACCCAACACGGTGAAAGGGTGATGGATTTCACTGTGAGTACGCCAAGGACACCTCTAAACTTCCCCATGTCAGGCAGATGAAGTTACTGCTTTATTTCCCCACCCTGCAGGTAACTGAAACTCAATTACTGCTGCTGCTCACTCGGTTCCATCCCCCTGAGTTTAGATAGCTCTGGTGCCTCTCAGAACTCCCCTTCGCTTCTCTTTGCTCTACCCCAGGGGTGAGCCTGCCAGAGCCAGCACACTACCCTTCTTTCCAGAGCTCACTTATCTGAACGTTTCAGCTCTCCCTGGAAGACCTTCCGCGTTGGTCTTGGAGCCCCCATGCTGTGGCTTCTAATGAGGAGCTGGCCTCCAGCTCCCCCCACCTCGGGGTTGATTTGAATACGGCGGCCGCTCTTGGTCTGGGGCTCAGTGGAAGATACATAATGAAATTTCTCTTGAAATGAATTATTGCAGTCGAAAAAACTACATCCATCCATAATTTAAAATGAAGTACCTCTATATGGGCCTGTTTGAACAATTATGTAAATGATACTTGGTTTTTAAAAATAATAAACTGGGTTTTTTTTCCTAAAACAAAAGGAGTGGTTTGTGCATTTAAAAGTATTTTGAGTTGAGAAAGGGTTAAGTTAGTGAAATTGAAGAGTGATGGGACAGAAGTGTGAGGGAGGTAATAACCCAGGGAGGGATTTTAGATTAGAGGAGACCAAAGCAAATCTGTAATCTAAAAAGAAGCCAGTGGAGAGGGGGAGATTTAAAATCCCCCAAAAGAAGAAAGGGTTGAGAAGCAAGAATAGATGAGAAAGGGCTAACATTATTGTCTTAGCTTTCCCAGTGCTAGGTACTTTTCCTAAGATGATTTGCTAACATTTACGTGGATCTTTTTATATTGCTTAAAGTCCTGTTTCATTCTCTCACCTGCTCCGTGAAGGCAGCACTGTTTCAGCTTTTTAGATGCACTCATTTGTTCAGCAGCCGTTTGCTGAGTACCCATTTCATGGTGCACAGGGGCTGCTGAGCAGGAGCTCCACGCCAGCCCCTGAGGCTCCCCCAGCAGAGGCATCTTGCTCAGCTTCCCGCTAGAATAATAGAGTGGGTACCATGTGCCAGCACTGTGGTAACCTTTATACCCAATTAGGGATGAGAAAAGGGCGGCTCAGAAATGTATGGTGACTTACTCAGGACTCAGATAGTGCGCTACAGCTCTGAGATTCAGAACCCAGGTCTCTGACTGTAGACAGTCTCCTTGGTTGATTTAATCCATCCTTACAGTTTCTTTTTTAAAAATTTATTTTTACTTATTTGAAAGGCAGAATGACAGAGATCTTCTGTCTACTGATTTCACTCCTCAGTTGCCTTTAACAGCTGGGGCTCAGACAGGCCAAAGTGAGGAGCCCACAACTCCATCTGGGTCTCCCATGTGGGTGGCAGGGACCCAAGTACTTGGGCTCTTACCTACTGCCTTCCAAGGTGTGCATTAGCAGGAAGCCAGATTGGAAGCAGAGTAGGGACTTAAACCCAAACACTCTAATATGGCATGCAGGTGTCTTAACTGCTGAACCAAACACCTGCCCCCAGCTCATATCATATGGTGATACTCTAGTTTGTATCTTTAGCCCAGACCTTTAGCCCTAGTTTCAGATGCTATCTCCTGGATGTCGCAGGGACATCTAAGATGTAACATGTCTTCTCTCAGTCTTCAGGTAGGAACCCCAGGGAGCTCAGCAGAAACCCACATCTACTCACAGCTAGCCATGTCCTAAACATTTTATTCCCCAAATACATTGGGATCTCCTGCCTCTTCATCTGTGCTATCACATCAGGACTTGCCCAGAAGACTACTTTACCTCCTAACTGCTCTCTCTACCCCAGTCTTGCCCTCTTCACAGTTGCCTCTCCACACGATAAACAAACTGACATGGCAAAATTAGAGACCCCAGGCTGGTGGTGTGGTGAGCAGATTAAGCTGCTGCTTGTGACACCAGTTGCCCATGCTAGAGTGTGGGTTTGAGTTCCAGCAGCTCCACTTCTGATCCCGTTGCCTGCTAATGTGCCTGGGAAAGCAGAGGAAGATGGTCCAAGTCCTTGGGCCCCTACCACCCATGTGGGAGATCTGGAGTTCCAGACTCCTGGCTTCAGCCTGGGCCAGACCCTGACCGTTGCAGCCATCTGGGGAGTGAAACCAGCAGATGGAAGATCTTTCTCTCTCTTTGCTTCCCTCTCTATCTCATCCTGCCTTTCAAATAAATAAATAAATATTTAAAGTGAAAACATACAAATACAAAATTAGTGATCCATCACTTCTCCACTGAAACCCATCCGTGGATCCCTATCACATGTAGGGTAAAATATAAGCACCTTAACCTTGGTGTACAGGGCTGTCTATGATCTAGGCTAATTTTACTAAGAATTAATATAAAGGTCTCCTCCCTCGCCATTCTCACCTCTTTCCAAGCTCTGTCCCCAACTTGACCCTCTGTCTTCACGAGGCTGCTTGCAGTTTCTGACTGCATCAGATTTCTTGAAGCATCTGAGCGTTGTCATGTGTTTCTGCTTCCCTAATTCCTTTTCTGGCCCCTGCTGTAAAAGCCTTGTGTTCTGCTGTACCTGTGTTCCTTGCTTATGCTTAGGACCCTGTCTCCCACTAGACTAACTTCCTTGAAGTCAGAAAGCCTGTTTTACTGGGTATCTTAGGCACTTGGAACGTATTTGTCCATAGAGTAGCCCACAGATACATGTGGAATTTACTGACGTCCAGATGTCTGTGCTCTTCTTTGTTCCCCACTTAGTCTGTTATCCACAGAGTAACCAGAATGAACCTTTAAAAATGTAAGACAATCATGTCTTCCTTGCTTATAACCTCCCAGAGGCTTCTATCTCATTTGGCATAAAATCCTGAGCTCTTACTGTCTCCTCCAGGACCCAGAGTGATGTAAGCCCTGGCTGCCTCTTTGATCTCATTTTCTGACATATTCGTTCATTCTCTCTCTCTCTTTCAGATTTATTTATTTATTTGAAAGAGTTACAGAGAAAGGGAGAGACAGAGAGAGAGAGAGAGATCTTCCATTGCTGGTTCACCCCCAAGTGGTCACAATGACCAGGGCTGAGCCAGACCAAGGTCAGGAGCTTCATCTGGGTCTCCCAACATGGATGGCAGGGACTCAAGCACTTGGGCCATCCCCTACTGCCCTCCTGGGTCATCAGCAAGGAGCTGGACCAGAAGTGGAGCAGCCGGGACATGAACTGGCGCCCATATGGGTTGCTAGCATTGTAGGCAGCAGCTTTACCAGCTACACAACAGCTTCCCTGCTCTCTCCCTACCTCACTCCCCTGTGGTCCCCTGGTTCCCTTGCTGTTTTACATGTGCATCCTAAGCATGCTCCTTCCTCGGGGCCTTTGAACTTACTGTTGTGATTTCAGTGCTCATTTCCCAGATGTCTAATTTGCATGATCCTCCCCTCACGAGATTCAGGGTTTTGATTTCTCTTATCAGAACAGCCTCACTAATTACCCTAACTAAAATTACCCTCTCGACTACCCTTTAATACTCCACCTTGCTTTATTTTTCTTCAGAATGTTTAGTACACTTTGACACACAGAAATGGAGACACAGAGAAAGATTTTCCATCTGCTGGTTCATTCACCAGATGGCTACAAGAGCCAGCACTGGGCCAGGCTAAAGCCAGGAGCCAGGAGCTTCATCGGGTTCTCCTATGTGGGTGGCAGGGGCCCAAACATTTGGACCACCTTCTGCTGCTTTTCCCAGACATTAGCAGGGAGCTGGAACTGGATCAGAAGTGGAGTAGCTGGGACACAAACCAGTGCCCATGTGGGATGCCAGCATCATAGGCGTCAGCTGTACCTGCTACACCACAACGCCAGCCTCACATTTATATTTTGTGTATCCCTCCACTTTAACAATTGGAGCTTGATGAAAGCAGAATCTTTGGTTCCCTGCCATAGTCCAGTACCTGGAATACAGCTTGATACATTCTAGGTCTCCTTAACTATTGATTGAATAGTTGAATGACTGGTTATGTGGTTGTAAGACAAAGCCATGTAATCTAGTCAGGGAATGTTTCCTGGAGTAGGTGACACCTGTGTGCTGTCCTAAGGGCAGTAGTAGTTCATGGGAGGGTGTAAGTGGACGCCTGGCAGGGAGAGCAGGGTCTGCAAAGACTCAGATGGAGATAACTGGAAGCTGATCAATGTGGCAGTAGAGGAGGAACACACAGGAGTGGGGCTGGAGCTGAGGCAGGAGAGAAAGGCCAGGCCTAGGCCCAGGACCAGATTGGAAGGGACTTGAGAATTGGGTAAAGACATTGGGGCTGACTCCAAGCAGAAACTGGTCAGGTTTGTGTTAACAGGCTTTGTGAAGAGAAGCTGGGGCAGGAAGAGAGACTGGACATAGGAAGCCTCATAATCAATCAAAGAGTTTGCTAACTTAGGAATCCAGAGTAAGTTGAAAACAAAGCGCTCTCTGGCTGAAAGTCTTCAGTGGTGATGGTTAGAAAGTAGAGTGATTGCAGAGATGTGCTTTGGAGATTTGGAAAGCAGGCCGTGTTGTTTATGGCTGTTTTCTTCTTGATGCGTCTACAGAATTCCCATGATCACTAATGGAGCTATTCTGAACACTTGCCGAAGGGGAGGAGCCTTGCAGACATCCTTGCCCACCCAATAAGAAGCGCCTTGGGGCCCTAGCCTGTTAAAAATGAAAGAGATGTGCCTGAAATGGGCAGAGAGGTATTCTGGGGCCTCTGAGTTACCTGTAAATCTAGGCGTGAACCCATGTTTTCCAAGTGTGCTCAGTTTCTGGAGGAAGTTTGGGAAAGTAAACACCATCAGAGTTGGCATGGGCAGTTCACTGATGCTTTTCTTGCAAGTGGTTAAATTGGAGCTCCTTGTCTTTTGGTAGAGACTGAGTCTATCTTTGTTCATACACTCAACAAATAGGTGTTGTTCATCTTGTGTGTTAAGGACTGGCAGTGGGGAAACACCAGTGAAATTTGATTTTCATGCTTGAGGACCTGTTTGGTGGGGAGACAGGCGCACCAGTCAATAATTAGGGCATAGCATATTGGGTGTTCTATAGACGTTTATTTAAAATACTGAGAAAATGCAGAAAGGAGTGACCAACACTGCCCTGAGAGGAGGAAAGTACTTATGTAGGAGATCATGTTTGAAACAAGGCGTAAGGGGCCGGGAGCAGTCTGTGTACAAAAGCAGAGTGAAGATCATGGCTAGTTTCAGTAAAGGCAAATAGCACAAGGAAACTGAAGAATAGATTCTTCCGAGTGGTGGTGAGAAATGGAGCAGAGCAGTCACCAGGGCCTGGAGGGCTTCATCAAGGAGTTTGGCCTCGACCTCCAGAGGATGGCAGTCTGTGAAAGTATTTGAGGAGGCCAGGGCCTAACAAGATGTGTGTTTCGGGGCCAGCACTGTGGGGTAGTGGATAAAGCCACCGCCTGCAGTGCCGACATCCCTTTGGGCGCTGGTTCAAGTCCCGGCTGCTCTACATCCGATCCAGCTCTCTGCTATGGCCTGGGAAAGCAATGGAAGATGGCCCAAGTCCTTGGGCCCCTGCACCTGTGTGGGAGGGGCTTCTTGCTCCTGGCTCCTGGCTTCGGATCAGCACGGTGTCAGCCATTGCAGTCATCTGGGGAGTGAACCAGTGGATGGAAGACCTCTCTCTTTCTCTCTGCCTCTTCCTCTCTCTAACTCTTTCAAATAAATAAATAAATCTTTAAAAAAATTAAAGACGTGTGTTTCAGAAGCATGAGAATGTTCTTGTACAGATACCTAAAAAAGTTTGAAACATTAAAAAAAAAAATTTAAAGGAAAGCAAAGAAACACTTGAGAGTCAGTAAATTAAAGTGTGTGGGTTTGTGGTTTTTTTTTTTCTTCTTCTTCTTTTTTTGACAAATGAAGTTTAGAGTTGCCCGAACAGGTATCATTAAAGAGTTCCAGATTTGAAAAATGGCAGGAGGCCCAGATAATGCATTTACTGTGTTTATTGGTGAAGGAACAGGCAGCTGGCCTTTTTTCATTTATAGAATATAATGTTCTTAAACTTGTGCCTGTCAACCTTGGTTTGCTTTTGCTGCTGCCTCAGGCCCCAGGGCCTCACTATGAGATTTGTAATGTGTTTTGGATGCGTTTATCACAGCTCGATGGGGCGAGGGCTCAGTTTGTTACTGCCCAGTCTTGCCGTCAAAGGGAGTCCATCCAGAAAACAAGGATTTGGGAGCTTCGATTAGTTTAAGTAACACTGCCATGATTTCAAAGGAAAGACCATTTGATCGAATGACATTGTGTTTTCTTTTAAATCAACCAAAATGACATGATGCTGTCAGGGATAGACTCACCCGTAAGCAGAGGAGACCAGTTTCAAGAGCCAAGAAGACTGTGGTACCCATTCAAGTGCTGTTTTTCCGTCTTGTGAAAGTCACTCATTCAGTGTGCATGTTCCGAGTTCCTACGTGCCAAGTACAAGGGTCACAGGGATAAGTAAGGCCGTCTCTGGCCTCAGGGAGCTTCCAGTCTAGTGAAGGAGACAGACAATAAGCATTATGACTAACAGGAATTCAAAGGAAAGGAAATCAGAAAGCCAGTAAACATTAAAAGATGTTCAGCCTTGCTGGTTATCGGGAAAATGGCAAAGGATTCATGCCATCCTTCAAGACCTAAAGGATTCGGGGGCAAGGGGGTCCTGTAGCCCTCTTTTTTTAAGATTTATTTATTTATTTGAAAGAGTTACAGAGAGAGGAGAGGCAGAGAGAGTGAGGTCTTCCATCTGATGGTTCAGTCCCCAAATAACCACAATGGCTGGAGCTGCGCCGATCCAAAGCCAGGAGCCAGGAGCTTTTCTGGGTCTCCCACAGGGTGCAGGGGCCCAAGGACTTGGGCCATCTTCTACTGCTTTCCTAGGCCATAGCAGAGAGCTGGATTGGAAGTGGAGGAGCCAGGTCTCAAACCGGCACCCATATAGGATGCCGGTGCTTCAAGCCAGGGCGCTAACCTGCTGCGCCACAGTGCCGGCCCCTCATAGGCCTCTTTTTCAGTCATTGGTCTGCTCCCCACAGAAACTAGTAGGATCCTGAAAGGGGATTACAGCAGAATCCACCGAGCAGTAGTTCCTGTGGCAGCTGTGCCAATGCGGCATCTTTCTCGAGTGTGTCAGCATGTTCTCAGGTACGTGTATGTTGCTATTGATGTGAATGAATTCCTTTCCCTTCCCTGCCAGAAAGGAAAGTCAGAAATCGTTCGCATTTGCTTGCAACAGGCCGAGTACATTCCCCGTGCTGCCTAGGGCTGGCTCCCTTGCCCTCTCACAATATGGTGTGAAGAGATCTGTGCTGCCTAGGCATTGTGCAGAACGTCTCACTGCTGCAGCGTACTCTGGGCCAAAGGAGCGAGAAACAGCAAGTATCTTAGAAGCCTGAATGAGACACGTGCTTTCCTGAGAGGGTGAGGAAACCCCGTGAAAATTCAGGGGCCTGATAGACCAGTAACATTTTTTAGGGGCCAGTGGACTCAGATATGCGAGGGACATTCTCTCCAAAGTAAAAGACAAATGAGAACCAGCAGGTGGGAAATCTGTTTGTTAAATAAATAAGTGAGTCTTGGGACGTGTGTTGTGGTGCAGTAGGTTAAGCTGCAGCCTGCAGCACCAGCATCCCACGTGAGCACTGGTTTGAGTCCTCACTGCTCTGCTTCCTCTCCAGCTCCGTGCTAACACACCTGGGAAGATCAAGATGGAGTTCCTTTCTCTTGGCTTCAGCCTAGCCCAGCCCTGGCCGTTGCTATTTGGGGAGTGAACCAGCAGATGGAAGATTTCTCTTGCTCTTTCTTTCTCTCTAACTCTGCCTTTCAAATAAGTAAGTAAGTAAATAAATAAATAAATAAATAAATAAATCTTAAGGAAAAAAAAAGACAAATGATTCCGTACCCCACTCCCACCATTAGGAAAACACACATGAGTGCAGGGGCCTGAGGACTTGGGCCATCTTCTACTGCTTTCCCAGGCCAAAGCAGAGAGCTGGATCAGAACTGGAGCAGTTGGGACTCGAACCGGTGCCCATATGGGATGCTGGCACTGCAGGCATCGGCTTTACCCGCTACGCCACAGTGCTAGCCCCTTTGATTACTTTTTAATGCTGTGTATTTGATAGGATTTCATTACAAGGAAGCTGATAATATAATCATTTACCTTATTATTATTATTATTATTATTGTTATTTTGACAGGCAGAGTGGACAGTGAGAGAGAGAGACAGAGAGAAAGGTCTTCCTTTGCCGTTGGTTCACCCTCCAATGGCCGCCACGGCCGGCGCACCACGCCTATCCAAAGGCAGGAGCCAGGTGCTTCCCCTGGTCTCCCATGGGGTGCAGGGCCCAAGTACTTGGGCCATCCTCTACTGCACTCCCGGGCCACAGCAGAGAGCTGGACTGGAAGAGGGGCAACCGGGACAGAATCCTGTGCCCCGACCGGGACTAGAACCCGGTGTGCCAGCGGAGGATTAGCCTACTGAGCCGCGGCGCCAGCTTACCACATTATTTTTCATCATTCTGTCTTAGAAATCTTTTAAAAGTTTGCTTTTATTCAAGAGATTACCAAACTACATAGTGTTTGAGATGCCACAGGTGTTTCCCCTGAATTTATGTTTGTGCTGTCCATGAGGGATGCTGTGTTGACAGTCTTCTTTGGAACCTTACTTCTGTGACTGTCAGTAGTTTTCGTAGTCCAGACCTTGGGGTGGGTTCCTGCCTTTGCCTTTGAGCTCATTAGCTTATTGGCACTCAAACCTCAAAAAGTTTGACCATGTGTGAGCTCCTGCTTGGGAAGGGACCTGTGTACCTTGATATTCTGAGAGTGTGGACGTCATAGAGCCATTAACTTAACCTCTTGGGAAGCAATCTTGACCTTGAGGGGTCAAGACAGTGGTTCCCGGTCAGGGCGCAGGAGTCTGTCCCGGTTACCCCTCTTCCAGGCCAGCTCTCTGCTGTGGCCAGGGAGTGCAGTGGAGGATGGCCCAGGTGCTTGGGCCCTGCACCCCATGGGAGACCAGGATAAGTACCTGGCTCCTGCCTTCGGATCAGCGCGGTGTGCTGGCCGCAGCGCGCGGCGGCCATTGGAGGGTGAACCAACAGTAAAGGAAGACCTTTCCCACTATCTCTCTCTCTCTCTCACTGTCCACTCTGCCTGTCAAAAAAAAAAAAAAAAATGAACTACATGGTCTGCTGATGGTAATAGGCTTCATGCTTTTGATTTGTTTCATATGCTACTGTTTACTTTTTTTATGTGTATACAAAGCAGACATGTACAAAGATTTTAATTACAACATGGTTGATAATAGTAAAACTTCAGAAACAGTCTAAATGTACATTAGAAAAAAAGAATGAATAAAGAAATTGTAATGTATCCAGATTCTGGAATACTGTGTAGCAAAAAAAAAAGTAAATTTAGGCTGTGTAACAGCATTGGCCAATAGAAATATAATCCACATCACATATGTAATTTTAAACTTAAGAGCCACATTAAAAGTAAAAAGAGGAGCTGGCAGTGTGGTGCAGTGAGTAAAGACACCACTTGCAGTGCCGGCATCCCATGTGAACACTGGTTTGAGACCCAGCTGCTCCACTTCCAATCCAGCTCTCTGCTATTGCCTGGGAAAGTAGTAGAAGATAACCCAAGTCCTTGAACCCCTGCACCTGCGTGGGAGACCCAGAAGAAGCTCCAGGCTCCTAGCTTTGGATTGGCCCAGCTCTAGCCATGGTGGCCATTTGGGGAGTGAACCAGTGAATGGAAGACTTTTTTTTTCTTTCTCTCTCTCTCCCTCTCCCTCTCCCTCTCCCTCTCTGTAACTCTACCTTTCAAATAAATAAATCTTAAAAAAAGTAAAAAGAAACATAAATGAATTTTTAATAATATATTTTGAGCCAAATATACTGAAAAGTGTTACCATGTCAACATGTAATCAATATGAAAATTACTGAGATATTTAATATAGTTTAATGTTTATTCATTTAAAAATTTACTTGAAAGGCAAAGTAGCAGAGATGGAGATCTCCCATTGCTGGTTGGATATGCCCTCCGCAGCCAGGGCTGGACCACCCCAAAGCCGAGCTCTCCATGCAGGTCTCCTGTGTGGGTGGCAGGGACCCAAGTACTTGAGCTCTCACCTGCTGCCTTCCAGGTGCATTAGCAGGAAGCTGGATCAGCAGCAGAGGTGAGACTTGATCACAGGCAGACAGTGTGGGATGCAGACATCTCAAACAGGGGCGTAACCTACAGTGCTGCAACACTCCCCTCTATATTCTTTAGGGGAAAAGTACTTGTCTCTGTGTTTATTTTATAATACATCTTAGTTTGACCTGTCTGTATTTTCAAGTGCTTATAGCCACACGTGTGGCTACTATATTCGATAGTGGAGATCTGTAGGTACTGACGTGGAAACATACTTTTAAATGAAAAAGAAAAGGAAGTTGCAGTACCATATGTATAATATGAACCATTTATGCAAGGAAAATGCTGTTTCCATAGTGGGGAAAAAGGAAAAGATATGTACAGATATATGTCCAATTTAGAGAGAGGTTTTAGAAGAGAAAGGTGTTATTGGTTTGTTGTGTTTTTTTGTTTGTTTGTTTGTTTGTTTTTGGTGGGGGGAGAGTCATTCTCTCCTTATCTAAACGTTTTGTGATAACTTTTGACTTACAAAAGGTGGGGTTCCTGTATACTCCACATCTGGTATCCACTATTATTCACTATTATTAACATCACACCTTAAAGTGGCCATTTGTCAAAATTAAAACCCCACCCTTGATGTATTCCTGTTAGCCAGCTTTCAGCAGTGTTCCCACTAATGCCCTGTTCCTGTTCCAGGACTCGGCTGGCCTTGGCCGTCACGTCTCTCTGATCTCCTGCTCCATGACCATGTCTCACTCTTTCTTCCCATGGCCACAAGTACTTGGTAGACGGGCCCTAAACTTGAGCTTGAGGATTTCCCTCTGACTAAATTGGGATTATGGGTTCTAGGGAAGAATACAGTGGAGGTAAGGCACCCTTCTCCTCACGTCATACTGGGTATGTGGGCACACAGTAACCACCTGACCTAATCACCGGCAATGCTTGGTCAAGGTGGTGCTTACAGGCACGTTTCCATGGTGAGTTACAGTCCACGCTCGGTGCTTGATTCCTTGGAAGGAAGTCTAAATCCAGACTGCACAAGGGCTGGGCGGGCTGGGGCCCACCACGGCTCCCCTCCTGCAGGGTAGAGCTGGGACCTCCTTCAGCTATTTGGAACCGTCTGTCCGGAGGATTTGCCCTCTCTCCCTCACTTAGTTAGATAATTTATGTCCATGTGAACTCATTGCTGCGTTTTATACACTGCGATCTGATTCTTGTCTTCACGGGGAAGACAATTCATGTACTGCTTATTTTTTAATCGGGAAAATATACAGATAACAGTGGCAGGTGAGAAACAGGTCCTGACAGGTCCTGTGATTGGCAAGATTTCTGCCTCTGTACCTCTCTGTGGCTGTCTGTGAGTAGGGTAGCAGTCGGCTTCCTGCTCTTAGACGCGCGGCCTTTGAGGAGCTGCTTCCCCTCTCCCCATGTGAGTTCCCCCTTCAAGTAAGGGGATGTTTCTTGAAATGGCCTCAGAGGTGGAGAAGGGGGTGAATGTTTGTTGTTTATGAGAGTCCAGGTATTTTGTTGCCTATTCTTAGACCTTCAGTCCTTAATGGTTATCTTCTTTTATTTATGTTGGAAAATGAGCTCGGAGCTAATAGCCGTTGAGAACATCTCATAAACATGATCAATATTTATATCCCCTATCCCAGCCCCAAAGAGTTCTCCTTCCCTGCGCTCTCGCCCCTCTAAGTGGGAGTTAGTTTTCCTCTTCCTCAGCTTGATCTTCATGGCTGAAATCTAGCCTGAGGCCTGGCGCTCAAGAGCTCGCCAGCCAAGTACCTGCCGGCTTGTTTGGCCTCCCCCTTGTGCCTCTCGCCCACTGATGCCACAGACACTGCTGCCCTTCACAGCCTGTTGTGAGCTGAATTGGGCCCTCCCCCAAATTCACATATTGAAGTCCTAACCCCCAGTACCAGGGCATGAGGCCCTGTTTGGAGGTAGTGTGTTATTTTTATTTTTAAAGATTTACTTTTATTTATTTGAAAGTCAGAGTTACACAGAGAAGGAGAGGCAGAGAGAGATTGCCCGCAATGGCCGGAGCTGTTCTGATCTGAAGCCAGGAGCCAGGAGCTTCTTCTGGGTCTCCCACATGGGTGCAGAGACCCAAGGACTTGGGCCATCTTTTACTGCTTTCCCAGGCTGTAGCAGAGAGCTGGATCAGAAGTGGAGCAGCTTGGTCTCAAACTGGCGCCCATATGGGATGCCGGCGTTTCAGGCCAGGGCATTAACCCTCTGCGCCACAGCGCTGGCCCCTGGAGATAGCTTCTTGACAGAGGTTCTGTCGGTAGACCCGAATCCTGTGTGGCTGGCAGCCTGGTCGCAGGAGGCGAAGACACAAACACGGCGGGAACGCAGCCGGCCACAAGCCAGAGAGAGAGGTCTGGGGAGAAGCCAAAGCTGCCAACATCCTGATCTCCAAAGCTGTGAGGAAGTAAATTTCTTGGCCTAAGGCACTCAGTCTGTGCTCCTGTGTTATGGCAACTCTCATAGAAACCAGTACCCACTCCCGCAAGTGGCAGTGCTGGCTGACCACCCACTCCTCTGAGCCACGCCCAGTGGCAGGTCCGCCCAGGAACAGGAAAGGGGCACGCGGTGCAGGGTGGAGGAGGAGCCTAGTCTGGAGGGAGGCAGGAAAGGCTCTGCAGATGCTGATTTTTTAAGATTTATTTATTTATTTGAAAGAGTTACACCGAGAGAGAAGGGGAGAGAAAGAGAGAGGTCTTCATATGCTGGTTCACTCCCCAAATGACCCAAGCACTTGGGCCATCTTCTACTGCTTTCCCAGGCCATAGCAGAGAGCTGGATCGGAAGTGGAGTAGCCAGGACTCGAACCGGCACCCATATGGGATGCTGGCACTGCAGTCGGCAGCTTTACCCGCTACGCCACAGTGCTTACCCCAAAATGCTGATTTTTTAACTGGGCTTTAACAGGTACCAGGTAGCCAGGCCCAAGGGAGGGTGTGTGCGACTGCGTAGGCTGAGGACTGTCTAAGAAGAGGGAACAATAAATCGTGTGATAATGGCGGTAGCCAAGCTATAGGAAGAGGAAGAGTAGCCTCACGTGAGACAAGAGCAAAGCGGGGCCCCGGATGCTGGGGCGGGGAAGCTATGCTTGGAGAAGTTCAAGGATTTCAGGACGAAGGAACTCCTGAGTAATAATCTGGCTCCACATACCAGGGGCTTACTGTGGGGGCCCCTGCTTGTTAGCAACAAATACGGAGCACGTGTTACACGCGGGCCAGTGTGTCTGCTCTCCCCTCCACCCAAACGGGACTTCCATGGCAGACTGCGTCAGGTGCATCTCTGAATCCCCGGCGGAGTCTGGTCCGCCCAGGAACTCGACAAACACTGAATGAGCAAATTTGAACAGCAGGCAGGACCGGGAGCCAAACCCTCCCTCAGCCACGGTTACGCCTGGCTTGGAAGCCGGACCCTCTCCCTGCAGGCACCGCACGCTGTCCTGCCTGACGCGGAGTGAGACTCTGGGGAAGCCCGAAGGCTGGTGCGAATCCGAGCCAGAGCACACGCGGCCTGTGGCAGTGTCCTCCGGAGGCGAGCAGCCCACGTGGCCTTGGGATGCACGCTGGAGGCCAGCCCACAGCGGCCTCCAGGCCAGTACTTGTGCTGATCCAATGTTGGTATTTGTCAGAGGTATTACTGTAGGGAGCCCATGTGGCCGAGGGGGCTCCAAGCCCCGGCCACCTTGCAGTGAGCAGCTGCCACACGCTAGACGGTTCTAGGGCCTCACACACTTTATCAGTCTCACTGCCACTGCCCAGCGTATCCCTGCTCAGTAATCACTTCGTCCCCCTGCTGGAGCCTCGGACCTGGTCTCCTTGGGGGCCTCTCACGCCTGCCATAATCAGTTCTCCCCATGCAGCAGTGGCCACGGTGAGCGCAGGGGCACGTCCCGCCGCTGCCCTGCTCAGAGCCCTCCGTGGCTCCCACCACTCTCTGCATAAAACCCTGTTTGCCTGCGCTTCAGACACGAGTACCCTGCGCTCTGGCGCTGTCTCCATGTTGTCTGCAGACACGCCGGGCTTTGTCCCTCAGCCTCGCTGCCTGTGCCCCATCCTTGGGGCATTTGCATCCGCTCTTCCCTTTGCCCAGCACACGCTGGTGGTCTCATGGGGCCTCCTTGTCCTTCCGGCCCAGGGAGAGTTGTTCCACCGCCACTGTCTCCAACGAGGCCCACCCAAGGCGCTCTCTGACACATCAGGACTTCGGGACTCACCATAGTCACTTATCCGTTCCTCTGCTTACTTCTTTGGCTTCTTCCCCACAAAGCACACACTTCCTGGGAGTAGCGACCTTGCGTGTCTCTCCAGTGCCCGGCACCAGGTATAGCCTGGACAGGGCCCAGCGCAAATGCGCTGAATGAATGTGTGGATGCAAGGGTGGGCCCGGACCCATCCCCCACTCCACAGCTGGGCCCCTGGAGGGCACGCAGCCCAGCAGCACAGCTAATCCAGGTGCACGTGCCAGCAGATGGTGTGGAGCCCACCGGGAAGCACAGCTTTTAGCAGTCGGAGTTGCTTTTGCTCAAAGTAGAACAAATGTAAACACCGACCCCCTCCTCGCGAGGGGACAAGGCAGAGCGCCATTAGTTACATTCAGATTCTCTCTGCCACAGTCCAGAGCCATCCTCCTGCTTGGGGTGCTGCTCGGAGGGGCCTCGTGGGACCTGAGACTGGGGGCTCTGTTGCCCAGCTGCCTGGTGTAGCCCTCACAGCAGCCCAGCACACTGTCCACTAGTGTTGTCCTCATTCCATACATGCAAAACCGATGGCTCCACGAGGCTCTGGGACTGAGCCAATAGGCCACAGAGACAGGCTGTACCAGCGACTGGCGGACAGTGCGGCCCTCCTGGTGGGCCCGCCTCCCTCTGCACTGAAGCTGCCCTGCCCTGGTTCTCTGGCTCCTGCCCGGGCTCCACCAACACAGAGCCAAGTGGAAGGCAGGTGTGCCCTGGCTGAGAAAGGCCACTTGTCTTCAGCTCCCTACTTTCTCTTCAGTTCCATCAAGGAGCATTTAGCTTTGGGAGGGGTCCTTTCTCACAGAGTTCTTTAAAAGTCACTGTATAGGGACCAGTGTTGTGGCATATCTGGTTAAGCCTCCACCTGCAATGCCAGCATCCCATATGAGTGCTGGTTCCTGTCCTGGCTGCTTCACTTCTGCTCCAGCTCCCTACTGTGCCTGGGAAAGCAGGAGAAGATGGCCCAAGTGCTTGGATCTCTGCACCCACGTGGAAGATCCAGAGGAAGCTCCTGGCTTCTGGCTTCAGCCTGTCCTAGCCCTGGCTGTTGCGGCCATTAGGGGAGTGAATGAGCAGATGGAATCTCTCTCTCTCTCTCGCTCTCTCGCTCTCTCACTCTCTCGCTCTCACTCTGTGTGTGTGTGTGTGTGTGTGTGTGTGCAACTCTGACTTTCAAATAAACCTTTTTAAAAAAATCAGTATAATATTGTGTCTAATTAGGTGCCAAGGTTGTCCTAAGTGCTTTACATGCAATTTCTCATTCTTGAAATTCCATTAATTTGAACAAAGAACCCTATACACATTGCTTAAAAAAACAAAGGTTGGGACTGGCCCTGTGGTATAGTGGATAAAGTCACTACCTGCAGTGCCGGCATCCCATATGGGTGCTGGTTTGAGTCCCAGCTACTCCACTTCCAATCCAGCTCTCTCTTACGGCCCAGGAATGCAGTAGAAGATGGCCCAAGTCCTTGGGCCCCTGCACCCGCGTGGGAGACCCGGAGGAAGCTCCTGGCTCCTGGCTTTGGATCAGCACAGCTCTGGCTGTTGTGGCCATCTGGGAAGTGAACCAAGCGAATGGAAGACCTCTCTCTTGTTCTGCCTCTACCTCTCTGTAACTCTCTGCCTTACAAATAAGTAAATAAGTCTTTAAAAAAAAAGATTACCCAAAAAAGTCAGTCTTCCTCCCTGTGCCCCTGTGTGCCTTCCCAAGACCACACTGTGACCAGGTCCTTGAGCGTCCTGCAGAGAGTCTGGGAATGTCTCATTTAATCCTCTCAACATCCCTGTAGGTAGGTGTTACAAGTATGTATGCATTTCAGGGTTTTTTGGTTTTGGTTTTGTTTTTGCACCAAAATAAGCTTATCTTTTAATTTCACTTTCTGTGACCTTTTCGAAGTTCCCTGTATGATCCTTGTATTACCTCCGGGACACTGAAGCTCAGAGCCAGGATGCGGCTTTTCCAGCACCTGTCAGCCTCCAGCAGCAGAGCTGGGGTTGAGCTACAGAAGGGGTGACTCTGAGGTCGGTGCTGGGGCCTACGCTGTCCCTACAGGAAGAACCGGAGGTTGCGTTGAGATACGTACACCAGGCCGTAGGCGGGACTCCTCGCTATGGGGCTTTTGGTGCACACACTGATCATGCAGTTGAAGAATTTGAATTTATGACCTGCTGTAGACCTTCAAGGTTAATGACAATTTCGGGTGTTACAGTCCCCATGGCGCCTAGTCCTTGCCTGCCCCCTTGCCCCTGTGTGCCCATGGTTTGCCACTTGTAGGCATCAGCTCAGACCAACTGCTCTATATGAACAGGGTTATGTGAAACGCAGAGGAGGCAGGGCACAGCTCTGCAGCTGTAACACGGTTCTGCTTTTACTGCCCCTCTGGGCTGCCGGCCTGGGGCGGCTGGCTCCTGTCTGGGCCTCAGTGTGTTCACTTGTGAAATGGAAAGAATTTCTTTCGATTCAGAAGAGTTGGGGTGTCCTCAGGTGATGTAATGAAGGCCAGATGGCAATAGCAAATATCAGCTTGTAGTAGCAATGAAGTTGGAGTGAATCTGGGAGCCTCTACGTAAAACAAGCTGACTTGATCTGCCCGCCACTTCCCACCCCACCCACCATCTTGCATTTGTAAAATCAGGAGTCTACAAAATCCTTTTTGTCCATTGTCTCATTAGTCCTTGCCTCATCCCTGTGAGGTAGGAAAGATCACTTCGTTTCGGATACAGAAATTGAGATCCTAAGAGGGGAAGTGATGCGCCCAAGGCCACAGGGCCACTGGGAGGTGGTCTGGTACCCTGCCATGTCACTGCCTGCCCCTGCCCCTGCTGAAAACCTCGGCCACTGGCTAGAGCCCGTACCCCTCCACTTGGCACCTTAGCTTGAGGCTCTCAGGGACCTGGCCCCAGGGTCATCTCCCAGCGCAGCCCTCTGCACTGCAGTCCTTCTAAACCTGCCTTTGCAAGGGCTTCTTCCTCTGTACCTGACGCTCCCTCTGCCAGGGCTCCTGGCCGACTCCTCCCATCCTTTGCTGATTCCCCCGTGTCCCTGTGACAGGTGTCTGCATTGTTGTCATCATCACTACCAGTCATTTCCCAGCGTGGTTCAGAGCCCAGGCTCTGGAGCAAAACCCCAGGCTTGGGTTTGAAGCCTGCCTTAGCCACTCGTCATTAGCTAAGTGAGCCTGGACGAGTTCTTTAACACCCGGTGCTCTGGAGGTGTCTTCTCGGCTCAAGCATCAGGGTAGCTCCTGGGCTTACGTAGGAGTAAATCGTAGAAATAGAGTAACAAGCACAGGGCCTGGCCCAGGTCATTACTATTTTCTGCCACTTGTATTCAGTGATGCCTGCTCTCTACTGGTGCCTGTGCTGGGTGTACCAAGCTCTGGTCTGAGAACCAGGGAGGGACCCAGAGGAGGGGAGAGGGGGGTGTGACCCCTCCATGCCAGTGTGTTCCTTCTGTCCAAGCCCCAATTTGTGTAAGTTGTCCATGTCTGTGTCTGCAGGCTTTGAGGAGCAAGCACCACCCCACCACGACTCCTGGGCCTCCTATCTTCCAGCCCATTGGGTGTCTGCACCGTGGGGAATGACCGTGGCAGCTCCGCCTTCTCCGTGTGAACCCCAGGGACAGGCTGTCCCAGAGCACGAGCAAGAGCAGCTGCACACTGTGTCTCCCTGGGCTGCTTCCCCGGCTGCGATTTACGGGCTCTGCCTGTCACAGAGACCCTGCAGGCTCAATTACAGATCTGCGTCCAGGCCCGGCTGGGGCAGGAACCTGCCTAGCTTTTCCAGGTGGCACTGAGGGAGAGCCAGGGGCCCTGTCAAACGTGGGACCTCAGAGAGCCTGGGGCCGGTGCAGCCGCCTGGCTTGTCACACATGAGGGGACTGAGGCCAGACGCAGGAAGATGCTCTCAAAGCTCCCAGCAATGGGACGTCTGATGGGGGCCCCTGAGTACCATCGAGGGAGCTGCTCTACCACGTGACCCAACTGCTTGCTCCTGTAACAAAGATGTGCAGCATGGAGACTTGCATTGAAACTTAAACCAGAAGCAAAGCGTTGCATTTCCATACACCAAGACCATCTTCTGTCCCCAGAAACCCAGTAGAAATGTTGTCAGATGTAGCCTCATATTTTATGGCTTCCTAAGCCTGGGTTACAAAATTTTGACCCGAAAGACAGTGACCCTGAACCCCTGCCTACGTAAGCAAGAACTTACCCATCTCCAGGGGTCCCTAATTCTTCCTGGGAGTCCCCAAGAATAGCCACAAACCAGCCTATCAGCTGCAGTCACCATGAGGTATTGCAGGTCTCCTCTCCAGCTCAGCCTCCTCCTCCATCAGTATCCTGGACCAGCCCTCGGAAGTCGTCCCACTGCAGCTGCTGGTGGTGATGTCTACCACGAGGACAGTGTCGGGGCCGAAGGGGTCACATCCTGGTGTCCACACCGCCTTTTCTCTGGGCATGGCCACCCACGGGTCACAGGACTGGGCCTGAATGCCCAGGTCCCTTGAATGTATTGCAGACTTGGGCATCATGCTGTAGCAGGTTAGGCTGCCCCTGGGGCACCCACATCCCATACCAGAGATGCCACCTCCACTCGGCCTCCCATCCAGCTCTCTGCAAATGTGCCCCCTGGGAGGCACGAGCTGATGGCTCAAGAACTTGGGTCCCTGCCACCCATGTGGGAAACCCAAACAGAGTTCCTAGTTCTTGGCTTGGCCCAGCCCTGGCTATTATGGGTATTTGGGGGGTAAAGCAGCAGATGGAAGACTGTTTCTCTCTCTCTCTCTCTCTATCTCCCCCCCACCTTGCTCTGTTTTTCAAATAAATAACATTTAAGGAACAGATGCAGAGAGGAGTCTGACCTACCTGCTCCCCCTCTCCCTGGTGGATTGGGGATCCCTGGCCAGACTGCCTCACCTCTCTGACCCTGAGCAACCTCAAGTGGCCACAGGGAGATAGCAACCACCAGTAAGGGTTGTCATGGAAATCACGTGAGAGCATGTGTGCAATGCCTGGCACACAGTAGGTGTTCAGTGAATGGCAGGCACCATTCTTATTATACTCTCCGAGGCGGGTTCCCCAGGAAAGGAAACAAGGATTTCAGACAAGTGGTTTCAGAGGTGGTCAGGAAAAGCACCTGTAGTAGTGTTTGAAGGTGAGACAGGGCGGGGAAGAAGCCAACACAGGATGTGTTAGCAGATTTCTGCTGTACTCAGCCAGGGCTCGACTCCACTAAGGACTTCTGGACAATGGCGCGGAACGTGCCCCAAGGGGCGGGGAGTAGGGGTGTGCATCTGGCGGTCGTTGACTGGGGTCTGCCATCGGGGAATGGGTGTTAGCTCCCTGGTACTTTCCTGCGTGCAGGCAGGCCAGGCCTGAGAGGCACTGAGGCCAGAGAAAACCCTCGGGCAGAATCACAGATCAGCATGCACAGGAACGGGGAACAGCAAGGGGCACAGGACACCCCCAGCATCTGCTACAAGCACCAAGTAGTGTTGCCTCATCTGAAAGACGAGCTGCTAACAGCCTGGGGCCCATGCCAGGGGGCTGGAGGCTGCTTGGGAGCTAATTGAAGCCAGCAGCAGCAGCTGCAGGCTTCTCCCAGGCCTCGGCCCTCCCACCCAGCATCCCCTCCCAGATTCCGAATGCTGACTGTGAGACCGGGCTGCGTCTCGCTGGTCCTTGGTGTCTTTTCCTTTCCTGTGGGGAGTTCGGTCAGCTCTCAGGAGTGCCTTAACTCACATGGCTTTTTGCTTTGAGCCTCCCAGCACCCCTTGGGAGGAGACAGGCAGGAGAACCAGGGTCGGTCAGAGGCCAGCACCTGGGCGCTTGGTAGCCGTGCAGGCCTGGGGGTGGGACTGAATCAGCAGCTGGGTGGGAAGGAGCTGTGCTGGTTAACCCAGCCCTGCAGGGCTCTGACCCTGCACACGCTCAGGCCTGAGGCCAAGGTAGGACTGTGAGTGACAGGCAAAGCGGGCACGAGCACCTGTCTTTTTGAGCCATCGATGCAGTGCAAACCCCGGTTTCCAGTGCTCCTGGTGCCTCCCAGCTTCTCCCGGGTGCCTTCCCCGCTCCCAGCCCATGTGCCTGCCTGGGGCTTACGGCAAATCTCAGCTGTGGGGAGGAAAGAAACCATCTCGGAGCCCTGAAAATCCTGGCAGAGCAGCTGGAAGCTTGACTCTGTGCACCCACCTCCTTCCCTGGGCCACTTGAAACCTCCGTCCGCACTCCCGAGGCAGGAGCGCTTCCCCTGCAGGGCCAAGGGCCTCGTCACAGCACCAAGTGGGCACCGCTCATCTCCACAAGCAGCCGCCGTTCACCTCCCTGGGAGGGGAAGGGATCAGCCAGGGCCTCTCAGCCAGATGAGGCCTCCGGGCCAGGGCCCAGCCACGTGGAGGAGGCCTCCCAGCTCACTGTCTGCTGCCCACAAGGGTCTTGAGACTGCCCCGGCTTCACCCCAGTCTGCAAGCCTGACGCTCACTGGGCGCCATGGTTCCTGGCCGTGCCAGGCCTCAGCTGGGCAGTGGGGCACAGAAGTGGGAAGCAGCCTCGGCTGTTGTCCTCATGCCACTCACCGAGCTGTTCCTGGAGCAGCAGGTTGGTCCCAGTGGCAGCTCCTAGCCAGCCCTCCACAGGGCACTCCCTCTGCCGCCTGACTGTGGCCAGCACCCCCACTCCCGGCTTCTCCCGGGCCTCAGCCCTCCAACCCACCATCCCCTCCCGTATTCCAAACACATGGCCTTGCCTCCCAGGCCATGAAGGAATAGAAGCATCCCATGGGCTCCCTCAGCTCCCCTCTCCCCCGGCAGGTGTGCCCCCTGCTGGGCTCTCTGGGATGGAGGTGCCATCCAGGGCCCTATGACAGGAGGGTTCTCCACGTCAATGTCCCCACCCACCCCCTTCCTTAGCTTTTCCCAGCAATATCGAAAAGCACCCAAACCCTCTCATCCTCAACACCAAATCCTAAACAAACCAATCAAACCTCTGCCTGCCTCCATTGGCAACCCCACCCCACCCCCGGCCCCTGCTCTTCGCAGCTGAGCTCTGCAGGGCCCCGTGTCTGGCCCTGTCTCCGGCTCCTCACCCCCACACCCTCCTTGACCCGGCTTCACCTGCTGGGCCACCTGTGCTGACCTCAATCCCACACCAGAGTCCAGGCTGTCGTCCTTCCCCGGCTGACAGCTCTTGAAACCTGCTCCTTCCTGTGCTTCTAACATCCTAACTCTCTGGCTTTGGGGGCCCCTCGTCGTTCATCCAATCAGGATGGGAAGGACTGTATGTGTGGGTCCCCGTGCCTGGGTCTGATGACAAAGGGATGAGCTAGACGCTGAGGACCTGCCTTCCGGAGTTCACGGTCTGACGGCCCCAGCCCTTCCTGTCTCCCCAGCACACTCCTGACTGTGCCAGCTGCGTGCTGATGACGCCGGGCCCCCACCTCCCTCCTGCACCTTCTCCCAGCTCCACGCCCACACCTCAAGGGGCCACAAGCAACTCTGACTTGCAAGATCCCAGCCAGACTCAGATTCCGCTCTGATTTTCTCGGAGAAGGCCACCATGGAATTTACAAGCCACAGACTCGGGAGGCGTTTCTCACTCCTCTCTTTAGCTTCCTTCCCTTCCAACCACCTGCCCTAGGCCTGCACCGCTGAGCCACCCCCAGCTCATCTTCCTGGTCCCTGTAAACCATTGCACGGACACAGATGGAGCAAGAGTGACCCTGACCGGCCACTGTCCACCAGGGCGTGAATGGAGGAACAAACAGCGGAATGTCATTCATGCACACAAAGGAATGGCGTAGGCGGTGAACTTCAGACTCGCCGTACTAAGTGAAGAGGCCATACGTAGACGGTCGTGTGAGTCTACTGATGTGAAGTGTCCGGAACAGATAAACCCATAACGGGCCAAATGCAGGTGGCGGTCCCCAGGGCGTGGGGGAGGGAGCGAGGGAGCGATTCCGGACGAGTGAGAGGGTTTCACTGTGGGGTGATGGAAACATTTTGGAACTAGAGATGCTGCTTGGACAACATTGTGGACACACACAATGCCACTGAATTGGTCATTCTGAAGTGCTCAAGGTTAATGTGAATTTCAACCCAGTATGTTACTTTTTTAGCTCAGTCTGACTTTGTCAGTACCTTCTCAGCTGTCTGCAACTTGGGATGAAGTTCCAGCTCCCTAGGGTCTCGTCCTGGGCAGGCCCCTGTGGCGTGGCTCCTCCCCAACCCCTATGTCAGGCCACAGTACCCCACAAGCACCCTGGCAGTCTCTGATGCTTCCAGTTCACCTTAGGAGCCAGGCATCTTTCCCAGTGCCTCTGGGCCTTTGCACATGCGGTCTCTGCTGCCTAGGCCTTTTCCCCACCCCTCCTCCAGCCCCACGCGTCACATCCTACAACCACGCCGGGGCATTATTTTTCCTGGGAAACCTTTCTTGCCTCCATTCTGTTGGGTCGGGGCCTCCAGGCTCCCCCACGTCACAGTGCTGGTGTCCCTGATGTCATCATCTGTGTGTCTGCCTCCCCCAGGCTGCATGCTGCCCGAGAACCCGGCGGGGGTTCTGTTCCTCTCCGTGTGAGTCAGCAGGGTAGAGCCGGGGTGGGGGTGGGGGGATATTAGCGGAAAGAACTCGGTCTATAGCTCTCATTCCCACAGATGAGACAGGGACATAAAGGAGGTTGAGACGGGGCACAGAGCAGAGTGGAGCTGGGCACTGGCCAGGGCCACCTCCCCCCGGCGGAGGAGGAGGCCCTCGGGAGCAGAGGAAAACCTGCCAGCACCGAGGAGAAGCGCGAGCCGCTGCTTCTGCCCGGAGCAGCCAGCTCCCAACTTGGCAAAGCCCCAGCAGCCCTGTTACAAAGTCATGTGTGGGGCCCTGCTCTCCAGAACAAGTGGGGCAAGTGGAGGCCAGTGGCCTGGCGTCCCTATCAGTCCCTACTACACACCACCACCACACCCCCCAGCACACACATGCACCATCACATCCATCACAACTACTCACACACACCATTGCAAGTGCACACAGATCATCACAACCCCTCACACACCATCACAACCACTACAACCACACACACACCACAACAACTATCACACCCATCACCACCACCACCACCACCATGGGAAGACTGCCACAACCCCATATACGCACACCATCACAACTGTCACACCCACCATCACAGCCATGCACACACACATCACAACCACATAGCACAACAACCATTATGCAGGCCATACAACCATCACACATGTTCATCACAACCACTGTGCACTCACAAGCACTAATGCAGCCACTGCACACACATCACTCAGCCACCCACACGGTCACATCACACACACAAATACCACCAAGTACACACACGCTGCACACACATGATCATCCTCCATGGAGCACAGAAAAGCCATAGCAGAGCAGAGACGGGCAAAAGCAGCAGCCGAAGGTGTCGCTGCAGGAGCCGTGGGGCCAGCCACGCAGGGCTTGGGGCCACGCTAAGGAGCTATCTTCAGCCTGGGGGTTGGGGGTGAGGCACATGGTGCCCAGGCGGGAGGCCCCACCAGCCACACCATGGGGACAGAGTAGAGAGGCCTGCACTGGCACGGCTGGCCTCCCCGACGGAGCCCTTCGAGGAGCAGGTGGAAGCCAAGTCCCAGCAGTGTGGGGTCGGGACAACAACGTGTTCGTGGGCTGGCGTAGTGAGGATTCCCAGGACCTGGGGCCTGGCTGCAGGCCCTGGCCAGCATTCTCCCTCATCCCCCAGCCCATACCAGACTCCGCGGTCAGCCTGGGGTCTGGATGAACCAGGGTAACAGCTGAAGGCAGTGGGGCTGGGTGTGGGCAGGAAGGCAGCAGGGAGAGGAGGGGAAGGAGCAGACAGGAGAGAGGGTGTGCATGGCCCCCAGGGCCCAGTCCCCCAGGCCACGCTCCTCCTGGTTCTTTCTCCTCAGAGCGGCCATAAGCTCCCCTGGGGTGCCACAAGAGCCCTCCCCACAGCCCCACAAGGTGGCACTGTCCCCATCGCCAACCCAGGCCTCTGCCAGGTGGGCACAAGGACTGCTGAGCAGTCCCCAGAGCGTGGCTCCCCCCCCCCACCCCTGCCATCCAGTAGGGCTCAGGGGCTCAGACACGCACCTACCGCACACACAGAAGCCACCCTTGTCCCCAGAAGGACTCTCCTGCCCACCAGACCCCAAATGCCCTGCAGGAAGAGGGGGCCGAGTGGAGGGACTAAGGCAGCATCAGTTCCAGTCCTTCTAGACAGAGCGCACAAGTACACACGTGCATGTATGTACACACGCAGGCACAGATATAGGCACGCACTCATGCGTACACACAGAGACACACGCCTCCTCCTGCAGGCAGGCGCCCGTCCTGGAGCCCTGCAGGGACCCTACCTTCCTCCCCTTGCAGTCTCCCTTCCCAGGACCCCACCACGGTGCCCCCCAGCCCCAGGGTGGGCATCACATGAGCGCCTGCAGGAGACAGGACTTCCTAGACTGAAGCGGGCCGGGCACCGTGAGGGTGCAGCGGGGCAACACTGCACACACGTACATCTTCCAGCACTGCCAGATACGCCCACACATGCACAGCCCCGGCGGCACACACACACACAAGGAACCGGCGGCAGCCATGCCTGTGGCCAGCACAGGGCGCGTGGCACACAACTCACCCACGCTCAGAACCACCATGAGGACAGCACACCTGACACCCAGCGGGCCCTGCAGTGGCCCTTCCTGCTGCACAGCTGAGCCGGGGAAGAGGGCCTGGGGCCCAGTTAAGGTCACCCTACACCTCCAGACTGGCCCTGGCCAGCACCAAGTTCAGCCCTGGTGTCAGCTCCAGGAACATGCTCTTGCGCCCCACCAGCACCCCGCCCCGGCAAGGCTCTGCTCCCTCCCCACTCCCTGAGGCTGGGTGTCCCCTACCAGACCCTCAAGGGGGCTTGGTGGACCCTGCTGGGACTTGAGGGGCATGCTGGGCCAGGGGGTCCAGCACCCCTAAATCAGAGCTCCCGGGTGGCCTTGGGTACCCAATGAATCTCTTTGAGTAACGCCTGTTTGTAAAGAACTCTGTTTGCACAGGGCCCAGCCTGCCAGAGGCACAAGGACCCTGCTGGCACCCTCTGACACAGGCCGTTGTGGTTTTGTACAGGCTTGCATGGGTGGGGAGACCGGATAAAAGGGAGGATCTCACCAGCCCACCGCAGCTGGCAGTGCCGAATGCTGGCAAGCTGCAGGGCCAGGGGAGGAAGTGGGTGAGCGGGCCTCAGAGCCCACCGCGCTCCTTCCCACCCCGGCCCTGCCCTCCGCCTGGTACCTGGCCTGCAGGCTCCTTCACCCTGCCAGGCGGTGGGCGAGGCAGTGTGACCTCACGCGAGAGGAGTGTGGCCTGGCTGGCTGTGCTGTGTGCATCTGTGGGTGTGTGTGAGCGTGTGTGCTCACACATGTGCCAGTGTGCAGGCCTCTGCAGGACTAGCCCAAGTCTCACAGCCTTGATCCCAGACAAAACAGCTGGCACGTGGCTGGTGCCCGAAACACTGTGAGGGGTGGGCCTTGTGGCACAGTGGTTAGGATGTCACTTGGAGTGCGTACGTCCCGCATCAGAGGGCCTGGCTTTGAGTCCCTGCTGCCTGATTCAAGCTGCCTGCTAAGGATCACCCTGGGAGGCAGCAAGTGATCACCCAAGTGCTCGGGTCCCTGCCCTCCCTGTGGGAGACCCGGGTGGAGTTTTAGGCCCCTGGTATTGTCTTCCTAGCCCCAGACACGGTGGGCATTTGGGGAGTGACCCAGTGCGCGGAAGATGTCTCTCCTTCCCTCCCTCTTTCTCTGACTTTCAAATAAATAAATAAATAAAGCTTTTAAAAAAAAAAAAAAAAACCCGCTAGGTCCTATTTTTGTATGCAGCTGGCGCCACATACTCGCTCGCTCATTCAGAGGACAGACTGTCTGGGGAAAGCACCTTGCAAACTGTAAATCACTGAGCCCCATCTGCTTCCTCCCCTCTCCTGAATGCCAGCCAAAAGGTGTGCACGCCCCATGGGTTCGGGTTTATCTGGAGCTCTCTGGGGGTTGTTTGTGTTTAATTTCAAAAACAGGAAAACTCCCTCACCCAGGTGAAGTGGGTGGGGCCTAGGCAGCAGAGTTGCCAGGGGAACTCCGAGAGTTGGGGCGCCTGATCACCCCCTGCGGTGATCAGGCTGAAACTCAGCCCCCCCAGGAGGAGAAAGGGCAGTGAGACTGTCCCCGGGAGCCAGGAGCCCTGGGTGTGGTTCTAGCTGCCTGGGGCCGCCTTGGGCCCATCAGTCTCTCTGGGCTTCAGCTAAAAAGGGCGGTGCACAGAACTTATGATGGGGAGAGCCCCTTCCATCAGAGGTGGAGGAGCCACCAAACAGGAACCAGAAACTGGCCACCCAAGATTCCCCAGGTCTTGCCCTGCTGTGTGGGGAGTCTGGCTCCAGCCAGGCCTGCCCTGACTCATTTCTGGCCTCCCTGCCCCCCTCTGCTCCTTCCCGCCCTGCACTGAAGCCATCGTGTGAACTTAGAGTTGCTTTGAGCCTCCCCAAGCCCTTATTGGCAGCCGCCCCCATTTGAACCGC